>NC_066617.1:134463907-135713907 GCF_025201925.1 Gopherus flavomarginatus
CTGGATCTGATCGCTGTATGGGGAGACAAATCTGTTCTATTAGAGCTCCATTACAGAAGATGAAGTGCCAAAGCATTTGAAAAAAAGCTCCAGGCTATGATACAGAGTGCACAGCACAGTGCTGTGTGACAAGCGTAACGGAAAGCCAAAGAATCAAATGGATGCTCATGGAGGAAGGGAGGGGGGACTGAGGACTCCAGCTATCCCACAGTCCCCGCAGTCTCCGAAAATCATTTGCATTCTTGGCTGAGCTCCCAATGCCTGTAGGGTCAAACACATTGTCCGGGGTGGTTCAGGGTATATCTCGTCAATTTACTCCCCTTTCCCTCCCGTAAAAGAAAAGGGAAAAAAATCATTTGTTGACTTTTTTCAATGTCACCATATGTCTACTGCATGCTGCTGGTAGACACGGTGCTGGGGCAATGAACAGCAGCATCCTCTCCCCTCCCTTCCCCGGTGGCAGATGGTACAGTGCAGTAGGACTGATAGCCGTCCTCGTCATCAGCCTGTGAGTGCTCCTGGCTGGCCTCAGGTGAGGTCAGCCGGGGGCACCTGGGTAAAAATAGAAATGACTCCCGGTTATTCCTGGCAGATGGTACAGAACGGCTGGTAAACATCCTCATCATAGCAACTGGGGGCTGAACTCCATCAGCCCCCACCCTTTCATGTCTAAAGAAAAGATTCTGTACTGCCTGGACTATCACAGCAGCGGGATGCTGTGCTCCTCTCCCCTCCACCATTTAATGTCCTGCCTGGACTATCATAGCAGCTGGAGGCTGCCTCCCCCTCATTTTATCTTACTAAAAAGTCAGTGTTGCTTATTCCTGCATTCTTTATTACTTCATCACACAAATTGGGGGACCCTGCAATGGTAGCCCAGAAGGGTTGGGGGAGGAGGGAAGCAACAGGTGGAGTAGTTGCACGGACACCCCCTAGAATGGCATGCAACTCATCATTTCTGTGGGACATGACACGAAGCAGCTGCGCTCTCTGGTTCTCTGATATACTGGTTCTCTAGTACACTTGCCCCATATTCTAGGCAGGACTGACTCTATTTTTAGATACAACATAAAGGAGGAAATGACCCGGGGAGCCATTCCCATTTTTGTCTTTGCGCTCCCGGCCGACCTCAGCGAAGGTCAGCCAGGAGCACCCATGACAGCAGCAGATGGTACAGAACGACTGATAACCATCATCTCATCACCAATTTACAATGGCACAGCAGACAATACAGAACGACTGGTAACAGTCTCTGCTACCTTGCAAAGGCAAATGAATGCTGCTGTGTAGCGTTGCAGTACCGCCTCTGTCAGTGGCATCCAGTACACATACAGTGACAGTGACAAAAGGCAAAACGGGCTCCATGGTTGCCATGCTATGGCATCTGCCAGGGCAATCCAGAGAAAAAGGGCGCAAAATGATTGTCTGCCATTGCTTTCATGAAGGAAGGAAGGAAGGACGACATTTACCCAGAATCACCCGCGACGCTGTTTTTGCACCATCATGCATTGGATCTCAACCCAGAACTCCAATGGGTGGGGGTGACTGCGGGAACTATGGGATAGCTATGGGATAGCTACCCACAATGCAACACTCCAGAAATCAATGCTAGCCTCTGTACATGGACGCATACCACCGAATTATTGTGCTTTGTGTGGCCACGTGCATTCAACTTTATACAATCTGTTTTACAAAACCGGTTGATGTAAAATCGGAATAATCCTGTAGTGTAGACGTACCCTGAGATCGTGTCCCTTCTCAGTCTTCTCTTCTCCAGACTAAACAAACCCAATTTTTTCAATCTTCCCTCATAGGTCATGTTTTCTAGACCTTTCATCTTTTTTGTTGTTCTTTTCTGTATTTTCTTCAATTTGTTCACATCTTTTCTGAAATGTGGCCCAGAACTGGACACTATACTCCAGCTGAGTCCTAATCAGTGCAGAGTCCAACAGAAGAATTACTTCTCGTGTCTTGCTTACAATACTCCTGCTAATACATCCCAGAATAATGTTTGCTTTTTTTGCAACAGTGTTACACTGTTCAGTCATATTTAGCTTGTGATCCACTATGACTCCCAGATCCCCTTCTGCAGTATCCATCCGAGGCAGTCATTTCCCATTTTGTATGTGTGCAACTGATTGTTCCTTCCTAAGCGGAGTACTTTGCATTTGTCCTTATTGAATTTCATCCTATTTACTTCACATCATTTCTCCAGTTTGTTCAGATCAAAGCACTTGTAAACTTTCCCAATTTGGTATCGCTCACAAACTTTATAAGTGTACTTTCTATGCTATTATATAAATCATGGATGAAAATATTGAACAGAACTGATCCCTGAGGGACCCCACTTGATATACCCTTCCAGCATTACTATGAACGACTGATAACTACTCTCTGGAAATGGTTTTCCAACCAGTTATGCAGCCACCTTATAGTAGCTCCATCTAGATTGTATTTCCTTAGTTTGTTTATGAGATGGTCATTCGAGACAGTATAAAAGCCTTACTGAAGTCATCTACCGCTTCCCCCCTATCCACAAGCTTGTTACCCTGTCAAAGGCCTGGTCTACACTACGCTTTTAAACCGATTTTAGCAGCGTTAAACCGATTTAACACTGTACCCATCCACACAACGAGGCTCTTTATAATGATATAAAGGGCTCTTTAAATTGGTTTCTGTACTCCTCCCCAACGATAGGAGTAGCACTAAAATCGGTATTACCATATCAGATTAGGGTTAGTGTGGCCGCAAATCGATGGTATTGGCCTCCAGGCGGTATCCCACAGTGCTCCACTGTGACCGCTCTGGACAGCAATCTGAACTCGGATGCACTGGCCAGGTAGACAGGAAAAGCCCCGCGAACTTTTGAATTTCATTTCCTATTTGTCCAGCGTGGAGCTCTGATCAGCATGGGTGGCAATGCAGTCCCAAATCCAAAAAGAGCTCCAACATGGATTGTACAGGAGATACTGGATTTGACCACTGTATGGGGAGACAAATCTGTTCTATCAGAGCTCTGTTACAGAAGACGAAATGCCAAAGCATTTGAAAAAAATCTCCAGGCTACGATACAGAGTCCACAGCACAGTGCTGCGTGACATGCGTAATGGAAAGCCAAAGAATCAAATGGATGCTCATGGAGGGAGGGAGGGAGGGAGGGGGTACCGAGGACTCCAGCTATCCCACAGTCCCCACAGTCTCCGAAAATCATTTGCATTCTTGGCTGAGCTCCCAATGCCTGTAGGGTCAAACACATTGTCCGGGGTGGTTCAGGGTATATCTCGTCAATTTATCCCCCTCCCCCTCCATGACAGAAAAGAGGAAAAAATCGTTTCTTGACTTTTTTATATGTCACCCTATGTATACTGCATGCTGCTGGTAGATACGGTGCTGCAGCGGTAAACAGTAGCATCCTCTCTCCTCCCCTCCCCCATGGCAGATGGTACAGTGCAGTAGGACTGATAGCCGTCCTCGTCATCAGCCTGTGAGTGCTCCTGGCTGACCTCAGGTGAGGCCGGCCAGGGGCCCCTGAGTAAAAATAGGAATGATTCCCAGTCATTCCCAGTAGATGGTACAGAACGGCTGGTAACCGTCCTCATCATAGCAACTGGGGGCTGAGCTCCATCAGCCCCCTCCCTTTCATGTGTAAAGAAAAAATTCTGTACTGCCTGGACCATCATAGCAGCGGTATGCTGGGCTCCTCTCCCCCACACCGCTTAATGTCCTGCCTGGACTATCATAGCAGCTGGAGGCTGCCTCCCCCTCATTTTATCTCACTAACAAGTCAGTGTTTCTTATTCCTGCATTCTTTATTACTTCATGACACAAATAGGGAGGACACTGCCATGGTAGCCCAAGAGGATTGGGGGAGGAGGGAAGCAACGAATGGGGTTGTTGCAGGGGCACCCCCCGTGAATGGCATGCAGCTCATCATTTCTGCGGGATCTGACACGGAGCGGCTGTGCTCTCTGGTTCTCCGGTTCTCTAGTACACTTGCCCTATATTCTGGGCAGGACTGACTATTTTTAGATACCTTAAAGGAGAAATTGACTCAGGGAGTCATTCCCATTTTTGTCTTTGCGCCTCCAGCCAACCTCAGCCAGGGGCACCCATGACGGCAGCAGACAGTACAGAACGACAGATAACCGTTATCTCATTGTCAATTTACAATGGCACAGCAGACGGTACAGAACAACTGATAACCATCTCTGCTATCATGCAAAGGCAAATGAATGCTGCTGCGTAGCGCTGCAGTATCGCCTCTGTCAGCGGCATCCAGTAAACATACGGTGACAATGACAAAGGGCAAAACAGGCTCCATGGTTGCCATGCTATGGCATCTGCCAGGGCAATCAAGGGAAAAAGGGCACGAAATGATTGTCTGCCGTTGCTTTCACAGAGGAAGGAATGACTGACGACATTTACCCAGAACCACCCGCGACAATGATTTTTGCCTCATCAGGCACTGGGATCTCAACCTAGAATTCCAAGGGGCAGGGGTGACTGCGGGAACTATGGGATAGCTACGGGAATAGCTACCCACAGTGCAACGCTCCAGAAATCGACGCTAGCCTCGGACCATGGACGCACGCCGCCGAATTATTGTGCTTAGTGTGGCCGCATGCACTCGACTTTATACAATCTGTTTTACAAAACCAGTTTATGTAAAATCGGAATAATCCCGTAGTGTAGACATACCCAAAGAAAGCTGTTAGATTGGTTTGATGGGATTTGTTCTTGACATATCCATGCTGACTGTTACTTATCACTTTATTGCCTTCTGGGTGTCTGCAAATTGATTGCTTAATTATTTGCTCCCAGTCTTGATACCATGTAGCATCTTACTGACAAGCAGACCAGTGTCAAGATAAACCCTTTGTTATTAAAAGAACTATGTACAGAAATGAGGTGGTAAATTTCCTACTGCTCTATAGAGCTGTACCCTGTAACTGCCCTGTCCTGGGCTTCTTTGTTTCTGTTCCCAGCAGGAAGTGAGCCCCAGGAAACCAAAGTCTGCCTGAAGAGCGTACAGGAAGCATGGCATCTCTACACTTCCTGAATGACTTACTTTATAGCAGAAGCATCACCACATTTTACAACATTGTTATCACAGATGTCTTGCCATTACTGCAGAACCTTGCAATATTCTTGTAATGGTATGAATTCACTTTTACCCAGGCACAAAATCATGGCTTCTCCCTAGTGACCTCACCCTCAACAACTAATCTCTCAAACATTCCTTATGATGATGATGATTTATTTCATTCATTGTTTTTGGATGTCTACAATAATAAAAGACGCATCTATCCAGAGTACCTAGAGAGGTTGGGGCCCTCTTGTGTTAGATGCTGTACAGACAGATAGTACAAGAATGTCTTGGCCTTAAAAGGCTTATATTAGATAATCCTAACATTGCATGCAGGGTCTATCCTTTCCTTGTCTTTTTAATCAGAGCCCATAAATCCTGCAGATGCAGAGTCAGCCACAGAGTTTGTTGTTTGAGCTGGCTGTGCAAAAATCCTCTGCCCAAATGCACAATGCTGGGTTTGGTGAAAATTTTGCCAATTTTGTTTCATTCATCCATTACTTTTGTGCTCTCTGCGTTCCTCTCTTGTTTCCCCTGCCTGCTACAAAGGGAAGTCCTTGCTAACTTCAGTGGAGGATTCTCTACACCTTGAGGTCTTTAAACCAAGATTTGAGGACTTCAGTAACTCAGACATAGATTAGGGGTTTGTTACAGGAGTGGGTGGGTGAGATTCTGTTGCCTGCATTGTGCAGGAGGTCAGACTAGATGATCATAATAGTCCCTTCTGACCTTAAGTCTATGAGTTGGCCACCTGAGTCATAGGAAGGAGCATCTCAGGCAACAAGACTTCTGACCAAAAGACACTTTTTCTTTTTCAAGCAAAACAATTATCAGCCTGGAAGTTGAACATGCCAAGAGCTGTCCACATGTCCTTTGCTGCCTTTTTCAATGTCCAGCTTCCTTCCCCTTCAGCATCCCATTCCTTTCTGTCCCACTACATATGGAATTCCCACTCTTTCCCTCCCTCTTGAATGCCCAACCCCATGCTCCCTCTGTTCCCATTGTTATCTTCCATCCATTCTTCCCTCCCTGTGCTGAACATGCAGCCCCTCCTTTCCTCTCCCACCTACCACTGTCTTCCTACCTGCACCACACAGCCCACCACCAGTATGCCACCCTCGCTCTTGCAGGTGCCTTAAATTGGATTGGATTGTAAGTTCTTTGGGCAAGGCAGTTTGTTTCATGTACAAAGACAATTGGCATTTGATAAATAACAAAGGGCAAGGAGATGCTGGCGAAAAGAGACAGTTATGGGAGTAAAGAGTAAAGGGCTGAAGGAGAAAAACTGAATAGTGTAAATGTCCCTGTTCCCTGAAGGGGCCAGGCTCCCAACTTGTCAGTAGAGTGCAGTCCTTTCAGCCCACCTATAATTCACTTTCTAGGGTAAAAGCTAAATTTAGCCCTGTTTCAGACAGCATTTAATCATGTGCTTATGTCTCTATTCAGGGCACCACTTCAGCGGCTGCTTAGCTTTAAGCATGTGCTTAAGCGCTGTCCTGAACAAATATACTATTACATGCTCTGAATTGGGTCCTTAGTGCTTATGGAAGGAAGAGAGTTGAAACTGGCAGCTTGGATGCAAACTGCTGCTGAAAAGGCAATTGGGCTTCTGAGAATAGGAGGCGAGGAGAAAAGGACCCCAAAGAGACCAGGGACGCTGAATAAGAGAGAGGAAATGAGTTAATTTTTTAAGTGATTAATATATTCAGAATTGTAGAAGAAAGGCTTATTTAATCTGCTAGCTCTTTCCCTTTCTCCTATCAGGAACTATTTTTCGTAGTAGAAGGACACATTGCATGAGCCCTCTATAATTGTTTTATTTTTTTCTAAAATAGAAGAAAATAAACTACATTTAAAATGAACTTTCCATAATCTAATAACAATAAGCCACACTGAGGTATGCATTTGTAGGCCACTGATGCACTTCTTGGCTGATAGAAAACACTAAGTCTAAAGCTTCACAGCACACTCAAAGCGTATATGATAACCTACTCACACACACTCTTTTGTGTCTCATTTCCCCTTAACTTTGGAAACTGAAAAGACATATCAGTAATGGGTCCTAACCAGGACACTCCAGCTTAACAAACGCCCCCTTGATATCACAGCGTGCTTCTCTTTTGCATCTGATAGAGAAGACCCAAGCAGAACACTCGTTGCCCAGAGTAACTTACACTTACAAAGTAGTGTTTTAGTGCCAACACAAACAAATGTAAATTACCCCCTAGAAGAAAACCCCAATCACCTCTTATGGTCTCTTTCAGCTAGAAGGAGCTGGCTGCACTACTGTACCACTTCACATTAGCCCGGAAAGGTCAGCATGAACCTACTTCAGCAGCAACGCTATCTAAGTGCTTCCCTCCAGATCTTAACCCAAGGGTCCCAAGGTATTTTCTGAGTCCCAGTCTATTGTTTAACATCAGTACATAGTCAGAAAATGTGTAAAGCTCACTTTCTATTAAATGTATAACTCCAACTCCAACTTCAGCTGTGCATCAGGGAAGGATGGCCCAGGGGTTATGGTTTTAGCTGGAAGTCCGGGTTCAGAACCCTAGCCAGCCCTGAGAGACCTTGGCAAGTCTCTTGTGTTATTCAGTCCCCTTTCTCTAAAACAAGGCTATTAGTATTCCTTATTCACTGAGCTGTTATGAGGATAAATACACTAAAGCCTGTGCTCAGATACTATGGAAACGAAAGCTGTAGATAGCGTATATTTTGTAAAATCAGCTGTTGGTACATCTGCAGGCAAAGATCTAGCTATCTGAGAGCACAAGAAGACCAAACAAATACAAAAATGGAATCTTCTGTGCTGTAATGAAATGTTCCCTGCTGAAGGCCCAGATGTGAACTCCGCTATATGAGATTAAAACTTACACCCAGGTGCAAGCAGACACAACTTCTATTGATGTCTAAGGGAGAATATCTCTCATATGTCAGGGCTCTGTGTGTCCCCCTACCATCTTCTAAAATCTGTTTCTGGGCTTGCATCCTAAATATTTACATAATGAGAACTGTAAAAGCAGCAAAGAGTCCTGTGGCACCTTATAGACTAACAACTAACAAAGTGCCACAGGACTCCTTGCTGCTTTTACAGATCCAGACTAACATGGCTACCCCTCTGATATAATGAGAACTGTACACCTAAATGACCAATTCACGCACTTAAAAACAGCACAGCAAAGAAAATGTAGATGATATAACGTTGTTATTTTTTAAATGATTCCAGAAAACTGAATGGCTCGAGGGACTGGTATTGGGTTATGGAGCCTTTCATCTCTGCTGTAAATGTGGGCCAAGTCAGTAGTGACCAAAAGAATTGTTACCCTTTGGCAAATGTTTTGTGGCCTAGAGTACTTGAAATGAGTTGATGGTCTTAATCCAGTTCCCCGTGGACAGTTATCCACATCACAGAAACCACCACAATTGGCACCCGTATTGTCAGTCTGTGCAGGTTGGCCAAAGATTAAATAAGCACAGAGACTGAGTTACCCACTCATGCCTAGAGGCACAAGGATGAAGGGCAGTGAGGAAGCTCTCACACTCTCTGCTTGTGCTGTAGTAGTTTTGTGGGTAAGGAGAGGGGATCAGGCTCCAGGGCTGTGATTCCTGCACCCTTCATGAGCATAAAATTCACTTACATACATACCAAAAAAAAAAAAATTAAAAACATATGTTGAGGATCATTGTCTAAAAATAAGGGGCCAAGATCATTCCATGTGCATTTACTGAAGTGAAAGAAGTGACACTAGGGATGGATTTGACAAAATGTCTACAAGCAGCCTTTAGGAGTGGTACATGAGGAGAGAAATTCTTTTCGCAGCATTAAGTTTTGTCAGTCATCATTTTAATTATTTCTGAAGATGTCTTACAGTGAACATAACCTGTGCCAGCAACTGACATAAAGATAAAGCTGACTTCTTAATTACTCAGTAGCCACTAAGGGGCTATTATGTAGGCAAAGATATTATACGCCTTGGAATGCATATTTATGTGATACTAAGAAAGGCAAAATAAGGATTCAAGTTCCCACTAAACGAATTTTTCTTCTGCTAAGGTACAATGAATTGAACAGTATCTAACTCAGAAGCATGGTTCATTATTACCCACATATGACATCTTCCTCATTGATTTTATATGTTAGTATTTATTTACAATTAACATCTTAATGAAGAATAAAATCCTGCAAAGTTACTTAGCCAAAATTTCCACTGGGTCAGAGCTTATGCTGTTTGTATTATAGTAGCACCAAGGTCAGGGCCTCACTGTGCTAGGGTGCGGAACACATGCATGGGGAGAGCCCTACCCTGCCACAAACAGCTTTCAGTCCAAACAGAGAAAACAAACTGGCACAGAGAGAGATGAAGTGATGTGGTCACACAGCAGGCCCTTGGCAGAACTGGAAATAGAATATAGGCCGTCCTCTGTACTATGCTGTCTCTTTCTCACGTCTGTCCTTATACATTTAATACTCTCACTGAAGTCAGTGATTGTTTAATTTGGAAAGGACATGGGGTTCAATTCTGCAAGATACGAAGGGCCTCAATTCCTGTTCATGTCCGTGGGAGTTGAAGGGGGCTCATTATCATGCAGGAGGTCCTCAGCACCTTACAGCACAGGGCCCTTAATAAGAACTGTAGACGTGGGATTTAAACAAATGTTTTCTAGTGTGTAATAGCTGTAACACTGGTCTACAATTTTTGAGAAGTCGTCTGCTTCAGAGATAAAATGTGATATTTATTATGTATTTTGATGTGCTGAATTCAAATATGACAATTAAAACAACTGATTGGCTACTGTTTCTAAGATATTTAAGTTTTTACATTTTATGTCTATGTATATTGTGTAGGTAGTAGAGTTTTAATCATAAATTGTAAACCTAGGTCTTTTCAAGTGTTTATGGTTGCTTTACATGATAATATTTCACCTGTCCTGTTTATGTAACACTTTAAAAATCAGCAAAAGGGTTATATAAATAAAATGTATTATGAAACAAAAGGCAAAAAACTATTATGTACATAGTTTAGTCCTATTCAATGTCTACTCAGCGCTTCTTGGCTTATCTCTTGTATTCATTAAATGGAGCATCTCTTGTCACTGTCCAGCAATAGTCTGCAAGCATTGATGGGCTCCATTTGCCCTGATAGCCTGCCAGGAGATTCCACTGCTGTAGTATGGAACCCTACAGCTCTGCCTTACTCTTGGGTAGTTCCAAATCCCTGACAAGGTCATTTAGTTCACCTTGTGTTATGAGGTGTGGTTCAGAGGAGGAGGATGGGAGAAAATGAGGGTCCTGTGACATTGATGGTTCAGGACCAGAAGTTTCATCCTCTTCCTCTTCCTCATCTGACTCAGGTGAGAATGATTCTGGTGCATCAGGAACCGGCAGTCCTTCTCCGTGGGGTACTGGGCGTATAGCTGATAGAATGTTTGGATAATGCACAGTCCACTTTTTCTTCTTTGACACACCTTTCCCAACTGGAGGCACCATGCAGAAGTAACAATTGCTGGTATGATCTGTTGGCTCTCTCCAAATCATTGGCACTGCAAAAGGCATAGATTTCCTTTTCCTGTTCAACCACTGGCGAAGATTTGTTGCACAAGTGTTGCAGCATATGTGTGGGGCCCACCTCTTGTCCTGATCTCCAATTTTGCAGCCAAAAGAAAGGTGATAGGCTTTCTGCGCTTTTGTGATGCAAAAGTCACTTCACCACAAAATAGCAGAAGTTATCTGCACTGTTCACACAAGTATGAGGCATCTCTGCTCACTTTGGCTAAACAGAAATGTGTCCCTTTGCAAAATCAAACACTGACAAATAAGAGAGCAGGACACTGTACGATTTCTAGAGCTGATATAGGGCAATTTGTTCAGCAGAGTGATGTAAGCTTCGCTATGATTGCATCATCCATGACTTCTAGGAATAACATGATGCAATTCATATCATGTATGACGCAATACCAGCTTCAGATTTCATCATTCATTGTTTTGCCTAAAAAGCAAGTACTGTCCAAACCCAGTCATAGATTTATTCATAGATCCAGTCAAAGATGTATTTTAGTCATTTCTGGTTTAAATTGAGATCCCTTCCCTTTATAACTCACTTATCCTCCGCCATTCCCAAGTCAAGGGTCGTATATACTGACCCAATAGCATATCTTGAAAACTAGAGCCAATCAACAATTTTAAGCATCATTTTCGTTCTCAGTGACCCAGAATTAGTAAAGTTGGACTACATTTATTTCAGAAGCATTTTGGCTGTAGAGCAGTGTAATCTAGCTTCTATTGCACACACAGCTTCTATGCAAGCATATAGTGAGTGAGATTTAGAGATCAAATAATGTGGTGCAATGTTTACATGTTTTTAATGGCACCCACTGTAAAATGAAAGGCTCAGGAATCTCAGGTGACAGATGCTTAAAATGGTGCAAGTCAGTGGCATGTCTTAAAATGAAGTGGCAGGTCCCACTGATTTTTATTTCACTCATTTGTTTACACCTAAGCCAGTGTTCAAATTGGAGTGTAAGTGGGAAGAAGAGAAGGAAAGTTCAGTGTTTATTCCAGACCCTTGCTTCACTCTGCTATTGGTTGAGCAGAGTAAAAAAGGAAAATAATGAGAAAAAGCTGTCTTGGTCTGTATATCTGTGTACAGTGCCTAGCACAAGAGATTGCTAATCAGGAGGCCTCTAAATGTTACTGAAATACCAACAAATTAAAGATGTCAAGAGTACCGTCCCTTTGGTCCTATGCTGAATGAATTTCATAACAGCAAGATGACAATACTTGAGGTTGTGGTTACCATAAGAAAATCATACCCATGGGAAGATTAGTGGCACCTGGCTGCACCTCATGCCTCTAATGCCCCAGGGGTACGATTATCTCATCAGATGTCACCTGCCAAGTCTTGTTGCTTAATTATTCAGCTGAGTAGTCTGGCCTTCGTGAGATCTTATGTGAGCATGTGTATGCATTTACATGCGTGCACACAGGCCATTGGAAGCTTGTTCTTTAGTACTAGTGTATAGACACTGAGCTGAACCCTCAGTTGTGGTCAGTAAGTGAAGCTGGTTGGGGGAGCTGCAAAGTAGCCATGTGTGGTTTCACAATCATAGGGCTAGTACTACAGCAGACCTGTCCTTATGGTTTAAAGCAGTCTCAGAACTACTCTATACTACGAAGGATTTCAATGGCTTCCTAAGGGTCATTAGTCCAGCCAAGGCTTGCCTGAGCTCAGCACACTCCAATCATGGCTTCTGCCACCCTGGGCACAACCCCGAACAAACCCTGAACACCTACGGAAATCCTCTGCTGCCCATTTAGAATTTTACCCTTTCCTCAGAGATGAGAACTTGGCCACAGTGATACTTGCATTTATCACCTCTAGACTGGGTTGCTGTAGCTGAAGCTGCAGATGAAAAAGGCTCCAATTTGTGCAGAATGCAGCTGCCTGGCCTCTTCCTCTAGCTAGGTTACTATAAGCATATCGCTTCTGTGCTCCAGTCCCTCCATGGGTTCCCAGTCCACTTCCACTACAAGTTCATAGTGGCGGTCCTAATCCTTAAAGCAATTAATGGAGCAAGTCACAGCTACATTACAGACCATATCACTGTCTACACCAAGCCAGCTGAACTTCTCAGGACAATGCAGATTATAAAGCACAAGACAAGACTCTGGTAAGAGCCAGAGGTAAGGTATTCTTGGTCAAGGGGCTCTGGCTATGGAACAAATTTCCAGAGGCGATTAGGTTAATCCAGAGTCTGATGACCTTTAGGTCACAGTGCAAGAACTTCCCCTTTGATAAATCTTTTCCAACATAACGAGAATGACATTAACGACAATAACCTGACCCCAGCCCCATCCTCCCAAAGCAGAGCTTCCTGTGATCAGAGAAAGGAGAAGAGAAAAAGACTCCCTGAAATCTGCTAGGGACTTTGCTTTGCCAATCTAATTAATGTGGGACATGCTTGGATAATAACGTGATGGGAACCAATAAAAGAAAACAAATCAAAATTCAAACACTATTGATATCCACTTTAGGAATGAAGAGGAAATTAGCATATGCCAGATCTAGCCCATTCTATTTATACAAATACCTAGTAATGTTAGGTTTATTATATTAAAATTACCCCTCACGACAGGTCTGGTTTTAAGGCAACAACAGCCAAAACTCAGATTTGAGTCTCATTCTCCATCCTTAGCTTGCTTTGTTGTATGGCAGTATTAATCATCATACAGTATATAAAGTCATGCAATGCTCTGGGACTCTCTTCACAGCAGGTTTGTTTAAGAACACCATTTCCCTTCTCTGAATTCCCCTGAATTTATCTTCCTATGTCATCCAACTTCAGTCTAACTTTATTGCAGAAACTTGTGTGGTAACTTTGTTTTCTTTTTTTTAAAGTTTAGAAAAGAAAGAGATACAACAAAAAATGATCTCATGGTTGAAAAGGTTCTTTTAACCAAATAGTCACATGGATCATTGGCATCCTGCCAGTGAAGTCATGGGAGATTCTGCCATTTCTCTCAATTCTTTTAACCATGTCATGTCTGTTATCCAGGCCTGTGCTATCCATCTTGCACTGTGATTTTGTCATCTATTGTGAGCTAAGCATGACCTGACTATGTCAATACTTGGATGGGAGATTTCCATAGAACAGCTATGTGCAACAGGAAATAATGTTGCTAATATCAGCATATGGCTACACTTCTCCCTGGTTTAAAGCTGTGCCACTGCACCAGCAAAGAGGTGCCATGCTTCAGATGAGAAATGGAAGTGCAGACTCAACCACTTGTGGTCATTAATGATTCCTTGGATATCTTAGTAAAAGTAATAACTTAGCCCTTTACATTTTCAAAGCACGGTGCAAACATTAATTCTGAAACCACCTTAGTCAGTGTTACCTCCATTCTAAAGACAAGGCAAACTAAGGCATAGATAAGTTATGTGACTTGTCTCAGGACACAGTTATTCAATGGCTGAGACAGCATTAGAAATCAGAACTTATTGGTTCCTAGGCCAGGACTTAACCCGTTAGGCAAAGTTGCCTCTTTAGGGGCATTAATCTCATCATCCTCAGCAAATTCCAACCCACGTCATTGTATTTGGGTTTTCCTAATTTCTTCCTTCTGTTTCAACTGGGGATAGTCACTGTCTTCAGTTCTGGTCTTAAGTGTATGTGCAGTGGTGTTGTGTGCTATTAATCAGCTCTTGCATTCCACCCCAATGGTGGCTGAAATAATCCTTGCCAAGTTCATGTGAATGTTGGATTAATTCATTTGAGAGCCTTGAATGCAAGACACTAATGTTAAATATTAGTAGCATTTTATAATTATGTCTCACTTCAGCCAGGCAAGGAGATCTAATATCCAGTTCCAGGTCTGCAATGCTTAAGTAATTATAAATGAAAGACACTTCAAATTGTTTTCCATGCCTACTTGCAGACAGACAGTAGTTATATCTTTATGGCTTGTCCTTACTTCCAGACTTGAAGGGTGGACTGCCCCACAATGCCTTGCACATAAAGAACAAATGCCATGATGCTTTTGAAGTGTTTTCCCCCTTAAAAAAATACACTATTTTCATGTCAGCTCTTACTGGCTCCATAGGCCATAATGATTATTTCAATAGCCCAAAAACTGATTTGGGGTTTTGTCTGACATGGAGGAATAGCCTTCTATTAATGATGCCTTGTCTGTATATTCCTATTCCATAATATGGTAGCCTGTGTCAAAGCTATCCTGGAATACTAGAAGAGCAAGAATCATGCTGACATTGGCTGAGTCTTCTCTCACTTCACCACAGTAACCTGGTTGATTTCACTGGATGTTACTGCTGATTCACTTCATTGGGATTTGGGTTAGGCTCTAGGTGGGATCAGAATTAGGCCCTTGATGGTAAGATGACACAATGTAAGGATATTCCATAATTTATTGTGATGTAACAAATGGCCTCCCAAGAAGCAGATGTTTTCCTGAATTGTTTTGTCATTCAGTCCAGGAATGGGTCAGCAGCATGGAGTTAGGCGCCAGCATTTCCCATACCTTTTGCATTGGATTAAACCACAGAACTCCCATTAAAGAGGCTGGCAGTTTTGTGGCTGAATTCCATGCAACTCTCTGAAAATGAAGTGTTCCCCATTGAGTTTAATGGCAGCTTTGTGGCTAAACATAGAATCATAGAATACCAGGGTGGGAAGGGACCTCAGGAGGTCATCTAGTCCAACCCCTTGCTAAGGCAGGACCAATCCCGAGACAGATTTTTGCCCCAGATCCCTAAATGGCCCCCTCAAGGATTGTAACAGGTTGAAAATTTTAGCGGCACAGTAACAGTCACTACTGGACATGATGCCGCTTCACCAGGGTCAGTTCTTATGCCACATTTAGAATTTATAAGGCTAATATGTGCTCTCAGTTACACTCTTGAAATCCCATTTGATGTCCTTTTTCTGGTTACTTTGGCCCAAATCCTCAAAGGTGCTTAAGCACCTCACTCTCATTGCTTTCAAGGGAAATTAAGCACCCAAATATCTTTGAAGATCTGGTCCGTAGGAACTTTGGGCCAATTCAAGACCTAAGCATTACCCATGATGTTTAAGTGTGATTTACCTGCTACATAGGGTTTCTACTGGATTTTTGCACAGGGTAAATTTTACCCTTTGTGAGGCTTCAGCTACCACTTAAATCTGTTCTCTGGTCATTGGTTGAAAAGAAAATGAATATCAAAAGTGTAGTTGATAACTGAATACAAATTGTCTGTTTTACTGGTTCAGACTGTTTCCTGAACCTGTCTGAACTGCTGGACAAGACACATTAGTTCTCCAATTGAGGCCATGTCTTCACTGCCAGAACTAGGTGTATTTTTACAGTGAGATATCTCATGCATTTTAGCTAGTTCACTGTAAAACCTAGTGGAGACCAGGCTCTGTAGTTTATAACCATGAAGTAGCTAAGTGAGGCCAACCATGGATGAGGCTATAATGTTGACCTTGCCTAGCTGCAGCATGCTAAAAACTACCAGCACCATGTCTTCACTAGGATTTTACAGCAACTTAGCTTTCGGGCTTTGTGACAGGGTGTACTTGCCCCACACTCGACAGGAAGGGATAAACCCCACAGTCTGGGGAGAGAAAGCCACACACCCTTCTCCTCTACTGGGCGGGGTCCAAGTGCTGGCTCACTATAAAATGGAGCAGCCCCGTCATTCTAGGCTGGCCGCTGAAGGGGAAGAATGCAACTCACAGGCTCCAGCCTGGGAGCAACTGGAACCCCAGACTACAGGAGCCAGAGACACCAAGGCCCAGGCAGGCAACCAGATGCCTGCAGACACCCAAGGGTGGCTGGAGCTGCCGGGAGCAGGCTGAGGAAGCCAGAGGCTCTGAAGATGTCCAGACCATAGCATCAAAAAAAATGGTAGGAAGTAGCCCAGGGGAACTTAACGGTGGACCAGTTATTGAACTGGCTCTTGAGTCAGCATGTTTCAGCCTGATTCTCCACTGATTCAGTGGCACACATACTACCCACTGCCAGGGCCCTAGGCTGGGAACCGGTGGAGTGGGAAGGCCTGGGTCCCCCTACCATGGCCACCACACACCATCACAGGTGGCAGCCCACTTCCCCAACTCTAGCCACCAGGCTGCACAGCCCTGCTGCGGAAGGCAGCTTTATAGATTCTAGCCACTACCGTACGGCTCGAGTGGGAGGGTGCTTGTATTGACCCCTGGCCACTAGGCTGCACAGCTGGGTTGAGGAGGTCAGTCATGCTGACTGTGGCCATTAGGCCATACAGCCCAAGTGAGAGGATATTGACTTCAGCCATTAGGCTGTACTGCCCTGAGGCTAAGGGTGGACAGGCAGACATAATTATGGGACCTTGACACCTTTATCCCGCCTCAAAGGGAGATGGGATTCACTTGCCCCGTAACAGGCTGTAAAGAAAACACCCTTTTGGAAGTGGAGGCATAACCTGAGAGGGAGATATGAAAAAGATTATTCAGTGCTTTATATAGAGAACTGTGGTGTTATCCTACCAATTTTTAGGAAGAGAGCTGGACATAATGATCAAGATAGAAGACATGGACATTTTTTAAATTAAATCTGCAGCATTGTTTTGTATCTAGAAAACGGGACCCCCCCCTCCTCCTTCCCCCCCAACCACGTTTCCATTAGTAGAAATAAAAATTACAATGCATGTTCTTTGTTATGAGTGAATATTGCTGAATATAGAGGCCCATTGCAAACCCAGCCTGACCATCCACATTTGGAGGTGGGAGGAAGGGATCTATTATTTTACCTTTGGGGAAGAAAGGAGTGGGGAGGGAGAGAGAGAGAACTGCATGACCCTTGGGAGAATTAAAATGCTCGCTGAGAATCCACTGGCCTTGTCTTTTGTTTGATTGCATTGTTTTGCCTGAGCTCCTGATCTCTATTAGCTTCCCATGCAGCCCAGGGCTTACCTCTGCAGCTTTCAATTACAAGTTTTACTGTTTGCTGGTATATTCATTCATGCCAGCTATTCACTAATATGGCACAATCCAAATGTCTCAAAGAACATGGAAATTTTTGCAAGAACATGGAAATCTTGGAATCCAAGATAGGGGTCTAGGCTTACTCTAAATCTTATTCTAAGGCTATAATGGTGAATCTCTGTTTATTTTCCACATAGTGCATAGCTTTCTCCTGTTAGATGCTCTAGCCAAAATTATAAAATGTGTATGCTTAAATATGGATTTGAGGGTAGTGTTGGGTGGATCTATAGAGACAGGGAGGGGAGGAGAAGCAGCCAAGCAGCAAGGAGAAGCAAGTAGACAGATGGACCGCGAGCAGCCGCAAGCCATCTGGCAAGGAGTTAGCAGGTGCAAGTGTACTTACCAGCCTGGCGGGAGGAACTACCTCTGCATCTTGGCCATACACTGAGGGCATAGTTATGTGCAAAAGGGTAGGACAGTGAAGAAATGGGCCTGCAAAATTAGCCCAGGGTAACCAGCTCTGTACAGAAAGGTTCCAGAACAGATGCAGTGTAGCAACCTTTTGATCTAACAGCTGTTCCCAATGTTCATTTACAATGACTTGGGAGAACTAAAGAATTGTTATATTTTGGGGGTCAGAAATCTGTTCTGACAGTAGCTTAATCCCAGTTATAAAGCCATGTATACCCAAGAACAGAAAATAATCTGTGACATGCTACCTTTGGAATACTATACTATTGGACAAATCTAATGGTTTTTGGTTTTACCATATAAAAACTCTATTTGTCCAGTCTGGATGTACACCTAACCCTTCTTTGTTTGGCTCCCTGACTTTTCTTCCAAAATATTTTCTTCTAGAGGATTTTCCTTCTTTATTTTATATACTAGCATCTTTGCATTAGACCATTCTCCCTGCTCACCTGAATAATTAAAATGATTTCATATTTATTTTAATATGTCCCCAAAGCATTCTGTGTAATAATTTCAGGATGCCATCCTAGATTATGAACAATGAATGTAGCCACTCCCTTTTCTTCATTATTTAACACTTGACTCTTTCGATTATCTACTGTTTCTGTTTTGTTAGGTGTATATCAAAAGTCTAAAGTCTGGATCCATAATTGAATTTCCCTGAAGTTCAGAATCTGGAGTTTGGGCCTAGATTATGACAAAGATTTACAGTCTGGCTCCAAACCTCATCAAAGCAACAAGGTAGTTTGGGCCTACCTCTAAAAGAACTAGGAACCTCATTTTCAGAAGCGCCAAGAACTGACACTTTCAATGGTTTCAGCTGGAGCTGATGGGTATTCAGCTTTTCTGAAAGCAGGCTTCATATCTCTATGTGACAGCTTTAGTGTGTGAGAAAAGTCCATTAAAACAAATAATCCAACCTCACATTGACTTTAACACCATGAGGGACATGCAAGTCAGCTTCAGCGCTCTCTCTCACAAGAAAGTATTTATTGTACTGCGTGTTAGGAAAGGCCACTCTCTTCTGATTTGTGAGTTTCCCTATTGCTCTAAGACAACATATCCCACAACAACCATGCAGTATCAAATCTCATTCAAAAGTCTTTTATTATTTATCATTTGTTTTACAGTAGTGTCTAGAGGTCTCAGTAGAGATCAGGACCCAACTGTGCTAGGCATTGTGAAAACACCTAGTAAAAGACAGTCCCTGCCCCAAAGAGATTATAGTCTAACTAGACAAGATAGACAAAGTCTGAGAGGGGGAAACAAAGAGATGAAGTAACTTTCCCAAGATCACACAGCATCTTAGTGACTGAGCCAGGAATAAATCCAAATCCAGTACCCTAGCTAATGTACTGTGCTGTGTGTGCATTTCCCTACAAAACTACACACAACAGATGAAAATCTGTAGTGACCAACAGTGACCTAATCTTTAAGGGTTCAGAATTATCATTCTCCTATTACTACATGAAAAACCAAGAAATCCACTTTAACCCATCCCCTTAGAGTATGTAGTAGACCCAGGAGCAGAGGATGTGGAATTACAATGTTTTAGGGAATCAGAAGTGGCAACATCAGGAACATTAACAAACTCATACAGAGGCAGTTTTCTCTCCTTACTTTTTGAAATCAGCCAGCACTGAGTGCTGCTCACTAATGTAGAAAGTTCCCTTTCTTGCTGTTTTTAATGTACGATCAGCATGAAGGCTTGTGCTGTTACTCTGTGTTCAAAAGGGCAATTCCCATTCACATCAAATAAATCTATGACTGGACAAACTCTTCTCCTATACCAATACATAGCCCATGTTCTACAAGCTGTAAGCAATGAATCCCCAACCAATGCATTCATTTTGCCATATAAAAGTGAATAGTGGGGAAAAAATACACAGATGTTACCTCCAAACATTAGATTACAACCTCTTTATTTTAGAAGATGCCACCAAGAAACTATGTATATCCCCATTGCAGGAAAAGGTGCCACCTTGTATTATGCTTGCTCTTGTCTCTTGTACATTTACACTAATCAGTTATTAAGAACTTGTTTTATTTTACATGTTTAATTTATCATAGTCTTTCCAAAATCTGTCTACCAGCAGCGTATTTTTATTTGAGTCAAGTTTCTTTTTTAAAAAATCATAAACGAATGGTTTCTGGTCACAAATGTTTACAATAGTGCAGAGGTCCCAATTATTACCATGCATGTACACCAAAATAATAACAACTTTGCCAGATTGCATATTCACCATATACAGATGTATTTGCTAAGGTGTCCCTTTTCTAACCAGTTGTGAGTATAACTAACTGCAACCTACTTTTTGCTGGACTAACCAATGAAACCATACCACTGTGCCTACAGTGCATTAAAACACATTAGAAATACACTATTGGTTCTGATTATGTGGGTTTTGTTGTATGCCTTTTGAAACAGAAACGCAGTGCCCGCATAGAAACAGGCATACACCCCAAGTCTTTGTGAAGCCAAAGTTTTGCATCCTTTAGTACAAAGTATACAATTCTCTTGTAAACAGAAGCAGTTACAACGGTCATGTTCTTGTGCGTATCAGAATAGAACAGAAAGATCCGTAGGGAAATGAACCTCATCACTGGCAGTCCCTTAGCAACGGGAGAAGCAGACTCCCTAGACAAATGCAAACCTAAAGAGACCCCAGTAGGTAATACTCAAACAGCCTCTACCATGCTTTAATCTTCAGACGCTATCATGATTAAGCCAGGGACAAATGTTTGTCCACAAGATAAACAACACAAATCCAGTAGGCACTCAACTAACCTCTCTCTATTTTAACTGTCAAAAGAACCCCCCCCCCCCCCCGCAAGATATCACAATGAGTGAAGGTTTCCTTCATTTCTCACACTTTATTGGAAGGGAAGAGTTTAGCTGTACAAAACCCATTGTCTGGGACCCTACACAAAGAGTCAGGCTAACTAATACTAGCATGCATTTGATGGATATAGAGGAATTTCAGGCGTTTAAATAACATTCTTGGTGGGGTGGAGAGGAAAGGAGCGAAGTCTTGCTTGCACACAGATGTGTGGATTGCAATTACATTCCTGTTTAGTCTGAGCAGCTTTCTTCTCCAGGACACAAGGCTGTGTTCATATGGATTTATTAATCAAGTGACGTGCTTGTTGATTTCGGCTTTGCTTTGTTATGTGTCACCTCCTGATCCCTTTCCTTTCTGCTCTACTTGATTGCAATAGGGACCAAAGCTCAGAGCTCGCTCTAACTCCCCAAGTCTATTTCAGGCAGCGGAACAAGTGACCTGACTCACAGGATGAACTGGGGATGGCACAGGGAAGGGAGAGGGCATTATTTATCCCAGCAAATTCTCATGGTCACAGATGAGCGCTCAGAAGATCTCTAAGTAGTTAGCTCTAAATAAAGCATGCCTTGCTTCCCTTGTATTCCCCCTCAGCAGTTGCCTTAGTATTATTATTATACTTCTATAGCTTTTGCATTCGGACCTTATAATTATGTCACACAGCAAGGGAAACCGCCAGCATCCCAGCATCTGGTGTGTGGTTTAAAACTTTTGTTTCAAGATTTGAACTATTTATAGAAGGCAAACTTTGTAGGATAGTAATTTCCTACGGTTTTGAGAAAATATGGCTACGTTTATATTAGAAGGGGTTTTTTTTATTTATTTATTATAACTGTTGACCTTCTAGAAAAGAAGCCAATGCTGTATTTTATAAGCAAGTGGTTACCTACCAGTAGACATGACCCGCATGGGAAAAACAGAGCGCTTTAGCTATTTGGTTTGATCAGTAGCATCCAACTAAATTAAACCGAACATGGTTCCATAAATCAAGCGTCTTTAAAAATCAGTAGCCAAGGCATGTGCATTTCATTAAGAATTAAGAATGCAGAAATAGACATGTTTAGTTTCTTTTGATGGGTGTGTTTATTCTTTCTTCTCTTGCGTGGCGGAGGATTATGTTTTTCCATGGGCTACCAGAAACTAGAGATATACACTGTGTGTGTATATATAAACGGAAAGAGGGCAAACATGTTAACATCACACATGCACACACAATTCAGCGGGCAAAAGTTAAAGTCGTGGCATCATAAAAAAGTATTTTCTGATCAGGACACTATAAATATGAAGTGAGCGTGAAATAGGAATCCTGAAACAGGTTTTTCTTATTAGGCTGAAGGTGCAGGTTCAAGGTCTCTTGAACGGACTGGTATAGTCTTTGGCAAACCTCGCAGCCTCCCTCAACCACAGAGCCAGGTAACCTCGACAGCTGCCTACTGAAACGTGCCTACCGCGTCTTTTATGTCCTTCAGACCCAGCCAAGGGCCCGATCCTACATTCTTTGTATTTGATGTTGCAAACCTCCATTGAAGTCAGTGGAGTTCAAGGTGCTCAAGGAATGTAGAAGGATCGAACCCTAAAACAGCGCTCGACTACTTCAGTTCTCCACATTCCATGTGGTTAGCACTCAGGTGGCTTTGGGCGAGCAGAGACACTTGACACGTTTTGCCTTCATTCAGGGCGCAGTTAGTTTCTAGCCCCTTCCACATGTGAGCCACCTGAGGGATGACTTTCAGGCGGACAGGAAAGCTAATGGCGTCCTGAGGCTGATTTTTTTAAGTCAGAAACACCTGACAACCTAAAACCTGGGACAGCTAGCCAACCTGATGGGAGACCTTTAGGACCACCAGCGCCGGCACTCACTCCAGAGTTAACAGGAGCCAAGAAAGCACATATGTGATTACAGGGATTTAATTTAAAGATCGAAACTATTTCCAATCCCACACACCCTTCCCCATCCCCAACCCCTTCCTCCCCCGACCACGAGAAAGGTTCTGGAGCCAGCTCTAACTCCTAAATCAGGTCAGAGAGAATTTATTTGGGAAAGCATCCAGTTCTAGCAACGTATCGGTAGGTGCATTTGTCCAACCTAGCTTTGTTTTCACAGGCTTTGATGATTTCTGCTTTAGTCTATACAGATGCCCTGGGCTGTATAACCTTAGGTCTGTATATAGATAGATAGATAGATGTAGATATTTCCCCTTTAAGAACATAAATAGATATCACCCTTCCGCAGGCTTTTGCAATTCCTCTAGGAAAAGCTCAACCCTATGTCCTTTCCTCCTGAAAGTTCAGGTGTGCTTCCCCATCATTCAAGAGCTGACAAAATGTCACATTCCCACGATAACGTAAAACAGTCGGAGAGATGTGGTCTGTGCTCTGCCGGGTCTTAGGTAAAGCAGCATCCTGCGCTGGGGAGAAAAGAGCAGCTATCAACCAACTTCTCCGGCTACCTGGCTGCATACGCCCCCCTGACAGACTTAAAACATCAGCATCATCACACATTTCACAGACCTGCTACAACGCTATGTAACCCGGCTCCCTTCTGTCAACCTGCCCCCAGGTAGCTAGCGGGGTCATTTTAAAGAGTATTAAAAAAAAATCTGGATCACTTACAGGTAACTCCCACTGGTAAGGATGAGGAAAATCTGAGGGTAATACACTGAGAGTAAAACACTGCGAGATGAAAAAAGGAGCATGGCTGAATCCCGTTTATACTCTTGGAGTTCGCTTCCTTGATTATTCCTTTCTGGCCCCCCAGATCGTTATTCCCCACCCGTTTTGGTGTCAGCTGTGGCCTTTTTGCTTGAATCTGAGTTGGAATCCAGTCCCTTGGGCGTGGGGGGGCTTGTTTGTTTGTTTGTTTTGTTTGTATTGTTGTGCCTAGTTTCCCCTTGGTGCTAAAGCGTATATGTTGCTGCTGCTGCTGCTGCTGTTGCCTCTGGCTCTGGAATGCTGCCTGTCATGTCTCAGTGGTTGGAAGCTGTTAGAGAGTGGGTTCGCTTGTTGGAATGATGATGGTTTAAGGGATTTGGATGGCAGAAAATGCCTCTCTCTCTCTTTCTCTAACTCTCCTGAGACTCCAAGCTGCCATTGGGCAGTCAGTCACCGCAATCCGCCTCCTTTTTTTTTTTTTTTTTAAAGGGGAGGATGACAATGGAAAGACACTGATTTAGCCAAAGCTCTGCATTCTAGCTGTGTGCACTGCCTGAGACCGCTAGATACATCTTGCTTTGAAAACAAACCTCAGCAACTTGGTCATGTATTTTAAACAAATCATCCGCTCTGCAGGCTGCGAGCTCCGGTGCCGCGTAGATGGCACTATTTCAAAAGCTCGCGGTTAGAGGATGCTGAAGGGACTAGGCAGCTACAAACGCAAAACTTAGTTTGATTAAATTGTTTTATTATGGAAAGCTGCCCCCCCCCAATCTGAAACACCGCAAGAGAAGCTGGTGGAGGGAAGGATCTGTTATTATAGCCTCCTGAATTGAAAATTAAACGGTATTTCAAAGGGTCCTTTCAGAAAGCCAATGTTTGTATAGTCGCCTGAGTAAAAACATTAACAAACAGACAATTCTTTGAATCTTATTTTTTTTACTGGCTTGGAGTTCGGGGTGGGGGGAGTTGGAGAAAATGAAGTAGCTTGTTTGGGGGGTTATAGTCCTTTGCCAATATGCCTGGCATCTCTGAGCGGCTCAGGAGGCACCTTCACACACACCGTTCACATTTCACGTAGAATAAGATTTTCTTTATCAGAAGATGAAAGTTTGAGGAGTAGTTTCATCTGCTGCTTAGTTCCCTGTTCCCTTCATTACTTGGAGGCAGTCTACGTACGTTCTCAATGTTCTCGCTATTTACTACATTATTATGTTTTCATAGGGTTAGGTAATAAATAATATTTACACCTAACGTGTTTCTGAACATATTGCAAAGTCAGCCAGTAACTAATAAGTCAGTGAAAAGTTTGTGATGAACAATTATTCTTACTTTTGGGTGTTTCCCTTATTTGGAAAAACCATGGGACACTGTATTTGTTAGTGAGGAGAATTGCGGGGCAGAAAGACACGCTAGCTTCCAAGAACTGGAATTGGAAAAAGAGCCCCGAGAGAGAAATACAACAGGTGATTTAGTATAACTGCAGCGGAAAAACTCCAGGTCTCTCATTTTTACAGTTTTCTTTAGTCCATATGTAAATTGTGTGTTTTCCCATGTTACTTCCCAAATATTTGCACGAGTTTTCTTTAACTTGGGTGTTCCAAATATCGTGAAAACATCTTTTGAGACTATGTAGCTAAATATCTTTAGGTGTCTATTATGCAGTAAAGGAATCCTCCAAATGATGTTAAGGTTACAGACTGAGTCTAAAATGTTTACATTTTTTCTACTTATATTATCAGAATCGTTGCTATTTTTTGTTTTATTTAATCATTTTCATCTACAAGTTCAATATCATCCGTTAGTATAATTAACATTATCTTGAAAAATATAATATTAGGGAATAAAGAGAAACGCTTTACATTGTTTAAAGAGTTTAAAGTTGAAGTTGGATCTTCTAACTTGTCATATTTCTTTGTAGTACATACGTATATACGTCCCGCTCTCCATCCCGCTCTCTCATAAACATATTTATATATATATATGCGAGTAATGATTTAATTACGTGTAACTATGATAAATGTAAATCAGAAGAGTTTATAACAAATGTTTTTTATTTTATTTCTAGCATTCTTTTCCAGATTGACCATTCAGATACATTTTAAAATGTTTCCTCTTTTAAGGAACAATCAGATCCATGTTTAAACATTAAACCTTCCCCACTTGGCACTGTAAAACCTCCTGAATGAGGTGGTAACATTTCACCTGGCGTAGTTGAAACTAACATGATTTGCCCATCTGTAACTGTAGAATTAGGACCGATATTATCTATAGCGTTAATTTACAATACATGACTAGATTAACACTCTAGAAAACAAAACAAAGTCATGCAATTTATTCTTTTGGAGTGACATTACGAAATGGTAAAACGAGAAATAAGTGGAATTACATTCCATAAACTTCCCTCTGTGTGTGTGTGAGCGAGAGAGATGCATTTGCTCCTATTGTGTTTTAAAACCGAATACTCTCCCTGTAATAAAATGGTGGTGTAGTTTATACGATTGTATTATCAATAACCCCAAATATGACATTTTTGAGCATGTACTGGTTGTTCTCCCACACACAAGTATGCTCTAAACATACCAGAGCCAGAACAGCAGTGAAATGGTTACCAATACCATTCTATAGAATGAGCCACAAAGATAGTATTGAAGGAACGATTTCCCCTCACTTTTACCTGTCTACTCCGAGCTTCATTTTCTTTCTTTTGACAACTCTGAGTGCAAAATGTCCAGAATAAGTGTACATCACAACCTGGTAAAACCTTTTAAAGTGTGTCTGTAATGCACAGAATTGATTTCTTAACGGAAATAATATTCATTGCGTATGTCCTGCGGAAGTTAGAGTATGGTGCACGACAAACGAGTTGTCTAGAATTTGCAGTTATCTGGCTGGCAAGCCATGTGAGAAGGCATAGACTGTCACTAGTGTCAAGAATTGTTTTTTTTCGTGATGGCTAGTATTGAAATCAGAATAAGATGACAACATTTCATTTAGCCTTTATAAAGATTCTGACTGGAAATTTTAGAATAGTCCGCGGGATTTAGACCCATTGATTTTACATGGAAGAGATGTGTGTAAATCCTCTAGATTGCTTTGAAATGTTCAGTCTCTGACTATAGTAGTTAAAATATTATTAAAGTTTAGGAGCTATCCGGTATTTGGCCCCTTCTTGGAATTGCTATTTAGACCAGCCTGGAGATTAAGTGCTCTCTATCTTAGTTATTTATTTAAATCTGATTATTCCCTGTACGCTTTAAAATATGCATTTTAATATTATTTCGTCTTTAACAAAAGATGAAGCATCAATAGCTTCATTCTTGCTGGCCAGACCTAGTTCTCATGGATCAAACTTTATAGGATTTCCAGAGCAGCGATGCACTTAATTTTCATTTATAGCTAAGGTGTCTGGAGTCCATGTGCATTGAAACCACGTGTGTTTTTGTTATCTACTAAATAAAATGCAAAGCCCTGGAAAATAAATAAAATCCTAAGCCCAAATACCCATGTGGTTTCTGTATAAGATGAAGCATTTTATTTGTGTAGTTACAAAATTTGAGGTTTGGCCAGTTCCCCAAGCCGTGATAGAGCGCAGGAAAAAGATAATAAGCTAAAGGTTTGTGCATCTGCTACACCACCATTATGTTCCATAGATTATTTCAACCAGGGAAAGCACTGTCAAGAAATTCATTTCTCCAGTTCCGGGACAGCTTACGCAGACAAAGCTCCCACTGACTGCAGGATCTGACCCATAAAGTCGATTTATGTCCACGAGTAATATAATTTAGAAGAGCGCCTCCAGAGAAGGCGCGATTTCGTTGTCGTTTTCTATATACTGTCACAATAGCAAAACAAATGTTCAGACAGAACCATCATTCGGTTTCTGTTCATCCGTTCTTTTTATTGATCACATACGCTTAGAAGGCGGAAAAAATGTCCTCCAGGCTTTTCAAGCACATGCCCGATCTTACTAGACTAGCTGATGCTGAAAATACAAGGGTGCAACATTTAAAGATCATCAAGACACGCCAAACTATATGTGCCGTGTGCCGTATGCCGTTGCGAGGTGACATGAAAAGCCAGCACATTATAGTTTCATGCTGCCACCTGGTTAACAGGGCATCCACCTCTACAGGGGGAATCGTTTTCCCAGAATGCATCCAAGTGGATTAAATGGCTCCACTGGATTAAATAAATGGCTCCACTGTGATCATATAGTTAAAGGGCTTTCGACTTCCTTTCTCCTCGTCGCGCCCCCTCCCCCATGTTACTCTGACTTTCCATTCGCAGTAAATTTTGTTTTGTTTTGTTCCAGTGTTGATGCTTAAATATGTTCCTTACCTGTTCTCTGTGAGAGAATAAAACGAAAGGAAGCATCACATTGACAGCACTGGTTTCAATTTAGCCTAGAGTTCCATAAGTGGATTCCACCTTTACAAAGCTTGTATCCATTATTCTCAGACTTTACCTTTATATTTGCACCTGGGGTACATCTATCATTTTTAATTTGCATTTTTTTCTAACAGTATCTGTCGTTGTGCAACTTTTGTGGGCAATATTTATTTGCAATATCTGACACTAATATTTTAATCCGGGTTGAAAACTAAAGGAAATGCTTGCTTAAATATGAGATGTTTTAACCTGCCTGAGTTGAGGGGTTGGTTTTTTTATTTATGTTTTTTGAATTCGAACCTCAATTGAGGATAAAAAGCTGGTTATTCCTATTTTTGTCTCCGGTGCTGCAGGTGAAGTATTTGCCATAACAATGCAATGTTGTTTAAAATGTGAATACCTCAGAAATCTCCGCATGCTCACTCCTCTGATTTCTTGTGTTAAATAATTGCCAAAATAGTTAAGGAGAGGACTCATTATTGGTTCTTATTACGAAGTCATGCTTTACCTCGTGCCCGTCACTCCGCAAAACTCTCAATCAAGCCACAGAATGGAAATGAAGTCAATGGCAATTTTGCCTAAGTGAAGACTGCTGGATCAGAATTATACCCTCTCGTCCTAATGACAAATGCCAGTTTCTTTGTTAAATTAAAAGCGCTGACACCCAATTTTCATATTTGTCATTGGCTAGGCAAATGTGTATTTCATGCTTCCTTTCTGAGGCTTTAGTTTGCCAGCGTCCTCTCATTATTTAAGTGAAGTTTTTGCAACACTTTATTAAGGTTTTAGTATTTTCTCCATAGCAAATAAAATAACTGCAAAATATAAATTATTTGCTATGTTGGCAAAACAACACTCGTATTCATACTGCAAATTAAACCCAAACGCACTCGAAGGCAGGCTGCTACTTTATCAACCCATTCTTTCCTTTCTATGCAAAAATCTGACTCCAAAAAGGTATCATTACAGCCAAAGAATATAGTTTCAACAAAATGGTAGTTCCAGAGCTTGATGAAAGATGAAATAATTGCATCCCACATGTCTAGCCTCGAAGCAGCCCAGGATCTCAGAGCAAATTTCTCTACTATTGTTTAGGGAAAGTGAAATATCATCATCCCCTTAAAGGAATAGTGAAAGATCTGCTGGAGTTTCTATACGAGCTTTTACAGTTCTTGCTTCACACTCGTTTTTAGTTATGGGGACAATTCATCGATGTCCTTTTGTTTTTGTTCCGAATTCTCTTTATTAAAGTTGCATGTTTAATGTCTAACAACAAATGTCTGCCCCTCCAGACTTTACCATGTTCCAAATCTTCTGTTCACTAAATTATAAAGCCACTATCGAAATGAATCTAGTCTAACAAAGTCATTCCCTTGTACTGCAAACTATTTGGTCTTGTCTTTTCGCTGTGAGAGATCTCTTTCTTTAGCTATCTAGGCATGTGCAGTGTTCTCATCGTTGTAGTATCTAATATCTGAATACATATATGGGCCAAATTCGTTCCTCATGTACAACGGTGTAAATCTAAACCTTAAGGATGACAGACTTTAGCACTATATTATATGATGACACAAATTGGTTAGCTATAATAAAAAGCTAAAAGCAGCTTTTTAAAAAAGCTAAATAGCTTCAAAAACAGAGTAGGCTTTCAGGAAAAATCGAATATCTATCCAGCAGATACCCCTGGGAAATAGTATCCCTTAACTTTCCCCCTGTATGGATATAGGCCAGTGCAGAAAAAAAATCGATTAAAGGCAAGGGGCTATTCTGCCAAGACAAGACCCTTAGCAACATGAAAGATACCCAGTCATTCCGATTCTGTTCTATCTGGTCCCTTTACGGTAGTGTCTGAAGGGATAGTTGTAACTCTTTCAACTTCGCGTTATTTTCAATGTTTTCTTATTGCTGAGTGGAGCTTCGCCTATTCACTTAACGTACACTCTGCTTCCTTCCCCCGACCTGAAGAAGAGCTCTGTGTAGTTCAACAGCTTAGACTTCTACCAGCAGAAGTTGGTCCAATAAAAGATACTATTATCTCACCTCTATTGTCTTTCTAATGCACTACTAACGGGCAATCTTACATTTATTTCCTGTGCCCTGCCCCATGCAGTTACTGGAGTTCTGTACCCTGAATCCATTTCAGTTAAGATAACACACCGTGTGTGTCTGGTTAAACAGACACCTGCGAATAGCAGAGCTATATGTAATGGAAACCTGGGGAAAAAACAAGCTTCTGCCCATTAGGCAACCTGCGGGAAATACTCCGGAAAGCCAGTCCATTGGGCCACATCTCTTGACTTTCCTATCCCATTGTAAATAAGGGTATCTCATGCCAATTATCTACAGCCCTCTGATTCCTTCGAGATGGCTAGCTGGGTGATGGGAGAGTGTAAGTTACCAGTACTTGAGCTAGTTATTTTCCCCATCAGTAAACTGGCCCTTTGGAGCTGATTTTTCCCTTGTGTGATCTTAATGCTCTGCCATTCTGTTCACTTGATTACGGATTTCCTCCCTCTGGCCTTCCTTCCCCCCCCCCCACCCCAACTCTGTGATATTTTGCCCCTGCATTGCACTGCAGAGTACTGCACTGCTTTCTGAAGCTGCTCCGCTTGCTGGGGAGCAACACAAAATATCAGGTTAGGTAGGTGGTGCGGTTCTATTAAAAAAGTCAAGCGTGTAAAACAACATCAAAGGAAGAGGAGGGCAAGGGATGGTTGATGTAGTTTGTGCTCCAAAGCTGTATCACATTATGGCTTGGAAGGAGGTGGATAAGGGTGGAAGATGAACCCTAGTCTTTTACCAGGAGGCACTCTACATTATGCTGTATTGTGGTGCAGTGCCTGTACGACTGAATCTTTCTGACTGCACTCAGTGCAATTATCCTCACTTTAATATAATTGCAGCTCCTCCCTGCTCCCCCCCCCACACACCTGTATTGATTTCAAACTGAGAAGCAAGAATTTTCAGATTACAACCCACTTTATGCATTCTTGATCATTTAAAAAAAAAATCCCGCAGCTATGCTAAGGCAGGATCTTTTAAGAGTTTGCAGCTCGACAGGTAAGAACTCGGCTGGGGCTCAGGAATGTGGAAATACAACTCAAGTCAGCCTACTGCGAGAGCAATATTAATAAGGGCATACAGGTGAGTGAGTGAGAGAGAGAAACTTGGCAACTAAAATAACATAGTGATCTAGATCATTGCGGTCAAACAACAAGCAAACGTTTGACTCCCCAGTAGCCCTGCTAAAATGTGGCCTGGAAGGGCTGCAGTCAATGAGCAGGACACTGAAGCTACAGCCCTGGGTTTCTGGTGTGGTTCAGGGTTGTTTTGTCAGAGAGGTAGACAGACCAGTTGTCAAGTCAATTTCAACACGTCTGTGTGATGGATAGAAGCGCAAATTGTGTCTAGGCCTGTATTAAAAAAAAAAAAAAATCCGCGAGAGCAGGTTCAGACCAGGGATTTTCCCTCTCCCGCCCCCTTGACTACTTAAACTCTGCTCTATTGTCTCATCTCATCAATAGTGGCTGAGCTAACTCCGTCAGTTTTCTGAGGGGCTGTATGCCGGAGCTAATATTTAGATTCGATTAAATAATTCAAAATAAAAGAATCTCTCCATACGGCCAAGCTGGTCCCTGCAGGCTGAAAGTTACTGTAGCTTCTATTCGCCGGTTTAAAGCAGTAGCATTCTGATTACAATCACAATAAGACACTTAAAAGAAATACACATTTTCACTGTTCTTTTGCTGATGGACGTGAAACCTCAACAGATCTTCAAATACACCGGGAGACAAACATCACGCATTTTTGGCAATATATTTTGTTCACAAGTTTGAGCCAAAACCCAGAGGATTAATGCGGACAATCACTTACCCTAGTTTGACATAGATGACTCCAAAGCATAGAAACACGTAGAAAATCCACTTTCGAAAGTTTCTGTGCATGATCTAGAGAATGGACTGAGCCATAAAAATGCACAAAAAGTAGAACTGATCTCTGCCGATTAAATTCCAGTCAAGAGCATTTCTGAGGCTACCCAAAAAAGGAGCCTGTCGAACTGTAAAAACTCAGCAACGTTCAGACAAGATTTTTCTCCTAAAACCATGGTGACCAAAACTGATTCTGATAATGGGGTGAGGGGGGCAGAAAGAGTTTATCAAAAAGGCAAATCAAAAACCCAGGACAGCCCGTTTGAGAGAGAAAATGAGCAAGCCCTGATCTTGATCAACTACCTCATAGAGCCCTCAAGTTCAATGTGTTTTTACTTGTTCTGACTTCCCCAGGTGACACCACGTATCTTGCAAGCTGTGGCTCCAGGTAGGAGGAGGATCTCTTTCACTCTCACACTTTCACTCTCTCTCTCTCTCTTCCTCCTCCCCTCCTCCCCCCGCCCGTGTGTGTGTGTGTCAGAATCTACCGCATCTCATCCTTTACACACACATATGTAATGCAATCAAGCAGTCACTAAAGCATTTGTCTCTCGTGGAGCAGTGTGGCTAGCTTGTTTGTTTATTTTGCAAAATAGATGGTTAAAACTTATTTTTAAAAAAGCGAAGAAAGCCAGCTCTTCCATGCCTGTGTATATGTCGCTATATGCCGTACAATATAGTGTGTGTCTATATCTGTATATTGCTAGACAGCTGAATGTGTGTGTACCTGTAGGCACGCCTATCACTGAATGGGGTGGTAGTTATATATGGTCTTGCAAAACAAGAAAGCATTCTTACTCCTTTAAGAAATACCCAGCTTCTTAGCGAGGTTTAAATTATCCAGTTCGGTTTGCCTCAGGGTGCATAGAGATTAATACTTCTCAATTTATATTCAGTCATTGATACTCAAGCCTGTTTAAGATGTTGAATTTTTTTAATCTCACTGGTTTTGAGATCCGTTCCATTTACTCCTACAATCAGTGGGCGTTTGTTTCGATATATGCACTATATGTGTATTTGTGTCTATGCATACATCTGTAGGCATATGCATATATAAATAACTCACATAAACGCTCATCTGTGTGTTTGTTATATATACCTACACCTATGCAGATACATACATGCGCATATCATTTTTACTAACAGGAAACCTATAAAGCTAGTTGCACCTTACAAAGAGAAACAGCGAAATACACACCGATATAAATGTAAACAAAAGCAGGCAGTGACAAACAAAAGCAGACAGTGAACACAAAACTGATTGTAAGCCATCTGCCTTTGCCTGGGAAAACATTTTTGTAAATGCATCAATCTGCGCTGCTTATATATACTGCAAAACTGTATATCGTTTTCGAGATGACCTGAGATTAACTAGTTAATAATATCTGGATTTTCGTACCCTGAGCCACAATCAATGGTAACCCCATTCGCACACCCACTTAGCAGATCTCGTTAAAACCCTCAGAGAACTACTGAAAAGAACATCTATTTTGGAGGAGGTATGAACACAGCGAGGTGCTACAAAATGCTTACAGAAAGGGAGCAAAGTGAAACGAGAAAAGGAAAACCGTGCAGTGGTATTGATTTTCCGTCTCTCTAGCTCCTGTGGAGTGAGGGAAGAATGACAGACAGTGGGTGAGCCTGCTAACTTTGTTCAGGATTGTGCTCAATTATCTCTCACTGCTGATCAGTAAAACCATTCTGTCTTTCCCCCATGCATGCCTCACATTTCATTCTTTAATAATCAACGAGCTGGTTATCATAGGCAACCAGCCCTCCCCCAGACCACTTCTTAGACACATTTCCTTATACGTGATCATCAGTCACCTCTTTCTTGAATGCTGTTTTTTAATATCTTGGACAATCTTTGCCTTATTGATTTTCTGACATGCTCACTGTAACTGTTTTAAGTTTATGTTCTCACAAAAGAAAGCACGGTCCCTTTTTGAAAATATATGGGGATAAAACCGTTTTCGTATTCTGAGCCACACTGCTTATATTTCATATCCTAAAATCTTCAACCAAGAATTGTTAAGAAAACGTCCTTCAATCTGCATTTCCCCCCAGGTTTTTGTAATTCTCAGACCTTTTCAGAACAGAATTGTAATTAGGGACTCCTTTACCCCTCCTCCTCCCGGGTTTTAGACCTAGCCTTTCTGCTGGGCATGTTTTTGAACGTGGTTGTAGTAGGTGGAGCTCTCAGGTAGATTGGTGGTCCACACTGGAGATGCAAAAGTCCTTTCCTTGCTTGGACAGAAAACGTGTTAACGTTTTCTGGAATAATTCGGGATGACGAGGAAGGTAATTGAGATGTTCAGCGGACTATGGCAAGAGCAGAGATGGTGAAGGTAGATATCTCGCAAGAATTTTGTTTCCTAACCCGTCAAAATTCATTTAGTCTCCTTTGGGGGCAGAGGCTGGGTTGGATGCCCGCCGCCCCCTGATGGAAACAAGGCAAAGATTCTGCTTTTCCCAGGGCAGCGTCCGCGAGCTATGGGATAACACTGCCACCTAGAGGAAGGAAGTGTCCACCGGAGCAGCTTTAGTGTTGACAAATTGTCTATAAATAGGGCCTTTATCTTGAGACACGAAGAAGAGGAAGAGAAAAGAGGGAGGCAGGAGGGTTAATCTTGGAACTTCCCCTCTTGCTTAGCTCCACACTCTTGACACCTTTTGTCTGGGATTTTTGCTGAGGGTGTGCATGGACCAAGAGGACTAATTATCCAGTTTAAATAATCAGATCTAAATAACGGGAAGAGCTGTTCCTCTTCCTCCATTCCTGTTTATCACTCTGCAACTCGCTCCCCGCACCCAATGCTGGGTAGACAAACTAACTGTCTAGGCTATACAGTGAAAGGTGGGGTTTTAAATAGCCCTGGACAGGAATCTGGCTGATATCCTCTGAAATATGGTCGAGTGGATCTGTGAATGGTCCTGGGTCATAGGACTGGGAGCGGTGCTCTGCCACTGACCCTCTGCAAGAGCTCAGTTTGCCTCTGGCTGCTTAGCCTAGGCTGCTGAGTCCATCTTTGTAGAGTGATTTTCTAGCTAGGGAGTAAAATGTCATGAAAGTGCAAATGATTGTTTATTAGCGCTTCTCTGTTTGCAGACATTATTCACCCTCAGACTGTTTGGTGTTTGTGATGACTAGACTGGACTTAATTAGCTAAAAGTGCTGATGCGCTGCTAGAATGGTTAAGCAGTGTGGTGTGCATAGCTTGGGCTATGTCTACACTTCAAAATTAGGTTGAATGTATAGAAGTCGGTTTTTTAGAAATCGTTTTTAAACAGTTGATTGTGTGTGTCCCCACACAAAATGCTCTTAAGTGCATTAAGTCGGCGGACTGCCTCCACAGTACTGAGGCTAGCGTCAACTTGAGCATTACACTGTGGGTAGCTGTGAGCAGCTATCCCGCAGTCTCCGCTGCCCACTGGGATTCTGGGTTGAGATCCCAATGCCTGATGGGGCAAAAACAGTGTTGTGGGTGGTTCTGGGTACATGTTGTCAGGCCCCTGCTCGCTCCATTCCTCCCTCCCTCTGTGAAAGCAATAGCAGACAATCGTTTCATGCCTTTTTTCCTAGGTTACCTGAGCAGATGCCATACCACAGCAAGCATGGAGCCCGCTCAGCTCACTGTCACCGTACGTGTCCTGGGTGCTGGCAGACATGGGACTGCATTGCTACACAGCAGCAGCTCATTGCCTTTTGGCAGCAGATGGTGCATTGCAATTGGTAGCCATGGTCATCATATTCCTGGGTGCTCTTTTAGCCAACCTCAGTGAGATGAGTCAGGGATGAGAGTGACTCAGCCAGCTTATTCCCATCTTCTGCCAAGCACCCAGGAGATGACAATGGCTTGCAGTCATACTGCACCATCTGCTGCCAGCCTAAGATGTAAAAGATAGATGGATCAAAACAAGAAATTGACCCAGTTTGTTTTGTGAAATCAATGGCCTGCTAAACCCAGGGTTTTAAGGTCAATACTTGAGGGTGCCATTCCATGTGACAGTTGTTTGTGTTTCTCCTTGATGCAAAGCCAGCCCTTTTGTTGATTTTAATTCCCTGTAAACCATGTCGTCAGTCGCCCCTCCCTCCGTCAGAGCAATGGCAGACAATTGTTTCATGCAAAACTAGCCGACGAGGTGATGGCAGCACGGTGATGAGAGGGACATGGTCATAGACTTCTCACAAAGTACAGGCCGGGCAATGTGCCCCAGCAATGTGCACATCATGCTGATGAGCTCTGCAAACATGCTGGCCAAACAGGAGTGAAATTCAAAAGTTCGCAGGCCTTTTCCTGTCTACTTGGACAGTGCATCTGAGTTGAGAGTGCTGTCCAGAGCGGTCACAATGGAACACTCTGGGATAGCTCCTGGAGGCCAATACCGTCGAATTGCATCCACACTATCCCAAGTTTGGCCCGGCAAGGCCACTTTCAGCGCTAATCCCCTCGTTGGAGGTGGAGTAAAGAAATTGATTTAAAGAGCCCTTTATGTCGAAAAAAAGGGCTTCATTGTGTGGACGGGTCCAGGTTTAAATCGAGGTAACGCTGGTAAATTCGACCTAAAGTCGTAGTGTAGACCAGACCTTAGAGTGTCTTTCTCAGATCTGAAGAAGAGCCCTGAGGGGCTGGAAAGCTTGTCTCCCTCACCAACAGAAGGTAGTCCAAGAAAAGCTATTATCTCACCCACCTTGTATCTCTATTGTTCAGTTGTTAGTTGTCAAGTAGTATAAAATACTTGTTTTATTTTTTAGATGAAAAGGGAACAGAAAGTTCTTGTAATTCAGGAGTTATGGTTTATGGTGTTTGTTTACATATTCATCTCTGATCTTGGACAATAAAGAGAGACTCGTTAATTCTAGGTTTATTTCTGGTCAGCTACACTTTCTAGTCCTCACCTAATTTTGGTTCTCTGACTAGCATAATTCTGCAACATCTTGGTTATAAATATGTTGTTGTTTGGTTGTTCCCTTGATTTTTTTTTATATATAATCATGGAAACATTTATATTGGTCTTAAATTATATTAAAATCTTATCACAAAATGTAAAAAATTTAAAGCCATATCTGACCTGATGGTGTTCATTTAAAAATAAATCTATTGCCCAACCCGACCCCATCCCATATGTAATCAGCTTTATGCAGAATGTTCTTCAAATTAATTTACTGGAGATGATAGGAGACTAACGGCTAAAATTATTTTTACTTCCAAAATAGAAGTTTTCTGTTTCTATCTAAGCTAGTTTAGATACATTCCTGAGGCTGAAACCCCAAAGGGTCTTCTCAAATCAGTACTCACAAGTTCATATATTGATTTCAACTGTTTAAGTTAAAAAAAGTCAAAATACTTTTTCTGCATAGAAAAGCTAGGGCCAGCTTTAAGGGGTAGCAAGCACGGCAATTGCCCAAGGTCCCACACTGCAGGGGGCACTGCAAAGCTAAGTGGCTCAGGCTTCTGCTTCAGCTCTGGGTGGCAGGGCTCTGGGCTCCAGGCTCCAGCCCCATGCAGTGAGACTTCAACTTTCTGCCCTGGGCACCAGCAGGTCTACTGCTGGTCCTGCTTGGAGGCTCCCCTGAAACCTGCTCTCAGTGCCCTAGGGGGCCCCGGGCCCGTGGTTGAGAACCACTGTGATATAGCATGTAAATTCAGTAAAGCTGATAGAGATAAACTGAACTTGGTTGGTAAAGGCTTTGTTATAATACTCAGGCTCCATGTAGTTTACTACGTTTACAGAGACTGATGGACTGATTCCCTGCAAAAATGCAGGTTACTCCCATATAGGAGAATGGAAATTAGGTGAACCTTAGTTAGCAGTTTCCTACTCATTTCCTCCATCTGGGGCAGGATAAAGGAGTTGTACCTCTGTGGCAGAGATCTGAAATTCAGCCCTCAAAACCCCCAGAAGGACAAGCCATCTATGTCACACTGCTACCCGGCCCCTGTAGCCTCTTGATAGCATGGCTACTGTGGGAACCATACTGCAAAGGACTGTAATGAAGGATTTTGCCGTTAAATGCTCTGACAGACTTTGCAACACCTTGAAGAGAAAAACTGAAAAAGGGTTTAAATATCTAAAAATTTCACCGCTCCCCATTGATATAATTAAGGTGGTGACAGTAACAGGACACTTTGACTTGCATAAAATAGCAGTTAATTTTAAGATTAAGGCTTTAGATAAATAGTAATTACTGTAATAACAGTTTAGAGTTAGTAATCCAAAATGGCAGACACAATAATCCTCTATGAAAGACACAAGGTTTAGGGTATGGAAAATTCCATCAACTAGTAGGGAATGACTCAGCATTTCTCCAAAGACCTGACAGGGAGGTGCTAAGACTAAAGATAATGTCATAAGGAGGAGCTTTACCTAAGAATGGTATCAGGGGAAGGAGCTTTGCTATATAAAAATAGGATGATGCAATGGGGAGGAGCTAGACAGAAGTAGCAATTATGCTAATACCTGGAAACTGATTGACTGAGCCAGGCTAATTATCTATGCTAATGAGCTGACCTTAAGAGTGCAACCAGCATATAAGGCTGACAGCTAGCAGGCTGAATGGTGGTTGGGGTTTTATGGGTTGTGGAGCTGCGTGGATTTTGTGGACACACAAGAACTGAAGAACAGAAGATTCCAAGAAGTAGCTAGCTACAGAGACAACAGTAGTATAACCTCCTAGAGGGCAGCAGCTTCTAAGGCAGCTACAAAGCAGCTACCTCCCCTATTGCAGCAGCTCTTGCAGATAACCGCTGTAACCTTAAAGGAGACAGCGGCAACTATCTTCTCCAGGCATGGGCACCCTCATCTTTGACATTGACAGAGCAGAAGGACCCTCAGACAAGTCAGAGGGATTCTGGGGGTGAGTGTAAGTCTGATTATTTTCTTGTGTGTGTGTGTGTGTGTGTGTGTGTATGTGTGTGTGTGCATCTCTTGTTAAGCAAGCTTGAGTGTGTTTGTTAATAAAGCTGGATGTCTGTTTTCGAGTGAAATCCACTACCCCTATCCTGCGACCGGCTGATCACAGCTCACAGGATGTTAGTGTTAAGTAAATATTTGTATTAAATCTGTAACATTGTAATGGTCCCTCATACATGTGTAAAGATCAGGCATACTACATTATATTAAGTATGGTCCCAGATTAAAACTAATCATATGTCGGGTCTCTATATGCCTATTACATTGTAACAGCTATATGGTCTGTATATATCCTGTGTATTGTGTGTCTTATTTTGTTGCACCACTTTGTTATATGATTTTTAAATGTCATTCTATTGTGTTTTACTATGTACTATGTCAGGGATCAGCAACCTTTCAGAAGTGGTGTGCCGAGTCTTCATTTATTCACTCTGATTTAAGGTTTCGCGTAATACATGTTATCATTTTTAGAAGGTCTCTTTCTATAAGTCTATAATATATAACTAAACTATTGTAGGTAAAGTAAATAAGGTTTTTTAAATGTTTAAGATGCTTCATTTAAAATTAAATTAAAATGAAAAGCCCCTCCGGACTGGTGGCCAGAACCCAGGCAATGTGAGTGCCACTGAAAATCAGCTCGTGTGCTGCCTTTGACACACATGCCATAGGTTGCCTACCCCTGCTCTATGTATTTTTTCTTCTTTTCTTGCCTTATTGCATATATTATAACTACTTATTTCTTTTAAATACATATTATTTTGTTTTCGAAGAATTACTGTTTGTGTGTCCATCCTTAAGCAGAAGGCTGTATCGGTGTCCTTCCAAGGGTTAGCAGGATTAGCCTGCTCTGGGGAATCCTCTGTGGGTTGGAGATAAGCCCCCTGATAATACCATGGCAATTCCTATAGGGCAAGCTAACCCCTTTCTACCCATTTGGATGGAGCAAGGTATAGTGCCCCATGCTCTCAAACTGGCATCCCAAAACCATTGTTGGAGTGCCTTTTGGTCCAAATTCTGGGGTAACGCTCCAACCCTATAGCCCAGATCCACCACAAACACACACACATCCTGGGTCAGAGGGGTTTCCCCCATACCTAGGAGAAGGTACCTACACAAGTTACCACAGACCCAGTCTGTAGTAGCTAGCTCTGAAGTGCCCTGAGAGTTTGGCCAAGGGAGACGATGGTAGAATATTGCTGGCCTGCTCCTAGTTACCAGTGCTTCTGGACAGGGTGCGGGGCCTGGGGCAGAAGTGATGTAAATTCCAGGACTGACCGTGCCGGGGGCAGGTAGGTGAGGCTGGGAGAGGCGGTATCGCCTCAAACAACCAGGCATAGCCCCCCCATTTCTCCTCCCCCAGGATCCCGCTTCGGTGGCGCTGCTGGGCTCCAGGGCACTGGGGCCACACCACCCACATTCCAGGGGCTGGGAAAGCTGCAGAGCCACTGTGTGCTCTCCCTCCCAGCGTGCTTTCCCTCAGGCTGAAGGGGCTGGGCTGGGGGTAGCCTGAGCCTCTCCCAGCCAGCGGTACACCTGCTGCCCATGTGGCACTGGCCTGTGGGGCCCCACAAAACGCTGGGCCTGGAGCAGTCACCCCAATTCGCCCTCCCCTAGGGATGGCTCTGCTGGATTCCACAGGTTTTGGAAAAGACTGACAATCCCGGCACTTTTCTTAGCTCACACCTGTGGGTTTCAGCTTGTGGAAGCAGAGTGAAGCATAGGGTTCCATAAGCCAGTGTGTAGACTTACCAACTGAGGAAAGAAACTTTAAAATGCCAGTTACAGGTCATGTCACATCCCTTTTTTCAGGGCTTAATTTATTTCCAAGAATAAGACTCAAAATCAGAATAAATCAATTCAAGCTACTGGATAATAACAATCCAAGCTTCAGCTGGCTAGGAGGTGAGAGAATACATCCCTCCCCTATGGGAACCTGGTTTGCATCAGCTTCCTCTTTCCTTTTATAACTCTGCTTAGATTCAGCATGTAACAGGCAGGAACATGGTAACCACTTATATCCTGGAGCACCTTTACCCCTTGTCACAGGCCTGGCTTAGCCACAGGAATACCCATCTGCATTTATCGGATCTAGCCACTGGCTGGCACTGCTGTTCCATGCAATTGTAGATGAGGAATTATTATCTAGCTCTAAGAAAACAAAAACAGACACAAATGTTTCTTGAAAATATAGAGATGAAAATTAAAGAAAGAAAAAAGACAGCTATGGGTTAAAAGAAGGAAAGTGGAAATAAGGACAAAACAAGTTAGCATCTTATACCTGATCTTTCCTATGACTAGTGTTTAATCTTTGGAGGTATAGTGTATTCTTTTGGTGCAACCAGATAACCCCAACGGACATTAATTTCTGTGCTCTTTTCGCTTGTAGTAATCCCATTGATTTCAGTGACAGTTCTTCCAGCAAAAGAAACACCTTAATATGCATTAAGAAGAAAATATTTCTCAATAAATCTGCCTAGATTAATGGCCTCTGTCAGCTAACTTGTATGTTAATGACTGCTTAATGATATGTGTGAATGTTAGATATGTTTAATGTATAAGTATTTAATGCCTATGCATGTTTATTAATGGACAGCTCCAGTGTTTTTGCTGCCCTAGGCGGCGGGGGAAAAAAAAAGCTGGGATCGGTGGCACTTTGGCAGCAGCTCTACCGCCACCACTTCATTCTTTGGCAGCAGTTCGGTGGCAGTTTCTTCCCTCCGAGAGGGCCTGAGGGGCCCACCGCTGAATTGCTGACGAAGACCCAGACGTGCCACCCCTTTCCATTGGCTGCCCTAAGCACCTGCTTGCTGCACTGGTGCCTAGAGCTGGCCCTGTTTATTACATATGTATAATTACATACTATCTATGCTTAATTGCATGTGTGTATAGTACCTGTGTTCCCACTCTTCATCTTATACTTGATGCCTCTGTGCTATTTGTCAGACTGCTTCCTATGCTTGTAAACCTAACTACCTTATCTTCTGCCTTCACATCTCTCCTTAAAGCTCACTCCTTTCAGTTAGCATGGGCTGCCAACCTCCACTCCAGGGCCATCTTCTTTCAGGCATGGGTTCAGCAAAAGGGTGTCAAACCCATTTGCTGGAGAACTCCACTTTAAATAAATAAAATATTAAATAATAGGTATATCTCCTAGAACTGGAAAGGACCTTGAATGGTCATGGAGTCTAGCCCCCTGCCTTTACTAGCAGAATCAAGTACTGATTTTTGCCCCAGATGGCCCCGTCAGGGATTGAACTTACAACCCTGCGTTTAGCAGACCAATGCTCAAACCACTGAGCTATTCCTCCCCCCTATAAACTTTGTTATGGGCCACAGGCTGAAGTAAAAATTTAGGATGACACAGTCCCCACCATACACAGCAGGAGGCCCACTGATGTCAATGGAAGGTTTGCACAAAGATCAAGGGTGGAATCTAACTTTAATATAGCACCTAAACTTTTAGTCATTAAGTATTTTATAATCACACTCAGTATCACTCAGTAGGAAAATATGTCCCCTCTTGGGCCACCTTTCTATCTGCCCTCTGTTTCTCTTTCTTCCCCAGGTTCTTATTTCTCTCCCTATTCCCTGTCATTACACCTCTTCTGTTTTTATCCCTCTGCATTCTCTTCCCTGCAACAATTACCATCTTCCACTTCCCTTTTACCCCTCACCTCATTCCATCCGCTAAAATAATCAACAATGAAATAGTTAATGTTGACATTAAAGTGTCATCATTTTAGCTGACATGCCAATGAGATCAACAGAAGACAGAGAAGTTCACAGCTCTCCTAGCCTTTACTTTAGGTTCTCTGTAGACTCAGAAAGGCAGTATTGAATTGGTTTGTCCTTCGTTCCTATTTGGAAGGTTTTGTTCACAAACATGAGGGCTAAAAATATATTTAAAAACAAAAATAAAAGCTGAGATATCATTCAGGCCACATAAATGTATGGGAAGGGAGGGGGGCAAGTGCTTGACACCTCTGCACTAAAGCATGTGAAGAGTCCTACTTGAGTTAAGAAGACCCTTCATATCCTTCAAGTTAGATGCATGCTTATGTGGATTGGGGCCTAGCCTTGTTCATATGTCCTCTCTTCTTCAGTTTTGCTTGTCATCATTGGCGGTGTGTGTCTAATATCGACTGTGGGTACTTCAGGGACCAGGCCATGTTTTCCTCTGCATCTGTATATGTATGGCACCCCTGCACCTTCCTCCACCTCCACACATTATGCAGTAGCTGATTGTCCTGCACATGTGGTGAAGTGCATTGCATGATACATAGATGCTGGAGCCTTTAAAGTTATGCATATATATCATTGCAATCATGTATATATTTGAGGGCTAACGGATGACTCTGCTCTTAGCTGTTGTCCTGGTAGCATTCTTCTATCCTTCGTAAAAGCATGGCAGGCTATAAAAGTATGTCTTCCTGGTGGAGGAGTTCTGAAATGGGATGGAGATTGACTAACTGTAGAATTTTAGCCTCTCCACAATAGTTACTTGGGTTTCACACAGCACCATTTGAACCAGATGTCTCTGGAGCACATTTATTGAAATGATTTGCTCCATACTGAGATGAAGGATAGTCCAGTGTTTAGAGCACTAGCCTGAGACTTGAGAGACCTCTGTTCAAATCCCTGCTCTGCTGCAAACTTCCTTGGTTACCTTGAGCAGGTTACTGAGGTCCAGATCCACAAAGGTATGTAGGCTCCTGATTTCTATTGAAATCAAGTAGGAGCCTACATACCTTTGTGGATCTGGGCCTTAGCATCTCTCTGCCTCAGTTTCCTATCTGTAAAATGGGGATAATGATACTACCTTAACTCACAAAGGTATTAAATATATTAACAATTGTGAAGCACTTTGAGATCTACTGATGAAAAACACTGTATAAGACCTAGATGTTGTTACTGTAATGGCTAACACTTCTAGCCCTCCTCACATAGAAGAAATATGTAATCATCTTGTAACTGGAGCGTTTATACAACTTCTATTTCATCATACATCCAAAGACAGGCCAGAGGGGTCACCTAATTTTGTGATACTTCATAGAGGGCTTTCATTCCATAATCCAATAAATATATTACAATGAGATAAATATACTAAGCCAAATTCTGCTGTCTGATACCTTGGAATTACCCCAGTGTAACTGCTGAATGCAGTGCATTACATTGAGTTTAATGGCATTTACAGCAGAATGAAGATAAAATTTGTCCAATATTTTCAGCTAGGATAGCATAATCTTGTACCAATGGTTTTCACTTTTTTAGGAAATTCTATGGTTTTCAAAACCAACAGTTACACTGAAGCACCATTTTTACAATCAAATTCAGAATTCAAAAGTTTATTCTGACAAAAATGAAGCTCTTTTTTATTTTTTTCTAATTTGTATCTTGCAGACTTTCTGGTGTCTTTGTTTGCCATTGGATGATGGGATCTTTCAGTTATTTATGCTTTTAGATCCAGGGTACAAACAGGCTGTATTATCATTATATTATACAGTACTCTTAAAAACCTGGATCACCTGGATCCATCGGTCTTCAGCTGTCATTAAGACGGCGCTGATCACAACACATCCGCCATTCTTCTCGCCTTCTTGCCTTTCTTCTCCGCGTTCGTCCAAAATGTTTAACAATGTCATCTTTCCATCTTCTTGGAGGCCAACCAGGTGGTCTTTTCTGTTCTTGCGGGTACCACTCAGTAATGATTGCAGTCCACCTATTGTCCGTGATGCGTGCTATGTGGCCCGCCCATTGTATCTTATTATATCTGCTTTCCATGGCAATATCTTTCACATCACTGCATTCTCTAATCATTTCATTTGGGATACAATCCAGAAGGGAAATTCCCAAGATAGCTCGTTCCATTGCCCTTTCAGCTACTGACAGCAGCTGTTCTTCTCTCTTCATCAGTGCCCAGGTTTCACTGCAATACAGCATGGCTGGCAGCACTGTTGCATTGAAGATATTTGTATGTGTGGTCTTGTCGATTTTTCCTTTGAGGATGTCCTTGATGGAATTAAGCGCACACCATCCTGCCTGAATCCTTCGTGAGAGTTCTCCGTTCATGTCTTGGTGCATATTAACTTCTTGGCCCAAATATATGTACTGTTCCACTTCTTCAATTTCTTCTCCTATTACTGTTATTCGCGCTTTTCTTAAGGCATCTGATCGCATGTATTTTGTTTTGTAATGCTTCATTTTCAAACCAATCTGACTGCTTTTTCTTGTCAAGTCTTCGTAGCATGCTCTGCAGTTGGTTGGTGCTTTCGGCAATTAGTATGATGTCATCCACGAATCTGAGATGAGATAATCATTCTCCATTTATATTAACACCACTCCTCCAACAGATCTTGTTCATAACCATTTCAAGGCAGGCGGTAAATAGTTTTGGTGAAATCGTATCTCCTTGCTTTACACCCTTCTCGATTGGGATGCAGAGGGGAGTTTCGAAGAGAGTAATGTGTGATGTACATCCAGTATTCGCTTCCTTCAACAAACTGATGTACTGCATATTAATGCCCTGCTCTGCGAGTGCCTTTATATTGCATTGAACTTGACGCTATCTAAGGCCTTCTCATGGTCGACAAAAGCAATGCACAGTGGGAGTTTGTATTCCTTTGCTCTTTCTAGAAGCTGGCTAAGCGTAAGTATATGGTCAATCATGCTGAAATTTCTTTGAAATCCTGCCTGCTCTCTTGGCTGTTGTTCATCCAGACTCTGCAAGAGTTGGTTCGTTATCACCTTTGTAAAGAGTTAATAGATATGAGAGAGCAGGCATATAGGGCGATAGTTCTTAAGATTTTCTCGATTTCCCCCTTCTTGTACAGCAAGATGGTATTTGACTCCTTCCAGCTTGATGGTATTTTCCCTTCTCTGAGATATCAACTGAATCTTAAAGCGAGGGCATTCCAAAGTTTTTTCGCCTTCTGCAGAAATAATTTCTGACATTATTTCATCTTTTCCTGGAGCTTTTCCCTTCTTCATCTGATGTAGTGTACTTCAGACTTCGCTGACGATTATTGGGGGGACGTGGTCTTCTGACTCTTGAAGCGTTGGGAGAGGGACATTGATTCTTGAACAGTTCTGTATAGAAGTCCTTGCAGACCTCCTTCATCCCTGCTTTGTCAATTACTGTCTCTCCATCCTTGTTCCTCAATGCTCAATCTATACTGTATCAATTCCCGCTTGCATGTCCTGAGACTCTTGCGTGATTTAGCTGTTTTAAGGAGCTTTGCTTTCTGGAAGTTCTCAAAGTCGTCCTTCAGTTTTTGCCATATAAGCTTGCACAGGATGGAGTACTCAAGGTTCAGAGGGGTAGCCGTGTTTGTCTAGATCAGTAAAAAGCGACAAAGAGTCCTGTGGCACCTTATAGACTAACAGACGTATTGGAGCATAAGCTTTTGTGAGTGACTACTCACTTCGTCAGACGCAGGTTGTTATCCGAGCTCCTTTTCATATTTCTCCACTTCTCTAACAAGCTTCTCATTTCGTTCAAGATTCTTCCCTTTGCCTTCTTCATCTTTTCAATTTCAGCTGCTTTATGCAATGTCTCAGCTTGTCAGCAAAGATACTATAGTCCTTATCACACTTATCTTTCTGGCTCCAGTCAAACCCAGAAATCGCTTTCTTCAGCTTTGCTTCATTGAATGTCTTCGGGCGCTGTTTCCTGTTTGCCATCTATAAAGCTTTCTTTTCCACTACTTCATTGAAAATCAACTTCGCTCTAAGCAGGCGATGGTCACTGCCGGTGTTGAAGGGCTGCACCACAGACACATCTTGAATGATGTGCCTTTTATTGACTAAAATATAGTTGATTTCTTTCTTACTCTTCATGTTTGGCACGATCCATGTCCACCTTTTTGCAGTCTTCTTTTTGTACCAGGTGTTTGCCACATACAGTTCTTCTGTTTCTGCCATTGTTACCAGCCTTTCTCCTCTTTCATTTCTTTCGCCTCTGCCATATCTCCCTATGAAATTTTCGCCAGCTTTCCCTCACTCGACCTTAGCATTGAAATCTCCCACCATGACAATGTAAGTGGACTTTTGCACGAGGGCTCTTTCGAGCTCTTGGTAGAATTCTTCCACTTCTTTGTCCTCACTTGCACTTGTGGGAGCGTAGGCCTGGATGACCTTGAGGGTAGCTTTTGACTCCATCTGAAGATGCAGCACACCAATACGTGATGATATTAGCTGGCATGATATGACTTTCAAAACCCAATCCTTACTGATGATAAATCCGAGTCCTCCAACGTTTCTAGTGCTATCTCCCTTCCAAGCCTCACAGCGCTTCCATCCTTCCAATTGACTTCCAAGTCTTTCTTTCATCAGGTTTCGCAGATACTGAGGATATCACATCTTTTCCTTTTCTTCTCCTCCATCAGATGGTTTAATGTTTTCTTCCTCATCAGTGACCTACAATTGTAAGTACACACAGCGAGTGTTGTCCATTTCCATGTTGGCCTAGCACCTGACGTATTTAGCGATCCCTCATCACTCAATTTCCACTCCACCACCGAAGAATGCTTTGATGACACACAGGGAACTAAGACCCATTTACTCTTGTTGTTTTAGGCATTAACTTTAAGCCATCCCATTGGCTTAGCTAGCCTTCAACTTCTAAAGGGAAGGAAAAGCACTCTTTCCTCTGAGAGAGCAATCCCCCTCCTTGGATTGGATAGTCCGACACTTTTGTAGCATGATTAGGCCTACCAGGGCATATGCCCCGCTACCATAGTTGTCAGATGGCCAGGGTCACCACTGCACCACAATGAGGAGCTGAGGTAGGATTTTGCAGTGGCCTCTTAAAAATAGTCTTTCCAATCTTGGGTCACTGTGTTAGGGTTGCCAGGCACCGCTGACTGGGCCATTAAAAGTCCAGTTGGCGGTGCTGCGGGTCTAAGGCAGGCTAGTCCCTCCCTGTCCTGGCACCGTGCTGTGCCCTGGAAGTGGCCAGCAGGTCCAACTCCTAGGCAGGGGTGCTGCAGGGCTCCGCATGATGCCCTGCTCTGAATACAAGCTCCGCACTCCTATTAGCCGGGAACTGTGGCCAATGGGAGCCGGGGGGAGGGGCAGTGCATGTGGGCGAGAACAGAGTGCAGAGCCTTCTGACCCCCTTCCCTAGGAGCCAGACCTGTTGGCCGTTTCCAGGGCACAGCACAGAGCCAGGACAGGCAAGGAGCCTGCCTTAGCCCCACTGCCCAGGAGCCGCCGGAGGTAAGCCTGCACCTCAGCCCCAAAGTCCATCCCCCTGCCCCAGCTCTGAGCCCCCTCCAAACCTGGAGCCCTCTCCTGAACCCCAAACCCCTCATTCCCATCCCCACCAGAGCCTGCACCCCAACTCCCTTCCCCAGCCCAGAGCCCCCTCCCATACTCTGAACCCCTTATCCCAGCCCCAACCCAGAGCCCTGAGCCCATACCCCCGCCCACACCCCAACCCCACTGCCTGAACCCACAGCCCCTTCCCACATCCTTCGGATCCTAAATACCTTTGAGGGTCTGGGCCTTGTAGCCTAAAGCTCACATCTAGGTTCTCACCTACTCTCCCATTCCCTCTAGCAATACTAGAGCTTAACTCCCCATGTACTCAGTACAGTTCAGTTCATCATATAGGAAGATCTTACCCATTAGCCTTTATTTGAAAGAGTTCAAAGCTTTTTTCTCATCTAGAAAAAAAATTACTCCCCAGGAATGCAAATTGACCAGGTAACTCATCACCTCATTACACAAAAATCCTTAATTTAACTAATTGCAAACAGACAAACATGACACAAAATTGGCCACCTGTCTTCTAAGCTAAATTTCCCAGAAAAGCACAGGGTCTAAGGTCAAAGTACATACCCCTTCCCAGATATAAAAGCTCCATCCAAGCTACTCTCCATCAGAGGAGGTGCTTCTAAGAAACAGTGTAACAGCTGTTCCCCCACATTGGCATATTTAATCAACTTCAGCAACACAATAAAGGTACATTTTGATAATGATTACATGGTTTGGGGAATGTTATGTATTTTGTAACTGGGCTTTTAAACATTTACTTCTGCTAGAAATAATGCTTTAAATGACTCTTTAATCAACATTCTGTTAAAGTACAAGCCTTTTTAAGGCTTGTTTATGCACCATTTACACTGTAATGATTTCATCTGTTTTAATTCAAATAGCTTGTCTTGGTGCACATCTGTGTGTGCCCTCTTTGATTTCAAAATATGTGCTATTTCAGCTTTGCTTAAGTTAATTTAAAAAAAATACTCCAATGCTTTGGATTTATTTACTTGCTGACACTGCTATATGCCAAATCTTGTGATGTTGACTCTTTTTCTTAAAGCCCTTGGTGCTGGATTCACCTGACTAGGTGAGAATCTCAACATTTTCCCCCTGTAAAGCAAGTTTTAGTCCTCATGGTTGCAGAGAAATGCTTGAAAATGTACGTGATTCCTCAGCACCCAAAAGGCAATGACACCATAAGACAGATAAGAATCCAAAAGCTGCTATTTAAGCCACTCTCATGATTTTGTGGAAACCCAATTCATTATTTTTGAATACCTGGGTTAGCAATGCTGATGCTTCCCTAACATAAACACGAGGATGTGGTCTGCTCAGCAACCTATCTGCTCTATTCAGCTATCATTGAACTATCTCTTTCTGTCTACTAGGAAATGGCAAATTTGGTTGAAAGTTAAAGTAATGTTTAAAAACAAATACACAAACCCTGAGTTTATACTCTTAAAAAATACGTAAGTTCTCAATAAGCAGGTTTCTGGGTAGAAACAAATGCCCATTGATTTCTCCCTTAAAGTTGTGTGCAAAACTAATTATCTAACACAGCTCATTTTTTCTTGTCTCTTTTTTTCCATTAGTGCTGTGTCCTATTTTCTAACACTTTAGTTCCCTTTAGTTCCCTTCAATCTTTGTCTCATCACATTGGCTTCTAATTTGCTGAAACTACAACAAAAATGGAATAGTCGGAGTTCTATTATATGACCATATCATATATGATGATCGTCCACAGTCTGAAAATACTCTAGGAAGACGTAGTACCATTCCCCTCACCCCCTTAAATCACTTTCAACAATTCAGCAAATAGCGATTAATCCCCTCACATGCATCCAATTTAGAATCATTGAGCTACAAGGATGGCTTATCTAGAAATCATTCCTACATTTGTATTATACTAAGCCTCTCTTTTATCAGGAAAAGTTGCAGGATATCTTATCTGGCTCCAACTCCTTTTAAATATGGGGGTGCTAATACACACCCTGTGGTATTTTGTGCTGTTATAAACATCTTATGGAACATTTAAAAACTGCATGCTTCAGTCTCAAATGATTTAACTGTTTGATTTTAATCAGATTCTGATTAACCACAGTACAAGATTTCTGTAGAGACCGAGGCCCAACTCCACAAAAAGACTTAGGTGATTAACACCCAGTTTAGGAACCTAAATGCAAAATTTAGGTGCCACCGAGATCCTCAAAACCCCTGCTCTGCTGCTGCCTAACACTGGAGGCACCGACGATCCCATTAGTCTATGGGATATTCTGATGTCAGTGTCTCAATATCTCCTGTTGAAGCTGTTTCACTTTATATAAATATTTAAATATGCATTGGCCTAGAGAGTGTGAGACTGTCCATTTTCCTGGGTGCACTCAGCTGAGAGATGGGGAAACCCATGCTCAAATTCCTTCTCATCAGGCAGAGGGGAGGAATTGAACTTGGGTTCCCACATCCAGGGTGACTTCCTAATCACTGGGCTAAAGGTTTCAGAGTAGCAGCTGTGTTAGTCTGTATCCGCAAAAAGAACAGGAGTACTTGTGGCACCTTAGAGACTAACACATTTATTTGAGCATAAGCTTTCATGGGCTACAGCCCACTTCATTGGATGCATGTAGTGGAAAATACAGTAGGAAAATGTTCTCTCTGTGTGTGTGTATAATTTTATATATATACGCACACAGAGAGAGAACATGAAACAATGGGTGTTACCATACACACTATAAGGAGAGTGATCAGTTAAGGTGAGCTATTATCAACAGGACAGAAAAAGAACTGTTTGTAGTGGTAATGAAAATGGCCCATTTTCAGCAATTGACAAGGAGATGTAAGGAACTGGAGGGGAAATAAGCATGGGGAAAATAGTTTTACTTTATATAACGGCCCATCCACTCCCAGACTTTATTCTCATTGGAGTCTGTTTTTGAAGTTTTTGTTGTAATATTGTGACTCTTAGGAATGTAATCGAGTGGCCAGGGAGACTGAAGTGTTCTCCAGCTGGTTTTTGAATGGTATAATTCTTGTCTGATTTGTGTCCATTGTGTCAAATTCTTCTGATTTGTGTCCATTTATTCTTTCACATTGTAATAACCTTAGTCCCAGATTTGGATCTTAGCGTCCAAAATATGGGGGTTAGCATGAAAACCTCCAAGCTTAGTTACCTGCTTGGACCTGGTACCTGCTGCCACCACCCAAAAAATTAGAGTGTTTTGGGGCACTCTGGTCCCCCTGAAAAACCTTCCCTGGGGACCCCAAGACCCAAATCCCTTGAGTCTCACAACAAAGGGAAATAATCCTTTTTCCCTTCCCCCCTCCAGGTGCTCCTGGAGAGATACACAGACACAAGCTCTGTGAACCCAAACAGAGTGAATCTCCCTCTCTGTTCCCAATCCTGGAAACAAAAAGTACTTTCCTATTCCCCCAGAGGGAATGCAAAATCAGGCTAGCGATCCAACACACAAATCTCCCCTTGATTTCTTCCTCCCACCAATTCCCTGGTGAGTACAGACTCAATTTCCCTGAAGTAAAGAAAAACTCCAACAGGTCTTAAAAGAAAGCTTTATATAAAAAGAAAGAAAAATAAGTACAAATGTTCTCTCTGTATTAAGATGATACAACACAGGGTCAATTGCTTAAAAGAATATTGAATAAACAGCCTTATTCCAAAAGAATACAAATCAAAGCACTCCAGCACTTATATTCATGCAAATACCAAAGAAAAGAAACCATATAACTTACTATCCGATCTCTTTGTCCTTACACTTGGAAACAGAAGACTAGAAAAAAGAAACTACTTCTCCAAAGCTCAGAGAAAGCAGGCAGCCAGAAAACAAAGACAAAGACACTCAATTCCCTCCACCCAAAGTTGAAAAAATCCGGTTTCCTGATTGGTCCTCTGGTCAGGTGCTTCAGGTGAAAGAGACATTAACCCTTAGCTATCTGTTTATGACACGCCCCCCAAATTGCAGACAGTGGGGAAGCTCACTGGCGGCGATTTCCTTCTAGAACTTGAAAATAAACAGATTAATACAACACATACACCTTTACATATACTCCTAAGTATATAACTAACAGACTTCTACATTTTAAGAACACTTTTTAACTACTGAATTCTGGGAAACTCTCACGGGAGAGTGCATCAGCAACTTTATTAGAAGCTCCTGTGATGTGTTGAATTTCAAAATCAAAATCTTGGAGAGCTAAACTCCAACGAAGAAGTTTCTTGTTGTTCCCCTTGGCAGTATGAAGCCACTTTAGTGCAGCATGGTCAGTTTGTAGTTGGAACCGCCGTCCCCAAACATATGGGCGTAGCTTTTCCAGGGCGTACACAATGGCATAGCATTCCTTTTCACTGACTGACCAGTGACCTTCCCTCTCAGACAGTTTCTTGCTGAGAAACACGACAGGATGGAAGTTGTGATCTGTTGCTTCCTGCATGAGCACTGCTCCTATACCACGCTCAGATGCATCTGTGGTTACTAGGAATGGCTTGTCAAAATCCGGGGCCCTGAGCACAGGGTCAGACATGAGCGTTGCCTTAAGTTGGGTAAAGGCCTTTTGACACTCATCAGTCCACTTAACTGCATTTGGCTGGGTCTTTTTGGTCAGGTCGGTCAGTGGGGCAGCGATTTGGCTGTAGTGTGGTACAAATCGCCTGTAGTATCCGGCCAAGCCTAAGAAGGATTGGACCTGTTTCTTTGACCTTGGGACAGGCCACTTTTGGATAGCATCCACCTTGGCCTGTAGGGGGTTTATGGTTCCTCGACCCACCTGGTGCCCCAGGTGAGTCACTCTGTTTTGGCCTATTTGACACTTTTTGGCCTTAACAGTTAGTCCTGCCTGCCTGATGCTCTCAAAGACCTTTTCCAGGTGTAGTAGGTGTTCGGGCCAGGAGTCTGAAAAAATGGCCACATCATCGAGGTAGGCAACTGCAAATTCTCCCAGTCCAGCTAGTAGACCATCTACCAGCCTCTGGAAGGTGGCGGGTGCATTTCGAAGGCCGAAAGGAAGGACATTGAATTCATACACCCCCGCATGGGTGACGAATGCTGACCTCTCCTTGGCAGGTTCATCTAGCGGTACTTGCCAGTACCCCTTGGTTAAGTCTATTGTAGAGATGAACTGGGCACGTCCCAACTTCTCCAATAGCTCATCTGTGCGTGGCATTGGATAGTTGTCCGGACGAGTTACAGCATTTAGCTTACGGTAGTCCACGCAAAAGCGTATTTCCCCATCTGGTTTGGGTACCAGAACCACTGGAGATGCCCATGCACTGGTAGATGAGCGGATTATACCCATCTGTAGCATGTTCTGGATCTCCCGTTCTATAGCAGCTTGGGCATGAGGAGACACTCGGTAGGGTGGGGTTCTGATTGGGTGAGCATTACCTGTATCAATGGAGTGGTATGCCCGTTCAGTCCGTCCTGGGGTGGCTGAGAACAATGGGGCGAAGCTAGTGCACAGCTCCTTGATTTGTTGCCGCTGCAGACGTTCCAGGGCGGTTGAGAGGTTCACCTCTTCCACGCCACCGTCTTTTTTCCCGTCGTAGTAGACACCGTCAGGCCACTCAGCATCATCTCCCTGGACTGTAAACTGACAAACCTGTAAGTCTCTGGAATAGAAAGGCTTGAGAGAATTAACATGGTACACTTTAGGCTTTAGTGAGGAATTGGGAAATGCTATGAGGTAGTTTACAGCTCCCAGGCGCTCTTGGACCGTGAATGGCCCTTCCCATGATGCTTCCATCTTATGGGCCTGTTGTGCCTTCAAGACCATAACCTGGTCTCCTACCTTGAAGGACCGATCTCTGGCATGTCTGTCATACCAGGCCTTTTGCTCTTCTTGAGCATCCTTTAGGTTCTCTCTAGCAAGGGCTAAAGAGTGTCGGAGGGTGCTTTGTAGGTTGCTTACAAAGTCCAGAATGTTAGTTCCTGGAGAAGGCGTAAACCCCTCCCATTGCTGCTTCACCAACTGTAATGGCCCCTTAACCTCGTGACCATACACAAGTTCAAATGGTGAAAACCCTAAACTGGGATGTGGTACAGCCCTGTAGGCAAACAGCAACTGCTGCAACACTAGGTCCCAATTATTGGAGAATTCGTTGATGAATTTTCGTATCATGGCCCCCAAAGTTCCATTGAACCTTTCCACCAGGCCATTGGTTTGATGGTGGTACGGGGTGGCAACCAAGTGATTCACCCCATGAGTTTCCCACAGTTTTTCCATGGTCCCTGCCAGGAAATTAGACCCTGAATCTGTAAGGATGTCAGAGGGCCAACCTACCCTGGCAAAGATGTCTGTTAGGGCCAGGCACACAGTGTTAGCCCTGGTGTTGCCTAAAGCTACTGCTTCTGGCCATCGGGTAGCAAAGTCCGCTAAAGTCAGTACATACTGCTTTCCTCTGGGCGTCTTTTTTGGGAAAGGGCCCAGAATATCCACAGCTACTCGCTGAAATGGGACCTCAATTATGGGGAGTGGCTGGAGAGGGGCCTTGACCTGGTCTTGAGGCTTTCACACTCTTTGGCATACCTCACAAGACCGGACATACTTGGCAACGTCCTTGCCCATCCCCTCCCAGTGGAAGGACTTCCCCAACCGGTCCTTGGTTCTGTTCACCCCAGCATGGCCACTGGGATGATCATGGGCTAAGCTTAAGAGCTTCCCCCGGTACTTAGTTGGAACCACCAACTGTTTTTGCGGCTGCCATTCTTCCCGGTGTCCACCAGAAAGAATTTCCTTGTATAAAAGTCCTTGGTCTATAACAAACCGGGATCGATTAGAAGAGCTGAGAGGCGGTGGGGTGCTCCGTGCCGCCGCCCAAGCTTTCTGAAGGCTGTCATCCGCTTCCTGCTCAGTCTGGAACTGTTCCCTTGAGGCTGGGGTCACCAGTTCTTCCTCAGACTGTGGACTTGGGCTTGGTCCCTCTGGAAGCGATGTAGGTGATGGGGTTGTTTCCGTTGCTGGTGAACCGCTCTCCGCTGGTGCACCTGAGGGTATTTCAGGCTCTGGCTGAGCCTTTTGGGTATGGTTGTCTTTTGCTTCTGCCAGTTCTGGCTCGCTGGCGCCCTCTGGCGTTGAGTTTGAAGATGTGGTTGCACTTGCTGGTGCTGGTTGCTGTTCCAGTTCCGGGCCTGGGACTGGAGGTGCTGTGGCTGTTTCAGTGGTTGGCATGGAATCCGGGTCCACTACCTCTGTCTGGGTCTCTGGTAACACAGACGGGGCCTCTGTGGACGGTTCAGGAACAGGAATGGGTCTGGAAGCTTGCCTGGTTTGGCTACGTGTAACCATTCCCACTCTCTTGGCCCGCCTCACCTGGTTGGCCAAGTCTTCCCCCAGTAGCATGGGGATAGGATAATTGTCATAGACTGCAAAAGTCCACATTCCTGACCAGCCTTTGTACTGGACAGGCAGTTGAGCTGTAGGCAAGTCTACAGCTTGTGACATGAAGGGGTAAATTGTAACTTTGGCCTTTGGGTTGATGAATTTGGGGTCAACGAAGGATTGGTGGATAGCTGACACTTGTGCCCCCGTGTCTCTCCACGCAGTAACCTTCTTTCCGCCCACTCTCAAATTTTCCCTTCGCTCCAAGGGTATTTGAGAGGCATCCGGGCCTGGGGATCTTTGGTGTGATGGTGGTGTAATGAATTGCACTCGCATGGTGTTCTTGGGACACTTGGCCTTGATATGTCCCAGTTCATTACACTTAAAGCATCTTCCATCTGATGGGTCACTGGGCCGAGGTGAGTTACTGGAGACTGGTGAGGTTGAAGGGTAGGGTATCTGTGGCTTTACTTGGGTGGTATGTGGGGTCTTTGGCTGTCCTCGGTTGTAGGGTTTATGGTCTGTGGGCCCCCTGGGGTAATCGTTCCCCTTGACAGTAGCTTTCTTGCTTTCTGCCAGTTCCATCCATTTGGCTCCAATCTCCCCCGCCTCAGCGATATTCTTGGGGTTTCCATCTTGTATGTACCGTGTGATGTCTTCAGGAACACCATCCAAGAACTGCTCCATTTGTATGAGGAGGTTTAGTTCTTCCAAGGTTTGAATGTTGTTTCCTGTTATCCAGGCCTCATAGTTTTTTGCAATGTAGTAGGCGTGTTTGGGAAATGACTCCTCGGGTTTCCACTTTTGGGTTCTGAAGCGCCGACGGGCATGATCTGGGGTTATCCCCATCCTGTATCTGGCCTTGGTTTGAAAAAGTTTATAGTCATTCATTTGCTGCTTAGGCATTTCAGCTGCCACCTCTGCTAAAGGTCCACTGAGCTGTGACCTCAATTCTACCATGTACTGGTCTTCGGGAATGCTGTACCCAAGACAGGCTCTTTCAAAATTTTCCAAGAAGGCCTCGGTGTCATCACCTGCCTTGTAGGTGGGAAATTTCCTGTGCTGTGGAGCAATATTTGGCGCCAGGTTGTTAGGGTTGGCTGGCACATGCAGCCCAGCTTTTGCCAACTCCAGTTCATGTTTCCTCTGTTTTTCCTTCTCTTCCATTTCTTTTTGTTGCTTTTCCATTTCTCGGCGGTGGGCCAACTCTTCTTCTGCTTGTTTCCTTCGGTAGGCCACCTCTTCTTCTTCTAGTTTTCTTTTGTGTGCTGCCTCCTTGGCTGCCTCTTTGGCTGCCTGTTCTCTTTGGTAGGCTGCCTCTTTGATCTGTTCTTCTCTTTCTTTCATCTCCATCTCTTTTTGTTTTATTTCCAGTTGTCGCCTGTGTTCAGCTTCTTTGATTTGTTCTTCGGCATCAATTTTTGCCTTAGAAGTCATGGTTCCTGTTTTCTTGTGTTGGGGTGCCCTCCGGTGTTTATCTTCTGAACTGCAGGCTCTGTTCCCTCCTGGAGTCTGCCTAGCAACAGTGCTTTTTTCCTTTTCTCTCTCTAGCTAATGTTCAATGAAGGGAAACCAGAAAAACCACTTTATTTGCATGCCTATAAGTGCTGGTACTTGCCTCCTAATGGGAGGGCTATTGCATGACAAAAGACCCTTAACATGCAAGCCACAAACTGCGAGAGAGAGCAGAAAAAAAAATTCTCTCTGGTTCCCTTTTAAAACCAACTGTTTCTCTCTGCTAAAAAGCCCTTAGCAGAGAAAAGAAAAATATAATATTTCTACTGGCTTCTGGATTCTGTCTATATCCCACCAGCTGCACACCATGACATAACCTTAGTCCCAGATTTGGACCTTAGCGTCCAAAATATGGGGGTTAGCATGAAAACCTCCAAGCTTAGTTACCTGCTTGGACCTGCTACCTGCTGCCACCACCCAAAAAATTAGAGTGTTTTGGGGCACTCTGGTCCCCCTGAAAAACCTTCCCTGGGGACCCCAAGACCCAAATCCCTTGAGTCTCACAACAAAGGGAAATAATCCTTTTTCCCTTCCCCCCTCCAGGTGCTCCTGGAGAGATACACAAACACAAGCTCTGTGAACCCAAACAGAGTGAATCTCCCTCTCTGTTCCCAATCCTGGAAACAAAAAGTACTTTCCTATTCCCCCAGAGGGAATGCAAAATCAGGCTAGCGATCCAACACACAAATCTCCCCTTGATTTCTTCCTCCCACCAATTCCCTGGTGAGTACAGACTCAATTTCCCTGAAGTAAAGAAAAACTCCAACAGGTCTTAAAAGAAAGCTTTATATAAAAAGAAAGAAAAATAAGTACAAATGTTCTCTCTGTATTAAGATGATACAACACAGGGTCAATTGCTTAAAAGAATATTGAATAAACAGCCTTATTCCAAAAGAATACAAATCAAAGCACTCCAGCACTTATATTCATGCAAATACCAAAGAAAAGAAACCATATAACTTACTATCCGATCTCTTTGTCCTTACACTTGGAAACAGAAGACTAGAAAAAAGAAACTACTTCTCCAAAGCTCAGAGAAAGCAGGCAGCCAGAAAACAAAGACAAAGACACTCAATTCCCTCCACCCAAAGTTGAAAAAATCCGGTTTCCTGATTGGTCCTCTGGTCAGGTGCTTCAGGTGAAAGAGACATTAACCCTTAGATATCTGTTTATGACACACGTAGAGACTGTCCAGTTTGGCCAATGTACATGGCAGAGGGACATTGCTGGCACATGATGACATATATCACATTGGTAGATGTGCAGGTGAATGAGCCCCTGATGGTGTGGCTGAGTCCGACAAGCTCATCTGATACCAGGGGAACCATGTCAGAGCAAGCAGTTATGAATACACCATCTTCCTTGTTTCTTTCAATTTTGCTAAATGTGATGTGCGGAAGCTGTGACCAACTTCCCATGAATTGAATCTTTGCTCTTCATGGTTGGTGAAGACCAATGGGGATGTTTTGAGCCCGTTACAGACAAGGATTGTTGGTGCTCCTGTAGATAAAGGCAGGTCAGCAGCCTTTTTTTTGATAATTGGTGGTGAGCCTATTCCTCAAATCTATCTCTTGAAATTAATATCCTCATCAATTATTGCCAGACCCTATCCTATCCTTTTAGGAGAAATTATTGTGTTATTGTCACATATTGAACTAATATGTATCTTTAGCCCCCGGTCTGCTTACATATCGGGCTACAATATAAGTGAAAAGTTTAACTGTTGCTGATAACCTCCTTCTAGAGGTAGACTCAGGTAACGTGTCTTTGCTGACCTTGTTAGATATATCAATAGCTTTTGATAACAATGACTCTATGGTACTGATGACTTATTCAGGGAGCCATGTGGGGGTATGGAAAGGAAGAGTTTTCACTGGGTCCATTTCTTCTCCTCAGAGATACACTGAAGGGTGGTAATAACTTACTCAATCCTGTCTGAGGGCGCACAAGTGGAGTTCTGTTAGGTATAATCTTGTCACCGTTCTTTGTGTCAATTGCTAAATACAAAAGATTCTCTGCTTCCCCAATGAGTTAGAAGTGCGAAGAGAAAGGCTGAGAAGTAAACTTCAACCTGGTTCAGATAATGATGCTAACAAGTAGTTAGAAACATAGGGAGGGAAATGGTTCAGGGTGATAAGGTACCTTCAATTAAGATAGAAACAAATGTCAAACATCTCAGTCAAAAGCTGCTGTGTCCCAGCAAGAACTATTACCCATCCAAATCTATGTGTGTAAGTAAAACTCTTCACAGTGTAAGATATACTCCTCCTGTACTATATCCAAGCTACTGCTCTACCAGTGGGCCATCTATCAAAAGGAGATTGTGTGAGCACCTTCATCCTATGCCAAAGCAGTTATTGGCTCATACTCTGCCTTTATATCTTTGCTTCTTGAGCCATATTAGGCATCATGCATGCAATGGCAAACAACCTTCCATATACAGAATTTTGATGGTCTGACTATAACTGAATACTTCTGCCTCCATGTAAATCTCAAGAACTCATTTAATGAGTCTCATTTGTACCTCTTTTGTTCAACCTATTGTTTTCCATTTCTCTTTCAACAATTGTTACTGCTTTTACCATTCTCTGGCTTTCTTCCTCTGGGTTTACAAGATGCTACTGACCACACAAACGCCAAGTATCATCCTGTACTTGGATTCTGACCAAAACACAAGCCTAAATGCCCTATTAGTTTTTTTGCTAAATTTTTCTGCCTCTCCCTTCTATACAGTTCCCAATCTTCATAAAACCATATGTGATCCTTTCGGTACCTTTAAGGTCATATTTCAGGGGAGTTGAACCAGTGAAAATTAGCAGAATGTATCCCTTTTGTTTACAACTTCAGCTGCATATGCCATGATCATTTGCATGGGTATTTTTCACCCCACTTTTATTGTTTTCCCTACTCCATGATTTTATCCTAACCCAGCAGTTTTCCACTACCCAGGCAAAGCCCAAATATGGGGTCATAAGGAGGTGCTGGTGGGTTGCACCCCTACCATCTGAGAGTGGCAAAATCCATAGGTCAAGAGAACCTAGAGGAACCCTCACTTGTTCCCTACTCCCCTTCCTGCTGTTGTTGCTGTTCCTTCCATGCAGTCCAAGAGCAGCCCTTTTGTCCATCCTCTCCCAGCCTATGCAAGACTTGGCTCTAAAGCAACACTTTGAGGAGCTGTTCACTGTACAGGCAAGGGGAAAGGAGATGGGTGCGAGAAGACTCATTTACCTGCTTCTTCCTTCACTGGAGTGTGACTAGAATAAGCCACATCAGTGCAAAGCATGCTATCCACTAGTGCAGGGGAAGGCAACCTATGGCACACATGCCAAAGGCGGCACTTGAGCTAATTTTTTGAGTGGCACTCACACTGGCCGGGTCCTGGCCACCAGTCTGGGGGCTCTGCGTTTTAATTTAATTTTAAATGAAGCATCTTAAACATTTAAAAAACTTTACATACAACAATAGTTTAGTTATATATTATAGACTTATAGAACGAGACCTTCTAAAAACATTAATATATTACTGGCACATGAAACCTTAAATCGGAGTGAATAAATGAAGACTCAGCACACCACTTCTGAAAGGTTGCTGACCCCTGCATCTATGCTAGGGATTTGCATTGCTGGATCTATGTCAATGTAGTTATACCAGTGCAAATAACCCCATTGTGCAAATTCAGGCATAGTTTACATTTTGTAAATTATCTTACAGAAATAAATAAAATAGTGAGATTCTGTTGTCTTCAAGTAAATTTAATATCGTGTCATCAGGAAAGGAAGAGATGCTGTTAGAGATTTGATTTCGATATTTTTGATTGTCTGATCAGAATTTTGGTGGGTTGTGGGCAGAGGAGAGGTGGTGGTTTCCCTCTTCTCTCCTATTGTTTTGAATGACTCACCATGAGATGTGAGTGTGCAGGTTCTCTGGCAATGGTGCAGCTTGTTCCTAGACTTTCTGAGCAGCTTGTTCCTAGATTGTAAAAGTTACATTTAGAATCAAGGATGTTCGGCCCTTTTGTAATAGGGAAGTTTTCCTGAGGGAAAACTAATCTCAATCTTCTGAAAAGTAGTAACCAGCAGCTAATACTATTTCTTTTCTATCTTTGATGATAATGGCTTCCCCGGGCCCAAACAAGGAAAAGTTTGCTATGTCTAGTTTCTATATCCTTAATTATCTTATGTTGATGATTTTGCCTATATGCATAAAATGTTTTGGGATCTTCCTTGTTGCATCAATTTCACTCATACTTTCTGTTGCTTCTTCCACTGTCAGTCTCTGTGTGTTGGCTGTTAGAGTGTGAGGCCTATCTCTTTTTGTGGGCATTCTTTTTCTTCTTTTTTTTGTTTTTTGTTTTTTTTGTTTTAAGAAAAAAAACTCTTCTGTGAATAAGGGGCTAAAAGTTGTGGTTAGCTGTTGTATGTGCACTGAGACATGTTATGGTGCATTTTTGCTAGTCTGAAATTAAATAAAATAGTTCTTTAATGGCTTGGACCCATCCCTATTGCCTTGAGGGTGTCTTTGACTGTTGGACTCAAAGGCATGAATCAAAATGAAGAATTCACTAAATCTCTTTAAGAATCCAAGCTACCCCATTTCACAGACCTCTAGCACTTTGTCTTATTAATTTTAAATCTGCCTTCAGCACTTACATTTTTTCCACTTAGATCAGTTGTTAAAGTAACACCACTCCTTGTTCTTCAGGTTCAGTCCTGCTGACAGTGGAATCAAGCTTTTATTTTCCCTGCTGCTGACAGTAGTTCTTAGACTCTAATTTGAGATTTTATTTCCTTAACTCATTGAAGGAACTGATGATTAAGCAGTATTCACAATGTTAACTTAGACCATCTGATTTGATAACATACCTTCAGCCCAAAACACTAGTGACTGACAGCGTCAATCAGCTTAAGAATGGTAAATGTAGCTTTTTCCCATGTTCAGCACAAGATGGTGCTACAGTTTACCCAAAGCACAGATTTTGAAAGTTCCAGTTATATATACAGTAATAGAAGCTGTCTGGTTTTCTAGCTTCCCTGAGGCCCACTGCTATTCACATTCCAACCCTTATTGGTTTTGCTTATTTAAAGGTCTAGTTTACACTGGTATAAGTGTGTGTGTGTGTGTGTGTGTTAGGTTGTTTTTTTTTGTTTGTTTGTTTTTTAATGATATAGTTATACCTGTATAAACCTTAATGTGGATGCAGTTTTATTGATGCAACTTACTTTTAGTTCCCTAACTAGAACAAGCTATAACAATTTTTATACTAGCACAACTGTGTCTGAACTAGGGCAGGGGTTGCCACTTTAACTACTGTAGAATAGTTAAAGCTGAAGAACATTCTAGTGCACATAAGCCTTTAAAGTCAGTGGTATGACATGGTGGTATTACTGACTAGCATTATCAGTGCTTCACTTGTGCACTTCAGGTGGGAGGCAGTTTTAGGAGGGTGTGGAGTTGGTGGCAAAACAGCAACTGTTGTCTAATAAATACACTCCCTTTTTGAAGGAAACTCCACCAGAGAGGTCCTTTGGGGCCATCTGCCTGTCCCAAGTCAGGATAAAGGAGGAGGGTTGGGCGTGGGGCTAATAACTCCACTTCATAAAAAATCAACCTGCTACAGAAACGCCAACAATAGAGACAACAGAGACTTTTACCCTGGAAAAAGAACCGTCTTCAACTCGAAGATGCACGCTGATAGCAAAAAAATGGCTATACCTGGAACCAGCTAGAGCGAATGGCCCAGGATAGAGGACTCTGGAGATCTGTGGTTGGCGGCCCATACCCCGATTGGGGTGACGGGCATGAGTGAGTGAGAGTTTTTGAAGGAGATTGGTATTCAGGTGTCAATGGCATCCGGGCTAGGTACCAGCCTGGTTTTAAAAATCTCTTGGCTCATGATGCTGAGGAGTGTAGTCTTAGCCCCAACTCTTCCTAGTGCAAAACAGTCCTAGCCTTTTAACCTTCAAAGCATGTTGCAAGGTACATCTGCAGCAACCTGTGCAGATAGAGGAAGCGGATTTAATGTCTGTTATGTCCACATAGTGAAGGGGAGTCCTGTATTTTGCAGGAGATTGCATTCTACTAGCTGTTGGAGGTTATGCTGCAATTAAACTCTTACTTTTGTTCTTGTAAATTTGCATGGCAGAGGCATTTATAGCTGTAGACCGGCAACTCATTTTATTTTTTTCTCAATCCAAACAAATTAATTTTTTCTGTAGTATAAAGAACCCATAACATTGTACGTGAGCTTTGAGTCAAAATTATATTCCATTTTAGTTTGTTGTCAAATCTTTTGTTTCTTAAAGGTGATCTTAAATAAGGCCCTGATCCTGCAAACAAATTACTCACAGGCATAAAGTGCTTGAAATATCAGGGCCTAAAAACAAAAAATCAGTAAAACCCATATTTCTATACTGAACAGTCTCACTAACTATGGCATTGGTGCAGTTTAGCACAGAAAAACTGTAACTGAACTCTGTTCACTTATTTTTCCTCCTGGAAATTATCTTAGTACTCTTTGATTCATTGAAAATATCCTAGAACTCATTATTCTGTGAGACATAAAGAACACTCCAAATTATGGACTGGATAGGCTGCAATGAGACATTTCCAATATATCTTCACTGAACTATGAAGTACCATGGGAATTTTACACAGAATATATTTTCAAATAAGCTAATTAAAACATTTCTATGTTGACTGTTCCCTTCATCCTAATTTGTGGGACATTCGCATAAACTACTGTGATAAACTATTCTATAGAAATAGAAAGGAGCATAAACACTGCCAAATTAAGTGCAAGAGTGTAATAAGAAAAGCCAAAGAGGAGTTTGAAGAACGGCTGGCCCAAAAGTCCAAAGGTAATAACAAAATGTTTAAGTACATCAGAAGCAGGAAGCCTGCTAAACAACCAGTGGGGCCCCTTGATGATCGAGATACAAAAGGAGCACTTAAAGACGATAAAGTCATTGTGGAGAAACTAAATGGATTCATTGCTTCAGTCTTAACGGCTGAAGATGTTAGGGAGATTCCCAAACCTGAGCCGGATTTTGTAGGTGACAAATCTGAGGAACTGTCACAGATTGAAGTGTCACTAGAGGAGGTTTTGGAATTAATTGATAAACTCAAAGTAAACAAGTCACCGGGACCAGATGGCATTCACCCAAGAGTTCTGAAAGAACTCAAATGTGAAGTTGTGGAACTATTAACTAAGGTTTGTAAACTGTCCTTCAAATCGGCTTCTGTACCCAATGACTGGAAATTAGCTAATGTAACACCAATATTTAAAAAAGGGCTATACAGGTGATCCCAGCAATTACAGACCGATAAGTCTAACATCAGTACTGGGCAAATTAGAAGAAACAATAGTTAAGAATACAATTGTCAGACATATAGAAAAACATAAACTGTTGAGCAATAGTCAACATGGTTTCTGTAAAGGGAAATCGTGTCTTACTAATCTATTAGAGTTCTCTGAAGGGGTCAACAAACATGTGAATAAGGGAGATCCAGTGGACGTAGTGTATTTAGATTTCCAGAAAGCCTTTGACAAGGTCCCTCACCGAAGGCTCTTACGTAAATTAATCTGTAATGGGATAAAAGGGAAGGTCCTTTCATGGATTGAGAACTGGTTAAAAGACAGGGAACAAACAGTAGGAATTAATGGTAAATTCTCAGAATGGAGAGGGGTAACTTGTGGTGTTCCCCAAGGGTCAGTTCTAGGACCAATCCTATTCAACTTCTTCATAAATGATCTGGAGAAAGGGGTAAACAGTGAGGTGGCAAACTTTGCAGATGATACTAAACTGCTCAAGATAGTTTTGTGAGATCTTTTTGAAGTTCTTCACAGTCTATTTTGGTCTTAACTAAGTGATTGGGCAACAAAATGGCAAATGAAATTTAATGTGGATAAATGTAAAGTAAGGCACATTGGAAAAATAACCCCAACTATAAATACAATATGATGGGGGGCTAATTTAGCTACAACGAGTCAGGAAAAAGATCTTAGAGTCATCGTGGATAGTTCTCTGAAGATGTCCACGCAGTGTGCAAAGGCGGTCAAAAAAGCAAACAGGATGTTAGGAATCATTAAAAAGAGAACAGAGAATAAGACTGAGAAAATATTATTGCCCTTATATAAATCGATGGTACGCCCACATCTCGAATACTGCGTACAGATGTGGTCTCCTCATCTCAAAAAAAGAGATACTGGCACTAGAAAAGGTTCAGAAAAGGGCAACTAAAATGATTACGGGTTTGGAGAGGGTCCCATATGAGGAAAGATTAAAGAGGCTAGGCCTCTTCAGCTTGGAAAAGAAGAGACTGAGGGGAGATATGATAGAGGTATATAAAATCATGAGTAATGTGGAGAAAGTGGATAAGGAAAAGTTCTTTACTTATTCCCATAATACAAGAACTAGGGGTCACCAAATGAAATTAGTAGGCAGCAGGTTTAAAACAAATAAAAGGAAGTTCTTCTTCACGCAGTGCACAGTCAACTTGTGGAACTCCTTACCTGAGGAGGTTGTGAAGGCTAGAACTATAACAGCGTTTAAAAGGAAACTGGATAAATTCATGGAGGGTAAGTCCATAAATGTCTTTTAGCCAGGATGGGTAAGGAATGGTGTCCCTAGACTCTGTTTGTCAGAGGATAGAGATGGATGGCAGGAGAGAGATCATTACCTGTTAGGTTCACTCCCTCTGGGGCACCTGGCATTGGCCACTGTTTGTAGACAGGGTACTGGGCTAAATGGACCTTTGGTCTGACCCTGTACGGCTGTTCTTATGTTCTTATATAAACTCACTCCAGTTTTGCTCCATTAACCTTTCATATCTGTAAACTGTTCAGATTTTAAATGAAAGCAGGGGCATGCAAGCCAGTTTCCATCTCTTAGGAGAGAAAATTTACCAAAAGTGTAGTGCAAATGCAAAAAGGGAGATTCACAAGCAATAGTCATAAATGCATCCACTTTTAAAAGATTTCCCCCCCAATGCAATTTGTCAGTAACATATTTTTTCTCTACTCTTTCGCTTTCCTTTCTGAAAAAGGCTGACTAAACAGCAAGACTGTCGCTGAGCTACCAGCAGTCTGTCCTTGACATTTGACTGATACAACAGCAGATATTGGCTCAGAGAAAGACCTCCAGACCTTACATGTAAACAATCTGTTACCCTGACTAAAAATGGGAGAAAAATTGTTTAGGCTTTAGAGCTGCACATGAGAGATTGTTTGAAGCCAGCAGAGGGAGCCGCTAGCTTTTTGACTTCAAAAAGTCTGAGAGTCCCTGCGAAGAGAATATTCTGGAATGGGCTGTGTACGTTTTCTGCCAAGAAGCAGAATGCATCAGCTTCTCAGACTTAGTGTAACTGATCACAAGCTAACTACTTTGAAACATATTGCAGCCCTTCAATAGCAGAGTACTCCTAGGGACAGGCCAATGCACACGTTTGTGTGCGGCCTTACAAAATGTTTCCTCACAGCTGGTTCTGACTAGACTTTCTCGGGAAAGAGAGGGTGAAACACCCAGGCAGGGTTGCCCACCCTTTAGGACTGGCCTGGAGTCACCCAGAATTGGCATCCATCTCCCAGTGACTTGAAAGCAATCCAGGAGATTTTAATAGGCTATTTTAAGAAAATGACATTCTCATGTTGGGAAGACGGGATCTCCTGGAATAGCTTCAATCAGAGTTAGCTGCCTGCTTGCCCTGGATAGAGGGTTGCCACCTCTGTAGTGAGTCATGGATACAAACACCCACTGATTCTGGGGAGCCTGGGGGGGGAGGCCTGCTGTGGCAATATAACCCCACCCCCTCCTGCGGGTGCCATGCTGCACTAGCCCGCCAAAGTCTAGGGGCTCTTTCGCGGCCCCTAGAGAGCGCTGTGGAGGCGGCAGGGGGCTTTGGATGCCGGGGCGGCAGCCTGTGTGACTCATGGAGGAGCAGCTGTGCTGGGAGGGCAGAAGCCAGCTGCGGGCGCCGCTCAGGCAAGTCCAGAGGCGCTGACGCTTTGTTGCCAAGTGCAGCGGGGCCGCTGCCTGCCGTCGGGAGGGGAGAATGAAGTGCAGCTCCCTGTTCCGTGCTATTTCCTCCCCCGCCAGCGCTGCCACCGCTCCCTAAACTGCCAGTCCGGGGCGGGCGCGGGCTCCGCCTCCACTTCCATTCCAATCCGAATCCCTTTCCCTGCCGAACGCTGCCGCCGGATTGCTCCTGCCTCTCCGCAACCCTTTCCCGAGCAACCCACTCCCCGGCTTCCTTCCCTGCCCCTCTGGATGGGGGCCAGTGGGGAAGCAGATGACGCCCCCCGCCGCCCAGTCTCTTGCGCGGAGGGGCGAGGAGGGTCTTGGCTTGCGAAAGGTGCAGATGCCCAGCTCTGCTTGCAAAGGCTGATTGCAGCTGCTCCCTGCCATGGAAGTTAAAGGCGCCGCATCTTCGCCTCTTCTACTGCCCCTCCACCAGCAGCAGCAGTGAGTGTGGTGCAGGCTAGACGACCCTCTCCCAATACTATTCCCAACGCAGCCCCGGGGTAGCTAGGGTAGTAACTCCCCACTTGCTTGTGGGGGCAAAGACCAGAGGAGGGCACTTTTTCACTCTCTCCCAGCTTAGTCTTATGGGGAAGACCCCTGTCCACAGGTCAAGCCAATACTGCCTGCTCCAAATGTTCAAAAATCTTGGGTTCACCAAAAATCATGAGCTTGGCTTTAAAATCATGAGATTCTGTGTAAAAATAAAAAAAATAGTGGTCTTTCATTTGCCTTCTGCCTTTTGAGCCTTTTATCTGCACTGGGGTCACAGTTTGGAGCTTTTTCCACAGCCAGGAGGACTAGAAACTTACTTTTTTACTTTAAGAATGGTTGACATTATCACAGCAACCCATTTAAGGAAAGTATTAATTATCATGAGACTCATAGGAGGATATGTGTTTAAAGCTGGCTATGCAGATATGAAAAAATTCCTCTATTCATAAACCATAATTGCAGGTATCAGCACAGTACTGCAAGTTACAAATGCTAGGTGTGAACACCCATGAACTTTGCCCAGAAAGCTGAGGTCAATTTCTGAACACAGAGCTCAATGCAAGTTTAATAAACGCCCCCCACACACACACCTCTATGAGCACAGAATCTAAATGTGAGATACAAATGCCCTTCAACTGTAGTGTGTTTAAAATCCAGATCTAGATCTGAATTTTGTCTTTGGGCTTCTCAGGCTGAAGAAGCCCCAACTACTGTGAAGTCACAATTTAAAAAAAAAAAAAAAAAAAAAAGCAAAACCCCATCTTTTCTTGTGAGACTATCCTATCTTACCTTATTGTTTGGGTGTGCGAGAAACTCAGAATTAGGGCCTACGTGGTCCTACTCCCAAATTTCAAAGATCTCCTTCTGTTGCTGATGTGGGGTGTTTCTTTTCTTATTCTAACCCGCATAACTTAACTTCACTAATCAATGTGTGAAAACTCAGACTCCCTTTACCATCTGAGTAATGAAGCACACAGTATTTTGAGGCCCTTAAAAGATATTTCATAGGCATAACTGGGTGAGAACACTGATTGTTTCATGTAACCCCCAAACTATTTTTGAAGGGGACTTTTTCTCCATCACAGCTTAATTTTTCCTTGTTGGAGCTCACAGTTATGTAACAGTTTGCCATCACAATCTTTAGTCAGAGGAAGGGCTACTATCAGAAATGCACTATAATGAGGGCATTTTCAGAATGAGAAAACGTTAATTTGTCTTGCATTTGATTCTTGGTTGGGGCCTCTAGGAACCATGTGCTAACCCATATTGCTAGTCATTGTATGCACATGTAGCACACACACTCCCCTCTAAGTCCTGCAGTAACTTCATTAACTTTGAATAACGTCTGTGGTGAATTTGTCCCAGTGTATTTAATATTTGATTTAAGAAATGACTGCATAAAAATATCTATTCCCTGTACATCTCTCTAAATCCTAGGTCACACTCTTATTTAAAGATTGAATTATCTATTTCAGGCATTTCTAAGAGGCTTAACACCCTGATATTGTAAGTGCTTCCTTGCGTAGGAAATAAGCAAAATTGTGAAAAATGGGCAAGTAAAGGGTTACCTCTAAGATAGAAACAGAGAGAACAAAATAAAAGCAAACATTCAGCAGAGTACTTGACCACATGCTGAAGTGTTTTACTGAACTGGGGCCTTAATCTCTTTACTAAGGGGCATGGGTCGCTTGCTGGTGGATTCTCTGCAGCTTGAGGTCTTCAAACCAATTTTGAGGATTTCAATAACTCTGTCCTGGGTTAGGGGTTGTTATAAAAGTGGATGGGTAGGGTTCTGTGGCCTGCCTTGTGCAGGAGGTCAGACTAGATGATCATATTGGTCCCTTCTGACCTATGAGTCTATGAGAAGAACATATAGAAAATATTGCTTTTTTAATATTCATTTATCTATTAGTTGGTTTAGACTAGCAATAAAAGAAAAGCTTATGGGCTTGATCCTGCTTCATTGGCATACCCAAACTCCTGCTGGCTTTCAAAGCAGAATGAGCCCATGGGTCTGATTTGTTTAAAAATTATTGTTTCCTTGAAATTGTGTTAGGTTTGTGGCTTTATGAAATCCCATGTGAGTTTAATGGAACTGATTTTTACTGCAGATGGATCTTAGTTTTTCAGTCTAAACCAAGAACTTGATTCATACACCTCAAATTTAGGAGTATTGAGATCCCAGAGCTTTTAGTTCAACCCACTGTAGAAAAATAGGAGCTATTTGTAAAATTCTGATCTAGATCCATTGTTTCTTGGCTCTGATATTGAGGTACTCTTGTAAACCCTGATCCTGAAACATATATTTAACTTCTTTATACACTGTGAGTAGTTATATTGTGGATAGTAGGACCACTCATAATGCATAAAGTTAAGAATGTGTGACTTTGCAGGATCAGGACCATAGATGTAAATCATATGTCTACGATTTCAATAGGAGCTTGCATTACGGTATGTTACAAACATGCTGTAGCTTTTGCACACAGCTTCTGTAGGCCCAGCATCAGTTTGTCTCATCTCTTGACCTTGATATAGTGAATTCGAAATTGTATTGAAAAATCTTACAACCAAAATTTTCCAAGTAAGTGCTGAAAGTTAGGCCTCATATTCTCCCATGCCCCCCCAGGTTGCTGGGTATCTAGCAGCTTGCATGGAAGTAAACAGCTGAGGTGGGTGCTCAGCAGTTATGAAAACAACTTTTATTTTGGGTGCCCAAATATGGATTTAAGAGCCTAACTTTTAGTATTTACGCTTTAAAATGTTTGCCTGTTCTAACTCTGAGCACCATCCTGCACTTGTTCTTTGGAAAAAGCCCCATTAAAATTGGAAATTAATGGAAGCTGGCAAAGTGTTTAGGTAAATAATCCCTCCCATGTATTAGTGGGGAGTTAACAGTGTAGGTCCTTATAGTAGTAATTCATTTAAAACATAAGTGAGTAACAGGTGTAGTCTACTTAGACTATAAGGCTGCAAATTTCTTTTCTTTTTTTTTTCTTCCTTTGAGTTGGTAAAAGTAATAACTAAATCAATCCACATGGTTTCCCCCTGATTCCCTCCCAAGTTATCCATATGAACATCTTCTTTTGAAAAAGGAGTGTGAGCCTGTATGTGCTAATACAGATCTCAATCGGACTTGATTTGAAGGGGTTGAGCCTCAAGCAAATGGAGATGACAGAGCCTTTAAAAGATGCAGTACATCGTGTGTTTTCTTTCTCTGATCACTGGAGTTTTCCTAACACATCAGCACTATACAAGCCAAAGATGTTTGCAAAGAGGGCAGAAAAATATTATCGTTCCTATGTAATAAATCATGCGGTGAAACTCATTTCCAGTTGAAGAGAAGTTTTTGCCTAAGGAGATATGATCGGGCTCGGTCTTAGATTAGTGTGTAAAAACAATGCACGATAATTAGTATGTATTTGGATCCTTATTAGCGTATTAGACTGAATTGAGGAAGAGGAACCGGACAAAAACTGTGGTTTTGTTCTTAAAGGGTTCCCCCCACCCCCATTGGCTTAGTAAAGGATCAGGATCGGGCCCTTAAAAAGGAATACAAATATTGGTAATAAATAAACACCAAAGAGAAGCGTAAATTCTAAATTGATTAAGCAAAAAATACAGAGTGGTTGAGTTAAAGATCTTGTGTCGAAATATTGACCTATCCGCATAATCTATTGGAGTAAATTTTAAAAACAAACTAGTTCTTTCTAAGGACAGTGACGAATTAGTTTTGGTTTAAGTATAAAAATCTAAAACGTTTTAGTCCCATTTTAAGAGTTTTACATTGCTCAAGGGCGTTTACATCTATAGTAATGTATTCCTAGCGAATCTTGAATGTCTTCATTTTGCATACACATTTGATCATATTCCAGTAAAATAACAACCTGACCATACTGTATTTGTAATGAGTAATATATGGCACGTGCATTTCTAAAGTAGGAAATCAGAACTTTCTAAATATGCCTCTTTCTTTCTAAACCATGGGGTTTAATCCCCAGGGTATCAAAAAGTACTGGAGGGGGGCGGGTGGAGGGAGGGGTTTAAGGTACCAGCAGTTTCGGGACTCTCTCTTAATACTTTTTAACCTTTTTTAAGTTAAAATAAAAGTTCATTAAATAGATCCTGTGTGCTCTTGTGACTTGAAACAAAGAATCACGCCGCAGCTGAAAGTTTACAGTCACTAATGTTGTTTAGCTTCGAGTGCACAGCTACCCTGTGGATTCCATTTTTTCCCCTATTTTACTAGTGATTCCATTTACTAAATAAAATGCAGAGCAAAAGTATACCAAGCGATTATTCCAAATTTTTGCTTTGTGAGAAATAGCAGGCAACATACTTGCGCGCATACTGAAGAACTTTCTAACTATTACATGTCAAATGTTCCTCATTAATTCACTCCCCAAGATAATGCCCCGCGTTGTCTTCAGGGCTTTCGGATGGTCTTGTCTTGTTTCTCTTCCTGCCTTATATTAATAGGCCAAATCTGCTTGCTCGTGACCCTTCCTATCTATAGCCGGTGGCAGTTTGGCTTGATGTATTAACTTGCTGTGGATTGGGACCTTTAATGGAAACAGAAAATTCCCTTCTGAAATCGTTAGATTCGTATTTCTGATGAAGGGCCGCATATGTATGTAAACATAACGTTACATTTTTAGTATGTTCCACGGTTGGAAAGCAGAGATCTATTTGGTTATTAATTTTAATATCTTATTTATGCTGGAAATGCATTGCTTGAAGAAATCTCACAGCATTTTGGTTACTGTCCAGAAGCAGAACGGCCATAAGGGACTTGATGTTTATTTTCCCAAACTTTCTAATATATTATTGGGAGGAGAGGGGAAAAAACGTATATTGAAGATAAATTGCCTTAAAAGGTCTTTAAACGGAGGAGTAAGCTAATCTCCTGGTGTCCGTAAATAGGACATACACGCAAATCAGGGCTAAAACTCTTATTAGCACCTTATCTGCTATAAATGTATTGAAGAAGAATTTTCAGTCCTAAAAGTGTGCACTAGATGGATTCTCGGTGAAAAGCGTCTTCTCGTGTATTTACACCGAATATCCCAGAGGTGCGTGCGTGCACAATGGGGATTTCCACTTCCACACAGTGCAAAGCCATTTTGCATAATTGCATTTTGTTAAAGGTCTCACAAATAATCTTGAGTTCGCATTCTGTATTTACTGGAAACTGGGCTACCTTATTCAGCACTACAACTGAACTGTAAATAGCTTATGAGCTGAGATATTGCATTCCTGCCATTTTCTTCTGCCTTATTAAATGGTATTAAATCGACACTAAGGATTTCCAAGGTAGATTACTAAATGAATTGGTCCTATGTTTTGCTATCCAATTTTCCCCCCGCCCTCGTTGTAGTTAGTTAAATTTATAAAATGCTTGGTAAAAAAATAATTGTCAATTTTTTTAACCAAAACCATTTCTATTTTAAAGCTATAAAAACATGAGTTTTTCTTTCTTTCTGAACAGAAGATGGTTCCAGTTCTAAGGAAACTAATAAGGACTGTTTTTACTGTATAACAAATTCAGGTTTTTCTTAAACTGAAACGAAGAGAGAGGTGTTGAGACTTAATACCTCCTATTTCAGTATTTTCCAGTGTCACTTTAATATGGAAACAATTTAGAGAAAACATTTCCTGTCTTGATCTTAGTATAGTTTAGTACTTTATACAGACGCAGAAAATGGACAAACGGGTTTAAAAGCTGTTTGTCACATTGTGTGTGTGATCTTGCTAGCAGTCTACAGTCTCTTTTGTTTCATTGCCTGGTTTTCGAGATGGTATATTTCCCCAGATCGTATTTCGCTTTTGAATTAGATAACCTGACATCGAGGGCAGGCGTTTAAAAATCACCGAAACACTACAAAAAGTCCCCACCAATCCATTACTCTACCTTTACCAGCTCCGTGAGTGTATTGATTGCCCACCAGAACTATGTATGGGCGTACCTCACGCAACAGGCTTAAGCAAAGGGCGTTTTACTCGGATTTGTTCGGCAAAATGAATTCTCGTCTCAGTGAGACATACACAGTCCATTTGATAGGTGTAGGGTGACCAGATGTCCTGATTTTATAGGGCCAGTCGTGATTTGGGGGTCTTTTTCTTATAGGCTCCTATTTAATTCCCCCACCTCCTGTCCCGATTTTTCACATTTGCTGTCCACCCTAAATAGATGTGTGCTTTTTTAAAATAAAGCTGGTTTCTAAAGGAAATTTCCACTGTAGGCTCTCTTCCACTTGAGGGCGCTAGGCTCCTTCAAAGGCTGGCTACTGATTCGTGTCTGTGAATTGCTTTCGTAAGTTGCTGAAGGTTAACTCTTTCTCTTCGGGTTCCTGCATTGGTGATTGTTTACCCTCTTCCCTTAAAACCGATCTCCAGCGTCCTTTCTTTGAAAGACTTACGAGTTGTTTCACATGTGGATTGCTGACTCTGATGCAAGTTAACAAGGTTTCATCCAGAGTAACAAAAAGGAAACTCAAACGATTTACTGCTTCTGTCTTTGCTAACTTGGCTCTAATTAAGTCACTGGATCACGTTTGCGTGACACTACCGCATTTTCCGTCTTAAGTGTCTGGGATAAAAGTTTGGCTGGTTGTATTTAAACTGAAGGGTCACTTAGGGCTCTCTAAACAGAGCAGTATTGAATTATGATAAAAAGACTAAAGGAAAATCGGCATCAAATATTTGGAACTATTTTATTTCAAGACTTGCATTTGTTCGTGTTTGTGCCTATGTAATGCAAAACCCTGGGGCACATGGTTTGAAATTTTAAACGCAAAATTCAGGAAATTCAAAGTAGGTTTCCTATAGCAACTGTAAGTTGGACATGCTATAAATGCATCATGTTTGTGTCTTGTTTCCGTATGATGTTGATTTCCATGTCTTAATAAGTATCTATTACTTTTATTTTTGGTACCATAACTTTGTTTCCTTTAAAAACAGGAGTACTTGTGGCACTTTAGAGACTAACAAATTTATTTGAGCATAAGCTTTTGTGGGTTACAGCCCACTTCATCAGATGCATGCAATGGAAAATACAGTAGGGAGATATATATACACACAGAGAACATGAAACAATTGGTGTTACCATACACACACTAACACGAGTGATCAGTTAAAGTGACCTATTACCAGCAGGAGAGAGAAACTGTTTGTAGTGGTAATCAAAATGATCCATTTGCAGCAGTTGACAAGAAGCTGTGAGGAACAGGGAGAATAAACATGGGGAAATAGTTTTACTTTGTGTAATGACCCATCCACTCCCAGTCTTTATTCAAGCCTAATTTAATGGTGTCCATTTTGCAAATTAATTCCAAGTCATCAGTCTCTCCTTGGAGTCTGTTTTTGAAGTTTTTTGTTGTTGTTGTAATATTGTGACTTTTAGGTCTGTAATCAAGTGACCAGGGAGATTGAAGTGTTCTCCAGCTGGTTTTTGAATGTTATAACTTTTGATGACTGATTTGTGTCCATTTATTCTTTTATGTAGAGACTGTCCAGTTTGGCCAATGTACATGGCAGAGGGACATTGCTGGCACATGATAGCATATATCACATTGGTAGATGTGCAGGTGGATGAGCCCCTGATGGTGCGGCTGATGTGATTAGGTCCTATGACGGTGTCCCCTGAATAGATATGCGGACAGAGTTGGCAATGGGCTTTGTTGCAAGAATAGGTTCCTGGGCTAGTGTTTTTGTTGTGTGGCTTGTGGTTGCTGGTCACATCAGCCACGCTATCAGAGGCGCGCTTATAAACCATACCTACACATTCATTGTGCTGTATCTGCATATATGCATGCCCTGTTGGTCCCAGAATATTAGACACACAAGATGGTCCAACAAGAAATTACTTCATCCAATTTGTCGATCTGCATATATGCAAGTAAGGCTACACATCTGCTGAGAAGTAGCACATTGCAGGCCTTACAGTTTTCCATTGTCAGATAAATCAGTGAGGTAGAGTCTAGAAGTTTTCTTAGCACCTGTTTTATTTACATCAGCCCCTGAATCAGGCAGTCACAAACAACACACAGGAAATCCACCTCTTTCAGGGATCTTAGTCCAGCAACCAAGGGCAGCTCTAGGCACAAGCAAAGCAAGCAGGTGCTTGGGGCAGCCCATTTGCAGAGGTGGCAGGGATCCAGCCTGGGAGCTGAGAACCAACAGGGGGCACTGGGAGCTGTAGTTCCTTGGTTAGCTCCCTGCCTATAGAGCCAGCCCTGGAACAGGGAAAGAACTACATTTCCCAGCATTCCCTTGGGTACTACCAACAGGAAAGGAAGGGGGAGGGAATGAGGTAGCTGAGATCTCATGCTGCAGCTTGCTGTGAATGGAGAGCTGCATTGTGAAGGGTAGGGGTACCATATTTTAACATTCAAAAAATAGGACATTCCATGGGGAGGGAGGGTAGCCCCACTCTGCCACCATCCACTCCCTCTGACTGCCCCCCCCAGAAATCCCAACCCATCCAACCCCCCTGCTCCTTGTCCCCTGATTGCCCCCTCCTGGGACCCCTGCCCTTAACTTCCCCTTGGGACCCCACCCCCTATCTAAGCCTCCCTTCTTCCCCCCAACTGCCCCCTCCTGAGACCTCTTCCCAACTTTCCCCCTAGGACCCCACTCCCTACGTGTCCTCTGACAAACCCCTGGGACTTCCATGCCTATCCAACCACTGCCTGTCCCCTGACTGCCCCCCCGAACCCCTGACCCATCTAACGCCCCTTCTCCCTGTCCCGACTGCCCCCCCGAACCTCCTCCTCATCCAACCCCCCCCGTTCCCTGTCCCTTGAATGCCCCCCCCGGAACCCCTTACCTCTTATCCAATCCCCCAGGCTCCTTACCGTGCCACTCAGACCAGCGTGTCTGGCTCCATGCAGCGCCAGACACGCTGCTGCATATGTGCTGCTGTGCTCCCCCGCGGAGCCACAGACCCCCCCACCCCCTGAATGCTGCCAGCATGGTGTGCTGAGGGAGCAGGGGAGGGGCTCTGACTGATGGAGGACCCCATGCAAGTGGCTCAATCTGACCTGGTCATCGATTTAAAGCTGCAGGGGAGGGGAGGAGAAGGGGAGGGAGGACCAGGGGAAGGGATCTGGCTGCTGGAGGCCCCATGCGAGCGTCTCAATTCGACTGAGCCGCCCTGTTAGCCATGTCGCCCTCTGCATTGGGAGAGAAATCCCAGACCTTTTGAGAGTTTTACAAATTCCTCCTGGATGACTATTTAAAACCCCAAAAGCCGGACATGTCTGTGAAAATACAGATGTATGATAACCCTAGTAGTATGCCCAAGGAGTAGGCTTTGGCCCAGATATCCCCTTCAGAAGACTTCCCCAGACTGGATTAGGGATATTGGTGTGACCTCTCCTTGCAGCCCCCAAAGAAGGAATTGTGTGGACTAAATGGACGGTGCACCTCTTTATCTGAAGCCTAGCAAGGGAGGTACATGGATCCCACCAGAAGTTAAGATAAGTAAGAGAGAGGAGATACTACTACAGGACCTGAGCAGCTTTAGATACAGTACCAAGCTGTCATAGCATTCCCTCTCAGATCTGAACCTTAAGAGTTCAGATAATGAGATACTAGCACCTGAATCCTCTAAGCTTAATTACCAGCTTAGATCTGATAGCACTGCCACCACCCAAATATATAGTGTTTTGGGGCACTCTGACCTCCCCAACCTTCCCTGGGGACCCCAAGAACTCAGATCCCTTGGGTTCTTAAAACAAGGAGAAATAAACCATTCCCCCACCTTTCCCCCTTCCAGAATTTCCCTCCCTGGGCTATCCTGAGAGATACTGATCCAACCTCTTAAATCACCATACAGAGAAGCATCTCCCTTCCCTTCCACAAAGAGGCAAACAGAGTCAAGGAAAACAGAGAGATTTTCTATCTCTTCCCCCCTCCCGTCTCCCCCACCCGTCCTGATGAGTTATCCCAATCCCCTGGAATAAAACAAGGGAAAGAAGAAAAAAAAATCAATCAGGTTCTCTAAAAAGAAATCTTTTAATAAAAGAAAGGAAAAAGTAAAGAATTATCTCTGTAACTTCAAGATGTAAATATTACAGGTCCTATAGCTTACAGACACCAGAAAGAGACTTTCCCCCCAGTACCAATACAAATCAAAATTCCCAGCAACTACACATATAAAAGTTAACCAGCCAGATCCACAATTCCAAATAGAGTAAAACAATCAAAAAGCCTAAACCGCCTGTTTTTACTTACTATTTGAAAAGAAACTTAGAGAACCTGTAGTAATGTCTGGTCTCTCTCAGACCCTCCGAGAGAAGAACACACAACGGACAAAGAACACACACAAAAGCTTCCCTCCACCCAAATTTAAAAGTATTTTGTCTTCTGAATGGTCTTCTGATCAGGTGTCCAGTTCCCTGCTTGTAACCTTTTACAGGTAGAAGAGACATTAACCCTTAACAATCTGTTTGTGACACAAGCATGTAGGAGGATTTCCACTTCTAAGCCATGGAAGCAGAAATTGACTTTTCCTTTCCAGATTTAGCTAATATTCAGAAAGGGAATCTAGCACCTGCCTTCCTGATTTGAACACCTCAAAATTCAGGAGTGCTCAATCTCAATTTGGGCAGCTGTTACTTCATTTCTTCTAAATCAAATATACTGATCCACTGTAACTTGCTGTAGAAAAAGTAGGATAAAATTGAGCAAGAAATGCTTCACAGTGGTTATTAGGACTGGAATTGCTATTTTCAACAGCCATTGCCTTTTTGTTTGTTTGAAAGGAAGACAGTGATATTGCATTGGCAAATTCCCCATAGAAAGAAAGTGGAACAAAAGAATAATAAAGGCACCTCAACTTTTCCTCATTTATATAGGACAGTCTTATAATATGTATCCAGATATCCTCCAGTCACACAAGCTGATGATTGTTCCACTTTCCTGCAGTTCTGTAACCATATGGGAACCAATCCTGTCTGTTCTGTGCACATCCAAAATTCCTTCTGAATGATCTGCCCTGGGAGCGAGTTACTAGTGACCCAGGGCTGCAGCGGAAGGAGGGTGCAGGTGTGGCGGGGGGAGAGCCTAGGGCTGGGGCGGCAGGAGGTGTGTATGGGGGCAATGGTGAGGGGGGAAGGGAGGAGCCCAGAGCTGGGGTGGCAGGGTGTGTGGGTGGGGGGGGGGAGAGCCCCGGGCTGGGGCAGCAGGGGAGTGTGGCGGGGAGCCCAGGGCTGGGACGAGGGGCAGCCAAAATTTGTTTTTTGCTTGGGGCGGCAAAAAAACCTAGAGCCAGCCCTGCCAGCAAGCAAAGTATGCCTTCCATGAGGCAATTCTTCCCTCAAGAATTGACTCCAGTTACAGAGATTCAGGCAGACAGCAAACTCCCTCCCAACCCCCAAAATGCGCACACACAGTTTCATCTCTACAGCAATACAGATATTTCTTCAAGGACTGTGCTCTGCTCACGTGCTAAGAAAAAACTTACAAGACTGTAAAAGTGCCATTCAGTTAATCCTACCATAACGGTATGCACATAATGACACACAGACATTGCCTCTGTTTTTTTTAAATTTACTCTTTAGCATGGACAGTTACAGATTTGACTTATTTTTCATAACATGTATATTACAATAGCTCAGCAGCACCCATAAAGATAGGGGCCTTGCCTAGCTAGGCAATGTGTGTACACACACACAGTCTGATTCACTCCCCTACCCCAAAAAGCCCCAAAACAAACAACAAAAAACCTTGTGATCTAAATGGACAATCAAGACAAAGGGTAGAAGAAAGACAGTCCTATTCTCTTTTTACAGTAGAGGAAACCAAGTCGGAGGTTAAATGACGTGCCCAAGCTCAATAGGAATTCAGCAGCAGAACCACATACTTCCACCAGATTTCCTCTGTCCTACCCAGTGCCTTAACTACACAACTATCCTTTCATTTTCATAGAAAAATGAGGCAGTGACTTGACTACCACAGGAAAAAAAAATGTATTGGTGACATTTCTAACACCCATTTCACCCCAGACACACCAACATAAAATCCCTCTGGTAAACAGGAGTTGGTGATGAATATCTATACACAAAATCAGACTGAGCAGCTGCAAGGGCAGCCAAGTATGCTGGGTCTATCAGGCTGGGCTTTGGGTGACTCTCTAGACGGTGATGCACTTAATCTTTGAGAAGATGCCAAGTGAATCTATCAGGCTGTGGAGGTCATTGGCACAATCTTAAAGGAAATCTTCTCCTGCTAGCTTTGAAGTTAATGTGTAGGGCACAGTAGCAGCTGCTAAAAGAAGGGAGAGAAGCACTAGAAAACTAAAAGAATGCATGCACAAAAAAGCATGGGGGGAGGGATAGCTCAGTGGTTTGCGCATTGGCTTGCTAAACCCAGGGGGCTATTTAGGGTTCTGGGGCAAAATCAGTACTTGGTCCTGCTAGTGAAGATGGGGCTGAACTCAATGACCTTTCAGGGTCCCTTCTATGAGATAGGTATATCTCCATATGTTTTATTATAATTTTATAAAGAATAACTGAACAAATCTGAATGGCATGTAACTTCCAAGAGTACATCTACCATTGAGTACTGTTTGCATTAAAAATCTTTACACAGAAGTTAAAGCCCACAGCGATGCACAATATCACCAGAAAATATAATAATAAAAAAAAAGGTGTGTCAAAAGACCTGGGGTTCTGCCAGTGGGGACCGCAAGATGTATCCAGAGGGAGAGTCCAAAAAGAGGCCAACTATCTCAAACTTTCCCCCCTTATTATACATTAGTAATAGAATAACATGTCCCTTAAAGTATCAAAGGAGTAGCCGTGTTAGTCTGAATCTGTAAAAGCAGCAAAGAGTCCTGTGGCACCTTATAGACTAACAGACGTATTGGAGCATGAGCTTTCGTGGGTGAATACCCACTTCGTGTATCTGATGAAGTGGATATTCACCCACGAAAGCTCATGCTCCAATACGTCTGTTAGTCTATCATAGAATCATAGAATCATAGACTATTAGGGTTGGAAGGGACCTCAGGAGGTCATCTAGTCCAACCCCCTGCTCCAAGCAGGACCAATCCCCAGATTTTTAACCCAGTTCCCTTAATGGCCCCCTCAGGGATTGAACTCACAATCCTGGGTTTAGTAGGCCAATGCTCAAACCCCTGAGCTATCCCTCCCCCCCTATAAGGTGCCACAGGACTCTGCTGCTTTTACATGTCTCTTAAAAAAACTTGTTAAGTAAGCAGTTTCAATGGTCAAGAAAGAGGTTCCTTCTGATTATTGGTTAACCAGGTGTGGGTTTTTCCAGAGTTTGCAGCCTTGAGACCCAGTAGACATTCCTAGGGCACATCCTGCTCTTTTAAAATGCGTGTGTCAGCAACTTCAACACAATTCTTATCAGGAAGGACGTGGGGTCAAGCTGCCCTTTCTGTGGCAAAACCTCCTCCCCTCCTGCCTTGGTCAAGCTGAGACTGCTGACTAGGCTGCTTTTAACAATAAGCCATAGGGGTTTCAGGCACATTGCTAGTTTGCCAAAATCTCCCTGTAAATATCCATCTGTCATCTTACATTGTCTGCTCCTTAGGGTAGGGACTGTTGTCATGCATTTGATAGCACCTAATACCATGGGGCCCTGGCCTAGGATTAGGATCCCTAGGCACTATATAAATAATAGCTTTCACCTACTAAACTGGGCTCAGGAGGGATTGGGTTTATTCACTTATCAGAAGCATTGGATGTTTCCATCCTTCCAGTGTAGATGGCCCTTTTGTTAAGGGAGACAACAAAACAAAGAACAAAAGTGAGAGTACAGCATGGGTCTTCAGTAAGAACCAGGCTACATCAACTTTGTCTCAGAAAATAGTAGCTGCTACCACTGAATCTGTAGTATTTTAAAGGGGTAGTACAAAGAAAGTAGAAAGTCAAGTTTCCTAGCTACAACCATCAGAAGAAAAGCATCTTCCTGCCATGGGACTTGAACCTGTTACCTCTTCAGAGGCAAAAGTACTACCAAACTAGCCATGATTTACTTATAAGGATGAAGAGAGGGATAGGGAAGATATTACTGAATGTGTATTTTCAATACAGTTGTAAAAGTGACAAAATATATTCCTACTCTGGGCCTGATGTTTGGCGAGCACCTTAACCAGGCCTCTTTTATTGTAACCACAATTTGGTACAGGTACAATAAATGTGGTTTGATATCTTCCTACCTGCATGTCTGATACTGTGCATAGATGTCTAAATAACATCAATTGGACCTGTGCATAACTGTGGGCACAAAAAAGGATTGTGTGTTGGGTTTTTTTAAGAACTTTACCTTATGTACATTTTCTAACATTAGGAGAAAATCATTGTATTGGTCCTTTTTCCTTGTATGTAATCTATTTTTCTTTCATATGAGGGGATATTGGAATAAGTGGAATGGGACCAAAATTTCAGTGACTGACATTCTTGTGGAGAAGATAAACTGTAGTAGTTGTCCGAACAGTGAATACTAGGGGCCTGCTCCTCAGGTGCTTGAATAGTTGCAATGTTCACCATAGCCAATGGAAGTTCGAGCTGGGCAGGGGGCCCAGGCCCCACCTTAGACCCTGACTGGACGATGGAGGGGGCCAGGCCATATCTGAGTGGTGTTACAACCCCATGCACCAGGTTGCAATGCCGGTCACTCAAATTTGGCGCACCCACCTACCTCTTTGTTATAATGGAGGGGAAAACCTGAGGCAGATTGCAATGAGTAACGCACTCACTGAAGCTTGTCCCCTACCCTTATCATGATGGAGGGGTTGCTGGACCAAATTTCAGTGAGTGGCATTGTGACCTGACACGCAGGGACCCAATGCCACTCAAATTGGTGGCAGCCAGGCAGGTAACCTGGACCCCCTCCTGAGCAAAATTCTGGTTGTGCCTCTGGGTAAGCAGTGCAGGACAGGGCCTGTAGACTTGCCCTAAAATCAGTAAATTCTTCAGGGTGGGTCTCATCTTTTTGTTGTGTTGGGGGATCAACACCTAGCATGATGGGACCCTAATCCATGACTGGGGATCCTAAGTGTTACTGTGACAGCTGTCCTTGTGGCTGACACACTGGCGATTGAAGAAGGGACCACCTGTTTTAAAACCAAGGTCTTAAAAGCATGAGCTGCTACAACTTGAGCTAAAGGCCCATATGTGGGGGATCGAACAACTCATATCCTCTGTGGATCAGAACAGAGCAGGCACTATTACACTGCTCACACTACCACAATGCAAATAAATAACTTGACTGTCAGTCACCTAAATTACATTTGAATCCAGATCTCCAGACAGACATATCTTCATTAATCCAGTGTCCCATTCAATCCACATCCCTAAGTGTTGCTCTTGTATCGTTCTACTGATTTACAGCATTTTTTTTTTGTACAGTAAAACTGCTAGCACAAATTCCACCATACAACAATGATCTCCTGTCTACATTTACGATACTTTCCAGTGGAGCAAAATGGGGGGGGGGGGAGTGGTAAATTTAATCCCCTGTTTTGATGAAAAATTGCTAGCAGTTATAAAGCAATTAAGTTAACCAACAAAGTAATAAAAAATTAAGTTCCTAGTTCACAAATGATGTATACCTCACATTAAGCCTAAATTTCCTAAAACTTGTACATCAAAATATTTTTTCCAAAGCACGTTTCCTGTATAACGTAAATAAATTTATATTCAACAGAATTTCCTCAGGCTTCTTGGAATGCAACAAGGTAGTTATTAAAGCATATTTGGAGGGTTCCAACTGAAAAGACCAGAGGAAACATAGGCGTGGGAACTAGGGATGTGGGGGGATGCTGCAGCACTTCTAGGTTTTATGACAGTCCCAGCTGCTAGCCTTGCACCCAAGGTCCCAGCTGTCAGCCCCAGCCTTGGGCCCTTTACCCCATCCAGGTCCCGCCCCCCCTCCTGGAGACACAGCACTGCTCCCAGCCCTAGTTTAAGGGGTTACAGACTGAGGTGAGGGGGCTGACTTTCAGCACCTCAACTATTAAAAATGTTCCAGCACCACTGAGAGGAGAAAAGAGGGTGAGACTTACACATGTAATCAAAGAATGATGATTCATAAGTAGAAAATCTTGGGGTGGGGGGAAGGGAATGTTCTGAAGAGTATCATACTTTAGATTTCTCCCTGGGCAGATTGTACCTGAATGACCAGCATTTATCTGATGTTAAGATGAGTTACATTGACAGCTTTCTTAAGGAGGTAATATTTTCACTATGAGGAATTAACTATGCTTAAGTTATTTTGCCTTTAATTCTAGGCACACACTTGTCGTCAAATCAACATTAAATATCAGCTTTGAAATCTCTCTCAAACATCCATAAGAAAAAATTCCAACATGAGGCTTATATCTGAGGTTTTTCTGTTACTTCTCTTGCCATATTTTATGGCAGTGATACTGTTCAAGAGCTTATTCCAAACTGAGTTCTGGTCACTAGATTTCCCTTCATGTCTCCCCTGCAATGAAATGGTGATCTTCTAGCAACAACGCTCCACCTATTGATGATCTTAAACACCTTCTATACTTGACACTTACATACACAAATAATTACTTTGTGCTGCTTCTATCTCCCATTGACATCCATGGAACTTTTTTTTGCATAAAGTTCTAGGGTAGAAGTCTTTCTCCGGTGTTGAAAGGCAGCATATTTTAGATCATAAACATTGTCAGTTAGGGCTATCCCCATGAAATGGTTCTCCCATCTTATATTGGGGGGGGGGGCAGGGATAGCTCAGTGGTTTGAGCATTGGCTTACTAAACCTATGGTTGAGAGTTCAGTCCTTGAGGGAGCCATTTAGGGATCTAGGACAAAAATCTGTCTAGGGATTGGCCCTGCTTTGAGCAGGGGGTTGGACTAGATGACCTCCTAAGGTCCCTTCCAACCTTGATATTCTATAAATCTATGTCAAATCTGAGCCTGCTCTAGTTCTCCGTACATTTCCTGGCACAATGACATTGTTCACCTTAGGACAAATCCAGCTCCCTCTGTGGTCAATGAACTCTTACAGACTTCAGGGAGAGTTGGATTAGGCACCCTGATGAATTAGATCTATAAAGCACAGACCCAATTTCTGCACTTGGTACATTGGTATAATTCAAATGTAACTTCTCTGGAGTTAAATAAGTTATTCCAGACTTTACATAGTGTAACAAAGCAGAATTTAGCCTATATTCTGCAGCAAAGCTTCAGCTAGTTTCTTTCAGTCTTCAAGATAAGTGTTCCCTCTGTCCATCTTTAAAATCTATTTTGAAGCACTGAGTTAGCCAAATCCCCTACAGATATATTTATCAGTGAGGAATCAGAAAATATTTTCTATCCAGGAAACTTTAATAAAAGTACCTTTTATAAAATAACTTTATTCTTAAAAATAAAAGTCCATTATTCAGAATGTGTATGTGAAATCTAAACACAAGATGCTTTACTTGCTCTTAATCAATGCTGAACTTTTTTCCATTTATTCACCTTGTCATATTGCTTTAGTGATGGCTGCTTTTTTTTTCATTGGATGTGCTGATGCATACAGGCAACTGAGACTTGCTTTAATATACTCTGAGTAAACCATATCTTGCAAAAGATGTTTTTTAAATTGTGCAAGTGACTGGTGTGGATCTGGACCATGTTTAGAAATCATTCAAAATAGCTATGATAAAGGGATTACAACAATTTAATATTCTAGAGCCAAGATTTTATGCGTGTACTGAATGACTGACACACAGATCATTATCTAGTGTCAAGAGGAAATGTGAAAACTGTTTTAGGCTGTTACAGTCTCAAGAGGTGTATCTGATGCTGACAGCACTTCTTCAGATCTTATTGCTCCAATTCTTCTTAAAAGGCCTAAGATAGAAGTCCCTGTAAAGGAAAAATAATAAAATAGATAAAGCTTCCACAGATGTTGTGGAAAACCTCTCACCAGTAGGGACACATACTTGTTGTTGGGGAACATGCAAACATGCATGTTTGTTGCTCTGATTTCTTAGACTTCTTAAGTCAGTTAGATAGGTTTGTGTAACAAACCAGGCCTGTGGGTTTACTAATCTAATTTTCTTGGTTTACATGTTAAATGGCAGTGGTATCTAATCTGGATTCTAATTCTTCCTAATCTGGACCATCTGGGATTTAGTTCTAAATGCAGCAAGGATGTGGGCACCCATCAGAGAGGCTGCCCTCACAGAGAGTGGGGGTAGGGACCTGATCAGCCCCATCCCAGATATATGATGGATGTTGAGAGCCTGACCCCTTTCATTACCATTACATTTTGAGCTACAGCATTCTAGCTGGTAAAAATCTGCTTTTAAATTTTGTTAAATGTCCTGCTATTGCTTCAGAGCACCTATAGTTTGAGCACGGCCATGAAAGCTATGGCTGCCTCTGCATTCACTTTCTTTGGTTATTGACAGTTAACAAGATCTTGCTTCTGATCACCACTTTGTGTCTTGGGTGTTTGTGCTGCAGGAAATCTTTGTGCACAGGTTGCATTTAGTTACTATCTTATTGTATGTGGCAAGGCTTTGGGAGGAAATTAGCCATTGTTTTGCTAACCTTTGATAACTCGCAGCTCAGTGACACGTGTGATGAAATTCTGGCCCCACTAACTAGCTGTTGGATCCTCAGTTAGTAACACACTGCTTGTAAGTTTGAAGCCTGCTTAGGCCAATGGTTGGTTGTTTAGCTTTAGCTTGTGTTAGTTGGTACAGACACTAAGAATAAGGGCAGGGGCTGTTTTAAGGACTTGAAGTATATGTCCCTTTGGGCTGTCAGAGTCCCTTTGGGAATTTCACACGCCATCAATCAAACTGTTTTGAACACTATTACACTTGTGCATGCCATATTGCCACTGACTCTCAAGACTTCTGCTTGTGAAACTGGCCTTCAGCTCCCTTAGGGAGAGTGGTGTGTGTATACGCTTACACTTTGACAGCCTCTTTGGGGCTGAGGAGACTCCGACTCTTCCTTGTGTGGAAGGTACTTGGGTCTGTGGTTGGATCTTAGCTGGTTAGATGACAATACAGGTCTGCTAATCAAGCCTGAGCAGATAAGAAACCTCTGTCTGCATGCTTTGCAATCCCAGTATAGGATGGTACAAATTCCTGATGCAGCAATAAATCTGGTTCAAAGTGAGTCTCCACTCATCACACTGCATCTGTCTTAGGTTGTCAGGAAAAACTATAGAGGATTATGACACTGATGGCAAGGAGGAGGTGTTTAAAAGGGCCAGTGCATGAATGATTATGAATTACAGAGCAATTGCGTAGTGTTCTTCCACAGGGAATTGGAAGTCTGTGGGTTCCATAAGTCTCTAGGTGGTGTGGACCCATTTGGTTGCTCCTCATCACTGACAGGGATGAGAGAGCCCTGATCTGTACTTGGAGTGATGCTACATGGAAATGAGATTATTATGCTCTCCAATATACACGCCTAGGACTCTTGTTCTGTCAAAAAAATCCATGTCCTCAAAATGTGAACTTTTTGTGGAATGTGGTGACTTCTTGACTAAACTTTTGCCAGGAAAAATGTCTATTTAGAACTAACTTGTTTCATTTAGATAATGTGGAAACATTACATTTCAATTCACTTTATTTCCACTTCTATATTAGATTAAAATATTTATTTTTAATGCTATCTACTTTATATTTATTTTTTGTTTTGACACTATTAAAATGAAACAACTTGATATTTCCAAATCAATTTTTTTAGAAAGAATTTTCATTCTATGGGAAACTCTGTAATCTGTCTTTCAGACCAGTTCAAAATTTAAACAAATTCAATGCTGGAATTTCCCACAAAATGGAAATTCCATTTTCCAACAAACTCTAGGCTTAACTCAGTCACACAAAAAAACTGGGAAAGAGGGGTACAGACTAGACAAGATATTGGGAAGGAAACTAGGTATACCTTTAATCACATAATCTTTCAGTGCATAGCAGTTAAGTATATTGGGCTATAAGATTAGGGCTATATGATTCAGTGTTTGGAAGCAATCTAATTGGCCAAAGTGGAAAACAGTGAAGGAGTTCTACTCGAATGCTTTAGAAAAGCACATACTAGCATATTACAGTCTGAGTACCACAACATGTCCTCTCCCTAATACTATATGGTCATAGTTAGCTTTCCTGCTGTATGTGATTTATTATACATTTTTGATGTGACACTTCTGCATACTGTCCAGGACAAGCCCATTGTAGAACAATATTTTCAGCTCATCTATGGGAGCATGGTTTTACACCACAGACATAGACTGGATTTAGATAATGCTGGCCCCAGTTCAGAAAAAAGAAACAACTATTCCTAGCAAATGCAAGGGGAGGAGAAAAGTAACTTTTATTTAACAAAAAATGCTTAAATGTATCCCCAGCTGCAGATCCAGCTGCTGCATGAACTCTGAGGAGTAGATCCAGACATATCTCTCACAGCTAGATCTAATTTTGCAAAAGGCAGAAAAAATCTGGCATAAATTGTTAGTCCTCCTGCACATGGGACCGGATCCAGCACACATTGAAGACCATGACAGCACTTCTGTAAACTTAACAGGTGCAAGATTGAGGCTCTGGAGAAACACTGGAATTTGACATTTTGAAACATTTTTTGTTCCATAGAACTACCTTTGCCACTATGTATTTTTAACCAGCACATTATATGGCAACTGTTTTTTTGCAATCTGCTGCTCAAATGATGAATTCATCTGCTGCATGATTTCATTTAGCAGCAATAACACATGAAGCAAAGAACTTTAACCAAAGTGAGCTGGGGCTTTGTGCAATGTCTCTTATTCAAAACAGATGTAGTATTTTGGTATATGTTTAACATTCTCCACATAATCCCAGTTTGATCCTTTAACCATCATGCGATAGAGCTGCTTTTAAAGAAGATGAAAATGGGCAGCTATAATGCTGCCCATCTCATCTCAATTATTTTTAGCTCTGTTGTTAAAGCTTAGATAAAACTTTCTTTTGAACTAAGGTTGAAGGGCATTGTGTTTGAGAGACTGGTATAATTCTGCAATATAAATACTCATAATTTAAGTTAGTGGTATGATATGATTTCCTGTAATCTGTTTCTAGAATCAATGTTTCATTGAAAGAACTTCTTTTAATTTCTCAATTACTAAGCAAGTGGTATAGCTGTAATATATGCCTGATCATTCACTTTCCCTCCTTTTTTTTTTTAAATTTTAAACATCAGTATCCTCTCAGTACTCCCCTATGGAATAGTGGAGGCAGGGTATGTTTTTTGAAAGCATTGTACTTTAATTTTTTTTATTTGAGTGGGGGAGGAATTGGAAATAACACTGTTTTGCATTTCTACATAGTGATTTTCATCCAGCAGTTTCAAAGTGCTTTTCAAAAGAGGGCATATAATGTCATCCCCATTTATAAATTGATAAACTGAGGTCAAGAGTTTCAAAAATCAGTTTCAAGTTAGGCTCCCAAATAAACTACTTGGTTTTGAAAAGTTCTTTATACTCAGCAGCTCTGATTTATTTCGCTCACCTAATGTTGCTCCCCCTGAGTCCTAATAGCCACAGGATTCTGGCAGTTTGAATTAATAACCTCCTTTAGCATCTCTGAATAGGTAAAACTATCACATATTTCAAAGTGGCTGGAGAGGGGTGGGGAATCCTTCCCTTAGAAAGGCATTAATGAGCTCTGTCAGCAATGGACTAAGGTGTTCTTGCTGTCTTTCTCCAGCCTGAAGAGATGTAGGTCCGTTTCACATGTCGTGGTACAAACCTCTAGGGATTTGGGCATTTATGGCTGCATGAATAGCCTGAACTTTAAGATGGCAGCATGATTGCCACATTCTGCTCTTACTGCCCCCTCAGAGTTTAAGGGACTGCCATGAATTAGTTGGATTTATTTTCTTTTCCCTCCACCCCTTCCTCTGTAATGAGTGGTCAGCTCCCAAAGCAGGCGGTGAGGAGGCGGTGACAACAGCTGCTTACTATTTGGGATAGTCCCTTCAGCTGATTTTGATGAATTGATGTCTTCAGAGAAGCAGGATCTTTTGGCCTCCTTCATACTTGCTATATGGGATAGCATGAATCTCTTGTACCACAATGTTTCTGTGCAGATCTTCTTTCCACAGCACATTGAAGTAATCTAGTACAATGAGTCCTCTGGCCTACCTAGCTATGGAAGCTCTCATTTTCATCTGGCTTTCTTCTCTTCGTACACTGGAGAAGACTGGTGTTGCTAGGGGCCTCCCATTCAGAAATGCAGCAGCAGTGGCCTGGTTCCTGAGAACTTCTCTTCAAGTCACCTTGGAGGATGGGTGTGGAGGCACTGGGTAGAGTAATTTTTGACCCAACAAAACTCCATAAGAAAAATTAAATGGGCAACCATTTAAAAATACTCAAAGTGTTGCGAACTCTCATGGTCTTATCACAAATCTTGCAATATTTCAAGTTTTTCTCCATGTGACTCTCTGAAGTCATGTGACTGGCATCAGACTCTTAGCTTTTGTTTTTTTGAAGAGTAAGTTTATAGTCTTCATGATGTGGAGAAAAACTTAAAAAGGTGAACTCTGATGGCTGAAAAACCAAACAACAAGTAAGAACCCATTTTTAAAAAATGTTAAGGTACTCATGATTTCTAAATAGTTGGCACAGTTGGTGCTGATGTTGGGTTATTCTTAGCTGGCACAATATATGACAAAACAAGATACTACTTTCAACAACTTCAGTCTAGCTTGAAAGTAATTTATAACTTCTGCATGTATTCTCCAAGAACACAGATCAAGTTACGAATTTCCATTAAACCAGCAGGGTGCACATAACCCAAAGTACCCAATACTACTGAGAGCTTTAGGTAGCTGCAGCAAAAACTACCACCACATTTTTGTTTAGAGGCCAAGTCTTATGACTTTTGCAGTCCCTATTTCATTTGAGTGGGTCCCCTCAAAAATGTATTTTTTTTTCACTTTGTTCTTAGTGCAAACCAGCTTGTAAGCGGGGCCTATGTAGGCTAAGTCACTTTTAAACATATGACCCAGATGTGAGTGGTATATATTTTTTAAAAGTTTAAGCTCTTTCTACACTGGCCAGCAAAGTCAAATTAGCTGAAACCATTTTAAAAAAACATGTTTAAATAAGGTTTACTGATGTAATAGAAACTCTGCTATACAGATAGAATCCAGGAACAAGAGGATCTGTGAATGCACATTTATAAAAGAAAATTACATTATTTGGTAACTGAAGTTCTCTAGTATAATGCCTCTTATTTTTCCAACATCACTCCTTGTCCTTGAAAACTTTATTCCAGATGGGGAAATAGATTCAGGGAGCAGGGCCAACTTGAGTCCTTTAGAGAAATGGTTCCAGTACTGTTGCTCTCAAGCTAGGCCCACAGCCCCTTATCAGGCTAGCTGATAATGTTTCTAGGCCCACAGGCAGTCACACAACTCCAAGAGCGTGCACCTACAGAGGCAGTGCATTTTGAAGAACTCAAGCTACTGATAAAGTAGGGCCAGATCCTCAGCTGGTATAAATCGATGCAGCTCCATTGACTTCAATGGAGCCATGTCAATTTATACCAGCTGAGAATCTGGTCCTTGTTTTCTTCTTCCGAGAACTGTTCAGAGTACATTTTTCATATTACTGTGCCTTCAAGTTATTTAACCATAGTAAAGATTGGTATCACATACAAAGAATTTTTAAGTAGAATCTTCAAGATCTAAAGTCCTTCAGGGCTGCTGTGTAGTGCTACATCACGAAGAACGTGGACCTCCAAATGTCTGGAACATGAGAAGTACAACAGAAAGGTCAGTCCACTAGAGTGCATTGGCACTAGAAAAAAATGCAATGGTCTGGAAAAATAGTGAATTGAAGCAGAATAACATTACATCTATCCTGATATGCTCTTAACTGGGTAGCCTTCTAACATAAGTTCACATTAAGCCATGTGAATGCTTTAGTGTGTTAATTTTAAGCCATGAAGAGTTAAAAACTCTGAAGTGGTACATTTTAGAAGACTAAGATACCATCTTGGTATGGGGAGCTCTCTGTGGTAGAGTATGAGAAACACTGTGCTTTAATTCTCCCTGTTGATAGGCAAATCATGACTCGGGGCCTGAGCTAGGGCATCTCTCCATTGACTTCAGTGAGCTTTGGATCAGGCCCTTGAGGTGTGTGTGGTTTTGTTTTTGTTTTTTTAATTGACATTTATAAAGCACTTTTTTTTTTTTTGGTTTTTACTTCAAAGATCCCACCATGCATGAAGATAGAGTGACGGGATGGGCTGAAGAAAATATCAGGACACATGGGGGTGGTGGGGGACCAGGAGTGTGAAATATTGGGACAAATTGTGAAGAAGAGATTACAAACCATATACAGGGATCACTTCACCCGTCGTTAAACCTACAGGTTCGAAGGATGCTGACTTTAAACAGCACATGGTGATGCTTGCAACATAACATATTTTAGAAATGGAGAACTGGAAGGGACCTCAAAGTCATCAGGTCCAGCTCCCTGTGCTGAGGCAAGACCAAGTAAACTTAAACCATTCCTGACAGGTGTTTGTTCAATCTGTTCTCAAAAACTCCAACGATCAGGATTCCACAACCTCCCTTGGTAGTCTATTCCAGAGCTTATCTACTCTTGTAGTTAGAAAGTTTTTCCTAATATCCCACCTAAATCTCCCTTGCTGCAGAGTAAGCCCGTTATTTCTTGCTCTACCTTCAGTGGGCATGGACAACAATTGATCAGTCTTCTTTATAACAGCCCATAACATAGTTGAAAACTGAAGGGGGACCTGATAACAATCTCTTCTTTTTTCACGACTAAACATGCCCAGCTTTTTTAACCTTCCTCCATATGTCAGGTTTTCCAATGATTGTATCATTTTTGTTGCTCTCCAATATGTCTACATCTATTTCAAAGTGTGGTGCCCAGAATTGGACACACTACTCCAGCTGAGACCTGGCCTATGTGGAATAGAGTGAGACCATTACCTCCTGTGTCTTACTCCTCTTAATACACCTGTGACACTTTATACCTCGGGAGGAGTGCCCTGTAACCCCCATATTTCTCGTGTGTGTGTGTGTGTATATATATATATATATATATATATATATATATATAAAATATATATAAAAAAAAACACTTCTACCTCAATATAACGTGACCCAATATAACACTAATTCGGATATAACGCGGTAAAGCAGTGCTCTGGGGTGGGTGGGGCTGCACACTCCGGTAGATCAAAGCAAGTTCGATATAACGCGGTTTCACCTGTAACATGGTAAGATTTTTTGGCTCCCGAGGACAGCGTTATATTGTGGTAGAGGGGTGTGTGTGTGTGTATGTATATATATATATATATATATATAAAAATAATAAAATTGTGATATTGCATATAGAGCATGCCATGTGAGATGTCAAGGGAACAGTTATCATCTGCTGAAACCCATTGTTCCATCTAAATGTATATCATTAATGCATATAAAATTATAAGAATTGAGGTATAGTTTTCACTAAAATATGCTGTGGATTTGGGAGATACTGGCTCTCCAGAAACCATGACAAGGGAAGAGGTAACTAACGCCTGGATGGGGGCTGAACAGACAGAAGTTCAATTCAACAAACAGGAGTTACAATTCAATGACTCACTCACAGGAGACACACCGGGGTATTGCTTCACCAGGTGACTCAGCAGTGCCCACCAGACATGCCTGGACTTGTGTTCTCCAAGCACATAGGACTAAGGATATAAAACAGAACACAGGCCAAGTATAGGGCCACTTTCTCCTTCCCCCACCGATGCTGCAAGCAACAAGGACACTCAGGGGACTGAAGACTCCAATAGAGGAGACTGGCCCAGGTTTAAGGGACAAACTCGTATATTAAGGATGGCAATATCCAATTAGGTGAGAAACTGCTTAATTTCAATGTTGTCCATTCTAATACGGTTGAGAGTTTAGACTGTGTGCTTATATTTTCTTTTATTTTGGTAGCTAACTAACTTTTTGCTTATCACTTAAAATCTATCTTTTGTAGTCAATAAATGTTGTTTAACTGTTTATCTTTACCAGTGAGTTTGCCTGAAGTGTTTGGTAAATCTGCCCAGGTTTACAAAGGCTGGTGTATATCCACTTTCCATTGATGAAATGGTGAACCAATTCATAAATTTGCAAGACGATATATTCCTGAGGTACAAGGCTGGGAGCTGGGGGGATTTGGCTGGTGCCTGTTTCTCTGTGATTCATGAGTGGCTTTGGGAGCATTCATGCAATCTAGCTGGGTGTAGGGATCCACATGCAGTTTTGCTGAGTGATAACTGAGTCTGGAGGGGTTTGCTGCTCATCTCTAGCAAAGCATTGAGAGACAGCCTAGGCTGGAGAGTTAAGGGGGCACAACAGTCCCAGGCTGCACTCTGGGAATTCCATCGCACCTCAGAATATTAGCCTTTTTTGCAGCTGTACCATGTTGTTGACTCATATTCAACTTGTGATCAACTACCCCACATCTTTTTTCAGCAGCACCACCTAGACAGTTGGCCCCATTTTGTAGCTGTGCATTTGAATTTTCATTCTTAACACTAAACACCTCTGTATGTCCACCCTACACACTACTGCAATGATTCTTGTACAGAATATGCCTTTTCATTTGAAAACTAATAACACACTGGTCAAAAAAATCAGTGTAAAATGTATAACATTGCTGCATGTGAAATTATAGATCGTCACTGATATTATGATTTGAAGTCTGTGACTTAGGGCTAGTCTACACTAGCAATGTTAAAGTGCTGCTACGGCAGTGCTTTAAAGTGGCTTGTGTAGTCATGGCACAGCGCTGGGGGAGACCTCTCCTAGCACTTTAAAAAAAAAAAAAAAAGCAAGCGCTCCCAGTGCTGGTAGCTTCGCCTTTCGTTGAGGTGGGGTTGATTTATTTATTTAAGAGTGCTGCAGCTTTCTCACTCAGGAGTGTAAAGTGCCAGTGTAGACAAGCCCTAAAAGGTGTTAAACCAGACATGTTGAGGAGTTGAACAGGTTTCCTCCTGAGACAAAGGAAAGATGCTGATGCTTCAAACCAAGTGTGGCCAACATTCAGTGGGCTATTCATTTTATATCAGAGATTGCAGCAGGAGAGAGAATTTGCCTAGTAGCAACCACCAGTGTGAGAGGAATTAGCAGGGAGCATTATCTTCCAGACCTGGCTCCTTTCTTAAGCATATACTGATGAACTTTCCTTATTTATTAATGTACCTTTCAGAAGAATACATTTCTAAGGTTCACTGGACTATAACAACTTTGAGTTCTTTGCCCGTCTATCTTTCGGCAAAGGAAACAAAGGACTCTGTTAGATGTTCAGGTGTGTGTGTGTGTGTGTGTGTGTGTGTGTGTGTGTGTGTGTGTGTGTGTGTGCGCGCGCTCCCTATGTGCTGCCCCACAGCAGAGCTTCAGCAAACCGCCCAATGATCACAAGACCCATTAAGTACAAAGGCACCAGGCTAGGTTTATTGTGAACAAAGAATGGTGATAGCATCTGGCAGACTCTACAGGGATACTAAGACCTGTACGCCCATGACAATGGCGGCAGCTTAGTGAAGGGTGGGACTTTCCATTTCACCCCTTTGCTGGACCAAGATGCTCTCTGAGATAACTTTGTATCTGGGTATAAAGAGGTATGTACTGTCTCTGACACAGTTAGTTACTGCCCTCTGATGTGGCTAGTTATTACCCATCTCCTTGTATGTGTTGGTTCAATTTAAAACATATCTCTATTCATCACACTGTCATTCTGACCTTATCTTTTAGGAGGGGACAGTGTGTTCTTGTTATCCTTGGGGATATGTTTTTGTACCATCGTTTACATGGGGATGTTCTGGTACCACTCTTCTGGAACGTGTTTGTGTGCCTAGCACTTTTTAGGAATGTGTGTTTCTGCAATATTAGCCCTGTTCTTGCTAGATTCTGTGAACTTACAAGGAGGCAGAGCCTGACATTTGCTCACAGCCTGACTTTTTTGTACCTTTGCTTTATATTAGCCAAGCTTTCCCACTACTCTAGCTTAGGCCTCATACCAGGCCTCTGAAACAAGGGTTGATATTCCAGGCTCTCTTTTTACTACAGATCCGAGCATTTTGCACTTTGTGGGAGATCCCTACCAAGGAGGTGAGCAGCTATCTTGCTGGAAGAAGGTGTGGTAAGAACCAAGCCTATAGTTTTAAGTCTTAGTCACTAGCAAGCATTTTTCACTTTCATTTGCTTGTAACCATTTCTGACTGTCTCTAGGGGCAGCAGCAACCTCTTCTCAGTGGGAGGGCTGAGGTGAGCTAGGCAGAAAATTGGGGGGAAGGAGTCTGTGCTATACATCTTGTAGGCACACACCACCCTTACTTTTACAGTTCTGCCCTGTTGCAGTTAGAGAGGGCTGGACACTTCAGGAAAGACTAGGGGGAAATTCAAAAGTGGGAGGTGTGTATGGGCCACTTGGCTTGTAGTAAGCAAGGCCAGTGGAGACCAGAGTGTGGCTGTGGTGTAACAAGCAGGCTGCTGGAATCAGTTGCTGAGCCAGGGCTGCTTAACACAGACACTCAGTGCATGCTTGTGTGCTGGTTGGGAGCATCCAGACAGGGAGCTACAGCAGCAGAGCATTTTAAGGCACTCTGGGGCACAGGACAATTGGCAACACAACCTCTGACTGGTCTGGACTGCACCTCAAAGAATGACACTAAGTGCATTATGTTGCACTTGTCTTTACTGAATTTCATGTTGTTGAATTTAGACTACATTTCTAATTTAAGGTCACTTTGAATTCTAATCCTGTCCTCCAAAGTGCTTGCAACCCCTCTCAGCCTAGTGTCATTCACAAATGTTTATAAGCATGGTCTCCACTCTATTTTAATTAATGACTTAGATAATGTTGAATAGTATCAGACCGAGGACTGACCCCTGCTGGACCCCACTAGATACGGTCTCCTAGTTTGACAGTGAACCACTGATTACACTTAGAGTAGTTTGGTCATCCAACCAGTTGGATAACTGCCTTATAAGTACCATGTTTTCCTATTTTGCTTATGAGAATGTCATGTGAGACTGTCCTATGTCTTACTAAAATAAGGTATATCACAACTACTGCCTCCCATGGCCCTAGATAAAGATCATAGGTTGGTTTGACATGATTTGTTCTTGATGATTCCATGCCTTAAATAAATCTATTCCTTTGAACCCTATTATCCTCTAGGTGCTTACAAACTGATTGTTTAATAAGTTGTTTCAATATCTTTCCTGGTATTGAAGTAAAGCTGACTGGTCTATAATTCCCTGGGCACTTTGTTCCATTTCTAAAGATAGGTGCTAAGCTTGTCCAGCTCTCTGGGATCTCACCCACTCTCTGGAGTTTCTCAAAGATAATTGCTAATGGTTCTGAGATTGATTGATTCAGCTAGTTTCTGAAGTACCCTCGGATGAATTTCATCCGGCCTTGCTGACTTGAATTACATCTAGTTTATCTAAATACTTTTTTAACCTCTTCTTGCTTTAGTTTGGCTTGCATTCCTTCCTCCTTTATTATGATTCATTAACCACCTTAGTGAAGACTGAAGCAAAATTGGCATTAAACATCTCAGCCTTCTCGATAGCATCTCTTATTAGGTGTCCTTCCCAACTAAGTAGAGGATTTTTGGGACAATACATGTGAACTGGATTTCCTGGGAAATATCTAAGGGGAGGTGAATTCATATTCCCCAATTCCTGTTATGCGCAAAAAAAAACCACAACTCCCTCCCCCCCAAAAAAAAACAAAAACAAAAACAGGCTGTGCTATGAGAAATGGGCCACTGTCTGCTGATGACTTCTTCCATGAGGCCAAGATCAAAGCCTCAAGTTGCACAGAGGCCAAGATCAAAGCCTCAAGCTGCACAAAGGAAAAGTTGAACTGTTATGGTTGGTCTAGTTCAGACTCTGAGACAGTTATAAACTTGTGTAACCCTTCAGCCCCTCTGAGTTGGCAGCAACAAGGGCCAGGTTTAGTATCCAGGGATTCCGTTTTAATAACACAATGCATAACTGGCTCGAGCCCCCACCCAGTGACCTGGGACACTTACATACCACCACCACCCCGGGCACCTTTAGGAGGCAATACTTCCCCTTTCGCAAGCACGGAGTCTGAGTGTAGCAAAATCCTTTTAATAAAGGAGGGAAACAATGCGGCATCACATTGGAGAAACACCACAAACGGGTTTTTGCTTATGGTTTGCGTTATAATCCTATCTCCTAGTACGTTTGGCAATGTCCTTTCCCCCTTAGGGTCTTAAGTCCAATCACCCCAAAGTCCAACAACCCAAAAATCTCTGGTCAGTGCCACCCCAGAGTTCAAAAGTTTATCTGCAGAGTTTTACCCCCCCTGCCAGCCTGTGTGGAAATTCGGGGGGGGGGGAGCCCACACAGGGTGTTAAGGGGCACCTTATGTGGGCCAGGGCCAATTGCTCTGCCTCTCCGTGGAGTTCTGCTGCAGCCTTCACCACGACCAGCTCCACTACACCAGCAGTGCCACCACTCCAGCCATTCCTGCAAAACACTCCACTCCGCTCACTGTTCCATGGGCTGCTCCAACATGCTGCAAAATGCTTCGCTCTACCAGCCGCTTAGCGATAGGTCTTTAGGCTGCCCCACTAGTTAACACAGCACTCAGTGATCTCAGCTCAGCTCTTTCAGTGATTTCAGCTCTTAGTAGGGGAGCCCTGGTGCTAGTGCACCATTGGCCCAACATGAATTCAGCTCAGTGGTCTTTAGATGGACTCCTAACGGAATCAAAATTAGCTCTATTCTTTAACAGTGGAGAGAGAAGGATATGCAATTGGTGTTCCAGGCCCTCAAAAGGGGCCCATACCATCAGATACACACACCAGTCCCCAACCTCTCTCAATTCACTGGGTTTTGGAACCCATGTCCCTTGTCTAGCAAGTACTATTTGATTGAGGTTCGGTCATTTCTGTCATAAAGCAGTCTCGTAGTTCCTCATTCACCCACTCAGGTGACAACACTTTATTCCTCTTGCTCCAGTAACAAAGAAGTTGGGGATCCCAGAGCTGTCAAAATAACCATCCCAGGCTGCTGTGCGCTATGCTAGATGGGGTGCGTGTGCCAATGCAAACACCTAAAATTCCTTTCCACACTTTCCATAATTCACCACCAGATATCAGGGTAGGGCTCATCCTGACTCTGCTTACACTGTAACCATGGGGACAACCCACTTGTTGAGACGCAGGTTGTAGCTGGGGTGACCTCTGGTAAGTCGGTGGGGTTTTGTTTGTTTTAAAAGCATGTGTGTAGGCTTTTATTGATTGATGTTTTCTCTGTAATGCTTTCACCTTAAGAATAAATGTGCTTGCTTATAAAGAGCTGTGTGGTAACTCATAACTGCTGGTAATTACAGCTGTTCATAGCTGTGGGTGAGAAAGCCAAGCACCAATGCTGGCCTGTTTAGGCAGTCTGAATTACTGGGAATATCACAATGGAGGCAGGGAACTGTGCAGCCTGGAAAAAATCCTCATCAGGAGGGAGAGAGATTTGGGCCTCTACCCAGGAGAGTAACAGCTGAGGAGCTGGGAGCCTAGAAGGGGTGCCATTCATGGATCCTGAGTGGGGAGCTACAAGAGCAGTTGCTGAACTGTGACAAATGAAAGGGAAATATTTAATAAAATTAAAACATTTTAAAGCATAAGTGTGGGGGGTGGGAAATCTCATCCTCCGTTTCATGGTCATCTATCTGCACATCAGCACATAGAGGCTGGGCAGGTGAAAGCCTCTGATGTTCTGCTTTGTTTCCAAAAAGCACATTAATTTCATAGATCTAGCATGCAACAGAACTAGCTCATAATAGTATTTTTCAAGAGGATGTGTGGATTGGATATTGGAGTGGTAACTTAGAAGTCAATGCTAAGCTATTTAGTTCTGCTGTAGCTTCTTTTTTAACAGTCTGAACTATGTATATGCAGTTTGTCCACCAGTAAAAATACTTTTTAGAGAATGCTGTAATTTCATGGGCTGCAAATCTCTCAATTAAATGTGTTCACAACTCTGAGGTTTTTTAACCCCATTGGTGCAAATTGGTTGATCCCCCCCAAAAGATCTCAACACAAATTATTTTTAAAAAATGCTAAGAATTAGAATTGGGGTCGGCAACCTTTTGGAAGTGCTGTGCCGAGTCTTCACTTATTCACTCTAATTTAAGGTTTCGCGTGCCAGTAATACATTTTAACGTTTTTAGAAGGAGTCTTTCTGTAAGTCTATAGTATATAACTAAACTAATGTATGTAAAGTAAATAAGGTTTTTAAAATGTTTAAGAAGCTTCATTTAAAATTAAATTTAAAATGCAGAGTTCCCCAGACCGGTGGCCAGGACCCGGGCAGTGTGAGTGCCACTGAAAATCAGCTCATGTGCTGCCTTTGGCATGCGTGCCATAGGTTGCCTACCCCTGAATTAGACTCTTTTGGGGGGGAGAAGAGGAGAAGAAAACTACAAATCATCAAGTCCAGCCGCATTTCTTCTGTTGCAGTACACTGCAGAGTTTTACCTAACGAGTTAAGAGATCAAATGTCGCTGACATGTTATAAGAATATGATGATATAAGTCGAAAACTATCATAAGGCATGAAAGAGCTTAAGGTAGATCTAAAAAAGAATTTACAAAGAGGGGATCCATTTCTTAGATTTGTCCTTCATTTATTTTTGCATCATTCTACAGAGGACAGGATCTTTCCCTCCCTTTCCCACTATACCATACCCATTCATTAGCAGTAGATTGCCTCAACTTTCCTCTTTCCTCCCCACATCTTATTGAAGTTCTGAATTGGTCCATATGGTTACTGAGTCACATTCTGCCAGCCTACTGACACTGAGTGGTACTCCTGAATTTAGTGGGATTACTCATGGAGTAAGATAATAATCAATCCAAGTAAGGGTGGCAGAGTCAGGCCTGAAAATACTTTTCTTGCAATGTGCCTCAGTTCCTACTCAGAGACCATACTTAGCCAAGAAAGGATGGTTCATTCTTCATGTCCATTCAGCTCTTGGCCTCTCTGAGATTGCCAAGGATGCTAGTGGGTGCTAACTGTGGGGAAGATTTTGTGGTGTGGACCTAAACAACAACTGATTTTAATAGGCCACCTCGTGGTACCAGCTTTCAGCCACAAGCAACCTGAGGTGGATTTAAGGTGTCAGTTTACAGGTGAAAGGCACTAGATCCCATCAGTCCCCTAAGTCATCCTATGCTCTTTCCCCACTTTTTAAAACATAGTTTTCCACAGGCTTGTGATTTTTATTTCCCTTTTGCATATATAGAAATAACCAGAAACAGCTGTGCTTGGTAGGTAGAGATCACATGGCAGAGAGAACAAATTCTGAGAGAAAGAGAAGCTTTTCATCATAAATCCTCTCTTACACAAAACTTGTCTTGGGCAGGTTGCCGGTGTGCTACTGCTATAGCACTTTTCTGACCTACGAACAGCCCTGTGGTCAGAAGTCAACTGATAGACAAGCCACTTTAGCCTAATTTGTAATATACTTTATGCTGCTTTTTTAGAAATATTGTGAACCTTTAATCTTCTGTTTATCAGGTTAGGACATAAATGAATAAAGTCATCAAAGTGACTTTTCACATGTTGGTAATACCAACAACGTATTTTAAAAATTAGATATTTGAGTTATCCCTTGTGGCCTTTCCGCTCTTATTAGTTATCTAACTTCTTCTAGCTCTAAAAGTAGAAATAGGTCTTTGGGAGGACTATGAATGAGGAAAGAGTAGTGGCCTTGCTTATTAGCTCAAGAGGGAGGCTTCATGCATGAAGAGTGTTGTAGAATAAAATTCTTTCCCATCAATGTTCTTATTCCAAACAATGGTCAGTGGTTCAGTTTATTAACATGCCCCCCTGAGATAATAATAAAGGATTTAGTGATGTCTAGAAGTAGTCCAAGAATAATAAAGCAGTTAAGTAAAACTAAACAGTGAAATACATAGCTACTTCTAATGCTCTCACCTTGGCATTAAACACTGAAGAATTTATGTGGGTTGGCAAACTTTTTGTCTGGCATGAACTGAAGAGCAAAACCAGTTCAAATTAATCTGCTTGTTCACATCTGATAATGTATTTTAGATGAATCATATTGTGCATTCTTATCAGGAAACCTTTCCAGCAGTAACCAGCGCTAAAAGATAGAGGGTGCCCTTTAACTTTGAGGTTATTTACAGATTGATCTTAACTTTGGCATCTGGAGCCATTTTTTCTGCTTCTGATCCATCTTACAGAGATGGTCCTGAGTTGAGCAGTCTGGAGCCTGATCCAAATTTCCCCCAGGTTTTGAGGGTTCAGACCCAGTGTTCCCATTTAGGCCCACGTATGCTAAAAAGATTTATCAAAACATATCCAAATCCTTAAACTCTCTTTTTATGGCAATGACAGAAATCAACATTGATTTGTGAACGAACCTCAACAATAATGACAGAAGTTTTGGACTATTATATAAAAATTGAAATAAATCAGGTTTGCAAACAATACATAACAAGCTCATAATCCTTCCCCACTGTGTGCACAGCTAACTTGCTCCCTTTAAAAAATGGATGTAATTCATTTGGCCCTCTAATCCTCCTTTCCTTTGAAATGCCTGGCATATGTATAAATGCCATGCTCACAGAGCCTCCATTCTGCTCCCACTGAAGTCAGTAGCAAAATTCCTATTGGCCTTAATGGTAAAGGATCAGACAGTAAAGGCCTGGTCTAACTCCAATCAAAGTCAATAAGAGCCTTTCTGTTGATTGCCTTGGAAGCTGTAATAGGTCCAAATGGTATCTGAAATTCCATGGCATTTATTTTGATCCTACTCCCTCCTTCCAGACCCCAAAGCATTCTTTTTCTGCACCTAACGTTTCAGTTTCTGAGACCAAATCCTCCTTGCCATACTCACTCCCATCAGTAGGGAACAAGGTGACTTGGTAAAGCAAGCTCGTTTTGGCCTCATGCTTTAAAAATGCTTTTTCAATTCTTCTTCCCGCTCTTTCAATTTGTATCAATTTATTTGTATTAATAAAAGTAGACTGGATCCTAAGCCAAAGAAGGGCTTCCATTGATTCAATGGTCTTTGGATCCAGTGCAATGCTTTTAAAGCAGTCCTCTCGCTAGTATGTGGTCACTTCACTGTTATGATGGGACTAACAAAATATATATTGTAACTTCTGTAATAACATGTCAAATGTTAAGTTACAGTTGAGAGTGCTTTGCTGTTATCAAATGTAAACACATAAAATATGGAGCATATTTGTAACACCCTCCCCCCCAAGTTCAGACCATTCTAACTTGGAGTCACATTCTCTGGATTTAATTATTTCTAGAGCTTTTGATTAATCACAGTTAACTCACACAGTTAATCACAGTTTTAATTGCACTGCTAAACAACAGAATACCAATTGAAATTTATTAAATATTTTCATTGTTTTTCTACATTTTCCTATATATTCTGTGTTGTAATTGAAATCAAAGTGTATATTTTTATTGCAAATATTTGCACTGTAAAAATGATAAACCAAAGAAATACTATTTTTCAGTTCACCTTATACAAGTACCATAGTGGAATCTCTTTGTCGTGAAAGTGCAACTTACAAATGTAGTGGGTGTTTTTTTGTTACATAACTGCATTCAAAAACAAAGCAATGTAAAACTTCAGATCCTACAAGTCCACTCAGTCCTACTTCTTGTTCAGCCAGACACTAAGACAAACAAGTTTATTTACATTTACAAGAAATAATGCTGCCTGCTTCTTATTTACATGTCACCAAAGTGAGAACAGACATTCTCATGGCACTTTTGTAGCTGGTATTGCAAGGTATTTATGTGCCAGATATGCTAAACATTCGTAGGCCCCTTTATGCTTCGGCCACCAATCCCGAGGATGTGCTTCCATGCTGATGACGCTCATTTAAAAAAATGTGTTAATTAAATTTGTGACTGAACTCCTTGGGGGAGAATTGTATGTCCCCTGCTCTGTTTTACTGCATTCTGCCACATATTTCATGTTGTAGCAGTCTCGGATGATGACTCAGCATATGTTGTTCATTTTAAGAACACTTTCACTGAAGATTTAACAAAATGCAAAGAAAGTACAAAGGTTTAAGAATCTGAAGTGTCTTCCAAAATCTGAGAGAGATGAGGTGTGGAACATGCTTTCTGAAGTCTTAAAAGAGCAACACTCCGATGCAGAAACTACAGAACCCAAACTACCAAAATAGAAAATCAATTTCTGCTGGTGGCATCTGACTCAGATAAAGAAAATGAACATGCATTGGTCCACACCGTTTTGGATTGTTATCGAGCAGAGCCCATCATCAGCATGGATGCATGTCCCCTGGAATGGTGGTTGAAGCAGAAAGGGACATATGAATCTTTAGCACATCTGGCACATAAATATCTTGTGACGCTGGTTACAACAGTGCCACATGAATACCTGTTGTCACTTTTGAGTGATCATTGTAAATAACAAGAAGTGGGCAGCATTATCTCCTGCAAATGTTAACAAACTTGTTTATCTGAGCCAGTGGCTGTACAAGAAGTAGGGCTCAGTCTACTTGCAGGCTTTAAAATTTTACATTGTTTTATTTTGTACATAATTCTATATTTGGAAGCTGAAATTAAATCAATATATTTGAAAATGTAGAAAACATCCAAACTATTTAAATGATATTCTATTGTTTAACAGTGCAATTAATCATTAACTTTTTTAATCATTTGACAGCCCTAATTGTTCCTTTTTTTATCCTCTTGTGCTGGAGGGGGTCAACTGTGGGGATGCTGATTATCTAGTTAGCGATGAAAATGTGAATATGCCCAGTTGCTTACTTTATTCATTGTGATTTTTACAAGCTTGCATTATCTGTTGGGATTGTATAAAATGGGAGAAACCTGTCTGTAAGCAAGGTATCAAAATGAACACCATGAACTGGGATTATTTATTTGGAATTTTTTTTCCTGTAACAGTTCTTAAAATTCCCCAAAATGCCTTTTCCCATTTTCCTGCTCCATGTAGAATCCTATGGAAGGCTGGGGATAGGTTTGCATGTTCATGACAAGCATATTAATGTGAAGCATGGCCAGCTTATTTGATATGCCCCATGGATAACGAAAAGTGAGGGGACACTTCATTATAATCTGTCTCTCCATCCCAGCCACTTTTCGTGAGTTTTACCAAGCAACACCCTGTATATGAAGAAATGGGGTATGGACCAGAACAATAAACCTATAGACTTGGATTTTACATACCCCCAAGTTTTGAGGGAGTACATATTAGGAGTCAGCTGCAAAATTGGAATTATTTTTTGTGTTTTTATACACCACCTAAACTTTAGGGTTTTCTAGTAGAAATAAACAAATTCAACTTTCAAAATTTAGAGCTATCTGCAAGCTGGATTAGTATTAGCAAATACCCTTAAACTGTGGCTGTGAGACTTAGCACTTTAAATCAGCTATTCAATGATGGAATTTTCCTTTCTTTCATAAAACTCTATGAACTGTTTCATCTAAGTTGAGCAAACCACTGCCCATACTTACAGCTCTCTTTGGCACTCAAAGCAGCAAACAAATCTTGCCTGGGACTTTATCCCAAAACAACTAAACCTACTGGAAACTTCAGTTAAAACAAGAAGCACCACATGTGTAATTTATATATGTCTCTTCTCCTATAATAAGAATAGATAAATATAGAAACCTTTTGGGGCCAGGCTGCTGGATGAACAGATGTCTGTATGGGACAGAGTCTGTGAAAAGGAAAGATGATCTTCTGGTTGATTCACAGAACACTGGAACAGTAGACTCCGTCTACTTCCAGCTTTGCCACTGCCTTCTTGTGCAACTTTGAGTGGGTGCTTGGAGGGACGGACCTTTGCAAAGGTGAAGTGCTAGGTGCTCTATGGAAGAAGAGTATTGTTTGTTTGTTTATTGCCAGGAATGAGAGAGACAGCTGGAGAAGACAGGGGAATACATGGGCAGGGGTTTGCCTGCTGCAGCAGGTTGTCTGCCTCTCTAGATGAATTTACAAGGCACCAGAGTGATGGCAGGAGACCAGAGTTTTGTTTCCAGGTCTGCTACCAACCTGCTGCGTGACTAGTCTCTTTACGTGTGTGTGTGTGTGTGTGTGTGTGTGTGTGTGTGTGTGTGTTCCCTGTCTAGCACATGCTACCCTTATCTCAAACTGGGCCCATAGTTCTTACTCAACTAATAATAAAGAATACTCAGAATGGGCAAGTTTGGCCAGTAAGCAGTATCTACACACAAATGTGTACTAAGGAGACCCTGAATCCTAGTGGATAAATCACTGGACTGGAACTCAGGAGACCAGGTTTTATTCCTGGCTTGTTCAGGGACCTTGGCCAAGTAATTTCTCCACTCTGTCTGTTTCTGTAGCCGTAGAATGGGGATAATGTTGCTGACCTTCTTCATCAGGAAACCTAAGATCTACTGATCAAGAGCTAGGCTTTATTCCTGTATACAACATTCTTACTGCTCTCTGATGAAATACAGTAAACAAGACCTAGTGGGGAAAACAGATGCTGGAACCAGACAGGGATCACAAGCCCTGCTGTTAAATCACTAACCTGCCTCACATTACACAGACAGCAGAAGTAAAACCCACATCTCTCCGCCACTGCAAGAGCAACTTGGGGTGTATGGTAACAGGCTCAGATAGACTAGCCTCAGTGTCTCACAGTAGCAGCAAAGCTAGACCGCAGATGCTCTTTGCTCTGAACTAGGTGCAACTCATCATTGGCACAGTCTGGGCTACACTTTTGCAGTGGACAAGTCTTGCATAGTAAGGGCACCCAAAGAACCCATTAACTCCTTTCTAGCCTAAATTGCCAATCTTGGCCACATAGGTTTGGCCTTAATTTCTGTTTCAGATTCCACATCTATTAAATGGGAGTAGTAATACTTTATGGGTGACTGCAGGCAGAATTCATTAGAAACAACAAAGTGCTGTGAAATTTTCCCAGGGAAGACCCTTTAGGAGTACAAAGTATTATATTTAAAACATCAGTGGGTCAATCATTTTAATCAGACTGAGTAATGAACACATTTGCATACAAATATTGTACTGGACTGATGAGATGCAATATCTGCAGTGGTAAGAGCTGCAATTGAAGCAGGGTTAACTATTGAATTAAAAGACATGATATGTCACTGTCCTGTCCTTTAGTCTACCAGTTGGAAGTAAATAGATGTGTCAGTTTAATCTAGCTCACTTACCTTCCTCTGAATTGTACAATTTACTTACTAGGGGATTTGTATAATCTCTTTGATAAATAAGACCAGTAATTATTACTTCTAAATATTGATGTGTGAAATGCTTGTAATGAAGCTTGAAGCTAGATAATACTTGCCTGGTTTTGTTACAAATCGAAAATGAGGCCAGGTTTGCCAAAAAATTGAGTGGAGCCAAAACCAGGAGAAACTCAGTGGGGCTGTGAAATGACTCTAAACAAACCCAGGAAAAACAGTCCACGTGCCACTGCAAACCAAAAATGTTTAATTTCTTTCAGTTGTATTGATAAAGGATTGCTAAGAAACAGAGGGTTAAATAAGACCTTGTCCTACTGGCAGGGAGGGAATAATGCTCAGGAAAACTTGCTTCCCCCAGTACATGCTTGCAGAAGCCAGACAGAATGTTATGCTCAGCTTCTTGAGTGCCCATCTAAAGTGGTGAGCCTCTGCAGTCCTAAGGAGTCAAGGTCATTTAGAGGAGCAACAAATCCCCTCCTCCCATCCCCAGGGGCACTTGCTATTATTTTGGTAGCCGATGCAGTGGGACGCAAATGCTGCTCATTCCTAAAGTCTCAGAAAGGGCACAGCTGCCCCCTGGCCCTGCTGTACATATGCTATCTCAGAACTACATCTTTTCTTCCACTTTCAGGGCTTCTCCTTCCAGTGAAAAGCCAGAATGTGTCCCTATTTGTCAGAAATCTAATGAAACAGAAGTATAACAATGGTGCAGAACATAGGTCTAAGTCACTTAGGTTCTAACTTGTGTCATTTAGCTACAGTCTTTGGTGCAGTGGTGCTGCTTCCCTCTACCTCCTAGAGCATGCACCAAGAGTTACTGTGCTTCTGAAGGTAGAAGGTCTCGCACAGCTTCTTGGTGCAGATGCGAATACAGAAATCGCTGCTCCCCATTATGGGGTGCAGCACATTACCCCACCAACCAGTCTGCTGTGCTGGTTGACACCAGAGGGGATGGATCCTCAGTTCTGCCCACTCCTTGACCCTTCTAGCCGCCTTTCTTGTCAATTGCTGTTCTGGGGAGAATGAGGGGGAGAAAAATATCTTGGTAGCAGCCCTTGAACTCCCCTGAACAAAAGGGCTGCAATTTTGATTAACCCTTACTTGGGCTGTTCAGGGAAATACACTCCTCACTGTCATATACACGTGCAGTGCCTATAAAAGTGCTGGCCAGAATCTAGCCCATGGCAAATCTGGGAAAAGACAGATCTCAGGTGAAATGATCAGCATGTGCATGTGAAAGATGGAGGTGTAGTCTATATTTCTGTGTACATGATTATTGTAATTATGGTTTTAATTTTTTCTGTATTAAAATAATTAAAACTCTAATAATTCTTCCCCTCCCCTAAATCCATGCTTGTGTAAGCTCAGGATGAATAGCCATTTGGATATTTCCAGTTAGTAATCCTGCTCTCAATACCCACAATGAATGCACATACATGGGCTCCTGGCTGCCTACATTCTTACCCATCTGTTCAGGTGGCATGATGCCCAGTCAGAGGTTGGTTGCACTTTTGTTCCAGGATATACATATTGTGTGATGATGGGTTTAGATGGGCCACATGTAAAACATTACAAATGCCATCTCTTCAGCAGGAAGGCTTTCCTCTTGGGTAATTAGTCAGGCTTCCTGCGATGTTCCTCTGCAGCTTGCAGCATGCTTGTTTACTGGACTGAGCAGCCATGATCATATTATACCTGCCAAAGCCCTGCATTCTCTGTCCTGATTGGTTTTTAAAGCTAGTAATGATGTGAAGGACCTGGCTACATTTACTACTTTTTTACGTGCATCTTGTCCTGACAACTATCTGAACTCTGATGCTATCCTCCTTTTAGAGAGGCCTGCTATCTCACGTAAGCTTGGAAGGTAACCAAACTCTGGTGGGTTATTTTGTTTTTGTTTTAAAAGTCCATGAACCAGCTCCTCAGCTGATACACTGATTTATATCTCAGCCCTTCATTAAAATATCAGTTTGAACTATCTCCATAAAGATAACAATTTAACATCATCCCAGGTAAAAATTTGTCTTTGAAGCATCAGTCCCTGTCTTTGTGTGAGCTGTATTCTGTAGGTGACAGCAATGGGAGTCCTGTGCTCTGACTGAATGTTTATGGGATTGTAAACTGGGTCCAGGACAACTGAGAGGTGGGAATGAAATGGGATAATTGCAGTGCATGCAAAAGGGAAACAAAAATGTTCAAGACATATTAAAAGAGCAAGATGGTAAGCAGACTATTTTAAAAGGATCATAGAAACATAGGACTGGAAAGGACTGCAATGGGGTCACCAGGGCTGGCTTAGACTTGCTGGGGATGAGGGCCAAAGCCGAAGCCCAAGCCCCACCATCCAAGGATGAAGCCTGAGGGTTTCAACCCTGTGTGTTGGGACTCAATTTACAAGCCTCCTGCTTGAGGCTGAAGCCCTTAAGCTTCAGATTTGCCCCCACCCCCAGTCAGTGGGGCTTGGGCAGCTTCAGCCTTTGGTCCCCCATCCTGGGGTCCTGTAATAATTTTTATTGTCAGAAGGGGGTCACGGTGTAAAAACCGCTGATCTAGACCATCCTCAGCAGGTGTTTGTCTAAACTGATCTTAATCTCCAATGACGGAGATTCCACATTCTCCCTGGGCAATGTATTCCAGTACTTAATCACCCTGACAGTTAGGAAGTTTTTCCTAATGTCCAACTAAACCACCCTTACTAAAATTTATGCCCATTGCTGCTTGTCCTACCCTCACAGGTTAATAAGAACAGTTTTTTTTCTCTCTCCTCCTTGTAACTACCTTTTATGTATTTGAAAACTGTTATGTCCCGTCTCAGTCTTCTCTTCTCCAGACTAAACAAACCCAATTTTTTCAATCTTCTCTCATAGGTCATGTTTTCTAGACCTTTAATCATTTTTGTTGCTTTTCTCTGGACTTTCTTGAATTTGTCCACATCTTACCTGAAATGTGGTGCCCAGAACTGGACACAATACTCCAGTTAAGGCCAAATCAGCACAGAGTAGAGCAGAAGAATTACTACTCCACTTATCTTGCCTACAACACTCATTGTAATACATCCAGAATAAGGTTTCCTTTGTTTCAGCTACACAGTTGGAAAAAACAAGTGTGGAACAGGTGTCCTTTGTGGTTATGCTAGTGAGTGGGAGGTTCATTTAGTGCGGATACCTTTGAGATTATGCGGACAGGAGGGTATTGTGTCTCATACCATGGCAGCCCTAGTTCTACATTTTAGGGATTTAGGAAGCAACCTGCTTAACTCTGTTTAGATAAATATGCTATAATCAAGTTAAGGGAACTTTTTCAAAGTTGAGTACCACAGAAATGACACTCCCTGCTGTCTAGTGGAGAGGTTACACCTCACTTCCTGTGCTGCTGCCCTAGCTCTTTACTTAAGCATACTTCACTATAGGTCTCCACTTGCTCCACTAAAATCAAAGGAGTCTTTCCATTAACTTTAGTGGCTGATGGATCAGGCCCTTAATCATACTGGTGTAGGTCTCAATCCAGCTTCCATGGAAGTTAAATGGTATATGAGCCTTTATTTTCTACTTCTGACCTTCTCTCTTCAACAAAGAAGAAAAAACATCATAATATGTATAATAATTAATAATGTATATAGTTCTTTCTTCTTGAAAGCACTGTACAAACTTTAACTGTTTTGTCTACACACTATCCCTGTGAGATCAGTATTATCACCCCTAATTTTACACATGGGAAACAGAGGCAGTGTGACATGCTCAAGGCTGTACAGTGAGCCTGTCTGAGTTAGGATTAGAACTCAGAAATTCATGGCTACCTTATTTGATTACTAAACTACACAGTCTCCTTGGCATCTGAGGTTATTTATGACATACCTAGTATTCCAATGTTAGCTGTAAGTGAAGGGGAAACATTTTACTACCCCAGTAGGTCGTGTAAAGAGCAAGTTTATAATGCTGAGGCTGCAAGAATTACAAAAAATGATGTATGTAGTACATTCTATTACAGTAGCATACTTTATGGTCATGGTGATAAAGCTAAAACTATTCAATTACATCAATTTTCATGATTTACTGTTATTGTTGTTATTCATGTTTTGGTAGTGCCTCAGGATCAGCCAAGTATGGGGACCAGTTATTACTCTGCCCTGCCCTGCCCTGCCCTGGTCCCTGCCCTGAAGAGCTTACAATCCAAAAGGTAGTTTACAGTACAATCCAAGCAGGGTGGGAGAAGGGGTATGGCACACAAGCAGAGTGGATAACATCAAATGCCCTGTTATTGCCACAGTTTTTTCCTTTTGGGAGGCAGGGGGGATGGGTTTAGTTAGGAAGAGATCACCTAAAGGAAAAGAAAAGGGGAGGGAGTTGAGGGGGACAAGATAGTGGTGGGGGGGAAAGGGGCAGCTGTGGAGTGAAGTTGAGGTGAAAAGAATGTGCGGGAGCGGGAAGGTGAGAGCAAACAGCCAATCATCACAGGGCAGAGAAAGTCCAGTCAAAACTGTAGGAGGTTATCTCAATGTCCAGAGCAGGGGTGGCCAACCTGTGGCTCTTCAGAAGTTAATATGAGGCTCCTTGTGTCATAAACAGATGGTTAAGGGTTAATGTCTCTTTTACTTGTAAAGGGTTAAGAAGCTCAGTAAACCTAGCTGACACCTGACCAGAGGACCAATAGGGGGACAAGATACTTTCAAATCTTGGTGGAGGGAAGTCTTTGTTTGTGCTTTTCTTTTTGTTGTTGTTTGCTCTTGGGACCAAGAGGGACCAGATGTACATCCAGGCTCTCCAAATCTTTCTGAATCAGTCTCTCATGTTTCAAACTTGTAAGTAATTAGCCAGGCAAGGCGTGTTAGTCTTATGTTTGTTTTCTCAACTTGTAAATGTTTCTTTTTGCTGGCAGGATTTTACCTCTGTTTGCTGTAACTTTGAACCTAAGGCTAGATGGGGTTTCCTGTGGGCTATAGGAATCTGAGTACCCTGTAAAGCATTTTCCATCCTGATTTTACAGAGATAATTTTTACTTTTTCTTTCTATAATTAAAAGCTTTCTTTTTAAGAACCTGATTGATTTTTCCTTGTTTTAAGATCCAAGGGGATTGGATCTGGACTCACCAGGGATTGGTGGGGGGAAAGGAGGGGGATGGTTACTTTCTCCTTGTTTTAAGATCCCAGGGGTTTGGATCTGTGTTCACCAGGGAATTGGTGAAGTCCCTCAAGGCAACTCAGGGAGGGGAAAGTTTTGGGGCTACAGAAAGTGCCCCAGATACTGAAATTCTGGGTGGTGGCAGTGTTACCACATCTAAGCTAGTAATTAAGCTTAGAAGGGTCCATGCAGGTCCCCCACATATGTACCCTAAGGTTCAGAGTGGGGAAAAAACCTTGACACCTTGTATAGGCAACAAAGAGTCCTGTGGCACCCTAAGCTTTCATGGGTGAATACCCACTTTGTCAGACGCATGCAACTCGGGGGCTGGAGCTACGCGCACCAACTTTCCAATGTGCCAGGGGGTGCTCACTGCTCAACCCCTGACTCTGCCACAGGTCCTGCTCCCACTCCACCCCTTCCTGACCCCTCCCCATAGCCTGCCATGCCCTCACTCCTCCCCTCCCCCCGGGGCCTCCTGCACATCACAAAACAGGTGATTGGGAGATGCAGGGAGGGAGCGGGAGGCGCTGATCTGTGGGGCTGCCAGTGGGTGGGGGGTGCTGGGAGCAGAGGGGAGCTGATGGGGGCAGGGAGGCTGCTGACGTATTACTGTGGCTCTTTGACAATGTACACTGGTAAATTCTGGCTCCTTCTCAGGCTCAGGTTGGCCACCCCTGGTCCAGAGGAGCTTCCTTTGTCTGCGTCTGCTCCTACTGGCTGGATATATAGGCAAAGGCCAACGTTGTCACAACAGTACCTCAAGTTATGCTTCTAAATAAGGTGGGGTTTATTTGCTTTTGTTAATTATGAAATGGCTTTAGAATCCTGGTCACAAACGGTGCTCCCTGATTGGTGCTCAGTTATCTCTCAGCTGTTCCCCATCTTTCTGGAGCTTGCATGCTATACTCTGAATAGGAATTCCAGGCAGTACATTACTAGAAGGTTATTGCCCTTCTTGGGTGGTTAAAGTCACTTGCCCTTTGGCCTTCTGACACCAACCAAGGCATACAATAATCGTCCAGCAGTGCACTGCCTGTCATTTCTTATTGCCTAACCAGCGTGCCCTATTTAAATGAAGCCTTGTCAAATGTCATTTTGAACTGATGATATAAAGGCCACTCCGGGACAAAGATCTTACCCAGTGATTCTTAGCAAGATGAGATGAGGAATGATTACCAGAACAAGAGACTAATTTGATATAACAGTAGTGACAACGTGTTGAATGAAACATATACAGTATATGTAGTAATATTTTAAAGCATCAAAAGACTATTCTTCAAGTGCTGTCCCTGTGGGTGCTACACTCTAGGTGATGTTGCATCCCGGCACCGTTGATTGGAGATTTTCAATAGCAGTGCCTGGTCAGGATGCACGCACTCAGTTGGTATCTCATCTTGTTGGAATCTTCCTGAGTGCGTGCGTCCCACACCCTCCTCTGTTGCTTCTCAACCGTCCTCGGCTGAAGATGGGACTCGGGGAAGTGCTGCCTTTTCTTCCCTGGCCTCTATAGGAAACAGTAACAAAGAACATAGAAATAATTATTAGTTACATCCGAGTTTGTTTCCCTTCCTTTAGTATAGTTACATAGTTAGTTGCTTTGGGTTTTTCTGGTTTTTTTTTAAACTCTTTTTCCCCTCAGACTTGTCTCCCATTGAGACACTCTCCCCTGCCATTTCTAATTCATAATGCCAGGAGCTTCAGGATTCAAAAGGTGCGTTGTATGTCAGGACTCCATGCCATGGCAGATGGGCACTCACATTGTGTGAAGTGCCTTGGGGACACCCACGTCCCGGCAAAGTGCCTCCATTGCATGAGCCTCAAGTCAAGAGCTCGTCACGACAGGGACCTGCAGCTCAAAATGCTGATGATGGAAAAATTCTTACAGCCGCTTTCGGAGATGGGGAAAGTTTAAAGCTGTTCCCACACGCTCCCCGGCCAGATCTGAACCAGTTGGGAGCATCCCTGGAACGGAGGCAAGAAGCAGAACAGTCTCAGAGGAGAGACTTTAACAAAGGTAGGGGATCTCCCACGAGATTCCTACCCTCTGTGCTGACAGCGCCAAAGGCAGGCGCCTCAGCTTTTTCTAACGCCTCAGCCACGGCTCCAACAGAGCGCAAAGGCAGGGACCTGACCTCCTGTACTGGGAAGGCCCCGTGGCACTGGTCCCCTTGGCACCTAAAACAGCCACAGTGCTGGCAGCATGCTCCTCCTCGGCACTGAAAAGAACATTGGCACCGAGCCTATCTTCCACCCAGGCACCAGCAGCGGACCCCCTGCAGGGCACCTCCAAGCAGTCCGCAGCACTGGTGTCACTTTCACTTTCTCCTGTTAATATGCTAAAGCACAGAGCAGGCTCAGCACAGCCCAGGGAGCAGGAGCAATAGTTTCTCACTCAATGTGACCTTTCAGTACCATCTGAGCCTCACTCTCTGCTCCTAGATACACAAGGCTCACTTTCTGAACAGCCGCTTTTTCTACCTGAACTGGCTTTCACTGACGGCGAACTCGATTTATAGCAGCAAGCGGAGTTCTCCCCTCCTGCTTCTCCTCCTCCACCTCTCCCACCTCAGGTCACAGCTCAAGGCCACCAGCCTCAGTTTCCCTACTTCGCCCCCCCATGGGTGACATCTGGGTTCTCCTACCCTATGCCTTGGCCTCAGTGGTTCTCTTGGCAACATCCTTTTAGCAATCATCCTCCTTCTGTGCCTCGATCTCCTGCTCCATCCACTTCTAGGGTGCCTGAGCCCCCTCTGGAGTATGCGAGTTACACACTATATCCTGACTCACCGACCCCTAACTCTCCATCAGCTCCAGATGGAGCCCTTCTCCCTCCGCCTCCACAGACAGTGGATGACTGTAAACAATTTCAAGAACTTTTCAGGAGGGTGGCACTCAGCCAAGATAACCCCTTAGAATAAACAACAGTTTTGAAACATTGGTCAAGGGTCTGCATGACCACCTCTTGATTCCGCCACTTACTTGCCCACTTGGCCACCACCTCCAGAATTTCCAACATGCCTCTCAGTGGATTACACAGGACTGCTGGGTACTTGAAATAGTTCATTCTGGTTTCCCCATCCCTCTTCAGGGTCCCGTCTCATGACCATTTACTTCACACAGAAATGGCACATCTTCTGCAACTAGGTGCAGTGGAACCTTTGCCGATGCAACATCAAGGGACAGGTTTCTACTTCCATTACTTTCTGACTCAGAAAAAGACCAGAGGATGGAGGTCTATACTAGATCTACGCCAACTGAACAAATTCATGAGGATACAAAGATTCAGGATTGTCACACTGGGCACAATAATATCTGCACTGTATCAAGAGGACTGGTTCACAGCCTTCAACCTACAGGATGCTTATTTTCATATATCAATTCATCCAGCTCACAGAAGCTTCCTACGATTCACAATCAGTCACGACCATTTTCAATACAGAGTTCTTCCTTTCAGACTCTCCACAGCACCGAGAGTTTTTTTCCAAGACTCTGTCTGTGGTCGTGGCTCACCTCTGCAAACATGGGATCACGCTGTTCCCCTGCTTGGACGATTGCCTAATCAAGGGCATCTCCTATGGCGAGACATTCAAGGTACCCATTTTGCCATCTCCCTCTTTCAGAGCCTAGGCCTCCAAATAAACATCCAAAAATCCACCCTGACACCTACACAACAGATCGAGTTCATCGGAGCTCATCTCAACTCAGTCCAGAGCAGGGCCTCACTCCCATATCATAGATTCCTTGCCATCAAGCAGCACATACGCACACTCTCTGTTCGTCTCAGGACACAGGCAAGAATCTGTCTACAGCTCCTTGGTCACATGGCAGCCACCACCTTCAGGGTTCAGCACGCCAGGCTACACATGAGATAGCTCCAGGGCTGGCTCAATTCCAATTTCAAACCCAACAGACACACCTTGGGGATGCTGCTAACTCCTCCTCCAAATGTTATAGCTTCCCTACGTTGGTGGACAAGACCAGAAAACCTCTGCAAGGGGGTTTCCTTCCAGCAACGATCCCCAATGCTCATGCTCACCACAGATGCTTCCCTAATTGGTTTGGGAGTGCACCTAGGGGGACACAGGGCACAAAGCCGGTGGTCCACATCAGAGACACACTTACACAGAAATCTCTTAGAGTTCAGAGCAGTGAGGCTAGCATGCCTTCACTTTCTTCCCCTCATAAAGAACAAATCTCTTCAGGTCTTAACAGACAACATAGCATGCATGTACTACATAAACAGACAAGGGGAGCCCGATCACATTCCCTTTGCATGGAAGCCATCCGACTATGGAATTGGTGCATACAGTATCGAATACAAATCATTGCTTCCTACCTACCAGGCTGCCACAACACTACTGCTGACGCACTCAGCAGGCACTTCTCGACGGAACACAAATGGGAGCTGCACCCCGCAATACTCCAACAGCTCTTCTCCCTCTGGGGCACCCCGTCAATATATCTCTTTGCCATGACCCAGAATCCAAGATGTCTCCTGTTTTGCTCCAGAGCGGGACTCGAGACTGCATCCCTAGGAGACACATTCCTCATCCCATGGAACAACTCTCTCCTGTACGCCTTCCCACCAATCCCTCTGATACACAGGATTCTTTGGAAGATCATAGACAACAAGGCTCGGATCATACTTATTGCCCCAGGTTGGCCGAGACAGACGTGGTATCCCTACCTACTCTGCATATCCTCCCGTCATCCACGGGCTCTCCCCAACAGGCCAGATCTCCTTTCCCAGGACAATGGATGGGTTCTTCACCCCCAGCTCCAAAAGCTCCACCTCACAGTCTGGTTCCTTCGTGGTTCCAAACCCATGAACTAGCCTGTTCCGAGCAAGTACGATACGTCTTCCTGCATAGTAGGAAAGACTTCACTTGTAAAACCTACCTGCAGAAGTGGAAGCGTTTCACCCTCTGGTGCTCACGTAATCACTTAGCTCCCAATAGGGTGACCCTCCCTAACATTCTAGACTACCTCCTGAAACTAAAATAGGATGGACTTGAGCTCAACTCCATCAAAGTGCATCTGGTGGCGCTTACCACCTTCCATGACCTATTAGAAGGTTATTCACTCTTTACCCACCCCACCATAAAATGCTTTCTTGAGGGTCCGCAAAATCTCTACCCTGAAATTTACCCAATGGCTGCTGCATGGAATCTTAACCTCATTCTTCACGCACTCATGAAGCCTCCATTCGAGCCCTTGGCTACCTCCTCTCATCTCCATGTATCCATGAAGGTGGCTTTCTTAGTTGCCATAACATCGGCAAGAAGAGTAGGTGAAATGAGTGCCCTGATGGCCCACCCTCCCTGCACAATCGTCTCCAAAGACAAAGTCACTTTGAGACCACATCCTAAATTTCTTCCTAAGGTGGTATCTACCTTCTACCTCAACCAACCTATATACTTAGCTACTTTCTATCCCAAACCTCACAAGACTCCGCAAGACACAACCCTGCATACTCCTTACGTCAAGCAAGCAATCACCTTTTATTTAGACAGGACTAAACCATTTTGTAAGTCTCCATGACTCTTTTGTTTCCATTACCAAAAGATCAAAAGGTATGGCTATCTCTAAACAACATCTATCCAAGTGGATCTCTGACTGCATCAGATCCTGTTACTGCACACAAAATCTTCAACCGCCCGAAAGCATTAGAACTCATTCCACTCAAGCTATGTCGACATCTGTTGCCTTCCTAAACAATGTTCCCATTCCTGACATCTGCAAAGCAGCTACATGGTCATCTGAATGCACGTTTGCAAAACACTATGCTCTCACGCAAGACACCACAGCAGTCACCATAGTAGGCCATACAGTACTATCTACAGTACTCACTGCCGCATCTCCAAAGTCCCACCAACCATAGAGGGTACTGCTACACATTCACCTAGAGTGGAGCACCCACAGGGACAGCACTCGAAGAAGAAGATAAAGTTACTCACCTTGCAGTAACTGAAGTTTTTTGAGATGTGTGTGCCTGTGGGTGCTCCACTCCCCACCCTCCTCCCCTCTACTTTGGAGTACTAGTAGGGGTTATATTCTCCATGGTAGAAAAGGAACTGAGGAGGGCACTCAGGAAGATTCCAATGAGACAGGAGATACCAACTGAGTGCGTGTGTCCCGACCAGGCACTGCTACCGAAAATCTCCGATCAACGGCGCCAGGACCCACCATCACCTAGAGTGGAGCACCAACACGGACAGCACTTGAAGAACTTCAGTTACTGCAAGGTGAGTAACTTTCTCTTCTGTTAGCATTAACTAAAAGTACTGAAAAACCTGCCGCTTCCTGACCTGCCTCGGTAAAATATCTGAATCATAATTGCAGATGGCCAGTAACTTCCTTTGTCATTATCATTGCACTTGAAGTAAAGATGAAATTTACTCTGATTTTAATCATTTCATGTTTTGTATTTTTGTTAATGGTTCAGGTGGAATCAGTTTCAAAATGTGTATCTGTAGCCTTGTTATATCATAAATTGGTGCTGAGAGAATCCCAGACGAATCTGAACATGCACTCACTCAGTAGAGGATAACCTGCTTAAACATGTCTTGTGAGTTGTTTGGTCAGCAGAACAAATGTATTGCTCTGGCTCTGTTCATTGTAATGTAGAGTATATAAAGACTCACTATTTCTTAGAGGTATTGAATATGGTAAGAATGATCTTGTGAGAAAGACTTAACTGATAGGTCATGCAGTAATGCTGTAGGATTATAGCAATAATGAAGCTGTCGGATGATGTGACAAGCCAGTAGCTGTTTCACAGGTAAAAACAGCAAGACAAAAGAGTGGGAGTATGAAGCCAGATACAAGACTACCAACACAACCTGAGATAAAGGAAAACAATTAGTTGTTGTTGTGATCCCCTGGTGCTATTGACATAATGAAAGTGCAAGTGGCAAGATCTATAACTTAATGGGGCTGAGGAGACTGCACCTGAGATGTAATTAATACTTGCAATGAATAGCTGTTGAGGTCATCCTCTGGAATTATTGCAATTAGAGATCGCTATACAAGCGTACAGTGCATTTAAAATGAAAGAGAACTACAATTCCACCATGCTTATAATTTGGTGACAGATGTTCAAGATAAAATCAGTGGTAAAGCAGTAATCTGGTGACAAAAACCTGAGGCCCAATTTCTTATTATACAGCGAATAGTCACTCGTTAACTCATCATTGCCAAGCAGGAAAGAAAATATCAGCAAATACATTTAGCAAATCTTTGTCTTAACAATTGTAGATTGGTTTTTAACTTTCCCTAGTTGGCAAAGTCTTTGAAGGGGTAGTGGCAAGACTATTTGGACAGCAATGATGCATACGATAAATTCAGTTATGGATTTAGGCATAACCACCATACGAGTGTCCTTGACAGAGTCATAAACAATCTGAATGTCATAAATGATGGAGAAAGTCTATCGGTGGTGGTGGTGGTGATGGTGAACACAGTTCATCACCAATTCCTGCCAATGGCCAGATTGTGGCTGGTCCTTGCATTAGTATGGAGGAAGGTAAGACACACAAAGGGAATGGAAAATTCCTTGTCACAATAACTCCCAGTGCTCCTATTGGAGCATTTTAACTCTGCACCATCGCCAAACTGGGGTCATAGTTAACTGCCACATGTGGTGAAGAACTATTAGGAAAGCAAGCCACGTCTGACCCAAATGGCCTCAGTTATTGGCATGGGGTTATATTCTTACTTCCCTACAGTGAGGCATTGCTGACTGTAGGTCTGCCTTGGCACTGAAGCTCTTCAGACTATTACATTTCCCTTAACAGAGATTTTTGTGAGGCATAGTTTGGATTATAATTTGAGGAATGAATTCTGTTCTCCCTTACATCACCGCAAATTCAGGGCAACTACATTGTAGTCAATATATATGAAGTTGTCTGGGAACACCACTCCAGTTCACATTTTATTTCAAGTAACCAACCAGTTATCAGATAACTCTGATCACTAGCAAACTGTATTCAGATTGGTGGTTTTAGATCTTAAAGGTTCTAAAAGGTTCCATGTTTCAATATCAAACTGGGAGACCTAGGAAAAGATCACTGTTTACACTTGCATATAGTTCCAGTGTTGTTGCAATTTAATCTCTCCCTTGGAGTCTGGAGACTGAAGAATATACAACCTAGGCAGGATTCTTCTCTCCTTTGCACCATTTGTAAATCTGGGGTCACTGAGACAGAGAGACCTGAAGTAGCTTGCCCAAAATCACACAGCAACTCATTAGCAGAGCCAAGGTTAGAATTCAGGAGTTGCTAGCTCACAAGAATATATGTAGTTGTCCTTCATTGTTATATATAGTCAATGTTATGCCTTTGACAAACCTAAACATATAACTATTGGGGTAAATATGCCCTTCCACTATTTGTCTATTTAGTCACCTGTAGTATACTGTCTAATTTTTAGATTGCGTAAACCCTGGGACAGGGATGGTCTATTAGTTTTACAGTGCCTAGTGCAATAGGGTCCTAATCCCCAGGAGATCAGATACTGTAGTAACGGAGGCCATACATCTGCCTAACATAGAATTCCCGTTTGAGGTACTTAGGTGCTATCTCATTAGAAATCATACTGTCTCTCACATAAACCATCAAAAAGTTAGCATATAAGATGCTTTACATGCTACATATTGTAAATCAGTACAAGAAACGTATGAAAAGTACATCCTAATTTTAAGAGCTACATTACATAATTATGGACCAAACCCTGAAGGCCTTTGTTGGGCTACATGCCAAATAAGCATATGGCCCAAGAAAACCTTCAGAATTTATCCCTGTATTTCCTGTCTGTATCTTATAGCCTACTGAGGCACTAATTCTAAATTTAAGGTAGAATAATATGGTGCTTTAAACAATTGAAACAAACCACAACTCCACATAACATATGGTAAGATTTGCATGATCTTTTGCACCTTCAACGTTCTCAGAAAAGTGAGAATTTTTTTTCATATTTTCTCTCACACTTGATGTAACTCACTTAGTGCAACACATGAAAAATTAACTAACTTGAAATCTGATAAACTGCACTATTGTGCACAGCATTAATTGGTTTCCATCCCTCAGAAACATGCAGTCTAATTTGATAACAATATGGTTAACTGACTGGAGACTGTTGTTTGGGCCTAGGAAAGATCTTACTAATACTAAACAGTCCTACAGCTCTGTCATTTTAGTTTCTCTCTTTATCATTTGACATGCCAAGCTTGCCTAAGGCCATTGCTTTTTCTTTACACAAAACAAAGAATCTTTGAGAGACACAGTCATTAGTGTGAGACTTGCTTCGGTTTTCTTGACCAAATAAACAGTGTCACATGCATGCTTTACTCCTGTGACTAAGAAGGAGAATCTCCCATTCTTGTGAAAAATCCCACTGTAAGGAGCTAACGGGATGGGAAGGAATATGAAACTCTACAAATTCCCCCTTCTGGAGCCTCCCTCAAATTGTTTAATCAAAGTGAGACTCCCTCACCCATCACTTCATGGCATATGTAGCGTATTCTGTCTTAGAACCTGTGAATCCCTGAGATCCAGATAGTTGGCCCTGTGTCTTCACGTTTGCTGCTCTCTCCTCTGCTTCAGTGTGGCATCAGTGGAGAGGTATTGCCTGAGCTTCTCTTGTTGACAGCTGTCCCAGAAGCTCCCAACAATACTGGGGCAGGGAGGCATGATCTACAACAGAGGAAGAGGCTCAAGAGAAAAGTCAATACAGCCATAAGTTGCAACAAATTTTCTTCTGCAGATTCCATTTAAGGCTGGTGCAGAGATGATTCCTTTCTGCACCTTCACCCTTCCACCTCTCCTTCCTACGTAAAGATTGCTAACTCAGAAGATATGAGCAAAAGCTTTTATCCCTTGAAGCTCTCCAGGATGCAAGTATTTCAGGCTATGCTGTCAAAACATGTCGTAAAGCGAAAAATGTGGTTATTGTGCAAACATTAAAGCAGTCTTCACAAAGGGTGATGGCATTAGTAAATCTGTTCCACTTATAGCTGTGATATGTGCATACTGTATTTTCCATAAATCAGGCTTTTAAATCTAGCTTCACAGAAGCCAGCTTTCACCAAAAAAATTCTACTGCCTGCACTTTCACCTGTTTTATTTTGCTTTCAAATCACCTCATTTCCACAGGATTAGTGGTTCTCCTGGAAATGGAAGGAGTAAAACTGTGTAGCCCCCTTGCCATTTGGGTGCTAAAGAGAAGGAGTTTCCACAGACTGAGCAACACAGAGCTGAGGAAAATTAAACTGGCATTACCCCTCTAGATTGTGCTTGATGTTTTGTATATGAACATAAAGAGAGAGAACCAAGGCAGTGCAACATTCAGGCTGTATTCCTTCCTCCACATACGCTGTTCTCTGTCATCAAGCACTTCCCACAAGCAGAGTTCTCTAAGTTCACATACATAATCATGCTATAGTGCCCCTCTTGGGAAGCTATTATAACATCTCTTGTCACATCTACTTGAGACAGCAAAATAAAACCATGAATACTATTATCAGCTTACTTACTTTAACAGTCTATTATACCCCATGCAATCTTTATTATCTTTCTCACACACATACACACGTGTACGTGTGTGTGTGTGTGTGTGTGTGTGTGTGTGTGTGTGTGTGTGTGACATCAAATCTTTTTTTTTTTTTAATTAACTAAGGCCAGGTCTTTTTTTTAATTAACTAAGGCCACGTCACTCGCGTATGAAAAATCCACACCCCTGAGCAGTATAGTTAAGCAGACCTAACTCCCGACATAGACAGTGCTAGGTCAATGGAATAATTCTTTCATCAATCTAGCTACTGTCTCTACAGGGAGGTAGATTACATACGCCAATGGAAGAACCCCTTCCATCAGTGTGGATAGTGTCTACACTGAAGCGTTACAGTAGCACAGCTGCGATTCAGCAGCTGTGCCACTGTAGCATGTCAAGCGTAGACAGGCCTTAACTCATACCTTGCCTGGGAACTAAGCTATTTTTTCTGTAGGTTTTGGAGGGTTGTTCTTTCATGCCTAATATTGCACAAAATGTAGACCTGCACTCACTCCAGCATCAAGTTGAGCATAAGATATATCTTGTGCACAGACAGCAGACTGCTTTGGATTTGGTTCTTCTGGTGGTCTGGTGTTTTGAGTACGTCCTGATGGGCATCTGATATCTATATTCCTTCTGTGTACTGCTGATCAAGTCTCAGTGGCGTGCATATTTCACCATCTTCCACACCCATGCTTGTCTTGTTTTCATAGTGGGCATAGGTATTTGTTGTTTCGGTGAAATAAATGCCCACCAACTGCTTTATTATATGAATGAGGATTCATCTGTTCAACACATGTAATTTGTTTCCAAGTGTATGACTTGTCCTGAGGAAATAATTTGATCCCAATAGGGACTGCTGGTTGTAGTTCTGGCAAGTCTTTAGCTTGTTGGTCATAGTAGGCTTTGGCCTTTGTGGGTGTCTCTTCCTTTTTGTCTGTTACTTCTTCCACCACTGCTTGATGTAGTAATGCTGGGGCTATAGGCATCAAGGTAAGTATGTGTCTTGACATCAGTGTTGCAGCAGGCTGCTATTAAAGCATTCTGTGGGAGTATTTCTCTTTATTCGTGATTACATGTGTTTTGAAGAGAGAATTTTGTATATGACATATTTGGAGCACTTTTAGAGTTTTACATGAGTCCTTCTGGACTGCTGTTGACATATCTGCATCTGGTGGCAGCTTTTTCTCACTATAGCTAATAGTGTGGCAGCTCTTATTTTGTCATCTTTTTGATCCAGCCCAATTGCAATTTCATAGCTTTCCTGTTGTGATCTAAAGAACATCCAGTTGCTGCACACATCTCCTTTCATTTCCATCTACTTGGGGACAGGAATCTGGTATGTGCTAGGATTATTGTTTTCTGTTTGTCTTACTGTTGTTGGAATATTTAACTTCTCACATCCACATAAGTCCAGGAACTGACTCAATTATGAAACTTCTGTGTATGAACATTGAGATGGCACCAAGACAGTGCAACATCCAGTCTATAGTCTTTCCTCCAAATACACTGTTCTTTTCCATCAAGTACTTCCTGAAAGTAGAGTTCTCTAAGTTCCTTGACATAATTGCAGTTTTGCTAGCCTCAAGAGATCAAAAATCATGAGTCAGACCCCTAAAATCATGAGATCTAAAGAAAAATCAAATGTATTTCAGTCTTCTTGACTTGTTAACTCCCCTCTACTCCTCTGCCAGTGTATGTGTATGATAATTTCAGGTTGAAAAGTCAACTTTTAATGCAAAAAAAATGCATGGGTAACCCACATGTCTAATAGGAAGATCGGTCTTTTGAGAGAGAGAGAAAAGAGGGAAGAATAAGTTTGTGTCTGAGTTATTGTTGCTCTGTTCCATGCCCAGAAGTTTCTGGAAATGGGTGTGGTAGTTTTGGCCATGCTAATAGGCTCCCTGGAGCTGGACTAATAAACTCCGTTGAGGTCAAGTAGTCAGAGAAGCTGCTTTGCAAAAGGACATATAACCTGCCCATGGGTTAGGACCAGTCAGGGCGGTCCCTACCCATATGCAAAGTACGCAGCTGCGTAAGGTACCAGGAAATTTAGGGCACCACATTTCCTGGTGCTCTGTGCACCTGCATGCTGCTCCAGCCCGTGCTCCACCTCATTCCCCATGACCCCTGCCCGTACTCCACCCCTTCCCCAAAGCCCTGCACCTTCTCTGCAACAGCCCCTCCCCCACTCCCCTGAGGACTGCTGCAGGGGACGGGCCTGCACTCACTGCATGGTAAGTGGAGCAACCCGGCCCCAGACTGCTCCACTCCCCTGGCTCCCAGCCGCACCACCGGTGACTGCTGGGGGCTGGTTCTCCCTCTGCCCCCACCCCAAGGCTGGGAGCCAGGGGAGCAGAGTGGAGCAGGCGGGGGCCGGGGGGGTGGCTCTGCCCAACCCCCCCCCCGTGGATGCCTGGGGCCAGGCCTCACACAGCCCCCCCCCAGACGCCTGAGACCTCATGCAGCCCCCCTGTGGGGGGCTGTTTAGGGCACCAAAATGGCTAGGGATGGCCCTGGGAGCAGCTCAACCATAGGAGCAGAAAGCACGCTAATTTTCCTTAACTCTTAATCATTCTGCAGCAGTCCAGAAGAGGAGAAAGAGCTTGCATGGGTTCCAGCTGGTGATTTCTGAGAGCAAGAGGAGGAAAGATGATATTGCAGTGCTTTTGGCTCAGCAGACTGTATAGAGTCGATGAACAAAGGGTATGTCTACACTACCCGACGGATTGGCAGGCAGTGTTCGATCCAGTAGGGGTCGATTTATTGCGTCTAGTCTAGACATGATAAATCGATCCCTGAGTGCTCTCCCATCGACTCCCGTACTCCACCTCTGCGAGAGGCGCAGGCGGAGTCAATGGAGGAGCAGCAGCAGTTGACTCAGTGCCATGAAGAAACCATGGTAAGTCGATCTACGTACATTAACTTCCACTACATTATTCACGTAGCTGAAGTTGTGTAACTTAGATCGATTTCTCCCCCTCCCCCCCCAGTGTAGACCAGGCCAAAGACTCTAATTGACACTCTGGTGAACTCAACCTAAGCTTTTGGAACTGAGTCACTTCTCACTGCATTTCTGAGGGGACTGACCAGTTAAAATTTAATTTCTTTCTTTTATTTATATTTATGTATAACTGTGAAGATAATATATGTAGATCATGAAGTAATATTGTTGTTTAGTAGAAATTAAGCTATTATTACTATGTTTCTCATAAAATTTTATAGAGTTGGTACTTAAGTTCATTCACCTTTTTCTTTTCAGACTTGACTGTGGGTAGGTTGCCCCTGTGCAATCCTTGCTGAAAATCCTCAAAGACCGAATTCTGGGGTCTATGTGATTGGTGTTGTGTTGAAGCACTAAGAGATGGGTGGTAAAGTAAACTCTATCCCTCCCAAAGGTTACACATGCCTGTCCCTGGCTGCTCAGATAGATACTCAGATTACCTTCTTTTCACCCCTGAGACAGGGGAACAATTATCCATTTTTCTTATTCCTGTCTTGACTCCCTCCCCTCCGAGTTTTTTTTGTTTTGTTTTGTTTTTTGATAGAAGGGCTAGAGGATAAATAGTTTTAGTCACTGACCTATTTAATGCATCATGCTTCACACTTACACACAGAACTTATATTACTTTTTTAGAGTGGAGTTACAGATATATTAAAGAATTATATCAATCATTGATATAATAAGCAATAACAATATGGGATTGCTTTAGCTTTTTGCAGGAAGTATCACTTCCCTGCCTCCTGCCAAAACACATGCACTTCTGTGCCAGAGACTGGGCAGCATGCCCCCATTCCCTCCATTTGCTGCTGCTCCAGACCTTCTCTTCCCCTCCCCACTCCTGCTCCCTCTGTTCCAGATACCCACCCTTGACCCCCTTTTCCTGCAAATCTGAAATCTGCCTCCTGCTCTTCCTCTTTCTCCCCATCCACCTTTCACAGTGTGTCTGCTGCTCCTCACACTCCCTATGTCCCATCCGGCCCCCTTGAACCATCCAGTGACAATCATTTTGCCTGTGGGCAGGGCTTCAATTTCATTGAAAACAGCGGGGAGTGACAGCCAGCTTTATGAAGGACAGCCTCACTTCCACATGAAGATAGGCTGTATGGAAATGCTGGCTTCAGCCCCCATCCATAGTAATGGGAGATGGTGGCCATTTTGAATAAGGGAAAATTCATGAATTATTGGCACCTTTATCATGTTTGCGTGAGGTAGCTAACAAAATCCCCAAATTGCTAGAGTTATGGTAAAATTGCAAGAGTTGACAATGCTGTAATCATACCATAGCACCCCCTCTACTGGGGATCTATTTACTGTCACACTTGACATTCATCATAGGTGTGGCAGGGTGGACAGTGGAGAAGAGGAGGAGTTACCAATCCAGAGGCCTGATTGACATGCCTGGATAGCCTGCACATGGCTGTCTCTGTCTAGATGTGTGCTCTGAACAAGGACTGACATAGTGTTTGGGGCTAGGCAGTCTGCTGCTAGCAGTTGAAGGAGAGATCGTTCCTCAGTTGCAGGGAAGAGAACTCCGTTTTGCCTCTGTCATAAACAGATAGCTAAGGGTTAATGTCTCTTACACCTGGAAAGAGGTAACCTGAAGCACCTGACCAGAGGACCAATCAGGAAACCAGACTTTTTCAGGTCTGGGTGGAGGGAAGTTTGTGTCTGAGTTCTTTGTCTTCTGCCTGTCTCTCTCTCGGCTATGAGAGGATTTCTGTTTCCTGCTTTCTAATCTTCTGTTTCCAAGTTGTGAGTACAAAGATAGGTTTGTTTTTTTGTATTTACATGTGTGTAGTTGCTGGAGTGCTTTGAATTGTATTCTTTTTGAATAAGGCTGTTTATTCATATTTCTTTTAAGCAATTGACCCTGTATTTGTCACCTTAATGCAGAGAGACCATTTTTAATGTATTTTTCTTTCTTTTTACATAAAGCTTTCTTTTTAAGACCTGTTGGAGTTTTTCTTTAGTGGGGAACTCCAGGGAATTGAGTCTGTGCTCACCAGGGAATTGGTGGGAGGAAGAAGTCAGGGGGAAATCTGTCTGTGTTAGATTTACTAGCCTGACTTTGCATTCCCTCTGGGTGAGGGGGGAAGAGAGATTAGCTCTCGGTACTTCTGTTTTCCAAGGCTGGAAACGGGGAGGGTGGAATCCCTCTGTTTAGATTCATGGAGTTTGCTTCTGTGTATCTCTCCAGGAACCCAGGGAGGGAATACCTGGAAGGGAGAAGGGAAGGGAAATGGTTTATTCCCCTTTGTTGTGAGACTCAAGGAATTTGGGTCTTGGGGTCCCCAGGGAAGGTTTTTTGGGGGGACCAGAGTGCCCCAAAACACTCTAATTTTTTGGGTGGTGGCAGCTTTACCAGGTCCAAGCTGGTAACTAAGCTTGGAGGTTTTCATGCTAACCCCCATATTTTGGACGCTAAAGTCCAAATCTGGGACTAGGTTACGACAGCCTCTTGGCCAGAGGATCACAGCTCGTCTCCCTCTGCTACTTGTTACTGAAACAGTTCGGTTGTCAAAAGCATCAGATATGGAGAAGCCAGTCCATCACTAGCCATAAGCTGGGCCCAGCATGGAGATAGAAACCACAGGCTCCATATCCGCAAGGAGAGAGATGCATCAGCCTGCTTCACTTTGTTAGGCCTCCCTTACTCCAGAAGCTGAGGGAAGGGAAAGGTGTGAGCAACCTGGAGCCTACTCAGCTCAGTTAGGGATGTGCCTTGCAGTGAAATGCCTTAGAGTGAATGCTGATGATTCCTTACGTAGCTAGTTAGCTAAGACTCAGAGGGGAGGAGCTCCAGGTCAGTAGGTGTACATCCAGGTGAAGGCTGACCTATTGTCGAAGGAGTGTGTTGCCATCATGTGGTACACAAGCAGTAATCAGGCCTGCAAAGTCTATTTTAGATTATTTTATGGTTCCATTTTACCTGTAAAGCTCCAAACCAAAAAACTGTGCACACAGACCACCCAGGACTTATGGACAGAGTCTGGACTTGCATCCACTTGCCTTTATATTATGCTTGGGGTTTCGATTACATTTAATTATTAAAATAGATGTTTTTATTTGAGGGAGGATCTGATTACTGTGTGGGTTTAACTTGTTCATTCATTTATCTGTTCCCTTGATTTTCCTGCCTTTTCTCTTATCCCAGTTCCTATCTTTGTCTCTTTGTTAATTTAACCCTCTCCTTTTTCCTCATAGTGTTGGTCCTTAATTCCTTTTACTTCTTAACGTCATAGAGGCAATAGGACTATGTATTATAGTGGTGTAGCAGCTCCACTATAGTTCAGGTTGTGTCACAACTTATGTTTAAAGGTTGACCTTTCTAAATCCTATAAAATCAACATGCTTATCCAGATTCCTTCAAAATTTGGTGTTCCTCAGGAGAGTGCAGAGTAGGGTAGCAATCCAAGCTTGGGGTCCTTTGAGCTGGGGTTGCAGAAATATAAGCTCTGGTGGGAAAAAAAAGCTATTTTTCAAAAAGTTTCCAGGTGTATTTGGGGGGGAGGTTGCACAGATCTAGAGATCAAACTATTGCTGTAATGTGGGTCAAAATGATCTCAATCTGTCAAGTTTTGTGTAATGTATAGCACCAACTAAATTTTTGGGGGACTTCAGCTGAGAACAATATTTAAGAAAATGTGCAATGAAATGGTGCACATGCACCAATACAGAAAAATGCTGGATGGTTTCTATTCCTGTCATTTTATATGCTTTAAAGCTCAACTCTTGTGAGTGCTCTAAAATCCAAAGTTATTGTACTGCTTTTAAATTGGTGTGCCTCGTGGGGCACTAATGTTCCAAATTTGGGAAGGATAAAGGGGTTGGGGCTGCAGTGAGTCAAGTTTTACCCAAGGTTCTGCACAGCATCCACTAAATCTTTGGGACACCAAACCTGTAAACCATATTTAAAAACTTGTTCACGTCTTTGCTTGTATAGATATGCAGTCTGGAAGGATTACAGTGTACATGCACCAGTAAAGAAAAAAAAACATTAAAGGGTTTCTATGCAGCCATGTTACAGTTGCCTGGATATTGTGAGGGAAATGTGGTGATGCCATTGCCTTGGTGAACACCCTGCCGTTGAGGTTTCTAATCTGAACCTTTGTATACCTGTGCAATAAATATCTGATAATTCATGCTGCTTGCTACAAGTTGCCAGTCTCTCTTATAACATAACACATTTTTATTTTATGGGAAGGTTTCCTGTGAACACAACAGTATAATCAGCAACTGCTTTAACCAACATTTTTATTATTTCAGGTGGGGAGGAGCCAGAGACGTTGGACTTTGTGAGTGGGGGGCACAATGGGGACCAGGAGAGGGGATGTGTAAGGGGTAGGAAATGGGAATAGGTGGTAGGCAAGCCTTGGATTGGTTGAGAAAATCTGTACTTTACTAGCCCCTGGATGGGGGTGGCTGGTTCCTGATCTTGGAGAGATTCATGTGATGTTTCCAAAACCACATAGCATGGAGGTTAGGAACTGACAGTGCATGTACTTTGACTGCTGAAGAAAAAGAAATAGCTGCACTGCCAGGATTGCCAACATGTGGATTCTGGATGATTAGTTTGATCATGCAGAGGCAGAGTAGAGGCAGGAGGCCTGTGTTGGCATCATGTTTTGTCCACTCTGCAGCATTTAACTGGCAACTTAAGAGGTTGTGAGCTACTAGACATTGTGGTGATTTACTCAGGCAGAAATAATCTTGGCCTTATTCCTGGTATACACCTCATACAGTGTATGAGAGCAGATTTTTAACTGCATCAGAGATTTGTGTCCAGGAAGTGTGATAATTTTCTCTGATTTGGCTGAGCATCTGAATAATTGCTACAGACACCATACGAAAGCTAATAATAAGTGTTGGAAGAAGACTAATCAGGAAATTGGAGAGCTCATGGCTGTATGGCATAGAAACATTGCAAGTTCTGTCCGCTCACTGTTTCTTGGAGATGGGGTGCCTCTATTGGACAGGAGTCAGAGGATCTCTCTCTCAAACATAAAACTGTCAGTGTTTTGGACCAGAAACCCTGGCTGTGATTTCTCTCGCCACCCCGGCCACAAACTCCACACTCCACCTGTTCAGAAACACAACCAGGAACAACATTCCACTATAACTTAGCTGTCCTTCACTTAAGGCACTGCATGTGAATTGGGTTTTAGGGTGGCGGAAAGTAATTGCAATAGAAATGCTTTATACGTGGAAGTGAGGACGTCAGGGAGGTGTGTTTCCTGATTGTGATGAAGGAGCCTAGTTACAGTAGCGGGGAGGGGACCAGGCTGGAGGGGGAAATGCAGTGAATGAGTCAGGGGCATGTCTAGGGAACTTGGCAAAGCAGGGCTTGTGAGACTCTCATGATGTGAAGAGCAGGGTCTGGCTGGCAAATTGTGGAATGTGATATATGTGCAACTATCTAAATGATGACTAATTCCTACCAACAACATATCTTTTCCTGTTCAAAAAACTAGGCCATTCAGTGGCAAAAAAACTATGTTAATGCAGAGTTAAGGTTGCTTGTGGGTAGGTCGTCCCCTTGCAGAACAGTGAGCTGAGCAAATCTCAAACTTCTAAAAACCAGGAAATGCACAGTTAAGGTTGCCTATGCAGCAATGTTCCAATAAACTCCATTAACACATATATCTTTACTTTGCCAACTCCACAATTGCTGAGAAGTAACAGCTCTTCATCTCCTTTTATAACCCATTCATTTTGACCCACATGATATCATCTAACACTATTAAAGTACAAAAAGGTTTTAAAAACGTTTCCCACACACCTTTAGCTGTGCTTTTCCTGGTTCTCAGAAGTTTGAGGTTTGTTCAACTCAGCATTCTGCAAGGGGATGACGTACTACCAAGGAACTTTACCTCTGCATTAACATAGGGAATTTTTTTTTTGCCATTTAATTAATTTATTCACCTAGCCATTAGGTATTGCATATTGAGAATCCAGTTTACTCCAGCAACCAGAAACATGAGGGCTGACACCTGCTGTTAGCGCAAATAAAACAAAGGACGCAGGGTCCATTGGTTCTAAGGTGGGAAAGGGAACCAATTATGTGGGAGAAGCAAGTGGACTCTATCACACTTGGGCATCACAACTGCTCCAGGAGGGGGCTACAGGGGATTGGGAGCTGTGGGTGGGGTCAAAGATATGTGCTGTCTGACTGTTCCCCCTTCCCCCCTGACAGCAAGAAATGATGGGTTTACCAACTTCCATGGAACCTGAAGGGAGGAGCACAAATCTAGGAGGAAAGAGTTTGGAGGAGAGGCCAAGAAGTCAGTCTGCATGCACATGGCTAGAATGCTAAGCTGAACTTGGAGGAGCTCTATAAATAGTTCCTTTAAGAAAGAGATAGTTTAGTTTAATAGGTATGGAATCATCTCATGTTATTACCCTGCATGCAGTACACAAAACAATGGGAGAATCTTGGGATCTTTTTAGGACTTTTGTCCTTCTGGATACTGGAAGTTCTTAAGAACTGATTCAGTTCATTTAGGGAAGCAGTGTTGCTTAGAGGACAGCACTGGACTGTGACTCAGGAGACATTGGGTGGGGTGAGGCAGGTGTGTCTATTCCTGGTTCTGCCAATGGCCTGGTGGGTGACCTAAGGTAAATCACTTTACCTTTCTTTCTTCAGTTTCCTCATCTGTAAAATGGGGATAATGATACTGACCTCTTTTGTAAAGCATTTTGAAATCTGCTAATGAAAAGCACTATATAAGAGCTAGGTAGTATTGCCATTATTCCTAATGCCAATCCCAGCACTCTTGGCCAAGATTTTTAAAAGTGACCAGTGATGCTGGATACCCAACTCAAGACACCTTAAATCAGCCTGTTTGTCATAAAGTGCTGAGGATTCATCTCCTGATATTCAGGCCTCATTAAGGGGTCTCAAGTTGGGCACCCAAAATCACTGTTCCTTTTGAAAAATCTTGGCCCTTATTCCAAAAGGCCTCACATGATGTATGTCTACTTCAGACACTTACAAATAATAATAAGCAGTCCAAACCCATACATTCTATACTGATATGTTCCAAATCATTTTGTGCATTAACAGTGTTTGTCCTCCTGCCTCATTTGAGGATCTTATTTTATTACCTACTCATCCTTCAGTCAAAGGTCTGGTATTGCAGTAGAAACTACCTTGCCTTGCACTGAGCATGCCTGGTTATGGCCCCACTTGGACTGGGTGAGCGCAATCTATTGCAGAGGGGATTGTTTGCTGTAGAGCACTGCAAGAAGCTGCTGCTCTCTTTGGCAGTAGAGGACGCTGCCTTTACAGAGCTCGGTTTCTGACAGCTCATTCAAATTCCTATGTAATTCAGGCAAATTCCTATATAAAAGGGAAACAATCTGACTTTTTCCATTCTGATCTCTCCAAAATATTCTCCCAGATCAATTTTTTTCAATGGAGCTAGAAGTTGTGTCCACACAGTACCTCTCAACTGCTTAGATTATTTACTTAGATAGTAAATTCTTCAGTGCAGGGACCATCTTGTTCCGTGTTTGTACGAAGTGCAGAACAATGGGGTCCTGGTCCAATAGGGTCCTGGGGCTTCTAGGCAGTACTGCAATAAATATTAATAATAATAATATTCGATACAAACTCAACATGAGACACAAGTAGAGTGACCAGATGTCCGTATTCTATAGGTCCAGTCCCAATATTTTGGGCTTTGTCCTATATAGGTGCCTATTACTCCCTACCCCTGTCCCGATTTTTCACACTTGCTGTCTAGTCACCCAAGACACAAGAAAAAGGATGGTGCAAGAAGCATAAAATCATGTGAGACTGGTTATTTAGCCTAAATCCCAGAGTCTGAAACCTATGTTCTCCCATCAAATGCTTGTGAAGTTAATAGTTTGCAGTAAAAAAGTGATAGAAAATACCTTCCAATGAGGGCCACTTAAGAAGTCTGAGTGTGTATCTACTTTATCACCAAAATCTTTATTTATAGCATTTAAATGTTGGTAGATAATTATGCATTGTGCTGTTCTAATGTCAGTGTTTTAAAGGAAAAAAAATATTTCAGCAAAATGAAAATTAGGGACTTGGAGGAGGGAAGGTTGTGTCTACAAAGTCTTTCTTTTTTTTTTCCCCTGTGAAATGGTCTTTTTTCTTTTTTAATTTAGGTTGATAAATATGAACGAGGACATGGATAGTTTCTTTCCATGCTGTCCACTCTTGATTACAGAAAATCAGCAAACAGTAGTGAATGAATGGTTACTATAAACATACAGAGAATGAGCACTTACCAGACCAGATCGTCAGCTGATGTAAATCAATGTAATTTCACTGATTTGAAGTCAAATGAACGAATCTGATTTACACCAGATGAGAATTTGGTTCACTGTGTTTTGTTTAAAGTCTTTTCTGAAAACATTTGATTCAGCCACAGAAGAAGTGGTTTGTTACACAATAACACCCATGGGGTTTGTTACACAATAATTCCCATGATTCTTTGTTTACGAATGTGTTTGAAGAAAAATAATTTAGTTCTTTAGTATCTGTTGCTTTTTATTATCCCTTTTCCTTTCACCAGTAACCTGGTAGATATTGACAATTCTATATCCATACATACTTTGGAGCTTTGTTACAGCAGTAATTTAATATATGAAAAGTGACATACTGAAGCATACTGTATGACAGCAGTCTTTGCAGGGAAGTTGCAAAGTGTCTTATTATGTATTTCACCTGACAGGCCTCCTGCATAATGTGGTTAGCCATATAACAGCTGCTTAAACTCCCTGCGGTTATATCTTCCAGTTAGCAATCTCTATAGGATGCAAAAGGAGATGTGGTCACCGTGTGAAGGTAGCTACTAAACTTCAGCTCCATTTAAAAGAAGATTGAATACTAACCTGTGTTTTTTTAGCTTGTGCTGCAACATAAAACTGGGCTCCTTTAAGTTTTGTGTAGCCACCATGATTTTTAAATAACTTTTATCAGTTAACGCAACGTAATAAAATAAAATCAGTAGCACAGAAAGAAACTTTGATAATTTTAATTATGGACTCCATACTGGGTTGGGTTTTTTGTGTTTGTTTTTTGGGTTTTTTTACTTTCAACATCTGGTACACTCTAAATACTTTGGCAAATATATAATTTGCCACTAAAACACAATGAACTTGGTCCACAATATTCATCAAATTCCTTTTCCATTATTGCTAGTTAATCAGATAGCCATAGGTAATTAGTATCTTTTTTTTGTCATAGGCCCTGATCCTGCAAACATGTGTTTAACTTTACACATGAGTAGTTTGAAGGAAGTCAATGAGACTATCATGTACTTAACGTTTAATTATGTTCATAAGTGTTTGCAGGACTGGAGCCATAACTAGCTGCTTCTCTGGTTTATTGGGTAATGCAATAATGTAGTATTGGTCACATCACAATTATTTTAATCACAGGATTTAATTCAGGGTTTAGGACATCACAGTGACAAGAGTTATGGAAGAAAATGATATCTCTGGAGAGAACTTTTGCTAATACATAGATATTGTGTGTATCCAAAGAAATACAGAAAAAAGTGAAGCTTCTTTGAGAATTTTTCATTCTATCCCCAAGCAGCAGATATAACTCAATACTGTAGCATATTACTGCTAAGTTTGAGGATCATGGTAAGAAGGCACATCTCCTCTCAGTTTGTATCAACACCTGCTGTTAGACTGGTTTAGTTTTAATGTAAATCCATAGGATTTGATATTTAAGCTGCATTAGATTGCAGCTCAGCAGTGGAGCTGCTCTGTTGTGAGCTGACTATCGAACAGGTACTCTTAGTTAGTTTGAATCAAAGTAAACTACTTTGTCAAGATATGACAGTAAAATGTGTTGAAAAAGTAATTAAATCCTTTGCATTGAGGCTGTGAGGTGTGGTGTTTAATACATATCTGAATGAAACCAACCTGAACTAAGAAGGCCTTTCCTCAGATCAGATTTACATTTAGCAGGAGCGTTCATTCTGCAGCCCAATACTAAGCTGTAGAATTCACAGAATAAAGAGCTTGATATGCACTAGTTCAGCTACAAGTTGTGGGCTTGATGCAAGAATCAGTGGCTGAAATTTAATGGCCTGTGTTGTGAAGGTGATCAGACTCGATTGTCATAATGGTCTCTTCTGATCTGAAAACCCATGGATGTTGGGCTTTGTTTACTCCCTGGTTTCAAGAGCTCCTCCTAGGAGAAGCTCAGCTGGTGAGCTCCTTATGGCAGAAAATCCAGAAGAGGAGGTGTGGGCCATGAGTGGCGTAATCTACATAGGTGACAACCAAAGCAACCCAAAAGTGAACATGTAACAGAGTAGCTGGACCATTAAGTGAAACTGGGCTCAGCTGTCCTGTTCCAGTCCAAGTGTTCCCAGCTGGGTCAATTAAGAGGGTGGGGCAGCATTTATGGAGCTATAAGAGATCTGGTAAGATCCAGTGTGTCGAAGCAGACAGTCAGGAGACAGAGCAGGAGGTGAGACTTACCAGAGAGAGGGAAGGTGGTTCCTGGAAGATGGCTGAAGATAGGAGAGCAGCAAGGGGTTTGGTGGCTGGTATCCCCAAGCCAAAGAGCCGGGGCCAGAGGGTTGGAGAGGGCTGAAGGTGATGGTGATGGCAGCAGATGCTTTGAATATTGTAAAGCTTCTTGATATCTTTGTCAAAGGAACCATTGAGTTCGTTTGATACTTGAGGATGAGAGCACTTATTACAGACCCTTTGCTTCACACTGTTGACCTTTAATTGACAAACTCTCTCACTGTGACCTTTTTTGCTGAAACATCACTCAGAATTTCTGAATCTACAAGCAGAGCATTGATGTTGTCCTTTGCAGCATACGTAGATGTTTAGATGATTAATCTTGTCCAATGATATTAATGTGATTGAGTTCCCATTGTTTGTCTAGGACAATCATCTTTTGGATCATGATGGCCAGCCTTCATGTTGGTTGTCATGACATACATTTTCCTTAGTGTGCAATGGTTCTGTTTTGGACATCAAGACCTTTTTCCTGACTGATGGCAAATGTCAAATTCAGCTCAGAAAGGAGACAGCATTGAAGTGATTCAGCCTGAACTCCACAGACAAGGTCATCTTGCAACATGTCATTAAGAAAATTACCAAAGTTATCATGTTCAGTAATCAGATGCAGTTTGGCAATTTAGGCATCGATGCAGTCATCAACTCATTGACTTCGTTCATGAAATTGAAATTTCCAAATAATGACAGATGGTGTAGGTCAGGGATTCTCAAATTTTATTGCACTGTGACCTCTTCTGACAACAAAAATTATTACATGACCCCAGGAGGGGGGACTGAAGCCTGACCCCCCCCCCCCCACTGCCCCTGAGCCCCATTGCCCAGGATCGGGGAGGAAGCGGGCAAAGCCAAAGCTCAAGGTGAGCCCCAAGCGGGGGGAGCGGGTGGAACCTGAGCTCCACCACCCAGGGCTGAAGCCCTCAAGCTTCAGCCCTGGATGGTGGGGCTTGGGCTTTGGCCCCAGGCCCCAGCAAGTCTGTCAGCCCTGGCGACCCCATTAAAATGGGGTTGCAACCCACTTTGGGGTCCTTATTCACACAGTTTGAGAACCACTGGTGTAAGTGAGAAATGTGCCTTCAGCAAAGCTACGATTCCGTTGTATGTGTTGATCTTGGACAAAGCAGGTGCAATATGCAATCATATAATGTCGAATGTCTTGGCCCCTCAGACTGCCAAGAGAATGGTCCATTTCTGTTCAGGGTCATCCTATCTTATTTGCTTCAAGATAATAAAGTCTTTCTGAACAATTATCCCATGATTCAAGTTGACTTTTATATCGAAGTTCTCAATGTGTCCCAGTGTGGCCATTTCAAGTTGCAAGCAAACAATGTTGGTTCAGATTTGAAGATGGCACCTTCAGACTCAGATGCTTGCTGGGCATTCTTGAGATAACAATTTTCTGTTGGGGCAGTTCCAGAATCCTGCTGCTTGCCTGTAATTTTCAACAGAATCCCACCCTCGTCACCAGAAAAATTAGGTGATGTATTTGTGTGGTGAGGAATTTTTGTAATTACTAACAGTCAGCAGCAACAAGGAACTCATATTTTGTTTGTCAGGAACTGGTACGCCACAGACAACCTGCTTTCTAGGAAGGAGGAACTGAACCCTAAGCAAATCCTTTCCTCACTAAACAACAACCCGTGGGTACTAAAAGCAGAGCCCCGGTGAATGAATTTCTCTACATAAAACTATAGCTCTCCCTGTGCATACATAACAGTGCTGCTTCAGAAGCAAACACCTCTAAAATACCTATAGATCTGTAGATAAAGGCATTAACCGTGATTGGGGCAAATCCCCCATTCAGACATCAGTGGCCAGCCACCGGTGTTTAACTGCACCTATGCAAATCTTATGCATAGAGGGAAAACCACAGTTTGCACCTGAGAAACTTACCCTATTTTCAAGCAGAAAAACTGCACCAGTGCAAACCATAGCTGATGTACCCTACAGTTTTTACAGGAGCTGGTCAGGAACCTTTAGATGAAATTACTTTCCAATGGGAAATGCCCTCTTCCCAAAATTGAAAATTTCTGTTGCAAAATTTCAATTTTGCCAAAATAATTGACTTCAGGATAAGATGATTGTCCACTCCGCTCTGAAAGTGAAATTGACAATAGTCTTCCAGGCGGGCAGCCAGCTAAAAAATTCAGTGTCAGGTCTCCTAAAATGGAACTTTCCCATTTTTTGACCTGGTCTGGTTTGCACTGATGCAGCCACCCCTCAGTATAGACAAGGCCACATTTTAGAACTGCATTCCCTTGGCAGAAAATGCTAGAGAAAGCAGCAGTGGAAACACCTCTCTTTATTCCAGGGATGACACTTCTTATTAAAGGTACGTTTTTTGATTTGGTTGGATTCACTATTTTCTGGGAACACTGGTGCACTCAAGTGTTGCTAGTGCAAATCCTTGTGAAAGTGCTTTTTTAGATCAAATGTTTCATTATTTGCCAAAAGGGAACTTCAAAGTGCAGACTTGATTATAAAATCAGTTTGCAATTTTGCCATGTGTTTGTTATTTACATAAATAACATGGCACTATTTCTGTTCCTTGATCTTATGACTTATGTAAGGGTAGCTAACCAGTACAGTGTGAACCTTCAAATGTACAATTCGATATTCAGTGTGTCTAACTGCACAGGTCTTTTCCATAATTCACATTTTGAATTATGACTATAATTTTGAATTTGACTATAGTATTCACAGTTTGGGGTTATTCATAGAAGTAATTAATGAAAAGTTTAGAATAATGAATACATTCAAGAAATATGTTACGTTTGTAGATTTAGGAACAGTTAATCAGGCAAAACTCATTATGTAAACTTGCTCATCTCAGTGAATCAAATGCCCCAACAACTACTATGTGGGTGAAACCAGCCAATCACTACACTCTAATGAACTCTCTCAGAAAAATGATAAAAGATTAAACACACCATATCTGTGGGTGAACACTTTTCACAAAGCTATCACTTCATACCTGAGCGCTCAATCTCATCCTCAAATAAAACCTTCACAACACTTCAGAAGACAAGCCTGGGAATTTAAATTCATAACTCTTCTAGACACTAAAAACCAGGACTCAAGATTGATTTCTTGGCTCACTACAACAATTTTTAACACAACCTACTGGTTTCTAAACCTTAGTTGCCCACTTCATTTTAAGGGGTCACCTACAGCAAGCATGTTTAATATAAGGAGTTCAATCTGTCCCAGCATGTATTTAGTTTAGGGTTGCTCTGCACTGGGAACTTACATTGGGATAACTACATCTCTTAAGGGTGTAAAAAATCCACATCCCTGAAAGTAATAACTAGGCCAACCTAACCCCCAATGTAGAGCATGTAACATTGACGGAAGAATTGTTCCATCAACCTAGCTACTGCCCCTCAGAGAGGTTCATTTTCAACTATCTACCCCTCTCATCACCATAGGTGATTTTGGTCTAAGAGAGGCTGTTACCTCACCTACCATGTGTCTCTCATATCCTGGGCCAGTGACTTCAACAAAATTGCAGTCATCTCTAGTATGAAATAAATAGCCATTAACCCTCTTTCCTATAAACATAATGGCAAGCAGTGGTGAAACATCCAATATAATACAATTCTTTCTGTTAATGACAATAGCTTTCATAGAAGTCAAAACTGGAAAAGATCTATTAGGTCATCTGTCTATCCTTCTGGTTTTGTTCTCCACCACATGTTCTAAAGTGCCATAGCGTTATGGATCTGAGGCCAGATTTTCAAAGGCTTAGTGCACCCATAATTGGGGTCAGATTTTCAGAAGACTTCAGTTCCCACTGTGACACTTACAGACAGATTTCACAGGAGAGCTCAGCACTCAATGTGCTGGTCACTTACTTTGGTGTCTAAATGGAAGTTGAGCTCTTTAAAATTCTGGCCTGAATCTCAAATTTCTGCAAGCAGTTCCTCTTTTTCTGTTTGGAAGGGAACTTGATGCTAACTAGGCAAGATGTGCTTTGAACAGATTTATATTCTGATTTATACAGCGCTTTTTTCTTTCAAGCTTTGTCCTCTCCTTGACTTATTGTTTATTTTGGAGAAGAGCCACTAAAACTTAAAGGGAACAAAGTATGCCAAGTAATTAAAAACAACTGAACAGAACCAGTTTGATTTCTTCAGTGCCAGAAAGTCCATTACAGTTCTGGAAGTGGTAATGGATTAACCCTTTCTGTTGCTCTGGCCCAAAACTTAAAATGCTGGCCTCTGGCATACTACACTTAATGACAAGGTTGAAAAGCTTGCTGCACCCTTTAAGCTTCCACTGGTACTGGTATCAGACTTGGCATACACAAATATTCAAGTGCATGGAAGAATGTACTAGACACAGGATCAAAATGATCAGAGATCCATCCATTGGGCCATAATAGTAGTCAGATCAAAATGAAAATGGAAACATCTTATGAAACAAGTAAAATAAGTGGTATGCTCTGGAGTAAAGATGAACTCTTGAGGGACGTTGCTTTCTTTATGTATACACTTGTCTATACTGAAATATATGTCGCAAGGATTTTCTAACGGGGGGTTAAGGAACGTAGTGACTCTGCCCTTCCCATATTACTAAACAGGAGCGTGGCCCTGCCTATGTGGTGGGGGTTTCATGGTTGTGGTATGGAAAAGGGAGTCCTAATGTGAATAGTTTTGGGAGTCCATGATCCATGTGCAGAGGCCACTGGATGTTTAAACAATTGAGGGATGGTAACAGTAAAACAATGGAATCTAAACTTCTCTGCTGCACAAGGATGCCTGGTATAATACAAGGTTTATTTCTTTACTAGAATTAATTTAAGAATAGTTCCATCTTTTTAAATATTCTTGGTATAAATGGATGGTTAATCTTATTACAGAAACAATAATATTTCAGTATGTCACATGTGGGTTCTCATTCTTTTCATAGATACATTGCATTATCTATTCATTGAAAAAACTTAATCATAGACACACACTGTATAGAGACTGCTGTGCTATACATTTAATTAATATATGTTCCGGATTCAAGTCAACTTCACTGTGTGAAAACTATCCAAAATGAGTGGTTAAAACCTCTTTTAAAATTTCATGTTATGTTAATTAAAACAGAAGTTCCAGCTGCACTGTGCTAGGAAATGAAAAGTATGAAGAGCTGTTGCTATACGCCAATCTGGGTGTAAGTAGTTTGATTTCAATGGAGTTACCTTTCTTTGTTCCAGAGTTCAGTTTGGCCCTTATGTTTACTCATTATGTACTATGTACTGAAGCAATATGAAAATTACAATGGTGGTGAATTGCAGGGGGCTTATATCAAAACAGATATTCAACACAATTAAATTCCAGAATCTATTATACAGCATTAAGGTTTCATGGGTAAGTACTCAAAATTAGGAAATGATGACATTAAGGGTGAATGTATATAATTGACTCTGTTCCACTGTAGACGTTCACTGTAAGTCTACTTGCTCTATTTATGTTTACTCACAATTTTTTTAATCTCTTATTTTGTTAGTTTCATAGTATGAAACTTCACTAAATTCCTGCATAATTATTTTTATTATCAAGCAGAATCTCCTCTCAACTAGACAAATGCCTAGGAAAGTAGAATTTGACTCATCAAATCTAGAATAAGTTGTAACTTCATTGTAGGCCTGAATCTGCTGTCACTGAAACCAGAGGAAGTTTGGCAATTGATTACAGTGGGAACTGGAACAAACTCTGTGTTAGCAATGACAGAAATAGATGAAATACAGCTTTAATCCATATAATACCCCTTACAGGAACTGGGTTTAATTATACCTTCATTGATGGCATAGCATAGGTGTGAAGAGAAAATGTGGGGCACTTTATTTCATTGTTTTCCATGTGGGTTTCTCATTCATGTAATCGGTTCCTTGCCTTGTCAAGGGATTATTATAAAGCATATCACCGTCTAAAGGGATTAGCACACATTAAAGCAATTACCTGTTATACAGCATGTTTCCAGTATATCTGGCATTTAAGTACTGTAAACTTCACCCCTGTTTGGTAGGTATGCACAAGTGAACTGCTGTAAAACTCAAAGCATCACATTACATGAAATTTAAAAATAACAATATATTATGAAACCAATACCATAGTTACTGATTAATGCAGTTTAAGGTCTTAGACTTGATACAAGTTGCGGGTGGAAGTAATATTAACAAGTACAGAGCTTGGGAGGAAATCTCTCTCTCTCTCTCTCTCTCTCTCTCTCTCTCTCAAAGTGTAATTTATTACTATGATCTTTTAATGGCAGAGCATTTGCTAGGTTACATAGGGATTCAGATAATGAACATTGTTAGCATGAGCACTAACAGCAATTGTACTCCAAAGTTATTAAACCTCAGGGCATAAAGTTAGGCAGCTTTTCATTGGGGCTGAAGACAGGCTGCCTTCAGGGAACATGGTGCCCGTTAATCACCATGTGAAAGCCAGGCCGAGGACAGAAAAATGTGGAGGAGCCAAGGAATGGGACTGTGGGGGAGGAAAAAAACAGGGAAAAATGTGCTAACAATCTGCTCCAGAAGTTATGAGGAGTCAGGTCATGTGGATGAGGTGGATTTTAGGGGGAGAAAGAAGCACACTGATGAATGTGGCGAGTCACGGAAGGAGAATGTGATGAATAGGCGACTGAGGGGAAAGTGAGGAAAAATGGGGATTAAGTGAATGTAGGGCGCTGGTGATTTTGGGGGGAGGTAAGACACTGTGGGGAACTTACAGGGAGAATGAGTGGGAAAGCTGACTATCCTGCCTAGCTAGGGAGAAGGATAGAGTTGCAGCTCCCTACATCACTGGGGCTAGATGCAGAATACATATATTTACAGCAACAATATATGTATTTAAAAATTTGCAAAATGACACTGATTGCATGGTTGCCTTGGGGTGTAATTTAAAAAAAATAGGTCTATGTATTCTCCACTTTAATAGTTCCTTGATTTCTGCTTATGCACACACATTTTGGGGGGCAGGAGGTAAGAAATTGAACTAAAATTTTAAATTAAACTTTTGGAAGGACTAATGTCAATAATTAGTCCATATGGAGAAATGACACATGTTCAGAGGCAACCTTATTTTCTTTTTCTGCACAATTATAATGTGAGATTTGTTCATTTTCTAATAGAAGAATATTGATTTGCATAAACTGGGAGTGACAAGATGACTCGTGCTTTAAATGACACCCAAAGCTGTATGTGGCATAAATGACAGGAGAATAGGCCCCTTAGTGTTTTTAGATTTCAAGCACTAGGAGAGTCTGACAGCTTTTTCTGAGAGTAATTCAGAGGTTTAATTCCAAACTGTCAAGTCCACATTCGTATCAAAACTCTCTCAACTTTCAAAGCTTACGATGGAGTAATTTAGGTACCTGTAGAAAACAGGACAGTCCACAGAACACAAATCCCTTCACATAGTCAGTTCTGTGTGGCTAATTTTCTCTCTTGTTTGAAGTGCCCCAGTGCCTGTTCTAAGTTTTAAGAATTTAATTGCAAGTAACCCCTTCCATCCCTAAAATCAAAGAGTTATCATTGCCATCAAGGGTATGTCAATATTGGAGCTAAGAGTGTAATTTCCAGCTCAGTAGACACTCCCCCACTAGCTCAGTCAGAGCTAGCATGCTAAAAAGAGCACTGTAGCCATAGCTGTATGGGCAGCAGGACTGGCTAGCTGCCCTGAATATCTATCTAGGGCAGGGGTGGCCAAACTTACTGACCCTCCGAATCACCTACGCCAATCTTCAGAAGTTCAAGAGCCAGGGCACAGCTGATGAGGCTCAGGCTTTCAGCCCCACTCCTGTTGAAGCCCTGAGCCCTGGTAGGTGTGTCCCACAGAGCTGAAGCACTGAGACCACCCTCCCCACTAGGCAAAATCCCCTAACCCACCGCCGTGCTGTAAGGCACAGGTCCCAAGCACCCCCACCCCAAGTCTGGTAGGTGGAGAATGGGGGAGGTTGGGGGGGGGCGCCATGAGCTGCACTTTAACTGTAAAAGAGCCACATGTGGCTCATGAGCCACGGTTTGTCTACCCTTGATCTAAGGGTTCATATGGAATTGTACTTGAGGTGACTAGCTCATCTTACTGTCCATGCAGCCATTGCTACGCTGCCATTTTGTGCACTAGCTCTGATATGTCTACTTGAACTGGAAATCACACCACCTGTTCCACTGTAGACATTCTCTTAGAATCTGGGGGGCTCAGAGGGGGTGTTTTTTGGGTTTTTTTCCAAAATCAGATCCACTAAATACTGAGCACTGTCAGGGCTTTTTGTTTTTTCCACCTCTTTCTAGTCATAGATTGCTGCCCATAACTGCTCCGTCAGGAAGACTGCAACATCTAGAAGAGGAGGTTATGAGATTCCACATTACTCCAATTTCTTGGCCTCTAATTATTACAGTATCAGGGCCAACACAGCTACTGTATTTTTGTTTGACATTAATTTTTAATTCACTTTTTTCACCATTTGTATTAGAGAGGTGAGAACAGGCAGGGAGTGGCACTTGGCATGGTACCTACAGGGGTCCATTTGCTCTGAGACTGCAATACAATGGGCCTGTATCCTCCTCTCATAAGAACATAAGAACGGCCGTACCAGGTCAGACCAAAGGTGCATCCAGCCCAGCATCCTGTCTACCAACAGTGGCCAATGCCAGGTGCCCCAGAGGGAGTGAACCTAACAGGCAATGATCAAGTGATCTCTCTCCTGCCATCCATCTCCACCCTCTGACAAACAGAGGCTAGGGAAACCATTCCTTGCCCATCCTAGCTAATAGTTGTATGGTCCTCACATCTAGGCAATACCTAAATCTTGCTGAATCTTTCTGTATGACATTGCTAAGATATGACCTTTCTTATCCGTCCACATAGCTAAAACTCTTGTCCAGGTTCTCTTCATCTTGCACTGAAATTACTGCAACATCATTCGCTCTGGCATTGACAAATGCCATCTTGTTCTGCTCATATCCACTTGGAAGCTGCTGCCAGAATCATTTTCCTAGCCCATCACTTTGATTATGTCAGTCCTCTCTTTCCATCACTCCAGCTGTCTCCCTTTTCTCTATTGCATCAAACATAAGTATTCACTTTCAAGGTCCTTTCCAGCCTATCCCCACTCTGCCTATCATGTTTTGATTTGCTATTGAGTTGTCAACTCTCGCTTCTGATGAGCCCAAGATGCCAGACTGCATTATCCACTTGTTAAATTTTCAAAAAAGTGCCCTTGTGCCTTTTCCTATATTGCGCCCCCCTCCATGTTTGGGTGGCTCTCTCCATAAGTGTTGGGAAACTGATCTCTTTATCCACCTTCACATCTATCCTTGGGGCCCTCATGCAACAGAGTATGGCTTTAGAGAACCCTAGAACCAAATGTACAAAGAGCCAGCCCTAGTAAGGTCCCTGTAACAGGAAAGAACCCTAGGTCTGGAAGAAGCAAGGGAACACCATCTCTGGTAGTGGGCCACTGTAGTTCAGTAAATACAAGCAGTGGCATCTGGTAATGAAATGGGTTGCTGACTGGGGGAAACATAGGTGGCTGTGCTGGGGGAAAGCAGCTGCAAGAGAATTTTAAGGGGGAGGCAAGGGAGTAGATTTCCTCCCTCCTCCCCCCCGACTGAGATTTAGCCAGGATATTTAAGTTCACAGCCCAGTCTTTGTGCAGATAGGGCCAATACCCCACCAGATCTTTAAACTTCCCCACGCACACCCTGGCTGGCACCTTGTCTGTGCATCTCACTGGACAATACAGATTTTGTTTGCTTATTGTTAACATGTAAAATTCTTATTGAACTTTGTTTCATTACACACGACCCTTGATTCCCATATGAGAGATGACTTGGTGCAATAGTGGATATAGGGGTGAGCTATCTGCTGAACAGCTTTCAGGCCCCTCTCATGATCTTTTGTAGTAAGGGGAAAAAATCAGTACCTATGACTGAGATGAAGAAAGTTAGAAAGAACTGAGGATGCATAGATGGAGAAACAGACAGTGGGCTTTATGTTCTGAACTTAAATTTGTTGTAAACTAATTACTTTTGGTCATTTTATGTAAAAAGCAGTGAATATCCACAGATTATACAAATTAGGTTATTAAATCATTTACATAAACTCTTCATATTTATACACCTTAAGCCTTAACAGATAGGTTAAAAGAAACCTGTCTTCCCCCCCCCCTCCAAAAAACCACCACTTTTAAGTATCTATCACAGTAAGGGGCAAACTTTTTGGCCCAAGGGCCAGATCGGGGTATGCAAATTGTATGGTGGGCCATGAATGTTCATGAAATTGGGGGTGGGGGTGGAGGAGGGGGTGAGGGCTCCAGCTGGGGTGTGCAGGCTCTGGGGTGGGGTGGGGAATGAGGGATTGGGGTGCAAAAGGGTGCTACGGGCTGGGACCAAGGGGTTTGGAGGGTGGGGGGGATCAGAGCAGGGGCAGGAGGGTGGGGCGTGGGAGGGGATCAGTCACTTACCACAAGCAACTCCTGGGAGCAGTGTCATGTCCATCCTCCAGCTCCTACGCAGAGGTATGGCGAGGTGGCTCTGCACACTGCTCCGTTTGCAGGTGCTACCCCTTCATCTCCCTTTGGCCATGGTTCCTAATCTCTCTATAAAGACTTTGGCCCATTTTAGTTTTGATCATCCTTCCTCATGGGCAAGAGATAATACAGACGAGTCTCATCTTACGCGGGGGTTCCGTTCCACGGTTAGCGTGTAAACCAAAAACCACGTATAGTCAAAATTACATTGAGTTGAATGGCGGGCGGAATCGCCCGCACTACAGGTACAGTATTAAAATTATTTTTCTCTTTTTTTGTGTTATGTTTTTGTTTTTGTTTTTGCCGACTGCATAAAGCTGAAATCGTGAATGTTAAATTCACATAAGATGCAACAGACCTGTACCGTTCATAGAGATTTAGCATTTTGCACTAGGTAAAGTTTGTTTGTTTGTTTTTCTTGTTTGGTGAGTTACATAGTTCAGAACATACATTCTACAGTTATATAGCAAACACGTAAGTATTACCTTCTAGCAGCGGTATAATGATTTACAAGTTTGCTTGTCAACCATCACACCAATGATGCAATGCCAATGCCGGCACACCCATCTCAGTGATGTCTGTAAGTACTCTTGTACTCTTTTTCTTAAAGCATTGCTAATAGTATGTGCTTATATGAAGTACACACACACTTTTGTCAATCGGTTTCTCATTTGGGGGCCTGTGATTAACATTGCATTTGAAAAGGGATCAGTCAACAAAAATTTTTTGAAAACCACTGCCTTATAGCATGGGACACAGGCATTATAAGTGACATTAATGCAGCCACTTACAAGCATTTCATAAAGTCTAAACGCATTGTTATCAGTTCAATACCTATCTTAACCATACTAACAAACAGGTAAACAGACTGGTTTCCAGCCATAAATTTGCTAATACTCAGCTCAGACCTAATGCCTTGGCAAGAGCTTGCAGCTGTTTTGCCAACATCACAATCACGGACTATATTTCTTTACATTTATTTTTCTAACAAGTGCCATCTTTATTAAGATTTTCCTCATTCAATTTCTGTTGAGCTTTCAGACTACTAAATGAGCATTTCTGTCCCCTAGACAAAAACAAATAGGTCAGAGAGGGGTCACCTCGCTCTTATGTGGTGGAACAAAGCCAGTTTTGTTTGCTGTTGCACTGTCACTTATCATCCATGGCATTTACAATATTTGTGATGATGGTTTTACATGGAATAAATTACATATGCATCTTGATGAACAAAGCTCCTGTTCTTGTGCAGTTGATGATGGTTGCAAACTTTGTTAAAGTTCTACAAACATTCTCAGTCATAAACATCATGAATTATTTGTATTTCCAAGAGAGTGTAGAGAGCAAGTTGCACTTTGATGATGCGATAGCGTAGAGGAGGTCTTTGCTTTTATAATGCCATGATTTTAAGCAGAACTCTCCATTGCTTTCAAATTCAGATATGAATATACAACTTGACTTCTCATTAGGCTTACTTCCTATGTACAGTGTTAACCAGTGATGAGCTGCCAAAAAATTAACAGCCGGTTCCCTCCTCCTCACCCCACGAAGGGGGTCGTGCCCCCCCGCCCCAGGGGACTCCTGCCCCATCCAACCCCCGACGTTCCTTGATGCCATCTCCCCGGGACCCCTGCCCCATCAACCCCCCCTTCCCTGTCCCCTGACTACCCCCCGCCATCCCATCCAATCCCTCCTCTCATTCCTAATCACCCCCCAGAACCCTTGCCCCCATTCAATCCCCCTATTCCCTGCCCTCTGACCGCCTCGACCCCTATCCACCGACCCCCGAAATCCCCTGCCCTCTTCCAACACCCCCTCCCTGCTCCCTGCCCCCTTACTGCACTGGAGCCGAGCCGGGGATGCTGCCCCAGGCCGGAGCTGCTCAGCCAGAACCACTCGGCTGGGGGTGCCCGGCTGAAGTCGAGGCCGGGCTGGAGCCATGCTGCCCGGCCAGCTGGAGTCGGGGCCAGGCTGGGACCGGACCGCGCCACCAGGACTGGAACCGGGCTGGGACACGCCGCCTGGCTGGGACTGAAGCCAGGTCCGGGACACACTGCCCAGCCTGGGCGCCTGGCTGGGGCTGGGGCCAGAGGTGGGCCAAGCCACCGGGGCCAGAGTCGGGCCACACCACCAGGCCGGGACCGAAGCCAGAATCGGGGTTGGGGCGCGCTGCCCGGCCGGGGCCCTCCTCGCTCCCCTCCCCCCCCCCCGTAAAGCCACCCTTCTCAGCACTCCCAGGCTTCCTGAGTTCAGGGGAGGAGGCAGAGGTGAACTGGGGCCAGGGGTGGGGAGCTGCTGGAGCTTTACGGTTGTTAATTTTAAAAGCCCTTTTCGAACCAGTTGTCCCGCATGGGACAACCAGTTCTAAAAGGGCTTCTAAATTTAACAACCGGTTCCCGTAAACTGGTGGGAAGTGGCTCCAGCTCACCACTGATGTTAACATGAAACTTAGAGCATTGTTTAAAACAAGCATTATAATTGTGTCTACATCATCAACTTTAGAACTCATTTTAAATATCTAATTTTTTCATGCATCTCAATCCATCATATTCTTTAGATGACTTATTGTGTAGAAATTTCCAATATTTATCTTAACAGCTGCTTGATTCAGCAAGGCATTTGAGTATGTGCCTAACTTTAAGTAGGAGAGTAGATCCCTGAAGCTTTGCTGGATTGGAGTTTAGAAGACCAAATACTTGTTCAGTTTTTGAAAAATCATCTTAAACTTTAATTTTTAGAAAGACAAACTCTATCTAATATGACTGTTTTTGCCTTTGGTCATCTAGAAATATTGTTCTTCTCTTAGCAAAGTATTTCCCTCCTATTACTAAAGCACATTTGTCTTATTTCATTGCTAATGAAGGAATAGCCCTAGATATCTAGCCCTTCTACTTGGCCCCAGCATGAGAACAACCAACAAATTCCACCTAGGAGGCTGTCGATTATCCATCAGTTGATAACTGTCATCTGCTACTGACCTGAACTGGCTTTGAGCTGGCAACCTATATAAAAGTTCTACATTCTATTACCTAGTTCTCTGAGGCATCCAGTCTCCCTGACAGTATGGTATGTTAAGGGTACAGCATAATGCAGCACTTTCAGTGACAAAAGCAATTCCGACAATGTCTAGTACCTCAATTCTCTTTATGAGGTATCAGAGGCACCTTCATAGCCATTCTTTGTTCAATGAGTATAGCTTCTTTTTGAAAAGAACAAGTTTTTTTAATCTATAATCCAGAGAGAAAAGGTGGATGAAATAATATCTTTTTTATTGGAACAATTGCTGTTTGTGAAAGCGACAAGCTTACACAGCACTCTTCTTCAGGTCTGGGCTCAAAATCTTGTCTCTTTCACCCACAGAAGCTGGTCCAATAAAAGATATCACCTCATTCATCGTTTCTCTCTAAGATCCTGGGCCCAACATGGCTACAGACTATCTAAATTTCCCTCAATTTGCAACGGCTGGCAATCTTTCTGTCTGGGCTAAGTGGGCCTGCAGACACAAAGCAGTCAGCCCATCACCACTATACTAGGAGGAATGAGAGATGGCGAGGCCTCATGGGGGCATTCTGTGCCCCCTGTGTGCTATGGAGACATGCTTGGCAGCAGATCTACAGAGGCAGGGCGTGGGTCTGTGTTGGAAGTGGGGATGGGTTTGTGACTACACCAGTGTTTCCTAGTCAAGGTGTGCTTGACTTGCTTAAGAAGGGAGAGATGCAAGATGCAAAAACGTATCCAGTTAAACAGCAGTTCTCCATAGCTGGTATGGAGAGGAACTGTGGGAGGAATGTTGCTTAGAGAAGGCAGGGAGAGCTCTCTCTCTCTGCATTTAGCTGAGGAGGAAGAATCAGTGCTCTCCCTTTATCCCCAGATAATATCGATGTGTGGTGGCAAAGCTGCACATTTCTCCTCTAACCACCACTTATATTGCAAGCATGCTGCTGTGATTGCAGGTAAAGCCTCTAATGGATCTTTGTAAGCCACCTCCCTTCACTTAGCTGAGGGAGCAGCTTCTATGTACAAGATCACAGTTTTAGGCAGCAGCCCTGTAGTGGGGCAACTGCCCCACTCCTGGAGAACAGGCGTTAAAAGCAGCCAAGCTAAGCTGATTGGGGAAGCGGCCACAGCTTATAAGAGGACTGGGGGTCAGGAGCTGAAGGAGTCTCACTCTAGCTCAGGAGTGGGAAAGGTTAGTTGCCTAGGAGCAAGGTACCTGTAGCAGAGCAGAGCAGTGCTGGAGAATAGGGCAAGGGAGCTGAGGAGCTTCAGCCTGGTAAACCCCCAGGCTGCAGGCCTTGAGGAAGGCCTATGAAAAGGTACTGGGGCTGCAGAGGGGCAGCCCGAGGACAGGAAAAGGCTATTACAGACTGCAGTCTGCCCCAGTGAGCGGGAGCTAGATGATGACGGGCAGTAGCCACTGAGGGAAGGTGGGTTTAGAGGGTTGGGGGTTTCCCTGGGAAGCCCAGAGTAAGGGGGTACTGCTGGGGGCAGAACCCTGAGGTAAAGAGGCACCAGGGTTGGGAGGACATGGGCCAGCGGCAAGTGTGACCACTGGCCAGTAGGAGGCGCTCTGTATGCTGGAGAGTTCATTCCTGAGACAACCAACAGGAGGCACCATGCTGGTGAATCTCACTTCACTACAAGCCCCTAAAGCCAAGATTCAACTCCCTGCTCCTGCTTATTTGTATATAGCACCATACATATACAAAGCAGTTTAAAGAGTGAAAATTTGTCACCTTTAACCAAGCCATATTTTGAACCTAAGCTTTAAGAACCCTATGGCATGATGAAGAACCTGTAACTATCCCCGATTTGCCACCCATTGTTACATGTTGCTTATGCCACATATTTCAACTAAGTTTTAGAAGAATTCAGGGTGAAAATACAAGAGTACTTTTTCTAACATGAAATATAATATTCACATATTGTGTCATGCCTAATATTTATAAGATCTTTGTGGTTTTATGTAGCTGAGTATAGTGTTAAACTATTGTAGTGATGGGGTGTGGCCTTCCTCAGACTAACAGGAAGGAACCTCCTGCCCACTTCTTGGTGGGCGGAGCCAGGACACCCACACCCACTCAGCTGGAAGCGGAGGGGCAGGACAGGAAGTATAAAGAGTGGGCCCAGCAGCTCAGTTAGGCTGGAGTCACTGAGGGAAACAGACACTTCCCACCCACTGCTGGAGCAGGAGCCTGAAGAGGACATCTGCAGCACTAAGGACTCACCAGATCTGGTAGATCTGCCAGCCAACCAGGATGTGAGGAGCTACTGGGACTGCTGTTGGTGATGTACCCTGGGGAGATGGAGGACAAACCTGAGATACAAGTACACAGGGAGGAGAGTGTAGGAAGTAGCCTCGGGATACTAGACTTTAAGCCAGTTGTGCTATTGCCACAGAACTGGTCAGCGTGTTTCTGTTGGATACCCATTGACCCAGTGGTGGAACACTCCGCCACTGTTAGGGCCCCGGGCTGGGATCTTGTGAAGTAGAGTGGGCCCAGGTTCCCATGCCCCCTGCTGCCAATGCCATTCCTGAGGTGGCAGCCTCGCCACTTTAGGCCAGGAGGCCTGCATTTCTCTGTCTGCCAGAGCTAAGACATCAGACTGGCTGGCACTCAGCCCTGCTTAGAGGGCCTGAGCCCCTAGACTGGTGGCTTCTTGGCCCTGCCTAGAGGATCAGGGCCTTGGAGACTGCTAATTCTCCAGTGCTCTTTGCCTTGCTAGGACCTAAGGGGGCATGACCTCTCTCAGAGACTGATGGGGAGGGAGAGCCATGCACTCCTACACTATGCTTACCATACCAACAACACATCGCTTTTAGCCAGTGATCCCTTTTTAAATTAATAGCAATTTAACACATTGTTATGTAATATGAGGGAAAACTACAGGGATAGTTCTGTGTGTCAGTGGTACATTAACATTAGTGCTCATTCTTAGAACTGTAATAGCTTCTCACAAAGGTAACTGTAGGTATTGCAAAAAACTGTTTGCTCATGATTGGGTGCCTTCTGCCAACCTGACTGACCTCATGGGAAAGGATCTAGCCACTATTGGGCAGTCTGACACTGTGACACTTCTCCCAGGGATGAAAATTACCTTGTTGCCACTTGCCTCCAGAGTGAGGGAGTCTTGCCTGTGCTATTGGGATGTTAGTTCCTTTGCACAACTAGCCTGCCAGCCACGCAAGCAGTCTCCTCTGGGCTATCCCAATCTTGCTGGATGGCAATAGATGCACCCCAGTCTGAGTACCTTCAAAGTGTCCCCCTGTGGTATCCAGCCCAGATCACTGGTTACCCACAGAAATCCCAGATCCTCATCCCCAAAGAAGCAGTGTAGCTCAATTTACCTTAGCCCACTGCTCGTATGTCACACACAGCCCTGGAGTTCAGTTATAGTAAAACAAAAGGAAATATATGAAAAATTAAATTTAAATTAGTTTTAATTGGACAGGAGGTTTCCTAGGGATGGGCTAGTAATTGTGACTAGGGTATTTGTACCTCTTTCAATCTGTCTTCACTGCAAAGTGATTACTCAAGTATTGCTCCTAACCCAAGTCCCATCCACAGGCAGAAATCCTTAACTTGATTGTGGTGGTGTTTTTAACTCAACTTTGCTGGCCTATCAAGGGCAATAGGCTAAAGCTCAAGTCAACACAACTTGGCAGCTGTTAACATGACTACTCTACTGAGAATGCAGGCTAGCTGTACTTGAGTGCAGGGCCGGCTTTAACAAGTTTGGGGCCCGATTCGTACTCACCCGGCGGCACTCTGGGTCTTCGGCAGCACTTCGGCATCAGGTCCTTCACTCACTCCGGGTCTTCCCTGGCACTCAAGGACCCGCCGCTGAAATGCCACCGAAGACCCAGAGTGAGTGAAGGGCCCGCCGCTGAAATGCTGCTGAAGACCCCCGGAGCGCTGCTGGGTGAGTAAAAATTAAAAAGGCACCAGCACAGGGCCCTCTTAAGCGCAGGGCCCGATTCAGGGGAATCAGGCAAATCGGCCTAAAGCCGGCCCTGCCTGAGTGCCACTAGTCCTCCAATGCCTTCCCACATTTCCCCTCTGTGCCCAACGAGAACAGACAACTTCTCCCATAATTCACTAGAAAAGAGTAGCTCAGCCTACTACATCCCTAAGAACCATGAACTATAACCTCAGAAGTAGTGGTAAGATGAGCGAGTGACGTGGCACTGTGAATATAGCAGCTCACGTTATTTCTCGCTGTGACTGCTCTCACTCAAGATAGGCTAACTTGAGAGGTGTTAACTCAAATATAGATAACTTGAGTTAATTCTGCAGTGAAGAGTCACCTTTAGTTTATGCCCATCCTAGTAAAGTAATTGCCCATTACAAGGAAGTGTATGTGTTCATGGGGACCAACTTCAGGTAGAGGCTTTAGAGCCTAATGCTTGTAGTGTCTACAGTGCTGGACTCCAAGTTTGTGGTACACAGAGAATACACTAGCCCTCTCTAATAGTATCACAACACTCTCAGTGTTGGCTAACATATGCTAAAAGATTTAGGGCAGGATTCTCTGCAGCATTCAGCTTGTGCTGGGTGCAGCAGAAGCAGGGCTGTCAGGGAGCCAGTTACAGCTCTCTGATTCCCAGCCCAGCCCTGAATATTGGTTAGAGCATCTAGGTTGCATTGGATCAGGAAGAACAAGGACCCATAAGACAGAAAAGGGATCTTAGTGAGTGGTTCGCATTAGCTGGTTCTGGTATTAATACATATGACACTAAATTTAGGTGGGAATATCAAACATGAACTAACCAAGTTCTTAGTCCCAGCCATATTAGGATTTGTGTAGAGTTGCCAACCCTCCAGGATTGTCCTGGAGTGTCCAGGAATTACAGATTAATCTGTAATTAAAGATTGTCATGTGATGAAACCTCCAGGAATACATTCAACCAAAACTGGCAACCGTAGATGGGACAAAGGAAGGAATTATAGATGTGCGTATGATGAAAATGCTGGCCCAAATAATAACTTCTGTAGGTAAAATCACTAAAATAATTGATCCAACAGGAGGTGGCTTCATAAATGTTTCAATTGTTATAACATGTACAGCAAGCATATTTGCTGTCTCAGTTGGGGCTAGAATTAATTGACCTTCAGCAGGAAGTTATCCCACATTTCATCAATTATTCTCATTTAAATCAAATTACAAAGATGAAAAAATACACAGCCAAAGTGTCCAAAATATAGTTATGCCTCTGCAATGGTAACCTCTGAAATGTGTTCAGTAATCATTCTAATTTGATTGCAATAATATTAAAAATTCAATTGCCAACCTCCTTGACCCAAAAATTTGTGATAAGTCAAATTCTCTATAGGGAAATTATAGTAGGTTAATGATAATAAAGTGATACCTACTATGGGTGCATATGTTGGTGAAGAACAATGATCCAGGGGACAAACCCCATTTGGAATCCTGCCAGAATTTTAAAATCTACTTTTCTTTGCACCTGTGATGCAGCGATGCACTTTGTTGTGGAGTGGTAGGGAGCACAAACTGCTCAGTCTACCTGTCAAATTGGCATCCAAGATGTGTGGACATGGTTCATGTCAGTAATAACACCAAATGTATTTTAAATCATACTATTACTTATGGTTGGATTGATCTCACCTGCAAAAGCTCTATTATGGCATGGTGTATGAAAGAAGGCAAAGTGCTTAAAATTAACAAATAAAGGTACCATTTAAACATATACCTTAAACCTACATTAAACTTGGTTAAAAAGGCAGTATTTTTTGACTGATACTCACCCACAATTTATGGTGCCTATTCCTCCATTAAGCCTTAATCTAGTAACAGTATTTGAAAGGAAGGAAAGTATGAACCAACTTGTGGGAGGACAGTAAAAAAAACGAACAAAACATAGCAAATTTTTATTTACCTAACATATGGAACAAAATTGTGAATACATTTAACATAGGAACATATTCATGCATTTGTATAAGTTCATATATATATTCATTGTGCTTTAGCTTCTAATTGTAATAGCATTGTTAAAATGTATTGCTAAGTGAGAATTGCGATTCGAATACTGGCAGCTAAAACCAATAATGCAAAATCAAAGCTGTTCTTAAAAAAATAATGTGATACCTATGTTGTTTCTTAGGGACCAATGAGGTCTCAGTTGGGAGAGTGTAAAGAAATGAAACTGTGATTAGGTGAACTTACCTCATGTAAGATGGTAAGGGTTTAAGTGTACTTAATGGATCAAATATATCTTGCATTAGAGAGTAATATATAAGCAAATACATATACAATACAAATGTTGGTCTAATTTAATGTGATCAATAACCCTTTTGGGAAGGAGTATAAACAAAGCCGCCTTGGCTTTCTAAATATCCTATTTAATTTTTGGGATGCTCCTGAATGTACGTGTCTTGTGTACAGGACAATGAAAACACAGTCAGGGTAAATAAGGGAAGTTCCTGTCAAATGCTAAGATTAATAGCTTTGTTATTGTTAATAAGTAGATAAACCTGTTATATAATGGAGTGTGTAATGTGGAATTTTATATTCGGTCATACATATTATATAACAAATCAGAGGAGGGGGTATTGCTAAAAATAGGGTGTCATTTTGGGTATAAAAAGATGTACAAAGATTTAACTTTTGCCTCTGTGGACAGCATTCATCTGTGTACGGGCAGTCAATTCATTGGCCTGTCATCCGCAACTGATCATTGGGCTGTGGCATTTTGTACCTATGCTGAAAAAAACTTGTTCCTTGGATTTGAACTTGGAGTTACCAGTGGCTTTTGTCTGCTACAGCAAGCAACAGCTGTCTGCTTTGCTAGATTCGTAAGGTAACCTGTGGGCCTGGTAGGCAATTCTGGAATATCCTTGTACACGCCAGCACAAGAAGCCTAAGCAGAGGATCACAAGCTAATCACCATGGGTGAAAAAATTCAGGCTAAAATCTAGATGTTTGTGTTTGACTAATGTTAGCTATATAATCTCAGTGAATATGTTTGTACTTATGTGGCATCCAGATCTCACAAGGTCTTGCAAGATTTACCTGGGCCAATCAGAAGCAGTGTTAGAAGCAAAATTCCAGGTGCCTCAATGGGCTAAGAATTGAGATCAGATCCAAGGGACAGGACAGACTCACTAGAGTGCCAAGAAGGCATTTATCACTGGTGTATCATTAATATATGTGCCATACTACTATGTCTGGCTATAAATACAAATCAGATTGCCAGAACCATTAGGAGCTTAAAGAAAGGGAAAGAGAAGAAGATTGGAGGACTGACTGATATCCTCTTATTTTTCCAGACAGAGAAGGCCTCTCAACAGTTTGGCTCAGGCAATTCACAAAGTGAGGAACTGGATGAATGAAAACAGCAAGATGAAGGTGATTTCAGTACAGAGACTGTGGAAGTTTATGATGAAAAGCAGCCAGACGAATCACGATTCTAATCGAATGACTTCCAAACAGGTTAAGTAATACCACCACCAGTCTCGGAGGCAAGCTTGCAAGAAGCAGGAGAGAGAGTAGTGCTGCATTATTAATGAATCATGCAGGGTGTGGGGAGGGTTGTGTTTTTGGTTTGGTTTGGTTTTTTGTTGTTGTTTTTTTAAGATCCAGGATTGTGACCTAAACATATTACAGATTCTGTTTTGTCAAAAAAATGGTTCTATCTAGAGTACCAATTTCAAAGAAATATGGAAGGTAGTGACATCAAGGCCCAAAGATGTTGATGGCCATAGTTTTCCTGAATTTCTTCTCTGACGTAAGATTTCCAACAACAGAGAAGATTTTAGGAGACTGGCTTGTTTGGAGTGCTACCTACCAAACACTGTACTGGCAATTTTCTGAAGACTATCTATGCCATTTGAAAAATATTTTTTCTTTCTTTAAGTAGTATCTCTGTGGGATGAGATGTGGGCCTAAGTTTGCCCTGGGCCCAGCAAAATATTGCTTCGAGCCAACCTGCCTTCCTCAATGCAGAGAGCGCCAGTTTCACCATCTTTTAATCTACTGGAGTCTCCCTAACACTGGGGCTATCCCTGACAAGGAATGCTATAGCAGCGTTCCCTTGGGAGGCACACACGCAGTGGAGCAGGGCTGAGAATATTGCCCTTTGTGGTCCGTACTACCTTTTTTTTTAATTGATTAGCTTTCAGGACATATTCAGTTAGCACTGTCTGATTAAGACTAAATGCGACCTAGCTCCAACCTTTGCATACACCCCTCCCCCCAACAAGTACCTAGACCTGGTGCACCTTTCCTGTCTGGTTCATACACTTTAAGTTCTGCCTTTAAAACTCCATTTCACATAACAATTTAATTTTTAATGATTAAATTTTGCCATTTTATATTGGAATTGAAGAGGAGGGTCAAATGCATCATTGTTTTTGAATTTTAAAGTCAACATTACAGGCTTCTCCTCTTCTGCATTGAAGTTCCTCTCTTACTGCTTCCACTCCATCAAGTGGAGTCTGAAAGTGGGGTAGCTGAGGTTCTCTTTATGCAAGAAGAGGAGGCATTGGACACATGCAAGATAGGCTGTCTGGTATCTGAACCATTCCATCCTCCATAGGTCATCTGGATCATGACCTGACACGGACATCATGACTCCTAGCCTACTACTCTTCCTTCCCATGACATGCTAATATAAGTGAGTGGCTACTAGCTCCTTTCTTCCTATTAATATTATTTAGTTTCTTCCTATTAATATTCTTTCTTTAGTTTCTTCTGAATTTGCTCAAGATTCAGATAGCACAGCATTTTGAGGAGGAACAATTATCTTCTTAATAATTATAAGCATTACACAAGTGCCTAGAGGTCAAAAAAGATATTGGGCCGCCCCTGTGCTAAACATCCAACAAGCAACAGTCTCTGCCCTAACGACAAGGCAAAGGATGAAACAGAGGCACAGAGAGGTGAAATGACTTGCCCAAGTTCAGTCAGCAGGAATAGCTCTTTCAATTCCTGATGCCCATATTTGATTCATGGCAGCATTAGGGGACATAATTTTTATATGCATGTGTCCCAATTTGAGCATCCAGTTGTGGGATTTCAATGTCTTTTTAAGTCTCTGTATTTGAAAATTGCACCCTGTGCACATGTGTGTGCAGAACAGAGGAGTGGGGTTCTTTTGCTTTTTGTAGGTTTTTCAGTGTTCAATAGAAATGAATATTAATTTCAGTTTTTCCACTGTCATATTTGCTCTTTTTACTGTGCAGTGCAGAAAACTTGCCAAGTGCTAGAAATCCACCACCCTAAAATTCCTTTAACTTGAGGTCCATTGGGTATAAGGAAGACTGTTCTACTTCAGATGTGCGTTAGTATTCTAACATTTCTGTACAGAGCCATAGTTGTGCCTGGTGCTATGTACAGACTGTCTAGCCTAAGGAACTTACAATAGAGGCTAGAACCTGAAAACATTAGTAGCTGCAGTACTTTCTAGCAGGAGAAATACCTTTGTAAACTGTATACTTCTTAAAGATTGCAACTGTATTTCCTTCCTGTGTATAAAGTATCATGCACATCTGTGTCACTATACAAATATTGTAGCAATGGTGTAAAGAATTTCTGAAGCAGATTATTAGAGAGACAAGGATGAGGTAATATCTTTTATTGGACCAACTTCTGAAGCGGAATAGCCTTCTTATTTGAACACTGCAAGAAACATACAGCACTTCATGAGACAGAGACCAAAGGTGTCATTTTCAACTCCTGAGCAATTGATGGCAAGAAATATACAATCTGAGTAAACTGTATGTAAACTATATGACTTAAGTACATGTAAGCATGAAACATCTATAAGGTTTGAAAAGTTACTGTGATCTGTCAGTTTAAAAAAAAATTGTGCAAGGGCCATATTTTACCACCCTTAGGTCACATGTTCAGTTAGACTCAGTGCTTCCAAACAGCCCCACTGAAATCAATTGGGCTCTACATGAGTCTATCTGCATTTTTGAGCTTGCTGGATCAGGGCTGTTTAGTACCTTACTCTAAGAAAAGTCCCATTCATGTCACTGGAGCTATTTTTGGAGTATGGTCCTATTTAGCAGGCCCTCTCAGAGGTCCAGAGAGGCCCATGCCACTTCCAGCTTTTGAGGCTTCTAGCCATAATAAAAATAAAAAATGACAGGAAAACAAAATAAGGCACCAAAAAAAGTGAGAGATAATTTGATTTTTTTTAATTTAAAAAATGCTTTTCTAGCCTTTTTTCTGTGCAAATGCACTAATTATTGAGGGGAAAATCTAGCTTTTGTGCAATGTCACAGTTGATATTAAGCATGGCAAGCCCATTCAAACACTTTTGTCCTATAGTTGAACGGTGATAGTTCTTTACCCACTTCAACACATTGAAGGTGCATTCACCTGAAGCCACTGATGCAGGCAAACTGACAAAAATACGCGATGCAACTGTGATATTAGGAAACACCCCAGAGAGTCCAAGTTCTAATATTTCTTGAAGCAATTCCTTTGGCTTGCAATCCAATTTAAAGTTCATGGAATATATTCATTTGAGGAAGATGACCTAATCACTGAGATCTTTTGAGATTTCTTTGTTGTTCTGTTGCTGAAATTGTTCAGCTGATGAAAGTAGATCTTCATTACTCAGTCTCTTGAACTGCCAAAGAAACCCCAAAAGGGTACAAATTAGTCAGTGGCTCAGATCAACATGTAAGACCTGATTGAATAGAGTCAATGACGACAAGGAAGACCTTGACTCTATAATGCTGCACAGCATCAAATTCAGAGGTAAGGTGCGATTGGTGGAGAACTCAGATGAAATGCCAATATTCTGTGCTACTAATTTGGACTCAGGATCACATCCCATTGTTCATGAATCTGTTGAATGTCATTGATGACTTTCAGTGTTATCCCTCTCAACATCAAGTGTAGCATTGCGTGCTTCAATTATCAGATTAGTTTGGTGGATCATTATAAGTAAAAGCAGCAAAGAATCCTGTGGCACTTTATAGACTAACAGACGTTTTGGAGCATGACCTTTCGTGGGTGAATACCTACTTCATCAGATGCATGTAGTGGAAATTTCCAGGGGCAGGTATATATATGCAAGCAAGAGGCATGCTGGAGATAACGAGGTTAGTTCAATCAGGTAGGATGAGGCCCTCTTCTAGCAGCTGAGGTGTGAAAACCAAGGGAGGAGAAACTGGTTTTGTAGATGGCAAGCCATTCACAGTCTTTGTTTAATTCTGAGCTGATGGTGTCAAATTTGCAGATGAACTGAGGCTCAGCAGTTTCTCTTTGAAGTCTGGTCCTGAAGTTTTTTTGCTGCAGGATGGCAACCTTAAGATCTGCTATTGTGTAATTGTGTAGCCAGGGAGGTTGAAGTTTTTCTCTACAGGTTTTTGTATGTTGCCATTCCTAATATCTGATTTGTGTCCATTTATCCTTTTCCATAGAGACTGTCCAGTTTGGCCGATGTACATAGCAGAGGGGCATTGCTGGCATATGATGGCGTATATTACATTGGTGGATGTGCAGGTGAATGAACCGGTGATGGTGTGGCTGATCTGGTTAGGTCCTGTGATGGTGTCGCTGGTGTAGATATGTGGGCAGAGTTGGCATCGAGGTTTGTTGCATGGATTGGTTCCTGAGTTAGAATTACTATCCTGCAGAGTGCAGTTACTGGTGAGAATATGCTTCAGGTTGGCAGGTTGTCTGTGGGCAAGGACTGGCCTGCCACCCAAAGCCTGTGAAAGTGTGGGATCATTGTCCAGGATGGGTTGTAGATCCTTGATGATGCATTGGAGGGGTTTTAGCTGGGGATTGTATGTGATGGCCAGTGGAGTCCTGTTGGTTTCTTTCTTGGATTTGTCTTGCAGTAGGAGGCTTCTGGGTACACATCTGGCTCTGTTGATCTGTTTCCCTATTTCCTCGTGCAGATATTGTAGTTTTGAGAATGCTTGGTGGAGATTTTGTAGGTGTTGGTCTCTGTCTGAGGGGTTAGAGCAGATGCGGTTGTACCTCAGTGCTTGGTTGTAGACAATGGATTGTGTGGTGTGCCTGGGATGGAAGCTGGAGGCATGAAGGTAGGCATAGTGGTTGGTAGGTTTTTGGTATAGGGTGGTGTTAATGTGACCATCACTTATTTGCACCATGGTGTCTAGGAAGTGGACCTCCCATGTAGATTGGTCCAGGCTGAGGTTGATGGTGGGGTGGAAGCTATTGAAATCGTGGTGGAATTTTTCCAGAGTCTCCTTCCCATGGGTCCAGATGATGAAGATGTCATCAATGTAGCGTAGGTAGAGAAGGAGCGTGAGTGGATGAGAGCTGAGGAAGTGTTGTTCCAGGTCAGCCATAAAAATGTTGGCATATTGTGAGGCCATGCGGGTGCCCATAGCGGTGCCACTGATCTGGAGATATATATTGTTATCAAATTTGAAATAGTTGTGTGTGAGGATAAAGGCACAGAGCTCAGCAACCAGTTGTGCTGTGGCATCATCAGGGATACTGTTCCTGACAGCTTGTATTCCATCTGTGTGTGGGATGTTTGTGTAGAGAGCCTCTACATCCATGGTGGCTAGGATGGTGTTTGCTGGAAGGTCACCAATGCATTGTAGTTTCCTTAGGAAATCAGTAGTTTCATCCACAAAGATGACATCAGAATGCATTCAAATTTGGACATGTGCTTCTGAATAGACTGAAGTTCAGTTCAGGCCTGTGCAGTGAGAGATTCAAGCTCATTTAAAGCCTTTCTCACTAGATTCAAATGCTACACAACTGGTTGAATGCCATCAATCTATGCAGACCATCTAGTTTTGGACATCCCATGCAGCGAAACAGGAAGATTGCTTCAGAATTTCCAGCCTTTGTGGAATGCTACTGAAGAGATTGTACATTTGCTGAACAGTTCCAAAGTAACTAATTGCCTCCTTGCATGGTTCAGCACAGTCAACACCTACAAGGTTTAATGTGTGATTTCCACAGCTGGAGAAAATAGAGTTTGAATTATGCTCAAGCAGAACTGCCTGTACACCTTTGTACTTTTCAGCCATATTAGATCCATTGTATTAGGCTTGACCAATGCAGACTTGAAAATCTAACTTAAAATCTTCTAGAATTGCTAGTACTTGAGCAGGAATTTCTTTTTCAGTTTTTCTCATGAAATTATCAAACAAAATAAACATTTCTTCAATTGAAAATTTTGAGCTGTCTGCAATCCTAACATATTGAATAACCATAGTAGTCTGTTCCTTGTGAGAACAATTTGGAGTGGCATCAACAATGATTGAAAAATACTTGGCATTTCAAATCTCATCAAGAATTGTTGTTTGTACGAATGACCCACATAGCTTAAATGCGTTTTGTATGTGGGTGGAGAGATAATGGACTTCAGCTTTTGACTCTCTTGCAATTCTTGAACACATTTAATATGCTCTGATAAAAGTGGGCCATATTTGCTGAGGAGCTCAACTATACCTAGAAAGTTTCCATTTGCACGATCACCAATACATTGACTGGAATCAAAGAGAGCCAATCCCCAGTCAGAAAGAAAAAGGATGACATTCAGGATATGCTCAAGAAGTTTTTTCCAGTTATTAGTTTCTGTAGAGAGTTCAGTCAAGAGTAAATTCTCAGCTGAACTTACAGCTGGTGCTGCCCGACCGACTGATTTTTTCATGCAACATAGTTTTCTTTGTGTGACGTTGAACTCTTATGTGATGATATTTGGTCTATCAACTTCCTCCAACCTCTGATGCTCCATCCTGATTGATCAGAGAGAACAGATGCATTTGCAGCACTTTTGTTCAAAATGAAGCAGGGTTCACAGAACAGAGATTGTTTTTCCGTATTCCAGCATAACCAATCTCTTGTGCAGGTCTCACCATTTGGAAGAGTTTTTGTCAGCAGACGCGTAGGGAAAGCATGATTATCAGCATCTTGTGGAAGGTTACTTAAAATTTCAACACAACCTAATTTGAAGAAAAGATTTGGGCAGCATTGCTCTTGTCAATAATTCCACTGTCAGTCACTGTCACAGTTAAAACTGTAGTACTCATGAATTGCTCTTGCTGAGTAAGATCTACATCCTCCTGTTGTTGTTTCTTGATCATACACAGGATCTTCTGCTGCATCTGTTACTGTTGGCACATCTTCTTGACTACTGTCCTTATGTTCAGGTAGTGGCATTGAAATATCACCTGTTGCAGTTGCGGAGTTTTCATTATCTGTGGCATTGTTTGTTGGGTAAGGTGTGTTTGTTCCAGTGGTTTGAGAAATGAAGTTATTGGCTTCAAGTCCTTAGCTGCTGCTTCACTCAGTTGTTTTTGCCGTCTCTTGCTTGCACCACTTCCAAATCAACTCTTCATAGTGATCTATCTGGTCAATATGTAGCCTACCCAAACTTGAAATATTCTGTTGTAAATAGGTAGCTTATCTACACTTGAAATCTTCTACTGTAAATATGTACACCAAATGCTGAATGGTACACAGTGCTGAAAAGACTTAACACAAAGGGATACTAATTAAGAACACAAAATGAAAGACAGGTTATCCTTATCACTGAATCAAAACCCAAGCACACAAGGTATAATACAACAGGCTGAGCTGAAGACAAAGGGATGAATAATATATATAAAATAGTAATCACAGACACGGATACATCTCTTATTTACTTAAATTTGCAGCTGTAAGCTGAGAGTGTGTGTCACATTTTGGTCCGATAGGGATGCGCATAAAAACAAGTTGCGAAACTTATCAAATGCCAAAAATTAACAAGTGTCTAAATATGAGGCCTAGGCCAAATGGCCCTCTTGGCCCCCGCTTTGAGTGGCCCTGCTATTTAGTGTGAGTAAGGGAATAAAGGCTCTATATATGTACTTAAATGTGTCTTTTTTTAATGCAACATCTAAGAATATGATCATGTGACTATAACTGACTGAAAACATTTTTTTTAAAGTGAATTTTGTTCAAACAGCTTGGAGACTGGAGGCCTCTATACATAGAATAGGTACAGTACAAGCAATAGCAGCTCAAGTTCAAGCTCAAGGGGGAGGGATAGCTCAGTGGTTTGAGCACTGGCCTGCTAAACCCAGTGAGTTCAATCCTTGAGGGGGCCACTTAGGGATCTGGGGCAAAAATTGGTCCTGCTAGTGAAGGCAGGGGGCTGGACTTGATGACCTTTCAAGGTCCCTTCCAGTTCTATGAGATAGGAAGCTTAATAATAATAAGAGATATACCTAACATGCTGATACCAATGTGCCCAGACTTAATGGGAAAGAACCTTCTGGCTGGATAAAAGGGTAGATCAACCTATGCATCCATTCAGTCCTTTGCACTTCTCAGACCACCAGCTAGAAGGTCAATGTGATAATGTTTTTTTTTTAATATATGGACAACTGTCCCCTGAACTGGACTGAGATCATCAACCATAGGCTATCTAACAGCTGTCAAATAGTCAAATCTTTCAGTCACACCAACCAAAGTAGTAATATGCCATTTTAAAATTGGGCCAAAAATGAACATGAAAAAGCAATTAGACTTCATTCTATCTGCTCTTAAATATTTTCCAAATACAGCTTTTTTTTTTAATTCATCAGTTAATCATAACATCACAGATCAGTCTTAAATATGAGGAAACAGGAATTTCAGAGTTCAGGCTGAAGCTGGGTCTTCAGCTTCTTCCATTTTGCTTAGATATTGAGCGTGCATGGTATATGGAATCAGCCATTGTTTGAAGACAGCTGCAGTACCTAATCACAATGTGGAGAGCTAAAAGATGGAGTTACAGCCTTAACTCTGACATTCCTGTTTTTTTCCAGTTTAATGAAGATCTTTCACATTATTTTAAAATAGTAATTTTTTTGTATTTAAATATAATTAAAAAGTGACTAGAGATAGCAACAGTACTGATCAAAAATGTGTCAGTAGCTTTTTGTTTTTGTTTATCCACCTGTTTTCTGACTCCTTGAATATTTTTTTTTTTTTAAAAAGCCTGCTGTTACTGAAACAAATAGGTACTATAGAGCACTTGAGTTGCCTTCTTTGTTTTGCTGCCTGCATTAGGTGGGTTTAGGGGCCAGATGCACTGAACTTTGCAACAGACAGTCTCAGGACCATCTGTGCAGTGTTGGGGGGTATCAAAGAAAGGCTGTTTGTGTAAATCGTGGGAAATGTAGTGGCCTGCTTGCCAGTGTGCTACGTGAATTGAACTAATTGAAGATTATACTCTAGAGTTTGCTGTAGCTGAGTGAGAGGATAATCCTTCATCAACTGCAGTGGCAGCCAGTAATTGGAGCTTATTACAGGGAGGAGTTCCCCTGCAGTGCTGCAGAAACTGAGAGGCTTTAGTGTTTAATTACTAACTCTCAATAGAGGGGGATTGGCTAGGGTAAAAAAGTCCTGGATGAGGGGGGAGGTGGGAGAGGAGTAATGCAATTTCATTTAACAAATGAGAGCTCCTTTTGACTCAGAGAACAACATTCTAGAATGTATAATGAACCTTAGTTGTTTGTAATTAACCCCTAAATAACTGCAGAAAATATGTTTTTAAATAATGTCTTAAGTAAATATAATTTTCTCGCATCTAGCACAGATATGAACATTATAAAGATCTGCTGACTTGATACCATCATGTCAACTCAGTTAAAAAAGGGTTTCTCAGTGTATTAAAATCGTGAAGGGAGATAACATTCTTATTTGTCTCCAATCCCATATTCCAGCTGGAATTTCTGTAATATGATTGTGGGACACAGTCTGATATAAATCTAACGTAACTGTGATAAAGTCAGTGGAGTTTTTCTGGATTTATACTTTTTTTTTTAAAGATTTGACAAAGATGACAAAAGGGTGCCTTGTCCATATATTTTTGCTGCTCTTGATATATGTATTTTTAAGTTAAGTGCAGCAATTTAACACCACCCTTTGTCCCTGTGCTCCTAAAACAATTCCCCACTCTTAGATGAACATTTCTCCTCTCTTTCACAAATGTTTAGCAAAAAAGATGAGCATTGTAAAATAATTAAGATTTGGTTCTTCACTGGAAAACAAATGTGGATTACAGTTTATGTAATTATAATTTCTATAAAGATTATGATATTTAAAAAAAAAATCTAAGCTGCTTAAGCGGGAGAGAGACCTTAGTCTGTCTCACAAACTTTAGCATTGAAGTCCCCCCATGCAGATCAGACCGTTTGTTACACAGACTCCTATCTGTAGCTGATGGGCATTGACATGGTTTTTGTCATTGCCAGTAGCTGTGCTTCTAGAATGTAGCACTTTGGATAATATATAATATTATAATAGAATTGGCTGACAATATTCCTAAATGTACTGTCTCCTGAAAAATACTCCTACTGTCTGGAAACTCTGTCTGTACATGTTTATATTACCAAGGCACTTATCACCTTATTAGCAAATAACTGTTCTATTGTCAGTCAGTCATGCTATTCAGAGCATTCATGGAATAGGGTGGATATGCTTGACATAGATTCTTAATTTTGAGCTCAAGGTTGGAAATCTTAGATTTTTCCTTGACCCTTAATTTTCTCTCATGCATGTCTTGTCTGTCTGCCTACACCTTTGGACCACTGCAAGAATTCATCCTTATCTTGACCCTGACCTTGTTAAAACCCATATTCACGATCATTGCCCATATCATATAAAGCCATGGTTGTTTATTATGGACTTACTAAATTCCTACCCTCTAAACTGTAAGGAATTCACAGTATTGAGACTTGACTATTTAAAGTGTTGGATCATATCACCCCACATTCCACCACTTGTATTGTCCTAATATCTTATCATTAAGTCTAATTCCATATTGCCCTCTCAGTTTTCAAAAGGTGATATAAGCTCTACCTCCTATCCAACCATTGTGTGTATATATACTTAGAATACATAAATGTTATATTACTTATTTTTGCAATATTTTCCCAGACTTTGCTAATTTCATGAACAATACTAGTTGCTAGCCGCAAAGGATCAATATATTAGCTATGAATTGTAAGTATAATAAAGGCTGGTAATGACATCCCTCCTCCTGCTCCAGGGAGGCCCAAGCCTGATCTTGTTTGAACAGTGGTGCACAGCAATTTGTTGGGTAGTAGCCATGATAACCATGACACAAATCTCCAATGGCAAGCACTGTAGGCACCCCAACTCTGAGCCATGTGGGTATCTGATATTCAGTAAATTCACTCAAGACCCTCACATGCAGTTGTCCTAAATAAGAAGACCCCTCTCTTGCAGACTGGCCATGATAAGGCACTGCTTAGTTAGAATAAGGGTAATTCAATCAAGTTTAGTTAAACTAAACAACAAAAAATTGTAATGGGCATAACACAATCATCAATTCTAATAACTGACCACAGGAAAAGCTCTTTGTTTATGAGCAGGGACATATTAAAGATAGAGGCACTTAGGCCCTAGGGTGACCAGATGTCCCGATTTTATAGGGACAGTCCCGATTTTGGGGTCTTTTTCTTATATAGGGTCCTATTACCCCCCACCCCTGATTTTTCACACTTGCTGTCTGGTCACCCTGTTAGGCCAATTCCTACGTCCCCAGTGCTTGACATCTCATGATGAGGGCATGATCTCACGTTGTGTTTTTGTTTTTAAAGAACTAAGCATCTAGCTCTCATGATTATGAAGAAAAACATGAAAATGTGACCCGAGTATAACCTGAAGGTTCAAATCAGAAAGCAAAGGAAAGGAACCCAACATTATTATTAAAATCAGAAGGATTTTTTAACCAGGATATTTTGGATCTTGACTCATGATATTTGAATGCTTAGGAATGACAGTACTGAACACTTATGTGAGTCTGCAGACAGTCTGTAACAACGGATTCGACAGGTGTGAACTGCCCCATTCATCTCAACTGCGGTGTTAAATCTAAGACCTACTGCTTTGAGCCTCCCATCCCCTGCCAAAACCATTGCAGCAGAGGTTACTGTGTGTAGCAATAGAATGCAGAAAGCCCCATCCACCCTCCCAGGTATATCTTTGAGCCTGACATAAGTATTAGGGGCCTCCTGACATGACCTTTGGTGGGGGGGGGGTTAAGGGGCCCATATTGCTGCTTCTGCCCCTTCGAGATCTCAGTCGGGCCCCATGTTGTCTTAATTCAATCCTGGTTGTGAAAATCCTTCCCTAAATCTGGAACCTAAAGTCTTTAGGCCTAATCTGTGATGGAGAGGTCTCTCATTTTTGGTTCTGCTGAGTTTCTCCTCTGTAGAGTAGAATTCACAAATTGGTCCCTGCTGCAATCCAAGAGCTGAGGTTCCCCTTTTTGGGTACTCTTACTTGTTTCCCTCACCCTCATCTAGATGATAGGCTCCTTACACAAGCCTAATTTGAACCTTTTCTTTCTTGGATTACAGTCTGGGAACTTTCTCTTTGTCCTCTCAGGACCTGAGGAACTACCTGTTTCTTTCACCTACTTCCTACAGATCACACAAGATGACTCATCGTCCTTCTTTTCTTCCCCAACCTGTTCATCTTGTAGCACCAAAAATGTAAACTCTTTGGGGCAGGCACTTTACTTCATCTCTGTACAACACCTATCCTAATAGGGCTGCAATCTCCGTCTGTGGCCTCTAGGCAGGTGTAACGTCTGAATGAATTTTCCCCTGACATCTAGTGATTAACTGGGGGGAAAAGACATCAAGAGTAGACTGTATTCCCATGGACACACCTACTGTGCTTCCTAGGTGATCACCAGACAGAACAGCATTGCCAAAGTGATCAATTTTGGCTGTTTGGGATTACAATTTAAGTTAGCATTGATTGCAGGGGTATGAGTAAAGGGAAGCATAACTGTGCTTAGCATGCTCTCTTTGAGGGGGTCACCATAACTTTAATCTCATTTGCTAAGCAGGGGATAGTGATGCCGAATCCAACTGAAAGTCAGAAGAGGGTGGGGCCAGGTTTTCCTACCGAGTGATGTGGCCTGTGTTTAAAGAGCCCTAGATATCATAACACTTGTCTCTCCACTGTTTAAAGATAGAGCTATCCAGACTCAATTGAGAGTCCTTGTTTCTGCTTAGTAATTACTAGAGCAGAAATCACTGTAGAGCAGGTGTAAGGGCAGAGCTCTAGACCTGGCGTGGGGACACTGTTACAGTGAAAGACAACAGAAAGGCTGTGGTAGTAGTGAGGTTCCCTGCTACCCAGTAAACCCTTCTAGGAGCTGAAATCACTAAGAACTGGGCTAAGTGGTGGAACCTCAGAACATGGTATTACAGAGGCAGAGGTGAGCAGCGGCAAAGGCAGCAGGGAGTAGAAAGCCGTGGTAGAGATAACAGTAGGCAACAACACCTGCAGAAGCATTGCTCAACAATCTCTCCCCCTTTCAGGGATGGGAAGTGAACCCATGGGACTTCACTGACTTCGAACAACCAACTGTCAAAGGAGTGCAGCAGAGGGAAAGGGGAGTGGTGTGTTAAAGGGACACTTGGCCATCAGACTTTCACACCACAAGGTAGGAAACTGAAGTAAAGGACACTGTCCAACATACTGTGGAATGGGTGTTTTACTTATGGTTTATATGCTTTTGAATCATTGTTATGGCCTTTCCCCGAAGTTCCTTTCCCTTTTAATGAAAGTTTTTTTCCTTTGTTACAGGTGCTCAAGGATGGTGTTTAGTTTTCGTAGATAATTGAGGGGGAAGGTCATGCCAGTTTTATTTTGTAACATTAAGAGGAAGCCCTATATATTGAAATCTATTCTCGGCTATTCAGAGGTCTATGTAAGATGAGTTTGGTGGCCACAGTCCAGTTCCGAGTGAACAAGCGTCCATGCTTCAAAAAGTACCACCACAATTATTGAAATCGTACAGGGAGATTTTCAAAAATCCCTAAGTGATATAAGAGCACAGTCCAACTCTGCCACTGGGGCTTGTGCTACTATATTTCTTAGGTGCTTCTGAAAGCCTCTCCCCACTTAACAATTTATTATAATTACAAAAATGTTCAGTCCCCTCCAATACATAAGTATTATGTTTACAGTAATATTATACTGACTTAATATTTTAGATGCATCTGAATGGCTAAATTTTATCCTGGATAGGCTAGAGTCTGTTATTTCTATTTCTAAAATGCATTCCTTTGTGACTTATTGACTGTACATTTGGTACCTTTTGTTTAAATAGGCTCAGTCATTAATTGATGATGAATTAACTGCTGGCCTCATGGTATTTAACAAAATAGGGCTACAAAATTATTTTTACTCAAATTTGCTACGTTAATGAAAAATGTACCATCTGCCTAGTCAGATGAATAGAAGTAAAGTAAAATCATATAAACCCTTCTGATACAGATAATCTTTAAATGACATTTGTGGGACTTCTTTATGCTAACAGTGCTAAAGTTAAGGTTGCATTGGTGGCATTCCCATTTAAAATCTTTGTTTTCAGCGTTTTATAACTGACTCAAAGAATTTAAGATGGGTTTAAATTTCTATACTCTGAATTGATATTTTTTAATGTTTCATAAAAATCTGTTTTGCTGGTTTTGAGTTATTCAAATGAGAGGAAAAAGTGTTTTGCACCTGAAAAATGTGTCACAGCCTTTTTCTTGCGCTCTGCTCAAACTTGACTGTCTTTTAAAATGTCAAATTTGGCAGGACTACGGAGAAGTGCATTTGCCTTGATTAAAGAAAGTTTGTTTTACTTATAATGGATATAACAGAAGTACAATTACCAGTGGATCTATTGGTAGTCCTTTTGGTCTGCCAGGTGAAAATTCCTATCTGTTTCATGAGGCAGAATTGCTCTTGCATCTTTTTATAATGTCAGGATGTTTTTTTAAAAGCTGTCAAGGGACATCTGAGCACTACAGTAGATCCAACAAAGTAAAAGAGCCTGAACTGCCTCCCAAGTATCTAAGGTACAGTTCTACAGCAGAAAGGGGAGGCAGAATAGGCTTTCAGAAGCAGCAGTCTGCACCAGATTGAAAGTGACATGCAGAAGATACAATGTAAACACAGAGAAATATTCCTTCCATTGGGAAAACTTAAAGGACCCTTAATACTGTTTCCAAATATTATTTATCTTTACGTCACCCAAACTTGTGTTTCTACAGAATAAATATGTCCCCTGCTCACAAGAGCTTGCAATATAATATTAGGCCTGGTCTACACATGGTTTTTTACTGGTATAAGAAAGTTAGGCGATTGGGTTTTTCTTTTTTTTTTTTTTTTTTTTTACCAACATGCTTATACTGGTACAAGCCCTAGTGTGGAGACAGTTATACTGGTATAAATGTCTTGTCTTAAGCTACACAAATATAATTGCATCCACACTAGTGTGGATGCATTGCTTTAACCATACCAGTAAACCTAAAGTATAGCAAAACTTATGTGTAGATGAGCTCTTAGATATGATGCCACGACCGGGGCAACAAACAGGTAGGAGGTGGATGTAGTATTGTGAGACAAGTGTGTAGTATATCCCCAATTCTCAGATGGGGATATATTGAAAGTTTAAGGCTAAAACAATCCAATATCCTCACCTAGGCCCTGAGTTTTCAGAGTACTTAGCATTGTATATGATCAAAGCAGAATCCCCACTGATTTAAGTTGCAGCTGTGAGTGCTCATCACTTTTGCAAATCAGATCCCAGAGAGTCAGTCAGTCAGGAAAATGAGGAATACACAATTAGGAAAAGTTTGGTTTAACTGACTTGCCTAGAGAATTCAACTGCCTTAACTATGAGACCATCCTTCCTTCGTCTGCAATCCTCTACTTCATTCACTACACACCTTTAAACTTCTAAATGAAGTCACGATCCTACAGACTATACAGTCTCCTTCAGTGCACAATTCTGATTCATCCTCAGAGCCAGGTCCATCCTGTGCGTTGAATAAAGTAGGGGTTCTGTGGAAACAATAGTACGTGATTATGTAATTGAAGACTGTTTCACAGGGTTGCACTTGCAGCCTTAATTCTGGCATTTCCTAACTTCTGAATCCTTGACTTTGCAACCTTAATGTTTTTAATGTGATTTGTGTGTGTGTGTGTGTGTGTGTGTGTGTGTGTAATTTGCCAGGTTTTTAAAAAAGCAGTCTAAACAAAAATCTCCTCTCCTCCCCCCAAATGCCATCATGTGGCATGGTATTGACACCCACATAGGTCTTCAGCAGAATAGGAACCTTTAGATCAACCACACAGCTCTCTGCTACTTTCAGCTAACAGAGAAACTGATGGCAGTAGTAGGCTGTCATCTTCTGTGTGGATCAGCACTAGCGGGGGATGACAGGCTGCTTTGCAAGTGGGTTTCACTGATATTTGCTGACAGCAGAGGAATGGTGAGACTCAGGAATCTTGGGTTCCATTCCAGGCTCTAGAGGGGAGTGTGCTCTGGTGGGCACAGACCCTTCTTCCTCCTCCCCCGACTCCCCCACCAGTGTTCCCTTCTGTCCCCTTCGACCTGTCCCTGTTTCCCACCCCTGACTCCTTGTCAGTCCCAATTGCCATTTCTCATTCCAGTCCCAGTCTGTGCTCAGCAAATCCTAGTCTTCCCCCTTCCTCCAGCTGCTCATCCAGTCTCTCTATCCCTCACCACACACACACACACACTCACACCCTCTCTCTCTCTCTCTCCATCCTCATTCTCTGTCCCCACCAGCTCCTAGTTCAGAACTCCAGCTTGGAGGTCCAATCTGTCCATCCATTTCCACATACCCACCATAGGCTCCACGTCCCAGACTCTTTGCCCAGCCACTCCCAGTTCCCTTAGCCACCCATGCACTCTGGCACCTCTGAAATTTTCCAGTAAATTTTGGTCAGAAGCAGACACTGTGCATAGAAAATTTCAGCTCAAATGGTTAAAGTTTGCAAAGGTATAAGCAACTGAAAACAGTCTCCTAGTGGGAAGTGTCAGGAACCCTTACTACTAGATGGTGCTAACAGCCTCCCCTATAATGAACATGCATGGCCAAATACTACTAAAAAACACCCAAGGAATACTTTGGTAAGAGACAATGCAGCAGGACAATAATAGGCACTCTCTCTGAAATGTCTAGACTTTATGGAAAAGCAGTTTGAAAAGTCAGCAGAAAGCAAAGTTGTATGACTAAAACAGAGATAAATCTAACTATAATTTTCTGGTAGGTTTAATAGTTGAAATACTGTCTTCAGCTTCAGTGGTAATATTACCAAAATGCAGTATAGCTGTCGAAAAGCTACAGAAAAGGAAATTAAGAATGAGCCCCATGAGATAAAGGATTATGCAACTTGGACTAAAATAATTTACATAAAAATTGTTAGATTGAATTATATTGGATCTTAAACTTTGTAGATACTGTTGGTTTGAGTTACTATTGTAAGTTGTTATAGACTATTATATTATTAAAAACCAATACATTTGCAAAATGGGTCCTGACAATGGGCCTACCTGGTAAACTCATCTTTCAAAAGCTCTCATGGTTTTTAGTGCAGTGAAATGTGATAGCACAAAATAAAACCTGTTAAATTTGTGATTTCCATCCTTCTTATATCAGTGGCAGATCTCTTCCCCAGGTGGATATGATTTGCTTCCATCCAATTAATTCTTGTGCAGCAGGCCAAATAGCATTAACATTTGGTGGATTTCCTTGATTGATGATTGATGCTGTACAGTTACAGTATACTTGGACCTTTCTTTATTGTTGTTCCTTCATTTAAAATGACAATGCCATATTTAATAAAATATCCTTGTGTGTTGTATATCCTTGTGTTAATATTTAATAAAAACCCTTGTTATGAGCATGTGTCTAGAATATTAAAAATGGGAGAATTTTTATAATGCACTTTTCACTATTTATGCTGTTTGCTGGTTTGCACTTTAGCTTAAAGCTCAAGCAGGATGAATATCAGAGGAAGAATATCATCAGTACAGTACCTAGCACAAGATTGTGATCCCGCAACCAGGGCCTCTAAGCACAACCACTGTAGAAATAAATAACAGACATTTAACTGGTAATCTTTCAGATCCTCAGCCTAATTCAATACGAATTGCTCAAAGTCCTCTCAACACTCTAATAAAGGATTATTTCATTTTATTTTAAGGCCCTGATCCTACACTATCCCAAAAACTATCTAGGACTCCAATGATTTCAATGGGGGACTCTGTAAGCGTGGGTCTCAGCTCACATGATTCTCAGGGCAAGATTGGGACCTAAATTAACATATTTTTCCAGATTACCCATTGTGTCTGTTGCATTATATTTATTTATTCACATTGTAATTGCCTCAGGAGAGGGACAATTTTTTCCAATAGGCCTGTGCATGGTAGTACAATAAATAAATAAACCACCCCAAAACACCTGTTTTCCCCTAATTTTGTAACTGCCTTAGTCTACTCCATGGGTGTGAATCAATCTAGATTGACGTGAACATAGAATTTTGCCATACTGCATTAGAGTTGATATAGCAAATAAAGTATATTGTCTCCTGCAATAGCTGATACTTTATTCTTCATAGAAAAGTAAAACAATCTCTTTTTGTAATGGACCTAACCAGTAGAAGAATGGTGTATTCCAATCCAACCTAACCCCTGCAGGGATCAGTTTAAGCTATGAAATGTGATTACTCGTAATTTAAAACGCATAGCTGCAAATGTTACTGCTTATACAATTAATTAGTTCTTTTGAAAATCTAGCTACAGTATTTTACACTAACCTCTTTGAGTAGTGAATTCTACAGGCTATCTGCTGTGTAAAAAAAGTATTTCCTTTTACTGATTCTAAATGTACCTACTGTTCATTTTACTGAGTGATCCCTTGATGAATCTGTATACTGTATCTGAATTGGGGCCAGCCGCTTAAGGCACCAAGCAGCATGGACACTTAAATCTGCTCTGGAATTGTTTACCCACAAGCATATTTCCATTCCTTTACAATAAAATTAGCAGCTGCTCAATAGAAGTATCTGAATATCTACATTTTAAACCACATATGGGCATAGTTTCAAGCTTCTGGCTTCCTTTGCCTCCACCTGGATGAGGTTAATAATGTGTCTTGTCTTACTAATGCAACAACTAGAGGATGCGATTCTTTTGGCATCTTGTTTTAATGCCAGCTAAAGGTTCTTCCACCCCAGCCTTCTTCAGGACATGCTATTCTAGTCATGCTTGCGACACAATACACCCTATAGTTGATCCTGAATTTAATCAGTACAACAGAGTTTTTATTCCAAACCATTCAAAACATGCAAACTCTCAATGACTTTAACAGTAGTAGAAAAGTTATACTTCCAATGTGTGAAAATGTAACTTTTGGTTATATATTAAAATTATAATCAAACAAATATAATCTGATCTGGTTTGTTAAACTGACAATGTTTGGATTTTAATTTCTGTGTTTAAAAGTTTGTATAATCAAGACCTGCATTGTGCAGTTTGAGGGAGTAAGGAACATAGAAGAAATTTGGCAAGAAGTCTAGAAGAGAACTAGAACAGGAGGAGTCTCTGCCACCCACTCAGAATCACCCTGTTATTTGCATTCAAAGGTTACAAAGTATCCCTCCTTTGGGGCTGCAGGCAAAGTCTGGTGTTAGAGGTTTCTAGACTATTGTATTATTAAAAGAAATACAGATTAAGACTTTGGCCCTAATCCTTCAGTCAGACCCATGCAAGCAGATCACAGACCCCAGCACCCATGTGCAATCCCATTGACTTCAGTGGGACTCTGCAGAGCTCTGTATAAGCGCAAAAGCTTCTCTCTTTCACCAACAGAACTTGGTACAATAAAAAATATTGCCTCAACCAGCTTGTTTCTCTAACAGCCCTTTGGGGCCATTAAGTGCTAGTGACAAGAAAGCACATGGCCAACTTTCTGTCAGGCTCCTATGCTTGGGAGGGAGTGAGGAAGAGGATTCTTGTGCCCCTGTCTCACTATTAAGCACCTGTGTAGAACAAAGAAAAAATTTGTGTACAAGCACTTTGTGTAGACATATGTATATCTATCTGGACATACAGACAGACATCCCTTCACCTTAGAAGAGGTCTTATGCAAGTATAATATTGTAATGAAGTAGCTCTGCAGGATGGGATCATACTACTCAGTTGTGTTACAGCCAAAAGAGAGAGCTCAAGTCAGGGTCCTGAGTTTCTAGAAAAATATGAGTTCTATCCCCACTACCAGCTGAAAGATCTTAGTGATCATAATGTGCTGTGGAAAGACAATGGTGAAGTCCTAGTTGACGGAGGATTTGTTCTGTTCTGAGAAAATTAAATTTAACATAATTGCAGCCAACACATTTTGTGTGTCAAGCTACTGTTAGCTGAAAACCAAATACCACATAGCGAGGAATAATTATTAGGACTCTGAAAGGCAAGGCCAAACCAGCTGCATAATTGCAGTTTTGCTAATAAAAACAAAAAAATAAATTAATGTACCATAGCAATAAAAATATTTAAATAGCCAACCTTGGTTTTAAGTGTCTTTAGTATATGATTTATTATTGTTATAACTAAAACATTAAAAATGCGTTGCTAATAAGTTTTGTTAAAGCTAAAAACATTGGTAACCCAGTAGGGTTTAGGCTCCACCTAAACCAAAGTGGAACCAGACTGCTGGCACTTAACATTAAAAAGGTTGCAGAGCAATTTTTAAACTAGGAGATAGGGGAAAGCCGACTGCTGCAAAGGAGCACGTGGATCGGACAGACACTTCTCTTAGAGGAAAGTCTATTGATAGAGATTCTCTAGGTTATAGTCAGGAGCAGAGGATGGAAGAGGATAATGTAAGGGCCAGATCAGATGAGAAACATTCACATAAAGAATTGGACACATCAGAAAAGGGCAGACAAATAAACAGTGACAAGTTTTTAAAGTGCTTGTACACAAATGCTAGAAGTCTAAATAATAAGATGGGTGAACTAGAGTGCCTTGTGATAAAGGAGGATATTGATATAATAGGCATCACAGAAACCTGATGGACTGAGGACAATCAATGGGACACAATCATTGCAGGGTACAAAATATATCAGAAGGACAGGACAGGTTTGGGGAGAGGAGTGGTACTATATGTGAAAGAAAATGTAGAATCAAATGAAATAAAAATCTTAAGTGAATCCACATGTTCCATAGAATTTCTATGGATAGTAATTTCATGCTCTAATAAGAATATAACATTAGGGATCTATTATCGACCACCTGACCAGGACAGTGATGATGAAATGCTAAGGGAAATTAGAGAGGCTATCAAAAATGAAGAAGTCAATAATAGTGGAGGATTTCAATTATCCCCATATTGACTGGGAACATGTCACCTCAGGACAAAATGCAGAGACAAAATTTCTCGATACTTTAAATGACTGCTTCTTGGAGCAGCTGGTACAGGAACCCACAAGGCAGGGGCGGCTCCAGGCACCAGCGCACCAAGCAAGTGCCTGGGGTGGCAAGCCTCAGTGGGGCGCCTGCCGGTTGCTGTGAGGGCGGCAGTCAGGCTGCCTTCGGCGGCATGCCTGCAGGAGGTCCGTTAGTCCTGCAGCTTTGGCGGGGGGTACGCCAAAGGCCTGGGGCCAGCGGACCTCCTGCAGGCATGCTGCAGAATCCATGTTATCAGTGGACCTCCCACAGGCACACCTCCGAAGGCTGCCTGACTGCCGTGCTTGGGGCAGCAAAATACATAGAGCCGCCCCTGCCACAAGGGGAGAGGCAATGCTCAATTTAGTCCTGAGTGGAGCGCAGAAACTGGTTCAAGAGGTAACTATAACAGGACCGCTTGGAAATAGTGACCATAGTATAACAACATTTAATATCCCCGTGGTGGGAAGAACACCTCAACAGCCCAACACTGTGGCATTTAATTTCAAAAAAGGGAACTGTGCAAAAATGAGGGGGTTAGTTAAACATAAATTAAAAGGTACGGTGACCAGAGTGAAATCCCTGCAAGCTGCATGGATGCTTTTTAAAGACACCATAATAGAGGCCCAACTTAAATGTGTACCCTAAATTAAGAAACACAGTAAAAGAACTATAAAAGAGCCACTGTGGCTTAACAACCATGCAAAAGAAGCAGTGAAAGATAAAAAGGCATCTTTTAAAAAGTGGAAGTCAGATCCTAGTGAGGTAAATAGAAAGGAGCATAAACGCTGCCAAATTAAGTGTAAAAATTTAATAAAAAAGCCAAAGAGGAGTTTGAAGAACGGCTAGCCAAAAACTCAAAAGGTAATAAAAATGTTTTTAAGTATATCAGAGGCAGGAAGCCTGCTAAACAACCAGTGAGGCCCCTGGATGATCGAGATACAAAAAGAGCACTTAAAGATGATAAAGTCATTGCAGAGAAATTAAATGGATTCTTTGTTTCAGTCTTCACGGCTGAGGATGTTAGGGAGATCCCAAACTTGAGCCGACTTTTGTAAGTGACAAATCTGAGGAACTGTCACAGGTTGAAGTGTCACTAGAGGAGGTTTTGGAATTAATTGATAAACTCAATGTAAACAAGTCACTGGGACCAGATGACATTCACCCAAGAGTTCTGAAAGAACTCAAATGTGAAGTTGCGGAACTATTAACTGTGGTTTGTAACCTGTCCTTTAAATCAGCTTCTGTACCCAATGACTGGAAGATAGCTAATGTAACGCCAATATTTAAAAAGGGCTCTAGGGGTGATCCCGGCATTTACAGACCGGTAAGTAGACACAGGTAAGTCTAATGTCAGTACTGGGAAAATTAGATGAATAGTAAAGAATAAAATTGTCAGACACATAGAAGAACATAAATTGTTGGGCAAAAGTCAACATGGTTTCTGTAAAGGGAAATCGTGTCTTACTAATCTATTAGAATTCTTTGAAGGGGTCAACAAACACGTGGACAAGGGGGATCCAGTGGACATAGTGTACTTAGATTTCCAGAAATCCTTTGACAAAGTCCCTCACCAAAGGCTCTTATGTAAATTAAGTTGTCATGAGATAAAAGGGAAGATCCTTTCATGGATTGAGAACTGGTTAAAAGAGAGGGAACAAAGGTAGGAATTGATGGTAAATTCTCAGAATGGAGAGGGGTAACTAGTGGTGTTCCCCAAAGGTCAGTCCTAGGACCAATCCTATTCGACTTATTCATAAATGATCTGGAGAAAGGGGTAAAAGGTGAGGTGGCAAAGTCTGCAGATGATACCAAACTGCTCTGATAAAAAACAGACTGTGAAGAACGTCAAAAAGATCTCACAAAACTAAGTGATTGGGCAACAAAATGGCAAATGAAATTTAATGTGGATAAATGTAAAGTAATGCACATTGGAAAAAATAACTCCAACTATACATACAATGTGATGGTTAATTTAGGTACAACGAATCAGAAAAAAGACCTTGGAGTCACCATGGATAGTTCTCTGAAGACGTCCATGCAGTGTGCAGTGGCAGTCAAAAAAGCAAACAGGATGTTAGGAATCATTAAAAAGGGGATAGAGAATAAAACAGAGAATATATTATTGCCCTTATATAAATCGATAGTACGCCCACTTGTTGAATACTGCGTATAGATGTGATCTCCTTATTTCAAAAAAGATATACTGGCACTAGAAAAGGTTCAGAAAAGGGCAACTAAAATGATTAGGGGTTTGGAACGGGTCCCATGTGAGGAGACATTAAAGAGGCTAGGACTCTTCAGCTTGGAAAAGAGGAGACTAAAGGGGGATATGATAGAGGTATATAAAATCCTGAGTGACATGCAGAAAGTAGATAAGTAAAAGTTATTTATTTATTTCCATAATACGAGAACTAGGGACCACCAAATGAAATTAATGGGCAGCAGGTTTAAAACAAATAAAAGGAAGTTCTTCACACAGCGCACAGTCAACCTATGGAATGCCTTACCTAAGGAGGCTGTGAAGGCTAGGACTATAAGAGCGTTTAAAAGAGAACTGGATATATTCATGGAGATTAAGTCCATAAATGGCTATTAGCCAGGATGGGTAAGGAATGGTGTCCCTAGCCTCTGTTTGTCAGAAGGTCAAGATGGATGGCAGGAGAGACATCAGTTGATCATTACCTGTTAGGTTCACTCCCTCTGGGGCACCTGGCATTGGCCACTGTCAGTAGACAGGATACTGGGCTAGATGGACCTTTGGTCTGACCCAGTACGGCCATTCTTATGTTCTTACCTGTTTTGTAAAAATTAGCTATTAAAAATTAAGTAAAAGTAAACACCTGAGAACTGTCTGAGGGAGCTTTTCTTCGGGCAAGGAACTGACACCTAAACTTCCTATCAGCAGGATGGAAGGAGGGCCCTGGAAGCCTGACAGGTAATCGCTCAAAACCATCTTGGATTTTGGGTAACTATAATGTTTGGGGTGCTCTAAACTACTGCTATAGCATATATGTGTGTGTGCTTAAGATCAAATAAAAAAATAGTTTTAGATAAAAGAACCAGTCCTTTATCAGACAAAAAAGCTATGTCCTCATTTATTTATTCCTGATACTGCCTAAAAAAAAAATTAAATTACCACTACTTTGGGTTCATAAAATGCTGGGTAACAGTTCCAGTGTATATATATAAAAGCCCTCTAATACCATCTGTAAACCAAAGGAATTTATTATAACTGCACAAGATAAAGATTTTGAAATTTAGTCAAATCATTCTCTACTTACTTATACAAGAAGTCTCACTAACTTTTTTTAAGGGGATTTCAGTAGAACTATTTGTCTGAGTAAATAAAAAGGATTTGGCTCTGGAAGTTTGGAACTGTAAGTGATTATTTTTATTTCCAACTATTTTTTCAAGGGTAAAGTGCTGAATTCCTTTGCTTTTAATTAACAAAAAATATGTCTGTGCTACCAGACCAGACATTAAGTCTTACACCTTGTAGAAATAGGATTGCATTGACATAATTTAAATTATTTTACCTTTCAATCTGTTGAGTTTTACCAATGTTTCTGAAATTTAAGGAAGAAGCATTAATGAAAAATCTTTAAGTTGATACCATTCACCTGCAAACGACAACTGCATAAATAAAATAATTAGATTTCTTAAGGGCACTGGTTACATCATGACCTTAACAAAAAGCATGACTCTCTGGATTCTCTTTATAACATCCCAGGGTGTTCATCTTTTCCAGCAGCTCCTCTGAAGAAGCTTCACACCAGTCTCCCATTCCAAGAGCACAGTGCTTGAGATTAGCTAGCCTGTTACAAAAGTTGTGGTCTGAGTCTCCCCTCCGCCCCCCCAAATGTAATGGAGAAAATGCTGGCTTGCTTATAACCAGCTGGCTTTAAAGGATTTGTGTTCAAGATCCCAGGAATTTTCCATTATAATTACTTTCAAGTCAACTGTGATACATGTGGCTTTAGAAAACCACCACCACAACCATGGTTTTTTAAAAAATGTGAAATGCTAAAGGTGCCCTTAGGGAGCAATGCCATCTTTTAAAGATTTTAAGAGTGAATATAAAACTAAAGATTGAGCTCTAACTTTGCCTTTAAGTACTTAAAAGAACCTTTACCAGTAAGGGGCCACATATGATACCCTGCACTGCATGAAATGAAGGTAGCACAATACATCAAGAAAGGGGTCAAAAATCCACAGAGGGGTGAGAGCAGTTGTTCTGATGCATTCTCAGACATCATTCGTAGGCCCTGTAGAGGTCTTTCCATGGATTTGTGGCTGGGGAATGGGAGTGCAACAGGTAGTGGAGAAACTGGGGTGCAACTACATGACATTGCTGCAAATAGTGCCTGCTAACTACTGCTGCTTACATCTGTTGTAGGTCCCCTGTATGTTGCTGCAACTTTTCATCATGAGTAGTGCTACTGGCATACACTGCAAGGCAGCACAGCTTCTCAGGCAACCTTAAAGGATGAGCAGCCTTTAGTTCCAGCTCTAAGCTGCCTAAAGATGGGTCAGCACTTAAGGCCTTATTTATATGGATAAGAATAGCCTAATACAAAAAAGATTCAATACTGCCACACATTCATAACCATACAAGTTTAAAAAAAATAAGGCATGTATGAACATTACAATTTTTATAATATATCACTATAAAACTACTGAATCAGATTCCAAACTTGGGCTAGTTATCTTCCTGAATATGAACTATAAATGGGGTGACAAGATAATAATTGTGAAAAAACAGGACAGGGGGTGGGGGTTAATAGGCGCCTATATAAATAAAAGTACCAAAAAATATGACTGTCCCTTTAAAAATGGGACCTCTGGTCACCCTAACTATAAAACATACTACATTTGTAGTCTCTAACTTCAACCATTTTGAGCTATAAGAATGCAAAAATTTTACTTTGTAACATGGCAAAAGTTTTATTTTCCTCACTCTTAATTCAAAAAGCTCAAACTTAAAAAGAAAAATCACTTGTACTAGATCCAAGCATAGTGAATTTCAGCCCCAAAGAAATTCGAGAAAGCTATGAACAACTGAAAAAGAGGTTCTAAGAAAGTCAAAACTTTATCTTCACTATTACATTTCCACTTGCTGTAATACAAGGATATGTGTGTTACAGAGAAGATATCAAATGTGGTGATGGTGAAATATTTGTGTACTCATAGCTCAATTAACATACTTCTATGAAATTCCAGCTACACACTCTGTACATCAATAATGGTTCAGATAGAAGCAAGACTAATGGGTCCCCACATTTCTGGTAACCTAGATTGTACTGTATTATTTGTAAACTGTTAGCAGATTATTGTTTACTATCTAAATTTCTTCAAATGAACAAATGTTTGCAATAATGAAAAGTCTTTCAGAGAGCTTATGTAAATAATATGTCTACAGACAAAAACAGGTGATTAAACTTAGGTTGAATAAATGAATGAAAACACCTTTAAAAATGGAAAATAATTTATCTTTTACAAATGGCAAGAATTTCAGTACTGTTCTGTAGAGTATGACATTACAGGTGCCTGAACACAAAAAACAAAACAAAATGGAAACACATTGTCTGTTTCAATGTGCTTAATATTTTCAATGTTTTTGCTAGCTTAGCTAGAAGATTACTAGTGATAATACTTAGCACCTATATCATGCTTTACATTTTCAAAATGATGTACAACAGTTAACTAGTTAATGGGTATTAGATACACATGTGTCTAGACTGCAGAAATGAAATACTGGTTTCTTTACTATAGAAGGTTGCAAATCTCTTTACAAATTAGGCAGCCAGATTTCACTTAAACCACAGAAACAATGTGGTTAAAAGTTGATGGTTCCTCCTAGTAACAATCAGTCACAGATGGAAATTTAATTTATATACATATCTCTATCCCCAAACAACGCTCTACCTGAATAATTTTGTGTTATGAATCAGGATTAGGCTACATTTCTCCTGAACTGTAGATGCCTATATATGAAGAAAAGCTGGCATGAGGTAGGTGAAATCTAATCTTTGCTGAACAAGCGACTTTTAGATGTAGAATGGATAGACATTCATATTTGGGCATTAACATTGTACCACTATAAAAGACACATATTGAGATTATTTTGAGATATACATTTTTAAAAATTCAGTAAAATATGAAGCACAATAATATGTTTGAAAATATATATTGAAACGTATGGAGAAGGTAAAAATCCTATCTTACACATACTGGAAGGTTGAATCTGAAACATATAACATTTCTGGAGGATAATACAGTATATAGGGGTCTGATGGTGTGACTTAACATCACATAAACTTCCAAAGGAAAATTATTTGTGATCACGTAATCAGTACAAATATAGAAATTCATTGTAAAGAGCAGTGCATCTCAGAATTGCAGGTTATTGTTGATTTTTTTAAACTTTATTATATGTTTCTTAAATTCTAACAATGATGTTAGGGTATACTCTTTATTCAGCACTGTTATAATATATAGACTTTGGTCCATGTATGATGGTCCCAATCCAACTCTTATTAAGATCAGAGGGAGTCTTTCTGTTTACTTTAATGGGAGCTGGATTAGGCCCAATGTGATTAGAAACCTAAAGGAAACCATTTTACTATTTTGGGGTTTTCTACAGATTCATAGATTATAAAACCAGAAGGGACAAATGTGATCATCTAATCTGATCAAATGTATCATACAGGTGACTTCTCTGAATTAATTCCTATTTGAACTAGAGTGTATCATTTAGAAACAAATCCACCATTGATTTTAAAATTGACAGTGATGGTAAGATGATCCAATGATTAATTATCCTCACTGTTAAAAATGAATGCCTTGGTGTGAATCTGAATTCGTCTAGTTTCAGTTTCCAGCCATTGGATCTTGTTACATCTTTGTCTGCTAGACGGAGAAGCCTATTATCAAATTTTTGTTCCCTGTGTACTTACTTAAAGACTGTAATCAAGTCATCCTTTAAAGATAACCTTCCCTTTGTTAACTTAAATATTGAATGCCTTAAATCTCACTATAAGGCAATTTTTCTAATCCTTTAATCATTCTCATGGCTTTTCTCTCTGAACCCTCTCTAATTTATCAACATTCTTCTTGAATTGTGGACATCAGTACTGGACACAGTATTCTTGTATCAATCACACCGGTGCCAAATACTCAGATAATATTAACTGCCCTTGTCAAATTCAAGATTCCTATTTATATCCCCAAAGATAATATTAGCCCTTTTGGCCAGGGTGTCACACTGGGAGTTCATGTCCAGTAATTATCTTCCATGAACCTCAAGTCTCTCAGTCAGTGCTTCCCATAGTAGAATCCCCCATTCTGTAAGGATGGCATACATTCTTTGTCCCTAGTTATATAACCTAGATGTGGCTGTATTAAAATGCATATTGTTTGCTTGCACCCAGTTTACCAAATAATCCAGATTGCTCTATATCAACAACCTGTCCTCTTCAATATTTACCACTCCCCCAATCTTTGTATCACCTGCAAGCCTTATCAAAGATGATTATATGTTTTCTTCCAGGTCATTGTTAAAAATGTTATAAAATGAAGAGCCAAAAACTGATTCCTTGTGCTTGGTGATGATTTCCTCTTTACAATTACAGTGTGAGACCTGTCAGACAATTTTTAATCCATGTGTGCCACGTTAATTTTGTATCATTCTAATTTTTAATCAAAATGTTGAACAGTACCAAGTCAAATACCTTACACAGAAATCTGCACTGGTTAGGCCTCAACTGGAGTATTGTGTCCAGTTCTGGGCACTGCATTTCAAGAAAGATGTGGAGAAACTGGAGAGGGTCCAGAGAAGAACAACGAGAATGATTAAAGGTCTTGAGAACATGACCTATGAAGGAAGGCTGAAGGAATTGGGTTTGTTTAGTTTGGAAAAGAGAAGACTGAGAGGGGACATGATAGCAGTTTTCAGGTATCTAAAAGGGTGTCATCAGAAGGAGGGAGAAAACTTGTTCACCTTAGCCTCCAATGATAGAACAAGAAGCAATGGGCTTAAACTGCAGCAAGGGAGATTTAGGTTGGACATTAGGAAAAAGTTCCTAACTGTCAGGGTAGTTAAACACTGGAATAGATTGCTTAGGGAAGTTGTGGAATCTCCATCTCTGGAGATATTTAAGAGTAGGTTAGATAAATGTCTATTAGGGATGGTCTAGACAGTATTTGGTCCTGCCATGAGGGCAGGGGACTGGACTTGATGACCTCTCGAGGTCCCTTCCAGTTCTAGAGTCTATGAGTCTATTACAGTGGTTCTGAACCTTTCCAGACTACTGTACCCCTTTCAGGAATCTCATTTGTCTTGCATACTCTCAAGTTTCACCTCTCTTAAAAACTACTTGCTTACAAAATCAGACATAAAAATATAAATATCACAGCACAGTATTACTGAAAAATTGTACTTTCTCATTTTTATCATATAATTATAAAATAAAACAACTGGAATATAAATACTGTACTTCCATTTCAGTGTATTGTACATAGCACTATAAACAAGTCACTGTATGAAATTTTAGTTTGTACTGACTTTGCTAGTACTTTTTATGTAGCCTGTTGTAAAACTAGGCAATTAACTAGGTCAGTTGATGTACCCCCTGGAAGACTTCTGTGTACCCCCAGGGGTGTGCGTATCCCTGGTTGAGTACCACTGGTCTATTAGATCAAGTAAACATTTTTACCTTTATCAACCAAACTTGTAAACTCATCCAAAAAAGATATCAAGTTAGCTTGACAGGGTCCATTTTCCATAAAACCATGTTGGTTGGCATTAGTTGCACTATCCTTCAATCCTATATTAATCAAGTTTTCTATCAGTCACTGCAGTATTTTGCCTGGGATCAATGCCACGCCAACTGGCAAGTCATCCAGTTTATTCTTTTAAAATATTGGGACAACATTAGCTTTCTTGTAGTCTTCTGGGACTTTCCCAGTGTTTAAGGATTTATTGAAAATCAACACTAACTGTCCAGTGAGCTCCTTGAGACAACTCTTTAAAAACTCTTGGATGCAAATTATTCAGACCCGCTAATTTAAAAATGTCTAACTTAAGTAGCTGCTTTTTAACATCTTCCTGAGTGACTGTTGGAATGGAAAGTGTTTCATGATCATCATATGATATGACTATATCATCTGATTTTTTTCCCAAATACAGAACAAAAATATTTATTGATCCTACTTCCTGTTTTGCATTATTCTTGATAATTCTACCATTTTCATCTAGTAATGGACTAATATTGTTGTTAGGATTTTTTTCTGTTCCTAATGTACTTAAAAACAAACAAACAACCCCCTCTTTCTTTTTTACCATTTTGTTGGTTTGATAAATGAAAGACAGGAAATATAATTTTTGATTGGTTTGCTGAGTTTTTATAAAGTAATTTGGTAAAGCCTGTAGGATGATGCATTCACAATTGAAGTGCTGAATATTCTTCATTGGTGTTTATTTTAATTTTCTATTGTAGAAAAAGGGCTGGGGGAGGAAAGCCTATAAACATGCCTGACATATATTACAAAAATTAAACAGCAAGGAGAACCCAAAACTTCCCTCTCCAAATGAGGTTCCTCTCAAAAACCTGTTTAACAGTTCCATGGAACTTTTTGTGAGAGTAAAGGTTGGTTTTGGCATTTTAGCCCAAATTTCCTACTATACTAGTGTGAGATGCTCTGCTCCTGTTCCTTACTGTGCTTTTTATTACAGAGAAGGCTGCATTTTATTGGTGACATACATACATATATAGGCCCAGAGCCTGTAAACATGTGCGTTTTAAAGGCATGCACTAAGTTGTCTATTTGTATAAGAGTTTGCAGGGCCATAGCCTGTGAATTGCTTAATAAGTGTAAGGTTATTTTTCAGATATATTTACTTCAATTCTTATAAAATATGAAAAAGAGCCTCCCCTGGCCTCTAGATGGTTTCAAAACTTATTTAAAAATACAAAGCAGCCAGCAAAGCCAAATTCAGAGTCCTGTCCTAACCTTAGAACTTAGCAAAAGAAAATAATAAGAAGGAAAGAAAGCCAACACAAAAATGAAAAGATTGAGCCATGTCAATTGTATTCAATTTCCTACAGTTATTTGGCTGAATAAAATGTTGATATTTGTTCCTCTACCTCTCCTTCCTTTTTAGCCCTAAAGTTGACTTTTATTTTTATACAGTTATCTGCTAATCCTCCTTTCCCCAGTGATTCCATCACAAGTATTGGCTAGTACAAACCTGCCCATTCAGCGTTCAAAGCCTCCTGTAACTGTGTTTAACGTCCCCACCTTTGAAGCGTCTTAAATAATGTCCCCCGCCCTCAAATTTAAAACTCGCTCCAGCAGTGCGTGTGTGTCTGACAGCTCCCGTAGCGGGCGGGGGGCCTTAGGCTGGCAACGGAGCACAGGCGCGACTGGGCAAAGGCCGGGGCCAGGTGCGGGCAGGCCGGGCTCCTGTGCTGAGGTGCCCTGGTAGGAGCCCTCGCCGGGGGGAGCCGCCCGTGGCACAGAACACGTGGAGCGCCGCTGTTCCGCCAGCTCCGCTCGCTTCACCTTGCAGCAGGTGGGGCGCTGGCCGGGCTCGGGCGGGGAGGCAGGTGGAGCTGAGCGGCTGGGAGGAGTCCGCCCCTTTGCAGGAGCGGGGCTGATGCCGGGGGAGCCGAGCCCGCCAGCAGGGGACAGGCTCGAAGGCTCCGGGCTTGGGTGCCGAGGCCCGCCCAGCTCCGCTCCGCTCATGCCCGCCGGAGCTCAGCGCGGGGTGCGCGCACCCAACTCGCGGCAGGTAGGGCCCCTCCGCGGGGTGCAAACAGCGGGAGAAGCTGCGAAGGAGTTTGCTGCGGGGGCGGCCGGGGAGCAGGGAGAGGGGCCCTGGGGCTTCTCCCCTCTCCCCGAAAGTGCTTTTTATCTAGAAAGGGAGTGTCGGCGGGGAGCGGGGAGCAGAGCGTTTCTCGGGCGTGCCCGGGCTGGGCGCTGGGGCGGTGGTTGCAGTGGGGCCGGGCGCTGGCGGGGGGTGGTGGTGGTGGCTGCAGTAGGGATGGGCTATGGGTTTCTGTTGCATATGTGGGAAGTTGAGGCCCTTTTAATGCACCTGGGGAAGGTCCTTGGCATCCCCACTCCCCCGTTGTGGGCTGAGTGGCTCGGGGGTGGGGTTATAGTGACAGTTGCAATCCTGAAGTGACTTTCCCACAGAGGGTGAGCAAAACAGGAAGCCCCACTCCCACTGTAGAGACTTGTAGGGTGAGGGAAAGCGCTCTTGAGCTCCATCCCTGCCCCAGGTCTGTCTGTCTAGAGGTGGGAGAGAAGAGGGCACAGGGCTGGCTGGGGGGAGAATGCTGTGTGACTTGGAGGGGAGGAAGGGTGACTGGAGATGGGTATCTAGGAGAAAAAGGGTGGGGGAGGGATTTAATTGGAAATAGGAGCTAAGAAGGGCTTGGTTGTGTCATGATTTGTTTGCCTGGTAGAGAAGGGGGCAAGTGGCTAGGTTTGTCTGGTAGAGAGATGGTGAACAGGAAAAGGGTTACACAGGTGGGCTGCCAAGGTCTGTTAGGAAGCAATGTGAGGAAGGGGTATGGAGCTTTCTGTGGCAGGCTCTGCCAGTAGAACTGAGGCAGGGGGTGACCAGGCTGACTGAGGACTGTAATTTCCTCTTCTGGGAGTCCCTGTTGCTTGCTTTGGGTGGGTGGATGGAGAGTGGCGTTCAGTGGTTGATGGACAGTGAGGTATTTCTCCATCATCCTCAATACAAGTTTGATCCAGGAGAGGAAAAGAATACCTATGAAAGAAGAGGAGCAGGGAATATTTTAAAACGACACCTCTCCTGCTGCTCCATGTCACTCCTCTCCTTCCCCCCCCCCCCAATATCTTCAGGCAGTGTTTTGGGTTAATAAATCTGGGCTGATTTGTAACTCCTAATTGTTGCCAGCAACATGAGAACAATTCCTCCTTGGTTCCTTCAGTCTCTGTAGATTTTTAATCAGCCTTCACTCTGCTCTCTAAAGTCCTAGTTTTGAGTTATTTTTTTCCATTCATATGAAAGAGGCTTAACAGTTAAATGTACAGCTTGGTGATCAAGTGACAAGGCATGTAAAGTACACCTGCTGCAAGAACAGCCCATATGTGGAGGACACATAGTGTATCTATCTCTACCTTGACTTGCTTCTGCTCTGTTTTCTGTTCTCTGCCATGTAGCTCTCCTGACTTTATCTCTCTCTCTCTCTCTCTCTCAAATTAGCCAAATGTTTCACTATTTGCATATCTACTCATATGTGTAACATGTTTGCAATTATATTTTTGACCAGCCTTAGAATAATAATAATGTAAATATATGTTGTGGTCTTATCTGGTAAACAGCATGGCTTTAGTTTGATAAATGCTTTAGTGACATTAAATCACTCACACACACACGCACATGCACATAGTTACTCTGCAGATGTTTTTTTAAATCTGCTGATAAATTGTTACTATATCAAACGGTTAGGAGTTGTCTTCACTGCAGAGTTAACTTGAATCATAAACTAAAATGTTGCCCCTAAGTCTACAGCCACACACACCATCTATTAACTTAAGTATGGTGGTGCTTTTAACTTGAGATGAGTATGCTGTCAGGGATATAAACTACAGTTTTAGTTAGCTCAGCTTAAGGCATGTTAGCTATCCTGCTGCAAAAATATAGTGCAGACAAGGCATTTGTAGAGTTAAATTAGGTGAGGTCAACCACGAGCGGCAGGGTGTAGTGCAGACCTCACGTAGCTACTTTGAAGTAAACACTACAAATGCCTTGTCTCCTCTTAGGTTTTTACATATCCTGTATTAGTTATTGCACTGTATTTTTTTTTAAAAACCGCCCCCACACATTTGTGTCAGTGAAGACAAAGTCTTACTCTGAAAGAGTTTCATTGACATGATCTTTAGATGAAAAGCACTATATAAATTCTGACCAATACTGTCTGATTGTTGTACTTTCCCAGATGTCTGTATTTATCTGTCTCTTGTCTTGTGTTTAGATTATAAGTTCTTTGGGGCAGAGACTGTGTTTTTGTTCTGTGTATGTACAGCGTCTAGCACAATGGGTCCTGATCCATCACTGGGGTCCTTGTCACTATGATAGTACGAGCAGTATTCTTTTGTGTACGTCACAAGTCGATAGAAGGTGAACAATGTAGATATACAAATAAGTTTTAGTGTGTTTGAAAGTAACTGAGTGGTTTAATAATAAGCCCTCTTTGCCTTTATCCTATTGAACAGATGGTCAAAATGGAAAAAAAAAACCCTGAAATTACCGATCTTATTAACCATTTTTATAGTATGACATAAAATGGAAAATCTAGGAGTCCGGGAACTTGGGGTTAATGCTATGAATGCCTGTGTGTGTATTGTATAGGTAAAAGATTAAACAATGAGAAATTGCCGATGTTTCAATTGATGTTAATTGAAAAGATGGGGTTGTGCTGAAGTTGGAAAAAAAATCTGTAAAATAGTTAAAACCAAAAAAGTATGATGTAATCTATTTGAAGCCAGCTATGTTGAGTGTATATCAAATGCAATATTTCCTGGTACAGTACATACAATGTGATTTATTTATTTAATTTGATGCTCAACCTAGACTGTACCTTCAATATTCTACTTTGCTTCAGAAGTGAATGTTCTAATGAAAGTCACCTACTTCTTATAAAACAAAGGTATTTTTAAGCTAGTTAATGTCCAGTAGATGTCTTCATGGTGAAAATTCCTGCAAAAAAATTGCAAGAATCTGTTTATAATTTTCACTGGTATATCTATCAATTCTAAAAGTAAAAATATAGCAGATACTGTATTCTTAGGCTAACCAAAAAGCAAAATGCCTACCAACAACTTTTCTGGCTACAGTAGAGTGAACCCTGCTTTATATTGTTCCTCTGTGTAACATCCCCAATTACCTGATAGTAAATATGAATAACTAACTTTTACATAACTGTACTTATCTTTAAAATGTACTGCTTTACATGGCAGAAACAACAGAAAACAGGTTATTCTAATAGTAGCATGTTTAAGCCACCACACAGTCTCTGTTCCATTAATAAATGAAACCAGATTCTGTGAGGGAGGAGAATAAATTTAAAAAATACAAATTATTTTAGGTTCCATAATATCTGCATGTCCCTACTCATATGCAAAGTGTGCAGCTGCATAGGGCACCTGGAATTTTAGGGCACCTGGAATTTTGAGGCACCAAATTTCCTGGTGCCCTACGCAGCTATGTTCTGCTCCAGCCTCTGCTCTGCCCCCACTCCACCCCTTTCCCAAAGCTCTGCCCGGCCTCTTCCCGCCCCAGCCCCACCCTCACTCTGCTGAGAACTGCAGCAGGGGTTGGGCCTTCACTCACTGGGCAGCGAGAAGTGGAGCGACCTGACCCCAGCCTGCTCCGCTTCACCGGTGAGTGCTGGGGGGCAGTCCCCACTCCCTCCCCTGTCCTCCAAGCCTGCTCATTCCCCTCTGCGGAGGCTTGGGGCCAGCCCCACCCCCCATGGGGGGGCTGCATAGGGCACCAAAATGGCTAGGGACGTGTGGAACTCTGCTAGGAATGCTCCCTAAATTACCTATTTCCTGCTAATCTTCATCATTTGGATGGTGTTAGCCTGTTCCTTTTTTGGAAACAATGAAGACTTCATGAAAGAGAAATACATGTGTTTTCACTAAGTCAAACATTCAGGTTTAAGAGCATAAAGCTGTGCAAAGTCAAGGTCCATCATCATAATTCTTGCTTAAATAGCCATATGTCTTCTGACACTCAAATAAAATATGGCAGTATTGTTGTATCCAGATAGAAAAGTATTTTGAAACCTTGAAGAGTACTGTGGTCTGAAATAATTCAGTCCTTTAGACTCTTGTTTAATTCTATGTGACAGTAAGTTGCACCAGAACCATGTGGAGTGAGTCTAACTTGGTTATCTTAGAAGTACAACCTCCACAAAAAATATAAATAGACTATGTCATAGCTTCTGATGCAAACAAGTGACAGCATCACTCTTAGACTCCACTGTCACTTAAAAAAATATTTTAATGAATAATGTTGGTTGGTTTTTTGTAATGTAGTTGATTGTTTCAAAAACTCTGGCCTAGTAATATGAGACTGAATATCAGTGAGTGTACCATTGCAGCCTGCATCAATAAATGCTTTATGTTACTGGGGGAAAGGTCTATAAGGGAGTGGAGGAAATATGGACCCAGACAGTGATACTGTTTGTAATTAATTCTGAAAGTTCTGTTTTTATTCCTGACAGTGTCAACAAAATGAACCCACAGCTTTTCTCTACGGTTATTTTCAGCAAGGGCTCTGCATTTAGATTAAAACTTTTTTTTTTTTTTTAAAAAGCTAAGTCCTTCTCAAATTCAAAATTAGTTTAATTTTTGAAAAATTAAACTATAAAAATAAATTCCTCTTGTAGCTGGCTATTATTTTATCTCTTGTTTACTGATGTATTTAATCTGTTAACCAGTCAGAAAGTAAGAGGCTCAAATTTTCAGTACTGGATATTGTCCAGCTTGCAAGTAAAAGGCCTTCCGCTGGCCACTGCCACCACAATGAAGGAGCCGCTTTAACTGCTACTATGGCCACCAGTGAGTAGCTGCTGGAAGCTCTCCATTCTTCTGTGTATTATATAAATAGTAATGTAGGCCTTGAACATAGTAACATAACGGAACATGCACTAAAGAGCCAATTGCTGATGTGTATTAATCTGTTCGCTGGACATACATCTTGCTTAGTTCCTCAAAGAAATTGACAACTGCTGTATAAAAAGTGACAAGTTACTGTGAATGGAGCAAAATATTATTCTAATAACAGACAATTCAGCTCTAAAATAAATACCACCACAATGCTTTACATTTCAAACTACTTGCTGCAGATAGGGTCTGTGCAGCGATGAGTGGATTCACTTATGATTTTATTCATTCATTGGAAAGGTTTTTCTGAGCATTATTTCTGCGTTTTTCACTGGAACATTTACAATACAATCTCCTTTGTGTTGGTTATGCAAGCAGTAGCCCCTAAAGTTCTGAAGTCCTTTAAGTATCTTCTATATATAACGGCACCATGGTCATCAATAAAGATCAATATTTAAGATGCGTACTATATTCTGATTCCTTCAGCCTTAGACACATACCTTTAAAAACAAACAAAATCCTTGAAATATAATGCTGTTTAATAAAGTGAAAGGTTGTCAGCCTTGAGAATGAAGCCCTCTATGGACCACATCTAATGAGGGGTTGTTACACTATTGGTTACAGCATATAGTGTCAAAGTTGGACAGAAGCCTGGAGTTCAATCTCCTTATCCATTCAGTTCTTGTCTGCTACTGAGAAAGCCAGTTAGCATTACCTGTGAAAGTGTTGGCTTTGTGGTATGTACCAATGGCCAGTGCTGCCCTCTCCTAATGTAAATTAAAAAGAATCTTAATTGCCTAAGTCCTACAAAGGAGTTTGGAGAGGAATACACAAAGAGGGGTAATGTAGGTACATACCCTCCATTTCATAGGTGTCTTTTTCCACTGTAAGGATCACTAAGATGTTGAGAGAAACTGGCTTGGGGAAGCTTATATTGCCATTGCCTCTTATGAATGTGTTCTGTGACTGAAGGACTTCAATTACAAAAGATTATTTTTCAATAATTGAAATAAACTGGTGAAAATATGAGAAATGCAGTTTCATAATTTATTGTATAAGCCAGCAAAATAGGTAACTTCAATATACAAACTCTGCACCTGAGTAGTTTTAGAATAATTAACAAAACAGATTTCTATGTATAAATTCCTGAGGTGACAAAACATGCCTGTGTTTCAGGAGTGTGTCTTAGGTACCTCAGCAAATGTGTATGAAGCTTCTTCATCACATTGCTGTAGCTATACAATATAATGTCCATGCATCAACTTGCCTGCACACCTCTCTATAGCAATAAGTGCAATAGCAATAAAATGCCAAAAGCATTTGGATGGCCCCCAATAAATATGAAACACATTTTTCAATATGGGTTATGAGCGAGCAAAGTTGATATGTATTCTAAAAATATGAATTTCTACCCGTATGCTACACATTTTGTAGGTACATTCTACAGTATGGTTTTCATTGTTTGGGTATTTGAAAGCCAGCTTGCTCTTTGCATAAATACTTACTGAATTTGTGCACTGTCTTACTATTTCCTGCCACCTGACTCTTCTGAGTTGAGTTTTGATGTTTTTGTCTTTGAAGCAATGTGTATTGAATTTTTCTTACTCTGGGGGCAGTAGGAGATCTCTGTATAGTTTTAGGCTGATACTACCCAAGAAGATTCTAAGATATCTAGTCTAGAATTCTCCAGGATTCCACGTAGCCAGGGCCGGCGCTTCCATTTAGGCAACCTAGGTGGTCTCCTAGGGCACCAGGATTTGGGAGGGCGGCAGATTGCTCCGGTGGACCTCCCGCAGGCGTCCCTGCGGAGGGTCCGTTGGAGCATCCGCAGGGACGCCTGCGGGAGGTCCACCGGAGCCGCGGGACCAGTGGACTGTCCACAAGGACGCCTGCGGCAGGTCTACTGGAGCCGCGGGACCAGGAGACCGTCCGCAGGGATGCCTGCGGGAAGACCACTGGAGCCACCGGACCGGCGAGCCAGCCCTGCACCTAGGGCGCCAAAACACCTGGCACCGCTCCTGCCCGTAGCTTTTGGAATTTAGTGTTCTGATAACCAGACCAAGTACTGTAGCCTTTTGTAATAAGAGGAACAATAAAATGGCTAATGTTCCAATCTAAGTTTAAATTTGGAGTAGTTTTTGGAGTGATAAGGGAAATAAAACGTTTTGATTAAATACTATATCTTGATGCAAGCCTCAACACTTTTTTTCCCTTGTTATTATTGGCTTGCTATCAGAAATTTCCTCAGGTGCAACCACAGGTGAGGGGATTCCGTTTTCACACCTGAGTGAACCTATATCTGAGGTTGCCAAAGCAATTCCGTAGCTTTGGGGAATCATGAAATTTCTGACTCAAATTACTTAATTATGATCACCATTTTGTGTCTCTTCTCCCACTTTAATTTCTGCATGATTTTAGTAGCAAATATTTCATGTGGCACTGTAGTCAGAGATTAATGATTATTGCTATTTGAAACTGGGATTCTAATCCATAAGCAGATCCATATTTAAGATTACATGTCATTTGTTTTCTACTAATGGGTGGAAATTCCTTAATTAAATAAGAAAATTCAAAATAAAAGAAATCTGTGGGTTTTTTTTTAAGTAAGTGTCAAAACTGTTTCATTATGCAATGAGTGAAGAGAATGGTGCAGGCTGCAGCAGAGTATAGAATTTGGGAACCAGGCTGGGCATTAGGACCAGAGAACAGGTCTTGCTAACAGGGCTAGAGCGAGAGCTGAAAATCCCCTCTGCCTGTCCAGACCCATGCTTACAATGCTCTTAAGACAGTGTAGTCTAGGGCTAGAACACTGAACTGATGGGCAAAAGACCTGGTTTATATTCCCAGTTTGGCCACTTTACCTCTCTGCTTCTTTTTCCCTCCCATGCTTTGTCTGGTCTGTATTGACTAAGCCTTCTGAGGCTCTTTTTTTCCTCTTTGTTTGTCCCATTTGTGTTAATTATATATAAATAAGTCAATTATTCTCCATCCCCCTTATTGTCCCCTGCCTCATTCAGTGTATAGATGTTGATAGGGGTAGCAAAAAAAGGGAAACATTGAAAGGGGGCATGGAAGGGGAGTAGGAACACAGAGGGTTTGTAAAGACCACAAAATTGGATGATGGATAGCTCATGGAATGTGAAGTCAGAAAGGGTTATAAGAGGAGGGGATAGATGTGGAGGGTGGATGCAGGATTCTAGAAGGAAGATTGATAACTACAGAGGATGAATGAAATACTAAATTGGTGCGAGGAGGTTACATGGAATTCCAGAGAGTAGCTGTTTGTTTTTTGTGTATTTGTTTGTTTTTCCTTAAATTTGAAGGGCGGAAGATATTTCAGTATCTCAATCATTAGATGAGACCAGTGGTTCTAAACCTTTTCTAGACCATGACCTCATGATGCAATATTTTGAAACCCCTTCACCCATCTTACTATAAAGAAAGGAAGGATGGTCACAGCCTGAAACCCATTCGTGACTCCCCCTGTGGATTAGATTTGCCATGTGTGAAAAGCAGTTATAAAAGTGTTTTGCTTATATGGCTTGTAGTTTTTAAATAAGTCCATTTTGAATGACATATAATAAATGCTGAACCAAGTAATTGTTACATTTTTAGGACTGTAGGTGCTGATTCTGCAATCAGATCTGCATAGGTGACTCCTGCACCCACATAGAGCACTTTTGAAATCACTTGGCAGTCTGCATGGTCGCAGAATTCTGGTACTGTGCTGATCTGATTGAAGGATCAGGGTCTTATAAACTATCACATGGCTCTTGCCTTGATGTGAAAACACATTTACAGCGCACATTGCTCTGTAACTAACGTTAGGATCCTGGTGAGTTACTTGTTAGTTTTGAGCAGTTACAAACATCGTTCCCGATCATAATGCTAGTTCTTGTAGAAAGTAGCAAAATAAAAAAGGTGCTAATTTCAGAATGATATTTCAGGGTTATGTAGTTGGAAATGTTTTGTAATTTCAGGTGTTATTCCGAATACATTACTTACTACAGAGAGATTTACACTGGCTGTTTTATATGTGGTCAGAAAACAAAGAAATTACTCATGACTGATTTTAAATTGTTATATGCTTATGAGGAACATTATTTTTACTTTAATCTTAGGACTAGTGTGATTATTATTAAAGACTGATCCAGGAACTTTCTTCAAGGGAAAAAAAATCTAATTTGAAATATTTCTGAAATTAATTGTATCAAGATTGTATAGAGCAGAATTTGGGGTCCTCTCTTTGAAGCTGTGTAGTACAATATAAAAATATTACTTAAAATAGTGATAAGTATTAAATGCAACATGCCCTGTTGAAGGATTAACAATTTTTTAAATATGGGTTATATTTTGTATTTATTTTGTGTAAATGTTTGAAAAGAACTGACACCTTTGGTGTTTCTTTTTCAAGTACAGATTTTTCAAGTTTAAAGGATAAGTCTTTTGCACCAAGCTATTTTTTGATCATTTTGATACAGTGAAGTTAGTGACATCATTTCCATTGTTAGCCATTTCTTCTCAGGGGTATATAACCATTCCATAAACATTTTGCTTTGGGCTGCAGATTGGTATTTATGGTTTCCATCCAGGAACACTTTTTTAATACTGTTTTATTTTTTAATTTACATATGCAGAAAAACCTCGAAAATTAGAAGACTTCCTTGATATTAACTCAACAACTACTTTGAGTTTAAATGTGAAGTTTGACAGATTAGTAAATAATAATGATTTTTTTTGCTATTTTCAATTACGTTTATTTTAATTGGTCAAGCCATTAAATCATAACTGGATTCTAATACACATATCCTAAACACCAGGAGTGAAATCTTGGCCCTTCTGAAGACAATGGCAAAACTGCTGTTGGATTCAGTAGGAGAAGATTTCATCCCAGGGGCCAGAGTATGAACCCGTTGTTCACACGGGTGAGCAAATACTCTCAGAAGTAGTCCTAGTTACTTCTACATAGGGATTACTCCTGCAAGTGACTGCAGATTGGTTGATTAAGCGATTCACAGTCTGGCCCAGAATCATTTAAAAAAGCTTATCTAACAGTTAGGGTTGCCACCCATCTGGGTTTTACCTGGACAGTCCGGGTTTTGGCTTCTGTGTCCTGGTGCCATTTAGGGTACCAGGTGCCTAGTTTTCACGCGGAAAGTCCAGTCAAAAAGGGTAACTTGGTCAGATGTACTGACCAGACACCAAAAGTCCAATTACTGTGTGGTGGGGAGAGGCACTGAGTCATTAACCTATGCCAGCTCCTGCTCAGCTAGCGCTGCCTCCTATCTGCAGGAAGGCTCTTTTTCAGGCTGTAGCAGCTCCTGTCCCAACTCTGGAACAGAGGGAGCCAGCTGGAGGTTGGGGAGGGAGGTGGAAATGATCCAGCAAGCAACGGAGGGAGTGAGGAAGAGGAGCAAATGATGGGGGTGAGGTCTTGAGGGAAGAGGCAAAGTTGGGGCCGTGTTTTGGGGGAAGGAGGCAGGACCTTAGGGGTCTGGTTACCAGCAATTAGAAAGGAGGCAACCCTAAACAGAGTGGTGGATTTAAAATACATTTATTGAGCTGAATGTAAGTTAATAGTTCAAATGAATCAATATGTTCAAGTTCTGTCCTAGCTAAAGCCTTGGCTACACTGGCCCTTTACAGCGCTGCAACTTTCTCGCTCAGGGGTGTGGAAAAACACACCCCTGAGCGCAGCAAGTTACTGTGCTGCAAAGCACCAGTGTAAACAGTGCCCCAGTGCTGGGAGTGCGGCTCCCAGCGCTGCAAGCTAATCCCCACGGGAAGGTGGAGTACCTGCAGCGCTGGCGCTGCGACCACACTTGCACTTCAAAACGCTGCTGCGGGAGCGCTCCCACGGCAGCACTGTACCGCTGCAAGTGTAGCCATACTAACTAAGTAACTGCATGATTTTATTACTGTTAACCTTGTCCTGTCCTTTCCTTTCCCTTTTCCTATTTGTTACTCGTTGCCTCTTTGCAAACACTCATGTTCACAAAGTTACTCAATCACACAAGTGTTTTCAGGACCTTGGCATGTATGCTCCTTGGGAGAGAGACTCTAGTCTGAGGTGTGATTGCAGTTTGATTAGGCATACCTGCACTGGCTTTAATCTGGCTAGCATGGCTAAAAATAGCAGTGAAGACATGGCAGTAGAGGATTCAGAATGGACTGTACAAGCCTGCGTAGAACCCTGGATACGTGCTCGCATTGTAGCCTGTGGTGGGCTTTATGCTGCTGCATCATGAATACTAAAAAGTGTGGGGGAGGTAGGAGGGGATCATCCCACAAAGGCCCTATCCCATGAGCACCAGGCCCATCAGCAAATTCCCAGGTCTTCTACTCCTGGGAACTGTTCCTTTTAGTTTTTTAACCACTCTGGAAATTGGCTACAAATTGTGATGAGCTAACCTCACTACCGAGTACTATCAGTAATTACTAAATCTTGCTCTAAATAATGAGTCTTTTCAGTTACTGTGAGACTGCTCCTTGGTGTCCAGTCTCTGTGAATCTATTAATCTTGTGTAAGCGTTAGTAAGCATTTTCCTTTTGGATTGTTTAAAGGCCTTTGTCACAGAAGATGAAGGATCCTGTCTGATAGTGTCAATATCTATCTATCGAGAATTCTACCACCACTTCTGGCATTTTAAGGGACCTTTTTATCCACAAAGGCCTAAGTTGTAAAGTAGTTAATCAGTTTAAAACAATCCCTAAAAACAGCTAAGAGGATGCAGAGTGTGAGCCTGTGGTTTAGAGCAGGAAAGAAAAAAATCTCTCTGTTGAAGCTGCTTGTATGTGCCCTTCAACTACTCTTCTCTCAAAATGTAAAGGGGGAGGAGAGAAAAAAGTTGTAGAACACAGAAAAATCCCCCTTTAGGTTGATCATAAAATTTGACACGCTTTACAATTAGTATAAATTGCTGGACTGTGTCTCTCTAATTCAATCTTTTTCTTTTATATTGGCGTGGTACTAGATTTATGTTTCAATTCCTGGATCTTTTTGGTTATTTTCTTGCCAAAAAATTTGCTTTGACTGAAGTCACTGGAAAGAGAGCTGAAGAAAAATGACAATTTCATGCTCTTCTTTGTCATTAACAGAGCTGTCATTCTGTGCTTAATACATTAAATAATATGTACCATTGCACTTCCTGTGGTGATCCAGAGTAGTCTACAGAGGGTGATGGGGTGGCATGGGGGATAGGAGGAGGTGGCATGATGTGAAAGGCTTGACAGCGCCTTTTTCTAACACCTACTTTTTTCTAGTCCATGGAGTGGCATTAATACAGTAACTCCTCACTTAAAGTCATCCCAGTTAATGTTGTTTCGTTGTTACGTTGCTGATCAATTAGGGAACATGCTCATTTAAAGTTGCGCAATGGTCCCTTGCAACATTTGGCAGCTACCTGCTTTGTCCACTGCTTGCAGGAAGAGCAGCCCATTGCAGCTAGCTGGTGGGGGCTTGGAACCAGAGTGGGCCGGCAGCCCCCCATCAGCTCCCCGCTCCCTTAAATTTCCTATGTGGCAGCCGCCCAGCAGGCTACCAATTGCCAGCAATTCAGCTGTCCCTCCCCGCACTGCCATGTGCTGCTCCTGCCCTCTGTCTCGGAGCTCCTGCTTGCTGAGCAGGGGAGGGAGGAAAAGGGGGGCTAATGTCAGAATGTCACCCTTCCTCCCTTCTCCTGCCCCCCTTTTACACCTTCTCCATATAGAGCAGGCTGGGGACAGGACAGGGCTTAGGACGGAGAGACCTTGCTGGCCGCAGCTACTGTCTCAACTTGATGATCCACTTAGAAAGACAATGTACTTAGACTGGTGTCAGCATACTTAAAGGGGCAATGCGCATCTCTCTCTCTCTCTCTCTCCCACGCACAGGGTGCGTGTATCTGTCTCTGTCTGCCATGCTGTCTCCCTTCCCTCCATTCGTGCTGCCTTGTAGCATGTGAGGCTACATTAACAACGAGTTAACCCTTGAAGGCTCAGCTGAATGCTAGTTCATCATTTAGCAGTAAGGCATTCTCTGGGAAATATCCCACCCTCTTCTACCCTCTAACTTCACCACCTCAACCAAGCTTCACAATCATCATTCCTGTGTACAGTATTAAATTGTTTGTTTAAAACTTACACTGTGTGTGTGTGTGTGTGTGTGTGTGTATAATATATAAAAAATACAGCTTTTTTGTCTGGTGAAAAGAATTTCCCTGGAACCTAACCCCTCCTATTACATTCGCTTAACATCATTTCGCTTAAGAAGTCGCATTTTTCAGGAACATAACTACAACGTTAAGCGAGGAATTACTGTAGTCTTCTCTGAGGAGATCATGTATTCCACTCTCTTGGATAAAGGGCAGTGTGTCTCAACACAGAAGGAAGACAGAATACAGGTATCAGACGCACAGATAAAGGTGTGATTTCTGCTCAATTCATAGAAAGATGTGCAATATACACAAATGGTTTAAGTCAAAAAGACAAAAAAACCCAGAACAAAAAACATCTGTTGTAAAGAGCCTAAAATATGCATGTTCAGCTGGACTTGATTGGTTGAAATTCTGACACCCTTGTTTTCCAGAAAAGGAAATGTCTTATCCCACAGGCTGTTTCTTTTGCCTTGTTGAATGGCAACCTTTTTGAAACTTTAGAAACAACACACCTGACAAAAGAGAGCCTTTGAGACAGCTAGCACGCCCTTACATTTAACAGCTCTCAGGAAAGAACATGCTAAGTGTGAGCTGCTCCTTTGTGCTGTCCTGAGGTTGGGAAACAGGAGTATGATTTGTTGCACCCACCCTTCCCACCTGACCTGAGGCTGGAGCTTGCCTATCCCACTTTGGTGTTCTGACCAGGATGGGTGAACACGTTTTGCCTAATTTCAAATCCACTTTAGCTTCATGGGTTTAAAATTAGAAACAGAACTCAAGTCTTTTGAGGGTTGTGTTCTGTAAATAACAGGCCCGTTGCCAGTGCGTGTCTGTGCATTTAACTTATGCTCCTGGAACCCAGTCCATATCAATTTCCTATACTAGGTAACTTAAATTTCTTTGTTGTCATTCACCTTTTTTCCAACCATTTCACTGGCAGTGAATGAGTGACTACTTGGTATCCTTAACTGCCTTAGGATGTTGAAAGTCTAGGCATTTCTCTGTGATGAACTTAAAGAAAATTATGGTGAAATAGAGCTTAAGCCTTTGATATTATCTCCTGTTTGTTTTTCTTTCCTTATTTTATGCTCAGTATATAACTTACCCCATTTGGTTTTATGCTGCATGGTAAGGCATCTGAGTTGGTGACAAAGGATGAAATCTACTCCACACACACAAAGCCAGGGTATTTATTTATGCTGTCTGTGCCTTGAATGTGGAATGGTTGTTGAGATTAACTGCACCATTCCCCAACCCAATTTGCAGCTTTGTGGCAGCTACAACACTCCTGCTGTCCCCAAATGTTGCTGTTCCAATTTATGATTACAGCTTCTACATGTCAGTTGCACAATGTACTGGGAAACAGGATTTGTGTAAATATAAATAATTTTGGGTTTTTTTCTGACTCACCCATATTGTACCCTTCCACGATGGCCTATGGTGGTGCTAGTTCAGAGAACAACGAAACCCCTATTCAACCTGTATGCTGAAATTCAGTGATGTAGAGGACTTTGCATTAGCCTTCCATGCTATGGGAAAATTTCACCCAAATAATATACTAATGTGTATGCTGTTGTGGCTTATGGTTTAATTTAGCCCTAGTTTACTGGTTCAATATATAATCAGTACTGATATTTTTGTCATACTGCCATTCATTTAAAACAAAGTATGCCAACTCATGTTACAAAATCATTCTTGTAAATAGTACTAAGCTTATTGAGCAGTGTAAAAAATATGGAAGTTTTTGGTATTTTTCTCATAATCCTTTTCGTTGTAACTTAACAATCACTTCAAACAAAAAACAGTTTTAGTGTGCAGTATTTTTTACTTTGTGTCTATTAGAATCTATTCATAACAAATTCATTTAACAAATTTCACCTCTTTGGATACGTTTACACTTGGAGCTATGGATGTGATTTCCCAGCTTGAGGAAACATACCTGCACTAGCTGTCATCAAGCTAGGGTGTTAAAAATCGAATGGAGCTGCAGCAGCATGAGTGATGGGATGGTCTAGTTGCCTTCAGTATGTACTCATCCAAAATGCTAGGTGAGTAGCCAGGGCCCACGTTCTATTTTTTAATGCGATAACCCAATGAGAGCTAGTATGAGTCTGTTTCCTTGAGCTGATACTCGCACACCCAGCTCGATGTGTTGACATACTCTTTGTGTTTGTAGATTGTCTTTGAACCAAGTGCAATTTTCTCATATTAATTTCGTGTTCAGAAATATTCACTGAAAATTTTCTGCAAATAATTCTTGGTCAGCCACTTGTTTGCTGTGAGTAATCAGTAGTGGAATTCAAACTCTTTTAATTGGACACACAAATCACATAGCATGTTTTTTTTCTCCAGTAAAATGAGCAGAACTGGTAGACTCAGATTTCCAGTGTGTGTACTTTTGATTACAAACTCGAAATTTGTTTTCAATGAACATTTTGCAATACTTGTTTTAAAATTTACAGTTTTGGTGAACATTTATGCTAGTAAACTCAATAGCTAGAATATTTCCAGAAAAGAAACAAGAAAAATGTGACTCTAGTATGTTTTTTTTTTCATTTACTTATTGAAAATATATTATAATATTCATCTCACTATAATTTCTAGATATAGAAGAGACCTATAATGGCATAAAGCTTGCATATTATAAGCTGAAGTGTTACTAGATAAGGTGTCCCATTGATTCTACCACATTGTCTGCTAGAAAAGGTAGCATAGTTGAATATACTGGAAAAAGGTACTCAACTACAATTCTCTTTTTGGTTATTTGATAAAATGTGTAAAGAAACTAAGAATTGTATGATTTATTTTTATATGTCTGATATAATTATTTAAGCATAGTATGTTACAGTCAAGTCAAATTTTATATTTATAACAATTTTGTGAAATAACTATCTGAGGCCTCAGCCTTGTAGGCACTTATTCATATACTTAACTGTACTATCATGAGCAGTCTCATCAATGCATATGCATAAGTGCCTGCAGGATTGGGGCCTAAATTTCTTTTGCCTGAGTAAAATAATAAACTACTTAGAGTGTTTTTTTTTAATGAAGCTCTTCATTGAAATTGTGAATCCTGTCAAAGAAATGCACACAAATTCAACAAGATTTTCATGATTTTTCTTATGCATTTTTTACTAGTTCTAATAGTTTCCTGCTTTAACTATAATATATATCTATATCCCACTTCTCCTTCCCCCTCATTACACACATACCCCATTAAATAATCAAAGACCAATGGTTGTGAATTGTAAAAATTTATATCTTAAATCTAGAGATGAGTTAAAAGTGGCAATGATAGGAGTTCCAGATTTGGATAACACCAAAGGTAGCATTGGGTAATTCAGATTTCCATCCCGTCTCTTGTATATAAAAGTTTGGATCCAAACTTTTATATACAACTGCTAAACTTAAATGGTAGATATCTAGTGAGACCTGTTCCTCGCTGAGACTTGTTTATCTCTTTGCTCTCAGATTTCTTCCTGTTGCCGTCTCCGCTGCCATTTCTTACTCAGTGAGTGCCATAATTCATGTTATTGTTCCTTTGCAACCATGCAAAGGATTCTGGGATTGGTGGTACAGGAAGACAGCAATGCTCCTCATTGGTGCTGCTGTGTGCGTAGTTTTATATCTGCAACAACCCTCCCACTGAACATCCTAGGCATGGCCAACTTACATCCTAAAAGACCCCCTCATGAAGAGGGAGAAATAGAGGCATCTTGAACCACTACTATTTAGGGGCTGTGGAAGAATCTTTAGAGACAGGACGTGGCTGTGGTGACTATTGAATCTGGAAGCTTGAACCAGTTCCTGTGGATTTTGGAAGCTGGATCTTGATCTGGGCATCCAAGTAGCAGAGTATTTGAATGTGGAATTGGGATTCAGATCCATCTCTTTTTAAATTACAATTAACCAATTTCAATCACAAATTGTGTCTGCCCGTTCACTTTTACAAAAGGGTGGCGACAGATGGTAAAATCTGGCCAGCTTGTTTTTCTGTCTGCTATCTAGACAGTTGGCCTGGTTCCCATTGGTCTGGCCCTAGATTTCTTTTTTGGGCATAGGCCCACTAGGCCAGTTACCATTTTACTGTTTCTTTGGCGATGTGCTCATGTAGCTGATAGATGAGGGATGGGAATGGGCCTTTTCTTTTTCAGTCCTTGATGTAGGATTGAAGAATGTGGCTCACAAAGAATCAGTTTCTTCTGACACTGAACTAAGACACTTTATCGAAGTGAGGACAAACATTATCTCTAAAAATACACACTCTCTCTCTCTCTCTGTACTTCGTTGCTTCTAGAACTTTCCTCAGACCTTCCTGCTTGGATTCCTGCTAAAGATTTGAAGAAACAATACATAAATAACTCCTCCTCCTTTATTTTCTTGTATAAATTTTCATTATCAGGAATTAATATTTACCAAAAAATTTAGACCCCAGGTGAGTCCGTGGCCAGATCTGGTTAACTTCTGACTCTGTGGATGATTTTGTCCAGTTTGATTCATTTGAAATGTCATAATCCAAAAGTGTAGATGCCTGTTAGGACTCTTCTCAGCAGGATTATCTCACTTCAGTTAGGCTGTGGTGTGAGTGCCATTGCTACTTGGATCATACAGCTATTCAACTGGATTTGTAACCAGTTGAGGATTCTGCCTGTTATGTACTAAGTACCTTTATTACTTTCTTCCATGTAGGATTTCAGAGTGCAGCTATGTCCGGTGCTAACTGATGATGTGTGGCATCTTTTGCCATTCCATGATGAATTTACCAGGACTGGGTCTCTTGGTTTAGGCTTGGGTGAGCTTTGGGATCCATTTTGACAGTTAAAAAGGAAAGCTTGAGACTACTTAGGTTTAGTGTGTCTCAGTCTTCATATTGTATTTAAGGAAAAGATTTACCTCTATGGTTGGTGACATTCTGGTCTATCAGTCCATAAATGGATGACCTGGTGAGCCATACTGTTCTCTGCACCAGGGAGTAGTAGGGGCTGGAAATAATATGCTTTATCCTTAGCACTTGGAATTTAGAGTTGGAAAGCTGAGGTCTGTCATCAATGACTTTTTTCTTTTGGAATGCCAAAAAGACACAGATGCCTTTTTAACTCTTCCAAGACCTATCAGATAATGGTGGCGTATGAGAGGCTTTTTAACTCATTGTCTTTTTGGTCATTCTGCAAGACTTGCAGACTCCACCTTACATTTTATGTTTTGACCTATATCAGATCACCATTCCAATGTACAAGCTTGCTCCTAGCATTTTGTAAAGCCCCAGTGTATCTTATCTAAACTGTTGTTCTGCAAGGACAGTTAGACTACAATACAAATGCCTTATATTAGTTTTGGACAGTTCATATCTTATTACATAGAAATCACAGGCTAGATGGGGGCCCCTATGAAGTAACTGGTGCAATCATGTCTTACAAACTTCTGTATGGTTTTCAGCTGTGTTAATCAGTTATAATTTCTATAGTGGATATAGCAGGTCACTCCAAATGACAACCACCTGTGGTGACTATTGAATCTGGAAGCTTGAACCAGTTCCTGTGGATTTTGGAAGCTGGATCTTGATCTGGGCATCCAAGTAGCAGAGTATTTGAATGTGGAATTGGGATTCAGGTCCATCTCTTTTTAAATTACAATTAACCAATTTCAATCACAAATTGTGTCTGCCCGTTCACTTTTACAAAAGTGTGGTGACAGATGGTAAAATCTGGCCAGCTTGTTTTTCTGTCTGCTGTGTGTCTTCATCAACCAAAGCCTCAGGAGAATCTTAGTGATCAATGGGATTCTTTGATGAGATGTCAGCTGCCATTGGGACTTCCCTGGTATATAAGTAGGACCACATTTTCTCAGTCTCTGCTATTAACTGCACAAATGCCTTGAAGTTTGTCACAAGCTTGAACTGATGAAAATCCTGCACTATCTTGGGAACGTTATGCTTTCCAAACATCCTTTTTTCTCTGGAACAAAACACTACAGACTTCCAGTCATCATTTCCATACAGCTGGAGTAGCACTCCACTGAGACCATAGCTGGATGGCATCCTCTGAGAAGTCTATAAAATTGAAAAAGCCATAAAATTACTGGATTGCTGCCAATAGATTATTTAGAAGATCATCAAAGCTTAATCCCAGGTCTACTTTGTCTGTTTTAATCAGTTTGTAAAAAGGTTGGCCTTTACAGGGCAAGTAAGGTATGAATTTGCTCCAAGAATTTATTACACTGAGACAGTGCGTCAGTCTCAGTACATTTTTATGTAATGGCATTTCAACTGTATCTTTGGCTCTTCTGAATCCACCCTCCTCCCTCTTCATTGGTCAGATGTCCTGGGTTGTCACCAATCACATGCTCAACAGTAGTTGTCATAGCATTTGTTTCTCTATTTAATTTTAGTCCAGCAGCCTCAACTGCCTTCTTCACTTTTTTAAACCTTACATTATATGCTTTCTCTGACTAAAATATCATATCAATAAGCTTCCTGGGGTCCTGGTAGAGCTTGCAGAGTCTCACTCAGTGTCCTCTGGAAGATTTCTAGGGCACTTGCAAAGACCAATGGGAGATGATGAAAGCAATATCTTCTGAATGTCACCATGGAAGTTGTTGCCTTGGCACAGTCAGAGTGGAGTGGAACTTGCCAGAATACGCTAGCTGCTTCCAGTAAGGAGAATATTGTTGCACCCATTAAACTGAATATTATGGTCCCATTCATAGACTGATAAATTTTAAGGCCAGAAAGGAGAACCATGATCTTCTAATCTGCCCTCCTGTGTAACAGAGACCCCAAAATTTTCACCTTGCATCAGTGTCCATAACTTCCAATTGAGCTACAACATATCTTTTAGAAAGACATCCAATCTTGATTTAAAGGCTGGTGATAGTCTGGTGGAGCTGTGCAGTACAGCTTCCAAAATGGACTCAGAAGGGCTCTCAACTCACTTTGCAATTTCTTGATTCTTGGGCTCGCAGGGGTCAGTTTGGCTCAATGTAATGCAGTAGCACTCCAGTCACACACTCCATGGCACATCCCTACAATGCATTTTAGCAATAACGGAGGGTGGAAGAGGTGGCACACCACTAGCTGTATTTCAGATGGGGATTTCTCCATGCTGGAGAATCTTCAGTTGTCCAGCTGCATGACCCCTTGCACTGCCAGAGTGGCAAAGAAAGGCCATAGAATGGGCTAGGATCTAGCCCTATGTCTTCCACAGTGGAAGAATATACTTTTCTTTCCTTATTGATTCATTAAGGCTCGTGGAACTCCATGATGCACCATGAAGCTCAGCCACATGAGGGAGATAGCAGTACATTATGGGAAATATAGTCGAGCTAGAAAGCAGGAGTCATAGGGAAGAGTGGAGGCATGTGGGACTTGGAACTACAACTCCCATGAGATACCGTAGCTTGAGCTATTTCTCTGATTTCTGTGCTTTGACAGGCATGCTCCAAATCTCTCCCCCCTTGTTACATTTCCAACACATGCCTGGAAATGTAAGGGACTGACTCTCCTGTATTTTCACTTGCCATGCCTGTTGTGTTTCTGCTCAGGGAACCTAGTGATATAACATTGCATTTGATGATGCTTCTCTTTCCATTTTGAAATGTCTTTTTATTTGCAGTATGCTTTCACTATTCCTGCAGGGTGACGTATTTTCAGTAGACTCCTGTGCTTTGCCAGTTGCCTCATGCGTTTAATGAGAATTACAGTCTGAGCTTACTCTGAAAGTTCCCTGTTTAAAATCCCTACTACTAGACAGACTCTTATGTTCCTCCCCCTTACTAATACCTAAATTCACAATTATCAGCCTTATAAAGGCTTTCACACTTTCTCTGGGGCCTTTTGGTTAAAAACACACCCATTCATGTATCCTACTCCTTGGAATGACATGCCCATTAATCTTTATTATCAATGCATAGTTTTATTCTTTATTTCCTTCCTCAGGAAAGGCAAAACATAATTTCAGCTTCATTCTGCATTGCATAAATTAATGTGCTAACCTGTACTTCCCTTTTTTGTGTGTCAAGCTTAGCTGCAATTTGGATTCTGGAAAGTCTCTTCTTCCACGCATAGACTTATCAAAATCTTTTGGCATTTTCTTTTCTTCCTATTTATGCAGGTTCAAAATAAGTCAGCTTCTAACACCACAACATGTGCACTAGTAAGGAAGCACAAAAACAGTTTGTTTCTTCAGAGGACAGATCTACACTATAGAGACAACGCTGGGGTAGTTATGCCAGCAGAGCCCCTCTAATGAAGATGCAGTGTGTATCAACAGGAGGAGTTCTTCTGTCTGCATAGTTGTCCACCTCTCCAAATGATTTTAGCTGTGCCAACAAAACTCATGTGCTGGCATAGTTATATCTGCTGCAGTGAGGGTTTTGTTGGCATAGCTGTATTGGCCAAGGGGTATGATTTCCCCTCCCCCCTTCTAGCAGACATATCTGTTGGTAAATCTTTGTTTTGTAGACAAGGCCTGAGATTAACAAGTACTTTATGCAGTAAGGAAAATGGTATTGTCTTTAAAACTTATACCTTCTACTGGACTGTAAAGCTTCTAGAAATTCCCTCAACCTCCTCCTGCCTGTCTTCCTAATACAGCTGTAAGGGAACAGTGCACATATCCTTACAGAAAGGCCTATAGTTTTGTAGTATTGTTCATAGCTGACTTTCTAAAAGAGTGTTATTTCAAAGAAAATATTTTCTGCAACAAAATTTCTGCAGAATTTCAAGTTTTCTGTCATTGGGACATTTCTAGTTCAGAGACTGGTAGAAGTTTATTGCCAACAAGGAGAATGATTTCAGGCTAGGCATTGTGAAAAAGTAAGAAGTTACTCTTAAATCAAATTTCGTATTGTCTTGTGTGAGAGTTTCCACGTGTTAGTGCATACAAGAATTCTTCCCAAGAAGCAGAAACATTTGAAATTCATAACAACATAATGATAAAACATATGGATTTAAAAAAAAAATCTGTCAGTTCAAGTGGAGCAATATCATTCTTTTAACTTACCTCCAGTGGGTCTGATATATTCAAAAGCTGTTTTAAAATATGGAGAGTTCATTTTAGGACAAAGAGAAGGCTTTCTGTTTTTTAACATCATCCTGTGTAAATCGCTGGGGGGGAAGGGAATTAGGCTCTGGATTGGATACTGATTCCTTTGCATTTTTGGCATTATGCCTCCTTACTGTTTTATTGTCTATTTTGGCTGAACTTGAAGTTCCAGCAAAGCTACTTGCCAAAAAAAAAAAAGAAAAGTTAGGTCCTTTAAGGATACTGAAAAATGAAGCCAGCTTTTGAATCCGCCACGTCCTGTAAGCAAATAAAAATGAATCTGTGTGGAGCTCAGACGTTCTTTCCTGTTCTCCTTTGGATTCCAAGTAGGAATGGAGCAATTTTTCATCACGTCCAAAAAAAAAGGGGGGGAGGGCCTAGAGTGCTTCAAAGCAACAAAAAAGATCTTCTAAAGGTTTCTGTGAGGCTAACTTTTAAGGTGTATGTAAAAAATCTTTTACATCTTGGTTAGTGTAAACTTAAGTTTGAAAAATCTCCAGCAGGAAGAAATTGGGCATTCATATTTTCTGCATCATAAGAAGAAAAACCATTTTAAAACAGCATGTGACCTTTTTTATGCATTTTCACTTCACAGGTGGTTTTGCAACTAGGCTATCATAGTATAATTTTTATTTTAAGTAGCAAATGCTTCAGGATCCAAAAATATAATTTTATTGCATATATAGAGGAAAATGATCACGAACAGCCCACATTATATTGCCTGAGAGCACCAAAAAACTAGATGGGATAATTCTCATTACCAAGATCAGCTTGAATTTGTAAAGGCAATTCCTTTCCAAAAAAGTTTGGTTAGCAATGTAGTGACCTGCATATTATGGTAACCTCCACTGTGGAGAAAGTAAAGATTTTAATTTTTAATGATGCTAATTCCCTAACATCTGTGTAGAATGAAAATTGAAATACATTAATAAAATAGTCTAATATAGAAGATAAATGGCTAGTGCATCGCAGGTTGTGGTGTAGTGTTTTTTTTTTTTTTTTGTTAATATTCATTTCTTTTGCCATTGTAAAATCAAAGTAATTGTAACCTAAGCAGAGTAAAGATATATGGTGGACAACTGTTCTTTGTGAATAATTCTAGAGGAAAATGTTTTCGGTAGTGAATGAATGTGTAATCATTAACACACAATGGGGATGCTGCGCAGGCCCGAGTCTGTAGCCTGAATGTTTCCAGCACTTCAGAGATGGTTTTGTATTTATATAATGCATTGTTGGAATATGCTGTTGCATTTATTTATTTTTAAAGTTTAACCTAAAGCAAACTTCATTTAAAAAGAGAGAGAGAGAGAGAACTATTACTTTACACACAGAAAAGCAAAGAGCTTTGTATTTTTTAAGGATCTTCTTAAAGGATGTGGCAGTCTCTTACTGAAGTGGGTCAGGGAGAGGCAGATTGTTGCTTAGGAAAATAGAGGAGAGGACATGAGAACATTTTATTGGCGTTCTAAGTAGTTTTTCTTTTTTAAATTTTGTGTACATTTTACTTGCACTAGTCTAGAAAGAGTTAATTATCTGGGAACTGTTTGTAGTTTTATGAAAATATTGAGGTTTTTTTTTTTCTTTTAATGGAGGACTAGGTCTTCGACATGCCTGGTAAACTTGAAGTTTCATTCTCTCATACCCTTTGCCTGTAGTTTGAGGGCCTTATATTTTTGTTCATTGCCATCTCTATATGAGACCATTGTAGGGCTGGAATTTTAGGTCCAAGTTGGGAGGAAGTATTGAACATATGTTTTGGGGGAGGAACAACAACAAACTGTTGAAGTGGGGCCCAGAAGACTAATAGGGATATTTAAACCAATCTGCTCTTTAGGACCTGATTGTGGCCTATCTTGCATGCCAGGACAAAGGGAATAGAGGGGGACATAAGATGCCCTTTATTTTGTTGCAAGGGGTACGTGGGGACTGGGCAGAGGCTTGCCTTTGCCCCACTCAGTGTGCTGAGTGGCATAGTTGCACCAGTGCATTGGGGAGCTTATGCTGCTATTGGCCACCGTTTACTCCTTCCTGGGAGCAGCAGGGAGATGGGGAAGGAGATTGTGGCTCCAGGAGTCATTGTCTCCCTTCTAGGCTGCTCAATGGGCAGCTTAAGAACAGTCTGGGTGAAATCCTGGTCCATGGGAGTTTTGCCATTGACTTCCATGGAACCAGGATTTCCCCCTCACTGCCCCTTCTTATTGATGATCTAGCCCTGCATAATCTTTTTTCTGGTAGGAATACCTGGAAGATAGCTGTCTAATTAAATTAGACATTTGTATAACCCCTCCTCATTTGGCAAAACTTACAAAATAAGTAAAATCACCTTGAAAAGGTTATTTGAGTGGGTGGTGGTGGTTTCACGCTGACACTGTGCTGAGAGAGAGAGGGAGTCCCTTCCCAAGGAACGTTGCCTCTGAGCCTTGTCCTGTAAACAGTGACTACTAGACATTGTCTTATGTGAGTAGTATTTTTGAAGTCAAAGCTTTACACCCAGAAATGTGTATAGGATCAGGCCCTATGTCAGATGCTGATAAAATCCTAAAACACCAGATCAAATGGAAGGTGCTAGTAATTTAACACATTTTATTTTTTAATGGGTGTTGGTAGAGTTTTACTGATATGGGCAAATATTTGTGGCTTTACAGAAAAAAATGAATTTTTACAAAAGCATTGAATGAAGAGAAGGTGGGCACCTAACAGTGGGACAGGGAAGGAGTTCCAGATGCAGTGTTGGTGTAATAGCAATAAACATTTTTTGCCTTTTTTTTTCTTTTTGATTTGGCTAATTTTTTGTTAATTTTCTATACCACCCTCTCAATGTAATACTTACTGATTCTAGCTGAATAACAAAATTGTAATTGTTACACATTGTAGCTTTGATGCAATATGCTGTGCATGCAAAGCAATCTCTTTTAGAACATTATCCTCCTGTTGATAGTTTTGTTTGTTTGTTTTTAAATCTGCTTTTGAAGTTTAAAGAGCAAAGCTCCAGTGTTAGATTTATAACCTACCAATATTTCATTTTAAGAGATTTTTTTTAAAATTACAAAAAAAAAAGCCATTCTGGTTTAGAAGCACATATTTGTGGGAAGGTGAGGGGAGGGGGAAGAAAGGAACAAATGACAAAGGAGCAGTGGAGCCTTAAATCAGGTCCTGTGTAAATAGATAGATATTTTAGAAGTGTCCATTGAGTAGCTGCATGCTTTAGCCCTGTTGGGATGAATGTTTGAAGGCAAACAAAGGAAAGGGAAAGTTTGCTCTGGATGTTGGGCATTCAGAAAAGACTCAGATCAGGGGTGGGCAAACTTTTTGGACTGAGGGCCACATCGGGTTTCCAAAACTGTATGAAGGGCCGGTTAGGGGAGACTGTCTCGCCAGACAGCCAGGTGTGGCCTGTCCCCCGTCCCCTATCCGACCCCACCCCAATTGTCGCCCCCTGATGGCGCTCCCACGATTCCTGCCCCATCCAACTTCCCCATTCCCTGAGGTCCCCCCCCCCCCCGGAACTCCTGCTCCATCCACCACCCCCTGCTCCTTGTCCCCTGACTGCCCCCTGCCACCCCATCCAACCTCCCCTCTCATTCCTGACTGTCCCTCGTAACTCCTGCCCCATCCAACCCCCCTGTTCCCCACCCTCTGACCCTCCTGACCCCTATCCACACCCCTGCCCCCTGACCACCACCCCCGAACTCCCCTGCCCTCTATCCAAATCCCCCTGCTCCCATACCACGCAGCACAGAGCACTGGTGGCTGGCGACATTACAGCCACACCACCCAGAGCGCCGGGTCAGGCCACGGCTTTGCAACTGCACTGCCCAGCCCCCCAGAGCGTTGTGCCGGCTGTGCAGGCGGGGCCGGTTCCAGGCCCCAGCACGCCAAGCGCATGCTTGGGGCAGCATGCCGCTGGGGGCGCTCTGCCGGTCGCCAGGAGGGCGGCAGGCAGCTCCAGTGGACCTCCCGCCGGCATGCCTGCAGAGGGTCTGTTGGTCCCGCGGCTCTGGTGGAGCATCCGCAGACACACCTGTGGGAGGTCCACTGGAGCCGTGGGATCAGTAGACCCTCTGCAGCCACATCTGTGGGAGATCCACCGGAGCTGCGGGACCGGCGAGTGGCAGAGCGCCCCCCGCGGCGTGCCGCCGTGCTTGGGGCGGCAAACTGGCTAGAGCTGGCCCTGTGTGCAGGGAGGGACAGCGGAGGTGGGGCTGGGAGTTAGCCTCCTGGGTCAGGAGCTCAGGGGCCAGGCAGGAAGATCCCACAGGCCGAATGTGGCCTGCAGGCCGTAGTTTGCCCACCTCTGCCTTAGATAATGTCCTAGACCTTTCAGCAAGATCATATTTCATTGTTGGTGAGAGCTTCGATTTGTTTGTCATCAGTACAAAAGCTCTGCTTTAATTTAATTACTAAATTTGAAACCAATCCATAAGCAGCCTAATACCCCGGTCATTCTTATGCTGATTAAGACCTATTTCTAGAAAGACAAAATCCGCACTTCAAAAAAACCTCTTTGACACAATAAATGTGTACAGTATAATGCATGAAATACATTAGGTAGGAATACAAAGCAGTGCTTAAATCTAGCAAAATGAGTTCACCAGCATTTCATATAGCAACTGTAAATTTGTCTGAAAATACAGCTGTTAATGTTTTAATCTTTTGTTTGTCAAAGGAATATAGTAGTTTAACAGACTGTAGGCCCCTGGAGAGCTCCTGATTTGAATTCACTAGGAGTTTCTACGGTTGCTTGTGATGTAATTTTGTGTTTTCCTTCAGGTGTGGCTAACGATGCCTAATGTACTTTAACTCAGGGTAGCTGATATTGTCTCTGGCCTGGACTCACCTACTCCTGACTTTTGAGACCAAAACAAAATTGGTAATTTTCTGGCAGTGTTCTGTCTTAAATATTTTTCTGTCTACTTCATGCTTCTTAAAACAGTGTTACAAATTTGACTGGATTTTAATTTTTTTGATAGATTATAACCTTCTCTATAAGGCAGAGGAAGTTGCATTGTCATTGTGGTTTACAAGTAGCAATAGGAGCTTATCCTAAGGATATTATAAAAGGGTAGGATAAAAGTAGACTAAACAGAGAGAAGAGAACAATTTGGCATGGCAAAGCATTTGTCTAAGAGGAACAAAAAACTGCACTAATTTCTCTGGAGGAATTTTAATTTAAACACATTGCTAGTAAGTGTACAGTATAGGTGACTGTCACTGATACAGTGCATTTATGTACTTTGATGCTGAGTACCCTTAGCTCTCATTGAAGCCAGGTGCTTAGCACCTTGCAGACTTGGACTCCGTGTTCTCTTTATTCTGTTAATAATCTCAGATTTTAATTTTTTTAAAAAATATTTATTGATTCAGCTGAAACTAATATATCACAAATAAGGTCACAGTCCTTCAAGTAGCTCTGCATGTTCCCACTTACATGTACTGCATTGCCTTGTGGTAGAACCTCCTTCTAGCTGTGTTAGCTAGAGCGTTCTTGTGCCTCCTACCCCTGCCTTCAGCGTCACTGACAATCTGAGGACAAGGCTGTATAGGGGCAGAATTCCTCCCAAGTGTGTGCCTGAACAGATGTGAACCTCCCTGATCTCTTCAGAGCTAGTACCTTTCTTTTCTTAGATAGTTGGTGTTAGCTTTGTTAGTATAGTTAGTGCTTTTCCCAGTTCCAGGTTATGGCAGAATCGAAGAAGCAGAAGCTGGGATTCAAGAGGTGTGCTTCCTTCTGGGCTGTCTTCCTGGAATCCGATGACCACATGCGGTGCCTCAAGTGCCTGGGAGAAAGACACTCGTCTTCTGGATGTTCAGTTTGTTGTTGGACCTTCACTTCCAGAGCCCGCAAGGACAGGGACACTTGTTTGCAATTCCTCCTTCTCAGGGAAGCTCTCAAGTTAGACCCTCTGTATCTGATCAGTCATCAGATCCATGGTCTAAGAGGTCATCCCAGTACCTGGGGCTTCCACGGGCTCCCAGTATCTGAAGGGTGTCAAGAGGCTGCAAACCCTGTAAGGGCTGGATCAGATTCCTGCAGCTCCCTCAGTCAAGCCCCCAAGGCAATACATGTCTGAACTGAGGGCTATGTGGTCACATCTGACTGCCTTGGTTCCAGGAGAGAGGTTGAGAGATCATTTAGCCACTCTCACCAGTGCTGTACCTCATGCCTCACAGATACCTGGTGCCAATGGAACTCCTGTGGCTGCAGGACCAGGAGGGGTTCAAACTTCCACTTCCAGATCCAGGAAGATGGAATTGATTGGTGTGTAGGAATTGGGGCCATTAGCACCTTTGGTTCTGTCTCTCCCAGTGCTGAAGAAAAAGAGTTAAGTGGTCACTGTTAGCAGTGCTTGTTCCTATGCATCAGAGCTTTTGCATCTCTCCAGTTCTGACAAGACCGCTGCAGTTCTGAAGCACAGACCTGTTCCGCTCCTGGCTTCAGTAGCTCAAGAGATAGATTTGCTAGAACATCAGATCCAGTGTTGTCTGCTTCTCTGAATCTATTGTTGGTCTGTGGGTCTGTTGGTTCCGGAGAGCTCTGTCACCTTAGGCAGCCCAAGTTCACTTTCTGGCTCTACTGCATTAGTTGGTTCTGAGGGTGAAACATGGTTTCCAAAAGGAGGCATGTTTCCATGGTTCCAGGACCACCTTCCTCCTTTCCTGTTAGGAAGAAGAGGTCAGAAGGTACTGCTGGTTCTTCCCTGGACCACCGTATCCTTTCTCTACTTAGGACTTCTACAGTTTCTCCACAAAAACGAGGATCTCCATACTTTCCTCTGGATTTGCTGTTATCCCCAATGTATCCTGACTCCAATTCAGACCTGGATCTTTGCCAAGAGGAAGACAGAGGATGAATGCAGAGACCTGTGGCTTGATTTATACCTCAATGGTCCTCCTCCTTCAGGCATGTTCCCAAACCCTTGTGCTGGGTGTTAGTGTCACAGACCTAAGCAGCTTTTGCCCTGGCCTCCATGTTCAGGAAACGAGCATGCACGTACTCTCAAGCGAGAAACATTTCCGAAAGTTACCGTTGGGGCTAGGCAAATTTTGTGGTCAGCCATTTCCAGGAATCCCCCCCCCCCCCCAGGGTGGTAACGAGGCACCTGTAAATCTCCTAATTAGGAGAAACCTGGCCAAAAAACTGGACACGTCATTACCCTTATAAATTGCCCACCGTGCAAGGGTGGGCAGGGAGAGACGCAGAAAGCTGTACCCGAAACCGAGCCTGATCAACTCGAAGTCTCCCTCGGCTCCGTGTTCTCAGAAGCCTACCCGTCTGCCGGTGGTGATGAAACTTTTGTGGTTTGTGTGTGTGAGTATGCCTAGCTGCTGATTTTGCTATTTTTGCTAGCTAACTGAGCCTGTAATCGTGTTGTAAGCCGGAGTCTCACGGCAAGCTTTAGTTGCCTTATTGCATTTTGTTTTTATTTAGACGAGTAGTTGCATTTATGCTTAATAATAGCACCAGTAGCACCCTTACTAACCCTTGGAAGGACCTGAATAACTACTGGGACCTAGAGCGGTACCAGGGTCAGCTTCTGTTTGTAATTGCAGTATTTTTATTATTTGTTCTGGTATTATATTGTAAGCCCAAGTTGTAACTAGTATTAAGTTGTTCCTCATCCTCACTTGTGACCCATTCAATAAACCCTCAATTTTAACCCCACGACTGATTGTTTGCGTTATCCCCATTGCTACCTTTGGGGCATTTGTCACCCCTCCCGAGGACATCCAGTGATCGAACCTCCACCCTATCCCAACGCTCATTACCCAGTAACTAACGGGCACCTTGTGACCATATCGGTGGAGCGAGGGGCAAGAGTAATCGGTAATCAACATGGCGTCACGAACAGGATGTCTTCGGGAGGGCCAGTGCCCGTGGCGTAGTGGGGATCGTGAACAGTCTGAACTTGAGCAATTTCAACACCTACAATTTCACCAAGTGGCCAGCAGACAATCTGAGAGGCCCACCCTAGATTGGGTTTGCGTTATAAAGTCAGGGTCAGGGTCAAAAAGCTATACGACCTCGTTAACCCTGACCGCCGTAGGGTGTCTCCTCCATTGCCATCCCACGTTTAAATGTCAGCCGGCCGATAGTTCCCTGCAACCCCAGTGCACGGGGGTCGTGGATACTAGTCGGACCGAGACACCGTCCGGCATTTGGAAGGAGTGTAGCCGTATCGTTAAAAAATCCGGGGCCACCGTTTCTAAACTCATACCCCCGCCCCGAGTACAGCCGGATGACCCAGCCCACGGGTTGCTAACCCAATTAATGGAGGAATTAGAACAGACCAAGCGGTCAAAGAAACTTAGACCGGACGAGTATAAGTCGGAAGATGTGTCCACGGTCTTGTTCAGCGCACTAAACAAAGCGCTGGACCTCTGTGCGGTCCTTCATGGAAGCACTATGTTTGCCGCTAAACAGGCCGCCGCGAACGGCACCGATAGCGCAGAAAGCGAGATGAGTGACAAGGAGGAGGAGGACGGGAGTCAGGCTGGTAGAAACCCACCCCCCTATGAAGCCCCCCCTCCCCCTTCGATCTATCCCGCTCTCCCCTCAGCCCCACCTGCGCCTGAGAAGGAGATGCGGATGGAGGCAATGCCGGTCGCTATTACAAAAAGCAAGGTGGACTCTAATACAGGCCAAATTACTACTACCACGGAATATCGTACCCGGACTAAGGCAGAATTGAAGGAGTTTATGGTAGACACTAGGCGTGGGGAGAGCGAGCCCGCCCTCGTTTGGCTGGGCCGTCTGGCCCTGGATCACGGGGCAGAGATAGTGAACAGGGAGGAGGCTAGTCTCTTGGCCAAAACGTCCACCTGGTCGGGAGGATTTTCAGGCCATAACCTCTTAAGAAATGGGGTCTGGCCACTTACTACACCAGCCGCAGCTTCTTTAGCCATGAAGGGCAGTTTTAAGGGCATGTATATACCTCCCGGCAGCATAAATACACCCCATGAAATCATATGGGCTATTTCTGGGGCATCCATCGTAATGTGGGACCCACAGACGGTGCCCTTGAACTTGAATCCGCAGCAAGCCCAATCCAAGACGCCACTCATTTATGTCGGGGACCCCACCCAGATCCCGGTCAACAGGGATGCAGTGGACTTAGCCATAGATGGCGCCCCACCGATTGACACAGGGGGAACCCTTTTGCTGCATGGTTGGGTTGGACAATCTCTTATTACTTTATATGAGGCTATGTCCCGTCTTCGGATGCCACAAGCCCCCAGGAGCCCCATCTCAGTCCTTCCAGCTGAGAACCCTGTTAATAAGGGTCAACCTAAGCACCCTGAACGTACCAAGGCCGAAAGTGCGCTTTTTGGGTTCCTGTTACATAAGGGGGTGCCCAAGGAGGCACTGCGGAAGATGTCTAACTCTCAACAACAAGACCTGGGGAAACAGTTAGGATGGAAGGACTGGGACGATTATTTAAGAACAAAAAATGAGTAGAGGCCGGGTGCGCCCTGGCCTCCACGGAGATATGGGATGAGCGACCATATTACACCCTATTGGTAGCCGGTCCCAAACCCCTTCACACCCCTGTATCTTTCCTGTTGGACACCGGAGCTCAAATCTCCATTATTAAACCCGATGTACCACATGTACCCACAAGTTCTACTATGTTTATTCAGGGTCTTAACAGCATTGAAGAAAAACCCGTAGTCTGCTTTACTCTGATTCACAAAGGGTATAAGCGGAAAGTTAAGGCTTTGTTGGGAGGAACAAATTTGCTGGGGGTTGGGGATATAAAACGACTACGATTACAAAAACAGGTCTGTCAGGCCCTGCCTGTCACCCTGTCACCTGATGCCTCCCCCCCTTATAGCCCCGAGCTGGTTAATAACAGTTCATGGAAATTTTCCCCTATTCCCATGAAGCCTGAAGGCATCCCCCTCATTAAACAACTGCTCAACCAATTATTAAAGGAGGGACGGATAGCGCAGGCAACCGTGTCAAATTATCTATCGCCCGGCTGGGGTATCTCCAAGCCCGGCAACCCCTCTGAATTTCGATTGGTCATCGACTATAGACAAGCAAACAGCCGAGTCCGACACCTTCCATTTGCGGGCCCGGCCTCCATTCCAGAAATACGGCAGCAGCTAAGCGATGCCAGTGGGAGGTGGGCCTGCACCCTGGATTTAAAGGATATGTTCTATCAAATCCCGTTAGAGGACAAACCCCAAATCCTAAACTTCGCGTTCCAGGGCGCACAGTACCAGTGGAAAGTGTGCCCTCAAGGGTTCTGTAATTCCCCCGCCTTGGCCACGTCCGCTCTTGCAAAAACCTTAAAAGGGGTAGAAGCCACTGGGGGCACCGCCATTTTAGCCTATGTGGACGACATAATCATAATTGGGCCCAACGAACACATAGTCCAACACGTAACTAACACCGTGGTAGCCGAGCTAAAGGCCAATGGGTGGCGAATTAATGAGACAAAAAGCCACCTCGTGCCCTCTCAAAGCTTTTCCTTCTTAGGCCAACATTATGACCCCTATAACTGTGGCCAACCCACCTAAGGAATTCTAGACCCTTGGGTAAAAGAGCCGCCCGAGAATAAAAAGCAACTACAGAGACTTTTAGGCCTAATTAATTATCATCGACACTTCATCCCAGATAAACACCTCGTGGACCTTGAAACGATCCAGGAACCCCTCTCGTCCAAACGGAAACGGGAAATATGGAGTCCTGAGGCCCAAAAAAGCCTGGAACGAATAGCCGCCTGGTTTGCCTCTAACCCACGGCTGGCGCGATATAAAAGGGACTCACCTTTTACCATTACCCTTTTCTTTACACAACATCATTATGAGTACTCAGTATCACAAGACGGGCAACCGGTCTATAACTGGGCCCGACGGCTCAAGGGCCCTCAGTATCGATATGGGCTCATAGGGCTTATGTTGCTAGCCGCAGGCGAGGCGCGCATTTGGGCTCCGTTATCTAGTAAAGGAGCCCTGATCAGCCCAGAGGTATGCCTTATTCCTTGGCTCACGCGGCTTGCCCCCCCCCCCAGTTTTCACGGGACCAGCCTAACTTGGCAACACCTGTGTTATTTGGGGGAAATCATGTGGAGGGAATGGACGCTTAAATCGCTGCTGAACGATGTCCGATTCCCAGCAGCCTCGGAGCCCTTGTGTATAGAAACAAAATATGACCCCTGGATTGTGTCTGACGGGGGCACTTCCCCGACCCCCCGGGCAGGAGTCCTCTGTGCTAAATGTGACCACTTCAAGGTTGATCTCCTCCCGCCGGGTTCATCGGCCCAGCATAGCGAAGTCCATGGGGTCCTTCTCGCTGCCCAGCACGTTACCCAGGCCCATTCCGTTTCTATTCAAGTCGTGTTGGGCATAGACTCACAATTTTGTCTCAGCATTCTCACAGGAGAGGCTAACCCCACAGCATTTACGCCCCTGTGGGACACTATTTTCAGTCTTGTACGTAAGTTCTCCCAGCCCTGGTTTATAACCCATTGCCCGTCGCATCGTCCTAATTCTAACCCCCTCCACTCCAAATTGGACCAAAAAATAAGGGAAATTCAAGCGCCCCCAGTGTGTCTGGGGCAACAGCCCCAGCTCAAAACCGATCCATTCCTCCGATGGCTTCATGAGGATTGGGGGCATTTGCCTAGCGGCCGCTTATACACTCAGTGAGCCCTAGGTGCTCAGGGAAAACCCGAGGTACGGCGGCAGGACTGCGAAAGAATAGTACAGTCCTGCCTTAAGTGTGCACAAATCAAGTCCCAAAACTGCCCGCGTTACGAGCGGTGGGCGTACGCGGCAGAGTACTTTCCTCCCGGCGCGGTGTGGCAAATAGATTTAATGGGACCCCTACCCGGAGCCCGTCGCCACCCAAAGGCTCTTGTCGTGGTGGATTTGGGCTCCCGTCAAACTCACTGCATCCCCCTGAATACCACCACGGCTGCGGCCGTGGCTGGGGCGCTGCAACAGGTGGCCGCGGCATGGGGTGTGCCCTCCGAAGTTCAAGCAGATGGGGGACCCCCTTTTACCAGCAAGCGTTTTGAAGCATTGGTGTTGGGATGGGGGGCCTCCCTCCATATTCACTTAAAATATCACCCCGAAAGTAATGGCGTTGTAGAGCGGAAAATCGGGGTTCTGAAAACCATGATACGTTCAGTCAATCCCAACGTTGACTATAAGGGTTGGAGTGCGCTATTACCACAGGTTCTTATCTCCCTCAATGCAAACTATTCTCGTTGGCCTGAAATCAGCCCCAGGCCTAGAGGCCCCTGGACTCCCGTATATCACCCTGACCAACTTGTCTGGGTGGCTGAGCCACAGGCCTCAGGTCACCGAGAACCCTACGCTGCACAAATTGTAACTGCGGGTAAATATCCCAATACCTATATGGTTGTAGATGTCCAGGGCAATCACACCTTGGTCCACCATAACTGGATAAGCAAGCGTTCCGAATCAGGAGCGAACTAACGGGGGCCAATAAGGCCGCCTTCTGCTTTGTCTTGCAGCTCGCCATAGCGGCAGGAAGCCGGGACGACAACCAGAAGGGCCCAGATCTGCTGAACCTGAGACATCCGTATCCCGTGGGCGAAAATACCCATCAGCTTATGTTCGCAGCCTATTGGATCCAGGAAGCCCTGGGAGGAAACATCAACTTATCCTCACTGACCCCTGATAACTGCCTTGCATGTTCCAATAGGCTGTCTGTAAATAGGCCTTTGTTTGATTTATTGCCTTTAGTGTTTAATTTTAGTAGCATTAATGGTCCCCTTAATTGCTCTTCCCCCTTTGCTCAGTGGCTCCCCACCGTACAATGGACAGGTTGCACAAACGATCTTTTCGACCCCATTTCCCCCCTTGTTTTTTCTATTTTTAATGAAACTAGGGTACGTCGTATGGGCCCACTCCCCTTGTCACCTGGAGAAAGGCCCATGGCATCCCACTGTTGGGCCTTTTTGGGAAATAATCGAACAGAAACCATTTGGGTTGGGGCCTACCCCAATTGTTCCCAGTGGCAGCTTGTAGACGGAAATGAGATGGCCAGCAGCCCTATTTTCAATCGTACGTCCCCACCCCCCGTTTTATGCGGTAGCCGCGGCCGGAAAATTGGGTCCGGCGGCATCACTTATAGCGGCAAAAAATTCTACCAGCCCCTCAAACACACATATCTATCCCACAGCCACATTAAGAAGTTAGTTTTTAAGGGAGGCTCGGCATGCCAGGACTCTGCCTTTTCCCCTTGGTCCCCCAGACCCAGTCACTTTTGGCTGTGTGGCGAGGCAGCCTATACGGCGCTCCCCCCTAACCCTAGAGGTATATGTACCATTGGCTCTATCCTGATAAAAGGGGGTGGTATTTATGTTAAGACCTGGCATCCCAACTCAACCGGACGGGTTCGACGTTCCTGGGGTTGGTGGGAGAAGGCAAAGGATGCGCTGTCCTCTGTAGTGTCTTCAGTGGTCTCGTTTAACCCCGTTGGATATATGTTATTACGTGAGCAAGTATTATTCCAATCACTGGCTATTGAAACGCTGGCAAATACCACCGCAAAAGGTTTTAATTTAGTTAATCAGCAGCTAACGGAATTATCAGATTATTCTTTTCAGAATCGATTAATGATACAATTTCTGCTGCAATCACGGGATTTTTGTGAGACCCTCATATCCATGTACCCACAGTTTAAGGATAAGTGTTGTGTCTCTGTTTCTTCTGTATCTGGAAATTTAACGGAAGTAATTAATAACCTCAGGGCTTTAGGAACCGCCGTGCGTGAGTCCAGGGAGACCTTCCAATTTTGGTCCTGGCTCGATTGGTTGGGTCTCGGAGCCTACAAGGCTTATTTCCAATCTCTCCTTTTCTCCCTCCTGGTCGGGTGTATCCTGCTCTGCCTTGGCTGTGCCTGCTTAAAAGCCTGCGTCCATCGTGTTATCGGGTCGGCCTACATTGCCTCTTCCCCCAACACACACCCTCTTGTAGAAGGGGACGGCGAGTCGGACGATGAATCTGAGGTATAGGCATAACGTTCACATGGAGCCCAGGGCACGGGGGCATGTTAGTGTCACAGACCTAAGCAGCTTTTGCCCTGGCCTCCATGTTCAGGAAACGAGCATGCACGTACTCTCAAGCGAGAAACATTTCCGAAAGTTACCGTTGGGGCTAGGCAAATTTTGTGGTCAGCCATTTCCAGGAACACCCCCCCCCCCCCGAGGGTGGTAACGAGGCACCTGTAAATCTCCTAATTAGGAGAAACCTGGCCAAAAAACTGGACACGTCATTACCCTTATAAATTGCCCACCATGCAAGGGTGGGCAGGGAGAGACGCAGAAAGCTGTACCCGAAACCGAGCCTGATCAACTCGAAGTCTCCCTCGGCTCCGTGTTCTCAGAAGCCTACCCGTCTGCCGGTGGTGATGAAACTTTTGTGGTTTGTGTGTGTGAGTATGCCTAGCTGCTGATTTTGCTATTTTTGCTAGCTAACTGAGCCTGTAATCGTGTTGTAAGCCGGAGTCTCACGGCAAGCTTTAGTTGCCTTATTGCATTTTGTTTTTATTTAGACGAGTAGTTGCATTTATGCTTAATAATAGCACCAATAGCACCCTTACTAACCCTTGGAAGGACCTGAATAACTACTGGGACCTAGAGCGGTACCAGGGTCAGCTTCTGTTTGTAATTGCAGTATTTTTATTATTTGTTCTGGTATTATATTGTAAGCCCAAGTTGTAACTAGTATTAAGTTGTTCCTCATCCTCACTTGTGACCCATTCAATAAACCCTCAATTTTAACCCCACGACTGATTGTTTGCGTTATCCCCATTGCTACCTTCGGGGCACTTGTCACCCCTCCCGAGGACATCCAGTGATCGAACCTCTGCCCTATCCCAACGCTCATTACTCGGTAGATAACGGGCACCTTGTGACCATATCGGTGGAGCGAGGGGCGAGAGTAATCGGTAATCAACACTGGGGAAATTGGCAGGCCTGGAGCCTTATTGGGGGTCACCTTGGGAATTTTTCAATTACTCTCCACATGGATGGAGAGGTAAAGTTTCTTCTGCAAAGAATCTGGAAGTCCAGAGATCCTCTGATTTTACTCCTCTGGGTCAGTCAGGATTATAGGCTGATGATGCCAGAAATGCTGTCTCAGGTGGAAGATGAGTAGGCAGCTCCCTTCTTTGAGCAGTAACAGTTGGAAATGGATCATGACCCTAATTTATCACCAGATGTACTTGTGGGGGTGACTTCAGCATCGTCCCCTTCCAGGGATGGCGCACAGTTCCACAAATGGGTGGATTTTATGGTGTCCACTGTAAATCTTTCTGTAGTGCTTGCCCAGTTTGGATGGCTAGCTACAGCTGGTTAAATCTGTGAGGACCATGACTGTATCTTGTTACAACTTGTCAACTTTTTTGGAAACAGGGTATCGGATACTTTCTGAGGAGTTTCCTACTTCCATCACCACCAGTGAACTAGGGATAGGGTGGGTGCTACTGCCAGTAACAGGGCAAGATCTGGAAAACCGCACTGCACCTCAGCTGATGAGAAAAGGAATGATTAATTGGAGGAAAAGGGGTTCTCTTCATCCACCCTGGGTATTAGAGTGGTGATTTATCAGGTGGTCATGGCCTGCTATCAGTTCCATTTGTCGGAGAACATGACATTGTTTTTACAAGAATTATCTGACAGCCGAAGGTGGTTGGAACTTGGAAAGTGCTATTAATAGAGCACCACAATGTTGCAAGGTACTCCCTTGGGGCCTCTTTTGATTCTGCTGTCAGAGCATTGGCATCAGCTGTGACCATTAGGAAACATACATGGCTTTGTTCCTCTTCTCCAGGTCTACATACTAGGAGTATGTCTCCACTACAGTCAAAGACCTGTGGCTGGCCAGGGTCAGCTGATATGGGCTTGGGCTGCGAGGCTATAACACTGCGGTGTAGGCATTCAGGCTTGTGCTGGAGCCTTGGTTCTGAGACCTCAGTAGGGGAGAGGGTCCCAGAGCACAAGCCTGAGTGTCTGCATTGCAGTTTTATAGCTACACGGTCCAAGCCCTGTGAGCTTGACTCAGATGACCTGGACCAGCCATGGCTGTTTCGCAGGTCTTTGATCACAATGTAGACTTACCCCAAGAGTAAGCTGAAGTAACTCCCTTTTGAAGGGAAGGATCTTTTCGGTGAAAAGATGGATGAACTGCTGGAAAAAATAAAGGACACAAGTTCAATGGCCTGTTGGAGGTGGCCTTCTATGCCTTCTTTCCTATGCCAGCAACAGTTCCACCCCATAGCCTTCATCTTATTTTTGCCAGTATAAGCAGCCTTCCAGAGTCAATGTAGAAAGAGGCCTTTCAAACCCAGGTCTAGATCTGAACAATCTACTTCCTTGACAGCATCGATGACACAGAACAGTAAAACAGAACAATCAGGACTAATCTACCTCCTTTTTTTTGTAGACAGGCTAGCTCATTTTATCAGTGCATGGAGGCAAATTACATTGGACCTATGGATGCTATAGATCATAGAAAGAAGCTGTGCAATACAATTTGAAAAATTGCCTCTCCCATTTCTCTCTCAAGAGACTACTCTTCTTGCAGATGCTTTCCTGCTGCACCGGGGAAAGGGCTTGATGTATGCCTTCTTCCCCTTTCCACCGATCCAGATGATAGTGAGAGAGATGCATCAGGATAGGGCAAGGATGATTCACATTGCCTCAAGTTGGCCACATCAGCAGTGGTTTACTGATCACCTGCAACTGTCCAGCAGAATCTTTGTGTGTCTTTGTCTCCAGACCTCTTGTCTCAGCGGGAGGGCAAGATCTTTCACCTGACAGCATGGCAATCAGACTTTGACTCTCTTGAGTCATGTTCTTTGTCTGTGCAGGATGTACCAATTAACTATAGAAAACAGTCCACGAGAAGCTGTTAGCACTTAAAGTGGACCAGATTTCAGGCATGGATAAGGGAAAACCTGACTTCTCTATCTGCTTCCATTCCTGGAGTTCTGGAATAATGAATGTACTTGATGTTTCAGGGGTTGTTTAACTCATCATTAAAAGTTCATTTGGTAGTCATTTCCATGTATCATACTTTAGTGGATGGCAGATAGCTGCTTGTTCATTATTTGGATGAAAGGTTTATCAGATGTGTATCCCCCTGTTACAGATCCTGTGCTTTCTTGGGATCTCAACTTAGTGCTGGCCATGCTGATAAAACCATCCTTTCAATCCTTGGCTGAGTGTTCTCTCTATCATTTATCTTTCAAAATGGTTTTCATTATTGCCATCATGTCAGTGAGGAGAGTGAGTGAATTGAACACGTTATGTCTGATCCTCCTTTCACTTCTCTTCCGAAGAACCAAGGTAGTTCGCAGACCTGATCCCAGGTTCTTACCTAAGGTAGTATCTGACTTTCACATCAACCAGACAATTAATTTTGTTGGTATTGCTGGGGGGAAAAAGCAGACATTGCTAGATGAAGTTTCTACTGCAAGGCCCCACAAGGCAGTACAGTACGTATAAGTGTAGATGTGCAGAACTGCCTTGAGGAACTCCAGTTACAAGTAAGTAACCTTTATTTTTCTTTCAAGAAACATAGGAACTAGCAAATGGATGCTCACAGATTACAGTATGTGACATCATAGAATGCTAATGAATAATCAGACTAGAAATAAGTCAAATATTAAGTGGGGTAATTAGCCATTTGAATAATTTATTTAGGGATATGGTGGATGTCTGGATAAGACTTGGATAACTTTGTAAACAATATACTCTAGCACAGTCAGAAGCTATGGTCTTGATGTAAGAATCACTTGGTCTGAATAAGTCTATGACTAGGTCAGACTAGATGATCACAATGTTCTCTGCTAGCCTTAAAGTCTATTATTCTGTGAATGAATAAATCATTTTGAAAAGTCTCTTCTCTTTTCTTTGTGTCAGCCTCCTGAATGTATTTGTTGTTCATATAATGTGTGATGGCCTCTCTCTAATAAATTCCTTTTTCCTGATTGCTGGGTACTTGCATTAATATACTGCAAGCAATGAAATCCCTGGCAAAGCCCCAGGGTACACTTAATGGGAGCCAGGGATAGTGCATTCTTTGCAGAGGGCCCATGATTTTGGAACCTGTTTCCAGCTGAGATCAAGTTTTGCCACCTTCAAGGCACATTGTGAGACTTGCGTTTTCATGCAGATGTTTTTCTGATGGATGGGCAAGGTTCCTCCAAATCCGGAATAAAAAGTATGGAGGAGAAAGATAGACTGGAGAGCTTTGCTCAGTCTGGAGGGCATGGAATATGTATTTAAATACTGTGGGGCGGACACTGTTAGAAATGTGTGATAAAAAAGTAGCTGACTTCACAGTACTTCCAGATTCTAGATTAAAGAGCTACAATAGGATTGTAATAATACCATACTTCTATTATGCTGCTCCTAGCTCTGACTCTGGGAGTAGAGGTAATACTGCTACAAGTTGAGCCAAGGCTTGGATTTAGTTTATGTATTGTATTTGGGAGGTGTCATGATTATATGGCAAACTGTGCTTTAGATCCTTTTTGGTCTTTTTGACTGTACTCTTCAAATGACAGGACTGGCATCCTGTACCTTCCTCTCTGGATGGATCCTTTTGGATCCACTCTTAAACTGGATCATTGGGCTGCAGCTTGCATATTTCTGAACCATATTAACCCAGCAGACCCAACTGAGTTTGGCACTGTAAACCTTTTGCCTCTAAGGGACCTGTGACAGCAGCTGAGTAAAGTGACTGAAAAATCTCTTCTTTAAAAAAAGCATTATTTATTCCTTCACCCAAATTTACATAACATGCAAAGCAAAAGGAGTAAAACAATAAAATTCTCTCTCTCTCTCTGTTCCCCCCTAACTACAGCTTAATCTTTGCTTGCAATCATTTGTACATACCCTCAGCAAAGCTAATATCCATCTCTAGGTTGGAGAAGCAGACTGTCCTGCTCACAGTATGCTCTTTCTGTCTCTGTGTTTCTTCTTGTATGCCTGTCAGCTCTCACCAACACTCCCTGGACCGTCCTCCCTCCTTCCCAAAGCCAGCATCTTTTAACATTTAGGATCTCCTTTGATCCCAGGCTTTCAGCTTTGTGAAGAGTAAACCATACTAGCCTCATGGGAGTCTAACTAATAGTTCTCCTCCATTGTTCCCTTAAGGAGTCTTAACTTTGCCATTGTTTTGGTTCCTCTTGGTCTGCCCCTTAACGCTGCCTCTTCCGATTTAACTCTACGCATTCAAGCAGGATAATATCACACAGGTAACCTGAGGTTATGATACCTATAGAAGTATTACATGTACCGCCTTCATTCTCCACAGAAGGGCTTTTATTTATCTCTATACCTAGAGGAAAGCAGAATTGGTTTGGGGGATGTTCTTAGACTCTCAGCAGGTGGAGATTGATGCCAGGAGCCAGCACATGTGAGTGGATACATATGTGTTATGGTACCAGCTGTGAGAGCAAGCATCAGCATACTACCTAATGACCATGGGGGAAAAAAATTGTTCTCACATGGACTTACTTTTTGTTATTTAGTCTGTTACTGTAAATAGGGTTTTTTAATGTCTTGCTGATTTTGATATTTTTCACAGTGCATTTAAATGGATTTAATCCTTTAAGGTGTGGTATGATGTACTTATTTTCATTGCATTTATTAGCTGTCAACAGTGTAAAAAATAATTCCAAGAAACAATTTTCCAAATATGCTACAGGGTGGGAGCTGTATGTCTAAGAAACCATTAGTTCTCCATCAGCTCAGGAGTTTTATTTGAATTCTAGTGATTTTTTTTTCTTTTTTTTCCCTCCAATTATTACATTTTTGACTCTTGGGTTACCAGTAATATAAGTACTCAAAATAAACCTTACAGATGTAAGATATGTACCAGAGAAGTACAATAAAATAGAAGAATACAAATATATTATAATTCAATATCTTAATTGTTATGACTTTTCTATTATTTCTTTCTCCTCTCATTTTCTCCTCCTAATATCTCACTTGTTTTGTACATTATTATCTCTCTTTCTCTGCTTATTTCTATCTGTTATTTATTGATTTCTTCCTTTTATCTTCTTTCTTTTGTAAAACTGTAATTTCTTGTCACTGGCCACTCTTCCTGTCCCTTTCTTTCTGTTCCTCACCTACTTCTTGAAACCAGACTTAAAGAAGGGAGAGTTGCAGGATGTCCATGAAAGAGAAGGAGATTGGATAGGGTAAGTATGTCATTCACCTCTGACCATTTTTCTCTTTTTGCTCATTTTAGTCTGATTGCATTTTTTTCCTTCATTTTATTTTTGTTTCTCATTTGCCAGTATTTTTGGTTTGTTATGTGAAAGCAGCAAAGAATCCTGTGGCACCTTATAGACTAACAGACGTTTTGGAGCATGAGCTTTCGTGGGTGAATACCCACTTCTTCAGATGCATGTGGTGGAAATTTCCAGGGGCAGGTATATATATGCTAGCAAGCAAGCTAGAGATAACGAGGTCAGTTCAATCAGGGAGGATGAGGCCCTGTTCTAGCAGTTGAGGTGTGAAAACCAAGAGAGGAGAAACTGGTTCTGTAGTTGGCAAGCCATTCACAGTCTTTGTTCAATCCTGAGCTGATGGTGTCAAATTTGCAGATGAACTGAAGCTCAGCAGTTTCTCTTTGAAGTCTGGTCCTGAAGTTTTTTTGCTGCAGGATGGCCACCTTAAGGTCTGCAATAGTGTGGCCAGGGAGGTTGAAGTGCTCTCCTACAGGTTTTTGTATATTGCCATTCCTAATGTCTGATTTGTGTCCATTTATCCTTTTCCGTAGAGACTGTCCAGTTTGGCCGATGTACATAGCAGAGGGGCATTGCTGGCATATGATGGCATATATTACATTGCTGGATGTGCAGGTGAATGAACCAGTGATGATGTGGCTGATCTGGTTAGGTCCTGTGATGGTGTCGCTGGTGCAGATGTGGGCAGAGTTGGCATCGAGGTTTGTTGCATGGATTGGTTCCTGAGCTAGAGTTATTATGGTGCGGTGTGCAGTTACTGGTGAGAATATGTTTCAGGTTGGCAGGTTGTCTGTGGGCAAGGACTGGCCTGCCACCCAAGGCCTGTGAAAGTGTGGGATCATTGTCCAGGATGGGTTGTAGATCCTTGATGATGCGTTGGAGGGGTTTTAGCTGGGGGCTGTATGTGATGGCCAGTGGAGTCCTGTTGGTTTCTTTCTTGGGTTTGTCTTGCAGTAGGAGGCTTCTGGGTACACGTCTGGCTCTGTTGATCTGTTTCCTTATTTCCTCGTGCGGGTATTGTAGTTTTGAGAATGCTTGGTGGAGATTTTGTAGGTGTTGGTCTCTGTCTGAGGGGTTAGAGCAGATGCGGTTGTACCTCAGTGCTTGGCTGTAGACAATGGATCGTGTGATGTGTCCGGGATGGAAGCTGGAGGCATGAAGGTAGGCATAGCGGTCAGTAGGTTTTCGATATAGGGTGGTGTTAATGTGACCATCACTTATTTGCACCGTGGTGTCAAGAAAGTGGACCTCCCGTGTAGATTGGTCCAGGCTGAGGTTGATGGTGGGGTGGAAGCTGTTGAAATCGTGGTGGAATTTTTCCAGAGTCTCCTTCCCATGGGTCCAGATGATGAAGATGTCATCAATGTAGCGTAGGTAGAGAAGGGGCGTGAGTGGACGAGAGCTGAGGAAGCGTTGTTCCAGGTCGGCCATAAAGATATTGGCATATTGTGGGGCCATGCGGGTGCCCATAGCGGTGCCACTGATCTGGAGATATATATTGTCATCAAATTTGAAATAGTTGTGTGTAAGTATAAAGGCACAGAGCTCAGCAGCCAGTTGTGCTGTAGCATCATCAGGGATAGTGTTCCTGACAGCTTGTATTCCATCTGTGCGTGGGATGTTTGTGTAGAGAGCCTCTACATCCATGGTGGCTAGGATGGTGTTTTCTGGGAGGTGACCAATGCATTGTAGTTTCCTCAGGAAATCAGTGGTGTCACGGAGATAGCTGGGAGTGCTGGTGGCATAGGGTCTGAGTAGAGGTCCATATATCCAGACAGTCCTTCAGTGACAGTGCCAATGCCCGAGATGATGGGGCGTCCAGGATTTCCGAGTTTGTGGATCATGGGTAGTAGATAGAATAACCCTGGTCGGGGCTCTAGGGGTATGTTGATTTCTTCTGGTGTTCTTCTGGTAGGGAGTGTCCTGAGTAGATGCTGTAGTTTCTTAGTGTATTCCTCAGTGGGATCCGAGGGAAGTGGCCTGTAGAATTTGGTATTGGAGAGTTGTCTGGCGGCCTGCTTTTGGTAGTCAGACCTGTTCATGATGACAACGGCACCTCCTTTATCAGCCTCTTTGATGATAATGTCAGGGTGGTTTCTGAGGCTGTGGATGGCATTGCGTTCTGCACGACTTAGGTTGTGAGGCAAGCGATGTTGTTCCACGATTTCTGCCTGTGCACGCCAGCGGAAGCATTCAATGTATAGGTCCAGACTGTCATTTCGACTCTCAGGAGGAGTCCATGTGGAGTTCTTCTTCTTGTGCTGTTGGTGGGAGGGCACCTGGGTATCAGTGCACTGTTCAGTGTTGTCCTGGAAGTATTCTTTGAGTCGGAGACGGCGAAAGTAGGCTTCCAAATCGCCACAGAACTGTATCATGTTGGTGGGGGTGGCAGGGCAGAAAGAGAGTCCCCGAGATAGGACAGACTTTTCTTCTGGGCTGAGTGTGTAGTTGGATAGATTGACGATATTGCTGGGTAGGTTAGGGGTACCACGGTTGTGGCCCCATGTTGCACTGCATTTAGCCGTATGGAGTGGAAATCCATCAACCTCATGAAGAAACTTGCACAAATACAGACAGATATCATCTTCCTTTCCAAATGCAAACGGATGGACATCATACCAAATGGACTAAAGGTAAAAAATCCACTGCTATCTACATACTACACAGACCACAGTGAGAGATTATGCTATACTCTATCAAAAAAACTGAGGAACCACCTGATCAGCATCCTATACAGCAAACAGGAAAACATCAAAAAAGAGCTCTCCAACCTGGAGACTCTCATTAATAACCAAACTTCTATACAAATGGACTTCACTAGAATAAGACAGGAGATCTACATTACTCACTTCACCTCTCTACAAAGGAAAAAGGACTGTAAGCTGTCTAAACTCCTACCTGCCACATGGGCCCACAACCGTGGTACCCTTAATCCACCCAGCAATATCGTCAATCTATCCAACTACACACTCAGCCCAGAAGAAAAGTCTGTCCTATCTCGGGGACTCTCTTTCTGCCCTGCAACCCCCACCAACATGATACAGTTCTGTGGCGATCTGGAAGCCTACTTTCGCCGTCTCCGACTCAAAGAATACTTCCAGGACAACACTGAACAGTGCACTGATACCCAGGTGCCCTCCCACCAACAGCACAAGAAGAAGAACTCCACATGGACTCCTCCTGAGGGTCGAAATGACAGTCTGGACCTATACATTGAATGCTTCCGCTGGCGTGCACAGACAGAAATTGTGGAACAACAACATCGCTTGCCTCACAACCTAAGTCGTGCAGAACGCAATGCCATCCACAGCCTCAGAAACCACCCTGACATTATCATCAAAGAGGCTGATAAAGGAGGTGCCGTTGTCATCATGAACAGGTCTGACTACCAAAAGCAGGCCGCCAGACAACTCTCCAATACCAAATTCTACAGGCCACTTCCCTCGGATCCCACTGAGGAATACACTAAGAAACTACAGCATCTACTCAGGACACTCCCTACCAGAAGAACACCAGAAGAAATCAACATACCCCTAGAGCCCCGACCAGGGTTATTCTATCTACTACCCATGATCCACAAACTCGGAAATCCTGGACGCCCCATCATCTCGGGCATTGGCACTGTCACTGAAGGACTGTCTGGATATATGGACCTCTACTCAGACCCTATGCCACCAGCACTCCCAGCTATCTCCGTGACACCACTGATTTCCTGAGGAAACTACAATGCATTGGTCACCTCCCAGAAAACACCATCCTAGCCACCATGGATGTAGAGGCTCTCTACACAAACATCCCACGCACAGATGGAATACAAGCTGTCAGGAACACTGTCCCTGATGATGCTACAGCACAACTGGCTGCTGAGCTCTGTGCCTTTATACTTACACACAACTATTTCAAATTTGATGACAATATATATCTCCAGATCAGTGGCACTGCTATGGGCACCCGCATGGCCCCACAATATGCCAATATCTTTATGGCCGACCTGGAACAACGCTTCCTCAGCTCTCGTCCACTCACGCCCCTTCTCTACCTACGCTACATTGATGACATCTTCATCATCTGGACCCATGGGAAGGAGACTCTGGAAAAATTCCACCACGATTTCAACAGCTTCCACCCCACCATCAACCTCAGCCTGGACCAATCTACACGGGAGGTCCACTTTCTTGACACCACGGTGCAAATAAGTGATGGTCACATTAACACCACCCTATATCGAAAACCTACCGACCGCTATGCCTACCTTCATGCCTCCAGCTTCCATCCCGGACACATCACACGATCCATTGTCTACAGCCAAGCACTGAGGTACAACCGCATCTGCTCTAACCCCTCAAACAGAGACCAACACCTACAAAATCTCCACCAAGCATTCTCAAAACTACAATACCCGCACGAGGAAATAAGGAAACAGATCAACAGAGCCAGACGTGTACCCAGAAGCCTCCTACTGCAAGACAAACCCAAGAAAGAAACCAACAGGACTCCACTGGCCATCACATACAGCCCCCAGCTAAAACCCCTCCAACGCATCATCAAGGATCTACAACCCATCCTGGACAATGATCCCACACTTTCACAGGCCTTGGGTGGCAGGCCAGTCCTTGCCCACAGACAACCTGCCAACCTGAAACATATTCTCACCAGTAACTGCACACCGCACCATAATAACTCTAGCTCAGGAACCAATCCATGCAACAAACCTCGATGCCAACTCTGCCCACATCTGCACCAGCGACACCATCACAGGACCTAACCAGATCAGCCACATCATCATTGGTTCATTCACCTGCACATCCAGCAATGTAATATACGCCATCATATGCCAGCAATGCCCCTCTGCTATGTACATCGGCCAAACTGGACAGTCTCTACGGAAAAGGATAAATGGACACAAATCAGACATTAGGAATGGCAATATACAAAAACCTGTAGGAGAGCACTTCAACCTCCCTGGCCACCCTATTGCAGACCTTAAGGTGGCCATCCTGCAGCAAAAAAACTTCAGGACCAGACTTCAAAGAGAAACTGCTGAGCTTCAGTTCATCTGCAAATTTGACACCATCAGCTCAGGATTGAACAAAGACTGTGAATGGCTTGCCAACTACAGAACCAGTTTCTCCTCTCTTGGTTTTCACATCTCAACTGCTAGAACAGGGCCTCATCCTCCCTGATTGAACTGACCTCGTTATCTCTAGCTTGCTTGCTAGCATATATATACCTGCCCCTGGAAATTTCCACCACATGCATCTGAAGAAGTGGGTATTCACCCACGAAAGCTCATGCTCCAAAACGTCTGTTAGTCTATAAGGTGCCACAGGATTCTTTGCTGCTTTTACAGATCCAGACTAACACGGCTACCCCTCTGATACTTGTTATGTGAAGAATTTTTTTTTTGAGCTTGTACCAATCCTGTTCAGAGAGAACCAACCAATATAAAGGGTTTTGAAATAACATCTAAACTTGGTGAAGTACATTGGCTGCTGCTGTTATATCTCTGTTCTCTTTCCCATCCATTTCCACTTGCAAAACTTTGAAGCTTTTACCAATGGAGCCAAAAGTCTAGTAGAGTGGACCAGGGAATCATGGGAATATGCAAAATGAGATGGTTTTAAGCGAGAGTGGTCACATAAAGGTGGGAAATACATATAAAGGTGGGTGGCCCAAGCAGGAGGTCCTCACTCACTCAGCATACACCCCTCTAGAGAATATCTGAAATAGTTAGACTTGGCAGAATTCTAGTTTTACTTTTAATAATTCTGATTTATAACATTGGTTTATTTATTTTTAAGCATTTTTCTCTATTTTTAGGGATTTAAATTTTGACAGTTGCAGGAATTTATGATGGGGAAGTCAGACAATTATTTAATAATGGTGGAGTAAGAAAGCTAAATGTTTATAATTATTGATCCACAAATTGTCAACACATTTCAAAATACTCCAAGTAATTATCCTTAAATCAAGCTTTAGTAAGTTCTCAAGCAGCATTTTCTTTTCTTTCCCTATAAGTCAATTTCAATTATCATTGATGGAAATATTCTTCGAGGAATGGTCTCTATATGTATTTTAAATGCTGGTGCGCATGCACCAAACCTGGAAGATTTCTATAGCAGTGTCTGTTGACCTGCACAAGCGTCTTAGGTTGCCTCATGCAGGTTATAAGGTATATATGGCTATATAAACATTATAAGAGGACATGTGGGGTGACACACCCACGGTTCCCTCTTACCATGCTGTGGTTGGAGTCAGAATCTTTTCTCCCTGTGCTGATAGCCACTATGAGAATGATCGTCCTTTTTGTACTATTTCAGTTATTTCTCTTAGTTGTGTACATAGCTTGTAGTTAGTTAGTGTAGATAGTTGTCCCATTTGGGGCCCACCTTTACATCATTGGCGGATTATGTTCTGTGTCTCCAGGTTTAAGAACTGGGCCTTGTGCCTTCGCTTGTTCTTGGTGAGCGACAAGCACAGCTGCTGAATCTCCTTGCATGAGGAAAGCATTTCTCGCAGCAATGTCTGCAGGTCCTTTTCACCGCAGACCCACAAGGCTCATCGCCTGTCTTCTCAAATTCCTCATGGAGGAAGCGCTCTGGCTCTATGCTGCATCCGATCCTGAACTGGCGATGCATCACTCTTCACTGGCACCTCCCACCTGGATCCGACAGCACCACCAAAGCATGACAAGGCCAGGAAAGAGAGCCACAAGTGACTTATGAGGAGAGGCTGAGGGAACTGGTATTGTTTAGTCTGCAGAAGAGAAGAATGAGGGGGATTTGATAGCTGCTTTCAACTACCTGAAAGGGGGTTCCAAAGAGGATGGATCTAGACTGTTCTCAGTGGTAGCAGATGACAGAACAAGGAGTAATGGTCTCAAGTTGCAGTGGAGGAGGTTTAGGTTGGATATTAGGAAAAACTTCTTCACTAGGAGGGTAGTGAAGCACTGGAATGGGTTACCTAGGGAAGTGGTAGAATCTCCTTCCTTAGAGGTTTTTAAGGTCAGGCTTGACAAAGCCCTGGCTAGGATAATTTATTTAGGAATTGGTCCTGCTTTGAGCAGGGTGTTGGACTAGATGAGCTCCTGAGGTCCCTTCCAACCCTGATATTTTATGATTCTATGAAGTGCTCTCATGGACATCACAGCAGGTCCCTGTCACAGATTGCTGCGATGCACAGTGTTTGCATCCCAAACTGTGCCTGGTCAGGGGAAACATCGCGTTCAGAACCTTCCGTACCACCTGGTACAACTACACACCTAGGGGGTGGGGGAGAAGGCTAAGAGGAAGAAGAAGGCACCAGTACTGTCTGCTCCCACGGCAGCCTCTGAGGCGTGCTCCTACACTTCAACAGGAGTCCTCGTGCTCCACTCCATGCACCTCCCCCTGCTTCGGTGGTCAGCGGGTTGTACCCTTGACACCTGGATAGGCTGAACCCTTGCACTGCAACCTGCCAAATCTGTCTTCCTGGCTTCTCTCTGCTCTGCAGCCACCTACACTGGTGGATGCACCACTTGTCCTGGGCCGGGATCCACACACCTGGCAGTCATGGGACTGCCTGCACCAACAGCTCCGCTGCTGTGGAGGCCCTTTCAGACTCAGAGGGCTTTTTGGCAGAATAGCTGTTGTTCTCCATGCTGTCCTGGGCAGGTCCACCACACAAGAAGGGCTACCCCCGGGTTCTGCTGCAGTGATATCCCTATTCTTGCGGCCCACAGTACCCATTGGACCAGACCTCCTGGCTGCAATGGCCCTCATGGGATCTGTATCACTGCCCATTCCCACCTTCACAGGCCTTGCACCTTTCTTTCTGGGTCCCTCTATGGAACAGAACCATCCAGCTTGGATCTGGAAGCAGACCCAGAGTGTGACCTGGTGCTGCCAGTCCCAATGGCAGCATCATCCTCTCTGGACAAAAATCTAAATACCCTGAACTTCTCACCTCCTGATGATCACCGCCTGTACCAGGAGCTGCTGCAGAGCATGGCCCTTGCTTTGGGTATCCTCTTGGAGAAAGTCCATGGCCACTCCCTTCAGCTTCTGGAAATCTTTCAGCCTCGAGGGCTGCTGTGCATGCATCTGGCACACAGCTGCATCCGATGCCCCGATGCCTAAGAGGGTGGAACATCGCTACTTTGTGTCATCCAAACGGGCTGATTTCCTTTTCCCATCCCACCCCGGCTTCACTGGTAGTACATGTGGCAATTTAATGGGCAAGACAGCACTCCTCCACTTCCATCCCTCTGGATAGGGTGGTTCATACTTGGATCACCTCATGCAAATTTTACTCCCTCCGCAGCCCTGCAGTTCCACATTTCAAAATACCAGGCTATGCTGGCAAAGTATGATTTCAGTAATTACGCCAAGCTGGCAGAATTCTTGGAGGATATCCTGCAGGACAAACAGCGCATGTTCAGGCCTTAGTGGAGGAAGGCCGCTTGATGGCCAAGGTCAGGCTCCAGGCCACGGCAGATGTGGCAGACACATCCTTCCACTCTCTGGCCATGGGCTATGTTATACACTGAGAGGCCTGGCTGCAATCCTCAGGCTTTCCTAGGGAGGTCCAGTCCACCAACCAGGACCTCCCCTTCGATGAGGACAAACTGTTCTCCACTAAGTTGGATGAAGTCCTCCATTCCCTGAAGGACTGTAGGGTGACCCTCTGGGGATTTATAGTCCAGCCCCCTGCCACTAGCATCCTAAGCCACTATTCCGCCCATGCCTCTGCCTCCTGTACTGGCCCACTTACATCTGGAACCATGAGTTTGCCCTGTGGTGCCCCAGATCCCAGTGTCTGTGCTCATCGGCCACTGTCGTCTCCTCTGTCATGCCAGGGCACCAACTGAAGGCTCAATTTTCATGTGCCTCTCAAAAGCTGCGACCCCCCCCCCCCCCGCATAATCGCTTCCACCCCCACGCCTTTGGAGACAGTCTTGCCCTATTCTCCCACCACTCGGGCAAGATCACCATGGATCTTGGCTCCTGGAGATCGTACGACACAGCTACTCTATAGAATTCCTCACCTTTCCCTCCCACTGGAGGCACCCTGGATGTTTCCAGGGAGCATCTCCCACCACACCCTCCTCCAGCACAAGGTAGATGCCCTCCTAATGAAGGGTGCGATCAAACCCGTACCTTCCCCCTTCATTGGCAAGGGCTTCTGTACTTTCTCATTGTGAAGAAAGATGGGGGGCCTCCACCCTATCCTTGATCTCTGCTTACTCAACACCTTCACCAGGAAGAACAAGATCTATATGATGAACTTGCATCAATCATTTCCTTCCTTCTCCACTGGGCATGGTTCAAAGCCCATGACATGAGTGCAGGGGACTGGACTAGATGACCCCCTGCCAGTCCTAAGATTCTGTGAAAGATGTTTACTGCATCTGACAAAGTGGGTATTCACCCATGAAAGCTTATGATCCAATACTTTTGTTAGTCTATAACGTGCCACAGGACAGTTGATCACTTTTTACACATCCCAGACATGGCCACCCCTCTGATACTTCCATATCGATATCCACCTGGCCTACTGCAAGTTCTTCCCCTTTCGTGTGGTGACAACCGCTACCAGTTCAGAGTCCACCCTTTCGGCATCACTACATCCCCAAGGATTTTCACTAAGGTCTTCACGATTGTCATGGCCTACCATCACTGCCTGGGGCACTCTGTCTTCCCTTACCTGCATGACTGGCTCCTGCTGGCACCACTCCTCACCAAAACTACATCAGCCCTTGCTGCTCTCCACTCGCTCCTTGCCTTCCTCGGTGTCTGTGTCAACAGGGAGAAATCCATGCTTCTCCCAATGTAGAGAAACCATTTCATTGGGGCATGCCTGGATTCTACAGCAGCTCGGCCCGCCTTCTCAGTGGACCACTTTGCTGCCCTCCTGGTCCTTGTGGCAACCCTGTGCTGCAACCCACCCATGATGGTACATCACTGTTTCTGCCTCCTCAGCCACATGGCGGCCTGCATCCGTGTGATGCTGTATGCTTGCCTCCACGTCAGCTGTCTACAACTTTGTCTCTTCTGCAGGCCCCATATCAACCACCTGGACTCGGCCCTGACCGTCTCATGTTCAGTCGGTGCCTCCCTCACCTGGTGGACCAATTCCGCCAAGGTGCTACGGGGAACCCTGTTTGCCACTCCTATTCCTATGGCCACACTTAACACAGACGCCTCCCTAGCTGGATGGGGTGCACACCTATATGGCCATGCCACTCAAGGGACATGGGCTCTCCCTGAGGCATGCATGCACTTTAATGTCGTGGAGCTGCACGCAGTCTGCCTAACTTTCTCCACATCCCTACATCTTCTCCACGATAAGCACATCCACATACTCTCAGACAGTACAGTCACAGAGGCAAACAACGACAAGGAGGCACCAGGTCCCAGTCGTTCTGCATGGAGGCCATCCACCTCTGGAACTGGTGTCTCCACCACAGCATCATGCTATACGTGACCTACTTTCTGGGGATGCATAACTCTCTGGTGGACTCATTCAGCCAGACCTGTTACCTCAACTATAAGTGGCAAATCTATGACCCCACTCTCTGCTCCACCTGCGAGGCCTAAGGCACCCCTCATTGGGACCTCTTTGCTGCTCGTGAGAACCACAAGTTCCCCCTCTGTGCCAGGGGTTATGATTCCCAGGGTGACACCCTTCTCTTTCCATTGCACAGCAGCCTCTGGTACACGTTTCACCCCATTCTCCTTCCCTCCGCAAGTTCTGTGCAAGGTCTACTGCAATCAGGCCATGGTCGTCCTTGTAGCCTGTTCTGACCCTGACAGTTCTGGGTTCCGAATCTACTCAGACTGCCTGCCCGCCAATCAGTCTGTCTTCCCTGTCAGACCGCCTCACCCAGGAACGGGCAGGGTTCGACACTCCAACCTTAATTAATGTTGCTGATGCTTTCTTCTTAATTAATGCATGGGTGTCGTTTGTTTTTTTTAAGAGCAAAATGAGAGTTGTCTCTGTGGGCCTGCATAATCAGCTCCAAGCCTTGCATTTCTGTTCATCATAGGACAAGCTGGAGACCTGTATCTTCATAAATCAAAGTATGTTGTAGGAACTGCCAAGACTGCCTGATGTACCTTCCTGCTCACTCTGCCATTTCTCTTCCCTATGCACCTTAAGAGTAGTCATTACTTTTATTCACATAAGAGGTGTCTGGAATATTTTAAGATCATATGGGATCATGACAAGATCCCAATTCATGCATCCAGATAAAACTGGCACACAAGCTGTCCAGTTTTTCTTCCACTTCCCATCACTGATAGATTTGATCCCATTCCTACTGCAGAGCTGAAATTTTTCTGTGCCTGGTTAGTTGATATGTTCTCAGCACTGTGCTTGTAATAGATGTACTTCATCTCTCTATTGAGGGAGGGAGGTTGAAACAATGTAATGATAGTGAGGAGTTCAGAATTCCTGGCTTTGCCACTGACTTATTGTGAAATGTTAGTCAAGTCACTTTACCTCTCTGAATCTCAATTTTCTCCTTTATGTAAAATGAAGATAATACTTCCTGGACAGGGGTGCGGAGGCTTAAGTAATATTTGTAAGATGCTTTGGGATCGTCAGGCAAAAGGTGAACTATAAGTGCAAAGGTTACTTTTTATTCTGAGAATGGTGATCCTTATTTTGACCTTGAAATAAATTCACGATATCTAATAGAACAAGTCTTCACATTGAAAATAGCTTTATTTTCTACTTCAACATTTTGAGTCAAATTCAGATTTGCTGTGAGAAGATGCAGTACCATTGAGTCGATGTCTGCGTGTAGCCCTCTATCTCTGAATAAGTCTGATTGCATAGCTGTCATTTATTAATTTTGGAATGCAGTTTCTTCCTCCTTTTATGGGCATAGAAGAATGGCATTAGAACAGTTCCTAATGAGTCTTTATATATAGATGGTAGTTGAAGAGCATGTCCAAGGCTCTGTTTTGTTGCTTTCAAAAGCCAGCATCATTAGGTGGAACCCATTTTAAGGAGTTTAGCTGTCCTTCATAGCAAAAGAGTATTTTACAGTCTCAAATGAAGACTGGAGTTAAGCCTCCTGTTCTCTCTCTGACCTGATCTCTTTCTACTGTTCTCAATTGTCCAGTTGGCTTAATACAAGCGATAGGACTGACCATTCCCTTTGTTTCCTTCTCCAGCTCATGTTTTCTCCTTTTTCCATCCGTTCCCATATGCTTAGCGTTTCCTTCCTGACTTTATCTGTTTTGCCTTCTCCAAGTTTCTCCTTTCAAACACACTTCTTTCACGATGCCTAGTTCTGCCTTTAAAAAATGTTGACAAAATAGAGCTATATACACAAAAACATGGATCCAACAAGTCATGCTTAACATCATTGCTGGAGTCCTTTTGCTTTTCGTGTGCTTCCTATTATTCTGTGCTTCACCTCTGAACTCTTTTAAGATTGTAAACTCTTTGGGGCCAACGATTCCGTGTTCATACTTGCTTGTAAAGTGCCTAGCATACTTTCAGTGTTACATAAATAATAGCACAAGCCTTCCAAGCAAGTGTAACCCAGGCTTTAACCAATTCCCAAAGAGAACAGGTGTATAAATTTACTAGTTTAGGACTTTGAGAAATTTTGGGATAGAACAAGGATATACAAAACAAATAAAACAAGTCAGATTTAAATAGGAATGGTCAGATCCTGTTCCTTGCCAAGTAAATGAGCTGGAGGCTGGAGAGCTCTATGGAGAAAGAGGGAGGTGCAGAATAGCAGTGCTGTGGCATTTAGAGATTATTCACAGATCCTTGTAGCTTGGTCATCTCATAGAAAACTGACCTAATGCTTCTCACTAGCCTAAGCCGTAAACAGTAACTTACTACCTAGCTGTCCAGAATTAGTAATGAGGTGAGTGAGCATGGCCTCTAAGTTATATATTTCCTTGGCTACTGGTGGAGGAATAGAGGAAAGGCAAGATGGTAATGTTTGCCAGTCCTTTGAAATACTTCTGTCTTCCACATCACTTCAGTGTAGATGGAGTTCAGGTTTAACTAGTAGTTCTTTGAGTGCTGGTTCCAGTGTGTATTCCACGCATAGGTATGCTTGCTCTCCACTCGCCTGAGACTGGAGAATTTTAACAAACAGTGTCTGCTGATGACCACTTGTGCAGTTTCCCTCCCCATGCCCTGAACCAAGGACATAGTGGATTGTGAAGACTGATACCTCTCCAGTTCCGTCTTACTGACACATGGCATGAGTTGGAATCCTCTGTGTCTGAAGATACCTTCATGTTTCTTCTTCAGAACCTGTAAATATAATTGAAGGTTGAGTGTTCTAATATAGTTAGTATAGCTTAGTTTCTTCTTGTCTCAGGAAGCCTTACTCTGTGGACAAGGATTATGCCCCAGAATCCTGGGTTTTAAGAACTGTATCTCCTACTCCTTCTCTATAAGTGACGAACACCGGAACTGGCTCTGTTAGAATATAAAAATGGCTATACTGGGTCAGACCAAAGGTCCATCTAGCCCAGTATACTACCTTCCAACAATGGCCAGTGCCTGGTGCTCTACAGGGAATGAACAGAACAGGTCATCATCAAGTGATCCATTCCCTGTTGTCCATTCTCAGCTTCTGGCAGACAGAAGCCGTTGATGGACCTATCCTCCTTGAATTTGAGTTCTTTTTTTGAACCCTGTTATAGTCTTGGCCTTCACAACATCCTCTGGCAAAGAGTTCCACAGATTGACTGTGTGTTGCGTGAAGAAGTACTTCCTTTTGTTTAATTTAAACCTGCTGCCTGTTCTTGTCATTTGGTGACCCCTAGTTCTTGTATTATGAGAAGGAGTAAATAACACTTCCTTATTTACTTTCTCTATACCACTCATGATTTTATAGACCTCTATCATATCCTCCTTTAATCATCACTTTTCCAAGATGAAAAGTCTGTCTTATTAATCTCTCCTCATATGGAAGCTGTTCCGTACGCCTAATCATTTTTGTTGTCCTTTTCTGAAACTTTTCCAATTCCAATATATCTTTTTTGAGATGGGGCAACCACATCTGCACGCAATATTCAAGATGTAGGCGTACCATGGATTTATATAAAGGCAATATGATATTTTCTGTCTTATTTTCTATCCCTTTCTTAATGATTCCCAACACTCTGTTTGCTGTTTTGACTGTCGCTGCGCATTGAATGGATGTTTTCAGACAACTATCCACAATGACTCCAAGATCTTTCTTGAGTGGTAACAGCTAATTTAGACCCCATCATTTTAGATCTATAGCTGGGATTATGTTTTCCAATGTGCATTTACTTTGCATTTATTTATATTGATTTTCATCTGCCACTTTCTTGCCCAGTCATCCAGTTTTGTGTGATCCCTTTGTAGCTCTTTGCAGTCTGCTTTGCACTTAACTTTTGATTTGGAGAGTTTCACTTAGTGCTGCATCTGCAGCCCCTTCCCTCCCTGAATCCACAAGGGACGAGAGATCTGACTGAGGAAATACATTATAGAGAAGGCCATGAGACCTCAGTCAGATTTGGGCCAGGGAGAAGCCTCTGTACCTTGGCCTCAAATGACAAGCAACTTCCCTCCGAGCACAAGCTCAGAAGCTGGGGCCAGAGCTGCTGAGTCCAAGGAATCTTTAACTAAGGCTTCTCATGAGAATAAAGGGCACACTCACAAAACAAAGACAGATCCCCTTCCAGATCTGCCTCTAATAGAAGGGATTCCACCATGTCTGACCTCCCTGAGAGATGTTTTGACACCGGAGGCGAAACCACCTTGCGGAGATGGGGATGTTCCCCTATCCAGTTCACAAGTTGGAGTATTCACCCATCAGTATCGACAGCTCCAGAATCTACTTTCTCTATGGTTCACTCATAGGCTTCAGATGAGCCTGCTTTCTCTCCAGACAAGCCATCACTATCATTTAGAGAGGTTAGTTAGGACACAGACTTTAGAAGGCCTGGCTTCCATCCTCCAACCAGATATGACTATCCAGGGGACTCAGGGAACCTAGTCCCCTGGGGTCCACTTGAACCAATTGACCCTTCATACTTCACCTATTGAGGCCCATGGAATCATTATTCTAGACACCCTGGATCCACCAGCCCTCTCCTAGATGACAGCAATCAACTTGTTGGAGTACAAGAGAGAAGAAATGAAGCTGGCACAGGTCCTGTAACATCTTCATCCTCACCAGATGAGGCAATCGCCCCATTTTCACCATCCCCACTACTGAACATAGGCTCTTTGACATCTTGCAATCTTTCAGTCCCAGCCAAATGGCCCTCCCAGTAAATGGCCATCATGGAACCAGCCAGCGTAGTTTGCCTCCTGCCTCCCCAACCTGAAAAAGGCTGAGAGGTGCTATTTGTACTAGCCAGAGGAATAGAGTTCCTCTTTACACACTCAGCAGTGGTGGTATAAAGCAGTCACCAACAGATCCAGGCTACAGCATCCCAAGGCATCACCTGTAGACAAGGGCTCTGAATGCCTTGACCTTGTATAGAAGAAGGCCACCAGCCATCAGGTCAGAATTGCTAACTCACAGGCCTTGATTGTAAAATATGATTTCACCAACTACACCAAATTCTTGGACTTTAAGGACATACTAACTCAAGACAACAGAGCCTAATTTAAGCCCTCATTGAAGAAGGCAAACTGGTGACCAAAAGTTCTCTTCAGTCTGGAGTGGATGCTGCTGATATCTCATCTAGAGGGATAGCTATGGCAGTAGTTATGAGGTGAGGGTTGTGGCTCCAGTTCTCAGGTCTCCCCAGGGAGATTCTGAATACCCTTTGAGTCTAATTTTTTCAACAAAAAGACTAATGAATCTTTACAGTGGCTAAAAGACTCTAAGACAGTCCTCCACTCCCTGGGCATTTATACCCAAGTCCCAAAGAGAAAACACCACAAACAGGTATACAAGCCTAGACCGCCTCCTCAACCATTCTACCATTCTACCACCAGTGTCCCTTTGAATTGCCATGTAAACTCCAGAGGACACAAAGGCGCACATTTGATGATTGGCAATCCCTCGATTTGAGGATGATCTCTACCACATATTTACATATGGGTCCTGAGATGACTCAGGAGTCTGATCCTGGAGCCACAAAGCCACTTGAAATGTACAGACATTTTGTGGCAGGCCAGCTGCCTGCTGGGAGAAAGTTATTTCTTTTTTCTTCCTCCTCTCTCTTTTCAGCTTCAAGGCCAAGGCGCTTCTCCTCAAAGCAGGCCACTGCCTGATGAAGGATGTCAGAGTTCCCTCCCCACTCTGAACTCTGGGGTACGGATGTGGGGACCTGCATGAAAGACTTCTTAAGCTTTGTAAGTGTCCGCTGCTGGAGTTTCACCCTCCCTGGGGCGGCTGGGAGACAGGCCGCCTCACTACACGAGTCTGGTGCGTTGGTGACTTAGCCAGGAGCTCAGGGCCTCAGGGAAGTGCTGAGCAAACAGTTCAGCAAGGCAGGCCCCGGCCCTAGGTCAGGGTGGGGCAGCAAACAATAGTTCAGGGCTCAGACTCTCAGGCATGGGGCTGAGCAAACAGTTCAGTAAGGTAAGCCCAGGCTCCTGGGCCTGAGCGCAGGGACGAGGGGGAGACTGCCACCCATGAGTGGGGTGGCAGGGGGGACGCAGGCCCGCCCACTCCTCTACGTCCCAGCCTGGGGCCCTAACAGTGGCAGGCAGCCTGCTGCTGTGTCAGTGAGGATCCTGGCCGCAACACATTGACATTGGCTCTGGGTGTGCTGCAGCCAAACTAGAGTCGGCTGCCCCTGGGCTACTTCCGTACTCCCCCTCGGGCCCTACCTGGGTCCTGGCATTGGCCTCTAGGGGGTCCAGGAGCATAGGTTCGTCGGGGCAGGGGTTGGGCGGCAGCTCCGGCAACCCCTCCAGGTAGCAGGCACAGGCCGGCCGCCGGAGAGAGCAGACGTCCCTAGGGGAGCCCGAGACTGGGAAGCTCCTGCAGGCCTAGGCGGCCGCCCAGACTGACTAGAGCTGCCCCGCGCCTGCTACCCAGAGGGGCTGCCCTGTGTCTGCTACCCGGAGGGGCTACCAGAGCTGCCGCCTATGCTCCTGGACCCCCCAGAGGCCAACTCCAGGACCCAGGTAGGCTGCCTGCTGCTGTTAGGGCCCCGGGCTGGGACGCAGAGGAGTGGGCGGGCCTGCGTCCCCCCTGCCACCCCACTCACGGTTGGCAGTCTCCCCCTGCGCTCAGGCCCAGGAGCCTGGGCTTATCTTACTGAACTGTTTGCTCTGCCCCCTGCCTGAGGGTCTGAACCCTGAACTGTGGTTTGCTGCCCCACCCTGAACTAGGGCCGGGGCTTAAACTGAATGTTTGCTCAGCCCCTGCCTGAGGGTGTGAGCTCCTGGCTGTGTCCTGACCCACCCGGCTAAGTCACCAATGCACCGGACTTGTGTAGTGAGGCAGCCTATCTCCCAGCCGCCCTGGGGAGTGCGAAAGCCCAACAGCGGACGCTTATACACTTATATTCTACCAGCGTAGGTTAAAAACTTCTCCAAGGCACAAATTCCTTTCCTTGTCCTTGGACAGTATTGCTGCCATCGCCAAGTGGTTTAAACAAAGATTAAGGGACGGGTCACTTGGAATCTCTATTCCCCCAAAATATCCCACCAAGCCCCTTCACTCGTTTTCCTGGGGAGGCTTGACAGTAATATACCAACCAATTGCCTTTGATTTTAGTGTCCTAAAGATAAAGGGTCCGGTCTGTACTTATATTAATCAGGTTCTTAAAAGAAGAACTTTATCATAAAGAAAAAAGTAAAAGAATCACACCTGCAAAATCAAGATGGAAGGTAACTTTACAGGGTAATAAGATTTAAAACACAGAGGACTCCCCTCTGGATTCAGCTTCACAGTTACAAAAACAAGATAAAACTACCTCTTAGCATAGAGAAAATTCACAAGCTAAAACAAAAGATAACCTAACTCATTTCCTTGCCTTACTTATAATTTTTGCAGTCTTAGATGGATCACTTCAGGTATGTTTTCAGGAGATGTTGTACCTGCCTGGTGTCTCTGTCCATCTGGAGAGGGAACAAACAAAGAAAGCACAAACAAAACCTCGCGCCCCCCCCACCCCGATTTGAAAGTATCTTCTTTTCTTATTGATCGTTCTGGTCAGGTGCCAACTAGGTTAATTGAGTTTCTTAACCCCTTACAGGTAAAGCGATTCAATACAGCTGCCAAGGAGGGATTTTATGCTACTCTTTCCTTTATATTTATGACCGAGGATATGGTGCCATTGGGGCCGGTGGATGGCTTGCTCTTCCCGGTTTGTGATGTCCACATCAGCTTTCTTAAAATGCGCTTTCAGCGTGTCTTTGTAGCGTTGGCCCAGGTTTACAGCTCCCTCTAGATCAAGTGCACCTACTCGGATCCATCCATTATCCAAGGATTACCTTTGATAGGGTGATTGAGAACTGCCCACCCTTATTGATTCTATTCTCTGTTGCCCCCAAATCTTTGGTTACCACTTCATTCTCTCCACCCACAATTGGAAGGCATTAAAACAGACAAACAGTTATTAGAGGTCATCCACTTTGGCTGCTCAGTAGATTTTCTTGACCCCTCTTCAAGGACCACTCTAATGAGGAGATTCTCCATCAGGAGGCTTTTTCCTCCAGTGAGAGGCCACATAGGAAGTGCCACCCCAGCACCAATGGAAAGATTTCTACTCTCCATATTTCATAGTTCCCAAGAAAAATTGGTGATGGATACCTATTCTCAACCTTTGGCAATTAAATGGTTTTAGTCACATCAAATTCTGAACAGTCACATTGGCATCAATAATCCCCTCCCTGTAGGAGGACACATGATTGAGCTCTTGATATGAAGGTTGATTACTTTCATGTGTACATTCCTCCATCTCACAGAAAGTTCTTTAGATTTACAGAAGGACAGGAACACTACCAATTCAGAGAACTTCTGCTTTGGCAAGCAACAGCACACAGGGTCTTCACAAAGGTCTTTTCTGAGGTGGTCCTTCAAATTAGATGGCATGGTTACACCATCTTCTCATACCTGGACGATTGGTTCCTGATGAACCAATCCAGCCAGGAGGTCCAGTTGGATGTTCTTGCTCCAGCTTCTGATATTCTTGGGACTCTGTGTCAACAAAGAAAAGTCCACTTTGACTTTCACAAGGACCATAGACTTTATAGAAGTGACCCTAGATTTGACTTCAGCAAGGGCCTATCTCTGTATCAAAAGATTCCAGGCCATGAACAACGTGATAAGATGAGCTACTCTTAGATCTCTGACTACTGCCAAGGTCTGTTTTTCCCTACCAGGCTGAATAGCCTCATGTACATATGTAATTCTGTTTTCCAGGCTCCACCTCTGACACCTACAGGCTTGCTCTGGTCTGTTTACTCACCAGACTGAGACAACAGACTGCTGCACTGGGCAGCACAGTATGGGGAGGAGGTAAGCAGCCCTCAGTAGTGAAAGAACAGGTTAAGAACTATTTAGAAAAACTGGACATGCACAAGTCCATGGGTCCAGATCTAATGCATATGAGGGTGCTGAGGGACTTGGCTGATATGATTGTAGAGCCGTTGGCCATTATCTTTGAAAACTTGTGGCAATTGGGGGAGGTCCTGGATGATTGGGAAAAGGCAAATATAGTGCCCATATTTAAAAAGGGGAAGAAGAAGGACCCAGGGAACTACAGACCACTCAGCCTCACTTCAGTCCTCAACAAAATCATGGAGCAGGAACTCAAGGAATCCATTTTGAAGCACTTGGAGGAGAGGAAGGTGATCAGGAACAGTCAACATGGATTCACCAAGGGCAAGTCATGCCTGACTAACCTGATTGCCTTTTATGATGAGATAACTGGCTCTGTGGATATAGGGAAAGTGGTGGATGTGATTTATCTTGATTTTAGCAAAGCTTTTGATACGGTCTCCCACAGTATTCTTCCCAGCAAAATACTAGAGTCTGGGCTGGATGAATGGACTATAAGGTGGATAGAAAACTGGCTAGATTGTCGGGCTTAACGGGTAGTGATCAATGGCTTGATGTCTAATTGGCAACCAGTATCAAGCGGAGTGCCCCAGGGGTCGGTCCTGGGGCCGGTTTTGTTCAACATCTTTATTAATGATCTGGATGATGGGATTAATTGCACCCTCAGCAAGGTCACAGATGACACTAAGCTGGAGGGAGAGGTAGATACGCTGCAGGGTAGGGATCAGGTCCAGAGTGATCTAGAAAAATTGGAGGATTGGGGCAAAAGAAATCTGAGGTTCAACAAGAACAAGCGCAGAGTCCTGCACTTGGGATGGAAGAATCCCATGCACTGCTACAGGCTGGGGACCAACTGGCTAAGCAGCAGTTCTGCAGAAAAAGACCTGGCAATTACAGTGGATGAGAAGCTGGATATGGGTCAGCAGTGTGCCCTTGTTGTCTAGAAGGCCAACAGCGTATTGGGCTGTGTAGCAGATAAAATGAAAATGCTGGTAAATTCCTGTATCAGATCCTGAATGGGTAACTTTACTGGCCTCTTCCTGGTTTTAGCTGGGCAGGAAATATTGAGAGAATAGGCTCTTTCCTACCCGACTGAAACCAGGAAGCATTGGAAATATTCATGCATGAGAGAGCCTATCCTTCCTGTCTCTGGCTCCGACTCATTGCTCTGTTTTTGCTGCTGCCTGGCATTGAAGTGAAGTTTGAACTTAGTGTGGATCATGCTTAGTGGCTGTGAAAATCCCATTCTGAACACCAGCAAGCCTATTTTTTAAAGGAGGTACAAAAGGGTACAGATGGCTTTAAAGGAATTTAAGGTTGAGAGGGGGACCTCTTATCCCATGGCAATTTAATACCGAATCAGACTCCATCATTGCAGCTATCTATAGTTCTCCCACCACAGGCTTATTACTGGAATCCATTGGGGGCCTACGCAGCACATCACCATCCAAACTAAATAAATCTGCTTTCTGTTAACAGCAGTTTGCTAACAGATGTGGCCTAGAGACTGAACCTGTATTCACTGTATAGCCTATGAGTCAAAATTTGGACGGTTTAGCTAAAATCAATAAATGATGATAAAAGTTGACTGATTACTCAAAATATGCATCCAAAATTGTGAGGAAGTAAAATTACTATAGGCTTTTTCTTTGCCCTTCAACGCTGTGTATCCTAGTTTGGTACAGTATTTGAATGTCAGGAATGATGCCATGCAGCTCTCATTCTAATTATGAAAATTCAGTGTTCTCCCTTCTGAAATTTGTTGCGCATCTGGGCTTAGGAAAAGGAAACCTGCCAATTGTGGAAGAGGCTGTGCTGAAGTTTGAAAGTAGGAAAAGAGGTCAAACAGACCTAAGTAAGTAATGTTATATGTATTCTGTTCTGTAGAATTTTATGACTTAGAAAAATGTTGATGCACAGGTTAAAACTCTCTTCAATCTGCTCTAACTTGCCTTTCCAGCACTTGTTAAATAAGTCATTCTAGGTCTCCTTGACCTTGGCAGCAATTACAGTGGTCAGGGTTCCCCAGAGGGGAATGGATTTTGAACAATCTCTCCAATGTACATAGGAACAAACAGACTTGACTTACGCATCAAGAATTATGTGTTTTCCTTTTCCCTTTTCTTCCTTCCGAGACACTTTCTGTGACCTTTGTAAGTAAAAGCTCAATTTAAGCTCTAAGTTGTGCTAAAAATGTTAGAAATATGATATATGTCCTTATCTTAAATTTAAATGAAGTCGTCTTAAACACTGCCAGTTGTGCTCTGGTATGGGATTCTTTTTTTTCTTTTCTTTTCTTTTCTTTTTTTTTTTTTTTTTTTTTTTTTTTTTTACACACGCCAGTGTGACACACAATGGTGCATCTATTCTTCTCTATTTTCTGCCATGTATTACATGCTTTGCTCTACTCTAATGTGCTGGAGATAGTTAGCTTTTCTAAATAGGTAGATTTTTATAGGTAGATAGTAGAAGGAATATATCTGAAAATCATAAGAATAGTACTAGAACAATAGTGACACCTGATAAACAGCAGGTATTTCTTGGCAAGCTTCGTGGTTTTAATCACATTTAGCAAACATTCCTTTATTACAGAATTATATAGCAATAAAAGTATGTAGTCTTTGGATTGACATGATAAGACTTACATTTTTATTTTCTGTGGGAGTTTGTAACTTAACTATATTTCTAGTTAATGCCAGACACTTTATTATTTGTTTGGATTGTTTTTTTAAAGTCTTTGTTTATCTAACCTAGTTATCAACTGCCAACCTAGTCCATAATTAAATAAGTAACATAAAGAACCCAGACTAGTTTTATTGCTTTGTACTGAGTTTGAACCATTGCTTTTCAACACTATGCTTTTTGATGATAGTTCTTGTCTGCTCATCACTGCAACTTATTTTACACCCCCACCAAAAAAAAAGGATTTTATGATGAGAGGGAACTTTGACCTATCGTGCAAGGGCCTTTCCCATACTCTTTGAGAAGTAGTATTTCTTTTTCTTTCGAATACTGCTGTGAAGGCTTTTAATTAGAACAGCTGGAAGCAAATAACATTTACTTCTCAGGCTGCTGTGATCAGAGCACTTCTATCACCAATGGAAAATAGCTACAAAGTACAGTTTCCATAGTTGCAACTTGAACCAGTAATGATTTCTCTCTCAGAAGAGATTTCAGGCTATTATACTTAATTGCAGAGAGTGAAATGTGAAATCAGTCTAGAGGACCCCTGTGCAAGGCCCTTTGGACCATGTGTGACTCATGGGCAACATTAAGGCTGGGATAGTCAAAGGGGCCTCATTGAATAAAGTGCCCAACTCCTATTGGCTATCAGTGAAAATCCCAGCCCAAGGGCTTAAGTGGTGTGAAGGTCTCTGAACTGGGGTGAATTTCATCCCAATAGTATTAGTTTTTCAACAGTTTCGCTACACTATATTTATTATTTGTACAACTGTGGGCAAGACAAATTAAAATAGTTTTTTGCAAGATAAAGCTTTTGTCATTTGTAATTTAGATGGTGATCTTTGTCCATACAGAATATTTAGTATTTTAAAGTGAAATTTTAATGCTCACAGATGGTAATAGCAAACTGAGAGATAGTTAGTCCCCATGTCTGTCAGTCCTTGGCCTCTCTGCTGAGACTATTCATCAAGTTGCCAAATGTGGTGATTGTATGTGCTTTATATAGGTGTCTAATAGGGTGACCAGACAGCAAGTGTGGAAAATTGGGACAGGGGCTAATAGGAGCCTATATAAGAAAAAGACCCAAAAATCGGGACTGTCTCTATAAATTCGGGACATCTGGTCACCCTAGCGTCTAAAAAGAATGAGACTGAGACTATCTACTCACTTTGCACAGATCACTGAACAGCCAGCACTTTGTATGAATTTCATGTTACTACCAAGCCAGGCTGGATTCAAACTGTTGTCCTGGAAGTGGGAGGCTCCTTATTCCATTGCCAGTCTCCTAACGTATCCATGGTATGTTAATCTTTATTTTGTCAATAAATGAAAAATTAAAATTGGTATCAGGCTTTCCGTATTGTAAAGCAATTTCTGTTGTTACTGAGTTAAAAATGTATAATTTTCCATTTAAAAAAAAAAGTTATTTTCTAGTCAGGCCTATGGAGGAATTTGTAAACCAAAAAATGAAAGTAAGCTAGCACTTCCTAGTTAACTTTGCATTGAAGAATACAACACAGCTGACAAGGAGATATTCACAAAGATCTCTGAGGCAGTACAAATTTATGCCAGACTCATGTATTGTATGATATGGCATCTAAAAGAAATCATATAAGGGCTGCTGCATTTATTGTTTTATGCTGTAAAGCAAAAGTCTTTGTTACCCTGTAAATATTTCATAATTTGTACAAAGTTAATATATTGTATGTATTTTTATAACTTGCAGTAGTATAACTGTTCACCTATGTTTCTTTCACTATAGAATGTTGAACTCATCAGTTATATAAGACCAATATTTAAGTATGAGAATTAAATATTTAATTTGAGTAAATATGTGGCTCTACCAAATAGAACAATATTTATTCTACAGCTCCAGACTGATGTGATGTTCTCTCTCACTTTGAACAAAAAGGCAGCAATGACAGTCACAGAACATGTCATTTGGGTTTAATTTTTCCCACAACACTTTTTGTATGCATAAAACCCCAGAATTTTCTCTACTATAAGCAATTGAATGTTTTCAGCAGCTCTGACAACACAAGGGCAGCTCATATATAACTCAAATACTTCCTTTTAAAGACTTAATTCCCTAATGGTGCCCGTCTGTCAGGCCTTCCTTGAAGACTGACAGCTGGTAGAGTTAAGCATTTTTTTTTCTCTTCTACAAAGAACGTCAGTAACCCCTTTCTCAGCTTGGTGGTATATATATATCTCAGCCAGATATATACACCCAGTCACGCTGCCCCAAAGAACTTACAATCTGAAACGTGGAGCTATGTCTGAACGCTTTATGTAGGTACTTTAGATTAGAACAGCCTTCCATTGTGTGTAAATATTTGTAGAGTATTCCCGAAAGTTTCCAGATGTAATTAGACTGAGGCATAAACTGTTGACAAAATTTTCAGCCCCAGAGGAGTGAAGCAAGCTACCTCCAGCAGATTTGTCTGTCACTGTCACAAGCATACTGCCCACTCTCTGTGTTATCTTTTGTTTCATTCTGTCTACTACAAACAACTCTTCATTCGCTTTTTAAGATTTATTATGACAGATAAATTTTGTGGTATTAGCCTTGTGATCTCAAGGGTCAGGGCTGAATTATGATGCAGATCAGAGCAATTCAATTTCAGTGTTTTCTGTTTCACTGAAAGAGTGCTGCTGTTTTTCTGTTTAAATAGTGCCAGCATATTTTGTTTTAAAATATTTTAAAATTTTTATGTTTCACTGCTGTACTTTCCTTAAAGCTACAACTGTATCTTATCTGGTCAATAGTCCATTGTTCATCAGGCAGCCAGTCTTCTTACTTGATAATGCATAGTGGAAATTATTTTTTGTTAAGGTTATGAGTTCACAAACCTCAAATGTAAATTATAGAAGAAACAGATTTACAGAAATTTTGCATGTATATTTTCTACTATCTTGTTTGCATGGGGATATTTTCATTCACATAGACAGATGGATGTATTGGCTAGGCAGTGTTCATCAAGACAAAATACAAAAATATGTGGCAATGTATGTGCCAAAATCATGCCTAGGGTTTGGCGTATTGCCTGTGTCTGTATTTCAGACATAGGCAGATGGAATTATTTTCTATTGCCTTTGCAGTTGAAATGGCTGAGTCTTAGATGTGGACTTCACTCTTTATATCCTTTTTTTTTCCACAAACAAACTGACTTATAAATAGTGGACAAAAACAAGTTGGTTCATAAAGTATGAGAGATATATCTGTTTACAGGAAGTGTCTAAGTACTTGATGGGCTTTTTTTGTTTGTTTGTTTACCATTTCTAATACCTTAAAAGTGTCTGCTTATATATCATCCGCTGTTTGGTGTCTCACAAAACTGGGTGACTGGGCAACAAAATGGCAGATGAAATTTAATGCTGAGAAATGCGAAGTAATGCACCTTAGAAAACATAATCCTAACTATATACATATACAATCATGGGGTCTAAATTAGCTGTCACTTCTCAAGAAAGAGATCTTGGGGTCATTGTGGATAGTTCTCTGAAATCATGCACTCAATGTGCAGCAGCAGTCAAAAAAGCAAACAATGTTGGGAATCATCAAGAAAGGGATAGATAATAAGACAGAAAATATCGTATTGCCTCTATATAAATCCATGGCATGCCCACACCTTGAATACTGTGTGCAGATATGGTCACCCCATCTCAAAAAATATGTATTGGAATTGGAAAAGGTTCAGAAAAGGGCAGCAGAAATGACTAGGGGTATAGAATGACTTCCTTATGAGGAGAGATTAATAAGACTGGGACTTTTCAGTTTGGAAAAGAGGCGACTAAGGGGGGATATGATAGAGGTCTATAAAATCATGAGTGGTATAGAGAAAGTAAATAAGGAAGTGTTATTTACGCCTTTTCATAATACAAGAACAAGGGGCCACCAAATGAAATTAATTGGTAGCAGGTTTAAAACAAACACAAGAAAGTACTTTTTCACGCAACACACTGTCAACCTCTGGAACTCCTTTCCAGAGGGTGTTGTGAAGGCCAATATTATAACGGGGTTCAAAAGGAAGCTAGATTGATTCATGGAAGATAGGTCCATTAGTGGCTATTAGCCAGGATGGGCAGGAATGGTTTCCCTAGCCTCTGTTTGCCAGAAGCTGGGATTGAGTGACAGGGCATGGATCACTTGATGATCACCTGTCTGTTCATTCCCTTTGGGGCACATGCCATAGGCCACTGTCAGAGGACAGGATGCTGTGCTTGATGGATCTTTGGTCTGACCCAATATGGCCGTTCTGTGTCTACTCACATTTGGATGTTCCCACATTATTGTAGGATTCGGAAAATATATTTTATCCTCAAAAGGGTATCACTAGCAGTTCAGAAGGCCAGTGAATACAATCTACTGCATTTTGGAACTGGAGTCTTCAAAGGAGATTTAAGAAGGCGAGGGAGAGAAAGAAACATGCAGCTGTCTGATGTAGTGATAGAGAGTGGACATACAGAAACTCATGAAAGTAGAGGGTAGAATTTCTTTGGCTGGGCTCAAATAGAATAGAGAGGCAAAAAGAAGAATATAGACATGCCTGATTTCAGAAGAAAACTTGTTTGTGCTTAATACACCAAAGAGATTGCGTAATAAGAACTGTTATATTAGTAAAACTGACTGTCATATCAGTGTCTAGATAGTGGAGTGGTGTAAGTTACGAACCTGTGTTCTCAGGATTTTTTCTGTGACATTTTTTACTTAATTTTCTTTTCATTTACTAGTAACTCTTCAACTTTTGGTGCCCTCTCCCCTCATTTTGTGTTAGCCTCTCCTTGAATGCCAAGAAGGGAGTGATGGATACCAATTTCCTGTAAGTTGGACAGGGGAGGCATTTTGTAATAATTTTTTCTCCTGTAACTTAATATAAAAGTTCAGTCTTTCATGTGGTTCAATTCATTTACTGTATAGAGGGGACCCATAACATTTTCATTTTTCCAAACTAGAATTTTTATTGGTACATTTTTGTTTGTAACTGAAACTTTGAGCCAGAAATTTCTCCAGTCACTAATTTTTCTACGAATTTCCTTTTATAAAACTGTTTATGTGCATTTGAATGACAAACCAATCAAATCTTATTTAACTCTTAGAATATGTACAGAAGCAGTTTGTTTTCAGACTTATTGTTTGCAGTTCAGCTAGTTTCATACTCAGTTGCCAATCTGAGATCTCTTTGTTTAAAATTTTAACACAGAACAACAACCGAATAACACTTGAGTGATATTTTTCTGTCCTTCTGCTTTAACACTTCAGGTAGCAGCTATATACAGAACACATTAACTTACACATTAAGAAATGTAGGTAGATTTCCAAAATGGATTGGGAGTTGTCTTTGAAAGTCGGATTTCAAAGCTTAAAGTGCAGCCTACTCAGATTGGATGCAGTTCTTTGCTGAGTTCTGCAATCTGAGACAGCTGTTTTTTCTAGTGTTCCCTGTTGGAGGAAAATGCTGGCTGTAAACCTTATTCTTGGCTAGTGTTCATAAGATCAGGCTCTAAGTAAAAATGTAAGTACAACAATCTTTTAATTTACTATTCATTTAACGAAAACACTTCTATTCATATTTTATCTCTTATAAATCCTTTCCTCCCCGTTGTTTTTTCCTAAAAAGAACTCCCAACTTCTGGTCCTACACTAAGGTGGAAGTTTCTCCATCTGAAGAAATGACAGCAGTAGAAAATGCAGATTTACTCTACTTGTAAGCAAGTCTTAGAAGATAAAGTAAATGTTGAACATGTTTCATAGAATCATAGAAATGTAGAGCTGGAAGGGATCTCGAGTGGTCATCTAGTCCAGCTCCATATGTTGAAGCTCTGTGGAGTAAACCTAGACTGTCCCTGACAGGTATTTGTCTAACCTATTCTTATAAATCTCCAGTGATGGGGATTCCCTTGGAAGCCTATTATGGTCCTTAACTATTTTTATAGTTAGTTTTTTTCCTAATATATAACCTAAACCTTGCTGCAGGCTAAGCCAGTTACTTCTTGTCCTGTCTTCAGTGGGTATGGAGTACAGTCGATCACTGTCTTCTTTGTAATAGCTCATAGTATATTTTAAGACTGTTTGTTTGTTTCCAAGTCCTCCATCAGTCTTTTCTCAAGACTAAATATGGCCAGTTTCTTTAACCTTTTCTTGTAGGTTAGGTTCTCTAAATCTTTTCTCACTTTTGTTGCTCTCCTCTGGACTCTCTCCAGTTTGTCCACATCTTTTCTAAAGTGTGGCACTTGGAACTGGACACAGTGCTCCAATTGAGGCCTCACCAGTGCCAAGTAAACTGGGGCAATCACCCTCCCAGTCTTTCATATGTCATTCCTGTTAGTGCGTCCCAGAATATCAAGCTTTTTCACAACTGCATCACATGGTTGACACACATTCAATTTGTGATCCAGGATTTTTTTCAGCCGTACTACTTTGCACTTGTCTTTATTGAATTTCATCTTATTGATTTCAGATCAATTCTACAATTTGTCAGGGTCATTTTGAATTCTAGTCTTGTCCTCCAAAGTTCTAATACCTCTCACAGCTTGGTGTTACCTACAAATTTTATGAGCATACTGTCCACGATGAACATATTGACTAGTACTGGACCCAGGACAGACCCCCGTGGGACAGATACATCTCCTCTGGTTCATGCGTCAAAAGCACCTGTAATTCATATTGGTTATATATTCTCCTTAGTAGTATGTGGGCAACCTTGAAGCACCGCAGTCTCCAGTTGTATTCAAACTTGCATGCCTAAACTAATTCTAGAGTAGGTATAGACAGTGGTGATGCATTTGAAAGATCAGTTGCTGGCAGACATGGTAAGTTTAAAGAACAAGGTTAAGTTCTATTCCAAGGAGAAGGCAACAACTTGCAAAACCAGGATGAGTGTCATTTGGAAACAGAAGTGACATAATGATCAATGTAATTTATGGTATACAGTGCTTGTTACATGAGCTGAGTAAATCAAGTAGCATGAAAGCAGTTAGTTTGTCTGACCCTTTATGTTTTACTTCTTTTGTGCTATATGGGATTCTGTCTTAATAACCAGGGATATCAACAAGGGTTAAAATATGCTACACATCTGTTTGCAATTGGCCAATTTTGATGCTGGATTTCCTGAAGAGTTAAGGTAACATGAAGAATTGAGAGGGGATTAAAAGACTGTTGAGGTTTCCAGCTAGACTACTTTTACAGTGTTTTTTTTTCTTTTGGATTCATTTTGTCAGTTGCATTAAGTTCAGCTGCTTCTAACATATTCCAAAAAGCAGATTATTTTTTTAGTTATATAGGAACCTTACTTTCTGTGATGGCTCTCAGTGTAAATAACTCACTTGTTGAACATTAAATAACAACATACACATATACAAAGGCTTCTAGGCCAGCCAGTTAGATGGAGAACAAAACTGGATTAGGGTTTGTCATGGTAGAACAAATAATGTCACAACAAGATATAATTAATCACACATTTCAACACTGAAAACTTGAATAGTTTGAGTAGTTGATGGGTTGCTCAGCTGTTTATTTACTTAGTGAGCACATAAGGGTATTTGCACCTAAGAGCCACTCAATGCTAAAATACAGATTATCTGCTTTCTCTCCTGCTCTTAGTTTAACATTTGCCCTGTAACCCAGACATTACCTGTCTGCTGCCATAGTTACTAGAAACAGCCTTTTCTAGAACTGATTTCAGGGACAAGTACAAAGATTGTTGAGAAGGAAGAATGTTTTGTTTTTTTCTGTCGATGTAATATGAGCGTCAATTGCTCAGGTGGCAACTTGGATGATGCAGTGGATACATGTGAGGTCAAGTATCCTGAACATGGCAAGATCTCTTTATCTTCTGTATCATACTGGCAGGCTCAAGTAACCTGGGCAATACATTTAAAGGAGGCCAGAAAAATAATAAGTAATTTGTCAGAGATGACAAAAGTTCTTGGGTGGGCCAGGGTATTTGGAGATACTCAACCCAGTGGGCTTTTTTTTTAAGACATGCCTTCCATTGGTGCAATGTGGTGTGTTCAAAAGATGACAGCCTTTTTCTTCTTTCTCTTCTTCCCACCCCAGAACACACATACAAGCAAATCACTCTTCAGAAGGTGTAGCTGGCTGTACAAGTCACTTTTGGTAGGGCTGGATTAAGCAATAGAGAGTTGGGGGGTGGGGGCGCAGATAAACTCCAAATTGATAAGGAAATGTTTTCCTCTGTCTCCCTTCTTAAGTTGAACATTGATGTAAAGAGTTTTGTATCTGCTTGGGCCATTAAATTATAAATTATTTTGGCAGGGACTTTATTTTTCTTGACATTTACCGCACCTGTTGTCCAGTACTGTGTGTGCTTGGAGGTGTATAAGAATTTCCACTTTGTTTTCATCTCCTGTTTATTGTTCTTACCTTGCTTGCAGGATAAAGTCTTAAACTACTTACTGATAAGTGCAGTGATTACTTTCACGAATAGCCTCTACTGAAGTCAGTAGTAAATACAGCATGCCAAAAAAGTGTTTGCAAGGTCAGTTCCTTAGGTTGTATGCTCGTTGGAACAGGGGATCATTCTTGATATGTGATGTAAAGTGGCATGCACATTAAAGCCCTGCTAAAGTGTTAAATCTTACAAATATATAGCTGATGTCCTTAAATGTTCCAGTGGTCTGGAAGAGTCTACCAGTTCTACTAGAATCCTCATTTTAAAAATGAGGACTATGTCTGAAACCACTAGATTCTCTCAGATTGGTGAAGTTCACCCTGAAGTGTGTTATTTTGCTAAAATGAATATTATTGTAGAATATTTACAATAATTAGGTTAATGAATCCATACTTAGGCACCAGCCTGATTTTGAAAGGTACTGAGTACCCAGCTCTCTCATTCAGGTTAATAGGTGATTAGAGTATTCAGCACTTCTGAACATCAGGTGAGTGTCTAAATATGGATATTGAGTCTAACTTTAAGTTCCTATGGTTTTTTTTAAAACCTTTGTCATAATATGTTGACATTCAGCTTTCTACTAAGTATGTTACTTAGAAAAATTGTACTTACTATGTCCCCTTTGCTTTTATCATTCTTTGTTTTCCTTCCTTTAGTTCACTTTTCCTGTTCTTTTATCTCTTTTGTGTATCCTACCCTAGTTTTGTTTTCATTGTAGTATATTGTGTTCTCTTCCTTGGTCATGTTTCTAATCTCCCCCTCCCTTCCTCTCCCCAGCAATCTTTCCTTCATTTCTAAGACCCCTTAATCTCTTGATTCTCCCACTACTTCTCTTATCCAAACAGTGTTTTCCTCCTCTTACTTCCCCACCCCCTTTATGACCAATCCACCCCGGTCATGCACAGTCAGTCTGCTACCTACCTGAAACCACAAGCCAGGTACCTCCACCCCCTAACAATCAGTGGTGGTAACTCTTTGGGGCACAGAAACTAAAAGGGAAGACAAGGCCTTTGTTAGCTTGTAGAGGAGAGAGGGTCCCTGAGGCATTTTGTTTCCTGTGTTTATTGAAGATTTCATGCTTTGAAATCTTCCTACTTTATCTTTTATGGCAGCCTGAGTAGAACATGTCAGGTACTCAGAAGAGCACCTTGTGATAAGAGTGTGATACTCAGTACTGTTGGTAAGAGTCTGAATTTTATTTCCTGGTCCCTGTCTCAGAACCTGGGGCAGGATTATAAAATAATATATCCAGCCAAATGATCTGGATCAATATCCACTGCCTCCAAAGAGTACTATTACATAGCCCATTGGGTAAAAGCTTGTTTACTCAGTGGCAGGAATGCGGTTACTATGAGTTTTCATTTATAGATGTGATGAAATATCTGCACTACATGTATGAAGACTAGAAATGTTTAGCTATACATTTTAAGCTTTGACTGAGTGGAAAATAATGTCAAAACAAAGAAGGGGAATCTGATTAAGCTTGTTCCTTCTTTTGAAGTTAATGCAAGTAGGAACTTGCACAGCACTACACGATAATTTTTTTTTCAATAGCAAATGTCATCTATAATAGTGAAAGAGCTGTTATAAGCAGTTATAGAATAGGTTGAATGCTCAAAACTCAAGGTAAGTAGTAAAGATCTAGTCAGATTTATTTAAAAGTAATGTACTATGTGGCCACTTTGATGGTAACAGCAGGTGAATTGCATTGTAATTTCTACAGCCTCCTCTCTTAAGACACTGCTCCAACATAAATTCAAATGTATTAAGAGCTGAATAAGTGGCCCGATCTTAGAAAAGCATTGAGCACTCAGCAGCTCCTTTTGATCCTCAGTGGCAGCAGCTGGGTGTTCAGCACTTTTGAAAACCAGGCCAATGATTTTGGGTGCTTAGATAGGCACTTAAAAACCTGAGTTTAGGCATTCAGTTTTGAAAATCTTGACCTTAGTCCTCAAAAAATCTCAACATTCTAGATAAATACCTCTCAGTCACTCATAAGTGACTTTAATATTAATCTATTTATCACTGGTTGTTAAAATATTAATAAATTATTAAAGTTTACTTCCTCCTTCAGGAAACCACCTTGCTTCTCATTAGTTTAAAGAGAACAAGACAGTTAAAATTAGCTGTGCAGAACTCAGTTAACATCACCTGGACTACCATGCTGTTCACATTGTCCTTCTCTTCAGTGTGTCTAAGATCAATAAACTAACCTCTGATAAGGTGAAGCTGTGGTTGGCTACACTTAGACAGGGCTCAGCCCTCTAAATCTTCACTTCTCATTGAGGGAATGGTCTTCCATAAAGCCTTTTAAAGATGTCTTATGGATATCCTGGTTTTATCTTCTCTTTCAGCATACTCCGGTGGGGCACTAGTTGAAAGGCTTTCACCCAAGTCTTTGAGGGTGTGGCTGATTGATTCTGTAATGGTGTGTATAAGCCCCATACCGAGCATAGGCAAAAGGGAGAGGAGAGTGTTCCCTGCTTACAGGGCAGCAGACTGATCACACCTGCTTGAAGCTGCCATAACTTTCAGTGGTGGAGAGATGCACCCGCCATTGTGACCAATTAACCTCCCCCAACTTTAAAGGATGGAGAACAGAGAGGGAAAGTGAGGCAGAAAGGAGTGGGATGGGGGCAAGAGCTCCACACTTAGTTATTTCTAAGAAAGTGACAAAAGACTGGAGTTTAAGGACTGATAAACTCTTAGCATAAATTGAGTCTGTGGGCTAGTCTAATCGTAGGTGAAATCAGGGGGATCAGTTAGGAGAAACCTGGGACCTTTAGGGCAGTTGATAGGGTTCCTTTAACATTGGCCTGTTGGCATAGTTAAGAGCCATTAAGTAAAATAGCTGCAGATAGCTTATTTCTTGTCCAGTATTTTAGCAAGAGGACTCTCTGAGCTATGTTTGGGTTAGCTTTGGGAAGAAGGTTGAAAGAAATGTTGCAAGGCTTCATGTAAATATTCTGAGGTTATGGGAAGCAAAGTGAAAAGCCAGTGGGCGATATCAGTGAAGGCTTACTGCATGGAGAGATGGCCAGCTACTTCCTATACTTCAGATTGTTCTTCTAAGTTCCTCTCCAAGAGAAGAAAACTGGCATATTAAGGAATATCCACCATGTTCTGAACTCAGTTACAGTGTTGCCAGTCCCACTGAATCAGTTTCAGGTTGAACAAATGAGGCACCATCCTGTTACAGTCCTCATATGGTAAAATTGTAGTATTGCTCTGTCATGGTTACAGGGCTAGCTGCAGCCCTATTGCCTTTCTGACCTTTCTGAATGTACCCCCACAATTCTCCTAGGCTTAGACTGGGTCCTAGACTAAGTTACCTGTGTGGCAATTGTTCTTATCTAGCAGTTCTGACTGAGTCCGGGCATCTGTGATTCTTCCCTTTGAAAGCATGTGACAAGCGGTATATAGTGACAAAAATAGTGATCTTAAAACAAATGTATTGTTTGTTTTGCAATAGGAACAAAGCACTGAGAAGGAGAAAAAGGATTTTAAAACAGTTAAAAATAATTAAAAAAACAGTTTACACACCTGTCTATCTTTCCTAAAGCTCTCCCACCCTTTGATGGTGACCAAGGCAGCTGTAACTTCTCCAGATGCCTCACCAGGGTCCTATGTCTCATTCTGATTCCCCAAGTAACTGGTGGACCTCTTGCTTAGAGAAGAACTTTTTTTAATCCTGCCAGAGTTATTTTGTTCTATGCTTATGCCCTTCTCCTATCAGGTCAAAACTAGTTTTGTGGGTTGGCTGGAGAGGAGGCAAAAGCTAACAGTTCTTAAGCATCAAGGGATTATGCCAGTAGTTTCTGAGAAGTTGCTTATCAGAAGAGAATTTCATTGATTATTTTTTCCAATCCTCTAGGTAGTTCTTTTCCTGTATATTGGGCAATGTGGACTAGTATTAACAACATAGTTAATATTATTTTGTTATGAGAGTTTCAGCCAGTCAAAGCCCAAGAAAAAACAAGTGTTCCTTCACAAAGGGCTCTATTTTAAACAAACAAAAGAAAAGACTGACCAGTTATAATTGCCTTTCAAACAGGCCATTCTCTTTAAAGACACAGTCACCACATTTTTAAGTTAGTGTGTATGTAGTGTGTCTCATGAGCTCTTGATTTGCAGCATCCATCGCTGTCTTGCCACCTGGGAGCTGCTTCACCGGCAATGCTCAAATAAGTATTTTGAAATTAGAAATTAACTTCAGGAGTGTCTGCAGCGATTCTATCCTCACAGGCATGAAGACTACTGCAGTCCACCTGCCCTGGCTTTCACTTTCTTACTCGCCAACTTAATTTGTTTTACCAGTTAGTTTTTATTTGGCATAAGATTGTATAATACCCATATAAACTTAGGTGCTGTTCTTGCTCCCTTTATTCTCCATAGGAGTTTTGTTGTTGATTTTAATGGGAGTAGCATCAAAACCTTAAACTAAACCTTCTCTACTCATTTTTTATTGTCAATGCAAAATTACTGAGAAGAGTGAAAAAGAGACAGCTCACCACTTTTAAATCCATACAAGAAAAGTACAAATCTTAATTCGTAATATGACGGTTTTTTCAAAGTTATTAGGGCCATCAAGCAATTAAAAAAATTAATTGTGCAATTAATCGCACTGTTAAACAATAATAGAATACCATTTATTTAAATATTTTTGATGTTTTCTACATTTTCATATATATTGATTTCAATTACAACACAAAATACAAAGCGTACAGTGCTCACTTTATATTTATTTTTGATTGCAAGTATTTGCATTGTAAAAAAACAAAAGGAATAATATTTTTCAGTTCACCTAATAATGTACTGTAGTGCAATCTCTTTATCATGAAAGTTGAACTTACAAATGTAGAATTATGTTAAACAAACAAACAAACCTGCATTTCAAAATAAAACAATATAAAATTGTAGAGCCTGCAAGTCCACTCAGTCCTACTTCTTATTCAGCCAATTGCTCAGACAAACAAGTTTGTTTACATTTGCAGGAGATAATGTTGCCTGCTTCTTGTTTATAAGGTGTTCTCATGGCACTGTTGTAGCTGGTGTCAAAAGATATTCATGTGCTAGATGTGCTAAAGATTCATACGTCCCTTTGTGCTTCATCCACCATTCCAGGGGACATGCATCCATGCTGATGACGGGTTCTGCTCGATAACAGTCCAGACCAGTGTGGACCGACACATGTTCGTTTTAATTATCTGAATCAGATGCCACCAACAGAAGGCTGATTTTTCTTTTTTGGTGGTTCGGGTTCTGTAGTTTCTGCCTCGGAGTGTTGCTCTTTTAAAACTTCTGAAAGCATGCTCCACATCGTGTGTGTCACAGGTTTTGGAAGGCACTTCAGATTCTTAAACCTTGGGTTGAGTGCTGTAGCTATCTTTAGAATTCTCACACTGAGACCTTCTTTGCATTTTGTGAAATCTGCAGTGAAAGTGTTCTTAAAATGAACAACATGTGCTGGGTCATCATCTGAGATTGCTACAACATGAAATATATGTCAGAATGTGGGTAAAACAGAGCAGGGTGCATACTATTCTCCTCCAAGGAGTTCAGTCACAAATGTTATTAACGCATTTTTTAAATGAGTGTCATCAGCATGGAAGCATGTTCTGTGGAATGGTGGCTGAAGCATGAATGGGCATATGGATGTTTAGCATATCTGGCATGTAAATTAATACCCTGCAATGTTGGCTACAAAAGTACCATGCAAATGCCTGTTCTCACTTTCTGGTGACATTTTAAATAAGAAAAGGGCAGCATTATCTCCTGTAAACGTAAACAAACTTGTTTGTCTTAGCAATTAGCTGAACAAGAAGTAGGACTGAGTGGACTTGTAGGCTCTGAAGTTTTGCATTGTTTTGTTTTTGAGGACAGTTACGTAACAAAAAAAATCTACATTTGTAAGTTGCACTTTCATGACAGAGATTGCACTACAGTATTTGTATGAGGTGAATTGAAAAATACTATTTCTTTATCATTTTTATAGTGCAAGTATTGGTGGTAAAAAATAATACACTTTGATTTCAGTTACAACACAGAATACAATATATATGAAAATGTAGAAAAAACATCCAAAATATTTAATACATTTCAATTGATATTCTATTGTTTAACAGTGGATTAAAAATTGTGATTAATCTTGATTAAGTTATTTAATCACGATTAATTTTTTTGAGTTAATTGTGTGAGTTTACTGCGATTAATCGAGAGCCCTAGGAATTATATTAATGGCAATCTGGTAAACTTCTAATAAACAGCTTTACAGTTATGGTACTCCTTTAGTTTCAGTGATATGTTTAAGTAACTGCAAAAGCCATTTATTCTCATAATATTATTTCTTAATGGATTAGCTCAGGCTCATGTGTTCACTAGAAACAGATGCCTTTATTTTGTTCTGCAGTTGGCACGTCAACCATTAATGTTTGACCTTGTTATTAATCAAACAGCAAAGAGAATTATTGCTATTGAAATACATTACCTTGCATTCAATATTAATAACTTATACAAAACATCTAATTATGTACACTATTTAAATAACTGGTGTGTCATTACTAAAAGACCATAAAGTTTTTTTTCTTAGTATTAGAACAGAAACAATCCCTTCATCTCAGACATATTTTACACTTTTTCCTTCCCCAGCAAATACTGAAAGATGATATAATTTGAAGCAGTGCTAGGTGAGCTTGAGTTGCTCCATTTTTATTTAAAATATAAAAATAGGAAATTCTGCTGAGTTTAAATTTCTCAATTCAAAGGGTGTCTTTGAGTGGAAAACATAGAAGGCAACTGTAATAAGGGTATGGCATCCAGGACTTCTGGTAAGAGAGACAACTTTATTTCCTCGCCCCTATCACCTGACCTGGGTCACGATTATAAAAGGTTAATACCCCTGTCACATAATGGGAGTCAGTATTCACTGATTCCAGTGGGTACTGCTGCAGCCATATTGAACATTTAATTATAGAACTGTATAAAACCAATCACTATTGAAAACACTCACTACCCATTTTCAATTTTGGAGATTACAAGAAGTTAAATCTAGTATAAATTGTGGCACCCTTTTAAAGAAATGTCCGTTTTATCATGCTTTACTTTTTTACAGTGACTTCAAATGTTAATATTCCTAGGATAATGTAAAGTGTCTGTCTATGGACCTCCTTTTTTTTTGTTTCTCCCCCCTCCATGTATTATTTGCAGTAGTGACTTTTTTGCAGATGCTCCTAATCCGTTTTAATCCCAGCCAGCAATAGAGTTGTAAATAGAGAATTTCCTACCCTTATAAAAAATAAATATTTTCCATGGTTTGTATCAGCAGTTAAGGTACTCATAATTCCAAGAGAAAAATGACATGTTAAAATGGAATTAAGGCTAATAGTACACATCTGTAATTTAGATTAAAGTACTTTACAGGGATGCTGTAATTATCCCCAAAACAATTATTAAAAACCCTGGAAATTCAGAGTTTTTTTCAGAATTACATTTAAGAGAAATCCAAACAGGATAAGGGAAGAAATGCACAGTTAAGGCAGCTGATACTGTACAATTACTATATGATTATGATTGAGAGCTTTTGTGATCACAGATTAGATCTGTAACACTTGTTTTTGGGATAATTACAAAATACCTGTAATGTATTTTATTGTAAATTACTGATATGTACTCTCAACCTTAGCTCCATCTTAACATAGTTTTTCTCTTGGAAGTTTCTTGTTTTTGTTTTTTGCTTAATGACTAAAAATTGTATGTGAAAACTAAAAAAAAGTTGTAATGATATTTCTAAAAGTTTGAGGATATGTAGTAGCCAGCAGTTCCATCAAACATTGATGCCCAAGGCTAGCATCTGGTCAAATAATTTTTAAAGAGCAATGAGAGTTGTGCAACATAATATATCATTGAGACCTCTTGAAACATGGGTCCAGTCTTCCCTCAGACTGAGGAGCCATTGCAACCAATAGAATTGCTGAATTAACATTGGATGTAAAGTAAGGGTAGTGATAAGGTGATGTCACAATAGTAGAGGAGGGATAGATCAGTGGTTCGAGCATTGGCCTGCTAAACCCAGGGTTGTGAGCTCAGTCCTTGAGGGGGCCGCTTAGGGATCTGGGGCAAAATCAGTACTTGGTCCTGCTAGTGAAGGCAGGGGGCTGGACTTGATAACCTTTCAGAGTCCCTTCCAGATAGGTATATCTCCATATATTATTAACAATTAGTTGAGCTGTTGACCTTATCCTGTGTGTATAATCATTCTTGAGGTGCCAGTGGTGAGTTAAGTTCTGTTTTGCACGTAAAGTAGCAATTCAGACTCTTTGCTATGTTTGGAAAATACAGAGTATTCTCCCCAATTTACAGCACTTTATCTTGCATTACAGAATACATTTTCTGGGAATTTGCAGGTAAATCTAAGTTCACTAACTAAAATAGTAATAGGGACCTATCTGTATTGCAAAGTGCCAAAATTCCTGTAAAAAGCTGACTCTTGGTCTCTGCCTCTTTTGTAAAATAGAGATAGTAGTGCTTCCCTACTTTATTAGGGGTATTGCAAAGTAAATGCATTAAAGATTGTGAGGTGATCAGATATAATGTTAAAGGGGGACATATACATTCCTATGGATAGCTGTGCTAGACTTCATCACTGAGGCTATGGCTATACTGTGAGCTAGGGGTTTGATTCCTAGCTTGTGTAGACATACTTGCACTAACATAATAGTGTAGCCAGAGTAGCCTAGGCAAGCAGCAACATGGGTTTTCTGTACCCTGAACCCCATGGATATGTATTGTGCTGCCACTTGCTGCTGCCTGATCTGTCTTGGCTACACTACTATGTTTAGCTCACTGAGAGCTAATGTGAGTGTGTCTCTGCGAGCTGGAATCACACTGCCAGCTCTAAGTGTAGACATACCCTGATAGGCTGCCTGGACTGTATTCCCTCCTAACTCCTGGTCTAGCCAGCCCTGGTTCCTGTTACAGGCAGTATGGTGGCTGGTGAGACTGCATGACTGGTGAGGCTGCATGCTAAGAAGTGCAGTACACTCCTCCTCCAGCACATGATGATCAGTTGAGACTGGGGTAGGAGCTGGGGAAGCAGCTTCTTACTGATCCCTTGTCTCATAACATACTGCTGCCCCTCTTGTGGAGCAAAACTAATCTAACCAGACACTGCATCTTTGGGCTATGTGAGATGCCCTCAAAGAAGGAGCAGCGAGATCCTGTCAGGTGCTTCAGGAAGAAGTTTACAAGCACACACTCATTTGAGTTGTACTTGTTAGAAGGACCAATATCGCTGACCATCTCAGTCACCATTTTGTTACGTAAATGCTGGGGATTGGACAAGTATGAATTTCATGGCCTCTTACAAAATGGCTTTTGTTAGAGGAGGTGCTGGCCTCTTGTGCAGCCTTGACTAAGTCTGAGCTTAGTGTTTCTCAAAAATATTAAATGTGAATTAAGGGGAGAATGGCAAAGACGCAGCTAATTATAAAAGGAAATGTATGGCCTTTCTCTGCTTAGTCTTTTTGTCTAAGCTAATAGAAACATCTCATGTAATTTTAAAAGCATGTGACATGCTCTCAGTAATCCCTTGATGCTAACCATGACCAATGCTGCATTTTTCCTGTCTGTCAGATTGCTTTTTCTCTGACAGGAAAATACAGCTGACACAAATTTAATGGGCTGTTTTCATGGGGAGGATATAGGGAGTATCTAGTATACTTCACATTTTAGTGGTATTATGGAATGGGCCGTGGTCTTTTCCATGAAATCTCATGTTGGAGGTGGAAGGAATACATGTTTACAGGACTAAAACAGGTTAATAATGAAGTATAAATACTATTGTTTTCTTACTGCCATAAGCAATAAAATAACTATTCTTTCAACTGAAGTCTAGGAAGATTTATACATGATTTCCTTTTTGTAGCATATGGGAAAAGACTACCTTGACAAAAGAAGCATCAAAGAGTTTCCGTGAGTTTTGTACTTGCAGAACAGGGAAGAGTGAGAACTAAAGAAAAAAAATTGCAGGAAAACTTGTTAAACCTAGGGCCAGATTCAGACTTGATATAAATGAGCGCAGCTCCACTAACATTAATGGATTTGTGTGTGTTTGCACCAGAGCTGAACTGGTCTTCATGGCATGCTCTGTGCTATGGTATATTTTGTACATAGACTGTCTTTTTTTTTTTTTTTCCCCTCCCATCACCAAAAGTGGACTTTCCTAGTATAAAAAAAGTCAGGATTTACATTCTAAATATGAAATGGCATAGTAAATCTATAGTTACAGTTAAAGATGTAACCACCATTTGTTAGGATTAAATAATGACACTTATAAAGAGTGTTACCTGAAAGGAACAAAATTGTTTTGGCAGATTTACAAGGTGATGTCTGTTAGAGTATCACCCCTGCAGGGAATTGTTGTTCATTTTACACATTTTAAAAGTTAACCCTAAAGAATTTTAAGGAACTTTCCTCTGCAGATATACAAAATATATATTAGATTCTAATTGTTAGAAAATTCAAACTAAAATTTTAAATCTCCCTTTCACTTATGATCATATGTAGCACTACAGTGAAAAATGCAGTAAATTAGGTAGAAGGAGGAGGATAATAATGATGTATTGTAGCTCATAAGTAAGACTGAAAGTTTTACTGTTCTGATTTTTTTTTTTTTAACAGTAAATTTCCTGGAACACAGGCAAATTTTGATTTGTAACCAATTTTTAGTCTTATTCTAAAAGGCCATTTTTTCCTCATCAAGGCTCAAATGATTCACCCTATTAAGTGATGCTTGGGATCAGAAATACTATAACTTCTGCCTCGGCAAACCCATATGCCTATTGAGTTAAATAGGGCTGTCTGCAAGTGCAGGGATGTGCCTAAACTTCTTGGAGGACCGGGGCCTAAATATGAGTAGTTCACAAATGCAAATTATTTATCTGATTGCAACACCTGTATATTTTGAATGCCACCCTGGCTTTCACTATCTTAGATAACAGAAAATATTCTGAAAGAGACTGTTCACTTGTGGGGTACCATTCAAAGCTTTGTAAATGTGATTTATAGGAGGAATGTGGAGGGCATTATTTTAGTTTTCTTTGCCATGTATTTCATATTTTTAATTTAAATTTTGCTTCACTTTTGAATACATTTGTCACAAATGCGTTCCTTTAAATGAGAGAGAGAGAGCAGTAGCCTTTTGTGCATCTAAGGAAATGTTAACAGTCACAAATACCTATGACTTAAAAACTAGGTTTGTTTCTTCTATTATAGGAGTAGGCAACCTATGGCACGCGTGCCGAAGGCAGCATGCAAGCTGATTTTCAGTTGCACTCATACTGCCTGGGTCCTGGCCACCGGTCCAGGGGGCTCTACATTTTAATTTAATTTAAATGAAGCTTCTGAAACGTTTTGAAACCTTTATTTACTTTACATACAAGAATCGTTTAGTTATATATTATAGACTTATAGAATGAGACCTTCTAAAAACGTTAAAATGTATTACTGGCACACAAAACCTTAAATTAGAGCGAATAAATGAAGACTTGGCACGCCACTTCTGAAAGGTTGCCGACCCCGGTTCTATTAGACCTACATTTAACTGGACATGCTTTTTGGGGATTGATGTGTCACAAAGTCCCTCTAAAAATAAATAATGAAAAAATTGAGGCGGACCCCAACCTCCCATAGTGTTTTTTGAGGTTTTTTAACTTAACACATGTCAATGTCTCTTTTATTGCATAGATTTTGAGGCACTGTAGTCTTTTAAAATGAGTTTGTTTCAGTACAAAACTGGATGATGAATGTTTGTGAAATATTAAATATATGCTTGTCTTTTCAGCAATTGTGACTGTATCCTAGTGCTCATGATAGTTCATTCCCCCACCTCTCCAGAACTAAAATGCAAATACATCTGGTGTGTGTTGGCTTTGTGCAAAAATATCTGGACTTGGTGGCTTTGACCCTGTTTCATTGTGATTGAGCTTGTTAGTATTTTATGTTTTTAATATCTGTCTTAAAACATTTTCATTACTGTGTATTTTATTAAGATTCAAGTGGCTTTATTTTTATGGTGGCATCTGGTCTGTGTAAATCCTACTCAGGTTTAAAAAACTACTTGTCTCAATATCAGACATATAAGGGAATTGTGAAGTAGAGGGATGCTCCATGCATGGTGAAGCATCATAGCAGCCCTTTTGTCTAAAATCTGGAAAAGGGTGTGTGTTTGTACATACATGATATAAACATGTGGGCATAAAGATATCTTCTGCCTCAGCTTGACTTTTCCAGATTTGAAAACTTTTTTTCTCTGTTTTTATCTTGAAAACAAAAACAAGTGATTTTAAATATCCTCTGAATAAGCATTAGGTTAGATTAATATATATTTTAATACAGATACCAGGCAAAGGATGAAATCCTGGCCTTATTGAAGTCAAATGGGAATTTTGCCATTGACATCACAGGAGCCAGGATTTCATCCTGAGAGCTTTGTTAAGGTGACTTCACCAAACTCATTCTGAATCTTGGGGTTTTATTTTCCAAAAAGGTATTATGGTCCTAATTTTTTATTATCAAAATGAGTTCCTTGTTTCTTTGAAGTTTTGCAGGTTGTATACTGTGGGAACCTACCTCACAAATGCTACTTATCTGATCCACATAAAAAAAAAATTAGGATGCTCCATTTTATTTGGTTGCTGAATCTGGAGTTCTTTCTCTGTTTGCTGTATTTCTAAAAAAAAATGTAAATAACAATGATGGGTGCACAGACTAACCAGGGCTTCCTAACTGAGATAGTAAATCCATTCAAAACACTGCTTTGCCAATCTTCTTCTTTTCTCATCACTTCTGTTATGTCACCTCTTTTTGACATCAGACATGAGCTTCTTGGGTAGGCTTTTCAAAAGGGTCTAAAGGAGTTAAGGTATTTTAAAAGGTACTGTATTTAGGAATCTAACTTACATTGATTTCAGAAGGACTTAAAATGCCTAAATACTTTTAAACATCTGGCCCAGAGTGCACTATCCCCACTGATGTTCAAGTACTTTTGGAAGTTCGACCCATACCCCTTACACTTAAGGCACTTCACAACTTGGCCTTACGCTCGCTATCTGATGTCTTAATTTATCACAATATCAACCTTTGCCATCCCCGCCCCCCTGAAAATTGTACAACCACTTATTGTCCCCTTTCAAATCTTTGTTAAAGCTCACATCTGCCATGATGCCTACAGAACATGGTAATTGATAAGAATTTAGCGGGTGGCGAGCTGCGTTGTGTTCCCCAATCTTGCAAACCATTATGCACAAGCTTTATTTTGAGCACATGAGTAGTCTCATTGATTTCAATGGGGCTAGTCGCATGTTTAAACATCAGGAGGTAGCTATGTTAGTCTGTATCCACAAAAACAATGAGGAATCTGGTGACTTTTTAAGACAACAGACTTATTTGGGCATAAACTTTCATGGGCAAAAAACCCACTTCTTCAGATGCAACTGAAGAAGTATTTTAAACATATGAGTGTTGGCAGAACGATGTTGAATACTCTTACCTCGCTTCCCCTGTCCCCAAACCTTACCAGTTCCCTCATTTCTTTCATCCAACTTTTGCATTTTATCATTAATTTAGATGGTTAGCTTTGTCAGGTAGCCAGGCAGGGACTGGCTCTTTACTACAGCAGTTAGCACAATGAGCTTGGGGGCCTTTAGACAACAATGTGATATAGACAGTAAATAATAATAAAGTGAAAATTGACTTCCACTATTGAGCTATGTTTTGTTATTGGCTCAGCTCAGGCACTGTTGCTCCATGCTGCACTTGAAGTGCACATGTATACTTGGGTTCCCCAAAGTGCAGTCTGGGTCTCAGTTATAATTCAGTGACATTCACAAACTGAAGTTGGAGGCTCCAGCAGTTTTCCATTTCTGCTTTTGATTGAACTCTCTGGTTAGTCTGTGTACTCTGGATTTGTAGGTGCAGATGGACAGAAATAATGAAATGACTGACTTAAGCCTCATCTGGATTCTCAGGGGCAAATTCTGCTCCTTGTACTGGGGATGCAGAAATGCATTCTTGCTTCAGAACTGGCCTGGTTCTGTTGTGTACTATGGAGATGGAGGAAGTGGAGGGTGACAGAATTTGGGGAAACCACATAAAGAGTTTTGGAGTAAAACCTCATGGATGCTCTCTTTGTGTTGAAGAATTGTCAGGACTAGAAGATGTGCCAATTTATGCATCTTTTTGGTTCTTGCATCAGGGGAGGGGAAGACATGGGTTGCAGAGACTACTAAAGTTGTTGGGTTGGAGAAACTGGGAGGCTGCTTCTTCCCCCATTTTCCCACGGCAGAGTTCCCCAGTTTTCAGCCAGGTTAGTAGGCCAAGAGAAAGGGTTAGTCTCCAGTGTTTCAAATAAATTGCTTTTTGTGCATTGTTACCCCAGTATGACTTTCACAGTGATATACATTGAGGTTTGCTACCATGAGAACCTGCAGCTAGAGATGGGGATTTCCTTTGTAACTTTTGTGGTTTATATTTTGATGCTGCAAGACAAATCTGAGTAACTGAACAAACTTTTTCACACTCCTTGCGGAGCTGTTGTAGCCTTCCTTACAGCAGTACTACATATATGGATCTTTCAGTCAGTTACATTACAATGTATCATGCCATGTTAAGTTTGGAACCATCCTCTCTAATATAACCATTCAAAAATATGTGTGAAATTAATATGAGCCTTCTTAAAGTTTAAAAAAATCTACAGTGAAGGCAACTTAATTGTGATGTTTCTTATCCTTATTTTGTTGTAATTTCTTTGTAATCAGAGTGGCACTTCCTATTGTTAATGTGCTGTAGTAACACAGTAATAAATTTCCTTCAAGTAAAATACTGTTGGAGGTAACTTTTCAGTGAAATTTTTCTTTATTTCTTTTGTATGAAAGTCTCTCTGTTATTTTTAAATAGAAATGATATTAATAACTTTGATTACATTAGTTCATCACCTATCATTTGTATGGCTCATGGCTTACATAGTGTACAAGTATTATATTTTTAACAATTTAAATAATAACAACAGAAATGCCATATTTTGTCATGACTGCATTCTTAAGATAGGCAGTTAATTAAAAGCTAGTTAGTAACAACTTATTTCCTATTTGACTTACTAAAAACAACAACAATGAACTTTACTGTTGTGGAATGACTTGACCTTCCATTTTCATAAAATTAATAAGAGCAGTGAAATATTATCATAAAATGAACTAAACCTCAAGGGAAACTGATGGTATGTAAGCCTCATGATAAAATGTGTGCTTTGAAAAGCTCAGACAAAAGTCTCAATAAGTTGAATTAGAGCTTTAAAAAAAAACCCTTGACTCAAATGATCTGAAAGAGCTATTCATTTTAATATGGTAAAAATTATAATTACTGAATGCTATTTTTATATACAAAATTTTTAGAGGCATACTTTTTCAGAGACAAGAGAAGTCATGTTGACCTCTGGTTACAGTCTGTTGATAATCAAAATATTTGACCTGAAAGTATTACAGTACCTGATTGGTTGGTCATGGAACACGGAAAATGAAGTTCATACTGTATGATATGTGAGCAGTACAACAAGGAAGACTGTCTGTTTTGTAGAATAGAACAACTGCCAGCAGATGGCAGCAGAATGGAAAAGTAGGCACATAAAATAAGACAGTGGACAAAAGAATTCAGATTTCTAACAGTCTAGTTTCACTAGCTGTTTTTGACTATGCAAGGTAAGTTAGGGTTTAACTGAAAAGGGAAAATGTTCTGGGTATGCTAACTTTTCATATTCAGTCCATACCATATATCCTTGAACTCCAAAGAACTGAACTGTATCCCTGTGAATACAAGATTTCTGATAAGACTTTTAACAAAAGGTTAATTTCTGACTATATTTTCACTACTCTTTTCCCATATAACTTCTGACCTTTCACTGCTCATATAATGTGCAGAAGTGTTGAACTTTCTTTAGGGAATCAAAATTATTATACTGAAGAAACAATCCCGAACTTTTTTAAAATGGGGTTATGAACTTAACTCCAGCTTGAAAAAAAATACTTTAATGTCCTTAGACTGCTTCTGTAAATATATACTTCAAGCAGAATAGCAATTAACCCTCCAGATTTGTTTGCTGCAAATAACTGTATATGCTGTGAACGTGGAACCTCCAAAAGAGGAACAAAGAAGAGTGAATTAGATTAATTTCACTCTTAATCTAAAATCTACTCAAGTAACGTGCACTTTTGGAACAGTGCACAATACTGATCCCTTTTATGTTGTGCTGTACTAGGAGTTTTAAAGAAGTTGAAGAATTGCAATCAGTATTTGCCTTTTTTGTTTAAATGTGCATGTATTTGTACAAACTCAGCTATTCAGATTGCATTTGTAATTTATGGTATAGTGTATGAGTCATCCTTCTGTGCATTCCAAACTAAAGATTTAATTTTTTAAAAAAACAGGACTGAGGCATAGAAGAAAATTTCCACGTGACTCTCCAGTCCTTCAACCTCAGCAAAAATATGAAAGGTAAGGAAGATATTTTGTTACTTCTAATTGTTCCTTGTGAACACAATCCTTTTTCTAGGAACAAGGGACGTGTACCTAAAATTAAAGAATCTCTTACAAAGGTAAACAAATGGATTTGGAATTTTTTTTGTTTTTTTTTAAATCTTCAAAGTCTGCATTGTGGTGATTTTCCATGGTGATTTGTGTAAAGAACATGTAAGTAAAGGAAATGTATGTATTAGTTAACTATAACGTGGTCCTCTTTCCGAATGTAGTTCAGAATAGGGTCCTATTGAATTAAATAGTCTTTGAGAGTTTAATTGTAAATGAGATTTTAGAAATTTAGTAAAATGTATTTGTGGGGGAGGGATATAGATACCAAGCCCTCTGTTCTGCTTAGTGCATCCAGAAGATGAACACAAACTCTCTTGTATTGTGTCACTATGAATTGATTGTGATGGTGCAGCTTTTATAGCTACTTCTATGCACTATCTATTCTAAAGATTTTCATGTTCCACACAAATAATTTTTAGCAGTTTTAGTGACACAGAACATATTTTTTCCATAACTTTATTCTATTCTAAAAGCATAATGTAGAGTTGCTTTATTTTAATTGACCCTAAAGTCAGTTTAAACAAGTTGTTATCCTACATTGCTTCATAAAGATTTCTGTTGTTTAAAGTACTTAAAAGAGGGAACATTGCTTGGTAATCAAAAACAGAATTTGCAATTGGACTGCCGTTTAGATGTGGATAGTGAAATAATGAATGGCTGCTCATTCAGTAGTACAGTATGCAGTGCACAGTGAATATCCGGCTGCAGTCTGCTTGCCATGCTGCAGATGAGCTGCAAAAATATACTTACCATTAACCATGTGGCATTTGCACATATTCAGATTTCTTTCCCTTGAGTGTTTTTCTAGTGATAATTTGAAATACTGCATATTAATATATTAGTCATGTGAACCTGGCACTTTTTAAATCTAGAAGCAGAGAAGCAAGTAGCGGAAGTTAAGAAATTCCATTGACCCAGTTAAATATAATTACAGAGGTTAGAACTGGGGCCAGGATGTTTGAGTTCTACATGTAATGTTTCACTGCTCGGCCTCTTTTGAATGGCATTACCTCATCTTGAATTCATTCAGGAAAGAAGTTGCAAATCCCACAAGAGCAGATCTGAGTTATCCAAGGTCATTGTATGAACAGGACATGAACAAGTGCTTTTTACATTTTCAATTACAAAAATATTTCTTTTCTCATATGATGTAATATTTTATTCCTTAATTTCACATATTAATTTGATTTGGGTGCAAAAATGTCAGGCTTGATTACTTTTTTGGGTTGTCTTTCCTATATATATTTGATATGTCAGGTGCAAGTAAGTCTGTTCTGGGGCTTGGGGAGGGGGGAAAGAGCAAATATGCTGAGGTGCTTTGTAAAATAATGGCTTTATGTGAGCAAATGACATCAATTGGAACAAATTACGTACTGCTTCCAGTGATGTAATCCAGAAAGTTTGAATTGCTTTTAAGGCTCTCAGTCTGAATGAATTCTTTTTCTTTGTGGTCTTTACCAGTAATCGGGTTTTATATTGCAAGCACTAGGCTTGGTCTTTGTTTATTTCTACATTTGAGAATTGCTACAGGTAGCGAGCAGGTAGGAGATTTAAACACATTTTATAAAAATATTAGCAATTCGGAAATATTTTGGATTTGTGAAATATTTTTCATTTGTTTATTTTGGGGTAGGGGTTGAATGTTTTTGAAATGCTTATAAGTAGAGACTACAAGTCAGGTATGGCTTTGGACAATTTAAAATAGCTTTTTATAAATCTTATAAATTGTGATGCACAAATATAAATATTAATGTAACATCAGAAGACCATGAAATAGCATGTTTTGTATACAAATACAGATAAATGTACTAATAGAGATTTTTTTAATCACATGCAACAGGTGGTAATTAAACATGAAATGAAAAGCAAGTCCAAAAAAATAACAAAGTTAAAACTTCTGAGTCAGATACATATTTTTCACCGAATAATCTAAGAAGTTGATTACTACCTTTAACATTATGATACAGGAGGTCAGATTAGTATAGGATTAATAGTACCGTGACTTCTAATATTATTCAACAATTTTCTGATGTTATGGTGTACTCTTTACTTTGTATTTTGTAATTTAATAATATTTCAAAAGATGCATCTACAGCCTAGACAATGTATCCATCCTAAATTGCTGCCACAGTATGTGATCTAAGTTGTAGTTATACAATAATAACCTCTTTACACAGAAGGCTGTGGAATGCCACTTTTAAAATCTTGATGTAGTGGCCGTATATAGATTGGTATTATCAAACTTTTAAATTTAGATTTGTGAAGGCTGTTTTTAGAGGACCAGATTATTGTACCTTTAGTCACTTTTTGTGTGGCACTTCACTCCATGAGGAGTCCCATCAACTTCGGAGGAACATTTCGTGGCATTAGTTCAACATGAATGAAGGTATCAGAATCCAGCCCAAGGAAAACTATTTATAGCTTCAGAAGACAATAGGCATTTTTGAAAAGTTCAGAAATGAAAGCTATCAACTCTATTGCTATTTAATCTTAATTAGTGTGGTAGGATTTCTGATTTTGTGTGCCATGTAACTTTCGAGGGCTCTATTATTATTATTATTTTATTATTATTTATTTTTTACTGTAATAGTCATTGGTAGCTTTAAAAAAAATAGGAAATGGGAAATTGCTAACTTTTTTTTCTGCACACCTGTTTGCTGAAAGCACAGAAACTTGTGAAATATGTTTTATAGCTGTCCCGTGACTTATACACTTTTACTGAATATTGTCAGTAGCCTCATACTCTCTTAAATGCCCTTAAATTAAATTTTCATTATTTTCAGTAAGAATAGAATGGGTTTGTTTCAATTTATTGTGGCTTAATTTTTTTCTGTTTAACACATGTTTGAAAAGCTTTTGTTTAAAGTAAAGACATGAATTGCATTACCAGTTTTATAGTTACTGTTGTTAAGAAGTACTCTTTCTGGAATTATTCAAACAGGTAATTCTGGGGATGTTTTTCATCACTATTGGTCTCAAAGATGTTTCTCCCAAGCAATTTTTTCCAAGCTCTTAAAAAAAGCCTTTGAATTATTTTCATTTTCCAAATATTTGGACATCTGTAGAAATGCAAAAGTACAAGGCTGATTGGTTAAACATCTTACATAATTTAATCTAGCTGGCCAGTAAAATACCTTTAGTAGCACAGGGGTTAAGGCAATCTAATAGCAGGCAAACTATAGGAAAACTGTTACATACCTCTTACTAGGAACAAGAGCCTCCATTTACCCTGTAGACTGAGGAATAAGCACAGGGAGAAACAAAAGAACATCATCTTTAAAAGAAAAAAATGTCCAAGGGTTGGATACTGCAGCTGAATCTGTGCCAGCAGACCACATTGTCCACATGGATCCAGTTGCAGGCTGCAACCCTAATTTCTCAGTGTAATCATGGGAGTCAATCGCTTATGTGGTGAGATTGTCTGGAATGTGACAGTAAAAAGGTAACACTTTAAATGGCTGGCTGAACTGAAACTGTATGCATATGTGTATAGACATTCACATATGTAAATAAAATTACGTAGGTGATAAATTGCACCTTTGGCTGCATTATCTGCCCATTAGTGCATCTTAAAACTTTTTCTAACATTTGAACTTCAAGAAGCCCTGCCACAGAAATGTTTCCTCCTCTTTCACCCGAATCTGGAATTTCCTCAATCAAATAACACCTGGCCACATCCCATGGTGGTTGAGATTCATTCGTAGACCAGTGAGCGCTTTTGTGTATGTGTGTGTATATATATCAGTTTTAAAGTCTGAGATATTGCTGCCTTTTATTGCTAGAAATGGGAGCTTTTTATCGTTGGAAAGAGAAGCTTCTCAGCTTCCCTATGGAACTCGGTGACAGCTTCTAGCCTAGCAGGGTTCCAAGGCATTAAATTTTAAATATGTGACATTTTCCAACACGGAATAGAAATTTTTATGGCTCTGTTGGTAATGTTTTTCATTTCTTAATTTTAACATTTTCTTCCCTCTGAACCATGCATGATCAGCTTCACTGGGCAAAATTCATTGTTGCCAGGCCAGTAGAGAATTGGGTCTATGGTAGCTAACATATCTTGCTTTACAAACTGAATGATACAAAAAAATAAACCCAGTAAATTAACTTCAAAAATATTCTTAAAACACAACGGGCACATTTATAAAAGTTGTGTGTCTGCATCAGTTTCTATTACATTATTAGCTCTGTAAAATTATCCTTGCGCAATTGGTGGCATCAATGAAAGAAATATGCCTGTCAGTCAATTATATGCTGTTCCACTGGTATACTATTCCAAGGTTGCAGCACTATTCCTGTTTTATGCATATTCTCCATAAAACTGAATATGTGCCTGTAGATTAGCACATCCAAAGGACCTGAACATTTTCACCATTCAGTATTACGTTTTCTGTTCTGCCCCAATACGTTGCTCTGCTTTTTTCCTTTTGTGGAATCTGTTGCAGGGAGTGGTGCATGAAGGAGGTTAGTTAATGTTATTCCTTAACACAGGACATCTAGTTGCTGCCAGACTTTCATGGCCTTTCATAGATGCTAATTATATCTGGTTATAAATGATATTTTAAAGTGTATTAATTATACATGCAGGGCACTTTTATTGTTGAGAAAAGCCGAATGTCCCTTGGGTTTCCCTGAGTTATGCATATCCAGTGACTGTTCCTCTTTGGAGTGGAATGCTCATGGAACAACCCAATACATGCTTCTGGTCTTTGGAGATGCCCTGTCTGGCTGTTTTTTGGGTCTCCTATTACTCCATTTTGAATAGTGCTCTCCTACTTTGCCCAGATCCCTCCCGCATCCTGAGTCACATTTGTTTTTCTGTATCCTCCAACTTTCGTTCAAATATATTCAGCTACTTTGGCAACACTCTCCCAAGCCTTCTTCCATCTCTTAAGAATATAAGGGCTTGGCTACACTGGAGAGTTGCAGCGCTGGTGGTGGGTTTACAGCGCTGCAACTTACTCACCGTCCACACTTGCAAGGCACATACGGCGCTGCATCTCCCTGGCTGCAGCGCTGGCTGTACTCCTGCTCTGCCTGGGGTATAAGGATTGCAGCGCTGGTGATGCAGTGCTGCTCTGCAAGTGTGGCCACCAAAAGTGCTGTAATTGGCCTCCGAGGTATTCGAAGGTATCCCAGAATGCCTGTTCAGCCACTCTGCTGTTTTGTTGTGAACTCTGGGCTCCCAGAGCTGCTTATCTAAAAAACAAACACAGCTCGTTTGCTCGAGCAGAGGCAGGCAGGGGGATTCCTTTGGAATGTTCACAGTTTCCTTGAGGAGAGAAGCAACACGGCGGGGGGGGGGGGAAGAGGGGAGTCCGTTTTGGAGCAGCTGCTTATCTGGTCTGAAGGCTATTTGCATTTAGTGAATAAGAGAGGGGTGAGGGAAGAAGTTGAAACTTTTAAAATGATTGAAGGTTGGTGCTGTGTATCTTCCAGTCCTTAGAACTTCAAGGCAGGGAGCTGACGCAGTGTCAGCTCCAAAAATCCACTCTCTCTGTCTCCCCCACGCTCCCTGTCACACTCCACCCCACCCCCCTCTTTTGAGAAGCACGTTGCAGCCACTTGAACGCTGGGATAGCTGCCCATAATGCACCACTCCCAACAGCGCTGCAAATGCTGCAAATGTGGCTGCACTGCAGCGCTGGTTGCTGTCAGTGTAGCCACACTGCAGCTCTTTCCCTGCACTGCTGTACGAAGACAGCTGTAACTCCCAGCGCTGTACAGCTGTAAGTGTAGCCATACCCTAAGAAAAGCCATACTGGTTCAGACCAAGTCTATCTAGCGCAGTATCCTGTCTTCCAACAGTGGCCAATGCCAGTTACCCCAGAGGGAATGAACAGAGCAGGTATTCAACAAGTGATCCATTCTCAGCTTCTGGCAAACAGAGGATAGGGACACCATCCCTGCCCATCCTGGCTAATAGCCATCGATGAATCTATCCTCTAGTAATTTTTCTAGTATTTTTTTATACCCTGTTATAGTCTTGGCACAACATCTTCTGGCAAAGAGTTCCACAAGTTGTCTGTGCGTTGTGTGAAGAAATACTTCATTTTGTTTGTTTGTTTTAAACCCGCTGCCTATTCATTTCATTTGGTGACCCCTAGTTCTTGTGTTATGAGAAGGAGTAAATAACATTTCCTTATTTGCTTTCTCCACACCAGTCATGATTTTATAGACCTCTATCGTATCCCCCTTTAGTCGTCTGTTTTCCAAGCTGAAAAGTCCCAGTCCGATTAGTCCAATTCTAATATATCTTTTTTTGAGATGGGGCAACCACATCGGCATGCAGTATTCAAGATGTGGATGTACCATGGATTTATATAGAGGCAATATGATATTTTCTGTCCTATTATCTATCCCTTTCTTAATGATTCCCAACATTCTGTTCGCTTATTTGACTGCTGCTGCATATTGAGTGAATGTTTTCAGAGAATTATCCACAATAACTCCAGGATCTCTTTCTTGAGTGGTAACAGCTAATTTAGATCCCCACCATTTTATATGTATTTACTTTGCATTTATCGATACTGAATTTTATCTGCCATTTTGTTGCCCAATCGCCCAGTTTTGAGAGAGATTTTTATAGCTCTTTGCAGTCTGCCTGGGATTTAACTATCTTGAATAGTTTTGTATCATCTGTAAATTTTGCCACCTCATTGTTTACCCCTTTTTTTCAGATCGTTTATGAATTTGTTGAATAGGACTGGTCCCAGTACAGACCCCTGGGGGACACCACTATTTACCTCTCTCCATTCTGAAAACTGACCATTTATTCCTACCTTTTGTTTCCTATCTTTTTACCAGTTTTTCCTCCCCGTTATTCCCTGTTTCTTGCCTTCTGCAATGGGGAGCTCTCACCCTCAGGATTATGCTAGGATATCCCCGATTCAAGAGGTGCCTCTCGGGAAAGGCCTCCTGAGAAGAGAGTGACGGTCACTCATAGTGCATCCACTGCCTCATTGAGGGTCATGTCACATGGAAGTGCACCCACTTCATCAACTTGATCACATGGGTCTGAAAGGACCATGATCTCAGACTGAGAATTCTTCTCATGGAGCGTTCTCTATGGTTGATTCAGGCCCTGACCCTGATACCACTACTGTGCAGTGATCACCCTCAGCTCAGTCGTCAGCTGAGCCTCACTTGCCACAGCCATACAAGAAGAAATCCTCTTTCCCACTCAGATGGGAAGAAATGGGCCACTACATCGCCACCCAGGGAGCCATCTCCTGCAAGGTCAGTAGCCTCAACCTCATTAGGGTGAGACTTAGCTCCCAAGACTGTTTGGGTCCCTCCAATACTGGAGCTAAGCAGAAGTTCAGGGACCCTAAATAGGCAGGACCACAGATAGACACACTGTCTCTTGGGACCGAGAAGCACAGTGCAAAGCTACAACAGTACCTGGTGCCTTATCCAAAACAACTGTGGGTGCTTTGGCACTGTCAACTCTCTGTGCACCATCAACTCTCTTGGCACTGACCAAATCCTTAGCACTGAATAAGGCACCTATAGCATTTAGTAGCTGCTTGAGGGAACACACTCCACCCTCGGCACTAATAGTTCCTTCACTTTCCAAACAGCCGCCAGTGCCAGTGATGCTCCTGCCTACTTCACTGGAGTTCAGAGGTCCAAGGGACCTGTCATCTCTGATACTCCTGAATCTCTGCTTCTCTGTCACTAGCTCCCTATACTTCGTGCTTCTTCCCTGGAGTCACAACATTTCTCTCTTTCATCACGGAGAGGAGGAAGAATACAGAATTCCAGAGCACGTGCACGCAATCCTCTACTCTTCCGTGTTATCCAAAACCTGCAACTGTACCAGGGCCCTGATATGGACCCCCATGGAAGCAACTCCACATCCCAATTCCTCTACATTAGCCCTTCTGAGACCCAGGGGCTATGTATGGGGCACAATTCCACAAACTGGCCATAGAACAGAGAAAGAAACACGCGTGATCGTCATCCTCATCCATCTCTTGACCACCTGATGTTAACCCAGTACCAGTGGAAGAACAGTAGAAAGAACTAGAGGAAGAGATTACACCACCACTCCATTTCTCCACCTCTTCTGATGAGGCTATTATGCCACCACCTTCTATGTTGGTGGACGATTTCAAGCATTTTCAACAACTATTCCACAGAATTCTGGAATGTCTCCAGATCCCACTGAAAGCAGTCAAAGAGCAACAACACAAGCTGCTTAATATCCTACATGCCTCTACATCAGCAAAGATCACCCTTCCTATTAATGAGGCCCTCTTGGACCCTGACAAGGTGCTCTGGCAGGCTCCAGCATCCATCCTGCCAACCTGCATGCAAGCAAGCAGACAAAAATATTATGTCCCAGCTAATGACTTGGAATTTCTCTTTTCTCATCTTACTCCTAACATCCAGGTTGTCAGTGCTGTGTATGAGATGGGATACCAACACCACCCCAGGGAAAGGGGTGAAAGCGATTAGATTTATTTGATTACAAAGCATATTCTTCGGTGACACTCCAATTCTGTATTGCCGATTAGAAGGCTCTTATGACCAAATACGACCATATGAACTATTCTAAAACACAAAAGTTCTGTCAACATCTGCCAGACAATGAGAAGGAACAATTCTAGGTACTTGTGTCTGAAGAACATCTTTTGGCCTGCACGGCACTACAAGGTTCTATGGACTCCACAGACATGGCTGTCCCCTCCATCACAACACTTGTGGTAATGAGACAAGCATCTTGGCTTCACCTCTCTGGATTCCCTGAAGAGATACAGACCAAGGTTGAGGATTTGTCTTTTGAGGGTTCCAGACTATTTGCCGAGCACGTGGATGAGTCCCTACATGCTCTAAAGGACTCCAGAGTGACTCTCTGCTCTCTCAGCATATATACACCAGCAGCGAAGAGATGCCAGGGGAAATACCAACATACCCCGAGATCCCCACCTCCACCTTTCACTCCTTACTGCCAATATGAAACACAAAGAAGACAGCAGAGGCCCCCTCTGAAATGCAAACAAAGGCTGTCTCAGGGGGCTACCTGTCATGCATCTTCATCTAAACAACAGTTTTGAAGGTTTGGTTGAGGCCCTGAGAAACCTTCTCCTGTTCCAGTTGCTGCAGCCATCTTTCACAACCCATCAGTTTGTCAACCATTTAGCCTCTTTTCATCCATCATGGCAGCAAATCACTTCAGACAAGTCGGTCCTGGAAATAATCAACAAAGGGTACTCCATTCCACCCCATCCCTCTTCAGAGACCTTTCTCATGAACACCTTCTATAAGAAGAAATAAATCACCTTCGGCAACTGGGAGCCATATAACTGAACCCATCCCAGCACAGAGGGAAAGGTTTTTATTCCCACTACTTTCTGATCCAAAAGAAATCTGACTGGTGGAGACTGACCCTAGACCTGTGAACCCTCAACAAGTTCATCAAACTGCTATGCTTCAAAGGGGTCATACTATCAACCATTATCCTAGCACGGGAGCAGGGGACTGATTCTTGGCCCTTGACCTGCAAAGACACACATTTTCACATCATCATACGCTCTGCTCACAACTGACTCCTCAGATTCATCCTGTGAACTGATCATTACCAAAACAAGGTTCTACCCTTTGGACTTTCTACAGCGCCCTGAGTATTCGCTGAAGTCCTCATGGTAGTGGCAACCTACCTGTGCATACAAGGCATCGTCCTATTCCCATATTTAGATGACTGTCTCCTCAAGGTGTCATCCGAATCTGATGCGGACCATGCTGTATGAAAGACAATAGACCTTTTCTTGATCCTTGGCCTTCAAATAAGCATACAGCAATCGACACTATCACTGGTACAACATCCAGTAAAGATAAGGAGGTGTTAGTACCATTATATAAGGCACTGGTGAGACCTCATCTGGAATATTGTGTGCAGTTCTGGTCTCCCATGTTTAAGAAGGATGAATTCAAACTGGAACCGGTACAGAGAAGGGCTACTAGGATGATCCAAGGAATGGAAAACCTGTCTTTTGAAAGGAGACTGAAAGAGCTTGGCTTGTTTAGCCTAACCAAAAGAAGGCTGAGGGGAAATATGATTGCTCTTTATAAATTTATCAGAGGGATAAATATCAGGGAGGGAGAGGAATTATTTAAGCTTAGTGCCAATGTGGACACAAGAACAAATGGATATAAACTGAACACTAGGAAGTTTAGACTTGAAATTAGACGAAGGTTTCTAACCATTAGAGGAGTGAAGTTCTGGAACAGTCTTCCAAGGGGAGTAGTGGGGGCAAAAGACATATCTGGCTTCAAGACTAAGCTTGATAAGTTTATGGAAGGGATGGTATGATGAGAGAGCCTAATTTTGGCAATTATTTAATCTTTGATTACACTGGTCTACAATTTTTGAGAAGTCGTCTGCTTCAGAGATAAAATGTGCTATTTATTATGTATTTTGATGTGCTGAATTCAAATATGACAATTAAAACAACTGGCTACTGTTTCTAAGATATTTAAGTTTTTACATTTTATGTCTATGTATATTGTGTAGCTAGTAGAGTTTTAATCATAAATTGTAAACCTAAGTCTTTTCATGTGTTTATCGTTGCTTTACATGATATTTAACCTGTCCTGTTTATGTAACACTTTAAAAATCAGCAAAAGGGTTATATAAATAAACTGTATTATGAAACAAAAGGCAAAAAACTATTATGTACATAGTTTAGTCCTATTCAGTGTCTACTCAGCGCTTCTTGGCTTGTCTCTTGTATTCATTAAATGGAGCATCTCTTGTCACTGTCCAGCAATAGTCTGCAAGCACTGATGGGCTCCATTTGCCCTGATAGCGTTTCTCCATTGTTGCAATGTCCTGGTGAAATCACTTGCCGTGCTCGTCGCTCACTGCTCCGCAGTTTGGTGGAAAAAAATCTAGATGAGAGTGCAAAAAATGTATCTTTAGTGACATGTTGCAACCATGCTTTTGTATGCCTTGAGGAAGTTTTCCACCAATAACCTGTAGTTGTCTGCCTTGTTGTTTCCGAGAAAATTTATTGCCACCAACTGGTAGGCTTTCCATGCCGTCTTTTCCTTGCCACGCAGTGCATGGTCAGATGCATCATCTCGAAGAAGTTCACGAATCTGAGGACCAAGAAAGACACCTTCCTTTATCTTAGCTTCACTTAACCTTGGAAATTTTCCACAGAGGTACTTGAAAGCTGCTTGTGTTTTGTCAATGGCCTTGACAAAGTTCTTCATCAGACCCAGCTTGATGTGTAAGGGTGGTAACAAAATCTTCCTTGATTCAACAAGTGGTGGATGCTGAACACTTTTCCTCCCAGGCTCCAATGACTGTCGGAGTGGCCAATCTTTCTTGATGTAGTGGGAATCTCTTGCACGACTATCCCATTCGCAGAGTACTTTGTGCATCCAGTCTGCAGACCAAGCAAGAGAGCAACAACCTTCAAATCGCCACAAAGCTGCCACTGATGTTAGTCATAGTTTATGCACCTCAAAAGTTGTTTCATGTTGTCATAGGTTTCCTTCATATGGACTGCATGACCAACTGGAATTGATGGCAAAACATTGCCATTATGCAGCAAAACAGCTTAAAGACTCGTCTTCGATGAATCAATGAACAGTCTCCACTCATCTGGATCGTGAACGATGTTGAGGGCTGCCATCACACCATCGATGTTGTTGCAGGCTACAAGATCACCTTCCACGAAGAAGAATGGGACAAGATCCTTTTGACGGTCACGGAACATGGAAACCCTAACACCTGCCAGGAGATTCCACTTCTGTAGTCTGGAGCCCAACAGCTCTGCCTTACTCTTGGGTAGTTCCAAATCCCTGACAAGGTCATTCAGTTCACCTTGTGTTATGAGGTGTGGTTCAGAGGAGGAGGATGGGAGAAAATGTGGATCCTGTGACATTGATGGTTCAGGACCAGAAGTTTCATCCTCTTCCTCTTCCTCGTCTGACTCAGGTGAGAATGATTCTGGTGCATCAGGAACCGGCAGTCCTTCTCCATGGGGTACTGGGCGTATAGCTGATAGAATGTTTGGATAATGCACAGTCCACTTTTTCTTCTTTGACACACCTTTCCCAACTGGAGGCACCATGCAGAAGTAACAATTGCTGGTATGATCTGTTGGCTCTCTCCAAATCATTGGCACTGCAAAAGGCATAGATTTCCTTTTCCTGTTCAACCACTGGCGAAGATCTGTTGCACAAATGTTGCAGCATATGTGTGGGGCCCACCTCTTGTCCTGATCTCCAATTTTGCAGCCAAAATAAAGGTGATAGGCTTTCTTAACCATAGTGGTTATACTGTGCTTTTGTGATGCAAAAGTCACTTCACCACAAACACAGCAGAAGTTATCTGCACTGTTCACACAAGTACGAGGCATCTCTGCTCACTTTGGCTAAACAGAAATGTGTCCCTTTGCAAAATCAAACACTGACAAATAAGAGAGCACGACACTGTATGATTTCTAGAGCTGATATAGGGCAATTTGTTCAGCAGAGTGATGTAAGCTTCGTTATGATTGCATCATCCATGACTTCTAGGAATAACATGATGCAATTCATGTCATGTGTGATGCAATACCTGCTTCAGATTTCATCATTCATTGTTTTGCCTCAAAAGCAAGTACTGTCCAAACCCAGTCATAGATTTATTCATAGATCCAGTCAAAGATCTGTTTTAGTCATTTCATTTCATTTCATTTAAATTGAGATCCCTTCCCTTTATAACTCGCTTATCCTCCGCCATTCCCAAGTCAAGGGTCGTATATACTGACACAATAGCATATCTTGAAAACTAGAGCCAATCAACAATTTTAAGCATCATTTTCGTTCTCAGTGACCCAGAATTAGTAAAGTTGGACTACATTTATTTCAGAAGCATTTTGGCTGTAGAGCAGTGTTATTAGCAGGTAAATATGCCCACTGGTCTGTGTTGGGATGTTAGATGGGGTGGGATCTGAGTTACTACAGAGAATTCTTTCCTGGGTGCTGGCTGGTGAGTCTTGCCCACATGCTCAGGGTTTAACTGATTGCCATATTTGGGGTCGGGAAGGAATTTTCCTCCAGGGCAGATTGGCAGAGGCCCTGGAGGTTTTTCGCCTTCCTTGGCAGCATGGGGCATGGGTCACTTGCTGAAGGATTCTCTGCACCTTCAGATCTTTACACCATGATTTGAGGACTTCAGTAGCTCAGACCTAGGTTAGGGGTTTGTTACAGGAGTAGGTGGGTGAGATTCTGTGGCCTGCATTGTGCAGGCCGTCAGACTAGATGATCATAATGGTCCCTTCTGACCTTAAAGTCTGTGAATCTGTCTGGAGATTATTGGCACACACCTGGATGTGATGCAAGCCAGAGCCCTCCTTCCAGCTCACAGATTTTCTACAATAGTTAACCTCACATCCACCGTGAGAATCAGCCCACAGATCTCTGCCAGGACATGTCTCCAGCTGTTCGGTCATATGGCAGTTGCCATGTTTGCGGTAAAACATGCCAGGTTGCACACATGCTGTCTCCAGCCATGACTATGCACAGTGTATGTACCTCACAGCCACAGTCTTCACAAACTGTTGTCCATGCCTGTTAAGATAAAGGACTCACTGCACTGGTGGACACGACCCCAAAATGTCTGTATGGGGGTTCCTTTTCTCCAGTTAGCATCATCCTGATATTAACAACCGATTGCCGTCTAATCAGTTGGAGGGCACACCTTCAGACCAACACAGTGCAAGGAAAGTGGTTCCCGCGGAATCCTCCTTACATATAAACCTCCTAGAACTATGAATTGTTCGCAATGCATGCTGACATTTCCTTCCACTTATTAGGCATCAGACTATAAAAATAATGATAGACAGTATTTCCTGCATCAACAGGCAAAGCACTCCTTGTGCTTGGAAGCGCTGAAATTGTCGAACTGGTGTATCCAACACACAATCAGCATTTCAGCCTCATATCTACCTGGACACTAGAACACCACAATAGATATGCTGAGCAGACGATTCTCACAGGACCACAAATGGGAGCTAGATACAAGAGTCCTTCGGCACATATTCACTCACTGGGGATTTCCCCACATAGATCTCATTGCCACTCTAGAGAACGCCAAATGTCCTCAGTTTTGCTGAAGAGCGGATCTAGGCTACAGGCCTCTGGGAGATGCTTTCCTTATTACATGGGAAATGCTCCACTATTTTATGCCTTTCCACCCTTTCTCCTCTTGTTCACGGTGCTTCACAAAATACAAGTGGAATGAGCCTGAGTTATCCTCGTAGCCCCAAAAAGGCAACAACAAATTTAGTATCATTACCTTCTACATGTGGTGGTGTGTTCTCCAATCACCTTGCTGTTGATTACACACCTCCTCTCTCAAGATGCAGGCCGAATCCTCCATTCCAATCTACAACTCCTTCATCTGAAAGCATGGCTCCTTCATGATTTCGGGATTTGGAGATGACATGTTCAGAGGTAGTCAGAGAGATTCTCTGAAACAGCAGACATGACACAACTCTCAGAACTTATCTCCAAAAATGGGAAAGATTCTGATCCTGGAGCACAGCCAATTGTGCCTCTGTGAGGAACACCCCATTACCACTCATTCTAGATTATATTCTAGATCTTAAAAGGTTGGGCCTATTCACAAGCTCCCTTCATGTGCATTTCGCTGCCATCACAGCATGCCACCCCAGGATAGATGGCTGTTCTCTATTAATCCACCCATTCATGAAAAGGCTCCTTAAGGGCCTTTCAAACCTCTACCCTCACATTCAACATCCCACCCCATCTTGGTATCCCAGCCTCATTTTGTGCTCTCTCACCTGAACATCATTCAAGCCCATGGCAGCATGCCCCTACATTCATCTTTCCATGAAAACAGCAGTTCTCATAGCCATCTTGTCTGCCTGAGGAGTAGGGGAGAAATAGGGGCTCTCATGGCATACTCCTCGTACATTATTTTTTATAAGAACCAAGGTCACATTATGCACTCATCTAAAATGCCTACCCAAGATGTCATCCTCCTTCCACTTGTATCAATCTATCCATTGCTATCAACTGCATAATCAACAACCTCCGGTTGGAACTTGAGCACATTCCTTTTGCGCTCTCTTCCTACCTTGATTGCTTTTCTTAACAATGTGCCGATTGTGGACATTTGCAAAGTGGCCACCTGGGCATCTGCAGATGCTTTTAGCCAACATCATGCAATTACTCAAGACGCGGCATCAGATGTCCTACTCTAAGACTCATCATCCCTCTCCTCCCTGGATGCCACTCTTCAGTCCCCTACAGTGGCAAACCCATTGGGACATCGCTCAAAAAAGAAGCAAAGGTTACTCACCTTCTGCAGTAACTGAGGTTCTTTCAGGTGTGTCCCTATGGATCCTCAACTACCTGCCATCCTCCTCTTTACTTTGGAATTCAAACACAGACTCTCTGGTAGAGAAGGAACTGAGGGTGGTTGGGCCACACAGGGCTATATAGGTGATGCTCACGGTGCAAGATGTGGAGGAGTGCATGTGCTGCCAAACGGGTACCAAATCCCAGGCACCCATGGTGGAACCCATAGCAACACACATCTCTAAGAACCTCAGTTACGGCATGGAGTGAGTAACCTTCTCTTCTGCATATTCAAACCCACACAAGCATGCACACTATCTCTTTGCTGTCAAGTATAACACAGGAGCTTGGACTAGGGCTTCAGGAAATAACTTCATTTTGAAGCATAAAATACTCATTAAAATACTGCCTTCTAAGTGAAAGTTCAATTTTTCCCCCCAACAGAAAATAACTTCCTTCCCAACAGAGCCATGTTCTGCACTGTCTGTCTTCTCTTGCTCCCTTTCAAATGCTCTACTAACCGACAGTGCATAGGGAAATCATTGGGAATGTGAGATATGTGAGCATCCAAGCACATTGGTGATTTAGTCATTGTATACATCTACATCATGTGCAGAACATTTGATATCTCTGTAAATATTTGGGATCTAGTGTTATCTAATTCATGAATAGAAGAGTTGGTCTAAAGAGTAGCATTTACTGCAGTTTGTTTGGCACTGTTACAGAAGAGAACTTTATTCCTTGCTCTTTACCGACAGAATAGAACATAAAAACACATCCCTCCCCCACCCCCAACACACACATAGCAAAGAAAACAACACTTCAGGAAAAGGAATGTTATGTACCAAATAAACTTGTCTTATATGTAGGTTACTATTTAGTTGTATGCCAATGCCCATTTGGAGATCCATACATAAAATAGTTTATTTTGCTTCTAAGTTTGTGCTACTCTTTGAGGCTTATAAACCTCCACTTAACCACACTTTGTTACTCTGTGATTTTTCTAGGAGATTGCCTTTGTATTTCTGTTTTCCCTCAAAATTGGGAGGCAGTGTGGCTTTGTGGAAAGAGCTCTGGACTGGGACTTGAGAGACCTGGGTTCTATATTGCTGTCTCTGCTACTGACATTATGGGTGACCTTGGGCAAGTCACTTCACCTTTCTGCACCTCTGTTTGCCCCTCTATGGGAATAATGATACTGACCCTCTTTGTAAAGTGCTTTGAGATATACAGATGAAAAACACTGTATAAGAGTTGGCTATTATTTCTTATTATTTATCATCTAAGCAGTGTTTCAATACAGCAAAACATAGAAAGATAAACTCCCCCACCCCCTTGACTTCCCTGCAAAGATAGTGGTTCAGGAGGACCTCTTTTGCCAAATGACATAAGAAGTTGACATTGAACAACGATACCTCAGTTTTAGTAACGGAAGAATGATACACAGTTTTTTCCAGTCTGCTAAGTTTATGTTGCTCTACTGCCTCAAGCTCTCTAGTACGGGTGTAATCAATGATCTCATTTACACTTGAAGTCTCCAAAGGAGGGATGAGCTAGTTTATTAATGTACATCATGTCCTCATCCTTCAGTGCCCTCAGTGATGTAATAGAATTACTGTTGGAATGCAATCTAATGCCACCCGTTGACTTGAATAGCATGAATGTCTGTGCTGAATACACATGGTTTCATTGGGATACCCCTGTGGAAATCTTCTGCAGTGTGGTCTGCATTTCATCAAGGGACTTGGATGTTACACTTATGTCAGCAGTGACACTTGTATTCTAGCCTCTGTATTTTGCTTTACTTTCTGGAGATCATAGTTCTGTTTCCTGAGCCATTTAATCTCTCTGATAATGTTATTGGCTTTGGGGATTTTGGTTTGATTTACTGTAGCTTTCTGTCGTCATTGCCAGGCTTAATAACTGAACAATTGATTGATGTCAACACTGTTATTTAACAACAGCCTTTGTGCTGGCGAACAAACTAGGATTGACACTGGTTAATAGTTTTGTATGATTTTTGACATAATACACCACATACAGTGAACATGTTTCATTCTGGTCCTATCGTCATATTTTGAATGTACTTTCTCATAATAGATCACTAGCAACAGATATGTGAATGAAATCCTATGCAAGATCCATAATGAAGCAGCATATTACATGTGCTGTTTTTACAGTGATAGTGGATTGAAAATTCTTTCAACGGAAAATTACCCAGGATGCATTCGTGCCCCACCTGTAAGGGTATTTGGCCCTTACAGATTATTCCAAGGTAGAACATTTGTTTTTACTGTAGTGCAGCTATTTAATATCAAAAGCATGTCGGAGTCAGTAGTTATATTCTCTGTTTTGTCTTTTGTTGAGATGATGACTTGAAGCACATAGCTATTCCTGCTGACTGTATTTAGGTTCAGTAAATAAACTGGATTTGGTCTTCACCTGTGTGTGTGCATCTGCCATCAGATATTTTGCACTACTTCCATAACTTTTTTTATCATAGCACAGTCCTGTGCTGGTGTTATGGTGCTTTTCAAATCTAAATTATCAATGCATTTTTTCAGACTGTCTGATATGAATTGCATCAAGCTAGCATGGCATCAGATTAAAAATATCAGGACAGTTGCCAAATCAAGCAAGAAACCAAAGAGGAGATGCTGATGCTAGCCATTCATCACTTTGGAAAAAAATGTTGACAGTTAAAAAGTGTTAACCCATCTATAAAACAACTTTTCAGAGTCCTTCCATGGATTATTGAATGAAAGAGGTGTTCTAACAGGATGTAATCTTACATTGTATTATGTGTGTACATTCTAATAAATTCTTTGCTTTGCTTTGGCTAAACTGAGCTGTATGTACTTTCTCCTTGCAATCAGTTTACAGTAGAGGGATCCCTGGGAGGTTTTGGTCTATGCATTTTCAGTTCTCAGGTCATTAGCAGTCTGCACTCAGAGATTCGCAGTACATACTAAGTCAGTTAGTTATATTAGCTTTCAAAAACCTGGATTCTCGTCAGTTAAGAAACTAATAGAATATTTCAAAAATTCTTTTAATCTTTTGAGCAGATATGTTTATGAGCATACCCAGACAGCACTACTATGAGAAAGGGGGTAGGATGAACAAACATGGCAAGAAGTTGTATTGGTCTCTTTTGGCTTTTTTTCTCCAAATGCTCAGGTGCAGCCATTATCACATCAGTTGGTGTATAAAGCAGATATTGGAGACAGAAAGAGTGCAAATTTATGGGAAAATAGTGGCGTGCACGCTAATAATTACAAGAACCACAAAAGCTCAGAAGTATAAATATCAATGACCATAAAAAATGGTCATAGCATCCAGTTCACTGCGTATAAGGGAACTGAATTAAAACATTAATACAAACTTTAATATTTTATTGTCATTAGCAACAGGCTACATGAATCTGTGATGAATGAACTCATCAAGTGTAGCCTTGACATTACTAGAAAGAATTGGCTTTCCCCTTGAACCATCATAATTAACATGTGAAAGTCAGTTGTTCAAAATATTGGCAGGAATAATTTTTCCTGAGTAGAACAGCATAAACGTCAACCTCCCCTCATATAATGGCTCAAAGACATGAGTGGGATTCGCTGACATCTTGCCAAGGTGGTTGCCTCAGCTCAGTATGTAATCCGCCTTTTCATGCGTTAATGGCAACATTGCAAAATGCATACGGTTCTCTCAGAGATTGATCAAGATCCTAAGGGCAAGTACCAAGCTTTGGAAAAGAGGACAGTACAAATCTGTATAAATTTTTGTACAGTAATGCATAAGCACTGCAAAATCCACTGCTTCATTAACTGCTTCGGGGTAGTAGTTGTTTGGGGGCTTCTGAAGACTCTCATCAGAACACTAGGATGCTGTAGTGCTGCACAGGGAGACAATTTCAGTTTCTGTTGCTTGGTCAAAATATATTGGAGAAGAAAAACTGTTTTCGAATTTTTTTTAAAAAAGCAGCACTTGCATGTAAATAAAATACCCTCATCACCCAGAAGGTGAGGTTGTTCAGCTTCCATTGCATTACTTGATCCCCAGTAGAAAATTGTTTTAAAATGCCAATGGTGGATAAGAATTGTTGACTTTTTAAATAAAATATTTAAATTTTGAGATGTGCAATTTTACAAAGTCACTCCAGTTGCCTGAATGGGAAACGATGGACAAATATGGCTGTTCCCTGCCTTACCTGAACAGTTGACTTAGCTACCAAACAATAGTTCAACTACAGTATGCCTGTTCAGGACAGCTAATATATTTGAGTGGATGCCTGCCAGTTAGCAATATGAGCATTATAACCGCCTCCAGTTCATGGAAAAACAGCAAAAAGTTGGATTGCATCAACTTAGATGGAGGGTGAAGGTTGGCCACTGACAGACATTTCCAGAAGTATTGATTTGCTCGTGAATGAATGTGAAAACATTTTAAAGTGTGCCTGCTGTAGTTTTTCTCTGAACTGTATAATATAAAGAAAATACATGATGGGGTATAAAGATTTTATTGCTGATTTTTGATGACCTGCATGACCAGTTTGAGATTTTGCCACTCATGAGTAACACAGCTATCTTAAACTCATGCCAATAAAACCTTCATGCCACAGCAGACCGTCATATATTCTTGCTGTAGCATAATGTAATGGATGAACCCTGACTCGTTCTCTGTAGTCATTGGATGGTGTATAGTGAATGACTTGGATGACCTAAAAAGTGTTGATTCTGTGCTAACCTTAATCTTCTATTATCTTTCAGATTACCACTCCTTGAAAATTTGTCCAACTAAAAAATACTCATTGTATCTTTTTGGAAAATTTTTGGTTCTTTGCGAAATAGAAAAACTTTTATTAGAGCTTAATTTTTATTGTATTTTTTACCTTCTCCTTCTGGATATGCAGCCACCTCAACACAGAAAGAGTGTAGGAGGTGAAAAACTGTCCTGTAAAAAATGTATCCATTCGGGTCTTGTTAGCTGACATGTAGAGCCCTGAGCATATACAAAATGTGTCCATATTTGATCCGTGATCCGCAAACTTTTTCAGGGCTCTATTGACATGTTTTAAACCTAGTGTAGACAAGGCAAGTTGTTGTTTTAACATGTTAGCTGTTTAAGATGAACCCTAGGTAGGGAACTTAGCGTTTTCCTCAATCAGCTAACATATGTTAAAACGACAACTGTCTTGTCTACACTAGGATTTTTAATGTGTTAACACATTAGCTAACATGTCAAAAATGCATTTTTCTTAGTGTAAATATGGTTTTAAAAGTGTATATAGGACTGTTTATTTCCTAGACTCCTTCTCTCCAGTATTAAGGCACTGGCTTATTAGAACACTAAAAAGAAGCAAACAAAAATGTAAAATGTGTCCTTGTGGAAACTTAAGTTCAGATTTTTTTCAGTTTAACTTCTCACTGATCCAGAGAAACACTATATAACAGTATGAGAGACAGAAAATATCAGTAATTTAATGAGTATGCATGCATGAAAATACTGTTGAATAATCAGTCCAGTTCCATTATAGGCAATGACCTGTTTTCTGTTCTGATACTCTAGGTTAAATACAGAGTAACACCGTTAAATGGAGGGTAACTGACTGCAGAAATTGGCTCAGTATTTTCTGTTCCATTTGTGCCATAGTCTTTCTACCTTGTACAAACTTTAACAACTTCTGAACATCTAACTATATGATTGTCTACTCCATACAACAAAAATTCTGGCAGGATATAATGCAACAATTTTAAGACTGAATCTTCAGTTGAGTTCTTTTGTTTTGGCAAAGTTTTCACATTTCCAACAGGTTTGCAGAGTTATAATTGAGGAAGCAATCAACCTTTTCTTATAGGCTTTTTATAAGTTTGCAGAGCAAAGTTGGGTAGGAGTTGAATATTCCAGAGAGAGAGAGTCACTTGATTTTTGTTCTTTAAATTATGTAGAAAATATAGGTAGGTTATGAACTATGATCAGTCTTGGATTCTAACAGCATGATTTTTGAAACATTTATGACTTTTTTTCCAGTAATGTTAATCTGGCTACAATGGCTATTTTAAAAATATTTTTTACTATTCTTAAATCAAACTTCTTGGAAAAAAACCTGACAGTTACATATCATAAGGATGTAGAGCATATGATATTGATGAAGAATAACTTTTTAGAGTCTTTCACTCAGGAAGATCCCAAAACATTTTAAAAAGTCATAAACTTTAGATAGTTATAGTGTATCCTTTGTATTCTCAGTTATATTAAAATTCATAATTACTTTCACCCACCACTGAAATACAGTCAATCGAGAGTAGAGTGCAGCAGTTGTTTAAGATCACATTGCCAAACTGCATAGCAATCTAGGACAGGAAGTGAAGAATACAGAATGCAACTGAAATTGCGGGGGGTAATTTTTGCTAGATGATTATTCAGAATGGTATTTGGCAAGGATACCAAGATGACTCTCATATACATTGCACAGGAGAACATGACAGACTACAACTCTGCATTACTCAGCATAAGAATTTTCTAGACAAAAGAGCTATTGCCCAGTAGCACCCTATGGGTTCTCTCTAAGAAAGAACAATAGAGCTATTCCTCTGCTCTCTCCCTGCAATAGTCTACAGACATGACAGCAATACCTCATGATTACTTCATGCCAAACACTACGTTTTAAGAAATCATTTCCCCTGAAGTGAGTTATTTAATAGTTGACTATCACAATGTATGTTCCCAAACAAACTCTACATTAAAATGGAGTTAAATATCCTAAAAACAAGCATTGCAAACTAAGAAAATTCAAAATGGAAAGAAACCAAACATGTTAAGATACAAAAATGATCAGTCAGGGCACTCAAACAGCCTCCCCTCCCTCTTGAACTCTGCTTTCCCATGCATACACATTTCTTCCTTCTTCACCATATGTTCCCCTGCACATGTGCTCCTCCGTCTGTCGCTCTCTTCTTTGCTCTCTGCTTCCTCTGTGCACATGTTCCTCAGTAACCCTTCTGTCTGCACCCCAAATTGCTCTGCATGCACAAAACACACCCACATTTTCTCCACCCTTCTCCATAACACATTCTCCTGCATGTGCCCATGTTTAGTTTCCCTTGACTGCTGGGTAGATCTGATTCACTGGGTAACTTTTCTTTTTTCGGGTGGGTGGGTGGAATTAGGATTAATGATCATTTTTGTCATTGTTTTTTATAACTAAAGTTTATCTGTCAGCAAAGGCTGGTGCATTTTCAGAGAAACTTATAAAGAATTGCTTTCTTTCTAAATGTTTTTGCCATCTTCTGTTGTCCTCAATGGCAATGAGATGTTTGCTTCCAAAAGAGCCACTGTCTCTCATTATTCTCAACAGGGGCAGCTCCAGCGGACCCTCCGCAGGCACGCTTGCGAGAGGTCCACCGAAGCCACAGGACTGGTGATCGGCAGCGCACCCCCCCGCAGCAAGCCGCCGTGCTTGTGACATAACCTTAGTCCCAGATTTGGACCTTAGCGTCCAAAATATGGGGGTTAGCATGAAAACCTCCAAGCTTAGTTACCAGCTTGGACCTGGTACCTGCTGCCACCACCCAAAAAATTAGAGTGTTTTGGGGCACTCTGGTCCCTCTGAAAAACCTTCCCTGGGGACCCCAAGACCCAAATCCCTTGAGTCTCACAACCAAGGGAAATAATCCTTTTTCCCTTCCCCCCTCCAGGTGCTCCTGGAGAGATACTCAGACACAAGCTCTGTGAAACTACACAGAGGGACTCCCCCTCTCCGTTCCCAATCCTGGAAACAAAAAGTACTTTCCTATTCCCCCAGAGGGAATGCAAAATCAGGCTAGCGATCCAACACACAAATCTCCCCTTGATTTCTTCCTCCCACCAATTCCCTGGTGAGTACAGACTCAATTTCCCTGAAGTAAAGAAAAACTCCAACAGGTCTTAAAAGAAAGCTTTATATAAAAAGAAAGAAAAATAAGTACAAATGTTCTCTCTGTATTAAGATGATACAACACAGGGTCAATTGCTTAAAAGAATTTTGAATAAACAGCCTTATTCAAAAAGAATACAAATCAAAGCACTCCAGCACTTATATTCATGCAAATACCAAAGAAAAGAAACCATATAACTTACTATCTGATCTCTTTGTCCTTACACTTGGAAACAGAAGACTAGAAAATAGAAACTACTTCTCCAAAGCTCAGAGAAAGCAGGCAGACGGAAAACAAAGACAAAAGACTCTCTATTCCCTCCACCCAAAGTTGAAAAAATCCGGTTTCCTGATTGGTCCTCTGGTCAGGTGCTTCAGGTGAAAGAGACATTAACCCTTAGCTATCTGTTTATGACACGCCCCCCAAATTGCAGACAGTGGGGAAGCTCACTGGCGGCGATTTCCTTCTAGAACTTGAAAATAAACAGATTAATACAACACATACACCTTTACATATACTCCTAAGTATATAACTAACAGACTTCTACATTTTAAGAACACTTTTTAACTACTGAATTCTGGGAAACTCTCACGGGAGAGTGCATCAGCAACTTTATTAGAAGCTCCTGTGATGTGTTGAATTTCAAAATCAAAATTTTGGAGAGCTAAACTTCAACGAAGAAGTTTTTTGTTGTTCCCCTTGGCAGTATGAAGCCACTTTAGTGCAGCATGGTTAGTTTGTAGTTGGAACCGCCGTCCCCAAACATATGGGCGTAGCTTTTCCAGGGCGTACACAATGGCATAGCATTCCTTTTCACTGACTGACCAGTGACTTTCCCTCTCAGACAGTTTCTTACTGAGAAACACGACAGGATGGAAGTTGTGATCTGTTGCTTCCTGCATGAGCACTGCTCCTATACCACGCTCAGATGCATCCGTGGTTACTAGGAATGGCTTGTCAAAGTCCGGGGCCCTGAGCACAGGGTCAGACATGAGCGTTGCCTTAAGTTGGGTAAAGGCCTTTTGACACTCATTAGTCCACTTAACTGCATTTGGCTGGGTCTTTTTGGTCAGGTCGGTCAGTGGGGCAGCGATTTGGCTGTAGTGGGGTACAAATCGCCTGTAGTATCCGGCCAAGCCTAAGAAGGATTGGACCTGCTTCTTGGACCGTGGGACAGGCCACTTTTGGATAGCATCCACCTTGGCCTGTAGGGGGTTTATGGTTCCTCGACCCACCTGGTGCCCCAGGTAAGTCACTCTGTTTTGGCCTATTTGACACTTTTTGGCCTTAACAGTTAGTCCTGCCTGCCTGATGCGCTCAAAGACCTTTTCCAGGTGTAGTAGGTGTTCGGGCCAGGAGTCTGAAAAAATGGCCACATCATCGAGGTAGGCAACTGCAAATTCTCCCAGTCCAGCTAGTAGACCATCTACCAGCCTTTGGAAGGTGGCGGGTGCATTACGAAGGCCGAAAGGAAGGACATTGAATTCATACACCCCCGCATGGGTGACGAATGCTGACCTCTCCTTGGCAGGTTCATCTAGCGGTACTTGCCAGTACCCCTTGGTTAAGTTTATTGTAGAGATGAACTGGGCACGTCCCAACTTTTCCAATAGCTCATCGGTACGTGGCATTGGATAGTTGTCCGGACGAGTTACAGCATTTAGCTTACGGTAGTCCACGCAAAAGCGTATTTCCCCATCTGGTTTGGGTACCAGAACCACTGGAGATGCCCATGCACTGGTAGATGGGCGGATTATACCCATCTGTAGCATGTTCTGGATCTCCCGTTCTATAGCAGCTTGGGCATGAGGAGACACTCGGTAAGGTGGGGTTCTGATTGGGTGAGCATTACCTGTATCAATGGAGTGGTATGCCCGTTCAGTCCGTCCTGGGGTGGCTGAGAACAATGGGGCGAAGCTAGTGCACAGCTCCTTGATTTGTTGCCGCTGCAGACGTTCCAGGGTGGTTGAGAGGTTCACCTCTTCCACGCCACCGTCTTTTTTCCCGTCGTAGTAGACACCGTCAGGCCACTCAGCATCCTCTCCCTGGACTGTAAACTGACAAACCTGTAAGTCTCTGGAATAGAAAGGCTTGAGAGAATTAACATGGTACACTTTAGGCTTTAGTGAGGAATTGGGAAATGCTATGAGGTAGTTTACAGCTCCCAGGCGCTCTTGGACCGTGAATGGCCCTTCCCATGATGCTTCCATCTTATGGGCCTGTTGTGCCTTCAAGACCATAACCTGGTCTCCTACCTTGAAGGACCGATCTCTGGCATGTCTGTCATACCAGGCCTTTTGCTCTTTCTGAGCATCCTTTAGATTCTCTCTAGCAAGGGCTAAAGAGTGTCGGAGGGTGCTTTGTAGGTTGCTTACAAAGTCCAGAATGTTAGTTCCTGGAGAAGGCGTAAACCCCTCCCATTGCTGCTTCACCAACTGTAATGGCCCCTTAACCTCGTGACCATACACAAGTTCAAATGGTGAAAACCCTAAACTGGGATGTGGTACAGCCCTGTAGGCAAACAGCAACTGCTGCAACACTAGGTCCCAATTATTGGAGAATTTGTTGATGAATTTTCGTATCATGGCCCCCAAAGTTCCATTGAACCTTTCCACCAGGCCATTGGTTTGATGGTGGTACGGGGTGGCAACCAAGTGATTCACCCCATGAGTTTCCCACAGTTTTTCCATGGTCCCTGCCAGGAAATTAGACCCTGAATCTGTAAGGATGTCAGAGGGCCAACCTACCCTGGCAAAGATGTCTGTTAGGGCCAGGCACACAGTGTTAGCCCTGGTGTTGCCTAGAGCGACTGCTTCTGGCCATCGGGTAGCAAAGTCCACTAAAGTCAGTACGTACTGCTTTCCTCTGGGCGTCTTTTTTGGGAAAGGACCCAGAATATCCACAGCTACTCGCTGAAATGGGACCTCAATTATGGGGAGTGGCTGGAGAGGGGCCTTGACCTGGTTTTGAGGCTTTCCCACTCTTTGGCATACCTTACAAGACCGGACATACTTGGCAACGTCCTTGCCCATCCCCTCCCAGTGGAAGGACTTCCCCAACCGGTCTTTGGTTCTGTTCACCCCAGCATGGCCACTGGGATGATCATGGGCTAAGCTTAAGAGCTTCCCCCGGTACTTAGTTGGAACCACCAACTGTTTTTGCGGCTGCCATTCTTCCCGGTGTCCACCAGAAAGAATTTCCTTGTATAAAAGTCCTTGGTCTATAACAAACCGGGATCGATTAGAAGAGCTGAGAGGCGGTGGGGTGCTCCGTGCCGCCGCCCAAGCTTTCTGAAGGCTGTCATCTGCTTCCTGCTCAGTCTGGAACTGTTCCCTTGAGGCTGGGGTCACCAGTTCTTCCTCAGACTGTGGACTTGGGCTTGGTCCCTCTGGAAGCGATGTAGGTGATGGTGTTGTTTCCGTTGCTGGTGTACCGCTCTCCGCTGGTGCACCTGAGGGTATTTCAGGCTCTGGCTGAGCCTTTTGGGTATGGCTGTCTTGTGCTTCTGCCAGTTCTGGCTCGCTGGCGCCCTCTGGCGTTGAGTTTGAAGATGGGGTTGCACTTGCTGGTGCTGGTTGCTGTTCCAGTTCCGGGCCTGGGACTGGAGATGCTGTGGCTGTTTCAGTGGTAGGCATGGAATCCGGGTCCACTACCTCTGTCTGGGTCTCTGGTAACACAGACGGGGCCTCTGTGGACGGCTCAGGAACAGGAATGGGTCTGGAAGCTTGCCTGGTTTGGCTACGTGTAACCATTCCCACTCTCTTGGCCCGCCTCACCTGGTTGGCCAAGTCTTCCCCCAGTAGCATGGGGATAGGATAATTGTCATAGACTGCAAAAGTCCACATTCCTGACCAGCCTTTGTACTGGACAGGCAGTTGAGCTGTAGGCAAGTCTACAGCTTGTGACATGAAGGGGTAAATTGTAACTTTGGCCTTTGGGTTGATGAATTTGGGGTCAACGAAGGATTGGTGGATAGCTGACACTTGTGCCCCCGTGTCTCTCCACGCAGTAACCTTCTTTCCGCCCACTCTCAAATTTTCCCTTCGCTCCAAGGGTATTTGAGAGGCATCCGGGCCTGGGGATCTTTGGTGTGATGGTGGTGTAATGAATTGCACTTGCATGGTGTTCTTGGGACAGTTGGCCTTGATATGTCCCAGTTCATTACACTTAAAGCATCTTCCATCTGATGGGTCACTGGGCCGAGGTGAGTTACTGGAGACTGGTGAGGTTGAAGGGTAGGGTATCTGTGGCTTTACTTGGGTGGTATGTGGGGTCTTTGGCTGTCCTCGGTTGTAGGGTTTATGGTCTGTGTGCCCCCTGGGGTAATCGTTCCCCTTGACAGTAGCTTTCTTGCTTTCTGCCAGTTCCATCCATTTGGCTCCAATCTCCCCCGCCTCAGCGATATCTTTGGGATTTCCATCTTGTATGTACCGTGTGATGTCTTCAGGAACACCATCCAAGAACTGCTCCATTTGTATGAGGAGGTTCAGTTCTTCCAAGGTTTGAATGTTGTTTCCTGTTATCCAGGCCTCATAGTTTTTTGCAATGTAGTAGGCGTGTTTGGGAAATGACACCTCTGGTTTCCACTTTTGGGTTCTGAAGCGCCGACGGGCATGATCTGGGGTTATCCCCATCCTGTATCTGGCCTTGGTTAGAAAAAGTTTATAGTCATTCATTTGCTGCTTAGGCATTTCAGCTGCCACCTCTGCTAAAGGTCCACTGAGCTGTGACCTCAATTCTAACATGTACTGGTCTTCGGGAATCTTGTACCCAAGACAAGCTCTTTCAAAATTTTCCAAGAAGGCCTCGGTGTCATCACCTGCCTTGTAGGTGGGAAATTTCCTGTGCTGTGGAGCAATAATGGGCGCCGGGTTGTTAGGGTTGGCTGGCACATGCAGCCCAGCTTTTGCCAATTCCAGTTCATGTTTTCTCTGTTTTTCCTTCTCTTCATTCTCTTTTTGTTGTTTTTCCATTTCTTTTTGGTGCTTTTCCATTTCTCGGCGGTGCTTTTCCATTTCTCGGCGGTGGGCCACCTCTTCTTCTTCTAGTTTTCTTTTGTGTGCTGCCTCTTGGGCCGCCTGTTCTCTTTGGAAGGCTGCCAGTTTGATGCTTTCTTCCTTTTCTTTCATCTCCATCTGTCGCCTGTGTTCAGCTTCTTTGATTTGTTCTTCGGCGTCAATTTTTGCCTTAGAAGTCATGGTTCCTGTTTTCTTGTGTTGGGGTGCCCTCCGGTGTTTATCTTCTGAACTGCAGGTTCTCTGTTGCCTCCTGAAGTCTGCCTAGCAACAGTGCTTTTTTCCCTTTCTCTCTCTAGCTAATGTTCAATGAAGGGAAACCAGAAAAACCACTTTATTTGCATGCATATAAGTGCTGGTACTTGCCTCCTAATGAGAGGGCTATTGCATGACAAAAGACCCTTAACATGCAAGCCACAAACTGCGAGAGAGAGCAGAAAAAAAAATTCTCTCTGGTTCCCTTTTAAAACCAACTGTTTCTCTTTGCTAAAAAGCCCTTAGCAGAGAAGAGAAAAATAAAATATTTCCACTGGCTTCTGGATTCTGTCTATATCATCCCACCGCTGCCACCATGACATAACCTTAGTCCCAGATTTGGACCTTAGCGTCCAAAATATGGGGGTTAGCATGAAAACCTCCAAGCTTAGTTACCAGCTTGGACCTGGTACCTGCTGCCACCACCCAAAAAATTAGAGTGTTTTGGGGCACTCTGGTCCCTCTGAAAAACCTTCCCTGGGGACCCCAAGACCCAAATCCCTTGAGTCTCACAACCAAGGGAAATAATCCTTTTTCCCTTCCCCCCTCCAGGTGCTCCTGGAGAGATACTCAGACACAAGCTCTGTGAAACTACACAGAGGGACTCCCCCTCTCCGTTCCCAATCCTGGAAACAAAAAGTACTTTCCTATTCCCCCAGAGGGAATGCAAAATCAGGCTAGCGATCCAACACACAAATCTCCCCTTGATTTCTTCCTCCCACCAATTCCCTGGTGAGTACAGACTCAATTTCCCTGAAGTAAAGAAAAACTCCAACAGGTCTTAAAAGAAAGCTTTATATAAAAAGAAAGAAAAATAAGTACAAATGTTCTCTCTGTATTAAGATGATACAACACAGGGTCAATTGCTTAAAAGAATTTTGAATAAACAGCCTTATTCAAAAAGAATACAAATCAAAGCACTCCAGCACTTATATTCATGCAAATACCAAAGAAAAGAAACCATATAACTTACTATCTGATCTCTTTGTCCTTACACTTGGAAACAGAAGACTAGAAAATAGAAACTACTTCTCCAAAGCTCAGAGAAAGCAGGCAGACGGAAAACAAAGACAAAAGACTCTCTATTCCCTCCACCCAAAGTTGAAAAAATCCGGTTTCCTGATTGGTCCTCTGGTCAGGTGCTTCAGGTGAAAGAGACATTAACCCTTAGCTATCTGTTTATGACAGCTTGAGGTGGTGAAATGTCTAGAGCCGCCCCTGATTCTCAATGGGAATGAATCCAAGCTAACCTCAGGGTAGCAAGTGCTATCAGGAGGTGATGTGGAACACTGTGAGGAGGGGCCATCCTTGCTAAGGAGACCCTCTGTCCTGAGTCCCATTGTGAAAAATGGAGATGGTGTGCCCTCAATCCCACTGAGAAGCATAGGAGATGATAGCCATTTTGAAAGGAGGGCAGTTTAATGGGATTCTCTGAATAGTTTCAGCATCTGCTGAAGCAGAAATTTTCAATTATAAAGCATAATGGCAAAAAAGACTATTAATCCTAACGATTTAAATGTACCTATGCACAAGATTTCAGTGAGTTTTAGGAAGCCTGAAGAGTCTGTATCATTCTGCTGAGATCACTCGGGCAAAGGAAGGACTGACTCCTGGTACTAAATTTCTAAAAGGACCCATTTTTGAATTACTTTTAGATCATAAACTAATTAATGGATTTACTTGTAAATACTCAGGAAAATGTGCTGTAATTTTGGGGAGTGTACACTGTGCTTTTAGTACTTACCAAAGCAGTTGAATCCCTGCTTTAAGGCAAAACTTAACTCAACCTTAATTATGGAACTGCATCTGGCACCTCTGTAATGGTAAAAATTAAGAGCCAAGTACATTTGGGATTTTTTTCCCCATGTTAGAAATAATATTGCAATTTTCTAAGGACAAAGTCACGTCACTGGATCTCTTTAAATTTCTGTTTCAAAATAGAACAGCAGCTCTTGATGTAATTATTTAATTGCATCCATGTTGACTACATTCTAGCTGAACAAAAATATTTCTCATGTACAAAGAGCCATGTTAGGAAACAACAACAAAAACCAACCCTCTCCCCATAAAAATAAATAAAAAACAGTTCACCCATTTAAAAGATGTGATATCTATTAAAACAGCCACATTAGAAGAGTTATCCATTTAAATTTAGCAAGCTAAACAAGAAACGATTAGGGTTAGCTTTCTGTTTTCTTAAATCCACTTATTGAGGACAATGAGTTGGAGAGAAGGAACCAATTTAACCTTAGTTGTTGCTTGTTTAATTTGCTTCATTTTCAGGGAAACTCACTTTAGTGGAAACTTTTTTAATGTAGTGGGTTAAATAGATGCATCTTTTACATGGCATATTTTTTCTATTTGTTAATGTAATTATTTATTAAATATGGTGAGACTGATCTTCATAGGTGCTACTCCCACTAGAATTGTGGATGCTCAGTATCTCTGAAAATCAGGCCCAGTGTAATTTCATTTCTTGCGTTAGAAAAGTCTTATTCAGTTGTTTTTTTTTTTTAAAGTAAAAGGTTTTATTGTGTGATGAAAAAATGAACATTCAAAATAATTAAAATAAGAAATATATGCAGTGGTAAGGAATTTTATTAGTAGTAGTATTTTTACTGTGGTAGTACCTATAAGCCCTACTCATGCATCAGGACCCATTGTGCTAGGTGCTGTACAAACACACAACAAAAACATGATTCCTGCCCCGAAGAGCTTACGTTTAAGTGTAAGGCAAGATACAACACATAGAGAGAGCCCAAAGAAACTATTAGACAACAACAGGCTATATTCATTGCGTCAAATATACAATACAATTTTACGTTTATTCATTGCTTTCAGAGGAAATTAGAGAAAGCTGACAGGAAACTGCATGTTCTAGAGAAGAAATGACAGTTTTCTGGCTCTTCTTGGTTTCATACAGTAATGATGTCATTTTCTCATTGTCTTTACTCCTGAGGGGATTCTGCACCACTGTGCATGCGCGGAATTCATGTGTGCTGCAGAATTTTATTTTTTCCACAGAAAATACATTCTGCTCCAGAAGTGCTGCAGTTCTACCTTTCGCCTACCAGAGGCTGTGGTGACACCAGAACAGCCAACAGCATGAATGCAGTCTCTGGTGGGCAAAAGACAGAACTGCAGCCCTTCTGGGACAGAATGTATTTTGGGGAGGGGGGATTCTGTGTGTGTGCAGTGGCACAGAATTCCCCCAGGAGTAGAAGTTTGTCACAGCACCTGGCTGCAGAGCAACTGGGGTTCAGAATGGCTAGTAGAGGAGATCAGATTGGGGCATGGGCTCAGGAGCTAGTGGGGTGACAGCCAAGGACTGAATGGGAGTGGGGATGCATGGACACATGGGAATGGGGGAGGGGAGCTGCAGGCCCCATCGGGGGTGCGGGAACAGGGGCAGAAGTGCCTGACTGAATGGGAGAGGTTTGGGATCAGCCAAGGTCTGCATGGGGGAGGCTCGCCAACTCCCTAACAGTTCTGCTCCCCATCCCTGAAAAGAATGGTCCATATTTCTCCCACCCACACCCAACAACCCTCCAGGTTTACTCCAGGGTCCTTCCCTTGCCCTCACCTCCTCCATTACCCCTAACACTCCCAAGCATTTGGATTGCTTCTAACGGGTGCAGGAAATACAATTCTATATTGTAATTTAAATTAATTACTCCAAGTTCTATACTAATATGCCTACTAAGGAATCTGTTTGTCAAAAAAAAAATTGCCAGAATCTTTTTTTTGGTTTGCATTGTTACAGACATACTTGCTGACCGGTATTTTGAAATACATTACAAAAAAAATTGAAACTGGCATGATTATATTGTTGTTTTGACAAAATTATGCAGAATTTTTAATTGTTTGGCACCGAATTCCCCCATGAGTAGACTGTCTTGTAGCACTGTGTTACCAAGCCTATCAACAGAGCTCTCTAGGCATGTCATCTTTTTATAGTTATCTGTTAATCAAACTACTCTGAAAGTAAAGAGCAAACTTAATCAAGCATATGGCGTTTCATACCATACTCTTTGAAGTATCCCAATTTGCTCTCTTTGAGATATAGGGGATTTCCAGTGTTGTTGTATATTTTAGTAATGGTGATGGCAGTAGGAATCAGCACTCTCCTGAACCTGGTATGCTGCCCAATTTTTGTTATAGATATTAACAAATCTAGAGCTTCTGTGGTGGTTGCACTGGGGCAAAATTGACTGATTTAATAAATGTCTAATCTGTAGATACTGACATGGATGCACATTACATGATGCTTTAGTGATGGTCAATTGATCAGAATGGGGAGCCAGCCCCAGCCTCGAAGGACAGGAGACACAATGCAGGGTGAATGAGGGGCAGGTACGATCTCTAACCCCCCACTTTACATGGTGCTCTGCAGCCACTGCTTTATTCAGCACTGAATTCTTTTAGTTTTGCTGCTAGATTAGACCAGACCTTTCTGATAGCAGTAGTCTTTCCACGTATATCTATGTGGAACGAAGTAATAAGAGGAAGGAAGTGCAGGCAGGTGTTCCTGTTCTAAAGAGGAGTTCCTTTTCTTTGTGGATCTGTGCTATGTCTTTGTATCATCGGGAAATCTGACTCAAGATGAAGGCATTATAATACATTTTAAAATCACAGTGGCCCAGTAGATAAGAGCACTGGACAAGTAATCCTGGGTTCTGTAACTTTCTCCCAGTTTCTCCATCTTTAAAATGTGGAAAAATGCTTATCAGCTTTATAAAATGCTCTAAGATTTGGGAGGAGAAATGCTATATAAGAGCTAGAGCTAGTGAGCTTGATTGGCATTCTACAAGCACTTACTTACATAATCACTGACATGAGTAAAGTTACTTAATTGTTTAAGTGCTTTCAGGATATGGGAAAACATGAGTTTCTCCTTTGTTTGTGGGACAGTATAGTTTCTCCATGGGAATTTTGAGTTCTCATATAAGAAATGTTTAAATATGTGATCTAACTTTTAAAAAAAAAAGCATTAAAAAAGGAGAATGGAACTGAGTGCATAAAAAGGGCATAGTAAAATATTCATTTTGATATTGATTTTCTCTCCATTCCAATCTTTAATTGCCTTTGTGGAAAAGGTTGACAGATACTTGATTGAAAATATTGTACCAACAAAAAATAGAGGAAACTCGTAGGGCAAAAAAAAATCACCCACAAAAAAAGCTCATTAAGTTCCTTGGATGACATGGACACTTTTTTTGTTTTTCTTTTAAAATAATAACTAAAAATGATTCAGAATGGAGATGCTAGTAGGTATGTGAAGTGGATGCAAAGGACACTTGGAAATAATTTACTACCAACAGCTTTCAGATGCAATTTATACACTTCTGCAAAATGTTATGAAAAACAGAGGCCTGTTTATGTTGAGGTAGAATATGATTTATATTTAAGGAGCTTTTTACTTCAAAAAAAATTTAATATCTTTTATTAACTCTGAGAATGCCAGATCTCTTCAGGACTTGATTTTTCAATTGGTTAAAATATTCTACTTTTCCTGGGTCTGATTTTCCTCTCTTCTTACTGATTTTACGCTGTTGTAACCAGTGCCTGATTAATGCTTAGGTACTATAGGTTTGTGGAAGGGCCCTAGCTCCTGGAGTCATAAGAATACACCAGAATCTCACCTTTTATTTAAAAATATATATTCTGCATCTAGCTCTAGTAGTGGAGAAGAAAAACTTGAAAACATGAAGCAAATCTTTAAGAAGTATAGTGATGTCTAACTGAGTCTGCAGACATCTAGAAACAAAAGCTCTGAGAGATGCTGAACTGCCCTTATGCATCTCAACAGAGCCTTAACTCTAAGACCCATTCCTCTGAGGGCCCTGTCAATAGCACACCAACAAAGGCTACTGTATATTACAAAGAAAAGTAGGACAGCAGACCCAGCCCCTCCACCCAAGCAAGTACACCACAGCTGCTAATGTAAATATTGGAGACACCACAGTTGCCAACAGTGTCTGCTTCTCTGGGTTTAGGGGGAAGAAAGAGTTTAGGGTCCCTTGCTGCAGCTCTGGGGGGAACAAAGGAGCCTCATGCCACTGTTCCTGCCCCTCTGGGAGGAGAGTGGGGAGGCTGGTGCCACTGTTAGGTGGAGTGGAGGCTGCTGAGTCAGGGCAATTGATGGGATCATGTATGATGGTGTCTCTAAAACTCCAAATTGCCTTTATCTCATTGTGGGTGCTCTTGATTTGATTTATTACATCAGTCTGTGATTAGAATCTGATCTCTTGTTCCCAGATGTTATGTAGTGTTGTGTTCATAGCTAGAGATTCTGAGGAGGCTAGGCTAGAAAACAAGAATTCTATTCCATTGAAGATTATGGCATTTGGTTTCATTCCCCATGGGATTAAACAGAATTGGAGAAGGAGAGGGGAATGGGAAGGAAGGAAAGAGACGCACCACAGAAGAGCCAATAGCCTGACGGTAAACCTCACCTGGGATGTGGGAGAATTAAGATCAAGTCTTTGCTAGCCCTGACTCATAGTAGGGACTTGAGCCTGTATTTCTCACATTGCTGGTAAGTGCCCTAACCACCAGGATATTTGCTATTCTAGGGTGGGTCGATCTATCTCTGGGTTTGACCAGAAATTACATCCTGGACTGGAGAAACTTTCCAGATGAATTGGCATTTTCCAATGAAAAAATGTTTCATCCCATCTAACTGCTTCTGAGTTACATTTGCAAATGGCTTTAGGATCCTTCAGGATAAAATGAACTAAATACACTTGTAAGAAATTAATAATTGTCTAATCTGAAGACTCCTTGGTCATGAAAATCTCTCTCTGAATCAGCCAGATTTTTCCCTTAGTTAGGGCTAATTAAAAACTGAGTAAGGTCTTCAGATTTTGGCCCATTACATATTATGCTTTTGCTTCAATACAATTATTTAATGAAATATTTTGCCCTTGTGAAATATTAAGGGGTCAGTTGTTCCATATAGACACAGGGCAGGGGGCATATAGGGGAAGTGGTGAAGAAGCAGCTATTGAACCTGTTTGGGTCCCCAGTCAGTTCTTCTGGCCAGTGCATGGGGAGTGATCCATTTGTCAAGGAGGCTAATTTGGAAGGAGAAAAAAGGCCAGGGTTGGGGAAGAGTGTGTCCCAATAGGTCTAGAGAACAGTGGTTTCAAAATATAAAGCAAAAAAAATTAAATTGCAGTGAATGGTCACCAGTATTTAGCCTATGTTGTTCCATACATGAGATAAAAACAGAGATTTACAGGAATGAACTGATTATTAAAAATATATAGATTAAGTTCATACAACACTAAGATTTCTTCATACAATGTACATTTTATGAAAAAAAACCCACAATTAAGTGACATTGTCATGTTCGGTTTGGGACTGAAATTTAAAACGGTGTGCTGTTGGAAGGGCTCTGTAAATTTTAAAGAAGACCAATTGAATTTTTGATGGAAATAAATCTGTAGAAATAAACATTCCCCTGCAATGTCTGTAGTCCATCGTGCTTGAGAACAGGAAGTTGAAACTTACTAACTAAAAACAGACCAGTCCAGGTACATTGTCCAAGCTGATTGAAAGTGAAAAAAATAAATAACCAGCAAACATGATAAAAAGTAGTTTGAGCAGAGGTCATACTAACAGTAAATCCAAGAGATTTCACTATGTCAGGAGAAATGTACTGAGTAATGTAGGTTAACTGTAAAGGGTAAAGTATTCTAGTATCTGCAAGTGGCTGCTGTTTTTTAATAAAATTATAAATATTTTTATCCAAGTACAGTTTTCAAGTGATTCTGTTAATGTAAAGATAGGTACATGAGAATCATAACATGATAGATTTTCATCATTCTCAGAACAAGGGAAAACCAGTTCAAAGACATCTTGTCTTTTGAAAAAGATGTTGTTCATTACGCAGACAACTAAATTACACAGTGTTAATACAGTGTGTTAAGGTAAATTTTTACCCACCCACCCTGTATGTATAGTAATATTAAATATAACCAGAAAATCAGTTTCACATCTAGTTTATTAAGGACTGTGAATTTGCATCTTCCTCACTGAGCCAGTCCCAGCAAGTTTTGCACAGAGATCTGAAGTCCTGAACTGGAATGTGTCACTTCAGAGTACTGTTTCTTAGTGTCTGCAAATAATGCATTACAATGAAAAATCAGTTACTTAAGTAAGTGATGAATATCATATATATCTGTTTTGTCAGGTCTGGGAATCCCTTGTGTGGTTTCCCAAGGAAGAAACAATTCCTGCTCCCCCATGATGTGGATTTAAGTAACTTAAGTAATTTCTGGCATAAGATTGGACTCTTTGATTTTCAAAAACTTAATGAGGAATATTATCATGCAGATTATACAAGACATCTCCTTCGAGGAGAGAAAATTCTTGTTCAAATCATAGGTAATTTCTCTGATAAGAGAGAGCCATTAACTATAAAAGTGTTCCGTGAAGTCAGTTGTATTTTAATCAATATTAATTGCATTACTGGAGTTGATATTATAGGCAGTTATATGCCAGTTTATCACGGAATATGGTTGAACCCCTAAAATTTGCTTAAAAGATGGACTGAACTCCCATTTGAATTGCCAAAACCAATGATGTTTTTGAATCCCTGCTTTATTGCCTATTGGCTCTAGCTCAGTGCTAAAGTATGTCACTCTAAAGCCTACTACCCTGAAAGGTTTTACTGTAAAGTGACAATTCAGTATCAGAAAGTGGTAATTAACAATCTATTTTTACATGTGATATATGCAAAATAACCTCATTCCTTCAGAAGCAGGAAGTCTAGGGAAGAAACATGAAATAACAAACTCGATATTGTAGAATTTGGACCGTCACCATATAATTAATGGAATGCCTTCGAAAAAGTTTCCAAATGAATGATCCATTTGACTGAGTCATTAGCTTGGCTTGTAGAAGGAACTAGTAGCAACTTATTGGTTCCCCACCTTTTTTTTAAAAAATAGGATCAGAAGTGTGTTCCAGAGTGAGCAGAGGATATTTATATTACTGTAGCTCTTGAGGTCACAATCAGGATTTAAATTCCTTTAAGCTAGGTACACCATAAACACTTACAAAGACATGTTCCTTGTCTTACAGTTCACAATGTAAGAAATAATTTGAAATCTTCTGAAAGAGGTAAGGACATTGTGTGTATTGAATAAAGGGGTAAGGAGAGTTGTCTAGAAATAGCTCTTGATGCCAGAATGAAAATATTTTCCACTTCACATTCTAGAGTTTATGGATAAAGTTTCAGTACTTCTAATATATAATTGAGCTTGTGAGAGAGAAATCTAGATGTGGATGAAGAATTTGACCATACAATGGAATAAACCAGAAACATATAGCATAGGGGAGGTGTAAACTCTCTTGCATCTGTCAAAGTACAAAAATTACCTGGCCAATAAGGTGCCATGAAAATAAGAGCCATGATCAGTATTTATCTGTACTGATAGATCTCCAAGGAATGTCCTGTGGGCGTGAATGGACTCCTGCGGTATTTCTTGGGCTGTGTGCTTAAATATACAGCATTTATGTAAAACTACAGTGACATTTTGCAGTTTTTCTGGAGCCAGTTTTAAATATTTCATTTAATGTGCATAAGGTCACCCAGCTTCTTGGGTAACTGTACTAAGCCAGAACAGGAAGAACAATATTGACCTTGAAGTCAGACTCATAGTGAATCACTCACATTTATCTTGGAGTGCTTTGACTGATATGTTGGAGTTATGAAACTCAGAGAAAGCAAGGAGTGACTGGAGCATCTTCTTCCAGAGCTTCAATAGCTTTAGACAACATCTGCGTGCAAATCTTGTATTTGGGGATATTGTAGCCTACAACTCATCACACATTACTCAAGTTATGAGCCTCCATTGGTGACATCTTCTAGGTGACATCTTCTACTTAAAGCATCAGGGATATGTCTCCTTTTAAATATCTGAACTGACACATGCAACAACTTGGACAGCTGCAACTTTCCAAATCCATGCAACTTTTACCTAAAAAAATTACTTAACACATTTTTTAGAGTTGTAAAATGCTGCCAGTTACTCATCTCAAGGTGCAAATATATTTAATGAAGCACATGCTGTTTTTACAACAAACAATAAGAAATATAGATCCCCCAGAGTAAAATGTGTAATCTTCAAACATCCCCTTCACCATCTCAAGCAAAAGGAAAAAAAAATGAGCCTTGCACCATGCCACAAAAATTAACCAACATGGCCAATGTTTGACCAATGGAGGAGATGAATGTAAGATCCCACCAATGAGAAAGTCAGGACACAGCCCCATATGATTGTCTAGGCTCAAGCTTGAAATTCATCATGTGTCCAGGATCCATACCATGTAAATGGTTTTTTTTTGTTTTTGTTTGTTTTTTTTTAAAACAGTGTTGTTTTAGCCATATTTGTCCCACGATATTAGAGAGAGAAGGTGGATGAGGTCATCTCTTCTGTTGGTGAGAGGGACAAGCTTTTAGGCTTACATGGAACACTTCTTCATATTTGGGAAATTTACTCTGAAAAACTCAAAAGCTTGTCTATTTTACCAGCGGAAGTTGGTCTAATAAAAGATGATATTTCACCCACCTTGTGACTCTTGTTTTTAAAACAAATTAACTAGGAGGGAATAAAATAATGAAAATACTTTTAATAAAACCTATTCTAAACAAATGTTAAGGTTGCAAAGTGAAACATTCAAAAGTTAATGTGAAAGAAAAATGTGAAAATTAAGATTGCCCACACAACTCTCCTCCCTTGATCATATGCATTACAGTGCAGTGTTTTATTCAGTATGTGCCTATATGTAAGACGTACATATATACGTACATGATATAAAACTATCAATGTTCAAAATGTATGTATGGGGGTTAAGGGGAAATGGTTTAAATCTAACAGAATGAAACCAATGTGAACTTAACATTTTTAAATACTTTAGTGTTAAATTTGGAGTAATTAATATGATGGGTTAGTGGAAATGAGGAAGGGAATAAAGTGCTGTTAGCTACATGCAGTAGAACACGACTTCTGGAGTCTTGTAATAAGTGTTTAAGTGATTGTGGGGGAACAAGAAACTTCTGGAAACTTTGAGCAAACTCCTCATAAGCACCAGTGTCATGTGACCCCATGGCATCTGGGGAGAATATTTAGCTATGGAGAAGTAAATTGTAAAAGTCTGATGAAAAGTGGTCTTGCTAATTTACGGATTAATTTAATAAAATCCAACTTGCTTCTTCATTTGATCTTCCAAAAGCCAGCTCCTGCTTTTAATAGACAACATCCTTGTGTGCTTCTAATCAGCTTTTATTCTACATAGTAAGCTCACCACCAATGCCTGTAAATTGTACCCTTAAAAAAAAAAGTGTTTACAGTGATACTGGATATACTGTTCCACAGCTGTACAGCACAGGTGTAGAACATCTGGGTTGCATGCACTACCCCTCTCTTCTCTTCCCTCCAATGCATTTCTTGTGATCCACAGTTTTCATGGGCACTGAACACCAGATGCAATGCTCTGCAAGCATCAGTCTCTCTCTACAGCTCCAGCTTTTTCCTCTTCCATTTGTCCCAGCTGCCCTCTAGTATCACTTTTCCCTTATTTACCACTAGAAATAAGCTGCTCTTCTATCCATGCTGATTGCCAGTCAGAGATATGGCAGCTCAAAAAAAAAAAAAAAAAAAAAAAAAAGACAGAGCCACCCAGGAGGAGTGGAATGAAGAATTCTGGCTACAGCCAACTACATCCGTTAGAAGGAGTGGGCCTGCCACTTGAGATTGTGATCAATCTGCATGTGGAGGAGGAAGAGAAGAATCATTCTTCAGCTGTTTGTCAGAGACCAGGATGGGAGAGGTGATGCCTGGTGTCTGGAGCAGAAGTCAGGATGAGTGGTTGGAGCCAGAGTCAGTAACTAGGATTAGGATGCCAGGGTCAGAGCAGGTGTCAGAGGCCAGATGCCAGAGCCAAGGTCAGACATCAGGAATTGGAACCAAGGGTCCAAGCCAGGTTACCTGGAGTGAGGGAGACCAGGCTGGATCCAGGGTCGGAGCAGTGCTGGTGCAAGGCAGGGAACATGGCAGGAGCAGGAGTTAACACAGCAGTGGACAAATGCTTTGAGCAGCCATTGGCCTAGTGCTGCTGCTGAGCTTAAGAGAGCCTGCCTATTGGTTCCTCCAGCCAATCAGGCAGTCTGGCCAATCGGGTGATTCTGTATGGACCTGGGGCACGGCTTGAGTCTGTAAATCAGAGTTCTGTACCTGCAGCGCACTAATCTGGGTTTGTAAATTCAGCAGGGCATCTACCAATCTCAGCAAGGAGATGTTAGCTTTCGTAGGAGCCGTTGTAGAAGAAGCTACTACCACTTTTTGGTTGGGGGCTGCTCAAACTGTCAGAGACCAGGACAAGGGTGGTCGTGCCTTGCCTAGTGACTGGAGCAGAAGTCAGACCTAGTGGTTAGAGCAGGATTTGGTAGCCATGAATAGGAACCCAGGATAAGAGTTGGAGTCAGAGGCCAGAGCCAAGGGTCAGGTCAGAGTCAGAGTTAGAAGTAAGGGTCAGAGCCAGGTTACCTGGAGTGAGGCAAGGCAGTAGCAGGACTGCGTCTGAGGCTAGAACAGAGCTGGGAACAAGCAGGTGCAGCTGTGAGTGAATACTTTGAGCAGCTGTTGGCCTAATCCTGCTGCTTGCACTTGAGAGCATGCCTGTGGGTTCTTCCAGCCAGTCAGGCAGTCTGGCCCAATCAAGTGCTTCAGCTGTAAGGCAACTGTGATTTAGTTGCTAGGGAGAGGGATCTAGCTGTTCTGAGGCTCAGTTGCATGCCTTAATCCTTGACACTGATAACAGCATTGGCAGAGGGGAATAAAAAAGGGGGAGGGAGAATGTGAAAGAATAGAGCTGGAAGAGGTGGGATAGAACTAGGAGGTGGAACAGAAGGCATGTAGTTGATAGCTAATTCCATGAAACCTGCAGCACCTGTGACTTGTAAATACAAAAATATTTTCCAGTTTGGCAGTCAGACTGAAAAGACTGTTAAGGCACCAGAATCAACAATTTTATTAAAAACCTCAATACATCTTATCCCATAAAGAATTTCAGTTGACTAGCTAAATTGTGTTAAAGAAAACCGTTTATACTAGTGAATTATACTGACTTTTTTTAGTGATTCAAAATAATAAACATGGAAACCAAGTCTTCTGTATCTGAAGAAACAGAAATGAGCACTATGCTGTAGTCACTTTGTATCAACTATATCATGTCAGACAAACAACGCACTATTATTAGTATGAAGTCACTATAGAGAAGGTTATGAGTGCGGTAAACTAGTCCTCAGCATCACATGGTCTGTCTGATGCTAGATGGTAGACAAAAGGGCTATTTATATGAGAAAAGGATGACTGAAAACAAAGACGTGCAGTGATACTGATGGCAAAATAAATCATCAGACCACTAAACAGATCAAGCATCTAACTCCTGAACAATTGTACTAATTCAGTCCAGTTTGTGAGTTTTTGAGTTTGTTTTACAGAAGCTAAAAGTCAGCTGGGGACAAACCGATATGTTTATCTGCTTCAGCAAGACAGAGAAGCAGTGGGCTTGACAAATTTTGTCAATGTCCCTGATAATCAACTGTAGTACTGGGCTTCTTTGTGTTGGTAACTAATAGCACTAATATATTTATAAATGTTTTTGAAGCTTCAAAGTACTTAAAGCACATTCGCTAATCTTCAAGAATTATAACAGAAGCTGCAGTCGAGCTAGATGTTCCTTATCCAGTACTGTTTGTTTTTAACTTTTGTATTCAGTTTTAAAATATTGCTTTTAAAGGGCTCGTCCCTTGTCCTATTAAAGACCCAAGCAGAGAAAGCAATAGCCTGAGCAATGTTGGAATGCACCTTAAGAGTCTGGACCAAGGCTTTCACTACTGGATGGCTAAAGATAGGTTCCTACGTCTTGATTTTAGTTATCTAACTTTAGAAACTCAGCTTTGAAAATCCTGTCCCTGCTCTTTGAAAGGGCAGGCAGAAGCTGGGGCCATGATACCAAATGAATGTGTATCTACAGTGACTATGTACAAACTGGGCATTTTTGTGTATAAATTAGCAAGTTAGATGGTCACTTATGCACATACTACTATATAATTTACATGTGCTATTGTAATTGTGCACATAAATTAGGATTGTTGATGCTTAGGCATTTTTGCGCTGAGCTTGGAGCTTCTGTCGATTTTGAATATTAGTCACTAAAGGTCAAACAGACACTGTTAAAATTTATAGACTTCTGTTTCTCTTGTGCTTGGCTTTTTGTTCCTGAGGGCCCACTGTGCTGAGCCATATACCTGAAGATGTTAGTTATGTAGCCCCATTCTCAAGCTGATTTTCTGCTAATGTTACAGACCATTGGCATTTATTTGGTTTGGAATTAAATAGCTATAGCAGACCATAGTCACTCACTTAACGAGTCCCTCCTTCCTTGAAGCTGAACCAGGTTCCAAGGTACTTTGAATCTCATCCCTTTCCATTGTTTTTTTTTCTTTTCCCCTCTCTCGGTGGACAGCTGCTGAGAGAATCAAGTTCTCTGTACTAAAATTAGTCTTGTGATATCCTAGAATTTGCTAATAATTACTGTAGTTACAATACATAATCACCACTCTGAGAAACAAAACTACAGCTTCTCATGTACAGACTACTGTCTTTAGCTTGCTGGACCATGACAGTTTTATGTATATGATGTATTATGTTTGCACACACACTTGCATTGGTTTAACTAAACTGTTTTAGTTAAAGCAGTAGAAATCCGTGTGTGGATACATTTACAGTAGAACCTCAGAGTTACGAATGCCTCAGGCATAGAAGTTGTTCATAACTCTGAAATGTTCGTTACTCTGAACAAAGGTTATGCTTGTTCTTTCAAAAATTTATAGTTGAACATTGACTTAATGCAACTTTGAAACTTTACAGAAGAAAAATGCTTCTTTCCCTTCATTTTTTAGTAGTTTATGTTTAACACAGTACTGTACTGTATTTGCTTTGTTGTTGTTGTTGTCTTTTGTCTTTTGTCTCTGTGGCTGCTTGATTGTGTTCTTCCAGTTCCAAATGAGGAGGTGTGTGATTTACTGGTCAGTTCATAACTCTGGTGTTTGTAACTCTGAGCTTCTACTGTATTTTAGTTTGAGTGGCTTATTTCAGCTGTGGTTAAATCTGTTCCTAAGGACTTGTCTACATGGGAAATGTACCAATATTACTGTACAGCTATAGTTATACCACTATAGTTAGCTACAGCTCCTCATATGGACATTTATTCTGAACAACAGTGGCCTTTTTTAGGTTTAAGGTAATTAGCTCAATTGACCTATGATAGACCAAATTAAGCCTGGATATGTGTGTGTCACACAGCATTTTTCACCAATTTAACTAAATCAGTTTAAAATCTAAATCTTTAACCTAAATTGGTGCAACTGTGAATGTAGTTAAGTCTTTTGGCTCTGATCCAAGCCTCCTTTAAGTCAATGGGAAAACTCCCACTGACTTTTAAGGGGAGCAGGATTGGACCTTATATATGATGGTTGAGTTGCTGTCATTTGAATTTAATAGTAAAAAACATGGATTATAAAACACCAAAGCTAATTTTTAAATCCTTTTTATTCTGCCTCAGACACACAGGTGAATGTGATGTTTAACATTTCACAAAGGATTGCAGGACATACATGCACAAAGAAAATTCATGTATATCAGGATATATTGCCTGGGCAATATATGTCATGGAGGCAGTGGTGAGTGCGCTCTCATGTCTATATTACATTTCTTTTTTTCTCATATTACTGTATCTACTATTGTAAGCAGAGTCAGGATGAGCTCTACCCTGACATCTAGTGGTGAATTATGGGAAGTGTGGAAAGAATTTCAGGAAGTGTGGAATCTCAGGTATTTGCATGGGCACGCCCAGCATAGCCCAAGGCAGTCTGGGATGGTTGTTTTGACAGCTCTGGGATCCCCAATTTATTTGTTATTGGGGCAGGATAAATAAAGTGTTGCCACCTGATTATGTGAATGAGGAACTGCGAGTCTGCTTTATGACAGAGATGTCTCAATATAAATTAAGTGACACTTGCTAGACAAGGGACATGAGTTCCAAAACCCAGTGAATTGAGAGAGGTTGGGGACTGGTGTGTGTACCTGATGTTATGGGCCCCTTTTGAGGGCCTGGAACACCAATTGCACATCCTCCTCTCTCCACTGTTAAAGAGTAGAGCTAATTTTGATTCCATTAGGAGTCCATCTAAAGGCTACTGAGCTGAATTTGTGTTGGGCCAATGGTGCACCCGCACCAGGGCTCTTCTACTATGAGCTGAAATCGCTAAGAGTTGAAATCACTAAAGAGCTGGAATTACTGAGCTGAGAGCACTGAATGCTGTGCTAACTAGTGAGGGAGCCTGAAGACCTATCGCTAAGCGGCTGGCAGAGCGGAGCAGTTTGCAGCATGTTGGAGCAGCCCATGGAACAGTGAGTGGAGTGGAGCAGTTTGCGGGGACGGCTGGAGTGGCTCGCGGTTGGCTGGAGGAGCGGCACAGCTGGTGAAGTGGAGCTGGTTGTGGTGAAGGCTGCAGCAGAACTCCATGGAGAGGTGGAGCAGTTGGCCTTGGCCCACGTAAGGTGCCCTTTACCACTCTGTGTGCGCCCCACAACCCTGTGTGGGACCCCCCCCCCATTTCCACCCAGGCTGAGGGGGGGTAAAACTCTGCAGATAAACTTTTGAACTCTGGGGTGGCACTGGCCAGAGACTTTTGAGTTGTTGGACTTTGGGGTGATTGGACTTAAAACCATAAGGGGGCAAGGACATTGCCAAACGTACTTGGAGGTGGGTTTTTGCTTATGGTTTGTGTTATAATCCTATTTGTGGTTTTTCTCCAATGGGATGCCGCATAGTTTCACTCCTTTATTAAAAGGATTTTGCTACACTCAGACGCCGTGCTTGTGAGAGGGGAAGTATTGCCTCCTAGAGGCGCCCGGGCGGGGGTGGTATGTAAGTGTCCCAGGTCACTGGGTGGGGGCTCGAGCCGGTTATGCATTGTGTTGTTGAAACGGAACCCCTGGATACTGAACCCGGCCCCTGTTGCTGCCAACTCAGAGGAACTGAAGGGTTACACTATCTTAAAGCTTTAAACTATAGTGAAGAAAATACTACAATATTAATATATCATATTGACTAAATCAACCTACGCTTGGTAAAGCCACCTGGATTTTTTGTCACTTTCTGTGACAAGAAGCAGGAACAGATGTGATTAGACAGAGTATAAATTACAAATGTGCTTGCATGACATAATATGGTTTGATAATTACATGATAACCAGCCATCACACACTCCCATTCCAGGTCAAATGGCAGTCTTCCATGGCAAGTCACCAAAACAATGATGGGGAGAAGAAAATTCTTACACACACACACACACACACACACACACACTCTACCTCATAGCCTCTTCTGCATTTCCTCAATTAAAATAACTTCCCAGGATCATTTTGTCATTTACTGGAAATGGAGCATTTTGGAAAGGGACAAATGTTTAATTTTTACCATTACACTGGCCTGAATTGAGTCTGTCTTGCTGTAAACAACCTTGCTTTTGGTTTATGACTGACAAAGTGCTGCTTCTTTGCTTGTATCACATGGAAGAGTGAATTTATAACTCAGGGCAGATAAATTATAGCAATAAGGGATTTTCTTAATTAATTTCTACCCAAAGGTCGAAGTGTGTGTATGGGAGGAGATGAGTAGCTGCAGAGCAAACACTCCTGTGTCCTGCCTGTTCCCCTTCATACTGTGTTGCTTCCTCCTTTCCTAGATGATCTGCACCTCAGGTTTCTTGGAAATTATGACTGTGCTGCTACCTGTTCAGACTCACAGAAAGAGATAGAAATCAAGGTGAGATTAGGAAGATGTAAGGAAAAGGGGGAATGAACAAGCAGAAGAGTGGATGAGAAATGAGTCTGTGAAGAACACACCAAGTATCAGAGAGGAGAAGAGCAGTGCCTAAGTCAGGCCTTGTGGATTGCAGTGTTGTACCTGTTATTGTCTAGGTGCCTAAAAGTTTTAGGCGCCATGATGCTCAGCACTGCAATACCTAATTCCCTTCATAGATGCCACCTGAGTATCTACATCACAAAAAACACCACCAGAATTGGCATGAATTGGGATCTTTGTTGGCAGTCTTAGTAGAAAGGCCACTGACCGACTGGCCATAAGGGCATAACTACCCTTTCGACCCTAGGTGCTCTGATATAGTGATGAGGTAGAAGTACTGAGAGAGATAGAAGGAAGGCAGTTCTTTAGGTTATGATTAAGGGTACAATTTAGTCACAGGTATTTTTAGTAAAAGTCATGGACAGGTCACGGGCATTAAACAAAAAGTCACAGCCTGTGACCTGTCCATGACTTATACTATAAATACCCCCTGAATAAATCTTGGGTAGGCTGCTGCTAAGAGGAAGCCAGGGGGTTGCTTCTGGGGAGCTATTTGTCAGGGGGGACTGCTGCTTGAGGGGGCATGGCCAGCGGCACTAACTTTTGGGGGCAGCTGGAGTAGCTGTTGCTACAGCTGCCCAGGGACCACTGCTCAGGCAGTACCCTGGTCCAGCCACACCAGCCGCTGCTTTGGTGGTCCCAGGTTCAGCTCCCAGAGCAGTGGCCGGTGTGGCTGGCCCTGGGGAGTGCTTGAGCAGCGGCTGGTCCAGTTGGCCTGGAGACCACATGAGCAGTGGCCGGTGCAGCTGGTCCCCGGGCTGCCCCACTTTGAAAAGGGACACAGAGGAAAGAAGAGATTTCTCAACCTGTAAGCCAAAGTTTTCTCAACCAGTGTGTGTATTACCGTTGCTGGGGACACAGAAAAATCATCACATTTTTTGGGTCAGGGAAATCTTTTCATCACATACAGTACTTTACATAATGGGTCCCTCTTTCCCAGTTAGGGCCTCAAAGCACTTCCCCAATATAAATAAATAGTAATAAACCATTTTTCCCCCGATTCTCTCTACTTTAGTATTTACTTCCAGGGGCAAATTTCCAGTCAAGTTCTTTTGTGGAACTTAAACTCAACATAATAAATGTAATCCAACATTGTAGCAACTGTTTAAAAACATAAACATAGGAGCAAAACCCAACAGCCATGGTAGCGTTGGAAGTTTGGAGTATGGGGACTGCATTGTAACCCTGAACTGTTGAATATATGTCTCAGTAAAGCAGTTTTTTGGTATAGGTTTTGATTATGGTATATCCCTGTTCATATGAGACTACTATTAGTTATTATCAAGCAGGAAAGCAGTTAATAAAAGTAGGCTTTTTCTCTGCCCTGGGTGACAATACTTTTAAAAATGTGGTAATAGTTGGAAAAGTGACTAAAATGACATTCTGGAGGGTTTTCTGTTGACTCCTATATCCATTTTCCTCAATTTACAAGTCAGGTGGTTCTGCTAACCGCAAGCCCTGAAAACTCAGCCTGGGATTTGAAAATCAACACTGATTGCTTTCAGGGTTGCATGCTAATAAAGATTTTTCAGTTGAAACTGACAGCTTTGTGGCTGATGCATGAAGCAGAATAGAGTCCAGCAAGTTCTCCCATAGCTATATTGTCTCTCAGTAATAACTAATGAAAACTTGCTTTTTAATCTGTAAAAAACAAGATATCCTTCAAAGATGCAAGATCAAGTAACCAGTAGTGTCTGCTAGTCCTTCCTCAGTGATGATGTAAGGAACAGTTCCTCCGTTTAATACTAAAGCACTCAATATACACCATCCAAATGATGTGTCTAACACACAGATATTAGGTCCTAAATTTTGTACGCTGAGTAGTGTTTGGATGCTTCAATCTTTTGAATTCCCAACCTGAGACATCTTAAAGGGACCTGATTTTCAGAGTATCTCAAATTTAAATGCCCCAAAACAAAGGCATCCAGTGGCACTAGTCGTTTAGTGAAGGTGTTCATTTTTACTCACTCAAACCAGTTTGACTCTCCACATATCCTCCATTTATTGACTTTCTGCCCAGGGCTGGCTCTAACTTTTTTGCTGCCCCAGGCAAAAAAAAAAGTGCCTCCCCGTCGTAACCCCTGAGTGCTGCACCGCCATAGCACCCCCCCCACGCACTGCGCCGCCGAAACAGGCCCCCGAGCACTGCGCCACACCGCCGAAACACTCCCCCCAAGTGCTGCGCTGCCAAAAACCCCCCCGCAAGTGCCGTGCCGCCGAAACAGCCCCTCCCCCAAGCACTGGGCTGTAACGCCGAACCAAAAACAACAACAAAAAAGACCCTCGAGTGCCGCCCCGCCGAACCAAAAAAACCCCCAACAAACCCGAGTGCCCCTTGCCACCCCAAGATTGGTCACCCCTTACAAGGTGCCACCGCAAGCATGTGCTTGGTCAGCTGCTGCGTGGAGCCAGCCCTGTTTCTGCCCACAGTGAGGAAATAGTCTTGATGGATTGGGGCTTTTATTGTTTCATCACAGCCTTACTTTTGTATATGGTCAACTTTTATAACTGCAAGACTGAGCTGCCTAGCCCAGCTTTTGCCTTCTTGTGTATACCCGTCAGGTGGCAGGCCTGGGTTACTTCAAGGCCCCTCTCAAGGGTGAGCCCAAGCAGTTGAACCCCTCTGGCCTAACAGCATTTGGAACCTGTAAATCCTTTTTCTCTGGGAGCCTGAGCCAGCAGCTGATAAAAAGTGACTCAATACAGCTTTTTCAAAACAAAGCATTATTTATTCATTCAAAGGTACATTGTACCATTTGCTCTGTGTGCTAACAGTAAAGGCCTATATAGATACTTCCTTTTACCTTACCCGTAATCTTTCCTTGCAACTTTTGGTAATTTCCATTTAGCACAGTTACTTCTGTCTCTGGGCTGGGAGAAACAGCCTGCTTGCTGAAGTTTGTGTCTCCACGTCAGTGTGTCTCTGTCAGTGTCGCCCCTCCACCCTCAGAGCAGCTGCTGAGAACCTACTGAAGACCCATTCTTCCCTAGGCCAGCATCTTTAAGGTTTTAGTATCCTCTATGCTACAGTGCTCAGGTGGGATGACCATTGATGCATCCCCAAAACACTAGACATTCTAGTACTTCTGGGAATGGTGTGGACCTGCCCTGGCCTGCATGACCCTGCGGTGCTGATGAGACCATGCTTGTACAGGCAGAGCAGCACTCTCTTCAAAATGGCATTCTCCATTGTGTGTGGCAAACCATGTCTGGTTTTATATCTGTACTGGACAGGAGACAAACTTTGGAAAACAGAACTGTCTGGCTTAAAATGGTACAAATGGCCTGTCTATGCTCAGGCCCTGTGAAGAGAAAATCTTGCCATCCTGGAGGAAGCAGGGAGGGCCCTGTCCTTCCCCCCATTGTTTCCTTATGGACAGGGCCGGCTCCAGTTTTTTTGCTGCCCCAAGTGGTGAAGAAAAAAAAAAGAAAAACCTGATTGAGCTGTCGCCTAAGTGCCACTGAAGAGGAAGAGAAGGAGTGAAGGATTGCCGCCAAATTTCCGCCAAAGACTGGACATGCCACCCCTTTCTATTGGCCACCCCAGGCACCTGCTTCCTTCACTGATTCCTGGAGCCGGCCCTGCTTATGGAGCCTGTCATTGTTTCATTTGCTCTTTGCCTCCCCACCACAACAGCCTCCTTCTAATTAAACTCTGTGAAGCTAGGCAGGATAATATATATAAGGTAAACTGAGATGCATAGGATATGTATACAAATAATACACATAACTCCATCATTATCTACCTGAGCCACTTTTGACCTGGGCACTTTTCTTTCCCTTCACCACCACTTCATAATTCTGAAAAGTAACTGGAAGTCATTGTTCTTTCAGGATAAATTTGGAGGACTTTCCTACCATCCAAGCAGTATATGAAGAACTTAATGGATATCTCCTCGTATATGCTGTACAGAGCTCAGACTTGTTCCTTTTCTGAAACCGCTACCCCTACTAGCATGTTTCTGGATGCTACTTTTATTTGAGTGGTAGGTGAGAGAAAGTGGTGCTGGCAGGAGAAAGCTTTCATGAGAAGGCTCCCCTCCATGTCACACTAGCTTAATTGCTGCCAGCAACATGAAGCTCATATTAACTCATGATGGTAATGATTAGCTCTTATATTGGACATGTAGCACTTTTCCATCTGTAGAGTTGCACTCTTGAAGAAATCAAATTGAGTGAAATGTTGATACCTAATTTACTTTTCACCATTTATGATGTTTGTATTTCACTCAGCTCAGCTTGAGAGCTGTAAATAGATCAGATGACTTTATTTTTGGTTTTCCGTGTCCATTTCTAGTGAAACCTGGAAAAAATTCTGGTGTTCACTAAAACTATCTGGGATGCTGGGTTTGTCCTTCAAAACTTGGATAGTCTTAGAGAACCTGCTACACCCGCCTGTCAGTATATCCAAGGCTAGGAAACCTTGCATCTGCAATGTGTGTTTGGCAGACCTCCCAGTGAAGGTAGTTCAATCAGCTTCTAGTAGTGACACCTGTTTTTAATGAAGAAAGATCCAGGTGAGTCTTCAGCAGCTGTGTTATCTCAGGCAGAACAGGAGTGAGAAGCCTCACTTTTTTTCCTAGGCCAATTTGTGTGGCTTCCATGCCATTCATTGTGAGGGCTGATCTTGTATTTGGCATCCTGGTAGACAGTCTGTCTAATTTAGGTACATGCCCCCCATTATCTTAGCATGTCAGTCTTTAATGTATTTATCCTCCCCCAGGAAACTGGGATGTGTAGAGATTTACCTGAGGTCGAACAGGAGGGAACTGAAACTGGGTCTCCCCCCCAGTCTCAGACTAGTGCCCTAACCAATGAGCCATCCACTTCCATCCCAGTTAGGAGATAGGCCAGCAACTATATCACTGCTGCAGTACAGTCATCCTTGAAAAGGGGCCACTGTCATAATGAGAGAAAAACAAATAGTGCACCACACATCCAGTTTTGTTTTAAGAAATCAGTCCCTTTTTTTCTTATTCTTAAAACAACCAATTTACAAAAAAGAAGGACCCAGAATCTTGCAAGATTTATCATGGTTTCTTAATAAAAAATTAAATAAACATAGGTAGTGCTGTGGAGATTTGGGTTTAACTGATCTGAATTGCTTTACTTTTAAAAATTAAAACATTCATATTTGGCAAATATTTTAGATACATCTTATTATCATTCATTCTTGTTCAATTTGGGGGAAGGCAAGGAATTGCACTTGTGTTGATTCAGTGGACCCATTACTTTAGTGAATGAGTGTTTTTTTTCTCAGAGTGCCTAAGAAAAAAACATTTGGATTTGCTAGAACTCGCAGCAGTGCTTTGGTCCGTCACGCGAGGTAAGAACAGGAGCAGTAAACACTCCCCGCATCTCCCTTTTTGCAGCTGGGGTGACCCTGGAATTCAGAATAAATATATCAAACTTGCATTCCTTGTGGTATTATAATCATTGCCTATCTGCAGACAGTGTGGATGCACCTGCCTTTAAGGTGATTCATGCAGTGTTTGAGTGAGGTGTTTGTTGTGGGGAAAAGCTCTCCAGCTTGGCTAGCCAAGAACTAGTATAAGTCATTCAACCATATATTGCTTTTTTTCCTGAATACATATGGTGATACAAATTGATTCTCTGAGCGTGCGTTATACAAATATTGTGCCTTTGGGAGGAAAAGAAAACATTTCAGGTGTGATTTTTGGTTATACCTGTATTTATAGATAATTTGCTTTAATTTTCTTTTGGGGTGGGGGAAGGGTCTTCATGGAGTCTGGGTAACTTAAGGAGACCAAAGAAAGATGTTCCTAAAATTCTAGACACCTTCTGAATAAAGTATAGTTTTTGGCTAGGTATCCCACATTATGTTGAGAATTTCCGTGCAACTACCTTCACTACTCAGAGGAAATAAAGTTTCAGAATGTGTTTTTTGGTGTTGCTGTTGGTTTGAAAGTATATTAGTGCAAAATGGCATGACACGAATTGTAACAGGTGCTTTCCAGATGGTCTAGTCTTTAATTCTTCTTCACTTTTTTTATATGCTACATTGGGAATAGTAAAAACAAACCTAGAAAGAAACATTTGCCACTGGCTGGACTTAAAGAACCCCCAAAATATTAGCTATGGCCATGTCTGGTTAATATGATACAGGGCACTGCAGGGCTAATAAGCCTTAGTAGTATAAATGTGAATCAAACAAACAAAGCCCTCATCCATGTACAAGGATCTGTATGTCTTGTGTGCGAAACATAGTCCATAAATCCAGTCTCTGACCTCTGGGAACTGGTTTCAAAATCCTGTTGAAACTGGAATATGCTTTATTAAAACAAAACAAAACAAAACAGAACTCCATCCAGGGAGAGGAAGTGTAAAAAAATCTTCAAGAAATGCCCATGAAATTAAAATTCAGATAGTCTTGGCCCACTTCCTAGCTGGTAAAAGTGCAATAACATAAGACCGTATGCTGCTAATATATTTAGTTCAAAAGGTGTGGAGATATGAAAGAGGAATTAACTACCTGTAACAGATCTTTGGTAGAATCACAAGGGGCAGATAATTTTTCGGGGTTTATGGCTATCTGCCACCATCATGTCACCTGTGTTCTGTGATTCCCACCAGATCTCACAAACTAAACAGACTTGGGCTGGGCCAGTGATTGAAGGGAGGATCTCTAAGGAACACTTAAATGCTACAGGAAGTGATGTTTGTGATACAGTAGTGTTACATTCATGTCACAGACATACAGAGAAGTTAGATAAAAACATAAAACACTCTTGCAGGAAGGTTGCCGTGTAACACTGCTTTATGGTTGAGAATTCAGAAATCACAAAAATCCAAACACAGAGAGACTTAGTAGGTTGCACCCTAAAGCAGAGAGGCACAACTCAACCTACCTTACACTAAACTGGCTGTTTGTAGACTGACCAAGAGAAGCCAGATCCCATGAATTCCCTCAGAGCCCCCCTAGCCTACAAGCAGAAGTAGAAAAACCCTTATAATTTAAAGTGATAGCTTGTTGGTCAAACATAGTTTACACCACAAATAGGTGACACACTTTTCACTGTGTTGATTTGATCAATGCCTTAGTATGGTGATGGTGGTGGTGTGCTGCTGAAGGTGCTGCCTTTTGAATATGGGGTAAAACCATGGCCCTGGTCTTGGTTAGTAAAAACCCTAAGTGCGCTTTTCATAAAAACGAGGCTTTTAACTCCATTGTCCTCGGCAAACTGAAATAAGGTAATTATAATCTTCTAACTTTTGTATTCTCCTGCAGTTCAATTCTGTTTCAATTGGATATGATATATTTTTTTCTTCCTGTCCTAAATTGTTCAATACTAAAACACTGTTCTGCCTCAGAAATAAGCAGCATAAACTGGGTGAGAAGATAACTAAACCTACTCTTTCTTATCTCATGGGAATATTGTGAGGATTAATTCCAGCAGCTCCCATTGGCCTGGAGCAGCGAACCGTGGCCAGTGGGCACCGCGATCGGCCGGACATGCAGACACAGCAGGTAAACAAACCGGCCTGGCCCTCCAAGGGCTTTCCCTACACAAGTGGCATCCCAAGTTTGGGAAACACTGGTATATATATATTTGATCATGTATTACTTTACTTTACTGTTTACAGTCTAGTTGGACATTTGTTACTGAATGATGAATTTTATGGACCATAGTGTAATGGTGTCAAGTATCAGAGGGGTAGCCATGTTAGTCTGGATCTGTAAAAAGCAACAAAGAGTCCTGTGGCACCTTATAAACTAACAGATGTATTGGAGCATGAGCTTTCGTGGGTGAATACCAGTGTGTACTGTTAATTCACATAGTAGAATCCCTTTGTTAAGAGTGAGGCGAGGGGAAATTTCATAGGGTGAAATTGCATGTATTTATATTTGTAGTAATAGTAATCAAAAGAGCCGCTTTAGTCGTGTATCTTTGAGTAGTACTGTTGTATCAAACAGGCAAGGTACGAACAAGCTTCAACAGGACTTTATTTTTACAGTGGAAACCCCTTTACCAAGCTTCTGCTGCACACTCTGTAACTCTCACTCAACCTCCTCCACTCCTTCCCCCCTCGTTCCTCTTTTCTGTGCTTTCAGACTCCCAACAGCCAGTGTTCCCAGTTCTAATAATTACAAGCACATCTAAACACCACAGCTACCTATTGAAGATTTCATGACCTTAAGGGCTACATCCAGGAGACAAATGGCCTCGATGGCTGCTAGCCCAAACAGGCTGTGTGGGTACTTCTGTCTACATAGTTGCAGATATTCTGAAGTGTTACTTAAAAATAACTGTTGGTCACCATCTGTAGTGACTGGACATAGGAGAGTACTGGAAAAGGAGGAAAAGCAACAACAATATCTTGTAATTGTGAAGAGCTGGGTATGTTGAATATTATGTGACTGCCTATGACCACACCTTCACCGGGGCAGAATCACTGACTCAGCCCTGGCTGGCTAAAAGGGATTATTGCTGGATGCATTCTCTAAAATTCAGAGTCATGTAATGAATGTTAGCTATCAGTCAGTTGGAGAAGCATATGTAAAGAACCATATAGTCCAAAGATAGGTTCTTTCTTGTTTGGTAGCCATTTCAGGGCTCAGCATGAAGGACAAGAATGTCCATCAGGTTTAAGATTGCTCCTGTTTCTATCTTTTTAAAAAAGAAAAGGCTACCAGGGCTGCGAGGAGAGTCCACTTGTATTCCTTCCCCCTGGAATAATCATGGGGGAAATGTTCTTGCGTCACATTCTTTCCCCCAAACCCAGCAACTATATAAAATGTTTGTACATGGCCTATGGACTGTCCAGGACTTGAATCTACTTAAGGGAATTAAAGACACAGATTTGGTAACTCCTATGAAACAATTCCAGGAAAGACAGTCATAGAGCACAGGAGCTTAGTTCACATGCATTCTCCTAAACCTCCTTTTCCCCAATTGCATACGTGTGTTACTTAGCTTCTGTGCGAAACCTCAGCATGTAAAGGTCTTGGTTGTCCTGGAGATCTCAAAAACAAACTGTAAACAACTAGAATAACTGTGCAGACAATATCACTGGACTTCCAGTTTGACTGGCTTGAAGGGTATAATTCAGGTAGCTAAGGCCTTTAATTATTAGAGTTACTTTTGAAGCATGCTTTCTTTCTGTCCTTTTAGATACAGTATAATCAGCCCATAAGAAATGGTATGTATAATTATGGTGTAATTCATGCCTAGAAACTTATGGATTATTATATGATGATTCTCAATTTAGACTACAGTTATAAAATGTTTATATGAATTTTGTTCAGCTAAGATAGACAAAATGAATATATTGGTATATATCAATGAGGACTTTTGGAGGAAAAACAGATGCCGTTTCAAATCTGCATTAGAATATATGGATATTTTAGTGAGAGACAGTGGAAAAAATTGTTAAAATATGTGCTAAAAAACCTGAGGTCCTAATTAGAGACAAGATCCAAGAGTTAGCCTTGGCCGGAGTTGTTCATTGCCTTGAAATCAAGCATAAGTTTACACTCAGTGCACTGGGCAAGGGGAAGTCAGTGGAACAATTCATAGAAGGAAATGAAGTCTCTGTTGGGCAAAAATATTCATATATAATTTTACCTGCGATGTGTTGGGTGGATTGGAATGTAGTGATAGGGGGATCAGGTGGGCCAGAGAAAAGGAGATTACAAGGCGCTAATGGAGGGCTGGATTCCCAGAATGTTGCCAATGGAGGGATATTTGGTGATAGCCCTGATGTCTGGGGAGAAGGAAAGAAAGGAATCAAATGGGATACTGAAAATTCCAGCTTGAGAGAAGGTGAAGATGGTGATGACTTCACCAGCATTGGTGTGAAGGAGAAGGGGGCAGACTGGACATACTGAGATTAGTTTTGCCCTGTTGAGGTTGAGCTGGCAGCTGGCCATCCAGAGGGCTATGTTGGAGAGACATTAAAAAATGCAGATGATGGAGGGAGGGATATTTGTGAGCCAACAGTGTAGAGGTTATAGTGGAAACTGTGACAGTGGATGAGATCACCCAGAAATAAGGTACAGAGAAGGAAGCCAAGGAAGACAGGGAGAATTTTTTTTAATCCAAATATTTAAAATTCAAAGTTAATAACCCCTCTGGGTCTCAGTGTATCTTGTCTTATCTTTTTCTGTCTTTTAAGGAATGGCTTGCAAATGCTTACTAGCGAGAATGCATTTACTGCTATCCATAATCCCATTACTATTAATGGGACTTGTCAATTTAGGCAGCATTTTTATGCCCCTTAATGTGCGTTTGTATGATTTGGTCCTTAGATTGCAAGAACCTTGAGACAGGGTCATTTTTATTTGGGTCTTATACAGTGGTGAGCATGCTCACTTCACAAATCGTTCAGTTTGAGCCTATAGAAAGGTGCGGTGGGTGCCTTGTTCTATTTAAATTTAATGAAATTACATTTTGCTTTTGGTAAAGCACAGCCCATGGCTGTCTTCACTCCAACTAGTTTTTCTTTAACCAGAAGTTAAAGAAGACTTTTCTGAAGCACACGCAGTAACAGTTAGCTTCTCCAAATGAATACACTTTTTTTAAAATCCTTTCATATTTATTTATCACAGTTATAGGCAACACTTGTCTTGCATTAAATACACATTAGATCGAATTGCTTAAGGGAAAAATACATCATGGTCCCATCAAAAGCCTTATTTAATAGTTTCAGTCTTGTTAAATACCCTAGCATATTTATGGCAGCCTTTAGCTGCAGTACTTTTGAAATATAACATCAAACAGATAGGGTTTTTTGCAATTTTTGTTTTGTTTTGTTGCAAAGATAGAGCTATACGCTGACTGTTTGAAGTAGCATTTCTGTGGGGATTTTATTATTTAACTACTGTACAATTGTCCCCTTTGCAAATGTATTTAGTATGGGATTTTCAAATTAGTCTAAAGGAACTGAATGGCCAAATACCATTGTTTAAGGACTGGAAATTGGCAAATATCAGAAATTATTTTGGTATCTTCAGCTATTTTACCACATGGAGTTTTGGTTTTAAAAACAGAACTGGAGTGGTTTAGATGATTTCTCTGAACCATCAAAGTTAGGGCTGAGATCCAGATGAATGGTGGTTGTTTTGACTAATCTGTAGTAAAGATAGTGAAGAGGTACTGGAGAAAGTCGAAGCACGCCCATGGGAGGTCCATCGAAGCCGCGGGACCAGTGGACCCTCCTCAGGCAAGCCACCGAAGACAGCCTGCCTGCCGCCCTCGTGGCACCGGCAGACTACACCCTGCGGCTTGCCCCCCAAGCACGCGCTTGGCGTGCTGGGGCCTGGAGCCACCCCTGTCAGTCAGTCACAATGAATTGTCACAAAGTTCTTTACATGTAATTTTTGTAATATTTTAATGTATTGCTACAATGCATATTTAGTGGCCTTTACTGTACATTCCCACTTGTGTGGGAGTCTAGGGCACAAAGTGAGAGAGAGGATGTGTAAATAGGACTACGGTCTGATAATGAAAAATATTATAGCGTGTTTTTTTGTTCACCAAAGAGCATTTTGTTTCCATATTCATATTTGACCTATTTTGCTGTTTTTAAAAATGTCATCTAGCTGCTACTGGGCTAAATTATAAAAGCACTACAGACCATCTTTAAATATAAAAATTGCAAGGTTTTCCAACAGCCCAGAGGGCTCTATTGGCTGAAAATCTCAAGGTCAAGCTTTCTATGAAATTAGATGTCTCAGTGGCACATAAACGCATATAATAACTAATAATTTCATTTTTACTGTTAGGAGAAGATTAACTTAGGATCAAAGGGTCACATCCTCAGCTGCGACAGAGGAGCTGTCAAGGCAGCTCAGGGGGACAGAAGGAGACACCAAGGTGGTGTTTTTGCCCTCCTAATCCTCTAGTTGACTCAGCTCTAGTTCAGTGCCAGTTTGGTTCCCTGGTGCCTCAAGGTTGCTCTAACCTACATTGTCTTCCTACAGCCCCTGCGGTTGTTCTGGCAGCCAGCGAAGTGTCAGATGAGAGGGGAGAAGGGTAGGAGCTGCCAGGTGTAACGTTGGCAGCAGCTTGGGCTAGCCATCTGGCTAGGTCCCCAGGGGGATCTCCCTGTAGAGAAGAAATCCTAAGGATCCCTGTAGAGAGGGGAAATCTCCATTGACTGGTTAAGTCAGCAATCAGACAGCTTTTTGCTACCAGAGTGGTACAGAACTATTGCACAATGGCTGGGCCCAGAGCTTTTAAATAATGTTACCCTTTTCCTTTAATGTAAAACTTTGTCACTGTATAAGAAAACTCTCCTAATTCTCCAACTGAAACTCTTCTTATGGGAGTTGTCTTCTAGTTCAGGGTAAAGAGAATGGCTCTGTGATCCTTTTGTGTATGTTGTGTGAAACAAAAAAAGAACTCCCACTAGGGGCCATATAAATTTTAGTGGAAATTCAAGACATTCGCAGAAGAACAAAAGATGAAAGGTCAGCCCTGAACTTGGGAGTCTCTCATACCCCAGCCAAGTAGTAATGCCAGCATGACAGAGGTGTATGCCAAACAAGCAAGAGAGGGGATAAACAGAGAACTGGAGAAACTAACAGATCTGGGGCTGTAATGCATTAGCATGACAGTGAGCTTCCAAATTTATTCTGTGTTTAAATATTTCTTTAAATAGCTTTAAAATATCTAAATGGGTGAACACCTGCATTTCTTTGTCTTTTAATTACTTTTTCATTTTTCTTGGGCTTCTTACAGTTTCTACTGTATCTGTAGCTTGCTTCTCCTTATCACAGCACTCTGAGGGTACGTCTACACTACAGGATAAATTCGAATTAGCTTAAACTGATTTTATAAAACAGATATTATAAAGTTGATTGTGCGCGTCCACACTAGGCACATTAATTCGGTGGTGTGCGTCCGTGGTCCGAGGCTAGCGTTGATTTCTGGAGCGGTGCACTGTGGGTAGCTACTGTAAAATAATGAGGCCAATAACGTCGATTTGCATCCACACTAACCTAATCGATATAGTAATATCTATTTTAGCATTACTCCTCTCGTTTTGTAGGAGTACAGAAATCGATTTAAAGAGCCCTTTAAATCGATATAAAGAGCAGTGTAGTGTGGACGGATGCAGCGTTAAATCGATTTAACGCTGTTAAAATCGGTTTAACAGCGTAGTGTGGACCAGGCCTGTGAGAGTCATGAAAGCAATGCTGCTTTGTGGCCTGCTCATTCCCAATCTACTTACTCCGCTGAATGTCCTGTTTACATCCACCTGAATCTCCCCCAAACTTCCTTTTACCTCCTCCTCTGCTTAGAGAAAGAAACCCAACCACCTTCCTCCATCTGTAATCTACTTGGTATTGATAAAGAAAACTTTATATTTTAAAAAAGTTAAATTAATTTTAAAAGGTTTTTCTTCTTCTACCATGTTAAATCTGTTCACCCCTTGCTTAGCCATACATTTCTTTTGAAAAGTGTCTGTTATCTCTGATTTTTTTTTTTTTAAGCAGAAAGGCTTCTGTCAAATCACTTATATCCATCAGATCTTGGAAGCAATAATTTTCTGAGTCCAGTACTATCGTACATGCCCATGTCATATACCAGAGGTTGCCTGTATCAGTATATTGAGTTCCTTTGATTTACTTAGTGCACTGTTTTTGGCACAAGATATTTTCTGTGCAGAAAATTAAAAATTAATGTTTGTTTCATGTTTATGCATTATCTCATGCCTGTAGAGGATATTCTGTCCCCAGATCAGTTTCCCATCTTGCTCTGGTTTCCCCCAATAAGCCCTATGTTGCAGAGTCAGACACTGATATGAAGTATGTAGATTGCTCTTTTTTGTTTATTTTGATGTCGTGATCACAAAATCTCTAAAGCTAGGCAGCAGTCCCTTCTTCTTCCATATTCTGAGCTAGCAAATTCTTTAGGGATGTGTGTACATGTCTCTGTGTGCTCGTCCATATACATATACAAGGAGGCAGACTTAGGCACTGCTGCCTGTGAGAAGAGGGTGCTCCTTTTCACCAGGTAGCTGAAGTGACTGGCACCGGGCATTGTGTTCTCTGTGTTATCTACCACTCACCATGAGCTATAGTAGCTGGGAACTCAGCAGACCTTTCTCAGGTTACAACTATCCTGCAGCAGGGAGCATGTCTCTCAGCTCAGATACACAGATATGCACTAACTTTGCTTGAGCTAGCATGCTAAAAATACTTCTCAGTGTAGCCAGGTGTAGTGCAGACAGCAGCCATCTGAGTACGTCCCCAGAGGGCCTAGGTGGGTTTGTATTCAGAGAGCTAGTCAGAGCTGTAGCCCATGCTACCCCCAGCTATACAGCTTTTGTGAGTGCCCTGGCTTGAGCAGAGCTAGAACATGTCTACCTGAGCTGGGAAGCACCCTCCTAGCTGTAGTGTAGATTTACCCTCAATAGGCACTGAGCCTACCATTTCCTATCTTTCTGAAGTGTTCAGGAGGGGGAAGCTTTGTGTCATGCAACCAATTTTCTCGGAGGTCTTCTAGGGAAGCCCTCAGCCCTTACCTCTCAGATCTTTCCTATTAACTAGATGGCTTTTCCTCTATCATGAGACTTCAGGATGCAACAAGTAGAGTCGTTTTATAGCTTTCTGTAAGATATTTACAGTGATATGTCCAAAAATGTGATAAATCTTCCATCTTGGTGCATACCGCCTCTTTCTCTCTAACCTCCCTGAAACTCGCATTGCACCCGTCCACTCCATTCAAAATGCAACTACTAAGATCTTCCTTTTTCTTATTGTTCTAAGTATTTCACTTCCAGCCTCAAATCTCTCAGTTGGCTCCCCCTTATTCACTGTATCAAATTCAAACATCTCTTCGCTTTCAAGACCCTTTGCAGGTTTCCCCCCCTCCCTGTTTAACCAGTGGTGTCTCTTATCTCACCATCAAACCTCTTTGTTCTACCAATGATGTTACAACCCTTGACCATCTTTTTTTCCCTCAGTCATGTTTGTCTTCTTCCATGCTACCCACTATTTGTGAAACACCCTTCATGAACTGATTTGAAGAGCCACTACCCTTTTTTTCTAATCCTTCCTCAAGACCATCTCTTTCTGTGATACCTGCAGGAAAGGTTAAAGCTCGGGGCAATCAGGAATAATTGCTGTGCATTTATTTATCTATTTTTTAAAAACCCTCAATATGCATAATATATGTGAACAAATCTGCTATACATAAACATGGTATCTATTTTGATTGTATCCTTCTCCATCTTTGATAATATTGCTTGTCATCTTACGCTCCATTCCTGCAAAGACATATATGTGGTTAACTTTACGCGCTGTGCGTAGTGCCATTGAAGTCATGACTACAAACTCTCTCTCTCTCGTTCCATCGCTATAGTGTCTGTGCTTTTTATGAGAAGATTGAGCATTAAAGCTACAGATAAGACACCAAAATGACAAAACTGTTTTTCCTACTTTAAAAATTGAATTGTGCATGCTTCTACTCGAAGGAGCTATTTACAGCTTGATAAAAGGGCATTTACTTCTAAGAGAAAATCAGTTACCAACTTCAAAAATTCTTCAGTTTTCTGGGGGGGGGTTGTTTTTGTTTTTTTTTTTTACTTTTCATCTTTACATCACTATTGTTTTGATAGTTTGAAATATAAATTTGTGGTTCTAATTAAGTTTGAATAGCAAATAAAATACAACCTCTTCCACCTATCCCCTCCTTCCCACAGCCTTGGCAACTGGCTAGTGAATGGGAGCTGATGTCCCTTTATAGTTCAGTGAGTACTTTGTCTTATTGCCAAGTGTTTGCAATGCATATTTTCATCTTTGTGAAATTTTTCACAAAAGCATTGATAAAGCAGGGCAATGTTTAATTCGAGTACTTAATATATGAAAGAGAGAGGGGAAAGTAAAATATTGAAATAGTATATACTATTTAAGAAGAGAGTGCTTAATTTTACTGTCATGTTCTAAAAGTACACAATTATGTAATGCCTGCGTGTTAGTTATTTTCGATGGATTTCTGAGGCACAAAGGTGCTTGCAATATGGTACAGCATTTTAAATGTATGGTTTGGCTCAAGTTTTAGATCTAATATTTATGGTTGGAGAATTTCTTTTGCTTGGAAGTGTTTGAATACATGTAGTGGTGTAGAATGAAGAAACCCACATCTCAGAGGACAAAGGTAATGTTGTTGTTGTTTTAATACTATTTGAAACAGCCCCAAATGTTATTGAATGAGCAATAATGATTTTGAAGGAATTAAGTTTTACAAAATTATGATTTACTATTAATGTATTGTTAATTTCAGCCGAATGCACTTTATGCTAATATGAAATCCTTTCCTTCTAGGTAATTGGATTCTGCTGAGCTTCAGAAAATACAAACAATGAAAACAAAAACATAATATCTATTGGTAATATTATGCAAATTGGCAGATAGGCAGTAAATCGTAGCAGTCCCTAAAAGTTTCTGCTAAGTGCACCTACAGTTGTTGTTCTCCTTTGGGGCAAAATATGTCTGTGGTTAGTGCTATTAGCTTTGACAGACGAGACATAGAAAGAGGATGAGGGGAGGGAGAGGAGAGATACATTTAAGATTTTTGTTTCTACAGTACATTTATTTTGGTTGGAAACCAACAATGTACACGGCAAATTAAAGTGACAGCTATGGCATTTCCAACTTCCCTGTATTTTCAGATTTTGTGATTGTGAATTCATTAGACTGCCCTTCAATTTCTCATCCAAATTTGTTTCTGCTATGCATCAATAGCTGATGTACATTTGCATATAGGACAGACATGCACTCTGATAATGGAACTATATTGACCTGATGTACAGTAGATTCTGCACCTTTTCCTAACAGGTTTTTTCCTTGAGCTTTAAATCTTACAGCTTTATTCAGGTGTGCTAGGTTTTAAATTGAGAGAGCATCAGTCCAATCCTTTAAAGTATCCATTGCTCCCAGAGAGATGCTGAATGCCACCAATTCTCGCAAGTCTCAAAAGGAGGAGGATTGGCTATGATCAATGGTAGTCCATTAGTTCTGTGGAATGATCATGTAGCTGGAAGTACTGAGGTAGCTTGGCATTGCATGAATACTACTGCATAATACATAACTAGGCTGTGCCTGACTCTCCATGTTCTTTTTCATTTCCCCACGGAGATCAAGGACTCTTTGTCATACCTATATCTCTTGAACAGTTGCTCCTCTATCAGCACTGGACAGTTTATTTACCTTGTACTCAGGCATTGCCATCTTGTCTCCAGAGGTGGCTCTAGGCCCCAGCACGCCAAGCATGTGCTTGGGGCGGCATGCCGCGTGGGGCGCTTTGCCGGTCGCTGGGAGGGCGGCAGGCAGGCAGCCTTCAGTGGCATGCCTGCGGAGGGTCCGCTGGTCCCGCGGCTCCGGAGGTCCACCGGAACCGTAGGACCGGCGACCGGCAGAGTGCCCCCCCGGCATGCCGCCGTGCTTGGGGCAGTTAAATGTCTAGAGCCGCCCCTGCTTGTCTCTCATTCAGAAGACACATCACGTGTGGAAAAGGACACATTCTGCCACCTGCTAACAGCAAAAGTCCAGTGAACTCTGCTTCATGGCACACTGCTGGTGCTCAGAGATTTCAGTGCTGTGACTGGCTGCGATCAAACTGGGATGTGAAAGGTCCTTCGGTTTGGGTTCCCCAAATGACCTCACTGCTCAGCTTTTGATATTTTTTGCTGCCAAGGGCTTGTCTGTTACGGGCTTCTGGTTTAGGATCTGGATTTAGGTTCACTGGATCTGGATTCCAAACAGTGGATATGTCATGAAGGAAATGGACCACATGCTGGTCAGAAATGGCTCCACAGTGAAATCTCACCACGTCTTTGGAAGCGCAGAAGTACCAGCAAACTCAGACCATAGACTAGTTGTCACTCAGCTCTCGCTGTCTCTTCCAGCTTCTCACAAACCAAATGTTCGCCAAGAGTACAAAGTCCAGCATCTTTCTGAGGATACTGTTGTAGTCATGCAATACACACAGGCCATCAAAGATCAGATAGGTAACTTTGGTATCCTCTCGGCTGACAGGGAGGTCACCTAGAGTGGTGTATATAATGCTGTATCACATGCTGCCACTGGAACAATCGACTTCAAATGATTGGGCAAGAAGCCTTGGCTTTCTGAAGAGGACTTTGATATATGAGCAAAAAAGGCAGATGCATGCAAGCAGGGAGATGTCCAAGAATGTAAATGGCTGAAACACATTTTCTGGGCTGTGGCAAAACATGACTGTGAAATCTTACAGCTACATCAACTCCCTGGCTGATGAAGCAGAGGATAGCCTAAAGTACAACAATCTGCATCCTGCTGACAGAGCTATCACGTGCCTGGCTGGCAGCCATAAACAGCCTTCTAATATCCTCATTATAAAACCAGACGGCTCTCCCAGCTCATTGACAGATGAGGTCCTGGACAGATGGAAAACACATTATAAAGGCATACTGAACCACGGACCTGCTGATGACTGTCTAGAGCTACGTGACCTGGCAAGCTGCACAGCTGCAGATCCAGGGACAAACACTGATCCTTTGTCACTCTAAGTAGTATGAAAGGCCACTCAAAAGTTATAGAATGGATATGCTACTGGACCTGATGGTATTCTACCCAAACTGCTCAAAGATGCCTTGGAATCAGTGAGCGTCGGCCTTCATCAGCTGTACTCAAAAGTGAGGTCATCAGGCAAAGAACCGTCAGAATGGAATGATGGCATCATAGTGTCCCTGAACAAGGGCAAAGAATCTCTCATTAAGTGTGACAGCTTGTGACGCATGGCCAGAAAGGGTTAAACATCCTGAAAAATAAATAACCCTCAAAAGAGTGGGGAGATAATGTTTGTGTGTGTGTGTGTTTGTGTGTGTGTGTGTGTGTGTGTGTATATGTGTGTGTGTGTGTGTGTGTGTATATGTGTGTGTGTATATATATGTATATGTGTGTGTGTATATATATGTATATATATATATAATGAGTAGAGTCAACAACGTAATCAACAGTCCCTGTCTGTATTCACCTTTCAGTTAATAAGAATTGGCTGTAAGATCTGGAATATTCAGTAACCTGGGAGGTAATGTGTCCGATCCTTTGGGATTGGTAGAACCTTTTCTTTTATATGATTAAATAAGATATTCAGGAATCTTCATCATATTTGACTTAGGTACCTGGATGGAGACCTGAGGCTGGATCACTTTAAGGGAACTGTGTTGTTTGGACTTCTGAGTAACCAGTAAGGTAATAAAGAAGCTGTTTTATGCTGGCTTGATAAATCTAAGTATTTTAATATCCACCAGCTTTTTGGGGATTGTATGCCCCATTCTTTGCAGTTCACCCTAATTGAGTGACCTAGGCGGGACCCCAGTCACACCAGGGCAAAGAATCTCTCATTAAGTGTGGCAGCTACAGGTAGATCTTGTATCGAGCCCTGGAAAGGTCTTTGCTCACGTTCTGCTCGGTAGGCTGCAGCTGCTTCTTTACAGACATTGTCACCTACAGCAATCAGGTTTCACTACAGGGCAGTCAACAATGAATTTTACCCTTACTCTCCAGCTTCTGGCAGGTCTGTATTGAAAATTTAATTACCAGCTTCATGTGGCATATTTAGACATCAAAGCGGCTTCTGATTGTCAACAGGTCAGCACTTTGGCTCACACTTAATATTTGGAACACCAGTTCCTTTCTGCTAAATCTGGTGTGCGATCTTCAAACCAGTACCCAGTGCGAGTGTGTGTACTGGTTCATGGCTTTTGTCGTGTTTCTGCACAAACTCAGGTGTGCAGCAAAGATTCAGTCTTGCCCTGAGATTGTTTTGTCAAGCTATCGACTGGATATTAAAACTTGCCAGTCCAGATGTCACAATCACAGTTGGTCAAGAAGTGTTTTGCAACCAAAACTACACTGAGGATGCTACTGTGCATTTGGAGAAGTCAGAGATTTCCAGTCCCACCCTCCAAGGTCTCCAGGATGCTGGGATTGAACATCTTATGGCGGAAGACCAGGATCCAAAACCTCAGAGCTGGGACACCAGAACCCCTGGCGCAGGTGGGGTCAAGTACCATGGAGAATGTTTGATGAGTTCATATACCTAGTCTGCAAGCAGACTTCAAATGGTCATAGCAAACTGAACATTCTTTGATTAATAGTTTTTGCTGCCTCTGCATGAAGTTTATGTCTCGCTTATGGACACAAATGCATCTTTGCACTGAGACAAAGTTCAGGATAAATCAAACTACCTATATTGCTGAACAGGTCAGAAACCTGGACCCTCTTACAGGCAGATTTGGAGCAGCTAAAGGCATTCCATATGTGCTGTCAGCACCAAATCCTGACATAAAGTGGCTTGAGTTTGTGCAAGACATAATTTCTCAGAGATCTGGCCTTCCTTCTGTCGCTCATTATATTCAAAGCATCCTTGCATGTTCTTCGGATGTAGCCAGTATACTGTGCTATCAAACTTTCCATTGCACATGCACCCATTCATGCATCAATCTTACTTATCACTGCCCTTGGGGTCACCCCACAGATTCGTGGATTTGCAGAACTGAGCCAGATCTGAGAACTTCACTACGTGATGTCTGTTGCTACAACATCAAGTGTGGTTACTTTGGATGGCACAATAGTCCTTAGTAGACCTTGTGTGTTTCTTAATGATCTCTTTCCCCTCCTCTCTCATTTGTGTCTGTATACAGAAGTTGAACCCTTTCCCCAGTGGTTGAGGGTACTATTCCCTGTTGTTTCTGTGTCCTATTTCAGGATTGCTTGCATGGAGTGCACACCAGTTGCAGCTGATCTCATTGCTTTGAATACACAGACATCATGATGATATCCTGTTTGCATTAGATTATTGATCTAGAGATTTGCCCCTGGTGCACAGTAACGCTGTCTTAAACTGTTTCAGTCATAATGACTTCTGGATACCTATCCCACAGTTCCTGGCCTAGCCCCAAGAAACAGTAACATCTGAGAGATTTTCAAGGGCCACCAGAACTTTTTGAACCTTTTATGCCATTATAACCCACCCATGAGTGTATATTACAGGTCCCTGTCTGTTCCGATCCATAGGGGATGTAAGTCTGTTACTGCACCAGGAAGAAAGCATTGATTCTTTTGCTCAAGCTATATTAGCTCACATTTTAGTTTTGGAACTCGTCAGTTCAGTTCCCGGTGCATTGACAAGGTGTTGGCTGTCATGCTACTCCTGCAGCCTCCATCCCTTCACTCAAACATTGTTTGTTGTAGGCTGAAATGGTGCGAACTAAAACTGTATTCGAAACATTTGGAACACTTTTGGGTATGTATGACAGGTGACTTGCAAGCATGCTCGGAGCACCAAACAGCTCTATGAATGGTGCATTTCTGTAGTATGCACAAGGGAGGGGGAACACCTGACTCCACTTCTTTTTACAGCTGAGCTGTTCTAAAACTGTGGTGTACAATTTTCATTGTAGCCCTGTGGCAAAGTGCCCAGTGATCCACCTCTCTTTATCAAACAAAACCTCTTGAACGTATGGCAACCTGGATTTGTTTTGTACAGCCATACAAAGGAAATAAAAGGAAAATATAGCCCTTGTACCAATATGAGGGTATATCTACACTGTGATTAAACACTTGTGGCTGGCCTATGCCAGCTGACTCGGGCTTGCGGGGCTCACGGGCTGTTTAATTGTGATGCAGATGTTTGGGCTTGGGTTGGAGCCTGGGCTCTAGAATCCTGCAAGCTGGGAGGGTCTCAGAACTTGGACCGCAGCTTAAACAGCCCTTGAGCACCGCAAGTCCAAGTCAGCTGGCATGGGCCAGCCACAAGTGTTTAATTGCAGAGTAGACATACGCCAAGACAGCTGTTCTCAACTGGGAGTCTGTGACCTCTGGGGGTCTGTGAGCCCTTTTAGGGGGGCCGGGGAGCCCCTGTGCCACTCCACAGGGCTGAAGCCGGGAACTGTGGGGCTGAATCCTGGAGCCCTGAGCCCTGGCTCCCATGTGGGGCTGAAGCCTCGGTGCCCCCCATGTCCCATGGGGCTGAAGACAGGAGCCCCAAGTCCTGATGCTCTCCGTGGGGCAGAAGCCCTGAGCCCATGGGTGGAGTTGGGGAGACGGGACATTTCCCCTTCAAACGGCAGTGCTTTACCCAGAGCCAGACAGACCTGGGACCGCTCCACACAACCCTCACCTCCTCCTCTCCTCCTGCCCCTGAGGCCCACTCCCAGGCTAGGTTGGAGGTGGGAAGCTGGAGTGGGGCAGCGCAGGGCAGCTGCTGCTCTGGCTGGTGCCATGGAGCAGGATCTGCTGCATTCCCCCATCAGCTGCTACTGGTGGTGCCCAGGGTTGCAGCTGTTCCTCATCTCCCAGCCCTCTTTGACTGCTCATGCAGCCAGTAAGAGTTGGCCAGGCGGGGGGGACCCATCTCAGGGGCTGGAAGAACCCTCAGGGAGCAGTGACCACACAGGGAGCCCTCCCCGCACATAGCCTCTAGCTGTCCCGTCCCTTCACTTTGAGCTACACCCTACCTGCACACAGCCTCTAGCTAGCCCTCCCCTGCACCCAGTGATGAGCTGCCAAAATCTTAACAACCGGTTCCCTATAAAAAGTTCTGATTTAAGGGGGAGAGCAGGGGGAGGGGCCAGAGCCAGGGGAGACATACCCATGGGACCGGGGGCCCCTGCAGGGCCTGGGGCAAATTGCCCCACTCCCCCCCCCCCCCGGCAACCCTAGAGCTGCAGCCCTTGGTGGCAGCTCAAAGCAGCAGGCCAGCTCAAGGGCTGAGCTGAGCTGCTCAGCTGCTGGCCATGCTGTGGCTCTTCGGGGTGGGGAAGGGGAGGAGGGCCTGGGGGAGACATCCTTGTGGGGCCAGGCGCCCCTGCAGGGCCTGGACCAATTGCCCCACTTGCCCCCTCCCCTCCGGCAGCCCTGGAGCTTGCAGCAGGACCCCCCCTCACAGACACACCTTGCTGGGCCACTCAAAAAGCAGCAGCAGGACGACTACCGAGCTCAGCTGAGCTGCCCAGCTGGTGCTAGCAGCTGGCCACGCTGCAGCTGGGGGGAAGCAGGGGAAGGTCCGGGGGAGCCTCAGCATCCCCAGCTGGGACTTCTGGGAGCAACAGGATGGTCTGGCCTGCGGACCGGAGTTCTTTGCCCATCCCCTGACCCTTTAACAACCAGTTCTCCACGGAGGTCAATTTTATCAACCGGTTCTTGGGAACCGGCTCCAGTTCACCACTGCCTGCACCCTGAGCTACGTTCCTGCCTGCACATGGCCCCTGACTACCACTTCCCTTCACACAGCCCCTAGCTATCCCCACCCTGCATCATGAGCTGTTTTCAAACTTTTTGAGCTGAGCTGCCTCCCCCTTTGAATTATAATTTTTGGTTGCATGCCCTCTCCCACAACCCATACAGGCTGTGTGAATTGTTGAGGTGAGTTGGGGGTGAAGGTGGCACTCAGTCCCTGGACCCCAGTGTGTGGAGCTGGCCCATGCCCTGCCAGCCTCTGCCTCCCCAAAATAGAAGTCAAACTATGCCTATGCCTGAGGCCACCCCCCTCCCCGGCCCGGAGCCTCCAGGGCCCCCTCCTCCCTGCTGGGCCCTGGAGTTTTTATAGCATGTGGGGGGAGGGGATCAGAAAGAAAAAGGTTGAGAATCCTGCTCTGAGACTTGGCCTACTGCACCAGTGGGAACTCTCATAAACCAGAAATGGTAATCTATTTTAAAGCTTGATTGTGTTTTTAGATCTGTGTGCCAGCCTTACAGTGTATATACTCAGGCATTGTATTTGCAGGCAAAACTGGACTAACTGATTTTACAAGGTATGAGCCTTAGTTTGCATGTCCATTTGTGTGATTCTGGAGAAGGAGGCATTTGTATCTGAAATGTGTTCCAAAGCAGGCTAATATCACTCTATTAGCTTCTTGGGAAAACATCCTGAGAATAGTTAGGTTAGTTCTTGTCTTGCCAAATGCATTCAGTGGCCATAATCATTGTTATGAAGTCAAATACATTATGTTTCTTCTTACACAATGAAAAATAAGGAATTAAGACATTTTTAGAGACTTCTGATCGGTGTTAGTGGCAGTGATTAGAATAGTCTTTACCTAGCATTTTTCCATCATATTTGTATGAATATCATTACCAAAAAATGGTAACTATCTGCAATAAATAATTGCTTCTGGTAGACTGACATTTTGGAAAGCAGAGTGGCTATTTGAAACCCAAGCTTTACAGCTGGCTGCAGCTGATTATCAGGATTCTCAAATGGACTCATCTTCTGTTTGTAAGCAGTTTAATTCTGTACCTAATTTTAATCTGCAACCTCTGTTCATGTCTGTTGTGCTAAAGCATGTATTAGCACTTAAAGGGAGACTATGGCAGTGATTGTTATGTTACAAATTAAACAATATGAATTCACTGCAGGATCGGATATAATTGGAAGAGGAGAAGACAGGTTGTGAGGTGTTTAAACAAGGGTTTTATACCACGTAGCTTTGGTAATTAGTAAAAATGTGAAGGCAAATTATGAATTGTGAAAAACATGGAAAGTATAGCAGCTGGAATGCTAGAAAATGGTCTGCAAATGTGGCCCGGCCTTGTTACGAAGACTTAACAGAGGTTAAATGGATGTAAACTTTCTCTGGAAGGTCCCTTTTTAAAGTAGTAGATATCTGGAGGAGGTGGGCCATCTAATTAAAACTGACAGAGAAGATTTACTTTAGGTTATAAATGTATGACATTTAAATGCATTATTTGAAGATATTGTACAAATTGCCATTTGTCAACCTCGTTAACCTCTTGTGCATGCCTTAGTTCTGTACCTAATTTGAAACTTCTACCAAGTAGAAAACCATGAGAGATTAATATCATTGTGTCCTCTGCTGAAAAGGGTGGCAGTTCCATTGCACATCCTGCAGGAATCTGAAGTGTCTGAGGAGTTTAACCAAATCCTGGATTTCTTCCTATTTAAAGAGGGAATCTGCGTAGTCGGGTTAAAGGGTGAAAATTCAAGTTTGTTTTAAGTATGTTTCTTTCTAAGTATGAATCTTAAACTGCTGGAAGCAATTGCAATGGTAGGGATGTTGATCTGTCACCATGGAAGAGGCATACTTTAATTGTAATAGCAATATCCCTGTTCAATTGAAGAATTATGCTAGATGCAAGCAGAGTAGTAAGGAAACAAATAGATGAGATGGTCTGGCAAAACTTTGATCTTGAGCTATCAGTAATATAGGACTTGATCTCACACTATTGAAGTCAATGAGAGTTTTGCCAGTGACTTCAGTGAAAGCAGGATCAGGGCCATTATGGCCATATACACTGTTGCTCCTGCCCTTCTTCATCCAACTCCTACTCTTCTTTGTCCCTTTCTGCCTCTGGATTGATTGCCCTCCTTTCCCCACTTTGGCAGTGTGGCCACACCTCTGTGCTAGCAAAACAATTCTCACATTCTGTCATCCTGATGGGATCCACACCTGCAAGTTGGGAGGGTTGGGTTTAAAAAAAAATATGGAGTTCAATGTCAGCCAGATTGACATTGCTCTATAAACTACTGTACATAGCAGTATCTCCTTTTCCTTTGAGAGGGGGATCAGGCTAGAGTGGCGCCCTCCCCAAGGTGCGCAGGGAGCAGTGGTTTACCTGAGTGCCACTGGCCTCTCCACCAGCTCAGGTGAGGTCTTCTCCTCTCATCCCTCTGAACTCCAAAGGGAGTGGGGACTCTTAAAGGAACTACTGCTTTTTTTTTTTTTTTTTTTTTTTTTTGCTGCCAGTCCAGACAAAGCCCTCCCACCTTGAGATTGTGGGGTTGCATTCTTGAAGATAAATCTGGTGATCTAATGCTCATACAGTCTTGGAAAGTCCCTGGTGGATCTTCCTTATTCTCAGAAGAGGTCAACAGAGTGACACTGCAGCTTTGTGTGAAATCTTAGCCAATAAGGCTTTTAAGGGAATACATTCACAATATGATATTGTGTTATAAAGTGTCAGTGTTATAAAGAATTCCATTAATGTTGGAATCTGAAGTCCACAGAAAATACTGTGACTCTTGAAATTATACCCTTTAGCAGAAAGGGCAAAGATTACAAATGGATCTGATTATTTTTATAATTTAAACTGTACTTTTTAAATATAAAATGTAATCCTCTCGTTATTTATAGGTTTTTCTGTCTTGTTTCCTGTGATGTCTTTGCAAGTGTGAAGATGCTGCATTGCATACAAATTTAATAAAATGTTTTAAAAATTTTAAAATCTGAAGTGTCAATGTCAGTTTTGAAATAAAACACTTTTTTTGCTAGCGAATCTGCTACTAGTCCAAACTTCTGAAAAACATTTTGCTAAATCACAATTCACAACACTAACAATCGCACTTAAAGAGAAATTATAGCCAAAAAAAGTGTATAATTTCAACCACATGCTCTTATAAGAACTGTCATCTTCAGATTCTAAGTTTAATGGAAACCTTCAGAACATAGAAGAGAGAAGTCTCTGATATCACAAAATATATCTACATATTATATATTTAACAAAGTTACTTTTCTGACTATAACTTCACCATTAGAGGAATTTATGAATGTTGTAAACTAGGATTTAACTAGATTGTGCGTGTGTGTGTGTATGTATGTATGTATGTATAAAGCTTGAGGAGCTCACTAACAAATTATTGCAAAAGAACAGTTTATATTAGTATATATCATGAAGGTTCCATATTTGCTCTATCAATGAGTATTTAATATTAATTTGATTAGTTTAGGAATCAACAGTATGTGTGTGGAGCCAGCCTGCTGCAATTCAGCCTAGAATTTAAAAATCAAGTTTTTGTTTCTTACATCATCATCACAAAGGTCTAGTCTACACTTAAGATTTAGGTCAAAATAGTTACTGTGGTCAGGGGTGTGAAAAATCCACCCTCCTGAGCACTATGGCTATGCCGACATAGGCTCCAATGTAGACACAGTAAGTAAATGGAAGAATCCTTCTGTTTACCTAGTTACTGTTGCTTGAGGAGGTGGAAACACCTGTTCTGTCATTGGAGGCTGCATCTACACTTTGCAGTTACACCACATAGCTGCAGCGATGGAGCTATGCCCCTATAGTTTATATAGTGTGGACTTGGCCTGATAAACATTCAGCCAATGTTGCTTATGTTATTTTAACTTGGTGCTAATATATAAGGCAGAGTAAAATTTAGTTCTGTCTTCCATAGCTTTATTGACTCTTCGGTACCAACAGTAATTTAAAATCTGTTTTTGCTGATCAAGTAAGAAGATATGATTCAAAGATGCATGAAGAACAGAAATACCTTTTAATATTGCCATTTCTCTTACTAGAATTTGACTGTTAAAGACATTGGAACAAATTAATAAAAAGTGTCATTCCATAGAAGTCAGTGGAGTTACAACAATGATGCCATTATACTAATTTTAGTTCCCCAGAGTTTAGAGATGCAAATTCTGTGGATTTACACACGTGAGAGATTAATTTGGCCCAACTATTTTGTGTATCAGCTTAATAGTGATTTATAAATATGTATTGAGAGAGATGTATATTACTTTGCTTGTATTGCTTGTTCATTCAGCAACCTTAAATATACAAAGAAAAAAATCCTACAGCCTGTTAAACATTTGGAGAAATGTTAGGTGGGGTGAGTGAGATAACATTTCTATTGCTTTATATTGTATTTCTCACAGTATCAGTTTATCAGCTTTGAAGCAGTTCATAGCCTCTTCAGATGCTATAAGGTCTTACGGAGTTTTATACTTGGGCTTATGATTGCTTCTTCTGGATACTTAACTGTACTTCAAAACGTGGTTGTAAATTACCATTTTAGGCTGTGACGCCTAGGTCACAGAAATTATTTCTGTTCACCCAGAGGTAGCAGTTCCTAGTTTTAGGAAATGCTTATCAGATGGTTTGTTACATGTTTGAATACAAATTAACACCTACCATCAGGGAACCAAAAGTGTTGTCTCATGAGCTTGCAGGTGTCAGGACTCCTAAATAAGATAGAATTTTTTTTTGTCCCTGCCTGTAAATGAGGCAACATTCCCTTATGGAAAAATCTTATAGAAATTAACAAGATGAAAAGAATTGTGTTCTAGGAAATGTATTAGGGTTCTGTAGGAATTACTCTAAAAACATACAGAATTTTGTAGTTTTTTAATAATACTATAGAATTCAAAAGCATAGCTATGATTAATTAAATTATATTGAATGATTAAAAAATATATAGTAGGTAATCTTCTGTTGCATTTTATAGAATATTTCAATAAGAGATGTATTAACTTCTTATATATTTTCATTTTATTAGTGGGTTTTCTCAATTACTTTAAAAACTTGTGGGGAGGAGGCTTTTTTCTTTTAAAAGAATCATTAAAGTGAAACTTTATAGTAGAGCACTGTACCGTGCTGAAAATAACAGATCCTCATCAGCTAGTCAGAACTGCAGTGTGTTCTAAAAGACACGTGAGTGAACAACCTTCTGAGAACTATGACAGTTTATTTGGGAATTCTGGATGGAGAATGGCTGATTGGGTGCTTTAAGCGGGCAGCAGGGGGTGTATTTGGCTGGCTGGCCGACTGAATGAAGAGTAATGTGCTTTATGGCTGGGGGTTGGGGCAGATGAAAACTGCTGCAAAAGGGGCAGCGTGGTCGCTGACTCATCCCCTGGGAATGAGGGATTTAAAAGGGGCAGCCCTGTGCCTTAACCCTCCCTTTTGCAGGAAGCAGGCTGAGGCAGCACTCACCCTCCCTCTCCTTTAGGTAGTGAAATACCTTGACTTGCTGTAGGCATTACGCTAGCCGTCCCTTTTTTTTTTTTTTTTTTTCAGAGGGATGTGAAGGAATATTTCCCTTGCCACCATATTGGCCTAGGTGGAACTGGGTTTTTTTCGCTTTCTCCACAGTGGGTTCGGGAAGGGCTCTGTTCATGCATGGAATGACAGGCAGTAGAACATATGTCGCAACTCATTATTTAAGTGTAGGGAGGATGTCCAGTGCACGTAATCCGTAGGGAAGGTATATAGTGACCTGATAAATGGCTTGGAAAAAGGACTTAAAAAGAGATGTTCGTTATATGAACGGAGTGGGAGGGGGGAGGGAGGCGGGCAGGGATTGGGGACTCTTATGATTGGTACGGCAAAGAGCCAACCTGCCCATGATTATGGCCCACCTTAACCCTCCTACGAAGGGGGGGTGAATGGTAAGTCCCAGCAATGGATTTGCTGGAGGGGCCTTGATAGGGGAAAAAAGAGGGAGCTGGTGGAAGCGCCTGGGTAATTACGGAATAAAGAGGGAGTTACCTGCACTGTACACTTTTATGTGCTGGCCATCTAATAATAAAGTTGCGGCCTGATTAAACCCATGTCAAACATCTCCTGTCCTTCTTCTGATATAGCCAGACAAAAGCTCATTTAATCTTTTTCAATAAGCTGATAGTTAAGTGGTTGAAGCTAGTAATGGGCTTCCCCTCTGCATCACTGAGGCACTGTCGATGCACAAAAGTTGTACCACTTTAACAAAATCAGTACAACTGACTTCTGTCACTGTGTTGTCCATAGATTATAAACTTTTGGGGGCAGAGACATATTTGTAACTTGCCATTCACTTTTTGCTCACTAATTAAGAAATAAATATGTGATACCTGGCTGAAATATGCACAGCCACACACCATTTTTAATACAGAAGCAAGTCTTTCCCCTGCAATTCAAACTGAGAACTCCTGGGGTTATAGGTTGCTGCTCATCTTCTAAAGTTGAGTACCTGACAGAGGAGACTGTTGAAATTTGGAGTCATGGTGAGCAGAGAAGAAAAATGAAGGCATACTGAGAGTGAAGGCATGTTATAATTCATTAACTCAGGGGTTCTCAAACTGGGAGGCGGGACCCCTCGAGGAGTCACGAGGCTATTACATGGGGGGGGTCATGAGCTGTCAGCTTCCACCCCGCTTTGCCTCCAGCATATATAATAGTGTTAAATATATACAGACATGTTTTTTAATTTATAAGGGAGGTGGGTCGCACTCAGAGGCTTGCTATGTGAAAGGGGTCACCAGTAAAAATTTTTGAGAACCACTGCATGAACTCATCCATGCAATCCCATTGTTTTCTAACCATGAATTGGCTTTAGTAGGCTAGCACAGGCATAACTGATTGGAACAGATTAAACTGTTCTGTTGATGATTCACAAGAAGGAACTGACGTCTGTGTGTTTTAGCTGTGGTGGCTCTGCAGGGGTAAGAAGAAGAAAGAATAGTCAAATATTATTTTATGCTAGAATATGCAAAGGAGCTTAAGCTAGCCCACTGCATTTGAAATTCAGTAGTAGTGGACATCTAACTGTTTTAGGCTCCTTTGGAAAGCTCACCCTTAGTCAGATATGACATGGAACATCCACAAGGAACAGATCTAATCAGTAGGAATATGCAGTTTTTAGAGTTGCTTTCAGAGTTTTATTTGTTCTTCTTTAAACAGCCATACTGCTTGCCACTTCATTTGCCCACATACAGTGGGACTTGATCTTGCAAACCCTTGGTGTGGAATTCTCACTGAAGTCCTTCAGAGCTCTGTACGCAGAGTGCTCGCAACTTTGGAATCAGAATTTTTATTTGACCGTGTTACCTCTGTAAATTTTGCATTTAAGTAATTCTGTCCTAGTCCTCCTACTGTAAAATTATTTCTAAGTTTTGCCCAGATATCAAAAATCCACCTGGAGTTGTACTGGAAAATGGTAATCACCGTATAATAATGAGGAAAGGGCCTATTTTGAATTTATTGTGAGGGAAGATTTTTTTTAATGAAAAGCTATAGAAACAAAGATCAAAACTTTCAAATGTGGGTGCTAAAGTTAGTCACTTAGGATGGGATTTTCAAAAGTGTTTCGTGTTGGCCTAACTCTGCTTCCACAGAAGTCAGTGATAAAACAATCATTGACTTCCATGGGAGCAGAGTTAGGCTGATGCAGAATGCTTTATAAAATCCCACTGTTAAATCTATCTTTAAGTGCCTAAATAAAACAGCTGATTTTCAGAGGTGTTCAGCACCTGTAACTCCCATTGAAATGTCTATATATGTATTTAGGTACATAGTTTAGACACTCAGGCTTGAAAACTTTGGCTTGTTTCTTTTTTCAAACTGAGGTTTTAAAAAAATTGAAATATTTAAAAATAAATATTGTATATTATGAAGTATATTAATTAGCTTTGTTTCTAAAAATACACAAAGGTTTTTGATGGCTAGATTTTTTAAAAATGTCCCACTCTTTGCTGATATAAAATAAAAAATGACAGACATGAATTTATTCTGGCTAGTTTCAAATTTGATAAAGCACTAAAGTGTTCTTTCTATCTGAACTGCAACTGCATAATCCCATCTGTAATACATCTTTACATTTTTATACTTTAAGTAATGTGCACTGCTTCTCTAGGGGTTCAGTTTCTGTGTATTTTATTTGTTCAAGTGCACTTGTACTTGGCTATTAATGTAAAAATCCTTCTTTTTTAACAAAGAACTTGTCAATACAATATTTAATTCACAGTTTAACTTTCTAAAGTATTTTTGGAGGAAAAAATACTGCCTCATATGTTTTTGGTTTGAACGATTAATGTGGGAAGGCATATGGGGCCTGATCCAGCATTCATTGAAGCCTTTGGGAATCTTTCTATTGATTTCACTAGTCCTTAGAGGGCCATTGAGAATCAGGAGGAGGCCCATAACTCTTAAGTATTAACAGAGTACATTTCATTTTTCTTCTATGGAAAATGCAGAGAAATATGGCTAATCCTGATATATATTTGAAATATCTTCCACCTCCTTCCTCCAAAGAAACGAAAGCTAGCGAAAAATAGTCTGGGGTTCAGCTGACTCAAAAGAAAGACATGTTAGAAGAGAATGGAAAATGTACAAATTATTTTAAAAAACCCTCTCCTTATTTTTTCCTTATGTAAAGAACTAAAGTAACTAAACGTGGGTACAGGACCATGTGAGAATATGTGATATGATATATTTCCTGGGTACTGACTTAAAGCTGTTAATACTTTGATTTGAATTATGGAGTTTTTCATTGGTTGTATTGAATTTACAGTAAAGTTTATATTGTGCTGATTACATTTATTTTGTTTTCATTATGGTTTCCTTCACTTCAGAACTTTTCCGAAGAAGTCAGTGCAATAGCATGTATATAAGACTCTAGTCGAAGAGCAATTTTCACCTCTTTACTAAGCCATTTTCTCCGCTCACAATAACAACTATTTCTTTATTATGGGATTAGAGAGTCTGTAGATTTCTGAGTGATTGAATTTAAAATACACTAGTACTCCCACACTGCCTCACCACCCAGAGCACAGATTCGCTCTCCACCAGGATCCCCAATCCCATCCACATCTAGAGCTACAGAGGATCCACATGAGGAAGTAGAGGAGGAGCCTGCACCTGAGACAGAATCTGTCATGCCACCCACACCAATGATGGCAGACGACTTCAAGCAATTTCAAGAGCTGTTCAAAAGGGTGGCAATCAGCCAAGGCATTCATTTAAAGGAAGTGCAGAAGACACAACACTAACTCCTGAAGATCCTCCAACCTTTGGCAGCATCAAAGATTATACTCCCTATAAACAATGTCATACTGGAACCCACTGACACTATATGGCAGACACCAGCCAATGCCCCACCAACTTGTAAGAGAATGAACAGTAAATATTTTGTCCCAGCTAAGCACATGGACTTCTTATTCTCTCACCCACAGCCTAACTCCCTCGTGGTTGAAGCAGCGAACCACAGAGCAAAAGAACCCCAACACGAGTCCACACCACAGGAAAAAGACCTCAAAGATTTGATCTCCTGGGTCGCAAGGTCTACACATCATCCACTTTGCACTTTAGAGTTGCCTGTTACACTGCTCTTCTTGCTAGTTATGACTTTGATAACTATAACAAACTATTTGAATTTACCTCTGACATTCCTGAGGACAGAAGAGCAGATTTTAAATCGGTCCTCATAGAGGGACAACTAGTATCCAGGACAGCACTAGAAGCATCCCTGGATATGGCTGACGTGGCAGCCCACACCATGGCCACTGCAGTGGTGATGCATAGGGACTCATGGCTTTTATCATCTGGCATCATTAAAGAGCTGCAGATCACAGTGGAGGATCTACTCTCTGATTAAAGAACTCTTCTCGGCAAAAACCGATGAAGTCCTTCACACAATGAAAGATTCCAGAGCCACTTTGCGCACACTGGGAATATAAACTCCCCCTTCCAAGAGAAAGTGGTACCAACTCTGTGCCTCGCTCAGAACAATACAACCACCCACAGTCTAGGGCATACGAGACTAGGAGGAACGGAAGCAGACCTAGCTGAACGCAGACAAAGCCAACTGGAACAAACCACATCCCAACCATTGGGAAACAAGCCACAATTTTGAAGGCTTGATCGAGAGTCTGAGTGACCACTCCTTTACACCAGTGCCTACCTGCCCATTTGGCTATCACCTCCAATGCTTCCACCATGCTTGGCAACAGATCACACAGGACCGCTGGGTTCTGGAAATAGTAGTCAGGCTACTCCATCCCCTTTATTTCATGCCCCCTTACCCTAACCCCTTCCCCATCCCTCTTCAGGGACCCCTCTCACAAGCACCTACTACAAACAGTTACGTGCGATGGAACCAATTCCAACACAACAGAGAGGAAAGGAGTTTTACTCCCGCTATTTCCTGACCCAGAAAAAACCCAGAGGATGGCAACCCATACTAGACTTGCAAAAATTCAATAAATTTGTACGCTCCCAAAAATTCAGGATGGTCACGTTGGGCACAATAATACCTGCGCTGCAACAAAGGGCCGAGTCTCAGCCCTCGACCTACAAGACACATACTTCCATATCTCAATACATCCAGTGCACAGACGATTTCTATGATTCACAGAGAAGCACGACAACTTCCAATACAGAGTGCTACCATTCGGTCCCTCCACAGCACCGAGAGTGTTTTCCAAAACTCTTGCAGTGGTCGTGGCCCACCTATGCAAACAAGGGATCATATTTTTCCCGTACCTGGACAACTGCCTTATCAAGGGCCGATCGTACGAAGAGACGCAAATGGCCACAGGGTCTACCATCACTCTTTTCCAAAGGTTAGGACTGCAAATAAATTTCCAGAAAGCCACTCTGATACCCACACAACAAATAGAGTTCATGGGGCTTACCTAGACTCAATTCTGGCCACATCCCTACGAGACGTGTTCCTAATCCCATGGAAAAAGATGGACTCATGTATGCATTCCCACTGATTCCACTGATGCACAGAGTCCTCCACAAGAACAAGGACAACATTGCCAAGGTTATATACTTATCACTCCAGCATGGCCCAGACAGACTTGTCGATCTGCCCTCCAAGAACTCTCCCAATGAGACTGGATCTTCTCTCCTAGGGTGACGGTCGCATCCTCCATCTACAACTGGAGAAGCTCCATCTGAAAGAGTGGCTCCTCCATGGGTTCCAAGTGCATGAGCTAGCCTGTTCGAAGCAACTCACACGTGTTATTACGCAGTAGACAAGACTCCACCCTCAATACTTACCTGCCAAAGTGGAAACGATTCTCTGTGTGGTGCTTGCAGAGAAACCTCACACCCTGCACCATGCCCCTTCCCAATATCCTAGACTACATTTTAGAACTAAAGAATGATGGACTATCGCTCAGTTCCATCAGAGTACACCTCATGGCAATCAACGCCTTCCATGAAGGCCAAACTAGATGGCTTCTTGGTTTTCACACACCTTACCACGAGAAACTTCCTCTACCTTGAGGTACACCCCCCCCACGCCCACATGAAATTTGAACATAGTCCTCTGAGGACTCATGAGACCTCCCTTTGAACTGCTAGCTACCTCCTCCCTACTACACATGTCTATGAAGGTAGCATTCCTCGTTGCTATCATATTGACGAGAAGGGTAGGGGAAATAAGTGCACTAATTGCCAACCCTCCCTATACTATTTTCTTTAAGGACAAGGTCATGATGTGACCCCACCCTAAATTTCTTTTAAGGATGCATCTATCTTCCATATCAACCAGCCAATACGCCTCCCTACATTTTACCCAAAAACCCACAGAAAGCAACACTACATACCATCGCCATCAGAAGGGTGATTGCCTTCTCTTTGGACAGAACTAAAACATTCCGTAAATCCCCTAGACTATTCGTGTCCACTGCTGAACAATGGCTTCAAGGGTGCTACTATTTCAAAACAGCAGCTTTCCAAATGGATATCTGACTGTATTAAGTGATGCTACGAGATCCAGAATATTGAACTCCCTGAAGGCATCAGAACACAACTCTACTTGGACTGTGTCAACATCCATAACATTCCTTCACTAGGTACCTATTATTGACATATGCAAAGCCACTACATGGGTGTCAGACCATACGCTTGCCAAACACTACACCATCACACGACGCCAGAGCGGATGCCATAGTAGGTCTTACAGTACTGTCTGCTACTACCAAAAACACAACTCCAAAGTCCCCCCAACCCTAGTGGGTACTGCTTTACATTCACCTGGAGTGGAGCACCCACAGGGACAGCACTTGAAGAGAAAGAAAAGGTTACTCACCTTGTGCAGTAATTGAGGTTCTTCGAAATGTGTGTCCCTGTGGGTGCTCTAGTACCCACCCTCATCCCCTCTACTTTGGAGTTCAATTCAGAGGACTCTGTGGTGGAGAAAGAACTGAGAGGGTTGGGATGAGTGTATGCCAAACAGACTGCAGTGATGCCTCAAGACAGCAACTGTGCATGCGTGTCCTGATCAGGCACTGCTACCGAAGATCTCTGATCAATGGCACCGGGATGCACCGTCACCTGGAGTGGAGAACCCACAAGGGACACATCTCGAAGAACCTCAAGTACTGCACAAAGTGAGTAACTTTTTCTCTTCCACTCTACTCCATGCTGCTTACGGTCTCAGCTGGAGTATTGTGTCCCATGCTGGGTGCCACGTTTCAGGAAAGATGTGGACAAATCAGAGAAAGTCCAGAGGAGGCGACAAAAATGATTACAGGTCTAGAAAACGTGACCTTTGAGGAAAGATTGAAAGAATTAGGTTTGTTTAGTTGGAAGAAGAGAAAACGGAGAGGGAACATGACAACAGTTTTCAAGTACATAAAAGGTTGTTGAAAGGAGGATGGAGAAAAATTTTTCTTGCTAAACCTCTGAGGGTAGGATAAGAAGCAATGGGCTTAAACTGCAGCAAAAGCAGTTTAGGTTGGACATTAGGAAAAACTTTCTAACTGTCAGGATAGTTAAGCACTGGAATAAATTACCTAGGGAGGTTGTGGAATCTACATCATTGGAGGTTTTTAAGAGCAAGTTTGACAGACACCTGTCAGGGACGATCTAGATAATATTTAATCCTGCCTTGAGTGCAGGGGACTGGACTAAAAGACCTCTCAAGATCCCTTCCAGTTCTATGATTCTATGATATCACTGTCTGACAACATGACTAGTTCTGTATGTATTTTTTACTGTAGATCTTGCTGAAAACTCTGCAAATACAGATGTGAGTGACTTCTGTGCAACACTTAAAATCAGCTGTGAGCTGTATTGAAGAGTTTTAGAAAGAGAGAGAGCACACTATTACTTTAAATTAGATTTCCATTACTCTGTGCACTCACTAAAGTCTGAAAAAGTGAAATGCCAAAAATGTTGGCTTACATTCCAAGACAGTTAAAGCTGTACTGAAAAACAAGCCTCCATTTCTGTTGCCTAAAACTGGACTTATGGGTGCTTAGAAGCTCTGAAAATCAGACCACAAATCAGACCCCTTTATAGATTCTTAAAATGAGCAGAAACCATATACCAGACATCATAAAGATAAAGGCTGTATTCAAGGACTTGTGGAGCTTCCTGGGAGAGCTCAAAAGCCCATAAATTCCCATTGAAATCAGCAGAAGCCGCATTCTCTCAGAATATTCCCTTTAATGAAATTGCTTTCTTTTGTAGTTTGTGTTAAGTTAGGGATTTATGCTTTACTGGAGCTAGAGTTGGGGTGATCTTCTGAGTTACAGTGTAAAAGCACTTACTTTTGTAGTTGCAAAAGTAAGTAGATGAAATCATAAATCTGAAGCCTTAGAGAAGTCGAACTTTTGTGTTTCACTCTATTCCTTGCAAAAAATGTGGTTATTAGTGTCAGTGTAAGTTTAAAAAAGGATATGTTGTAAAACAAATGACTACCTTTTGTTAAAAATAACATTACTAAAACTGAAATAATTAAAAAAATGAAAAGTATATTAGATTTTAAAACTGCTTAATTTATGGCATTTCTTTTTGTTTGGAGAATCAAAATGAACTATTCAATTTGGGTCAGTTGCTGATTCAGTTTGTCATGTGTGGCACAAAGTCATAGGAGTAGAAAAGCAGCATTCTGCTGTGCTCTGGTGTTTCCCAGCTTCCAGAAATGGCCCCAGTAGGGGCCATTTGCAGCCAGCAGAACCAAGATGCTCCTTACCTCGATCTGCTCTGGAAACCAAGTGGTGCTGAGGATCTTGTCCTTTCACTTTTGTTATAATTTGTTTCTAATTAGTTTAACGTTCAGGATATCCTGTGCTGGCACAATCCCACGATGTGTGGGGTGCAAGCACTGCATGGGGAAATGCTAATTGGTTTAAAACAAACTGCTTTCTTTTGAATTTTTTCAAAGAAAATTCCATGTAAACATTTCTGTTAGTCTGTAAAATAATATTTTCACAAAATTTAAACTTTGGGACAAATTTGACATGATGTTGTCCTTTCCTAAGCCCTTAGTGTATTTTTTCCCTCTCTAAACCTGAAATCTGCATGCAAAAAGTAAAGGGGCTATCAGTACTGGAGTTACAGGTGAGAGCAGAAATGTCTTGCTCCTGTGATGAACTGCCCTAGTACTGTATGGTTGTCATTTCCATTTTTGGCTGATCACATGGTTAAAGTAGTTCTCCTTTTATTCAATTTAGTATGAAATTATATTTTTGGCACTGAAGGTCCCAGGTTTGATTTCCCCCTGACAACCATAGGGACTGTATGTGTATACAGCAATGTTGTGCTACACTAGCAACTGCAATGCTGCTGTCATGAGTTCCATGCTTCCCCAGAGAGAGCTTTTAGCACAGAACCTTTGTGACTGTAGCCACTTTCTTAACTAAACTGTACAGAATACAATATGAATGTAGTAAGTTTAATTCTTTTTGGAGTAGTTTTACTTTTTCGATGCTTTGCTTGCTTTGGCTATGTTTTTTGTTTTAATTGCTTCCAGTTATACATTTTTTTTTACTTTTTGCCTGAATTATAATCAAGGCCAGTTTAAGGAAGAGATTTTTAACTAATACAACAACATAGTAATGCTTTAATATTCTTTTACACTTCAATTGAGCCTTTCATCCAACTACTATGTACCAAATCACCTTTACAGATATTAATTAAGCCCCATTACATTCCTTTGAGAGATACATGTTGTTTCAGAGATGGCTAAGATGAAGAACAGAGAGAAAGTGGATAAGTATCATTATCTCTGTGTATAGAAACAGAGACAGAGCAGGAAAGTGATTTATCCAAGGCCACACAGCTGCTTAGTGGCAAAGCTAAGAATGGACTCCAGAATTATGACTCCCTATGACTTTTTCTAACCATAGTGAGCAGAGTTACAGCATCAAAATTTGTTCATTGCTCGTCTGTATTTAAAAAAAAAATCCTTGGTTTTAGATGGCAATTTTGAGCATTTAGTGCTGAGGTAGTCAATTGAAAGAATTAGGATAGTATGAAGCTTTGGAATACTATTAAATAATGTAAAAAATATAATATGCATGGTCATGTTATAGAAGATTCAGAAATATTATAAACCTTCCCTAGTTTTAAGAAATAGTGTATTCTGTTTTCTCTTGATAAAGTAATTGTTAATCTTCCAGATATTCCTCCTCCTTTAGACTACTATCCTTTGTTAATTTAAGATGTCAGATCATGAATTTTTCTTCCTTTTTTTGGTCATGATCTTTAGTATCATACAACTCTTGATAAGAACGTTTTTTGCATTAGCAATAAACCAACTGGCTCTTTCAATGAGGCACAACTTTTTTCAATGAGGCACAACTGCATCTTTAAAAGAATTTTTGCAAATGTGAGCATAGATTGTAAAAGTGAGCTGAATTACCTTATCAGTGGTTTAAATGGCAAATGTATATGCTTGCAGGCTCACAAATAGCATAGGTTTATAGCACAGTGATTTTTAAAAATTTTTTAAAATTGAAAAAATAATAGTGACCAAATATCTGAAGTTTACAGGACAAGTACAAACATTTAGCACAAAGTTCCCCTCTTCTTTTTTTTTCTATAGTTCCCAAATGTATTAAACTTGTGACTTTGTTTTCCAGAAGGAAGTAACTTTCCCCAGCTCCCTTTCCCTTTTAATTTCAAGTCTGAGGGATTTTGAAGCCATTTGAGATTTTAAGAGGTTTTATTATACCCTCCTGTTTTCCAGAAAGTCACAATTTTATCCTTTAAATGTTGGAGGCTACTCCTCCCACCTCTTTTCTACCCTCCTGACCAACTTCTAATCCCCCGATCTTTGCCAGAATTGTTGGAGAGGAGACTGGGAGTCCTGTTTTGTACTATTTGAAATGCTGACAAGTCTGTAGACACTGGATATTTGATTGTCCCTCTGAGCTTACATACAAGTTTGCTATACAGAACAGAGAATAGAATGTGGAGAAGTTATTCTGAGTGTGTGTGAATGTAATTTCAGTTTCCAAGGAGACCACTTTCTTTGTCTGAACATGTCCAAAATGATTGCCTAATTGATCTTACCATGTGGGACACTGTCTGTTTTTGTGTCTGTCTCTCTTGTACTTTCTCTCTGTTGAATTGGTTAAGAAAAAAACTAAAAAGGAAAAGTGAAAAATTATATTAAAAAAAACAAAACAAAACATTGCTAGCCTGCCTTAAAAAAAACCACCCATTTTGGACCATCCCTCAACCAAAACCATTTCCCATGGTCGCCACTAGTAAGGATGTGAAACCTGCGGTTGGTAGTATTTCTTTCCTGTCTGTGGCTATAACTAGTGCACAGATGATGCTAAATTTTTCTTTGAAAGAGACAGCTGTTCGTGCTACTACTGAATTTCCACTCATTATAAAATGAAAGGACTGACTCTCTTCCTTCTCGAAGCTCAGTCGTCTAGTTTCACTGATGTTAAAAAAAAAAAAAAAATAGATCCGGGAAGATGTGGGCAGCGACAGTGCAGAAAAGCATGCTGTTGTGCTTTTTTTGTTTGTGGTTTTGTTGGTTCTTATGATTTGCTAATGAAAGCCAAAGCTCTTTCAGATTTAGTCTCTAGACACTGGGAACTGGAAATAAAGAGCTCAAGTTTAAAAACACTCTTAGTGAAGGATGAAGAAGATTGTAGAATGCAGTGAGAACAAGGTGCTGAAGCAAAACTGGAGGTCACTGAATACAAGCATTCATCTAATTCAGGAGAACAGAGAATTAGGACCAAGTCTATGTTTCTTGCTCAGGCAAGTTTCCCATTTATGTTAAAGAGAATTTTGCCTGAGTTACAGAGGCAGGTTTTGATCCTTATTGAGAGAGAAATTGAAATGAAAAGAAAATTCAGAGTGCAAAAAAACTTTACCATGTGTTGTAGAATAAATTCAATAATTACTAAAAGAAATATTTTAAAAAGTAATAGGCATCCCATCAGTAAAAAAAGACTCTTATTTTCTTAGCTAGCAATCAGTGTAACAAGCACAAACACAAGTATATGAACATCAGTTGTATGGCATCTTTCTGTTTGTTTGTTTTTATTAAGATTTGTTTGTGATCTGTGTAGAATTGGGGATAGGGCATACTCTATGTCAATTTATCTTTAATGTGTCACACTAGGGGTAAATACCAGCTGGTGCATGAAAAAGGTCCAGGCAAATGCAAGCCAACTGAAGAAAATGGGTGTTGAACGTGGACAGCTTGAGGGGCATAGTTTGAGGAAAATTAGCTTGGAGAAGCCTCAATTCTTGATGATCACAGTGGCATTTGTGTAGTAGAATCTCATTACTTTATTTCTTTAATTAATGTTCACCTAGAAACTATTACATTAAACATGAGATGCCAGGCTCTGTCTACTTCAATTTTAAACTCTGCAAAAAAAAAAAAAAAAAAAAAAAAAAAGTGTGTGTGTGTCAGTCATAAGCCTTGATCCTGCAAACACTTACATGTGCCTCACTTTACTCATATGAGTAGTTCAGTTGGGCTTACTCATGTGAGTACAGTTAAACATGAATAAGAGTTTGCAGAATCAGGCCCATACTAAGCACTTACCTATGACCTTCCATCTGAAGATCTCGAAGTACTTTACAAACATTAGTGAATTGTCAGGTTCTTACAAGGTTGAGAAGTATTATCCTCATTTTATAAATGAGAAAATTTAGGCAGAGAGAGGTTGTGGCTTGTGCAAAGTCACACAATAAGTTTGTGTCAGAGCCAGAAATAGAATGAATGGACCAGATTATCAGGCACGTCAAAACAACACACAGTATACCTGAGTACTATACTTAATTCCCCCAACCTAGAAGGTAGCTGTGGGCCAGTTTGGCCTACGGCCCAGTGTTGCATTGCCTTAGGGCTGCTTTAAATTGGGCCAGTTTGTGATGATCCCTCTAGAGGCAGTTATGCTGATAGGTAGAAAGAGTGCAAAGTGCCATGGCTATGTCCTCTCCTGCCCCTGACAAACTCCAACATGCTGCCTACACCATTGGGGATATTTGTCAACTGCACTTAATTAAAACCTGTTAGCTAGCTTGTTTTTGTTTTTGTATTTTAAATCCTGTTTTTCCCCCTCCAAGTCAGGGCAAAGACTTAAAGATGATCTAAGTCCTTTTTGTGCCACTGGAGTGACACAAAGGGGAGTATCAGGGCTGAAGATCTGGCCTCACAGCTTTTGACTTCTAGTCTTGCACTTTAGCCAACAGGGCCTGTAACTGCACTGACAATTTTTAAAAGTGTTTTACAACTTTTGTTAAAGTAATCCAGTTTGAGCCCTGTTGTAGTATGAGCGCAGTGCTGTGGAACTCAGTTTAGTTTACAAGGGCTTAGATGTCAGACAAGGCTTTGAGATTTTCTACAGAAATGTTACTTCTGGGAAATCCTACAATACACAGCACAATAACCATTTGCAGGGGTCTTGCTTTCTAACCAAGAGCTTAACAATGAGGTGGATCGCATGTTCAGTTAATGTATCTGCATTTATCTGAGTTGAATGAACAGTTATTTCAATAGACACAAGTGCATGTATGTAGAGTGTTGCACATTCAGTGTGTTACACAAACACATCTGCTTTTATTTGAAAGTGTGATAAACACTTTTACAAAAAATATTTTTTTATCCTTCCCACAAATCAATGTGAACTAGAGGGGATTTTTTTAAAGGTAAGACTCCTGATTCTATGGCTTGTAAAGCACATCTGAACATACTTAATTCAACTTGGTTGCATAGTTTAATCAGTGTCAAATTAAATTTGTTTTTAAATGTGATGTTTGACATGTAAGGTCACAGTACAATATATAGGCTAGTTATTAGGTTCATAGGCAGTGCATTGTGTATTCCATGATTTTGCAGCCACAGTAATTTGCAGTGTATTTTATCCTCAGTGGGCAGGGTACTTCTGCACGGTTCTAATGAGCTCTCCAGCCAGACCTGCCTAACCTCCAACTTTCCAGTCTACGCTGCAGCTTTCTTGGGTACTGGCCACTGGCCAAAAGAAGGGTGAGCAGGGCCAGTCACTGAAAGTCTTCCCCCCACCCTTTAGCTCTTCTTCTATCCTTCATTGAGATAGCCAGAGGGGATTAGGGCAGAACCTCCAGCCATGACTGCTGGACAGGCAGACGAAGACAGAGAAAAAGAGGGAAAAGCTGCCATTTGCTAATGCTGAGCAAAGAGCTCGCCGCAGCCTAGCCTGTGTCTGAGGTACTGAAAGATCTGGGGAGGGAAAGAAGGGGAGGATTGGAGGAGAAGAATTTGGGAAGAACTGAGGAGTTGGCGTTATCAGATTTTTTTCTTCCTGTGATGCATTTTGAACAGAGAATACAACAGTCACAGAAAACTCACGGGCCAAAATCTTTTAGCACTTCAATTAAAAACAACACAAAAATGTTCAGTTAATTCTCCCCATGCCCAACTTACTGCCCCCAAGGTGGATCACCATCTTTTGGTCTTTGTGCAGGACCGGTGCTAGGGGTTTTAGCGTCCTAGGCGCACGGCAATTTCGCCGCCCCGCGCCCTGGTCCCTCGGCTCTCCGCTGGTTTGCGGCTCTGGTGGAGCTGCTGCAGTGGTGCCTGCAGGAGGTCCACTGGAGCCGCGGGAGCAGCCGACCATTCACAGGCACCACTGCGGCAGCTCCACCGGAGCCGCCTGCCACTCCCTCTGGCAAAATGTCGCCCACCCATAATCCTGGCGCCGTAGGCGATTGCCTAGGCCGCCTAAATGGAAGCGCCGGCCCTGTCTGTTTATGTATTGTGTTGCCTTTCTATTTAGGACACAGTCCTGCAAATCCTTACTTGTGATTGATCCTTATGCTATTATTCCCAGTGGGACTTCTCATATGAGAAAAGGTTTTCAGGATCAGTAATATCTAATTTTTATTGGCCCTCTTTAAATCAAATGTGCCTTTAAGACATTGACAAACCAACCACTTTTTTTTTTTAGGAAACTTCTTATATTAAAGAATAAACCGCAGGAGCTGCAACAGTACCTTTACTCTACCTGCTGAGATTTCAGACACACATACAGCACATTTCTTAAATGATTAGCACAGTGCTTAAACTTGCTCAGAACATGATTTTCTATTGTGATAATATTCAAAAAGTGCAAGGGGTCAACACATATACTTCGTGTATGTGTACACATATAGCTTTGTTTTGCAGTATTAGGAAATATTTTGGACTAGGTTAGGGCAGCAGAACAATTTACCACAATAGCAGATGAACTAGAAACACATTGGCTAAAACAGACTTTTTACATGGTCCAGTGTCTTCTAGCAGTAAAGAAAGCTGTGCACAAGAACATAGGCAAATATAGCAAAGGAAGGCATTTATATATTCAGTGGAAACTGAATGCAAATGTGTTTGTCATTCTTTGTCATTTGGAGGTAACTTATGCAATACAAACCACTTGATGAGGTGTTTCTGATAGGTATCTGGCTTCTGATTATGTTTGGGCTTGTCTACGCTACCACTTAAGTTGATGTAAGTTATGCTGCTCCGAGCAACATAAGTTACACTGACTTACTGTGGTGTGGACACTGCTTTATGTCAGTGGGAGACGCTCTCCCGCTAACATAGCTTCTGCCTCTCATTGAGGTAGAGTAAATATGCCAAGGGGAGAGCGCTCCCAGTAGCTGATGTAGCATGGTCATGTGGACTAGCCCCCTGTTTTAACATAATATTCATCTTTTCCTTGCATATCATTCATTAAGTAACTCATTTGACAGTTGTTTCCTAGAATTCTCTTTCTTCCCCTCACAATGGAAAAGAGTCAAATTAAATCTGTGGCCATGGGGATACATGCAGCTCATAGAACCTTCCTAAATATGGTGGTAATTTTATTATCATTAAAAATATTTTTCCATGCTCTTTCTCAAACAGTGTCCTATGTAGAACATGGTCATATTATGTTTGAATACCAAATACCTGCATTTTTTTAACTCAGAAAAAAATCAAATATTTTGGAGTCATACATTTTGGCCCCCTATGCTTTGGCAGTGTAAGTAAAATGTATTAAGAATGGGATCTTTCAATCATACTGTACTGCTGTCAGACGCAGGCAGGAATCTCTGCATCGTGGTTCTTGTAAACAAAATAAATCATGGTCAGATTTTCTTATTCCCCTGTGCTTTCTCTTGGTACAGGACATGGATTCTGCAAATGGCAGAGTGGATGTTGGTTTTATCCTTTGCGAAGTCTGAATTAGAGACATGTGAAACTTTCATAACAAAATCAGGTGCAAGAGTGGTTGATCTAGTAGTTAGAGCAGTGACCTGGAAATCAAAAGATTTGTGTTCCAATCCTCATTCTGATAACTGCATGTGTGACCTTCAGTTCGCTTTATAAAGTGACTTTCTCTGAGAGTGAATTAACAATGCACAATTGGAAATGACTGCCTAGGAAGAAGCACTGCAGAAAAGGAACTGGATGTTATAGTGGATCACAAACTAAATATGAGTCAACAATATAATATAATACTGTCGCAAAAAAATCGAATATCATTCTGGGATTTGTTAGTCGGAGTGTTGTAAGTAAGATATGAGAAGTATTTCCTCTCTACTCTGCACTGTCTAAGGCTTCAGTTGGAGTACTTTGTCCAGTTCTAGGCACCACACTTTGGGAAAGACGTGGGCAAATTGGAGAAAGTCCAGAAGAGAACAACAAAAAATGATTAAAGGTCTAGAAAACATGACCTCTGAGGAAAGATTGAAAAAATTGGGTTTGTTTAGTCTGGAAAAGAGAAGACTGAGAGTGGACATGGTAATCCTCTTCAAGTATGTAAAAAATTGTTATAAAGAGGAGAGTGATAAATTGTTCTCCTTATCCACTGAGAACAGGACAAGAAGTAAATTGCCACAAGGAAGAGGTATATTAGACATTGGGAAATACTACCTAAATGTCAGGGTAGTTAAGCACTTTGGCAGGTTGTGGAATCTCCATCACTGGAGGTTTTTAAAAACAGGTTAGACAAACACCTGTCAGGGATGGTCTAGATAATACTTAGTACAGGGGACTGGATTATATGACCTATTGTGGTCTGTTCCAATCCTACATTTCTATGATTCCCTTCATCATCCTGGGAAATAAATTGTAATACACATTTTATATTACTGTGTAAGCTATAGTTGGTTGGAAAATTTTAGTGAAAATGTAATTTTTCAGAGTCCTCCTCTCCCCTACCCCATTTCTCAGCTAATTGTAAACATTTCCAGGAAAACATGGGCATTAAAGCTGTGTAAAATATTGGCACTGAAATGAAAAACCACTTGCATTTTCCCTGTATCATGTTTGTGGCAACTCCATGAAAATGTAGTGTAATATGACATTTTTCACATCAAGAATTTCACTGAAGTGGAGAGCAAAATTCCACTCTCCCCTACCCGAAAAGATTTCAGTATTATTATTTATATGTATTGCAGTGGTACCTGGAGGCCCTGGTCTTACATTACTAAGCATTGCACAGACACATAACAAAGAAGCTGTCACTGCCCTGAAGACCATATAATCTACTACTTTTTGTCTGGTGGTTTGGGGTTTTTTTTTTTTTTGTGATGTGCTAGCTGTGTTTATCACATGGTTATGAAGTCACATGGTATTTCCTCAGGATTCCTGATTGCCAGAGCCTACCTCACATGGTCATGAGGGGGTTATCTAAGGATAGGGTTGCTAATTTTGGTTGGACGTATTCCTGGAGATTTAATCACATGACATAATCTTTAATTAAAGAGTAATCTTTAATTCCTGGAGTCTCCAGGCCAATCCTGGAGGGTTGGTGTGATGGAGTAGGGCTGTCTGCATGGGGGATGGGAGAGCCGGGGATGTCTTTAGGTGAGGGACAGGATCTTTAAGCCTGTAACCTGAGCCAGGTAGTGGGGAGGGGATTAGCACCTTGGCCTGGGAAGCTAGACAAAGGAATCGGCTGGCTGGAGGAGGGGAGTTCAGTTTCGGTTTTGGGCTGGATGAGGGGAATTCAGGGGATCCTATGCTGGACCCAAGCACCCTGAAACTCCAGAAGGACTCGATTGAAGGGTCCTGACTGTGCCTGCCAGCTCTGCTGTAACCTGCATTCCTGTTGTCCACTAAACCTTCTGTTTTACTGGCTGGCTGAGAGTCACTGTGGGTCCCAGGAAGAGGGGTGCAGGACCGGACCCCCCCACACACTCCGTGACAGTTGGCAACCTCATCTAAGGGGGTTATCAGAAGTTTTTTGTCTCAGGCCTGTGTGGGAGAAGATACATTCTCAAAAGATGACATGGCAGCGGGAAGGTTGAGGTGTTCTCCTCATTAAGGCACAGGACTTGCATTTTAACATAATTATTATTTAAATATTGTACGGCTCTGTGACCACAGCAATGAGAGCCTGATGTTCACTCCACTGTGCAGCCCAGAGCCCTGCCTCACAAAATCGAGGATGACCTTTGGTCACTGCAGCTACACCCACATCCTTACATAGGAATCTCAGCCACTTCGTACAGGGGCAAGTCTTGCCATCCACCAAAGACTTTGCATGTTATAACACACCACTGCTTCTCCTTCTCCCACTGCAGAAAGGCAGCACTGGGTTGGGGAAGAGTGTGTTGGGTAGACAAAAGGGGCGCACGTTTGCCAGTAATCTCAATTTGGACAGGACAGTCCTATGTTCTTTAATTTTGTTTCAGGCTTCCCCATCTGCCCTCTCCCAGGACTCAGAGAATTTTGGCTGCAATTCATTCAGTCCACCACGTAAGGGCTGTTGCTCTTCTGTTGCTCAGACTGGTAGAAGCTGCTTCTCTGGCTCCATCCCTGCTGGCTTTTCTTTCTCCCTGATCTAAGATCTTTGCTGCAGGGAGAAGGCAGGGGAGACTCACTCACTTCCCTGGCCACAGCAGGAATAATTTCAGCTTCCTTCAGCAATGCTGGTAGGTGCTTGTGTACATATTTGAGGTGTGCATGTGGTGATGGCACCCCTATGATAAATAATACTTATCAAGTACCTCCGACCAGCTCATCTGCCCATTAATCCATGTTCCCTGGAACAACTTCCATGATTACAAATCTCTTAGTGACTTCAGAACTCTATTATTTAAAAAATAAAACAAACACCCCTCTGCCACTACCACAACACTGCTGGGGAACTGTTTCATTTTTTAATCCAAATGTGGAATTTTCTCCCCAAAATTATTGTCCCAATGCCCAGAAAGCAACAACGGTCAATGTTCAATTTTGGCTCAGTGACGCATTTAAGATCCGCATAAAACAAGTCTTTATGGCAGTATAGTTGAGTTCCAGTCAGACTCATAACATTTGTTACTGGCTCTCATAGAGTCAGAGAAATGGAGATTTAATATCATCAGAGTTTTGTGCATCAGAAATCTATATGTGGCGTTACACTTACTGATTTTAAAAGTCTATTATTTGTCATTTTTCTCTCTTCCCCAAGCCTGTAAAGGAGGGTTTATGATACTATCAGGTCCTGGCCTTGCAGGCAGAGGGGGCAAAAAATAGTACCATGTAAGATATTTTTTTTTAAATTCTAAAATATATCTCAATATATATTTTTATTTCTAATATATATCTCGCATGAGTTTTTTTCCATAAAATATGTAGCGTATGCAGAATCCATGAGAGTATGTTATGACATTGAGGTTTTATTGGCACTCATTTCTGATATTACTCATTTGTGGCTTTACAATACATGAGCCTTGTGGCTGTCCCAGAATAATACATATAAAGCTATTATACCACAGCATTTTGCTATATCTCTGTGTAGAACATTTACAGTGTGCACATAGGGCTTAGTGTATATACTATTTAATAGGTGTAAATGTTTTTCTTATTTTTTTTCTCCACAGAAGAGCAGTGACAAAGATGGCACCTATCTTACGTCTGCTACACATTTCACAAACATGAATTTTTGCACAAAAACAGTGGTCTGCACATACAAGTGAATGGATGTGTAAAATATCCATTGACCAGAAATTTAATGGAAATGTGAACTTTGCAGGCATGAAATTACTTTACATAGAATAGATAATTTTTCAGGCAAAACTTTTGCCCTCTTTCCTGCCCCCAAGTACTTGGCATCCTGAACTCAGTGACCAAGAACTTGAATGTGTGCTGTTGAATGTGTTATATTAACAGGGCACTGTGACGAAGCTTGCCATGTCACTGCCTCTGCTGTGTCTTCTCTGTAGTTAAATGTAGGACTGCTCTCTTTAGATCTGTCATTTTAATAATTTTTACATGCTCTGAAAATCACACTAAATTATTTTAATGGATAATAAGATCACCCTAAAACATGAAACCTTAAACCCAAACTGTGATAGTGTGGGGCAGGAACTGCAGGAAAATGGTCCATGAGCAAAGCTGTTATGGCTGGAGAAACAACTTGGGATTGCCCCGTTAAGAGCATTAGACCTAATCCACCCCATCTGCAGCAAAATCACCATTTTTTAAACTAACAAGTGCTGTGAAAGTAACCAAAGTATCTGATTGCCTCATCCCAGCATATTTCTCTGCAAAATATTTTTCAGTGACAGAAGAACACTTCTGCAGGATAGATGTTCTGAAACTGTACTGCAATGAATCATAAACATCTGTTGTTTGAGTCAGGCATACAAGAGTTAAGATTATTGGAGTCCTTAATTCACCCTGCTGTGCCAAACAATGAAGAAATTATCCTTTTCAGAGGGTTTCACACAATTGGGAAATAATTCATACTGCTCTAAAAATACCACTAAAATTAGGGGTTGTGTACATATATTGGTGCAAGTACTTAGTGCATGGTTTGTATGATATTGTCACAATCTCCAGAGTGGTTACGGCCGTGAGTGCCAGCCTCAGAGCAGACTGTCAAAAAGCAGGGCAGACACTCCAGACACTCCAAACTGGTTCTGTGTTCTATAGTTAGATGTCACCAACCCAGTAACAAGTGTAAACAAATGTGAAGACCAGAATGCTGAAGATTCAAACACAAGAAATACTTCTATGCATTAATAAAGTTAAAATATGACAATTATTTTGGCTGTTGTAAAACCTCTTTACTTTTGGTCTGAGCAAAATGTGTTCCTTTAGGTGGTTAAAATGTATTTTTTTTATTATTTAATATATCTGATGTACATTCTGGATATACAAGAGAGACTAAAGCTGGAAAAATCTGAACAGTATGCATGGACACTCTATTCATTAACAATTATTGTGATATACAAATATAGGGCCTGATCCAGGCTTAATATGGGATACTTTCTACTGACATGAGCTTTGAATAAGGCACAAAAATATCTTTTTTTTTTGTATTTGTGTAGAAAATAAAAAGGCCAAAACAAAAATAAATGCAGTAATATGAAAGCAATCTTAAAATGGGAAATTAAACAAGAAAAATGAATCAGTCTGCAGAATGCAGGCTATGCAGTGCTTCTGTTATGCTGTAGAACAATAAACAAAGAAGATGAATGAATGTACTATCCAACACTAAAAGTGGGTGTTGAAGAGGTTGTGTTCATCGTATGTCCAACCTTAACACACAGTTAAGATCTGAGATTACTACAGCTTTCCCTATACTTAAAATAAGATATCTCAATAGAAACTTTGTGGTTACAATTTGGCTAATGTTGATTTTTTTCTAATGGCTTCTGCTGTGTATCTGTACAGAAAAATGTTCATTTATGATAATTTAGGTAAATGAAGTTTGCATGCAAAATAATCCAGAAGATTGACTCTGGCAGGGGTGTACCATTTTGTCACTTTCCTGAATAAGGGAAAAAACTAGTCAAAATCATCCATGTAGTAATAGGATGCAAAACCACTGTCTTACTCCAGGTTACATCTGAACCATTATGCCCATGAAATTGTCTTCCTTGAAGCTGTTTGTTGTGTGAGGGGTTTTCCCCCTGCCTAGAGGAAGGAAATTAAAAAAAAATCATTTACAGGTGGTACTGTGAAGAACAACAACTCTAAAATGAAAAATTCTCATCATAAAAGTGAGGTACTTTTGTAATATTATGTTAATGGTGAGGCATGTCAAATGCATACTCCCCCCTCTCCCCACTGTCACAACACCAGCAGTACATGATGACAAACTGTAAGCTTGCAGTGCAATAGAACAGCTTAGGTGATTTACTACAGCCTGCAAGCAGGCGTGGGAAACGCCTCCCACTTCACAGACATGCCACACACTGTGTCAGTGTGGAACAATTGAGTATATTGTCTTGCTTAGCTGTTAAATTCAGTGTTTGGAAGCATCTTAATTATCTATTCAAAATGTTTTACGCTGATGCTGTGGCAAAATCTGTACAAGCGTTTTGCACCTCTGCATGTACAACACCGTGGTGCTTCTTCTCTTGTACTACCATAGACAGTCTTCCCATTACATCATTTAGCATATATTTGTAATAATGTGATTTTTTTTCAATTATCAGTTGACACTATAAGTATAATCATAAATGTGATTCTGAGAACAATACTCCCTTTTAAGGAAAGTACTTTGGCAAGGAAAGGCATCTTGAATTAATAGAGAAAGGCTCAACTCTAGGCCCAGAGATGAACATTGGCTGAATGCTAACTGTGGGATTTGGAAGATCAGATCTGCAAGCCACGGCAGCAGCCAGTTTTACACTAAGAGTCAGAAATTAGAACTGTCCTCTTACTGCCATTGAAGTCAAAAGCAATACTCTCATTGACTTCAGCAGAGCAGAATCGGGTCTTAGAAAAAATTTGGCTTCCCTCATGGGACACTGAAATCACAAATATTTTCACTTTTGGCATTTTTCCTATGATAGTATGACATGGCCCCAAGCATGTAATTACATGGAGTTCAATAATATTGGCAAGTAACAGGCATTTTGGTAACTTTAAAAACATGATGGGCCTGTGAGTCACCTGGACCACATGTCTGACATTCACAAATTTCCACTGAAGGGTCATTTCCAAATGGCAGTGCCAGTTCCTCTGAGTAGACGGGTTAGAACTTGTGGCGTTTTTTTTAGGAGCAGGGGAAAGTATATTCCAGTAAAAGATATTTCTATGTGATCTAAGGGACGTTGCACTGAATTCCTTTGTTGCTGCCCATGTAAAAACTGCCTCAGAAACATAAAATAGTTAGGGCTGACGATTAATCACCGTTAACTCATGCAATTAACTCAAAAAAATCAATTGCAATTAAAAAAATAATTGCACTGTTAAACAGTAGAATACCAATTGAAATTTATTAAATATTTTGGATGCTTTTCTACATTTTCAAATATTTTTATTTAAATTGCAACACAGACTACAAAGTGTACAGTGCTCACATATTATTTTTATTAAAAATATTTGCACTGTAAAAATGATAAAGAAATTGTGTTTTTCAAGTCACCTCATACAAGTACCATAATGCAATATCTTTATCATGAAAGTTTAACTTACAAATGTAGATTTTTTTGTTACATAACTGTGCTTAAAAAAACAAAACAATGTAAAACTTTAGAGCCTACAAGCCCACTCTGTCCAACTTTTTGTTCAGCCAATCACTAAGACAAACAAGTTTGTTTACATTTATGAGACATAATGCTGCCTGGTTCTTATTTACAATGTCACCTGAAAGTGAGAACACGTATTTACATGGCACTTTTGTAACCGGCATTGCAAGGAATTTTTGTGCCAAATAAGCTAAACATTCATATGCCCCTTCATGCTTCGATCACCATTCCAGAGAACATGCTTCCATGCTGATGACACTCGTTTAAAAAAAATGTATTAATTAAATTTGTTACTGCACTTCTTGGGGCAGAATTGTATGTCTCCTGGTCTGTTTTACCCACATTTACCCATATATTTCTTGCTATAGCAGTCTCAGATGGTGACCTAGCACATGTTGTTCGTTTTAAGAACACTTTCACTGCAGATTTGACAAAATGCAAAGAAGGTACCAATGTGAGATTTCTAAACATAGTTACAGCACACGACCCAAGATTTAAGAATCTGAAGTGCCTTCCAAAATCTGACAGGGAAGAGGTGTGGAGCATGCTTTCGAAAGTCTTAAAATGTGGAAACTACAAAACCTGAACCACCAAAAAAGAAAATCAACTGTTTTGCAGGTAGCATCTGACTCAGATGATGAAAATAAATATGCATCCTTCCGCAGTGCTTTGGATTGTTATTGAGCAGAACCCATCATTGGCATGGAAGCATGTCCTCTGGAAGGGTGGTTGAAGCATGAAGGGACATATGAATCTTTAGAGCATCTAGCACGTAAATATCTTGTGATGCTGGCTACAACTGTGCCATGCAAACACCTGTTGTCACTTTCAGGTAAAATTGTAAAAAAGAAGCTGGCAGCATTATCTCCTGCAAATGTAAACCAACTTGTTTGGCTGAGTGATTGGCTGAATAAGAAGTAGGACTGTGTGGAGATTCAGGCTCTAAAATTTTACGTTTTATTTTTGAGTGCAGTTATTTATTTGTACATAATTCTACATTTGTAAGTTCAATTTTCCTGATAAAGAGTTTGCACTACATTGTATTAGGTGAGTTAAAAAATCCTATTTCTTTTGTTTTTTACTGTGCAAATATGTGTAATAAAAATAATATAAAATGAGCACTGTACACTTTGTATTCTGTATTGATATATATATATGTAAGTGTGGAAAATATCTAAAAATATTTAAACAAATGGTATTCTATTATTCTTTAACAGTGTGATTAATCATGATTAATTTTTTTTAATTGCTTGACAGCCCTGAAAATAATATATAACAACTTTCTGGGGTGATGCAGACACATGTCAGGAGGTCAGACTAGATGATCATAATGGTCCCTTCTGACCTTTAAAGTCTATGAGTCTATATCTTTCTGAAGACATGTCTACTGTCCCCTTTGACTTGCAAAACGAAGATAAACAATTCAGGAAAAACCCATGAAGAATAAACTCATTCTTAGAAAAACTTTAACAGACAGAACTGGGAAAGACCTTTCTTGGAGGGTGACATACTAAATTAAAGATTAACCAGTTTAGTTTTCCATTGAAAACAATGTTGCCCAGGATAAGGCAGAAGCCACAGAAGTGTATCAAATGAAAAACAAAAACAAATAAAAAATAGACTTTGTACTACCGCTAAACACTTTAATACAATTATTGTCTAAACTACAGGAGTCTGAAATCTTCTTGATGGGATCAATATTAGTGACATTAAAATACAGCCTTCCTCTGAAAAGAAACTGCTAAAATATTTTCCCCTTCTGATCAGATGTACCAGCAAAAAGATATCAGCCATACAAATGTAGTTTGACTCAAACTAGAAAATGAGTTTTTTACTTTCTTGATTATTACATATAATAAAGATTCCACAGGTGAAATTATGTCTTTACTGACACCTGTGCATCCTCTCTTTTTTCAGATTGTCTTTACTAATATCTGTGTAACCATATTGTCTTTGGTGGGTTTGTCCTGGAGTAATTGGTTGATGACGCACTAAATGGAATAGAATTTAGCATCTTAGTTGTGTTGGCTCTTAAGGGCTAACAGGAATAAAAAATTGGCGCTAAAGGATTCAGATTTGACTGTATACCTGTAGAGATTGGATCAGTTGATTAAGAAGGATGGTGCCACTTTAACACTTTTGAAAAGAACTATATGTAGAAAAATATTACTACTTTATTATAAAAATATTAAAATAAATTTCTTCTTATTTACATAACACCTTTGATTCCAAAGACTCCAGAAACACTTAATAAAATATATACCAGTGGATACAGGAATCACCTCACCCTTCCCTGGGATGGAGGTTGGTAGTTAAGCAGACACCAGACTGTAATATCATGGCGGTGTTACTTCGGCAACAGCCAAATGGGCAGCCTCGTATTTTTAACAAAAGTTCCATTGATCTTTAGTGACATTTTAAGGCTTTATGTGAAAGTAAACTGCATATAACTTGATCTCCGCAGGGCTGAGTTAGCATTTCTGGGAAGTCTACATACTTCAAACCTGAGGTTTAAGCTCACCAAAACAACCATCTGGAAAGAATGCCATGTATACTATCACAAAATTAAAATGCCAGGTGCTAAATGGGTGACATTCATGTCCGCTTTCCACATACAATGTGGATTACAAAAGTGACTGGTTAAATCAATCAGTCTTTATAGTAAAATGCCCTTCTCCGCAAGCATGTATCTAATTTTACAGGGAGTTGTGTTTACATCAAGGGGAGAGTAGTCTTCAAGTTCAATTCTCATAAATAGTTGTTAGACCTTGGCAGTGTTAGTAAATACAATCCAAGCATCTTATCTGCGCTAAACTGATCAAAACCATTTTGTCAGATTTTTGACCTGAGTTATTGGTAGTGAACTAGAGTCTATCCACTGTCCAATTATAGACACCAATTTTGCAGCTGTTCAGAGCCCCACCAACAGTGAGGTTCTGCCTGGGCATAGGGATCTGTCTTCACAAATCTAGTGCAGGATCAGGATCTTGGTTCTAAGCAACAATATCAAAATATCTATTTCTGGCATCCTTGTTGTATTAACATCCTCCCCCTCCCCCGGCACCCCTGAAGCAGATCTAATTGCTTTACTTAAAGTAGGACTTGCTCTTGCTATCTTAATAGAACATGAAGTGTCTAAAAACAGGGGGAGTTAAACTAAAACTCACAGTCTGTCTGCACTGTGAAATCTGCAGACATTAATCCCAGTGAACAGTGCAAGAAGAAATTTTGCCCAGAGCACTGCAAGAGAGTGGCATTCAAAGCATCATGGAACTTTTTGTGTTCTTCACCTGAGCTAGTGCAGAAATGTTTAAAGTGTCCAGTAAAGGCAACTTTACCCCCACCCTTATCCCCCTGAAAAAATAACAATACTAACAGGAGAAAATCATAGGTACAATATTATGTGCAAATTAGTATAGTGATTAAGACAAAGAAGTAACATACAGCAGCTGGAACAGGTAGGAATAAGAGGGGATCTGGTTATTTAGGGGGTGGGGGAGGAAATGTGCCTTGCTATTACTTTATAGATCCCTCTGTACATTTTAATTATTTTGGCCCTGGTCTACACTACAAATTTAGGTCGAATTTAGCAAAGTTAGATCGATTTAACCCTGCACCCGTCCACACGGCGAAGCCATTTTTGTTGACTTAAAGGGCTCTTAAAATCGATTTCTGTACTCCTCCCTGATGAGGGGATTAGTGCTGAAATCGACCCTGCTGGGTTGAATTTGGGGTAGTGTGGACGCAATTCGACAGCATTGGCCTCCGGGAGCTATCCCAGAGTGCTCCATTGTAACCGCTCTGGACAGCACTCTTAACTCAGATACACTGTCCAGGTAGACAGGAAAAGCTCCGCAAACTTTTGAATTTCATTTCCTGTTTTGGCCAGCGTGGCAAGATGATCAGAACAGGTGACCATGCAGAGCTCATCAGCACAGGTGACCATGGAATCCCAGAATTGCAAAAAAGCTCCAGCATGGACCGAACAGGAGGTACTGCATCTGATCGCTGGATGGGTAGACGAATCCATGCTATCTGAACTCCATTCCAAAAGACAAAATGCTGGAATATTTAAAGAAATCTCCATGGGCATGAAGTATAGCGGTTATAACAGGGACCCGCAGCAGTGCTGCATGAAACTTAAGGAGGTATCAAAGCACCAGAGAGGCAAATGGCCACTTTGGGTCAGAGCCCCAGTAATGCCGCTTCTATGACCAGCTACATGACATTCTAGGGGGTGCCCCTACAACTACCCCCACCCCTGTGCTTCCTGCCTCCTCCACCCCTCCTGGGCTACCTTGGCAGTTATTTCCCCATTTGTGTGATGAACAGGGGTGCCTCCAGGCCCCAGCATGCCAAGGCTGCCTTCTGCAACTTGCCTGTGGAGGGTCCGCTGGTCCCGCAGCTTTGGTGGACTTCCCACAGGCATGCCTGCGGAGGGTCTGCTGGTCCCACGGCATGCCTGCAGGAGGTCCACCGAAGCCGCGGGACCAGCGGACCCTCCGCAGGCAAACTGCCGGAGGCAGCCTGCCTACCGTTCTTGAGGCGGCAAAATCCCTAGAGCCGCCCGTGGTGATGAATTAATAAAGAGTGCATGAATTTGAAACAACGACTGTATTGCCTCTGCAAGCGGAGATCAAAGGGGGGAGAGGAGAGCGGTTGGCTTACATGGAAGCAGAGTTAACCAAGTGGGCGGGTTTTCATCAAGGAGAAACAAACAGAACTTTCACACCGTAGCCTGGCCAGTCATGAAACTGGTTTCAAAGCTTCTCTGACGCACAGCGTGCCCTGCTGTGCTCTTCTAACCCCCTTGGTGTCTGACTGCGCATAATCAGCAGCCAGGTGATTTGCCTCAACCTCCCATCCTGCCATAAACGTCTCCCCCTTACTCTCTCAGATATTGTGGAGCACACAGCAAGGGGTAATAATGATGGGAATATTGGTTTCGCTGAGGTCTAACTGAGTCAGTAAACTGCACCAGCGAGCTTTTAAATGTCCAGAGGCACGTTCTACCACCATTATGCACTTGCTCAGCCTATAGCTGAACTGCTCCTTACTACTGTCCAGGCTTCATGAGCCATGGGAGCAAGGGGTAGGCTGAGGTAGGTGCGACTGTGTGGTGCTGCCAACTGGGAGAGCCACCTGAGGCAGAAGCCTCCAGCTGGCATGATATTCCAGGCAGGACTGAATCTCCATTAGACAAAACTTAAAGAAGAGAATGACCTAGAGTTATTCCCTTTTTTGTCCAGGTGCCCCTGACTGACCTTACCGAGGCTGGCCAGGAGCACCTACGTTTTCCCAGGCACCCCCGACCAACTTAACCAAGGTCGCACCCAGGAGCGCCCACGACGACGATGGTTAGCAGTCATATTGCACCATCTGCCATCCACAAGGCAAGGGAAGGGGATGCTGCTGTGTAGCACTGCAGTACCGCATCTGCCAGCAGCACCCAGGAGACATACAGTGACAGTGAGCTGAGCGGGCTCCATGCTTGCCATGGTATGTCATCTGCACGGGTAACCCGGGAAAAAAGGTGAGAAACGATTTTTTGCCATTGCTTTCATGGAGGGAGGAAGGAAGGGAGCGGGGCCCGATGACATGTACCCAGAACCACCCGCGACAATGTTTTTGCCGCATCAGGAATTGGGAGCTCAACTCAGAATTCCAATGGGCGGGGGAGACTGCAGGAACTGTAGGGTAGCTACCACTGTGCAGCGTTCCCAAAGTTGATGCTAGCCTCAGTTCTGTGGATGCACATCGCCGACTTAATGCACTTAGTGAGGGTACATCCATTTGACTGTATCAAATCGATTTCTAAAAAATCAACTTCTGTTAAATTGAGCTAATTTTGTAGTGTAGACATACCGTTGGAGGGGATAACACCGTATACAGCATTTCTAACTGTGATACTGTACATTTGGAAGTTTTCTTTGAACTGTACTTATATTTTAGGTCAGGGGAAACATTTCCCTTGATTATACTGCTTACCCATACTCTCAGGATCTATTTTAAGTGGCATCCACTGTTTGTAGAGAAGAATGGTATCGCTTTCTTCTCGGCCTTCTCTGTTTCCCCTCCAGCTTGGAATTTAAAGCAAGACAGTCAGTCCCATACTATACTGTGGCTTGAATTTGGGTTCCTTTGTGAAGACAGCTGGACTGGTATTGAGTAAATAATCACTGGTGGGGTTTGCTTTGGTTTTGGTCTGTTCCCACCCAGGACCAGCTCCAGCATTTTTGCCACCCCAAGCGGCGGAAAAAAAAAAAAAAAGCCACAATTGGCGGGACTTCGGCGGTAGCTCTACTGCCGCCACTTTATTCTTCGGCGGCAATTTGGCGTCAGTCCTTCCCTCCGAGAGGGACCGAGGGACCCACCGCCGAATTGCTGCTGAAGAGCCGGACGTGCTGCCCCTTCCCCTTGGCCGCCTCAACCACCTGCATTCTGTGCTGGTGCCTGGAGCCGGCCCTGTTCCCACCACCCCAAAGATACTGTTGTTTAAATTCTAACTTCAATTTAGTGGACAAGTTAAAGTTAATACATTCACCATTACTAACAATGTACTGAACTAATACAATTAACTAAATTAGTAAGAGTAGATCTTAGTAAGCTAGCAAAGGGCTTTTAAAGTAACTGAAGGTCAGACTGTGCCTGAACTTTATGTGGGGGAGTATGCAAGGTACCTTCTTTCCCTTGTATAGCCCATGCAAGAGCCAGCATATCCTCTGAACTTATGGGACCAAAGGGAACTGTTCCCTCCCTAGTGAATATGAGAGAGAAGGAGCACAGTGCACTGAAAGAGACAAGGAGGATATGGAACCATGCAATGGGATATGCACAGCAGGGTCAGTAAGCTGCATCCCATGAATGAGGTTAGCAGTGGGGGTGCGTCTCTTTCACTCCAGGGAGCTCCGAGAATTAGTCTTCCCCAAGATAGACAAAGAGTAGGAGAGTGGAAGCATTATTATCCCCATTTTATAGATGGACAACTAGGAAGAGGGAGATTACATAATTCCAAGATCACCCTGGAAATCTGTAGCAAAGCTGGGAATTGAACAGAGATCTTAAATCCCATACCAGCGCCTTTAACCCGAAGAGCATCCTTCTGTTTCCACTGCAAAAACCTGGGGCAGACCTGTGCTACATAACGTTGTTGTGCACTGTTTTACAGTTGCAATATTGATTTTCAGAGGTGGCTGTATTGCAGAGGTGGATGAAGCAATCCCTGTGTATAATTTTTATATCCATTTGTTGTTTATGTGCTTCAGTTTCTTTTGGGATGAAAGGCACTATAAAAAATGTAAGATCATTGGATAAGAATTTCAAAAGTGAGAGCCTGAAGTTAGGCTTTTAGGTCCATATGTAGGCTCCTAAGTGAGTAACAGGATTTTGTGCTTGTGACTGTTATCTTTTTGCTTCTGCCTCATTTGCTATATCTTTCTGCCTTAGTGAAATTCTAGTACACATCTCAGTACTATATCTAGCTACTGTGAATGAAAAAAGGGAGAAGTCAGGAGTTATAGCAGGGAAGGCTAAGAAGAATTCAGGGAGAGATGGTCGATAGAACAGGCTCTGATTCCTTGGCATTGATGAGCCCTAAGTGATGTCGGCAACAGACTTAAAGATCTTGTGGAGAGAGTTACACTGAGTCTGGACTCAAAGCTAAGATGTAAACAGCTTTGTCTGAAAGAACTTCTCAGAAAGCAGCCAATGTGACTGCTGTGCAACAATCAACTGTTTCTGCAAACACTGGTGAAACTCTCTTTCATGAGCCATAGGAAATGTCACAATCCTGTGGCCGGATTTTCAGAGGTTCTGAATATCCATTGTGAGTGCCCCAGCCTATCTTCTGAACATGATTCATGACACCTTAAATGGATGTATCATTTTCTTTTCTTTGCCCACCATAAGAAGGCACCTTTGCAGACATTTAAAAAAGGAAAGAGGTCAGGAGTTATAGTAGGAAGGCTTAAGGAGAATGCAGTGAGAAATGGCAAATAGCACTGGCTCAGATTCCTGGGATTATCCACCACAAACTATTGCTTAGGAACAAAACAAAAACCTACAGAATGACTGTGATTAGCTGGCCCAAGTGAACTATAAATTGTGTTTAGAATAGCAGAATTTTCTGATAATTCTTTACAGTATACATTAACTATGATAGAAATAAATAGCTATAGATTATTTGAATACTTGTCCAGTTGGCTGTTGGTTAAATTCCACATGTTTTGCTCTGAGCAGTAGTGCCACTGTTTTGTAAGAAGTGAACATCATCCCTTTGGTGAAATTCATCCCATTGTAGGGCATTTAAGAAGCGCATAAGGCATCATGGTGGCCCTGTGTACTAGAGTGCATTTTACCCTTACAAAGCTGAATTGGGCTCTCTGCTTTTACTTGTATTTTGCCACATTTACCTTTTAGCCATCTTCCCAGACTTTAATAGTGCTGCACGGAATTTTATGGACACTTTAAAATTCTTTTGCGACCCTTTGAAATTGTATCACTGACCATTTTATGGGGAAGCCACTGAAAAAAACATTAAAAATGAGACTTTTTTTCTTATTGAAATGGTATTCATAAAATCTGCCTGTACATTTACCTTTTAAATTTCATCACAATATTTTTTTTAATGAGTAGAAGGAATGTGCTGCCTTTAATTAATGCTAAATAAAGCATTTTCCCCAACTCGTTTGTAGGTCTGCAGAAATACATGGTAATTCCCTCTGGACCTGGGAGTCATAATAGTTTGCCTTCAGTCTCCATCCCTGATTTTATCACCATGACAAAACACTGCCAAATTTCTGCAACACTGATGCAGTCATTGCAAACAGCATTGATCTAGACAGGTCAGAGGAGGACAGACATACCTTTTCCTTGTCTCATATTTGCCTTGTTGTATGCTTTGGCCCAGCACTAATTTTAAACATTGCAAACCCAGATGAAATAGAATCAACAATCTAATCAACAGTGATGTCATTGAGAAAGGATTTAAAGATCAAGTAAAAAATTAGAAAACTGAAATGTATGCCATCTGAGTGAGTTAAATTACAAAGTAAATGTCAGTGGATTTTCATGGAACAGTTGGACTATTTCTTCATTTGTAATTTCAAGGAAAGTTGAATTTCATTGGTTAGCTGGTGGTGGTGGTTTTTAATAGAAGGCTATAGGCCTGATCCTGCAGGCTGTAAGTGTCCTTGGCTTCCAGTAAAGTAAATGGGAGTTGAGGATGCCGAGCACCTTTGCTTGAACTCAGCCGAACAGCATAGTGTGGAGGTTCCTTATTGGCAGACTTTGCCTAACCTGTTTTTGAGTTAGCTACACTATTGTCTTCGATTGCTGATGCCAATTGGCAATGAACCACTTTCATACCTCACTAAATTCCACTCGAAAGCTTAATTCATGCTCATATTATGGTTTGGGGTGGGAGGTGGAAGATGCTCCTCACTTCCTCATCTAAACTCAGCAATCTTGTTGCAGTAATTTGTGTGTGCATTATGCTGCAAGATGACAGAAAAATGCTTGTTTTTTCCTGTGCTCCAAATCATCTACAAATTATTCCAGGTGCTGCTTGCATTTGTATTTATTATGAAAATGGGGGAGCAATTATAAAATAGTTGTGTATCGTATGTGATATAGTGAAGGATTTGAACATGTTCTGTAAAACATCCTTAAATGTTCTTTCTTACCAGCCTGTTCTTTAATGCCAATTATTAAAAAGGGTACAGATCTTGGGCCATGGATCGACAGTCAGTTGCACACATATATTGAATTCAATGTGACCACTCTAGTGTGTGCGTGCTTGAAGGACCAGGCCTTAATTTTTATAATTGAATGTTAATATTTTCCCAGTGCAAGTTTGAATGTAACACAATGTGTGGGGTTGAAGTTGGAGGCCAACGCATCTCCAGCTGGCAGAAGTTGAGGGCTCTGAGGTGACACTGCAGACTGCTTTAGGATAGGATAGGGGCATAATTTGCCTTTCTCTTTTTCATCTCTTTGCCCAAAACATGAATTTGCATAACAAGCTCAAATGGAAGTAGCTCCATGAATGGTGGTTGTTGCATAGAGCATCTGAGGGTAAAATAAAAGGGCATTAAAGTCATGAGGAAAAATGCAAAGGATCCCCTATTCCCCACCAAAAATATTGTTCTCATCCACATAAAAAATGCATCCCACTGGTACCTTATTTTGTCTCCTTCACAGAACATGATTTTATCATCTTCTGTATTACTTTATGCATTAGTTTGGTCTTTTTCTGGGGTGAAAGATGAGCCCACAACTAATCTATGCAAGTGAACCACCCCATCTGTAAGTGTTATTGAGACTGAGACCTTGTCAAGGCCATTACAATAAAATCCTTTGGGTATTTTTTGTCCCTTTATAAGAATGTGGAAGGACAACGATCATTTAAAAAAAAAGTAGTGCTTTAATATAGACACACCCTGTCCCAAAGTGTAATTTAGTAAAATTCTAATACAGTTCACTGGAATGCAACTAAATTACATTAATTTTGGACTAATGTTACATTATTTACTCTAGGTTTGCAGTTATGTCACAGTATTTGGCTGCTGACACTTAAGAGGACTTTAATAGATGCAATTTCTGCTTTGTCTTTTGCAAATTCTCAAACTATTTTAAGATGGTGCACTTTTAGAGATTCTCAGATGCTTTTGTGGTGTTTCCATGCTTTTATTGTGGCTTTTTAGGTAAAGAAATGTGATGAAGGAAGATGGTTGTTCCCTAATGCATTCTGCATTTTGTGTCTGTCAAGTGCTTTTCTAAAGCTGTTTTTTCCCAGACTGTGTGTTTTGCATGGGTGGGACAGTGGGTTATTGTTAGCCTGTTAGACACAACTCAGTTTGAATACCCTTCAGTAGTTTGTGAGGCAAGTCAGCTCTATTTGCATTTGTTCCAGTCACAAAGGTTTATAGGTCAGCAAAGGCTGGCTGGAAAAATTCAACATGCCAATCCACTATTCTTCTATGGTTGTCAGGAATTTAAACGTGCTGGTTTTTATATTTCTTCTTGGTCATGAATATATGATAGCACAGTCTGAAGTTGCTTTGTTTCTTGTGAGCTTGGTACCAGCTGGGACTAAGATGGAGGACGTGACTTGATGCCAGCTTCCCTCCCCCCTCCCCTTCTTCTTTTGCCCACACTAATCAGCAGCAAATCGAATGTCAGTGCATCTGGAAGCAGTGAGAGGGCAGTGCTCACCAGTACACTGGATTACAGCTGAATAAAGGATGACATTTGTCCTTTCAGAAGACATTGCACTAGTTTAATATCCCTTCTATTATTTCCACTTTGTATTTAAATACATGCAGGTTACATCCCAAAGTGTTTCCTGTTCACCTAGGTACAAAAGCTGTATTCATCTCATCCTTTCTGAAATGACAGAGTAATAACAGATATATTCTAAAAATTAACATTCTAACAATAATTCACACTGCTACGTCCATAACATCAAGTGCATATGAGGATGTTTACTTAAAATGATTTTAGAGTATGATATAACCAATTGCCTGATCTTGAGAAAATGGCTTGCAAGCTGATATTTCCAACACAAATGTAATAAAGTAGCATCCGCCAAAATGCAGCGTTTGTTTGTTTGTTTTTTCACATTGCTAGTTTTAAAGGCTGTTTAGTTTTTAACAGAAGTGACAGTGTTATTTTTTTTATTTTAATAAATGTGTCTTTTACACCCCGTAATTTGATTTCTTAGAAGCTATGTTTTGGAATTGAAATGTGTCATTGAACACATTTTGAAGGGAAAGTCTCTCAAAGAGGCTGGTGTCTAATATCCAGGGGAGCTTCGGCAAAGTTACAGTATTTCCATTAGTTTGATTTTTAAATAAACTCAAGCTGAGCTTATTGATTTCAGTTACAAAGGTTGTTCGTCTCATAGCTGTAGCTGGAGTTTTGAGGGTTTTTTTTTTTACAGTTGTATAAAAATATGCTAAACCTTTAAATGCTCTCATTTAAATGCAAACTGTACCCCCTCCCTCTTTCTGATTGAAAGAGGTTTTCTGCAAGACATAGACTGTTTTGAGTAAGAGGCTGCATAGACAAGGAAGGTTACATCTGTAAACTAAAAGCAGCAAAGAATCCTGTGGCACTAACTAGTGAGACTGTGGCTAAATCTCATATTGATGCCTCCATTTGAAACAGCCAAGAAGACCCGTTTACATTTGAATGTATGAATTGCTGCCAGGTTGGTGCTGTCTTTCATGTTTATAGATTTAAATTCAGCACATGGCTTTAACTCTTCAGCTACACTAGCTACAAACAATTACTCCAAATAAATGTTGAGGTATAATCAGTTCATTGTCTTACCCATGCCAAGATGCATGCAACCATTTAAAAATATGGTAGAGAGTATTCATTTAAAATGCTACAGTTGATGGAAGCCATGCAAACAACAAAACCATGTTTAAGATGGAAATTTGTACAAATACTAAACCCTAGTCCATTTTTGGCTGTTTTCACCTTGTTTTCACATACAGGAGCTCATTTCTAGAATGTGACCATGATTTTATTTTCAGAATATTTTTAACTATTTGTTTTTGAACACTGAAAGGTGCATATTGCTTTTTTGACTTTAACATGCACTAAGGGAACTTTTAAAAGTTTAAACTTAAATGTAATCATCGTCCAAACTCAAATTTGAGTCCTAGCTTCATCACTGGACAAATAAACATTTAATTCAGATATATGAGTGACTAGAATCCCAACACTGAGGCCTTATAGGAAGTGTGGATTGAGTCTCATTGGCCCTAGCTACTATTAAAGTTGCAATATGGACATAGCGGCATATGCTATTTTAAAATTTATAACTGCAGGCCTTTTACCCAATCATGATTTTTTCTTTATATTCATGAAATATTCCCATATTCTCAATTGTATGTTTCATACTTATAAGGATCTGTGTTATGACACCCTGTGATATATGGATATTATCGTACCTTTGCTTGCAGCTATATTAAATCCCACAATAATTACCGTGACTATGACAGTGCCTCTTCTTGTTATAACACTTAAAATGCTTGTTTTCCCAACAACGTACAGGGAGTAGAGTATTTCACACATTGTAAAACAGTCATTTCATTTACTAATAATTTCATTTAGCATTAGTTTTAGATTCATGCAAGTGGTGAGATATGTATAAAGTGTTCACTGTAATTAAAATCTGTTTTGCTAAATTAGAAAGTATGTCTACACAGTGATATATTCTTGCTATGGTTTTAAATATTTTCATAATTGTGAGTGGAATTCAGGATGCCGGAGGCTCCTTATAACTAGCTTTGGAAATGGTTTGAGATCAAAAAGAGAAGAAATCCAGACTGCGATCCAAACATAAAAATAAACTTCTCTTTGCTCACATATTAAAAAATTGTCTCTTATTCTTTATTGTCTTTAGAACCATGAGAAGGGCATCAATTGCCCTGGAAAGACCCCTCATAAACATCATATAAATGATCGTAAATTATATTTTTGTCTTAAGTCATTTTATACTGTGCAACCTATACTTTAAAAGTAGCTTTCTTTGGCAGTTCTTTTACTCTCAAAACTCAAAATAATTCCTGCTCAGTGGATCAGATTTGCCAAATTAATTACTTGGTATTATTCTTTAAAAAAAAAAGACATATATATACGTGCGTTTATGTGTAAACTCCAGTGTTTTTAGAAATTTAAGGAAGCATTAATAGTGAATAGTTTTATACCATGTAATGGCTCACTCATACAAAAAGTGTTGTTTTTTAATACACACCATTTTCTGGATTGAATCTGAAAAATACATAATTTTTTAAGTCCTCTGTATTGGAAAAATGGCTGTCATGTTCCTCTCTCTCTCTCCATTCAGACAGGTTCGGCCAGTTACAAAACTCCTGGATTACCGCTAAGTGAAGGCTAAAATTGAAGGCAGACACTTTTGGATGCCTGAGTTGCAGCTGAGTGCCCTGGAATTAGCATATCATTCAGAGGTTACCACCGATGCCAACAGTTTTTTTTAATGGGTTCACCCATGAGTGGAGGAGGGAAAGAACAAAAGCTGCTCGTTGTATTTCTTGTGCCATAGAAAAGAGGCAAGAACAAATCACTTAAACATTTTAATATGTTTAGTTGAAAATGTATACCTTAAATGAAGTGTGTGTGTTTCACAAACATCAGGAGAGGCTCCATAGTTAATATTGTGTTGAGCTTTTTGCTTTTCCAGAGAACAAAATTAAAAATCAGTCTTTTTTTCCCCAAATTTGGTCCCGATGCTCATTCTTCCTTGTCTCCCTCCAACTAAATGACCGGATTCATTACTAACTCCAGATTTCATACACGTTGTTATCACTTCTCAGAGGTAGGCAACGTTTGAAATTTTACTGTTAATTTTGTTTTGTTTATTCCTCCTTATTCATCATAACGTTTCATAGACATTAAGGAAAGCCAGTGGATAGCCATGTATTTTCATGCTCTGATGCAGCCAGCCTGTCTACCCAGCTCCGCTTCTCCCATATACCCCACTCTTCCTGACCCAGGAGAGGCCATGGTCCTAACCCCTATGGAACCTGGCTCTCCAGTCTAGTGCTCTGGCTCTCCACAGCTCTGCTATGGAGCCAGGTCAGCCTCTTTTTCTCTGCCAGTCTGGCTATCAGAGTTGCAGGTTGCTCATATAGGTAGAGAATGACCCATCCTGATTCTGATCCACCTAGTTGCCTGCAGACAATATGAGTCACTGGTGGGAGTGGGAATCCTGGATAGCAAAGGTTTTTTGCAGCAGAGGCTACTCCATAGTGAAGCTCATGAAATGGAATATGTGCCTCTGCTGTGGAGATTAGAGCTGTGTTTGACAGGCAAATTTGCATGTTAGCCTCACCCTTTCCATGCCTCCATTGCTTTTGCAGGGGTGTGGTAGGAGACTTGCAGGCAAATTTGGCTGTCAAACATAGAATCATAGAATATCAGGGTTGGAAGGGACCTCAGGAGGTTATCTAGTCCAAGCCCCTGCTCAAAGCAGGACCAATCCCCAGACAGATTTTTACCCCAGATCCCTAAATGGCCCCCTCAAGAATTGAACTCACAACCCTGGGTTTAGCAGGCCAAGGCTCAAACCACCAAGCTATGCCTCCCCCCGTTGTAGGCACACTCACCATCTGACACATCAGTGATTAACCAGAGAGGACCCTTGATGTGATGAACCACAGTGCATGTTATTATATTTGCTGCCAACTATATTTTGAAAGCAATACACCCCAGTCATCTTAGTGAGAAAATAATTCAGAAAAGTACAGGTGCACACCTGTAGTTGGTAAAAGTCAATATTTTAATAGCGATCCCTGTAGAGAAAGGGTTATGTTTTCATTTCTGTGCATGTCGGCCTTGGACACAAAATTGCGCTGTGTATTTACATGAGACTTCACACACAATTTTTTTGTCTGAATACTACCGTATTTGATCATTACAAGATAAGAAGTACATCTGAATAATGTAAATGGTGTGCTGGAAAGACTATACCAGCTTTGTCTCGTGTAATCTTAATTTTAAAACTACTATGATTATGAAACAGAAATGCTTTTAAAAGAGAACCTTGTCTCAATTCTTTCGAGATCTAAAACCTGAATTTTCCCAGGATTTTCTATTTGACTTGCACAAAAATGCACAACTCAAGTCAAATGATGAAAGCTATAATTTAATGAAGCTATATATGTCAAACAAAACAACATACAGTATATATATATCTATCACTTCAAGCCTGTATGTATATTTATACTTTGGTTATAAATACTCGGTACAGTATATTCTATACTTTGATATGGAAAAAATTAAAGGTTAGGCCTCTGTTTCAGGAGCTGTTGTGGAGAATAGTTCCCTTCAAATTATTTTCTGTGTGAGACTGGATGGGCCTGCATTTTTTAAAAATTTAATTTGATCCAGTCAAAGGATGATGTAGGTAGAATAATAGTTAGATCTGGAAAAGGATGTTTTAGGCGTTGCATTTATCTTCTGCTAATGAAGAAAAGACAGCCATAAGGAACAATGGGTGGACAGAGTTGGTACCATTGTAGCCCCATGGATTTAACTTTTCCACTTAAGAAGTTCTGTCATAATGACTGTTAGTTAGTATGGTTCTTGTTCTGTGTAATATGTGGCATCATGATGCTTTCTGTAAAGTATTGGGTAATAAAGAACTATTTATCCAGAATAATGAACTTGGGATGTGCCTAGTGCCTTAATGATATTGCACTGTGTAACACAGACATTCTGGGCTCAAAGCTTGAATGATTTGGCGGGAAGGCATTATTTTGTGGAAGAGCTTTGGTTGCTCCATTTGAGTTGTAAACCTGTGGAGCAGGTCTCATGCTTCCAGTGGGTCTAGAATTCTTCCTTGTGGTGTATAGAAGGACTGGTTCTGTGACCTGGTTAGATTCTGGTTTTCACCGTGGACAGAATTGAAGATAGGTGTGGAAAGATAGGGTAATGTGGCTTGTCAGTGAATCAACAGTATTGAAAGCCTCTGACCCTCCTTATTCCTTATATTGCTGTGGAACTCCAGATTCTTGTTCACGACAAGAGGTTGCTGCAGTGTCTTCAAATGGTAGATGTGTAGGACAGGCAGGCATAGTAGTAAGTGAGGGCACCATCATCCCTCTAAATTTCATATTTTTAAATTTAGAAAAGAAGCATAGCATTGATATTGCACTTGTTGTAGTTAGGAGATGTGTGTCTGCCAGATGCAGAATTGATTTAGATATTGTATATAGTACTCTTGGGGTTTTGTTTGACATATCCAAAGGATTTTCACTTCACAGGAAGAGTTGATCCGGCAGGTGGCCAGTTCTGATGTCTTTGTATAAATTTGGGGTGTCTGTGAAAGGGAAGATGCAATGCTTGGTGAAGCCTACTTCTGCCACGTACTGGAAGGAGTATTTTATTCCATAGGTTGGGTTAGGATGCTATTCCTGGAGGAAAGATCAAGTTTTCTGTTATCTGCTTAGTCCTTGTAGCTGGAAGGGAATGTTAAGTTAGGTTAATAATTACCACGAGTAAATAATATTCGGTTTTTTAGTTACCTTTGATAGCCGTAGGTCTTAATTTTGCAACCATTTTGTGTGCATGTGTCATTTTAAATTACACAACAGAAGTGAAGTGAACTGAGCCTTTAGCAGTGAAAGATACATTGTGAGGCTTCTCTTTAAAACTATTCACTTTCAAACCTAATTACTAAAAAATAAATTAATATGTTCTTTCCCAAAGGACATAAATGTTTGATATTAAATGTATATATAAATTATCTATGCTTATAGACCCATATATCTGAGATATATATGTTTATATGGTATGAATTGATTATAGACATACCTTTCTTGTCCAACAGTATACACCATCATAGATCTGGTTGAGAAAGCCATGTGATAAACTGAATTTATCATGCGTCTTTGTTCACCTTAATCTTTTTCCGGCAGGACTACTACTAATGCTCTAAATCTCTGAAAGGGATTTAAAGTCTGATACCATTCTAGAGCTTTTGTACCCTTGGAGAGGCAGCTTTCCAGAGGGGGACACAACACTCTTGTTTCTAGCTTTTGAAGGTCCTGAGATATCAGATTTTAAAATTGACATTTTGAGGTATTGGATCTATTTTAGGTATTTTTAGAGGGTTTTTAAAGTTATTTCTTGCTCTGATTCCTGCATGGTTGGAATTATGGTAACTAAGGCACTATGTATTACAAGTGAAGAAACATAAGACATCCCAATAAACTGTTTACTTCTAGTACATTCCTAAAATATTTTTTCTGTAATATATTTGGCATATGCAGAATAGGTGGTGTTATGTTCATTTTACCAACACTTATTTGGAATGGCCTGCATAACTCCTTTCTGACAACATCCCAGGCTTATGTCAATTAAAGCTTTTGTATTACACTACCACTGTGTGTGTGTTGTGCATACACATACATATATATGGAGAGCTCCCACTGAAGGTTAATTGTTGTGTTGTTTTTGTATTGGTCCCTGGATATTAGAGAGAAAAGATGGGTGAGGTAAAATCTTTATTGGACCAGCTTCTGCTGGTGAAAGAGACCAGCTTTTGAGCTTACACAGCGTTCTTCAGGTCTTGAAGAGTAATGAGAATTGCTTGTTTAATGTCCTAATTGTGCTTTAGAAGCTCTTCCCTTTCAATGCATATGTGTATTATTTTTGGCTGAGGAATAACTTTAAGGAATTGTACGCATGTGTGTATTTATGTCTGCAAAAAACATCTTTATCTGCATTTACAGCATGGGGTGTAATCTGATATAGTTACTGATTGCAGGTGAGTTCCATATGATACACAGCATCAGTAGATGGTAGATGCTATCAGACTTCATTGTGGCATGTCAGATGTCCAAACATTAGCCCAAGTAATATTGTTATCTTAGTTTATTCATTTTTCGAAAGGATTTTGAAACAGAAGAATGTATTCATTCATAAGAATAAGAATATAAGAATGGCCCTACTATGTCAGACCAAAGGCACATCTAGCCCAGTATCCTGTCTTCTGACAGTGGACAGTGCCAGGTGCCCCAGAGGGAATGAACAGAACAGGTAATCATCATCCCCTGTCGCTCATTCCCAGCTTCTGGCAAATAGAGGCTAGGGACACCATTCCTGCCCATCCTGTCTAATAGCCATTGATGGACCTATCCTCCATGAATTTATCTAGTTCATTTTTGAACCCTATTATGGTCTTGGCCTTCACAACATCCTCTGGCAAGGAGTTCCACAGGTTGACTGTGCGTTGTTTGAAGAAATACTTCCTTTTATTTGTTTAAAACCTGCTGCCTATTCATTTCATTTGGTGACACCTACTTCTTGTGTTATGAGAAGTAGTAAACAACACTTCCTTATCTACTTTCTCTATAACAGTCATGATTTTATAGACCTCAATTATATCTCCCCTTAGCTATCTCTTTTCCAAGCTGAAAAGTCCCAGTTTTATTAATCTCTCCTCATACGGAAGCCATTCCATACCCCTAATCATTTTTGTTGCCCTTTTCTGAACCTTTTCCAATTCCAGTATATCTTTTTTGAGATGCAGCAACCACATTTGCACGTGGCATTCAAGGTGTGGGCATATCATGGACTTGTACAGAGGCAACATGATATTTTCTGTCCTATTATCTATCCCTTTCTTAATTATTCCCAACATTCTGTTTGCTTTTTGACTGTCACTGAATATCGAGTGTATGTTTTCAGAGAACTATCCACAATGACTCCAAGATCTCTTTCTTGAGTGGTAACAACTAATTTAGACCCCAGCATTTTATATGTATAGTTGAGATTATGCTTTCCAATGTTCATTACTTTGCATTTATCAGCATTAAATTTCATCTGCCATTTTCTTGTCCAGTCACCCAGTTTTGAGAGATCTTTTTGTAGCTCTTCACAGTCTGCCTGGGTCTTAACTATCTTTAGTAATTTTGCATCATCTGCAAATTTTGCCACTTCGCTGTTTACCCCTTTTTCCAGATCATTTATGATTATGTTGAATAGAACTGGTCCCAGAACAGACCCCGGGGAACACCACTATTTACCTCTCTCCATTCTGAAAACTGACCATTTATACCTACCCTCTGTTACCTATCTTTTTACCAGTTACCAATCCACATGAACTGGTGTCATGTTCTCTAACATGGTTGAACTGTTGTGGCTTCCTACTGTGTGTGTACTGTAATCACTGGAACTCAGGAAGGATCACCAAAGACTCAGCTGAGTGTGTTTAAACTATAACTCTTTATTAAGAGAAATCAGCAGTATGAGTGTACTAGGCTTAAGTTGGTTCTTTGTGCCTCCTTAGTGTATCCCTGCCTGGAGAGGGCTCTGTAGGCATGAGATACTTTAGTACTCTTGCATATGTAATTTTAAAGATACAACACACAAGAAACTACATGTGGTGCTTGAAAACTAGTAAATCAAGACCCCCAAATTAAAACTGTGACTTACATACACTGCATACAGAACCAATTCTCTGATAGCCTACATTTTCCATTTCCACTTTCTTTTTTCACTTCCATATTTCCCACTTCCTTCATTTCCACCCTCCTCCTAGTACGAGGCAGAATATTCATCAGAGAGACTCTAACCCATTCACAACAGTATTTACTGGGAGCACTTGTTTACTGGGAGCTTTTGGTGGTTACTTCTCAAACAGATAGCTCTTCAAAAGCTACACATTAAGTGGGAAGCTAGGCCGTGATGCTTGGGTGTGGCCAAGCTCTGCTGGGCCACGAACTGTCTGGGGAGGGAGTTTGAATCCCAGAGCAGCCGGAGGCTAGTTCAGCACTTAGTGTATGTTAGGGAAGCCTGAGTTTTGCATGGTTATTTCAGCGAACACCAAAAAAATCTGTCAGTGTGTACATATAGTTGTTTATATTGCAGTAGAGCCTAGAGGGTAATGAAGAGCAAGCCCCTTTGTGCTAGGCACTGCACAAATAGATAGTCCCTGAGGAGCTTACCATCCAGTTAGAAAAGACAGACAAATGGTAAGGAAAAAGCATATTGCAGAGTGAACAGAGTGAAGATTTAATTTCATTTTAGTTCCATGACTTTTTGTTCATTGCAGGGCAAGCGGAGTGAGGCTGAGGTGAAGAGATTGTCAGGGAGCGGACAGGAAAAGATTGGTATGAACAAGCCAGTCAACACAGGGCAGCGAATGTCCAGAGTAAAAGCGGTAGAAAATAGTCTGATGACGTCATCAGTGTCAGTATCAATGGATGCTGTTTCTGTATCTGCACCTGCTGGCTGTTGAGTTTCTTTGCCCCTGGGATTAGCTTCTCCCTGGAATTTCCTTCCCCTCCACCCCCCAAGACCACATTGGGTAGCAGGCACTACCAAAGGGGTCTAGTGGCCCTGCTGCGGAGAGAAGTGGTCACCTTGGGGTGTTCTGGTATCTAGTGTATTTGTAGACGTGAGATAGATTCAGTTTTTGCAGATTCATAGCATTATTTTTCTCTGTGAAATGCTGTATTAGCCCAGATTTTTAAAGAGTGTTGCAATACCTGTGTCTCATTTTCAAAAGTGACTTAGGCATTTAAACACCTTCAGTGACACTTAGGCTCCTAAGTCACTTTTGAAAATGAAATATACACTCCTAAATCAGTTAGACACGGCAGTGCTGAGCAGAGCAACACCTCAATACCTTTAAAACTCTGGGCCATTGTCTCTTATACGTTTGAGAGTTGCTGCTGGTGCTGCATGAGTTTGTCCTCAGGGGGATTCTTTAACATGGAGGACATTACAATAGCTTTTTGGAGGGTTATCTGCTCAAGGATTCCTGCTCCACCCATCAGTCTCTGGTATATTTGCTTGCATGTAGAAATAAAAATACTGCTCTCTAATGCCATGTGAATGAATTCCTACTGCCTTTCAACTTCCAGAAAGTCTTAATGAAAGGCTACTTATACAAGTACAGTGGCGACACAGGTTAAGTAGCCTGTTACTGCATGCCATTGTTTCCATAGAAACTGAAGGTTCCTGGCACACTGCGGTGATGATGATGTCACATGTGTTGGATGACAAAGACGTTGTGGGTGCGTGTCACACACACAAATGGTAAAAGTTCAATACTTAGAAGTCAAGAAAACAGCCTGATACGTGAAGGAAAAACACTGTGTTGCATTTATATTTTTACAAACACATACGGTGCTCAAATAAGGGTGATAAGAAGGAGGCATTTTTAATTTCTCTTCGTCCCACCATGCAAACCCAGAATTAGAAATATCAGTGATTACAGATCTAGACATTTGCACAAGTTGACCTTACTCAGTTAGGAAAGTAAAGGGATTGGCTCCTGGGCAATGCTCAAAGTGCCATATGTCAAGCTTTCATGGCTAGTTTTGATTTTAAATTATGAAGAAAATACTCTGTATTTTCTGCAAATACTGTGGACTTAGGTGATTAGCAGAAATACATCTCTTTATCTCAGTTCCCTCTTCTTTCATTTTTTAAAATCCCAAAACATTTATGGCCTGATTCTCATTTACACTTGGACCCTGTTACATTGTTCTGGCACTACACAGGAGCCTTAAAATAGGTATAAATGTAATTTATCCCCACTTTATGGTGTCTTTACACTATCAGAGAAATAGGCTTTGTTAAAAGGAATATTTTAATTTGTCTTCTCCTTTTAGTCTCTCTTTCGTATTCTGCCTGCCCAAAATCATTGAAACTGCAGAACCAAACAGCCATTGTAAGCCCTTTCTCCTTATTTAATTACTGCCACGTCCCTATTTTGGCATGGTGATCATTAATCAAATCAGGACCGCCACCGTTTCCTGCATTATAACACTACAAAACAGCTGCAGTAACATAGGAGAGGTAGATAATGAAAATAAATTAAAGCTACGTACAAGGCTAGTGCCCACAGTACTGGCATTACTGTGTCAATGCAAAGGCAGCCAGTGTTCTTGCCCTTACCCCATGCTCTGAGCAGATTTGCTCATGAGATATTCTGAGAGGGTTGGCAAGAAAAACTATGACAACCTGTAAAGTGAATTTGTTGCTAATGAAAAATGCTAAATTGATGATACTGGATGAAAGCCAAACTAATGATGCTCTTTATCCCACAGAAGCAGCAGTTTGGAGACTGCAACCTTTCCCAGATTGTTTCACGCCAGTGGGCCCAAATTCTAACCCTGAAGGACCACCCTTTGGGGCAAAGGCATAGTTCTACACTGAGGCTGCTAACACAGGAGCCAGTTCTGTTCATGATTTTTGTGTGGTGATTAAAAACTGTTCTGCGACTGTCAGTTTCACAGCCTTTGAGAGGCAGCATGGTCCAGTATATAGGGCACTGTGCTGGAACTCAAAAGATGTGGGTTCTATTTCTGCTTCTGCCACTGACCAATTGTATGACCTTAGGCAAGTCATTTCACCTCTTTATGGCTCTGTTTCCCCTCCAATCCTTTTTCCACGTTGTCTGTTTAGATTATAAATGCTTCAGGTCAGGGCCTACCACAGTGGTGCCCTAATATCAGTTGGAGCCTTAAAGCATCACTATAATGCTAATAGTAATTAATAATAAACTACTGAATATATGGCAGCTGGTAACAGTAAATTTATTGCCAACACAGTCCAGGTTTGAAACAGTGACATATATTGTATCAATCCTCTTCGCTATCTAGTGCCTCACAGTTAAACCTTCCTCTCTCTCAGTGACTTTAATAAGTGATGGATGTCTCTGAGTGGTACACATCTGAAAACATGCCATTTTGTGTTGAACCCACAATTCAAATAACACACACACAGCTATTTTGCACTATTTTCTTTTTTGCACAAGTTTTGTTTATGTCTTTCATTTCTTCATTATAGTACTGTGCATCCAACTTCTGACCAGGGAGCATTTATAAACATGTGTAAGCTTGTATTCCTTAATCACAAACATTTGTTTTTGAACCAGATGAATAACTGAAGAAATTTTGAATGGCAGTGTTAGCCTACATCCACAAAAAACAAAACAAAACAAAAACTGAAGGAGACTGAAGTTGGAATGACTGCTACCTGCAACAAAAAAACATGTTTAAAGGTTTGAGCTACGTTATTGTGGCCGTCGGTGCCAGATCTACAAGAAATGGATATCTGTTGGCTTCATATTACAAGTTCTTCTATTTTTTTTTAAATATTGGATTCACAGATGAATTCCAGCTACCTGTGTTCTCATCGAAAAAGAAGAAAAAAGCTGATTTTTATTAATACTCTATTTTTGTAAAGTTTAAATGTAGACATATTGAACCAGGGATGAAGGAACTATACTACACGTTCAGTTTTTTAATATGTTTTCAACTCAGAAAGTTTATGTGACAAATAATCATAGTGAATAGTGAATAGTCTTAGTGGTGTCAAAGAAAGTACTGCCATAAAGATTTGCAGATCTGAATCCTGTCTTTAAATACAGGAATATTCTGGTTGCTGGAGATTAGTTTGTAATTAGCTTTTTCTTAACTTTATTCCAGTGTACAGGGATCATAGCTAGGAGTGGAAATTTGGATAGTTCCCAACTTATGGTGGATAGGCAGTGACCAAAGGTTTGATGTCACAGCAAATCATTTGTATTATATTATTGCATATTAGAGTTGAATGCAGAGAGGCATTATAGCAGAGATGGGATTTGACTGCCAAGAGCCCAGAGGCTGGGCTGTCCAGTAGAGAGAGGCATTACCCACAGCCCTGCAGGCAGGAATGGGTTAAGCTGGGATGGGGAGGCTGGCCAGCATTTGCAGGGGCCTGGCTCTTGCTGAAGTTGGATAGAAAAAGTTTGTGGCACTAGGCAGAGGCAGCAACAGGGCTGGCTGGGCTGCTCCGCTCTGTTTCCTGCCAACCATGGCATTCTACAGGCAAGCCAAGAGTTCCTGGTCCACAACCACGTGTGATAGCAAGTGTGAAAAATTGAGACACTTTTTTTCATGGATGGGAGGTATACTTGTGTAGATAAGACAGAGGTCCTAATATTGGGATGGTCTTATTAATATCGAGACATCTGGTCACCCTACACAGGCACTGATTTCTGCATTCAGGTTTGGGCCAGTCTCGGATTTGGACAGGTCTGAGTGCTAATTGATTGGGCCATGGCCCAGCTATTGTTAGAGCCCTGATTCTACTAAAATGGGAAATGTATTAATTAACTGTTAGTTGCTAATGTTACTAAAACAACTGGAAAGAATCAGAGATCACTGTATATTTCCTTGCTTGGGCATACAGAAGTTTGGGATTCTAACACAAAAACCTTAAATTGAAGCTGAAGCTGTAGGATCCCATCAGTGGGTTGAATGCCTGTTACCTTTTGAAAACATTAGGATTTAAAAACAAAAAGCTTCCAAATGTAAGACCAGGAAATACAGAACAATTATAAGTTGTGCTTCTCAGATAAGATACCTAAACTACCTTAACTCTGCCACCATTCTGCTGTCAGTCTTCACTTCCTTGCATGAATACAGCTAAATCCTCAGCTGACGTAATTTAGCCTGCTTCCAATGGACCTGCAGTGACTTTTGCCACCTGATGACCTGACCCACAGTAATAAAAAGGTGTACCATAGAAAGCTGGTTTTTTTATATGCTTCTCTGATATTAATGGTGCTCTTTTGTCACTGCACCATAAGTGCTCTAATTTCATAGGGTGAAATCCTGGTCCCAGTGAAATTGATGCAAGTTTGCCATTGACTTCAGCGGGATCGGGATTTCACCAGTGATCTGAGCTTATGAAGTTGTACATGGAGATATGTTAGCTTAGTGTCAATTTTGTATACCCCATCATATCCATAACTTCAGCCCTCCTTAGAAGCCCTAGCAAGTAGATAGTCTTGGCAGTTAGCCCTAAGGTTAACAGATTTTGGCTATTTCTGACCAAGTATTGGAGCAAATTCCAGACCCAGCAGCTCCCTGTTTTCTGTACTGAGGGGACAGATAGGCAGGTCTCAAACCATTTAGGGCTCTACAGATCAAAAGCAATGTTTTTAATTCCACCCAGAAAACAATAGGAAACAAATGCTGATGAAGGTTCAGAAAAGAATGCTGTTAAAGTTGACTGTAGGAAGAAAGTTATATGATGCCTAGGGTGCATCATGAAAAAATACAGACATTATTTACATGAGGTATTTCATATACTTTAGTGGGAAGGTGGGGCAGTGGAAAATGTTTTTTGAATAATTTATTGTTTTGTCTTTCATTAAATCTACTTTTCACCATGTGTAACTTTCCACCTTTTTGAAATAAAATACACTTGAAGAACAGATCAGAGGGAAAAAAAATTACACCCTTTTGTAATGTCTAAATATGCTTATTGGGTGAAATACATTGAAATATTGACAAAAAGCAGCCTGTTAAATTCAGGCTGAATGCGTTTTGCGTCGTTTCTGTGACTACTTACTCTGCTGTTCAGTATATCAAGAACTTACAGTGCCACAGCAATCACAGAAATGTATTTTGCTACTTGTGAAGTATACCTCAAGGGGGCTTCACAATAACATGAACTTGTTTTCCCCCTTGTGATATAAAGTGGAACATTCCAACAGTGATGTCCTTTTATTCCTCATAATAAAACTGAGATTATACAGTTTTAACCCAGTTCAAATGGGCGTTTTGACTGAGTAAGAACTGCAAGATTTTCCCTTATAAGCAAAAATTCACTTCACCCCTTCTTGTCAACTGTTGGAAATGGGCCACATCCACCCTAACTGAATTGGCCTCTTTAGCACTGACCCCACACTTGGTAAGGCAACTCCCAGCTTTTCATGTGCTGTATATTTATACCTCCCTACTGAATTTTCCACTCCTTGCATCTGACGAAGTGGGTTATAGTCCACAAAAGCTTATGCCCAAATAGATTTGTTAGTCTCTAAGGTGCCACAAGCACTTTTTGTTGTTTTTGCTGATGCAGACTAACATGGCTGCCACTCTGAAATCTGTAACCTGAATAACAATTTATATTTTGCAACCATCTTGGGCATTGATTCTGTTTCCCTTTCTCTATTGTAAGCAACTTTGAGCAATGGCTGTAGTCTCTTTTATGCTTGTACCGCACTGAGCACGATGTGGACCAACCTTGTTGGCCTCTGTAGTTAAGTAATTATAATTTTAAACAGCATATTATAAGCCAGTACACTGTGTTATTTAAAATGATGAGAGATGAAGAGAGGTCATATATAAACATGCACAAACAGAATTGTATATGAAACCCTGAGTGATTTTAGAAATAGTAGTCATAGCTGCCTCCAGATAATTCAGATTTTCTTTTCACTTATGTAATTGTGTGTGAGTAGCTGCAGATTAAGTACATCAGAATTCTGTGATTGCCCTGAATGGGAGAGTTCTCTATAAAGGCAATCTATTTCAAGATGGCTTTGTCCTTCATAAGGCCCTATTATACTGAGATTTGACTCCACATTAGCACCTTTCTAGAGACAGAGAGCACACAGTTTTGCATCTGTAATACATTTTGTCCATAAGTGTGTTTAACTAAATACTGTGTTGCTTTGTGCTGAATAAACTGTGTGCTGTGAACTCTATTATGCAGAGCTCTGTAAAACCATTGCTGCTGCTATTATTTTGGCACTCCAGGAAAAAAAACCTCCTCATGTATGCAGCTTTAAATCTTTATATTCCAAGCATAACTTTAGTAATACCTTCCTGGGTTAGGTTGCCCTTTGGTCAATACGTTTCCTCAGAATAGGCAGTGAAAGCCCCATAATTCTCGCTAATTCTCACTTAACGAGGTTTCCTTATATAGCCATGTAACTAGACTTGGATAGGTATTTTTTGGATTTAAAAAAATGCATCTTAAAATAGTGGGTGAGGAAATATAAAAGTGAAAGTAGAAAAACCAATAAGACATAAATCATTCAGTAAAAATAAGATCTAACACAAAGTATATTATGGTAGAGTTAAAGAAATCTTTAATGTATTGTTTTTCATCACCTGTTAGTTTTGCAAATATAAATTCAACAAGTTACAGCTCTTGGAAACAGATTTTGATTTGCAAGATTTATATCTGCATGTGAGAGCTTTATTCAGAAGTATATTTAGATTGGGAGTAGACCAACACAGATTTATTTTACAACACACAGGATTCCAGGGGATCCCAGTACAAGCTTGCCCATGAGTTCCTGACAGATATAGCTGTATAAAAAAAGAAGTAGGCAGAATGTGTTTGACCACTTGTTTAAAGGTAAAAATAATGTTAGAAATGCCATTGAATTAACATTGATCTCATTACCTTTTCCTCTTCTTATCTCTTATTTATTTTATTTTAAAGTAATTCAGTAACAAATAACCTCTCTGGTCTGAAACAAGTTTGAAAGAGAGCTTTGTAGTGTCCTCTTGTGTAAAAAACTAATGACATCTGACAAAATGCATAAACACTGCTTGTCAAGCAGTTCTTTGTTAGAGGTAAATTTTATAAACATAAAGCCATATTTCAATAACATTGAGGTTGTGTCAAAAAGCAGCAAAAGCCAGGAAATGCTACATTAAAGCTGATGCTTGACTACATTGGTTTAGGAATTATTTTTAAATACAGGAGGGGTCTTCCAGGATCATGGTTTCTCCCTCCTCCATTTTCATTAAGAGTCCCATATTGGACCAACCTCTCTTCCCAGTCAAGAATGGCTTGATGTAGCTTGCTCCAGAGATGGTTAAATGCTCTTCTTTGGTTGTTCAGATAAGAATATGAGTTGATTTCAGAGTCTATATCGGTGACTGGATAGCAAGTGTGAAAAATTGGGACGGGATGGGGTGTAATAGGCACCTATATAAGAAAAAGCCCCAAATATCAGGACCATCCCTATAAAATCAGGACATCTGGTCACCCTAAGTCTATGTGCCATCTCTGCAGGGCTCTCAGCCACTGTCCACTGGGAAGCAGGCTCAAGTAAGCTCATCACCATCTCCCGAATACACGTGTTTTTGTTCATTTGCCCTCCCCACCCCCTTCCAAAATAAAATATACTGTGTGCATTGAACACATAATATCAGCTTTAACTGTGAGTTCTCTTGCTTTCCTTGGTTGGTTCACTCATCAAATTTAATTTTCATTTAATTACTAGGTTGCAGACTGATGAGCCAGTGTACCCCTTCAAAAGAGCTGACTTTCAAAAATGAACACTACATCACAAACATACTAAACTTCAGTCATTTTAAAAAGAGAGAGAGAGAGAGAAAGGGGAAAAAAGCTGCTTTCACATGTAGGTCTAAAAAGGCTATTTTGTTCACTGGAATGTTTTCAGAAACGCCAAATAGTCAACACTTCAGTTTAGTTTGGGTTCCTTCATCTTTTTAAATCAGCTGCTTGGTTTGTGAGTGTCCGAACCCTAGAATGTAATTTAAGCTTAGTTTTTCACGAGTGAATTTCCTTGGAGGTTTTACAGTCATTTAGTAAAAGTAAAAATAAAGAAAAGAAATGTTCTAGGAAAGAGTATAACCTATTATTTGCTGAACATCAGAACAGCTCTTCATATAGTTGAACTGAATAATTTCCAGAACTGCTTTCCTCTAGACACACTGTTAGGATTGTGCAAATTTGCATTTAGCAAGGTTCCTTTCAGGCTCTAGGACTGGGCTATAGGCACTGGACAGCAATTGCAACCTTGTTGAGGAAACATTGGTCAACATTTTCAAACCTAGCTGCTTAAAAGTAGGCACCTAAATCCAGATTTAGACTCCTAAATAAAAATGGCCCAATTTTCAGATGCTGAGCACCCTCAGCTGCAAAAGTTATTGGGAGCTGCCCATGCTTATCAGGACACTTTTATCTGGGAACCTAAATATGGAGTTAGATGCAAACTATATAGAGCTATGTTTGAAAATCCGGGCCTGTGTCATGACACCTCTAGGGCAGAATATTGGCTCTCAGATGAACATTTGCCACAACACTGAAAAGAACAGTGAATCTGTTTGAAAATTATTACCCATCTCAACATGATATTCTCATCTAATTTTTTACTCTCCTATCCTTTGGGAAGAGTCCCTTATGCAAGTGCCTGCTGCCTGGTTCCCTCTGCAGCCCCATGTTGCAAGATCATTCTTCACATTCTTTATTGGTTTTGGATTCATCCACTTCCTTTCCTTCAGTTCTCCTCACATTTTGGGTTTACCCCCTTCTTAACTTTACATCTGTGCCTAAATTAAAGCATTGTTATAATTTGAAAGTCTTAAAGGCTACTGCAAAAATGACACCTTGGTATGAATGTTTGTTCAGATTTATATCAATAATTGATTCCCAGAGGCTATAGATACTTTTCTAAAACTAAACAAATTTTAAAAATATACAAAACATAGTACATCCCAACTAGAAGATTTCCCTGAAATAATAACAAATCTCTATATCTAAACACCTCACTTCCCTCCATTAGCTCCCCTTCTCATAAAAGCTCAGGAAAAAAGATAAATTTTACAGTATGCTCTGACAGTGCAATTCACTCCACTTTGGGCCTAAAGCCCAAATATTGAGGCTCTTTGTAGGTATGGTGTGAGGATGCTGGAAAGATGACATTCATCCTTCAGTCCAAGGTCAGAATGCAGAGCTGCTCCTCCAGGGAGGCAATAGCAATGCCTCCATGCTGTTGAGTTTCCATTTGTTTCATTTTCATTATATTCCCTCCCCCGTCCTTTTTAAAGTTTATTACCCAGCAACACATTACCAAGACCACAGTAGTTGTAGTCATTTGAACCCCCATAAACACTAGATTAAAGTACGAACCTCGGGGTGCAAGCTCACCATCTATGGGATAGTGCACTGGGGTGTAATGCCACAATATAAATTTGCTCTGCCTTTAAAGCATCCTCCTGTAATTTTAACTTTGTTTTTATATGAATTACATTTTTAAAAACTGGTACAAAATATATTTTTTCATTTATCACCGCAGGAAATCTAAGTGTGAAACAAAACAAAACATAGGCCAATTATAATAACAGTCCCTGGGTCCCTACCAGAAGTGGTCAATTTCAGCTGCCACTCTATGCTTGTTATTACTACATAGGGAGTTTTTACTTTACTCTGCATCCCAGCATCTGAACCATATAGTGCAGTCTGGAGACTGTTCTCCCAGAGGGAATTCACGTGCCAGGAACTCTGTCAGTAAGACATTACACCTGCACATGTGATTGCCCCCCACACACACCTAACCCCAGCTGCAAACAGCAGTATGAGTCTGAGGGTTTCCAGACCTTACTGTTGCAAGACAATGCATTTGAGGAGGGAAAACAAACTTCTTCCACACCATATGAGCTGCCGTGGCTTCACATTTCATATAATTTATTAAAATAAGAATTAGAAACCTGAAATTAAAACATGTTTTCTCTATGTGCACTGAATGGTTTATTATTATAGCCTGCTTATGGGTGTTAGGTTGCTGCAGCTGATATTGCTTTAAAAAGGAAAAAAGAGCATTAACACAATAACTTGGGGGATTGCATGCATAACAAGATTGCCCCAAACAGTAACTTCTATATAATAATAATACTTTGGATTTGAACATAGGAATTGCTATGGCAGGTCAGACCACAATTGTTTGTTTATCCCATACCCTCTCTCTGTCATTGACCAGTTACCAAATGCTTCAGAGTATGTCTACAGTATGAGCTAGGGGCGTGATTCCCATTCCCATGTACACATACTTGTGCTAGCTCTCATTAAGGTCCAAGTTGAGAATTGGCCACATAAGGGAGACAGGCACCATGAGCTAAATGGGTGAAAGTGGGAGTGTTGGAGGTGCTTTGATATATACCAGATCTGAATTTGATGTCCTATTTACTGAAGAGATGTTGTTCTTGTTTACAGATTTAGACTTTGTATAGGAGCTCTGTGTTCTGTGGTGCTTAAAATCTTTATCTATATTTTAAATGGTCCCTATGTATCATCTGCCTAGCCATTTATTACCAGAATTCAGTCTCTGCAAATGGGTTTTGCAATATTTTCTTTGCCCTAAAAAGAAGATGACTGGTATGTGATATACATTTTGGTGTATGCCCTGCCTGCTTTACATATTCCCCACTCCAAACAAGATGAGAACTAGTGTGATGTTTAGTGTAGTGCTAGAGACCCAGGGAACTGTCCTTTCCCCGTGGAGACTGAGCACCAGAACATATATTCTTCAGCATGTTCTCCCAGAGCATATGGTAAAATGAATCCATGGTGCAACCACATTTAGGGCAAGGTGGGGGAAATATTCTGGCATATTTAATTCGAGCTTTAGATGTGTGCAAAAGGAATGCTTGTGATTCTGAGTCTGACTGGAAAAGATACCCATTTGTTGCCAGCTATAGCCTGTAACAACCACATTCAGTGAAGGGATAGTTTGTAATAATAATGATGATGATGTTTCTGTTGTTAGCAATTTCCATAACTCTTTCCATTCCAGGAACTCAAAACCCTTTACAACTTTAACATCACACATGTGAAGTACTATTGTAATTGAAAATGATGAGGCAACTAAAGCAGAGAAAGTTTAAGCTATTTGCTCAAGGTGTCATAGTAAGTTTGTGATCGAGCTAACTGCCCTGTTCTAGTGCTCTAACTACTATAGGTTATTTCATTTTCTCCTTTTGGGAATGGTCAGTCCATTGCTTGCGAACATCTATTAGTGTACTCCTGAAATGGATTCCTTCCTCCTGCCTGAAACAGAAATTGAGGAAAAAAAATAGCAGTGAACCCAAACAACATTTCAATACAACACAACTCAATGCAGTGCATTTTCTAAAGGGAGAGAGAGGGATAAATTAAGACGTATAGACAAAGGAGAGAATGTGTTTTCAGGGGAGATTTGAAAAGAGATGGAAAGAGAGAGGCAGATTATTCCAGATGGCAGAAGTTGCAGAGGAGAAGACCATCATGACAGCACTGATGGCATGCTGGGTTAGACAGAAAGCAAACGCTGAATCAGCAGAGGGAGAAGTTCCAATTGCAAAGTGGTTCCGGGATATATAAGCCCCATGACTTCTGTGGATAGTGGTGTATCTGCAGTAACAAGGTAAAGTCTCTCTGGAATCCTATGTAAAGTACCTGTTGGTATAGGTTATTCCAAAACAGTTGGAGCGAGCTATATGGGGAACATTGGGCCTTTTGGTCTTCATACAGACAATTGAGGATACAGTGTTAAAGTATGAATTCCAGATGGCTGTCAAATTTTATTCAGCGCCATAGCTAAGGGCTTACCTCCAATTTGGTTTGCAATCATGTTTAAACTGACACAATGGTAAATTGTAGTGTAGACAAGGAACTGGCATTTGTTGCTAGTTGTTTTTAACTATAGGTTAATACATGATTAAAAAGTCATAATGTTGATGAGGCTTAAGTGTCTTCCTTGGCCCTGATCTAAAAGCTGTTTTAATCAACAGGACTCTTTTTCCATTCACTTCAGATCAGGTCGTTTGAGTGTTCTTAATTTGTAATTCTTAATTTGTACACCTGCTGTGTGACCAGGTAGGGAATTATTGGAACTTGTGATTTAGCTCTCCTTCCATAAGCTGTAATGATTTTATGTTGGTTATGAAATGTTGCTTCACACTAAAATATCTTGTTTGTATCAGTTCTGATTCAGTGCATGGTATTCTATATCAGTACTGCCCAGTTTGACACAGGATTTGATTTTCAGGAAGGAGATGCCACTCTTGACAAAAGCGCCCTGATATGCAGATCTGCATTTTGTAGTAATTCCAATAAGTAATGTGCATAGACGGACTTAATCTTGGCAGACTTCAGTGGCTAACATAAATTTATTTTTGTTTCTTTATCCCTTCCCTCTTTCTAAGCAGTGCACAGTCATAATGGTTTGTCTGTTTTCTAGTACTCCATCATTGTCTTACTAGTATTGTTCCTTTCTAAGGCCCTGATTCAGGAAAGTACCTAGGAACATGCTTTAAGTAAAGCACATGTTTAAATCAATGGAACTTAAGCACATGCTTAAGAGTTGAAAAGGGATGGATTTACGCATGTGCTTAAGTGCTTTTCTGTGTGGAGTCAAAATCAGCCCAGGAGGAATTAAAGTTTTCACTTTTGCTGCATAGTGCCATATACTGGTCAACAGTATTTCAATAGCATCAAGGTTGAATGAATACTCAAATGCTCAGACTAGGTTGAAATTCAGGAATCTCTGGAATCCTGTAGAAATAAAAGGGTTAAAATGTGAGTTTATGATGGGCAGGGAAATTAACACAGTAGCAACAGTGAGCAGGCAGTGAGGAGAACTGAGATTTTTTTTTTCCAACATGACTGCAAAATGCTGAATCATACAAGTTATGTGACAAGAGTCTAAATCCAGCCACAGATGAGCTGGGATAGCCACGTGAGACATCTCATAAGATTCAACCATATCCTCCCCTTCTATCTCCCTCAATTAATGTGCTACGAAATACTCAGATCTGAATGTGTTGTGATTACTATTCACAAATGTTCGGCTTCCCATAGGGACAGTATTAAAGAAATTGTATTCTAGGGGCATAACCCCAGTTTTACCCCCAGGTGCAGTGTGTGTAGAATCGTCTCAGAGACGGAGCTCATAACCTCTGGAACTCATCAACCTCCCCTGGCCCAGCATGGGCAGGCTGACCAGGACTCCCTGGATTTCTCTCTTAGTAATAGTACAAAGTGCTGGATCAATCCAGCACTTGAATGTTTTTGGATGAAATGTTACGATTTCAGTGGGTGACTGGTACTGAGAATTATAGCCTTTCTCCCTAAACATTTCTAGCAGTCATCTGGAAATTGTATGCTTTTGGAAAAACAGAATAATCTGAAGTTTACACTCTAGTAAATTATTGTTAAATATTTTCACATCTGTATATGGTGTGTTTATTACCTGCCATAGCTTATATTTAATGAGACTCTGTAAGATTCTGTGCACAGGTTAGTCACAGTGTTCCAGTATTAAATATTTTCATTGTCTTAGAGCACTCAGATGAGTTTAAATTATAAATGTTACTGGATTTTAATAGTAATATCTCTTTGCATAAAATAGTAAATAATCTTTTAACACCACTATCTGAAAATATTGTAATATACAGTCTTGCTAAAATCTGTAAGTAATTTTTTTTGTCAAACAAAAAGTTAATGAGAAATGGACTGCAGTAAAGTCTCTTCGTTAGTACGTGGCTATTTGCAAAAGGACTCACACGTCTGCTTAACTGCTGAAAATAACGTAATTAATATTCATTTTGAGTTTCCCATAAGCCCACCGGAGCAAAGGATTCTGGCAAAGTCTCTTGACATCCATGCATCTAGCAAACAAAGAGTTAAAGCAGGCAGTCTTTCAGGCAAGTAAGATTGAACAGAAAGCACAGGCCTTTCCTTTTTGCCTTTTTCTTCTTAATTAATCATACGCTGCTTCACAATTTAAATATGGATATGGAAAGCCATCCGCAATTATTAATGAGCCTCCAGGCTGTCCTGTGGCGTCTCAAGACAAGCTGTGTCAGCCTGCAGAAAGCAGCATGGCATCTCCTTTCTGATGTGTGTGAAATTTATGTGCACAAAGGCTCCTCCTTATCTGTGCGTGAACTAAATAAATAAATAAAGGCTTTTGTTTGCCAGGCTACTTGCACATGACTGTTTTGACTAAACCACTCCATGTTATTTGTAGTTTACAGTGCTTAGAGACAAGAAGAAGAAGAAATCCCTAAACCCAGCTACCAGATTATGCTGCAATTAATGGGAATCTGTACATCATTCTGATTGTTGCTGAGATTTTTGAAGACTTTCTTTTAAAAAATAAAACAAAAACCCCAAAACCTTTGCCCTTGACTGACACCAGCCTTACAATGGTAGGATTGGCATTCCGCCAATTTCTCACCCGATAAGACAGGGCAGGAGGGTAGAGAAAAGCACTGACAACATGGCCGTTGTTTAGTCTACACTCTTAAGACCTTAATAGGAAGGAACAATTCTTCAGTGTCGCGAAGGGTTTGCCAGTATGCATCTGCAGCAGTGGGAAAATTAAGGTGATGGCTTTTAGGATTAAAATTGCAGTATCCCCTCTTTCTGTTTTATTTTGGTATGTGATCTACCCATTTAATACAGTGGGACTGTATAAAAATAATAATAGCCAAGTAGTTATATACATATATTTTCAAGACCCTTTGTATCTGGAGGAGATTTGGGGAGAGGGGAGGAGGTAGGAAAGAAGAAAGACAGGATCGATGTGTGATGGGAAAAGGATAATAAAGAGCCAGGTGCAGTACAGTATGTTCAGTCGGTGATGTTTAGATTTTTTTTAAGGCTTCCTATTGAGGTTAAATTAAAAAAGAGAAAAAGATGCAAGAAAAGTCAGGTTTCTTATTTCAGCTGCAGGTTTTCAAAGATGTATGTATTGTTCCAAAACCAGACTGTTTCTGTACTGTGGATAAGAACAAATCATTCTGTATATTAGGAGAGCAGAACATTTAAAGATATGCCTGACAAATTTTTTCCTCTGGAAAAGTCTGCAGTTTCATTGTGTGAAGGTAAAATCCTTATAGCTCAGTTACAAGTTTGCCATGTTAGATAAAAGCATGACTTTGTCTTGTTGTAGTTTCAAAGTGAAACAAACTGGAGCAGAGGCAATGATTTAAGCTACAGTGAGGAAAAAAAGGCAGGAAGATTGGAATATGATAAACAACATTGAAAAATGGCAGGAGAATAATGTTTACTTTTGAATATAAGGCTGACTGCCAGGTTGGCGCTGGTTTTTAGGTTAGCAGAGGTTGGAGGAAGGGCCAGAGTGAGGCGTGGCTAAATGCTGTCAAGGAAAAAAACAGTCTGCAAATTGCTGTTCTCGGCTTTCCCCCCACCCTTGAAAAAAAGGCAGTGCTTCCTCTTAAGACTATTAAAAATTATGCAGAATTTTAACCATCTAGTGTACTGGATGCTCTTCTCTGATGTTGAGAATTCTGATTTTGCAAGAGGATAAATGAAATATTTTAAATGATCAAACTATTTTGAAGGTATTTTAAAATGTAATAAAAACAATAGCTTTACATTTCATAAGAAATTATTTCAGTTTACTTTTGATGTGTTTGCCTGTGGGATAAAGTTTAACCAAGTCATTTGAAAAATGTATCTGTTGTTCTGCAGACAGCTATCCTGCTCTTACAGCCCTGCCACAAAAATCAATAGGATTTTGCTGATTGAAAGAGAGGATGAAGAATAGTTCTAATAAACCAGAACATGATTCAGGCAAGATACAGTAATGAAGGCTGATAATCATTTTCTTACTTTAATCAGGACATTTTTTAGAATCCGTACTCTGTGTGCAATACATCCAGGACATATCTCAAGCAGACAACGTGGCAAAGTCATTTTATACACTTGGACTAGCTGTTTATAGTAGTTTAGCAAATTCTATATTGTCAATAGTAAAGGGCCCAGCCTAAGAAACCCTTTCATTAACACACCATCATTCGCTGCATTTATGAATGCATCTAGTTTATGAAGAAAAATATATTTCTAAATAGAGCTGAAATCGGAAATGTGGTATTCTTACGTCCTACAAATTCTGTTAACCGTTTAAATTCTGCTAAGTGTGAATAAAGGATAATTTAAGAAAATCAAAGGCAAAGTTAAAGCTTCATAGTAATTATTATTCTACTAAATATTTAATAACTCTTAATGGCGTCTTATACTTAAAATGAGAAAGAAACTGAGACTGTTGTTACTCTTTGGAGACATAGTTACTTTGGAAACCCTTTAATTGTTTTCATGTTTTATTTAAAGACCTGTAAATAGTATGTTTTTGATATATTAATTGGTTTGTTTTTTGTTTTGTTACTGAGAACTCTATTTTCTTTACATGAGGAATCTACAATTTATAAATAAATATTAAGAAATATGTTTTCTACATAAAACTAATTTAGGGACCTCGTCTGGCACTCCTCTTTCTTTTGTAAAACCTCCATTGATTTCAAGCCTTGCAGGATCTCATTGGTGTTTCATTCAGTAACTAAGGTTTCTTGTGGCCCCAACTCATGCTTTAAAAATATTTTCTCACCTGTTAGCCATCAGAGATTGTAAAAATGCTCTTACTAGTCATGCAGGATTTTGCATATGTGTTAGACTGATAAAAAGTTGTCTATTGGACTGCTGTTGTATAGGGAAAATAGCCCCTTTCCCCCCTTGATTTTAGGTGCCATGTAGAATTGTACAATAAGTTTGCTTCAGAAAGTGCCAGGAGAAGCATAATGAGGCAGTTAGTCACAGTTTGAATGTGGTGTTAGGGGAAAACAGTGCAGGAACTATGGGTTTGATTTTCAAGGATAGTCCTTGCAACCCAAGTCTGCCTAGACCCTTCACTGGTATCCAGGCAATACTTAAACACTAAACTCTAGGTTCACTTTTTGTCAGGTGAATGTTTTTGTCTGCTGAACATTTTTTTTTCTTAAAAGATCTCCTGTCCTTCTGTTTTTTCATTAACCCTTGGATTTCTTCGTCGGTTTCTTGTAGACCGCCTTTGTGTATCGAATGCAAACAGTATGTAGCAAAAGTCCCATTCTGACAGGGAATTTGGGGGCTAGGGATTAGGGAGGCAGGTACGGGGAATGTTATAGTCACTGGTTAGGCAAAATATACAGAATACTGTCATTCCTTCCCTTGATGTGTACAGTGTTTGTGTGTGTCTGTAGTTTATATCTAGTCTATATATATATATAGACTATTTAAATTCTATATTTAAATTCTGTACAAAGTAGAAGAGGGAATTAAAGCAGAGCTCTTCAGTATGCTGAGACCCATATGCTATTTTAGAGTTTTAAAGGAGAATAACTTGTACATTAAGGAAAATATGTATGTAAAAGGTACAATTTATGTAATGTTCTGTAATGCAATTGTAAACTTTTAGTCAGTAACCTTTTAGGATTTAAAAAAATAGATAAAACCTTGCACTCCACTATAAATACAGAAAGTGAGTATAAAAAAATTACACTAGTTTTCTGTGGGGTTTAGAAATATATTGAAGTAGCTAAATAATATGCAATAAAATTTTAGGAATCTTTAAATTTGGCATGTTTGTGCATATAATTATATTTAGTATATATCTGCAGACTATCTCTTCATGATACATTCTTAACGTTTCTGTTATATCGTTGAAGCGTATGCTCATTTTTCAACAATTAAACTAAAACTACAGGAAGCAGTGTATCATATATGTTTACATGGTTTGTTTTAAATCCAAACAAAAAAAAAGCAGTTTTTTAAATATATTAATGTTCACTGAGGTAATGATAGTTGAATATTAAAATCTTTATTTGTCCATTAAGTCACAGGAACTAAGATGAGTTAATTAGCCGTGAGAATTGTAGGTTTGGTTTGTTACTGAATATTTGGAGTTGATCTTCAAGATACCTATTTTGCCTGAGAAATTTAATTATATTTATTTAATATTGATTAATAGAATTAAATGTAACATTACATACAGTATAATTTAAAGAAGATAAATGATAGAGTGCACAGTATTTTATTTATACTATTTAAAAAAAATTCATTATAATTACAATAACATAAAATATAATTTGAAATAGAGAAATGATGCGATACACTGTAACTTGTACCAGTGGCATTGTATGGGATGTTAGTTCAGACAAGATTTGGCCCATAACTTTGCTTTTATTAAGTGTGAATGAAACAAATTCTGCCCTTATTTACATCCATACAACCCCATTGATTAAAGGAATGAGAATTATCATGTGCACTTATTAGTTTTCTGTATTTGGTGTCTGGGCTTCTCAGATGTTCTCTGAAAAGATTTCTGGAATTATGAATTCCTTCAGTACCTATAGAATAGGGATTATTTTAAAATTAAATGATAGAAAAGGGGAGAGGGCCTCATTCTACTCTCACTACAGTGCAGCTCCATTGCTTTCATGAAGTTACTCCTGATTTAAACAAATTTTTTTTTTACTGTATTAATGTTCACTGGGGTAGTGAGAGTTGAATATTTTTTTAAACACAGTATGATTTACCTTTTGGTTAAATCAATTATACAAAATCTGCTGTGCATTATAAAATGTAAATTTTCTGGTCTGATTTTAAGAAGTGTTTCTCTTTTGCTGGGAAAAAAATGGATGTTACTGCTGTTGCTGCTCTGGCTATTTATTTAGGTACCTAAACAGGAGGTGTCTGAGTTCTTTTGAAAATCTGAGCCATGATCATTACAAAATGAAAATCTGCTACAGTTTCGGCCACAGATGAAGCAAAAATACTTTTTACTAGAAACAAAGCAATATGTCAAAATTCCTAATATAGCTTGATGCAAATTTCTTAAAGATTGTCAATTGTTCTCGCTTCAGAGTGGCAGCTTCATTTACATTTTGTTTTGCCTCCTGATTTCTCAACTGTTTCACTAATTACAGAAAAAAAATCAAAATGAGAACATTGCCAAGTTTTTTTACACTGATAAGGAAGTGGTTATTTATTGTAATTATCAAGTAGGGGACCAATCCTGCAAACAATGGCACACATTGCTATCTTTACACACATGCTTATTCCCATTTATTCCAGTGCAGAACTGTTGCAGGATCCTTTCCCTACATTAGCAAGCAATAAAACAAAACACACACACACACACAAAACCACACCAGTCCAATAAACAACGAAAACCTCCAATCAAAATCAAAACCTTTAGTTCAGTATCTTCCTAAAACCATTTGCAGGAATATAAAAGTTGAGGGATTGGACTGAAAGAGAATTATATTTAAAAAGAAATATATATTAAAAAAAAAAAGATTTTTTTTCTCTCTCCATAGTGGTTATTTTAAATGTGTTAAGATAGGAGATACATGTTAAAGCTATTTGTCTGCAGTAGCGTGAATTTTATCCCCTCACTATCTTCTTCAGTACTACAAATGCTCAGGTAAACTTCTGATCCTGCAAACATGTACATGAGTAGCTTTACTCATATAAGTAGGCAAACTGAAGCTGATGAGACTCCTTCATTTGTATAGCTACTGACGTGTGTGTGTGTGTGTGTGTGTGTGTGTGTGTGTGTGTGTGTGTGTGTGTGTTCCACCCCTGCCCTATCTCCCTTCATATGTTTGAACACATCGTCTCTTAGCTCTGTGTCTTTTTGTTCTTAGGGGAGTGCAACTTGTGTGGGTTGTGGTCATGTATTATCACAGCTTGAGTGAACTGTTAGACATAAGACTGAAAGCCAAATGCGGCAAGTCATCCTGGATGTGGAAATATCCCAGTATGTCACATACCCTTAAATCTCTTATTGTTATAAAATGGCCCAGTGTAAATATGTTTGGGGGAAAGTTAGCAATAATAATAATAATAAATTAATGTATTGGTCAATCAGAAACCGTGTCACCATAGTTTACATTAATTCTAATTATTTCAATGCAAAATAAACTAAGAAAACATTAGTTTTTGTTAAATTCAAGTATAGAATCAATAGTGTATTGTCTGAAACATCATCTTACAGGGATGTGTATATTTCAGTTACAGAAGAGGAATTCAATGACTTAAACTGTCTTTTCCCTTTTCCTTTAATTACCGTTGGCCATGTAAAACTTTAGAACACAGGAATTACTGCACTGGATTGGGTCAGTGATCCATCTAGTCCCATATCCTATCTCTGACAGTGCTACTACCAAACACTTCAGAAGACAGTGCAAGAAACGTGTCCAGATGGGAAATTTCTTCCTAGTCCATTACTCAGTGGTTGTATTATGCCTTGATGCATATGGGTTTATATCCCTTCTAAAAATAATTATCCTATCTAACTTCTCTGTGGATATTCTCATGATCCATATAAAGGCCTACTCCTTTTTGAATCCTACTGAACTTCCCGATGACATATTGTGGCAATGAGTTCCACAGGTTAATTATGTGCTTTGTTAAACAAAATTCACTGTATAAGTTTTTAGTTTATTGCCTTAATTGAATTGAATTGAATGTCCCAATGTTCTTGGAGAAAAATATATGAACACTCTATTCACCTTCTCTATCCCAGTACAGTAATTTGTGTATCTCTGTCATGTCTCCTTTTATCCATCTCCTTTCCAGACTAAATATTTTCAATTTTTCTGCTCTCTCCTTATATAGATATCTGTTGATTCTTCTAAATCATTTTTGTTGCCTGTCTCTGCACTCTTGTTACTCTTTTTTGAGATAGTTGACAAGAACTAAAAACAATTTACTATTGATTAATATATAATGGAATTCAAACATTATCAGTACTACTTGCTGCCCTATTCCTTATGCAGCCCAACAATCTGAGTCTGAACTACTGCTGCAGAATGAATGAGGTTTTCACTGAGCTGCCCAGGTCTTTTTCTTCAATGGTTATGCTTAGTTTAGATCCCAGCAATATGAATTACCTTGCATTTGTCAACACTGAAATTTATTATGCCACCATGCTGCATGTTCAGCTAGCTTTGTCAGATCCCTTTGAAGTTCCTCACGGTCTTGAGTAATCTATATCTGAGTCATCTAAAAATGTTGCTACTTCATTCACCCACTTTTGCAGACTACTACATAATATTTTAAACATTGATCTGAGTACAGATTCCTAGGGCATATACTGTTAAACTTCCACCCTATTGAAAATTGACGTTTTATTCCTACTGTTTGTTTATGATCTCTTAGCCGATTTCTAATTCATGACAGTATTCCCAACTCTCAATCATAACTATTCTGCTTCCTTTGCAGCCTGTTACGAAGCACATTTTCAAAGTCCATAAATGATATCATATTCTTTGGTTGAACTGGTAGAAGAAAGCTAGTACATAAGAGAGGCACATTTTTCCTTTTTGTAACCCAGGCTGCTTTCCCCTGATTATATAATCTTCATTTTGATATAAAAGTTATAATATTTTATAAAAATAATCTTTTTAGTCAGTTTACCTGGTAGTATAGTAAGGGTCACTTGCATGTAATTCTCAAGATCATCCCTAGTCTTTTTAAAAGATAAGTGCAACACCTGCTGCACTTTGGTATATTCACTGATATGAGAGACTTTATGTTAGAAAATCAGATTCTTCATTCTTGAGTGTCTTTGGAGTGTGTGTGTGTGTGGATAGATAGATAGATAGATATAGATGCACCTTAACTTCTGACAGTCTCTCCCTTTATTACCTGAGAAATTAGGCTAATAGAGTTTAAGGCTAGTCTGACTTTCTTTATTTCACAGGCCACCTCACCCATTTACCCCTGCATTGAGCCCGGTAACTTGTGTTTGGTTAAAGCATATCTTCCAGAAAGGTGTCCAGGTCTGGGGTAGGTGTCATCCCGTTGTCTTCTGTGGTGGAGACTGGCACAAAGAATTTTTTAAGACAAGATTAAACCATTAGGCTCAGCCCAGAGTAAGAGGCAGTGTGGAAACAGCTACATCCCAAAAATAGCCTGGGCAAGAATTGTCTCTCATTCAGTCATATTTTTTCCCTGGGTTTTCCTTCATCTGGGGAGGAGTATTTTATTTCTCTTCTTTTTGGGATGCAGCTTAACCCCCCCTCCCTCCTGGCCAGTGTGAAGGTGAGGGAGGGACAGAAAGCTAAAGCTCCATCCACTCCCCTCACTCTTGCCTGCCAGGAGGAGTGCTGCTGCTGGAGCCTGGCTAAGAAGCCGAGCTAACGTGGTCATGGAGCTGAGTGAGAGATGGTGTGCTTACTCTTCTGTGGGAGCAAATAGCTCAAGGTCATAATCAATGTTTTGTGCACTGCCTTTTATCCACCTTATTCGCTCCCTTTATTTCCTGGTATTCCAGCAGATCTGCCATTTGTCTCACAGACTTCCTGCTTCCCATAGTCATCAGTAATTTGTTTTGGGTTTTTTTTGTCATTGGATTTTTTAATCTTCATATTCCCTCTTTATGCTCCTAATTTCCATCTGAAATTTTACCTACAAGAGTTTATGTTACTTTCTACATGCTTCACATGGACTGCACTTTAGTTTTTGGAAGAGGATACCTGTTTGCTTCAAATAATCTCTTATACAGCACATTTTTACCATATGTGTTTTTTTTTCCCCTTGCCATCTTGCTTCTCTTTTAAGATATGAATACCTTGGATTTTTTAACTGTGTTTCTAAGGTATGCCTAAATAACCTTCCATAGTTATAAGCAGAATTCTTCATGTAAGTTGAGGGAAGTTCTGATTAATAATCAATAGAACAATATGGCTCTGTGATTCCATGTCAGTTATTTTAAAATACATAATGCATATGTACCTTTCTGCTTTTCCCTAGCTGACTGTTCTGCTTTAAATAGCAACATCGGACCTCTTCCAACGAGCCTGTAGTCTGTTAAGGCTCTCCACCTCCACTCTTTTATTCCTGCCTCCCTCCATAATAAAAGGCTCAATATTTTTATATTGGATTCGAAAAACTAAATCACTGGGAGCTGTGTGCCTCCAGATTCAGTTGTGCAGGGAGAAAATGCCACACTTTCGCCCATCCATAGTGGGAAGTGTCTTGGAAGTTTCTCCTTTTACACTTGCCACTTTGAAGCTGCTTTAAACCATCTGGAGGCTTAGTTCTCAATAGCACAAGTGAACTGAAGGTGCTCTTCCTATTAAGCTTTCCTGATGGCAATGAGTGTTACTGTTCTAACAGGAAGAGAGAGAATAGACTGCAGCAGGGGTCGGCAACCTTTCAGAAGTGCTGTGCTGAGTCGACATTTATTCACTGTAATTTAAGGTTCTGCGTGCCAGTAATACATTTTAACGTTTTTAGAAAGTCTCTTTCTATAAGTCTATAATATATAACTAAACTATTTTGTATGTAAAGTAAATAAAGTTTTTAAATTGTTTCAGAAGCTTCATTTAAAGTTAAATTAAAATACAGAGCCCCCTGGACCGGTGGCCAGGACCTGGGCAATATGAAAATCAGCTCACATGCCGCCTTTGGCATGTGTACCATAGGTTGCCTTCCTCTGGACTACCGACTGAGATGGAGGACTTTAAGGCAATGAATGTGGGTGAAGGAGGGAACAGCTGTCTTTATCTAAAGCAGGCCTGCACAACTCATAAAGCAGCGAGGGCCATATTACTCCAAAGAAAACAGCTGAGGGCTGAAACACCCTGGCCTCGCCAAACTGCCCACCCAGCGCCGCCCAGCCCCACCAAAACACCCCCCCCAGTGCTGCCCAGCCCCCCCGAAACACATCCCCCACCCCAGTGCCGCCCGGCCCTGCAGAAACAACCCGCACTCCCCCAAGTATAAAGCCACACTGCCACTGCATGCCTGCCCGCTCGGCTCGTCATCCCTCCATGAAATAAGGGGAGGGGAAAAGGGCGACAGTTTGAAGGAATTTTCCGGGGCTATGAACTAAGGAGAGGGGAAAGGGGGGCAATGTGAAGGGATTGGATGTGACTGTCCAACACACAAACACAGAGGCCACAGCGAGCCCGGGGGGGTGGGAGGGAAGGTCCCAGGACCAGGGAAGGGGGCAGCAGTCGGGGCAGGGCAGGTGCAACACACACACACTCACACACTCTCTCTCTCTCTCTCTCTTTCTTCCTGGCTGCCCACAGACAGTTCTAACTGCTCCCACCCCCAGATCACTATGGAGGCCACCCTGGGACCAACCAGCATGGTAGCCGCCCCACCCTCAACCAAAGGGGGGGAATTGGGAGGGACCTCAGCTCAGTCCCCGTCCCCTCCCCCCCCGAGCTGCAGCTTGAGCCCAGGCCAGGCGCTTCTCCCCTCACTCAGCACTTACTAGCTCTGCCTCATGCCCAGCGCTTCCCTCCCCAGCGGGCCCTGGAAGTGACGCACTCGCTTTACGCCAGGCGGGGGGAGCAGGAGATGGAGGCACGTGTGGTTCTGGCCATTAGGGCGGTTTGAGTGCAGTGCATGTGTGCGAGGCTGTGCGGTGGGCCCCCCCCCAGGCAGGGGGCAAACACTGCAGCCCCACCCCGCTGCTTGCTGGGGGGCCGCATGTTGTGCAGGCCTGATCTAGAGCAATATTGGAGTACCATGAAATGCACAGGCACCACCTGTGGAAAACCTTGTGAAAAAGAAAAACTTACTTGTGAAGCCTCTTGAGGTAAACTGCAAGGCATCTTCCTAACATCCTCCCTCTATTGTATGGGGGTAGCAGCCTCATGGAAGAAGCAGGGGCAGGGCCTGCAATGTGCAGATTAGGATTACACAAGAAACTGTGGCCCCACCTTTGAGGTATGGAGCAGATATCTGTGAATTTTGGGTCTCTCCTCACATCTAACAGTGTGGCTAGCTAGCTCCTTTACACAGTGCCAGTAGCTCACTCTCTCTTGAGATGGACACTTCGAAACCCCTTCATGGGCATCTTGAATAATTATAGCCAAAATTAACCTCTGAGTTTTTGCTGTGGTGTTTTACTCACTGTTACAGGCTTTTTACCAGTGCAGGTCCCCTGCCTGGCCTTGAATCCCATCAATTTCCATTGGAACCCCAACTGTGTAAAGATTACTCAAAGAGCTTCTGTGCAATAGTGGAGCGGCGGGAGCATTTTGTTTAGGCACTGCTCCCCTCCATACAGTCTTCTCACCGTTTTTCCTCATACATTGGCTCCTCTCCATGGTTTATAATTGATGGGAGCACCTAGATCATGATGAATATTATCACTATAAGATGTATTGTACTGCTGATGTATTGCAGGACAGGATGGTGTTACGTGTTTTAATGTACAAGGTTAAGATATCCACAGTACACTGAATTATAAAAATTTAGTGCTGTATAGGGCCCAACTCTATCAGCCTTATTCACCCTCTGTATCACCTTACCACACAAGTAATCCATGATTTCAGTGAAACTACAGCAGGGAACTGTATAACATGAAGGCAGAAATAAGCTCACTAAAATTTAACTACAGAGTAGTAAATAATAGTAATACTTCTACATAGCACTTTTCACCCAGAGATCTCAAAGTCAAAGCTCTATAACGGAGGTATCGTTATCCCCATTTTACAGATTGAGGAACTGAAGCACAAAGGAGGGAAATGACTTGCCCAAGGTCACCCAGTAAGTCAGTGGTAGAGCCAGGAATGGAGCCCAGAGTTCCTGAGCTGTCAATCTGGTGCTCTTTCCACTGGGCCACACTGCCTGCCATAAAGGTAAATACAGTAGAGTCAGTCATTGGTTCCATAGTTTGGTAAGACATTGTTATCAGTAATGGCATTCACATATAATGTTATAAATAAATATTAACATTTTGTACAAGTTCATACCAAAAATTATAGTAGTTAATTTAGCCTGCTTAAGCTAAACTAGCAAGATGAGTAATTTCTAATATAAATTGTATTTGTCCTTTTCAAATGGAATATTTTATATTTAATGTCTAGGTATTAAAGTGATGGGCACTTTAAAAAGACATAAGATGTATAAATTCATATGATACCAGACCAAAAAGTTTTCAGTTACTTTTTAATAATTATTTTTATGGTATGTTCACAATTTTAAAAATCAACTCAGAATCTATCAAAAGATAATGGAGGAAAACTATATTTTTATTTAAAATACTTTTGGCTTTTTAAAAAATAAAAAATTGGATTTGCTAATAGTGCAGAAATGCACATATTTAAAAGATTATTTTTTAGATTTTTTTAAAAATTTATTTGTTGCTTTTAAAGTGATATCTCATTGAATCTTAAGTGAATAAGGTATTCCTGTATTTTTTTTTTAAGTCAAATGATTTGGTGATTAAAGAGAGTTGCCACTTGCCTGAGCTACATCCCTAGGGATATGACCTTTTTAATCCTCTTTAGTTAATGTATTGGTGATCTTTACTTAGGCAAAGTAAATAGTGCTGTTCTGAACAAAGAGAAGGTCATGCTTCCTGCATTACACTCTGACCCAGGGGTCATGGCCTTTGTTCACTTCTCAATAGGAATTGCTCTCAAAGGGCCACCACAAAATGGAGAACTAATTTAGGCACGTGCTGGCATAGAATGGCAGAGTATCACATATACTTCATGTTAAACTCTTCAATGTTTGTACTTATACCAACAATAAAATACAAATTAACAAAATTGATTAACCCTTTCATTTACCAATATGTATGTAATTGCTCCTTTTTTACTGTGTTTAGCTTTGTCCTGGCAAAAATACATTGTTCAATTAATTCCAATATAACATCTGCAAGTGCTTTATTTCTCTGATTTGAAAATCTTACAGCAGTTCACATTTTAAAGTGGCAGTAAAAAAATTGCAATTATTTTAACATTTTCTGAATTTGCTAATCTTAATTTTCTAATCAGAGATTATTAGGTAAGAGAAAGTTACTGAATTTGTCTAAAAAGTGAATCCTAAAATATGGCAACTGAGATACTAAATCTGGACATTTGGGGCAGAGACCTTATCTCAAAATATGCACTCTTTTTCATCTTGCAAAGAAATGTGACAACGTACTCCGTCAGAAGATTTTGTCACCTTATGCCCATGACATCCTCAACATGTACGGGATATACCGTGCAAAGGTAGTGTCCTTACTTTGTCAAAAAACACATTGAACTCCCTAAATAGTGAAGGATCATGTGAAATGGAGTTGATGATGTAAAATGTAAAGGCTGACGTATAAGTGAACTAGATTCTTCTCTCACTTGCATTGGTTTTACAGCAATATGACTCTGTTTGACTTCAAAAGGTTACTCTTGATTTACTCGCAGTCTGAAAGCAGAACCTGATGCATCATTTTAGCTGCTTAATGTGACCAATGATCATTGTGAAATTTTTTTCAGCTACTTTACAGAGCCATTACTTCCTTCAGAAAAAAAATTTCATACATTTGAAAGATATATATTATGTTCCGTTACCCACATCCATCTGTTTCCTTTGTATGATATTCTCCATTCATCATTGAAATCTATGAAATAAAACAGTTAGATCCCCCCAAAATTACTCAACCTGTGAACACATATATCTTGAATAAAAATATGGTCTTACAAATGTTTCCTTCTTTCCAAAGATAAACCATTAATCTCTGATGACTTAACCAAGTTGCTTAAAACACAGCAGGGTTAAAATTGAGCACAAAGGAATAATAATAATAAAAAAACTTACAATGTTACATTTATAAAAATAAATAACAAACAGTATATAAAACTTTATGACTTCTTCTCCTACCTACAAGAATAGATTCAAGTGCTGGCTCAGGGCTAAAATATGTTAAAATAATTATTTACCCTCAAACTTTGATAGCTCTAGTCATACTGACTTTGATTCTCCACCCCGTTATACCACATTTTACACCAAGGTAACTCCCTTAAAAACAGTGGCGTATGCTAGCTATAATTGGTGTAATGGAGCAGAGAATTGCGTCCATTATGTTGCTGTTGACTGACAACACTAGTCGAGCCTGACAACACTAGCTGCTGTAGTGTTTGCTACTTGTGAATATTTCTACCGACTACAGTTGGACCACTCCAGTAATAAACCCTACACCTTTTACTAGGTGCTTGTATGTCTGTGTCATTAGCATACTGTGGGCAAATCTTGCTTGCATTTGTGCATGCCAACATGTCCGGGGGTGGGGAGAGGGCCTGGACCATAGTGGTTTGTGTGTGTGTAGGGAGGGAAGGCCTGGACCGTATTGGATCTCATGCAATACTGCGGCAGGATTAGGAAGGAGGATATGGAGAGCCTGTGCAGAAGTTAGAGACCCCCAATGTACTGCAGAGCACAATTATGCTGGGACTTCCAAAAAGCAGTTGAACAGGTGAGGTGCTTTGGGCAGGGGCTGACAGAGCAGTTGGAGCAGTGGATTTTCAACATAGATTTGTCAGTTGTGCAGGACTCTTCTTCTTGAGGAGGGGGAGTGTACCAGTTACCAGGGCCAGTTTCTTTCAGATGCTGCAGACCTCACCAGCACACTCCATGTGACTGGGCTGTATGCTATAGTAAGGATTTGCCTTTTGAACAAAGGAAAACATAGCCTGGAAAATGTAACACTTCTACAAGATTGCAAATAATCTATCATTTATTATTGACTGCTCTTTTTAGTTCTCTCCTTTTAAAATTTTATTTTCTTCAATTCTATCAATCTCAGATAAAAAGTTTATTGTTTTTCAAAGTAAAGAACATATTTTGGGAATTGTTTGTATTCAGATAGAGACTGTCAAATTCTTTTAGGTCCAAAATTTGGATTGAGTAATAAAACAAAAGAAAATAAGATGATTTAAACAAAACCCATTGTACATAGAATGTTTATGCTTTTTATTTGATTTTAATGAAAACCGCTCAGCTATGGAACCAAGCAAGTACAGCCTGGTGCTAGGACATGAGAACCGGCAAGTAAAACTGACTACATGCAACACTGAAATGGGCGAATATCTTTTCTTTGTCCAAGTGAAGTGAAAAATAAAATATTTTTAAATCATGGAATATAAATTAGATTTTAAAAATCTTTCAGTTTAATAACTGAGGCTTTCATATAAATCAGAATTTAAAAAAAATGTAGGTTATGTCCATTTTAAATGTTGCCTAATAGAAGGAACACTGTCAGATCAGAAATCCATATATATTTAAATTCTTTCCCGGTGTTAACAAGTTATATTTAAATGAATATTGAAAATACAAAGAGTTACCTTTGCAGAGGCAGTAATATTGTTTGCCTTTTACTGTATATTAGCTTGGAGAGTGAAAATAGATGAGTGAGTTTCACTGTGCCTTATTGTTCAGTTAGTGATTTTTCATCTTTTGGTTCTAATGCACTAGGACAGTGATGCAATGTTTGGGTTGCAGACACGACAAGGCAGTGATTCTCAGCCTGCAGCCCAATCAGCACACAGCTGCAGCACATGTGACATCCTCAGCATCATACAGGTAGTATTGGATGAGGCCCACAATGATAAATAGGTTAAGAACCACTTCTTTAGGGAAATGTTTATTCTGAACAAAAAGAGTTCTAGAACTGGAATTTTTAGAAAAATGAATTTTGTCAATCTTAGGTTTTATAAATGCTGCTTTCTTTTTAAAAACAAAATTGGGATCCTCAGTTGATCTGACAATATCACTTTAAGATTTGGGACTTTTTGTTAGTAAACAAGTTTTTCTTTTATTAAGAGCTGTCTTGCAATTAACTTTAATTTTCCCAATAAATAATCTATCCAATATAATATATCTAGTAGTAAGGGATTTTTAATACATACTGAAAGATGGCACCTCTTAACCTTCAAAATGCCCCCACTCAGTTTGATGATTTTTCTTACTGAGATACCTTCTGAACTTTTAACATGCTGTCCTAGTAGTTGATTCAAAGGTGGTTTTCACTCTTTTAAAAAGAACAGTATCTCTAGCAGTGTGCAGGAAAATGACAAACATTTCATTACAAGTGTTAAGTTGATTCTGTAGTATTAGCATCCCTGTTAATGATTTAATCATCTCATATACAGTGTAGATCTCAATAGCAAGGCTGGGTTTCCTTCAAGATAGCTGACGTTTAATTGTCACCACAGAGATAGATGTTATATAAATTACAAAAATAAATATACATAGCACATTAACAACATTATGGTGTCAGAATTATTTCCGAATGTGATCTAGACAGTGAAACTTATGCAAGAGCCAGTCTCATTAAGCGATCTCATCAGATGAGACTCCCTTCTCAAAACAATCCCCAAATGTATTTAGTTCACTCTTGTTTTACCTTTATTTTGACGGCCAGCTCTATTATGCAACTGACTTTTGTTGGTCTCTTGAGTAGTTACTCTCACTGTAGTTGACGTGGAGAAAAAGGAAGGGGGAAAATGTGGTTAGAATTGGGATTTGCAAGGTTTGGGGTTTAATACGAAAACTGCCGAGTCTATTCATTTTTTTTGTTAGGGAGGTGAGGGATTTCCTTAACACCAAATTGCCTGGAATACATTTAGGCCTGTTATAATTGGGCACAATTCAGTTGAAATTAATGGAAATGTGTCGACTTTCCCCAGGGTGGAATTTGTTCCTTTCACCTTTTTACCTTTGACTTATTTGAATTAAAATACTGCATGTGCACATGTAGCTGCATGTTGTATGTTTACATGTTTATATTTATTTTTCTATGAATAACAGAAGTGTATAGGAAATAGCACAGTTCAACTGTGCTGTTTATGTTTGTGCCATTACATCTCTGAAAATAAAATAGTATTCTGTACAAGTGCTGTCATTTCGGTTTTTTCTGCAGTAGGAGAATTACATCCTTGTATTTTCCACAGCACAGATTCACCCTAAGCAGATCTGCTTTGTAGAGAAAAATAGTATACGCTACTCAAATAGCATTCTCTGCCAGGATAACAAAAAGACAATGTTAGTACCAAGGCCTATATATTCAAAGGCCAGTGTAGCATATAGTGATTTAAACACAGAATAATCTTTTTTGAGAGATTAAATTTTTTTGGACTGACCTAAATTCTCGTCCATTTATTGGCAACGTTCAGAATGAGTACAGAGAGGGTCAAACTGGCATGGGTTTGGTTAATTTTCCTATAAAAATCTTTCCATGTGTAAATAACACACATGCAAACACATCTTTCTGTGTGTAAGTGTCTGTAAAAGTACAAAACACACAATACAATTTATCTTCTGAGGATCCACATGTATAATTTCAATCTCAATATTCTGGTCTTCTTACACATGTAGAATATGCATCAGTGTTGCCAGTGGAAGTTCTGTGCACAAAAGGAGAACTTTGTTGAGCTTTGTTGTGTGGAACTAAGAATAAAATTTTGTTCTGGACGTATAGGTGTGCAGTACCCCATTAGACAAAAATGTCTGTTTTTATGCCAATTGCCTTAATTGTTTCAGTGCTGCTGAATGTATGAGATCTCAAGTGCCATTAATTTAGATCAGGGGTAGGCAACCTATGGCATGGATGACGAAGGCGGCACGCAAGCTGATTTTCAGTGGCACTCACACTGCCTTGGTCCTGGCCACTGATACGGGGGGCTCTACATTTTTATTTAATTGTAAATGAAGCTTCTTAAACATTTTAAAAACCTTATTTACTTTACATACAACAATAGTTTAGTTATATATTATATACTTATAGAAAGAGACCTTCTAAAAATGTTAAAATGTATTACTGGCACACGAAACCTTAAATTAGAGTGAATAAATGAAGACTCGGCACACCACTTCTGAAAGGTTGCCAACCTCTGATTTAGATAATAGCTAAGTATACGTATACTGTGGATCTAGTAATGAAAGGGTTAAATTAGTGTCAAGGGTTAAAAGATTACTGATGTGCTATAATCTGTTACTTTGTGATGACATCAGTTATTAGCTTTTGGAAATAGTACATGCACAAATTCAGGTGCCATGTTTAGAAACTATTACACTCTTTATTTGAAATTGCCTAAGCTTACTATACGTCAAAAACATTTCTGACATTTCATGGTAATATTCAAATGTTTTTCAATTAAGTTTTTTATATATAAAGAAAAAAGTGAGGTGGAATTAGGACTAAGAAAGGGCACATTTGTATTTGTATTTTGACAAAAAAATTGTAAATTGTATTAATAATTTTTGTCATATTAGCAAAATACTGTAATTTATATTAAACAGGATTGTATACCCAGGACATGATACTGCAGGCCTTACACTAGGAAATGCCTCAAAAATGTGTAGGCATATATATATATATATATATATATATATATATATATATATATATATATATATATATATATGTATAATATGTATAATTCTGTGTTAGTTAGATATTCCATTGGTTAAATGCTGCATGTGGGTAAATAGATGTATACACACATATGCAGGATATATAGTGGATGTGTGTAAATACACACATACATTTTAGAAATAAAATATCAGCATGGTATTTTGTTAAAGCAGTTTATGGTAAACTTTCCGTTCCTATCACAGAATTGATAATGATGTTAAAGGACAATTATGATACTAGTATTAGCATAAAAAGCTCTCTAAAAAGCAGATGTGTTTATAAATAAGTCAGAGAGAAGTCTATTTTTCTACCAAAAGTACTCACTGCCTTGTTGCGAAGAGACAAAAGGTGTTTCTGTAATTATGCAAGATTACTTTATTATGTTACTCATTTTCACTAGCTAACTTACAGTACAATTGTCTTGTTTGGTGGACCAATAAAATGATGGGATACCATTGCTATAGCTAAAATAAATGTGTTAAAATAAAAATGTTGAAAAGTGCAATTTTGAATTTATCTTTTATTCATTTAAAATCTATCTTATTGCAATTTAAGAGATGGATTTATGCCTAGCACAAAATGGTTAATTTTTAAAATTGAGATTTTGCATGGTATTTGTCACTAATGTCCACTGAGGGCTTTCAGTATGCTGAAAAGGAATTATTTTGAAATAACTGTTGACTGAATAAATGTGGTAACAGGTTTTCATGGCTTTTTTTTATTGATGATGCCAATTAATACATTTTATCAATGTATGTAACATAGCAAAAGTTTGTGACAAAACTTCCTTACACCAAGTGTTCTGTTAACTTTGTCTGGATTTTATGCTGCACTTACCTTTATTAAAATATCAAATACCTTTAAAATTACATGCATGCTGATTAATTTTCAATAAAACTAAAATAAGGATTAATAGAAAACAAATTTTTTTGCAGTTCAGTTAAGGTTTACTGCAATATCACAGAAGAATGCAAATTCTGTCTTCTTTTGGTATTGTAGCACATTTAAAAAAAATATTCATATGCAACATTGATTTGTGTAATTAATGCTTCTTCCTATAGGACCATACATTTTGCAGTTCCAAAATATAATAGGCTGAGTTGAAGCCTTTTGGCTAAATCTGCTCTCCATTACACTGATGTGAATCCATCATTAGAGTCAATATCAACAGAGCTCCTCTGAATCTATACCAGTGTAACTCAGATCAGAATTTCATCTAGTATTCACATTTCCTTTCTTTTTGGGGGTAATTATTTCCAATTCTTAATGCTCTTTATATGTTTTCTACCATAGCTGCTAAATGTGAAATATGTGTGTACATTTGTGAGAAATTGTATAGTTTTTTCTGTGTGGGTACACCTTTATATATTAAAAAAAAATCTGATCATATATATGTATGTTATTTATTGAACCTCATCTCATACAGTATGAAATCCATTAATATGTTCATTACTAAGCGTAAAGGTTATGATGATGGCTGAAATTGCTAACATTCAATAACATTGGTACATATAATATGACTAAGGAGAAAAATAAATTCCCCTTCTGATAATATAATAGAAGACAGATTATAAAAATGATTGAATGACTATGGTGATCTTTGATCAACACCTAGCTTTCATAATTGCTGTTTGTGTTGAAAACTAAGCATAGCCTTTTAAAATTTGAAAAGATTCGTGGTTATTTTAAAGTATTTTTAATTAGGTAAAAATAATATGTGTAATGGGATTATTTTTTCTCTTGGGATGAGGTTTTACTGCTTTGACAATATTGTGTCAACATAGTACTTATTAGGAGATTCTATTTGTGAAAAAGGATATAATTCCACCATTACTAAATATTTTTTTCTTTATAATTTCAGATTTGAGTTTCAACATTTTATACACCAAAGCTAGCTAGATAAAGTTAAAATGTATCTTGTGTATCATTTACTATAGTATAAATTGGCTAAAGAGAAATATATATTTAACTGAGCTTGGAAAGCTGAAGTTAAACATATAATATATACATAATATTAATAATCAATTTGCAACTGGATAACATATTAAATCATATGTTTGTAGAATCTTGCATAAATATACATATCTGTAAATAAATGAAGAATTGTAATTATTTAATGTATGTTTTATTGTAATGCACATCCACATGTTACTGAAGTTTTCTTGTTTAAAGACATTTATAGTAATTGGTACTGTATCTTATCTTCTCATTTATCATTATAATTACCTTTGTTGAAAATTTTACTCCTCTCCTATAATTTAAAGATGCGAACTCTATCATATTGCAACCTTATTCTCAGAGAATTTACTATCTTGTTCGAAAATGTATGGTAGTTTACAGTATAAAACTTTTTTAATCCTGTTTTTGTGGATTAAAGCATATATATTTGCTATCCTATTGCAGCTTGTCACGCATTGTTTAACAGTGAGGTTTTTCTTCTTCAGAATTTGTTTCTCTAGGCTAGCTAAAACACCATAACATTTTAAGTAGAACTCCTGTTTAAATCAGTGGAGAGTTCTGTTTAAAAACTAATAACTTACTGTGGCCCTATGTTCACCAGTAATATCAGGATAGAAATATTGCCATAGGCATTAGAATAGAATAGAAGAAGATATATACAGCCTAAAAACTAGGTAATATCAGTTACCAGTGAAGGTGTAAAAGTATTATTTTGCAGTGTAATAGAGATCTTTTAACATTTCTAAGATATTAAACTTGGTGCATAAAATACGACATTCAGTAGCTGTCAAGATAGGTCGCCTTTGCACCATTTATTTCATTTCCTTTAATTGTATGTTGATTGCAGTGGGGCTACTCAGTGAGTAAGGTAGAGTGGCAGAATTTGGCCCCTTGGTGTTTATTTTTAAAAATGTAACTTCTCTGCTCTATTTCTTATATTTAAAAATCATAACAAAAAACATCTTTGTAAAACAAACAATGCCCCCTCAACAATCACTTGCTTTCAAAGGAGAAGAAGTAAATGCTACAAAAGTCCGCTGCAAAATACATTTTAACAACTAGTAATGTCATATTTTATGCATGAAGTATAGTGTCCTGGAACTTGTAATGGATCTCTGTTGTTCTGTATAATAATACATAGATGCCTTCACTGTTAATAGAAGTTGCTAATTCTTATACTGTAAATCCTAATATCTATGATAATTTTTATTGTGTAGCTAATTTGGGAATATAAACCTATTGCAACTAAAATCTCAAAAATAAGGAAACAGATTTTCTTCTGTAGATTGACTTTTAATATTTTTTAAATATTTATTGCTTTCAGTGGGACCCCAGGCACTATTCAAATCAGAGTGAGCATGGTGGAAAGGACCTTCAGAAAACTTCAGAGCAGACATGTACGTTTTATATACATTATATAGAAACTTATATTGTATTATGCTGTATTGCTTTCTATGAAAAGATATTAAAGGAAATGACTTAGACTATCAGACAATGGCAATAATCCATACTGTAAAACTATATAGTCCAACCTTGACATTAAAAATAAATTATAGCCCATCAGACCATGACTTAATATATTCTAGTGTAAATGTGAAAAGCCATATAGAATATAAAAAATGTGCTGTTTAGTTACTGATTTGTATTTTAGTCAAATAAAATGTCATGTGCTGTAAGAGTTCAGCTGTTCCCTTGTCCTCTAAAAATAAAAAATACACTACTTTATATAGTTGCTTACTTTCAAGATTAGCCCTCCATCACAGATATACACTGCTATGAAATTAGCAGACGAAAACTTTGCAGCATATTTATGACAACTAAACAGAAGCCAGTAAGCAACATTTAATCTTGTGTTTTGATTCTATGCTTGTGGTGTGATCGTTCATCAATACGATACATAGGACAAAATGTTGATACTGTCAGTTTTAAGCATACGGCTATGTACATTTAAAAATAGTTACAAAAGAACCAAAAATGTGTTGGTTAGCACACTTTTTAAAACTGCTAATGCAATGCACTGTTTAATGCTTTCTTTCTGGAAAAAAATTGTCCTCCTGCCAGAGTTTCATTTTAATGCCAAGTTTTCTATAAAACATTTCTGTTAAAATACAGTGTAATGAAGGAAATGTTTTTGCAAAATGGTTTATTATGTTTTGAAGGAAAATATCTTTTAAATGCATTCTTATTCAAGCCACCTTTACACATTCAGAAACACTTATTTCAAAATTGTCTTTATTTGGTGTATCGGTATTTAGGGGTCTTTTCTCCCCTGACTAAACTGCCACTGTTCCATTGACATTAAAGGGTGTTATCCAAGACTAGGTCATAATCTTATTAAAACAGGACTGTACAATATGTAAATACTGAACAGATTGTAAAATGTACAGTAATTTTGATTTTGTATGTCACCTTGAGTCTCAAGTGGACAATTGGTAAGACTGCTTTGCCTTTTTAAGATTTATTTTTAACTTTTGGTAAGTATCTTTAAAAAGAAAAACCTTCTGTTATATAGGAAGCATTCTCAGTGTTGTCAGTTTTGACAAAAATGAATACTTTTGGACATTATTAAAAATGTGTTTCTAAGACATACAATTAAACCTTTCTGCAGAAACTTACTGTAGAAAAATAATTTGCTTGATTGGTCAGCTTTCTCCAATTTATATGCATATTCATTTTTAATTTTATATATATATCAGAAGTAATTAGGTGCTACTGATTATTAAATATTCAGTTATTGTGTGCAAGAAAACAAAAAAAAAGTACTGTTTCTTTAAATCTGAATTTAGTTTTGGTACCTCTACTACACTGAACCAAGGTTAAATCTTTGTTTTAGGTAAGCTGAGAACCTACTGTGAATTAAAAATATAAGCATACAAACAGAAGGGACAAAAGGAGGAGGTTTGATATTGTGTTTCCTACAGACTGGTCTTGTGATAAATGGGAAGAAAAGGTTATAAAAATATATAATAATGTTAATATCAAAATATCACCTTCATGTTAACTATTTACATTTTTGAACTCATTCATAGATAATGGACTTTAAAATAATATTTCCACTTCCTTTTTTTGAATCCTTGCTCTATTAAGAACAGAGTACAGAATTAAATTTATTTTGTTTGTCCTTATCTCTTCTAAACCTTATTTTTTTCATTCAGTGATCTAAAATGTGATTACTTTCACTCTTATTTTAGGGTTGTGGTAACAGATGTAAGGACTGAGATAATTCAAAAGAATGTTAAACTATGCATTTGCAGCCATAATTGCATAATGGAGATTCATTTTAGTCCCCCTCTCCTCCATCCCCCAAAAGTTCTCCCAGTTCAGATACAGAAAAAAGATGAGCTTAATTGTCTTCAGTTTCTTACTTTATCAAAAATTGGAAGGTGGAGAAGAGAGAGATCTTTATTCTGACATAGAATGGACAGGAATTACTAATCAGACGTTGAGAAACAAAAACTAACATGCATTTAGAGAATTAACTTAAGTGAAAGCAAAGATCTTTGTATAATTTAGTCCAACCATTCAAAAAAATCTGAAATAATATTTGTATTTGCATGAACAGTACAAAAATTGTTAGATACGCAGTGGAATATAATGTGCTTTCTTTTGTGAAGGGTTTATAACTTTTGCCTGCATGTGCTGACAAATGCATGCCACAGTAAATGTCATGTTATCTTCCACTGTTTAATGTTAGCAATAAGAAATTGGATAAAAATAGTTCTAATGTCCAATAAGTTTAGATTCCACAGTTTAGTTTTCTTTCAGTTTTTAACTGTCAGGAAGTTGTCTGAATTGATATCATATGTGTCTGCATGTATGCACTCTGTATGCAATGAACATATCATTTATAAGCTACTACAGGCTTGGCTCGTGATTCTTAAACATGATCTTATTTCAGCAAAAAGGGGAATAGAAGAGCATATTTGGATGTTTTGTCATCCTGTGTTGTGATAGTCACATAAACATTTTGCACTGTGATGCCCCAAAAACAAATACTAAAAACATTTTATGGTTTCATATTAAAAAAAATTGGTAAGGGTAGACCATAAAGCATATATTTGGCTTAATGAAGAAATATTTATCCTGATGAGAATACTAGTGGTTGAGTGAGCACTTTCTCAAGATTTTGAGGTTGTATGAGAAAGTTGGATATGAGCGAGTCTTTAAATATTTCAGTAGTCATTCAGGATGCAGCACTGCACAGCACAGCACAGCTCAGCTCAGCTCAGCTCAGCTCTGGCTTATTGTGTAGAAAACCACATGTACTGCCATAGACTTTCTAGAGCTGGCTGATGCATTGCTTTAATAGATCGAATGTGATAAAAGTTATGTTTGAAAAAGGGAAGATGGTTTTCAGTATACTGCATTATATGTAGCAGGAAAATATGTACTGTGAAGTACAGTAAAGGCTGTGGTTTTAATTAGTGTAATATGGGTTCTTAGCAGTATGGCTTTTGCTAGTGAGCAATCAGGCAGAGTACATCCTAGGAGTTTGCATGGTAGTATCGGAAGCTATGCTGTCTTTAAACAGTGTTAAGTATAAAATATCTTGAACTATTTTTATAAGTGACAGTAAGTCAGACCATTGAAATACTGTATGTTTGAGTCATTGAGGTTATGAAAAATGAAAATGGAACTGCTGTTTGGAAAAGCAATGACTTCAAATACCTTCACTCCATTTTGCAGGATAGTAAGTTTTTCAGAGAAGGCTGGAGAAAAGTCTCTGGGAAGGGAAACCGATTGTTGCAAGGGAATAAAATGTTACACCTCAGCTTTCTTTTTTTCATCATATTTCTTTTCCTGACACTATTTCCTAATCAATATTTTAAGGAACAAAACTTCATTAAATATTTTTATCAGGAATATTTCATAAAACCATTGAAATATATTGTATAAACTTCTAATTACATGAAACCTCATAACTGGTTTAAAGTCCAGCCATGATAGAGATGATGGCATAAGCAGAATAAATATTAAATCAGAGGGACAATTATGGTTTTCCTTAACTAATTACGTACCCCCCTTTTTCTTATGGTAAAATTCTTTCAGGAGGAGGACGCCTTCAGGTTGAATAGTGTAAGATCTCTTTTTTTCCCTCCATGGTAGGGCAAATAGAACATTTTGACAGCATTTTTGGAAGGAAAGCATATAAAACATTTTTGAACATACCAATAACAGAATATATAGATATAGATACACACACACACACACACATATTATTACAACAGGGAGAATTCATTGGTTGACTGAAATGGCGAGATGTGACGCAAAAGGACACTTGGACGGGTAAAAATGCTGATGGATGCCAAAGCAGGCGTACCAGGAAATGCTGTTGCTATGAGAGAAACACAGAGAGAGAGCGTGAGAGAGCAAGTTGTAGAGGCCTTATTTTTTACCTTTTGGTTACACCAGAGAACTGCAAACATCGCTAGTTTTTAGCAGGGAGAGGGAGGTTTTGGATGGGTATTTTAATTAGGATAAATTGAGAGCTGGGGAGAGTGAAAAGGAGAAGTACAGATTAATTTAGAGTATAAAAGCAGATGAAAAGTAGGGGGGGACTGCATATACTAAGCCAGCGATCTGAGTTATGATAGATATACAAATTAAATATAGCAGATGAAGCAGCTTAGCATGTTATCAGTGCTGATGTTAAGACTTACAATTTAAAATAATAATTTAAAATATATATATAATAACCCCACCTTTTAAATTTATGAATTATCCAGCTGGTATGCGGACGTCTCTTTTGTAACATTGTTAAGGGGACTGCAATACATTCATCTTATGAATCCATTTGCAAGAAAGAGGGCAAAATAATTAGCAAGGATTTTTTTGTCTTGCTTCTTCGGCAAGGAGAAAAAAAGTTTGTGCTATGAACTTAGCCTAGCAGCTTCTGGAACTTGAGCCAAAAGGGGCAGGAAGTTGTTTTACAATAGAGTTACAGTGATCTGCCACAAATGGAAAAAGCCAAATGTTGGGTTCTGGGAAGAGGAAAAAATTTTCTCCCTCCCCCCTCACCCCTTCTTTTGCCCCCTCAATAAAAAGGAAAGTTCAACTGAAAGTTGTTTTTAATTGCTTTTCTAAGTAATGGAAAGATTATCTCACTTGCATATTCCACAGCAAGCATGAGGGAAAGAAGTATCAAAGGGACGTTTAAAAAAATGCACTTGGTAACTAGCAACGGGACTTTTGGCATGATTCCTCGAGTTTGCTTGAGGTTATGAAGGGGGGATGGGAAGAAGAAAAGCAATTCTACGTAGTACATTTTCTTAAAAAGAGAGAGAGAGAGGAAAAACCTTATAATACTTATATTTTTTTAAAGGAAATGTGTGTTGATCCTCTAAAGCTGAATCCTCAGGCATTTGTAGCTCGTCTTTGCCGTCCGATGTGTTTTGTGTGTGTGTGTGTGTGTGTGTGTGTGTAAGCGCTCTCAATCAAACAGCAATCATGGCAGCTGTTTTTCTTCCAGCACAGCAGTTGAGCTGTCTCGCCCAAATGCTTATCAGCTTTTGACTCTGTGCCAAGATAGTTATAAGGGCCAAGCAGCCTCAGCTTGGCTGTGCAGCTGGTTTAGAAGTAAGGGCATGAGAAAACAAAATCACTAAGTTTTTGTCATATACAGTATTTACTTTTTCTAAATCCTCATTGACTACACTGATTTTTCTGTGCTGCATTTTCATGATGTTTATGGATGGCTTAATATTGTAACTATATTTTGTTAGAAGGAGAACCTCATATTTTTTATCTCTGCAGATATTTTCTCATGAAAAAAAGCTGTAATTAAAAGATTAATTTGACGAACTGCCTTTTTAAACTTATTGTCACATTTTGCATGCAGTAAAATTTCTTTGCTGTGTCTCTCTTCTCCCCTTCTTTCTTCTCCACCCCCATCTTAAACACAAGACTGCATTGTGTTAAAGAAAAATAGCTTTGCTGGATTTGGAAGCAAATGTAGAAGAGCTGAAGCAAGAGTTACTATATGGAGGGGTGCTTAATTTCATTGTTGATGCCTGCTTGCACTGTGTGTGTATGTGCGTGCGCGCACTCGTGTATGTGTGTGTGTGTGTGTGTGTGTCTGCGTATGATGAAAACTAGCCTGCTCACGCAGGGCCGTGCCTCTGTTTCATCATCAGCTCTAGTCTTCTCTGTTTCGCTAGCTCATATACTCCTCCTCTTTCTTAGCCAGATTGCTCTAGTTGCTCACAAGGGGAGATTGGACTATGAAAAAAGATTACTGCTGCAGCTTGCATTCCTGCTGCAAGGGCCTCCTCTTCAGACGGCCTTTGCCAGAGCAGAACTTTTCAAAATGCTTCAAATAGGATCTTCTTTTTTTCTCCTTTATTTAACCCTTCTTCTTTAAAAAAAAAATGGGACTAATTTTTCTTGTTTTCTGTGCTGTGCTTGGCTGTACAGTATATTGCAATGTTGAGGTTAAAGCTACAAGTATTTCTACCACCACCCCCGCTGATACATTTTTTTTCGGTCTTGGTTAAAGAAATTGATTTATTTGACTGAGCAATGAATCAGGATTTGCTAGTTTGTATGCTGTGAGAATGATGGCTTTTATTTGCAGTTTTTTTTCTGAGTGCCAATTTCCTGTGCTGCTCATGGAACCAGCTTCTTTCTTTCTGTATATTTTTTAATTGCTTCAGGTATCTGTGGTACATGAACCAGGATGGATGATAGCCCTCCAACCTCCTTGTAATCTGACCGTGGCTGAAATGGAAATACTGCAGGGCTTTTTTGTCCTTGCAGGGTCCCTCCCCTCCCTTTCTTTCACTGTTTAGGAGGGAAAAGGGGTGTGCAGTAAAATGCTGTCTCTGGGACAGGTGCCAGCTCCAAGACAAAAGGAATAAAATAGGCGGCAAACGGGGAAAATTAATAGTCAACAAAAATAGGAATTGGAAATGTGTAAGTGGCAACATTGGTAGAAGTGTTGTCGGCTACCCAGCCTTTCTGTTGAATTTTATCTGCAGATATTAAGCTAAAAGAAGAAAGTTTAGGCATACTTTTTTATTCATCCTCTCTATAGGCATTTGAAAAGATAAGGCAGTCTTTTTTTTTTTTTTGGACTACTGAATTATTCATAGTGTCAGTGGTGAAGCCAGGACTATTAGCATGCATCAGACATGCTGTTTGTCTGTTTGCTAACATTCTTCATTCAAGACTTGTTAACTACCAGACAAGCTTAACACGCTTCTCTTTTCCCCCTCCCTTTCTCTCTCTCTCTCTCTCTGTCTCTCTCTTTCTCTCTCTCTTCCTTTCATGCCACCCCTTTAGTCTCCTATTGTTGTTGCTGGGAGCTGGCAGCCAGGGGTAGTTGTGGCAGGGAAAGCATGTGGATGAGAAGCTGGAACCGGTTGCTAGGTAAGGACCGCCTTCCCTTCTTCCAGGCCTGCATGCACTTGCACAATCAAGAAATGCCATGGAGCTCACTCAGTGTCTTCCATCTGCTTTTACAGGAGACTGCAGAACTGCAAGGTGAACACATTGGCATCCTCTCTCCATATCTGGTCCCTGAGGCTTGTTTCCCACCATTCACAGGGTAAGATTCTTTCTCATAATTTAGATGCATCTGATTGATATGCGGTAACGTTTCACGTTTATTTGCCTCCACAATGGAGTGAACAACTGGAGTAATTACCAAGTAGGAAAATTAAGTTTCAGAAACTCTTAGTGGATATCAGGAGATTGCCTTTTGACTACGTATTCATTTATTTTTAACCTGCAATACATATTGGACCATCAAGGTTCAGATTAATTTAAAATGATCACTTGCAGGTTATTAAGGATGCAGTACAGTTATTAATTTTTGGAGGGGGAGGTTCATTCTTCCTCCCTCTCAAGTCTACTCCTCGATTCACCAGTCTGTTTAAAACCAGACAAAGGTTGATCACAGCGTTTATTTCTGAATGCAAATGTTCTAGGACTTGTGCCAGTCTTGCCTTCATTGATTACACTGTAGCTTCTTTGCTGAATGGCACTTTTTTATTTTCCCCCTTAGGTCTTTTTTTTTTTTTTAAACAGAAGGAACCTCAAACCTGAAAAGAAACAAAACAAAGTTGTGTGGTGCAAATTCAGATTTTTATTTTAATTACTAAAAAGTTGCTAGACAGTTATGTTCAGACAATTAGAAAAACAACTAATCTTGAGTTATATTAGCCTTTGTCATTTGTGTGTGTGTGTGTGTTTGCGCGTGTGCATACGTGCATTTATTAACTGGTAGTTTTGAATGTTACTCAGTGATGACCATTAGTAATTGCATCCCAGTACGATTACATTTTCCTGATTGTCTTAGCAATGTGCATTTTGGCATATGTATTTTCTGCTTTCATATATATTGTTTCTGAATGCTCAGAATTGTCCTAGTTTAGGGGACACAAAATATGAATAAAGGAATTTATAGAAGTATAATACTTTTATAATGTAATGCCCTTTATAGATCAAAACAGCATGTGGATGTAGATGTTCTTGTCATAACCCTGAAACACTTAGTCAATTTGGCAGACTCTGCAAACTGAAGATATATCAGTATTATGAAAAGGCGGATATCATATTTAGTTTGTATTATTCATGCAGCCAAGTAAAATGCACATGTGCAAATACATGAGAATATATCATTGTTCTGCTGGAAAGAAATGTACTTCAAAGACATTTTGTGCAAAACCTATTCCTTCTGTATAGGCTTGTAACAGCTTTCCTTTACACTGCAAAATATGACGGCTTAGTAAATTATTTTACTGTTGCTCATTTTTATTTTATTTGTATCAGTGCATTTAAGTAAAAAAAAAAAACAAGTAAACCTGAACTGATTTATTTTTTAAACAAAAATAATGAGAATGTACCAACTGACTCGTGCAAAGCTGGTTTTAAATTCAGGCCACTGACAATATTGGACTGAAACAATCCACGTAATAGCATTGCATTTGGACTCTTTTATGGCAACAAAAAACAACTAATAACTTTTAGTAGTAAAGCTGATTAACCTCAAAACCGGTCAGAGTATGTATTAGTGAATTGTATAGATCAAGAAAGGAGTTCAGGACTGTATGACTCAATGGTAGAAAAGCTAAACTTAAATTCTTCACAGTATTATTTTAGAGGCCTGTGTAAGTTCCATAGAATAGTGCAAATAGAATAATAGTTGGGGAGTTTTAAGCTATACTATTTGTAGTAGTTATAAAATGAGAAAATGATAGTTAAAATAAAATTTGCATCAAGGGAAATTCAAACTGCTTCATGATACATGACGTTAATAGTTCTATATCTATAGGAGTTTTTTTTTCTCACTAGCTTGTAATACTGTTGTTGTTCTATTGTTGATAAGTATTTTTACAAGAAACATAAAATTATTTACAGTGAATTTGCTTGCATTGTTACATTCTAGATGACTCGCTATAAATTATATATATGAAAAAGGTAATAAATGCAGAATTATTGGTTTATTTCATAATGAAAATTTTCTTGTGCATGCTATGAGTTGATTTAGTAAGGCATAAAATCATGTACTTTATACATTAATCCAAGGAAGGGGAGATGGAAAATGTATGCATTAGGGGGTGATCTCATCCAAGTTTTTAAGTTTCAAATTATTTTTGACTAATATTTAAAATAAAAAACAGTGATTAAAAATTTCAGTAAGACCCTCAGATTAGTGCTATAATAGGAATTATGCTCAGGAGCTAAAATATTCAACTTGTTAAAACATTTTATATTGAACTGTGAAGTATTGATCTGTAGCTTGTGGTAGATGGATGTAAAATGCAAAGATAATACCCTCCATATAGAATATATCTTTCTTTATATCAATCAAGTTGTGCGTTTTTATATAATAGTTTCAGTTAAATCTTTTTTTAAATATTTTAGGGTATGCTGTTGTCTATAACAGGTTACTAATTTTTTTTTAATTCCTCTTAAAAGTGGTTTGGTTCATGTTGATAGTGTTGCATGTAAATGAGATACATGCAAAAATCCCAGTATTCCCTTTTCAAATCCCACATATCCCATTACAAAATATTTGTTCTACAAAATATTATTGATATATGGGGAGACAAAGATGCAACAGCAAAAGGTAAATATGTCCTAGGATTGTGAGTAATATGAAGTGCTGAACAGAGAGCAGATACTATGGAAAAGATTATGAGTAGATCGCAATACAACAAAATGAGCAAAGAACACAATACTTTACACAAATGGTTGGATTATGATAGGGTAATTACTTTCAAAAGTACATAAATCACTGAGAGCCAAACCTTGGTGTCCTTACTCAGGCAAATTTGAAATTTTTGGAATTTTGCCTGGGTGAGTCCTGAAGGATTTGGGCCAATATGAATTAAAGAGGGTGTTTTAATTTTGTTTTGGTTTGAGGCATCTCTCTGAATGATACTTGTAGTTCCTTGTTCTTGCCCATATTACGTATATGATATGATATAAACCTTAGGCTATTTCATACGGTCATAGACAAAGACATAGAGCCCTGGCCTCTTTTGACACGTGCCAAATATTATTAAACATTCTTTAGAGACTACAAATAAAATTAAAAAGGAATGAAAGGAATATTTTCTTCCATCTAGATTTATTTTGAAGAGATTTGCATATAAAACATAGACACATTGAATCAATGGTATGTTTTCAGTGACTTCCTCACAAGTGGAATGACTTCACTGTAATCTGTCTTCATTCCATGTGACGCTGGCTCTTGTGACATAATCAAGCTATGCTGTCTCCAAGGCTGTACCACAAGGTTTAAAGTCTCTCCTGCACATGGTTGCTTAAGGTGTGGGAAGGTCTATGATTGTGACACCTTCTCTTCAGAAATCTGAGATGTGTTCTATTGAGGCATTTTGCTTCTTAACTGCATCACTTGCTCTCAGCTTGAAACAGGTGCAGATAATCATCACTTTCTGCTAAACTGGCTGTTCTGATGGATCTGTAACAATGCAACACCATGTCACAATTTTAATTTTGATTTGTATAGTTTATGTCCGGCAAAAACTACATTTTAATTAGAAACACCGATACGTTTCATTCTTCAAATGGTATATGCTGTATAACTGAAGACGAAGAAATGTGTTCCATGTCTGTTCATACACTATATCTGGTATTTGATTTGAGCAAAGATATTCATTCAGTTATTCTGCATGCATACAGCTAGATAAACTATTGATTGCAGCAAGACCACTAAGACAATGGAGTAGTACTGATACCCAGAACCACTGTGGTAGGCACCGTTGCCATGCATAGGTAAGTAGGTGCTGGCAAATAGGTAGATATAAAAGAGCAGGGCTAGATTTCTAAGTGCATGTGCAAACTTTTGCAAGCTTACATTAACACAAACTCTAATGCATGTGTAAACCCCTGTTTGCTTATGCCTGTAATTATGGGCCTGATCTAAAATCTACTGCCATCCATTGACTTTAATGGGATTTAGATCAGGCCCTATGTGCACAAACATCAAGATTTAATGTATTAGCATTTGCATGCCTGCAAGTCAGTGGGCACAGTAAATCTGTTTATACGCCTGTTTGTAAAACTCACCTATATATTAGTGTTCGTGAACAAATCCATATATGATTTTCTAAAGAAAGAAAATCTTGTAAACACCACGGCTACTCCTGCCTCCATGTAAGTCAGTAACAAAACTCCCAATGACTTCAAGTGGGATCAGGATTGTGGTAAAGTATGTCATTTAATTAGTAAGATAGAATAAAACTCTGATTTTGGCTCCCTCTCCTGATGGCCTTTCTCATGAGAATGAGAGCTGCAGAATCAGGCCCTTTCATAGTTCAGTCTCTTTTAAAGTATGTGGTTAAATCTAAACCTTCATTATTTTGGGTAGCCCTTATAAGAACCATTACTTTCTGAAGTTTAGTGCTGCTAATTAATACTTACACGCTCTTGCCTCTTCAATAAATTTGAAACTTGTTATGTCAGACCTCTGGAAACAAAGGGTCTGATCCAAAGCTCATTGGAATCATTGGAAGTTTTTCCATTAACTTCAGTGGGTTTTGGATCCAGCCTGTGTACGAAGCAGTTTTAAATTATGGTTCAACCATTAGACTGACTTTCTCTTCCCTTTCACTGTTTTCAGGAGTCTGGTGGAATTTATTCAGGAATGTCATTCCCAAATATTTCTTAAAAGACGTTGTGTCTGTAAATTATAGTTCCAGAAATGATAAAGGGGGATTCAGGGAGCTTCATGACCTTGGTGCACTAAATGAGAGTTTTAGGAAGAAGCGGGAGAGGCATTGGGTTCTCATTAGGAACATAATTAAGGCTGTGGCTTCCTACAAAGGAATTCTTTATTTAAATGAGAGCAATGTTTTTTAGAAGGTTTCTAAATATTAATAACACCTTTGAATTCCTGTTTATTGAATTTTGTCTGTCTATAAGACTACCATTACCTTAGCCTTCATGTCCAGGTATTTGCCGGAGAAACATCCAGCTCCTTCCTGATCTTGGAGAAGTATTCAAATGCCATGATTTTTTTTTTTAGATTTGTTTAAAAAAAAAAAAGAAAAATAAATTGCCTCAAACACTGATCATAGTTTTTGTAAGAGAAACTAATGAAGAAAATATTTCTATTACAAGTAATAGGACTTATTTAAATATTAATTGAGAAAGTGTTCATTTTCTATAGCTCTTGATTGATTATATATACACTGCTGACTGATATTCCTCACTTGTTTTAGCTTGCTAAAGTCTTGTGAGTATTTAGCATGATTAGGGTAACCAGACAGCAAGTGTGAAAAATTGGGGGGTGTAATTGGAGCCTCTATAAGAAAAAGACCCCAAAATTGGGACTATCCCTATAAAATCGGGATATCTGGTCACCCTAAGCATGATGTACGTGCATATGCTCATGCACACCTGTGTGGTCAACATGGTATCTTTTCATATAGCAAAAAAAGACAGGAATTTCTTGCCGTATTTCATGGAAAAATCAAGAAGAGGAAATACATCCTCATTTTTAGTGATCAAAAATCTCATATGCTTTCTGTTTACATTTTTGAGAGAAAATGTGAGCTACAGTGTATAACTACAATTGCAAATCTGTTTAGATGGTAGGATTAGAAAAATACTTGTCATATATGGTCTTGTTTTCTTTTTATTTCCTTATTTTATTTTTCCTTATTTCTGCTAATTTAAACAAAAAGGAAAACATACTGGAAAGAACTGGCTGAAAAAGTTAAAAAGAAAATGCAAACAGACTGATTTTGTGTCATTTTATTTACTTATTTTGGGGGGATGGCTGAATAGAAAAATATTTGGTAGTATTTCGGTATTTTGCAGTCATAGTACACCAAGCCACTTTGCATTCATAATTCAAGTCAGTATATGTCCTCTACCACCGTGCGGGGGTTGGAATGTTGTTGGATTTTGGTTTTGGTTTTTTGTTAAAGACTGTCGTTTTTCAACACAAAGTATATTAGGGTTCTGCTTAAAACTCAAGTTTTCACTTAAAACTTAAGTTTTCACCTACCTGGTGTAATCAACATGAAAAATTACAAATATTTGCTGTATTTTGAAAGGATAATTAATTAATAATTTCAGTCTATTGATATACAAAAGCCTTTTAGACTTCCGAATCTTTTGGCAGCCTTTTGGTATTTTGTCTTGTTTTTAATTGTAACTTAGTTAATGTGCAAAAAGATAGGGAACACTATTTGACTGCATTCACAAACTGTTGGTCTGTATCTTTGTTTTTACATTCATACAAAAAGATTCTTATTTTAGAATTACTTTGTTTTCCTACTGTATACCACATCTCATTTTAAACTTATTAATAGTATTGCTCTTGTTCTCTGTTGTCATTTATCATCTTTTTTTAAATCCTTATCCGATTTTGCATATCAACATTTGTTGCACACAACAGTTTATATTTATTGTCTGGTTCGTTTGTAGAAAAAGTATGTCTGGTCCTTTAGGGCCTGATCCAAATCCCATTGAAGTCAATGGAAAACCTCCAATGGATGTCAGTGAGATTTAAATCAGAGTAATACTTATTTAAATTTAAATGATTGATACAGGAAACCTAAACTTGAATGGAGAGAGCATTTAAAGTGCAACTAACTAATATTAAGTGCTGTCTAGACTTACACAGTGCATATTGTGTCTGTATGGTTTGACTGATTTAAACAAAGGAGTGCCACCGTGCTGCTCTCTTGTTTTAGAGGACATGGCATCCATATTCTCCCTCCTTTAACGTGCATCTCTGTGTTGTAAGGTTCATGGTATGGAATGAATATGCACCAAAATGGATGAAAACTATATTAAAAGGCCAAAGGAAGGCCTAAGGCCCCAAAGACCCACGGGTCATATATTCTCATTATAAACTTTGCTGCAACTTTTTTTAATGCTGTGTGAAAGTTTAAGCTCTTCCATCTCTGTTACATAAACAGCATGTTTAGATTTTTTAAATTTAATTTTTAAATACATAATTTATCAGTTTATATAATCAAATGTTGCAAAGTTAATGACTGATTTTTTTCCAAAATGGATGCAAATTTCTCATTTAAAAAAATTCTATATTTAAATTATATAGAAGGCGGAATTATGCTGAAATGGTCACCTATATATTTTGTTTCTTAAATTAAGATTTACGATGATGGATTTAAGGTAGATTTACATTTTAAATTATAAATAAAATGATTATGCTGAAATTTCAATTCGACTGAAATGTCTTAATATTAATTCAAATAAAATGTAAATTATCCCACTAGAATGTGTGTATGTGTGCATCTTTTGCCATCATATATTCATATATTCACACATTTATATACATAGATCCACACGTATATGGACACACACACTTTCATAGTGTGTAAATTTAATTTAATTTTAATATTATATAATGTGTGCATATACATGTATGTAAAATCATATTGAATATGTAAAATATTTATTTAAAATGATAAGTCTTTGACTTACCTCTGGATAACCCATAAAAGCTTAGTTTTTCCTGTTTAACAAGTTAAAAATATTAATTGTCAGATATTTGTATTTTGGCCCCAAAAATCATTTTTAGAGTGACAACTGACAGTGTTAATTAAGCTAAAAGGCAAGGAACAGTTTGCTGGACCATAGCCTGGTATAGTAACCTCAACCAACATAGTTTATACATCCCTTTCTTGATCTACAAAAAGAGGAATAATTTGGGGTGTGAGAGCAGGTCAGCAGGAAGTTGTATCTAGTGTGGGAGAGCAGACCATGACGGATACAGGGTAGCACATCCAGTCGAGGTTTTGCTTTCCTTAACTGTGAAAAAGGGATTTCTCATCCATGACTTCTGTAACATATGAAGGATGATCTCACACTTGTTGATGACATTGTACATCTGTATTCCATAAGCAGAGAGTCAGCAGCATGTGATACCATACTCCATATATCAGTGTCTGCAGCCCTGGCTAGTTAAAAGAATATCAAGAATTAAACAGAAATACATTCTTTTCCCAAAATAGGTCTTCTCTTGTGAGTAAGGTAGGGCCATATTGCCCTACCTTAAAGCCTATAGCCATTTACAGAATTCCTTGTTAAATACATGACCATCAAAATTCCTTCCTATCTTATTGGTTTAGGTCTTCGTATTTCTGATATCTGCTGAACAGAATATAGTGAAGAGTACACAGAAAAGAGGATACGTGAATATGTATTAAATTCCAAAAAGGAATCAGAAACTGTAACTTTCTGTGGTCATATGGATGTTCCTCAGCAGAAATAATCAAATACAAAATAAAACCTTAAATAAAAAGCAACTAATAAGCTTCCCTGGAGAGGAATTCATGAAAAATTCAGCACTTTCTAATTCTGAACACTACTTTAAAATTTCTTATAAAGAACAAACAAAAATTCTTAAAATCATCTTTGCATTTAGAGATGAATTTTGAAAGCTAGTTGGACAGTGAATTGTGCAGTTGGTTTCAGTTCCTCACTGGTTCACAAGACACACCTTCATCAATACAGAAGTCTACAGGTGATTTTGCAAGAGGTTTTTCTTAGATACATTTCACAGCATTCTGTAATGTTACAAATTCTGAGCACTAGTTTTTTTAAAAAAAGAAAAACCATTGGTTACTACTGTACTAGTTACTCTAATAGGGTGTAATTCACCCATTTCTTAAAGGGCCGGTTCCAGGCCTATACATCTTTTAAGTCTCACTAAAGTCAACTTATGTATTGCGAAGACCATATTCTAGCCCTCTGCACAGGACCTAAAAATGTAAATACTTATTACTGAGTAAAGTGCTTACTACTGTGAGCAATCTCACTGTCCTGTTGATTTCAGTAGGGCTGGTTGTATGATTGAGCCAACAAAGAGATTGTGGTGCTACTTTGAAAAACATGGTGAGATTTATTCTTTGCCATTCCAACTTCCATAAACAAAGTGGAGCACCCTAGTTAGAACCTGGCCATAATTTCACATATATGGGTGTGTTTTGGTGCCAGTGAGGCATGAGCAAAGAGTTGGGAGTTGAGAGAGCCTAAACTCTAAACCCAGCTCTAGAACTGACTCGCTGTAGACTCAGTCAAGTCATTTCACCTCTCTGCCTAAGTTTCCCCACCTGTAAAGTGGGGATAATAATTTTTACTTTTTGCACAAGGGCTTTATGAGAAATAGTTAATGGTTGAACATGCAGAGCATGATATATAAATACTAAGTGGTATATCTTAGAGTGTGTGCTTTCTATTTATTTATTTAGTGGGAGGAAAGGTGTAAGGTGTTTTGAAATGTGTGAGTGCAACTAATGCTCATGAAATTGAGGGACTAACAACATTAGTTTGCACAGCGCTGCTAAAGTATCTCAACCTTTATCTCCACTACAGCTGCTATTCTAATTCTTGGTTTATTTTGGGTAGGCACTTCCAGTCATACAAAAATATGTGATGGTTTTGTGAGGGGGTCTAAAAGAATACTCCTCTTCCTCCTAAAAATCAGTGTTAGTCATGGTCTAAAGTGGACTATGAAACCAAATGTTCATAAGTGGAAGATTAGTTGGTGCCCTTCCTAAGCTAGCATGTTTCTATTCTCCACCACTATCTTGTAAAATTTTTCTGTTTTGTACATACATAAGCAGTAAGTGTGATTACAAGGCATGTGGCATTTTGCACACAGGTATCTGAAATCAAAAATCTAAACCTAAATCAAAAGAGCTGGAGATAGAAATGATCTGTTAAATCACCAAATCCAATCCCGTTCCAGTGTAGAACAGTTCCTTCCAACTCATTAAAATACAGTATGCTGTTAACATTCTATTAAAGCATATGGAAATAAATGAGATAATTGATTACAAAAATGTCCTTTGCAGGATGCATTTCAAATGTTTCCTCTAGTGTAGCCATCTGGGAGGAAACTTGTTAAAAGTAACGTCCTCTGACATATTTTAGATCTTTTGTTTGCTGAATTTTTTTTCCTGATAACTCCATTCTTTTCTGCCTCGTATTACAACCCATCCTATGTTTCCTGTTAGAAGCTGAACTGTTTAGTACTAGTAGAACTAGCGAGAGTTCTTGGTTGATACAGTATTGGCATTGTGTAACAAATTACAGTCAGCTCAAATGAACAGGCTTCCTCAATCACCCTGTCTCCAGTTTTATGGTGTTGTTTTTCTCATCAAGGGCACAGCTACACTCAAGAGTGCCCCCAGACACACATGTGATGTATAGAATTAAAAAGCAGACTGACAGTGCTTAGAATTTTACCAAGTGAAGGGAGCATCAGTAGTTCCTCAGTATGTTCAGCTTGACGCCAGCAGAACCTCTAACATTTTTAAGTTAGTGTTTAAGATTAAGTGTATTGTTAATTACTATTTTAACATCTAATTAATCTTTCTGTTGAGCGTGTTACTTACATCCAGATCCTGAAGACTCTTATGCATGTGATGTGGCTTTACACACGTCAGCAGTCCAGTCAAGTCCAGAAAAATTCCCATAAAATCTACAGGATTCGCCCTTTGCTTAAATAACAAGGATAATTTCAGTGAGTAGATAAAGAGATCTGTTTTGAGAATAGCGCTTCTTATATTTATAAACTAAAATATGGAAAGCCTAGGGCTGGAATTTTCAGAGGTGTTCACTTATTTTTGGATCCTGCACATGAGATATCTACCTGACATGCATCTGAAGAAGTGGGTATTCACCCATGAAAGCTCATGCTCCAAAACGTCTGTTAGTCTATAAGGTGCCACAGGATTCTTTGCTGCTTTTACAGATCCAGACTAACACGGCTACCCCTCTGATACATGAGATATCTAGGACCTGATTATCAGAGATGTTAAAGATCTTCATCTAGGAGCTTTGGGTTCTTAGTTCTTCTAAGAATCAACTCCTATATGTCTCAGATTGGAGACTCAAAATTCTGAAACTTTGACTGAAGATTATAATTATTTATTTGTATTGTTTTACCAGCTACAGTTGCTATTATATTAAGAATTGTATAATACTCAGGTAGACACAGCCCCTACACCTTAGAGCTTAAAGTCTAATTTGAAACCAGATGGAATAATGGAGCCTGAGAAACGTAAGGAAGGAAAGGAGTGGGAGGATAAAGGCTATTAGTTTGGACTGTTCATTTGGACAGATTTTATGACTGTGTCAAAGCAGCATGTTTTCCTCTTTTTTTTTTTTGTCTCATTTCCACACTTGTCCTAAACTCTTGCATTTTTTTAAAATTGACTTTGCATCACTTTTTCTTTCTTCACTCCTCATCTCAGAATACCCACAGATATTTCCAAAATTATTAGTAGGCAAGACTATGGCTGCAGTGATTGTTCTAGCTCATGCATCTCCTATATAGTCCTCCTGCAGCTCAAATCTGAAAAGAAGACAAAGCTGTATTTTCCCCCTCCTTCAGTTAAATGGGTGGTACATTCAAAGTGATCGGCTTGCTCCACCATGTTTTGAACTGGAGATCTGGAAACTCATTGGAATATAGTCTCAGAGGCTGACCGGCAGATTTGGAATTTGAACTTTATATTCTAAGAAACAGATACTGACCATACCAGGAGTTCAGTTCCAGCAGAGATGAGATATTTCAGTTCAAATCTACCACTGAATTAGAAATCGAGTAAAAGGATCCAATAGACCAGAAATCTACAAATCTACAGTCATAGTGAATAATATACCTATTTCACTTTATTCTAATCAGCAAAGCAAAACTCTACTGTCATGCTACTACTGACACACATAGTATGGGACTAGTAATTCAGTAACTTTCAAGATAAATTATCAATATGATATGGTGAGGCATTTTTTAATCTTTTTATTCTAACAGTGCAGACATATTCTATTTTCTGTAAAGTCCATTATGGGTTTTTTTGTTAAATAATGAAAGTCAATATTGTTTTGTGGGATGGGGTATTTAAATAAATATTTATCCTAAAGCCATATAACCAATGCATTGTTATCACTACTTTTTATTGTCCTTGTTTAAATAAAATGTCTTATTGAGATTTTCTTTAAATAAGAAACCCATTGGATATGAATTTTCATGTTCATAACTAGTGTTATTTTTAAGTTATACTTTTAAAAAAGCACACAGAAACTCAATTCAGATACATTCAGTGAAAGGCCTGAGCCTGCATCCATTGCTGTTAAGGGCAAAACTCATTGAATTCAATAGTTGTAGGATCAGGCCCTAAATAACTGTCCAGTGGTATTGTGTCAGATCAAACATTGTCAGATATGTACTTTTCAACAAGCGACTGTTGAGTTTAGAGGGGAAAATAAGTCCATAAATAACTCTGGTTACATAGTTAGTCAGAATTTTATTTTTGGAGTCATGTACGGACTATTGTAATGCAATGCTATTGTATTATACTAAATTGTATGCAATACTACACTGTTACAGTATAACTTATTTAATTTGCCTCATCTGTGATGCAGTCTGTATTAAAGAGTTGAAGTTGTAGATTAAAATGTAGTTTTCAAGAAGAAAGAAACTGCAATAAAAGTACTTGGACTACTAGTTCTTCCAATGATTAATAGCAAGACTTGCTTGGAACTTAGTCTTTGATTTCCTCTGTTTAATTGTAGCCCTAAGTGAAATAGGGTTTTGATTTACAGAAAATGTAGAATTGGGTACAGAAAGTTTTAAATTTCAGTAACAATAAAATTTCCCACAATAATCATGTCATATTGTTTCAATTCAAAAGAGCTAAGGGTTGATTTATGTGGGGAAAAAACTATAGCAGCCAAGTTTCATATTAAAAACTTTTAACTAATATAAAAAGTTGATTTTCTTCTTATAAAAAATGTAGAAAACACACACAAACATACACGAAGTATACACCATCTACCTTAAATTTTGGAATTATGTGCATACTAATTAATTTTTAACCATTTACAAGTTTTGCAAAACTACATTCTTACTCTGACAATCAGTATGTTAAATTAACTAGAAAATTGTAATAGCATATATTAGAACAATGGTGGAAAAAATAGTAGGAGCTATAGGAAAAACAGCATCCTGAAAACATGGTTTGAAAATTTATTTCAATAGCTTTTTGTGGGATATTTACATATGTGTGGAGAGAATGCTGTATGCTGTATGTTACTGAGGGTTTAATAATAATTAGGGCCTTTTCTAAAATACCTTTTTGGGAGTTTTGCATGATTGGGCCCTTGAGAACATATTCTTGCTTCAGCCTGCTTTAGTTGATATTTTTTTATTATACTGTAGTCAAGAACAATAGTTAAAGTAATAATCCTGAGCTTTAGAATTCTAGATAGTTTACATATACATTGAAACATTCAAGCTATTAAGGGGGAAATGAATTAACCTTAGCAACTTCAAAGCAAATTTTGGGATAAATCCGAAAGAATGCCGGTGACTTCAGTGCAGCTATTTCAGATTCATACCACTGTAACTGAGAACTGAGTTGGGCCTTTGTGTTTAATTATATATATGACAAATAATATTAAAACAATTTTAGAAAATGATAAAATAATTGTTTGTTCCCATCACTTGGGTTTTAAAGTGCTTCAGCACAGTCTTTTCTTGTAGACTGTTTGTTTGGAGTTTACAGTTTGAATAGTATCTTCTGTAAAATGATTTTCTGCTTCTATCACATCTGAATAGTGCCATTTGGCATAACCAAAATGTAAAATAGAAACATAAAATACAGAATCAATTAGAAGATTTTTAAAATATGATGTAGTACTATACATTTCTTGGATAATTTAGTAAAGTAACTTTTTAAAATCAGATAATCTCTGTATTTGTGCCATAGTCTAACAGTTTAATCGAGACACAAATTCAGAAACAGATCAGCACTGTTTTTTATATAGTGCCTCTAAATCCAAAGTAATTGGTACCAGATTCGGTACCAGTGGGTGTTTTTCCACAGTTACATCACATAAAAAGAGAAAAGATACAAGAGAAATTGAAAGGTCCAGAATATGCATCCTTCTATAATATACCTTTTCATCAGAGTATGAGGTTGTTGAAAAAATCCATTTAATTCAGTATGACAGCATATTGTAAATAATGCATTTTACTTTGCATTCTTTATCCTTCCTTTCTGGTGGTGGTAGAGAATTTTAGTTAAGCTCCCCTTACTTTTAAGAATAAAATATACACTCAGAAATAGATAAGGAAGAAAAAAATAATAGTGCTTATGTGCTATTGTGATAAGGACATGGTCATTAGCAAAAATATTTTAATTGTTGTTTTTGTTGGGTTAAAACATATAGTTCATTTCAATGTACAGTATAGGTTGTACAGTGTGCATTTCCAACTGTATGATTTTTTTAAAAGGAAGCATAACAACATTTATTTATATTTATAGGAACATATATAAGCTATAGACTGAAAATGTACATTCTAACAGCACAGATGGAGTATTTTCTCATTAGAATTGTTTGTTACTTGTTGGAACATGGAGCATATTTTTATCGTGGCATCAACAATTTCTAAGAACTGAGGTCAAAATAAGCAGGTTGCACTTGGATACAAGAACAATCTGGAAAATACCCTAAACTCCCTCCATCAGCATAGGCACATATTTTTTTATAACAAGGTCTTGCCTTTTATTTTATTTGGTAGAGTGCATGTGTAGTAGGTTTTAGATATACAAGTATATATGTACACAACATGGCCTTTATTTTAAGTACCAAGCTAAATTTATATTTGACACCCTTGCAATATTTCTCTAAGCATATGGATTTTTTTATGAGTAAAGCAGTGGTGATGTCATGGTAGATGCATAATCACCTTGAAAATGATTCCTGTGGTAGGGAATGGATCCTGCAAACAGACACATAAGTAACTTCATTTACGCATGTAGTCATTTCAAAGTCAGTGGGACCTCATGCGTGAGTAAAGGTAATTACAAGTGTGTTTGCAGCATCAGACTATTCATAAACTCCTACTGAGAGTGAAATTCTGGCCCCTTTGAAATAAATGTGTGTTTTGCAGTTGACCTTGATGATGCCAAGATTTCATCCCTAGTGTTTAAAAAAAGCCAAAGATGTTACATATAATGGGACAAAGACTTACAATAATTTTGGCTTGAGTAGGGGAATAAATCATTAAGTTTCTTCAATTCAGGAAAAGTTTCTATAACCACATTCATTTATAGCTAGCTACTAAGATTTGCCTATTCATGGTACAGTTACGTTTCTTTTCTTGGCTTTTAAACATTATAAGTATAATTATCTCTTTTGATTATTATTATGAGGTTTATGCACTTGTTCTAGTATGGGCATGCATGCGCACATAGTGTCCTTTACAATAAAATCAGTTTTCCCTGTCTCCTACACAGAATAATCTGATTTATATGTATTCAAACAGCTGTTACTGCAGGTTTACTATGTGCAGCAAATACTGCGAGAGAGATGAGAATTTACAAAACTACCATGTTTATTTAAAAGAAAAAACAACTTTTCTGGATTCTCCATTGTTACCAGCTTCTCACATTTGCCTCTAAAGTAATTTTTGGTGCCGGCAATGTTTCGTGTGGACTATCTGGCGCCAGAATGGCTTTATCATTCCTCCTTACCTTCCACGTCCCTCTTTCTACCTTAGCCATCTCAGGGTTAGTAGATCTTCTGGAAAACTTTTTCATAAGTTCTTCTTATTTCACTTTTTGTCATGCTTTCTCAGATCTTGACATTATTGTTCTTTTTTAGAATTTTTCCTTGTGCAATGACAATTCTTGTACACCCTGCTTCCAGTTTCACCCACAGTCTCTCTCTCAATACCAGTTCCTGAGTCTCAGGGTCTTCAGTGACTGTGAATGTAGCTGCGGACCTGCCTCCTCCTTTTTTCTTTTTTAATTGTCTCTCTGAGCCCACTGCAGATGATCTGTGCCTCCTACATAATAAGGAGGTTTTTTTTCTTTTTAGGCAGGTCTCTCTGAACCTGACAAACAGATAGACAGGCAAGGTTGGACCTGGATATTTTTTAAAAGAGCCTCTGGGGTTTGTTTGCCAGATTTAGGAACTCCCTAATATCTTGTTGCAGCTTTCAAATAGCTTGGTAACAAAAGTAGGAATGCATTTGGTCCACCTGATTTTTTCAGGGGGGAAAAAACATACATTAGCAAAACGAAGTTTAGGGGCAGCTTGAGAAGAAAAAGAAATTAAGGAAAACCATGCTAGGAAATGGTGAAAATCAGTTGCTGAAAGATGGTGGTCTTACAACAGAAGTATAGTAGATTTTGCTAAATGTGTTCAGGATTACTTTGGTGCAGTCTGTTATGATGGTATGTTTCCTTATAAGAGAGGTTCCTTCTACAAGTTTAACTACGTTTTTTTACAATTGTGTATGTTAATTACTAAAATACACCTAAAGCATTGGAATTTCAAGCTTTTGTGCAGGAGCTAAAGAAAGGAGAGATGAAGCCTTCTTGATTAAACCACATCCAGTGTCTCCTGTCCTTCCTGTGTAGCCATACGGTGTCAAACTGTAGAAGGTTTAGGTCCTAAAGGCCTGTAAATACTAGGTTCGTAGATGCGTTGATGTGCCACCTTTATGACATCTTTAATTTCTAAAACCACCAAAGTTGCTGGATCTGTGGGCATCTTTAGAGAGTGTATTTACATGGAAGAGACCTATTTCATAAGCATTCATTGAAATGTCTTGCCATAATGGCAGTTCTGGCTTTGTGTTATCCATTGAAGCCCCAGACCACTATACACAGCCTTTCTGATCTCAGCTGTTCCCTTTAGGAGAGGAGAATATGGAAATAACATTCTGTCCAGGGGCAGTTTAAGCAATTGATCTGACCAATGTGAGAAATGTGCATCAGTGTTAGGAACAAGACAGTGTTCCTTGAATAGACAAAAGCTTAAAAATCATCAGAACAAAATTAGATTTTGTTAATAATAGGAAAAATTTTGTAAGATAATTTTGTTCCTTCCCTACTCTGTGTGTTAATAGACTAACAGGGCCATGCATTGGATAGTGACCGTTACATTTTAGAACTGGCTGTTGTACTTCCATGTGGGCCCATCAATCTGACTACGGATCACATTGCTGATCACATTGTAGGATTATGGCCATAATGAGCAACTACTGCTTTAGGATTTACTGAATTTTCATTTTTTAATTTAATTAATTAGGCTCTAGGTTAGTACACAAAACTCCTACTTTTAGAGATCTGGGTCCAAAGTGAAAATGGATTTCAAAGTCTGAACCTGCCATAGCAGACATTAATCTGTATCACAAAATTATCACACAGTTTGGCACAGTTGACGTTCAATGCTCAAGGCAGCCCCTGGAATTAAATACAGGATTAAGGTAACAGTATTGCTAACCCCAGACATTCATTCAAAAATCATGAATGGTTTAAATACCATAAGACATTAATAATAATGTTGGGGTTCTTTTTATCTTTCATCTGGTTTTTGAGTCTTTAACATTCACATTTTGAAACTTTTCTCCACAGCCATGAGGAACAGAGATTTGGGGGGGGGCAGGGAGGAGCAATAAGGTAGCTGAGAATGAAAGGCCTCTATTCACATGACTCCGGGAGCTGGGGATTTAAAACCAATATCAGTTATCTGAGAATTGGTAACACCATGATCAGGCTCTAATCTAGTCAAGTAGTCCCATATTTTTGAGACGCACAATCACTTAACAATTTTTTTAAAAAATCAGGCTATGATCAATGTTTGTATATTTCTAAAATTATATATGAGTCTACTTTTGTTACCTGCTTGGTGAAGTAATTAAAGTATAAGCTGCTGTTTTAAGGTGTTTGTAACTAATTTGTTTGCTTTAAGCTGAAATTAAACAAACTGCTACCATATAATTTGTCAGGTGAGTGCAATGGTATTTTAAAAAAAAATCTCAGGTCACCAAAAAAGGTATGCAGTGAGGTTTTCTATATTTATTTTAATCTGTCCTGTCTGAGCCTGTTCATTTTTAAACCTCAGATCGTACAAGCACTGAAGACTAAATTCTACAAACCGGGAGATCCTTTTGTGGATCTCCCAGTTGTCCGTGAATATCTGTGCATGAGCAGGGCAGCAACAATCAAGTTGAATTCTTCTCTGCTCGCGACATTTATGTTTGGCTGGGGTTGGGTTTCCACATATGCACTAGAAACAAGAATGGGTCAGACCTAGATTATCAGACCTGACTACACTCTCTTGAGCTTCGGGAAGGTTTGAATTAAAATCTAGGTCTAAGCTTTGTGACTATGTCCTATGTCTAGTTAAAAAGTGTGATCATTGCTCAACCAGTAGCTAGCTAGCTTATCTGGGTCTTGCATAGGCTTGTGGTGTTGATTCCGGGTTTCTTATTTTGGCTTCCTGAACAGGCTCCTTAGTAAATCTCTAACTTGAATTTACAGGGTATATAGTTAAAACAGGGAGAAACTATCATCATCAGAAGCCCGGTTGTTTGGAAGACCAGGTGCACAATAGATAATCCACAAGTAAAAGGTTGTGCTGGCCTGTCCAGCACAGCAGTAACAAGTCAGGTTTACTGTGTTATTTGACATGTAAGTAAAACAGATGTACTAGCCCTTTCACATTGCTGGAATGCATGCAGCTTACAATACCAAACAATACTGCTGTTCCACTTTACAGTGCAGATAATTTCTATTCTCTTACGTTTTCTCTCACACTGGTATAGCTAACTGGTTGAAATTTATATGCACGCCGGCTGATCTGTTGCTCTCTGCTCTATAGTATAACTACAATCTCCTGGGGCAGACCTGTCATTACACACAGTGTGATCACAAAGAGAGTGGGTGCAGTTAGAGAAAGATCTAGCAGTGTGTTAATAAAAGGCCTAATAATGAATAAAAATTCCCTACCAAGAATACTTTAAGAATTGTTGCTTGCGGGAAATTAAAATTATACACCAAAGAATACATTGTACATTCCTACCTCAATGCAAGCTCTCAAAAATGAGGCCCAAGTTTTAAATGTAGGTGCCTATATAGCATGTTTGAATGTTCAGTTTTGCACGTATGCATGTAAAACAGACATGTATGTGCCTAAGTGTATATTGGGTATCTAAATGCAGCATTTAGACCTCCCATATTAGCATCCTTTTAGAAAATTCATCCTGTGAAGTTGAAAAATGTAAAAAACAGGTGTGCAGCATTTTCACTCTTACCAGAATCTGGTTTTTCAGGTATTGATGAATGAATTTCCATACATATTTTTTAGTTTATTTTTGCTGAGAGGTGCTTTCTTTCTTCTGAAATTTCAGTATATTTGTCTGAAGATATGGGCACAACCTCCCTAGAAAGAACATGAAATTTATGGCACTATAATTATTTCTGTTTTAAACTAAAAAACCACATCTCAATCTTCATCTAAGACACAAACTGAAACCTAAAATAAGGGAAGATTTTTTTCATTGACTCTATCTGCAGGCATTCTGGGAAAGCGCCTTTGAAATTTTAAAGGTAAGAAAGGAACTTAGTCCTAAAGCAGAAGTAGATATCTAGTTTAGATGTATAATTGTAGAGTAGCGAAGGGATGGTTTGGGTATGCACATCTATACCAAAGTGTTCCCTGAAGCAATTCCATTTAAGAAAATGATTGTAATTTTTTCCACAAATGAAAAAGGAAGCAACAGTAATTCCAAAATTATTTCCAGGATATTCTCATGTAGAGATATTCATAGATAGAGATAGATTAAGATAATTGCAGAAATATTTTGCTGTGTAGTTTAAAACAGAAAATACATACATTCCCGTTATCTTTATTTTGCAGTATTTTATACCAAAATAAAAAATGTTTAATCCTCACAAAAAAGTTTTAGTACAGTACTAAAAAGTCTCATTATCATCACAGAACAATGCAATATATCCTATTTTGCTTATTTTACAAAAGTAGCAAAAATATTTGCACTGCACAAGAGAATTACCCTTGCTTTGCTCATAGCATTTTTGTTTTAATTTTAATTTTGTCATTAATCAAGTTTAATATCAAAATATACATAACTTGAATAGTAATAGTCATATCCATTTTCTGTGCTTAGTGAGTGAAATTGAACCCCTGTATTTAACGGTCTATATATCCATTAAGTACTATTAGTTGTGACTCTCAACAAGACACCTTGTCCAACTGGTATTTAGGTGCTGCTGAGCTCATCATTGAAATATATAACTGATGTAGGATCCTAAGTCTCATTTTACAAAAGGATTTAGGCACTAAGGAGCCAAAATCCTCTTAACAGTCCATGGGATTTAGGCTCCTATATGCCTAAATCCCTTTGGAAAATGAGATTAAGTTTTCTAAATCGGGCATTGCACTGCTGAGTGCTGCAATGCCTAAATTCTTTTAAATATCTGGGCCTTTGTCTATCTCTGCATCTTAGGATTTCAGTAATATATAGAGAGAGGGGATGGGAGAGAGAGAGAGTATGATTTCATAAGGGTACCCAGATTTCTCCATATTCTTGAATCTATTTCTCCCACCTATTACTCAGTTCATATATTCAGGAAAAACAAACCAAGGACTGGATCTTGTAAATCACTGTTGGGCATGGTGTATGCTACAGCTTGTGCTTCCATGTATGCTACATTCACTCCAATGTTAAAATGTTTCTAAGTATACCTTAGTGCTCATTTTGGATCTTCCATATTTTGGCCTTGGCAGACAAAGTAGCAATGTCTATAGATTTATGGACAATGGACTTATTTATGGCCAAACACAGATAAGAATCATACAGCCAGAAGCATACCCTCAATCTTTGTATACCCCCAGTTCTTGTTAACATTAATGGGATTATCCATTTTAGAAAGCATTGTAGTTGGTATTGTTTGCAGGATTACTTAATCATTTCACAATATCATTCACATCTGTATTTTTTATCTGGCTATCCCCGCTTGTGTATCTCTGTAAGAAAAGGAGATGCATCCCTATTGTCTGATAATCATTCTGAATGCAGCTTGTAAAAATGGTAGCTGTACCAGTTATGGGTACAGAGCTATATTTCTTGCATACCCAAAACCCACATTTATGTTAATGAAGATCCATAGAAATCTCTGTAAATAAATAACTCTGTCTGTAAATCCATTGACACTATTTCTCTGCCTTCCAGGGCCCAAATAGAGATTAAGATTAACACAATAAAACTAGTGGTGTATAGGAAGCTTAGTTTACAGCAGCATTAATTTCTCTAACATAAGCAACATTATACATGACTCGTTTTCTTGATTCAGTGTGTATGCCACCAAAGCCCTAAGTTCTGTGGGGCCTCTTTGCTTAACAGGCCACTTCTCTCCTTGGGCATTACTGCAACAGTTGACATCAGCAGAGAGCCTGATGCTGGAACTCCTTGATCTAAAAGAACGAGAACTGCTGTGAAAGCTGTCTCTGTGAGGACCCTTTGGCTCTGTTATTAATTCCCTAACTCCACTTCATTCAAAAAAGCTTGAAGATGTTAACCCTTAGGTTACACTGTTAAGCCATATATTTGTGCAGACCTCTGGGGGAGTTTGTATGGGGCTTTGGATTTTTATTTGGTATGAATTTGGGTTTTGTGGGATTTTAGGCTTGGAAATTTTATTTGTGTGAACTGGCTTCTTTCTGGTGATGAATGGTTATTAGTTTGGTGTTTTTTGTCTTACTTGGATTATATTTTTAATGATCTGTTAGAGGTGTGTCTAGGCCCTGAGATTTGTTGCTGTCTATACACTGCAATCAAATTAAGAAAAGAAATAGTTCACAGTAAGAATCATGTTATAACTAGAACTGTTTGGGCCTGAGGTAAATTTAGGCCCAAAGTAGGAGTATCCTTTTTTATTGAGAGAGTTGCAAAGTATACTGCTGCCTTTTGATATATGTTAGTCCAAAAATACACATCATTTTAAGGCAAGGCCAGAAAATAAATTTAAAACATATCTTTATTAGGTTTATTTAAAATGGGGTAATCTGTTTTGAGAACTTCTATGCATAGGCCTTGGGTTGGCCAGCTACAAAATGTTGAATTTCAATCGGGGGAGAGGGGGAAATCTGTGGTAAGCAATAAAACCAAATACAATGCCCAGTAATGTTCCTAGAAATAATTAAAATAGATACTTGCAGGGAATAAATCTCCAAAATGCATATAGCAAGAATTGACCCATTGGATACCAGAGCAGTACTCTTTCTTTTTTTTTTTTTCCGCAGAATATCAGGGTTGGAAGGGACCTCAGGAGGTCATCTAGTCCAAAGCCCCTACTCAAAGCATGACCAATCCCCAGACACATTTTTGTCCCAAATCCCTATATGGCCCCCTCAAGGATTGAACTCATAACCCTAGGTTTAGCAGACCACTGTGCAAACCACTGAGCTTCTCCTTGATACCTCAACTTTCCTAGTAACAATCTGATTGCTTGAAAAACTAGCCAGTGTTTCTGGGGTTAGATATACTACATTCAGTATTCTCCTAGTTCTAGATGCATTTTCCTCTCCAAATGGTTCCTCTAACACTTCTCTCTTGGGTATTCATAAGAAGCTTTTGCAGAACACCTCCATTACTGTTCAATAAATCTTCCCTAAAATAAAGTATCCTTGGGTACTCTTGAGGAAAAAATGTTCTTCTGTGCCTCAAGTTCTCTGCATAGGTGAAGTCTAGTCTCCCAACAACCACAAATTGAAACAGCACAGGATCCAAATAGAAGAGGAAGTTTGTGTATCTGAACTTGTCTCACCTGCTGTGAAGTGAGAAATGAGGCATTTTGAAAACAGCTGCAAACATAAAATCAGACTTACTTTGATCACTGGCATTTCAGCTCCTGGTTGCGCGGAGACATGTGCTTAACTTCCTAAACCAAGAATAAAAGGGTAGAGTGGGCACAGTGCGTGCTATATTTCTTGCAAGAGAGACAAGGAGGGGTGAGGTAATACCTTTTATTGGATCAACTTCTGTTGGTGAGACAAGCTTTCCAGCTTACACAGAGCAATTCTTCATGTGACCTGAAAAAGCGTGATCTGTAAACTCAAAAGCTCGTCTCTCTCACCAACAGAAGTTGGTCCAATAAAAGATATTACCTCACCCACCTTGTCTCTTTAATATGCTGGGACCAACAACAACAACACCACGGTGTATTTCTTGAAGTTAATTTAAATGTGTCTACAGCAGGAGATATATTTGGTTGCACTGCTTTTCCTCTCAGCTGCAATTTTCTTTATAATTCCACAATAAATTATATAATTTGGACTATTCATACCAAGAGCATTGGACCCATCTGTGAAAAAGTAGATTCTTTTGTACACCAGGGATGTAAACTTGGCTGGTGAGAAATACATATGGAAAATGGACAGTGAAGTTGATCCAATACTAAATCCCTCTGGCAAGCCTATCATTTATGTGTAGGCTCCTTTGCAGTCCACAGGAAATGACAGATAACCCTCTTTTGTTCAGAGAAAGAGCATGCTGGAATATTAATAGTGTAGGTAACATAAAGAATAAGGGTGTCCTCAAGTTATCTAATTTATTTTAAAGTTACTGGCCTGCCCATCCAACTTAAAGATGGCAATAGTAAACCAGAATAATAATCTGCTGGTAACAACTTATTATTAAGGTTGCATGACATTTCCCATACAAGACTCTGTTTTCAGTTGCTTATAACTTTGCCAGATTTAAAGGTTTTCCTGAAATTTTCCATGCTCGATTGTCTGTCACAGGCTGAATTGTTTTGGAAAACTTCAGCCAAAACAGTTTAGCTGTTTCCAAGACCAAGGGTAGGGAAAAATAGACTTAGTTCTGTCTTTTGCTAACTTTTGAGTGCATGACTTTGCAACCTTAATAATTTTCTTTTAGCATAGGGTTGTGGGGTTTTTTGTAAGCTTAAAACAGGTCCTCTAAACATAGCTATATTTCTGCTCAGTTGTCTAATATTTTGTCTCCTACAAAGTAAGGGGAAAATTCTTTCTTTAAAAAATAGAACTATGGTTCTATCAGAATAGGGGGGAAATCTCAGCTACTTCCAAAACTAGAGAAAACAGAAAGACTTTTGGGGTGGTATTGGAGGGTTAAAAGAAGGAAGGGAACTTCATTTTCCAAGAGAGGAACAAAAATGAGGAGACATATTCCCTTGAAGTATCTTGATGGTATTCAGACTATTTGCTTATAAATATTATATATACATAAATTATGAGTACAGATGCCAAATATTTCCACAATTTTGCAATCTCTTCAGTCTCTCCAATATCTTGTTTGTATAAATAATCAATGGAAGATGATTGAAAGAAGCAAAACAGTTGTATTTTTCACTGGATGTGTCATTATGTTAGAGATCATAATTGGGAATTAATACATCCTGTGGCCACATTCCTAACAACAAACATATCAAATTGTAGCAGTATATTATTTTTAATAAGAGTCCAAGTATTCATTTTCTAGAAACAGTGTTGTTATAGCCTGATCCAATGCCTATTAAAGTAAATGGAAAGACTCCATTGATTTTGATAAGAGAAGGACTGGTTATCAGAAATATCAGCCACATAGATTAACACAATTTGTTGGGGAATAGTCAACACAGCTTTTGTAAAGGAAACCCATGCCTCACTGATCTATTTAGAATTCTTTCAGGACGTCAACAAACATTTGGGCAAGGGGCAGACAAGTGGATATTGTGTACTTGGACTTTCAGAAAACCTTTGACAAGGTCCCTCACCAAAAGCTCTTAAGCAAAGTGAGAGGATAAGAGGAAGTCCTCTCATGGATCAAATATCAGAGGGTAGCCGTGTTAGTCTGGATCTGTAAAAGCAGCAAAGAATCCTGTGGCACCTTATAGACTAACAGACGTTTTGGAGCATGAGCTTTCGTGGATGAATACCCACTTGAGGCATCTGAGGAAGTGGGTATTCATCCACGAAAGCTCATGCTCCAAAACGTCTGTTAGTCTATAAGGTGCCACAGGATTCTTTGCTGCTCATGGATCAGTAACTGGTTAAAACATATGAAACAAAGGATAGGAATAAATATTCATTTTTTTCAGTGGAGAAGGTCCCCCAAGGATCTGTACTGAGACCTGTACTGTTCCATGTACACATACATGATCTGGAAAAAGCGGTAAACAGTAAGGGTGGCAAAGTTTTCAAATGATACAAAATTACTCAAGATAGTTAAGTCCAAAGCAGACTGTGAAGAGTTTCGAAGAGCTCTCATAAAACTGGATGACTGGGCAGGAAAATGGCAAATGAAAATTGTGGTGGTAAATGCAAACTAATGCACATTGAAAAACATAACCCCAACTAAACATACAAAATGATAGGGTTTAAATTAGCTATTACTACTGCAGAAAGAGATCTTGGAGTCATTGTGGATACTTCTGTGAAAACATGCTCAGTGTCACAGCAGTCATAAAAGCTAACAGAATGTTAGCAACCATTAAGAAAGGGATAGGTAGTAAGACAGAAAATATCATAATGCTACTATATATATCCATGGTATTCCCATACCTTGAATACTGTTTGCAGTTCTGGAGACCCCATCTCAGAAAAGATATATCGTATATTCTCGTTCATAAGCCGAATATTTTTGGTAAAAAGGTGATGCATCAAAGAGCGGGGCGTGGTTTATAAACAGGTCTACACCTAAATTTGATGATTTTAAACTCTATGGAATCATTGAACTGAATATCTAATACTTTGACATTTTGTTTACCTGGAGCATCTGCAGGCATGTAGCCCCTCAGCTCCCTATAGCTGCCGTTTGCTGTTCCCAGCCAATGGGAGCTGTGGGAAGTGGTGTGCCACTTCCCACAGCTCCCCTTGGCTGGGAATGGCAAACTTTGGACACTGGGAGCTGAGGGGCTCTGTGCCTGCAGATGCTCCAAGTAAACAAAATGTCCCAACCCACCAGCAGCTTCCCCTGATGGGCCAGGAGCCAAAGTTTGCCAACCCCTGAAATATAGGGTCGACTTATGAAAAGGTCATAAGGTTTTTGCTGTTTTTACCTAACCATCTTGGGGGGTTGGCTTATAAATGAACAGGCTAATGAACGAGTAATACTAATTGGAAAAAGTACAAAGAAGAGCAGCAAAAATGATTAGGGATATGGAACAGCTTCCATATGAGCAGAGATTAAAACAATGGCCTGTTCAGCTTGGAAAAGAGACAACTGAGAGGGGGTATGATAGAGGTCTATACAATCATAAATAGTGTAGAGAAAGTGAATAGGGAAGTGTTATTTACCTCTTCATAAAACACAAGAACCAAGGATCACTCAATGAAATTAATAGGTAGCAGGTTTAAAACAAAGAAAGGGAAGTAGTTTTTCACACAACACATAGTCAAACTGTGGAACTTGTTGCCAGTGGGTGTTATGAAGGCCAAAAGTATAACTGGATTAAAAAAAGAATTAGCTAAGCTCTTGGAGCAGTCCATCAGTAGTTATTAGCCAAGATGGTCAGATACATAACCCATGTTCCAGGTGTCCTTAAACCTTTGACTGCTAGAAGCTAGATGACAGGGGGCTAGATGACAGGGGATGGATTACTTGACAAATTGCTCTGTTCTTTTCACTCCTCCTGAAGCATCTGGCACCAGCCCCTGTCAGAAGCCAGGTTTTTGGCTAGATGGACCATTGCTCTGACCCAATATAGCCACTTTTATGTTTGTATGTTATTTGAAACATGATTGACATGTGTAAATGTCAGCTCTCTGCTCATGTCCACTTGGGTAACATGAATCATGAAGGGGATGAATCTCTTCTTAAAACAAAACTAAAACATTACTCAAGATAGTTAAGAAAGACAAGAAACAAAAGAACATTGTTACTTTATTGCACTGGAAGATACAATAGTGAGAGTTTGGTTATTTAAGATGATTAATTTTGCATTTTGTCACAAAACCAAAACCTTTCATTCTATGAGATTATATGCAGAGTGTCAAGGATGAAAGGATCGAAATGAATAAAAGAATGTTGTCAACTTATAATCGTAGTGTGTTATCCAACCCTGACATTCAAAGCGCCTTGATGTTGAAGCTTTGTATTTTATTTGCACCAGAAACCTGATTGTTAAAACCAAGAGGAGAAGTGATGGTGGTTGGGTATCCCCAACAAACATCACACTGAAGATCAAATGACTGTTAAATTATTGCTAATGTGTGAGCTGGGTACCCTAATGCAGATTGTTGGCACTGCATCTTTACCCAGCTAGTGAAACTAGAGCTAAATTAGTATCTGTCCAAAACCTAGAGCCAGTGGAAAAAAACTGAGAGCTTCCTTCAAAGGCATTCTGTTGGGGGGCCCTCATCCACTTAGCTGCAGTGACCAATATTCATTATGAAACCTTCTCTCCCCACCTGCCCTCAATTCTTTCACATGGTAAGAGAAAGCTATAATGAGAAGGGTAGGGGAGTAGTAGAAGTAGGTTTCCTGGAAAAGAAATGGGGGAGAATCTGTGACGTAGCCACAACTGGGCCACCAAAAAAAGTGATACCCTCATTTACTGGGGGCTCAATTTATTGTCTTCACGCTCTTCAAGCAGCTCGATCCTGTTCCAGTGCCACATCTTGTGCAGGACCAAGCAGCTAGTCCTGCACAAGATATGGCAATGGAAGAGGAACAGTAAACATTATTCTAATATGTCAACCTATTACTGGCAGGGGGCACACTAGGTATCCAGGAGGCCCTGTGATTGCAGATTTTGCAATCTTTTCTAAACTGGCTCTGCCAAAACCAAAAATAAAAACTCTCAATTGATCTAGTCTGATTTTGTTTTTAGAAAAAGTAGCATATGCTGTTGATGACACACTTCAGTTTATCAGCAAAATGATTTCTAAGGGTAAAATGTGAATCTATTATCACAGGGACTAAACTCTTTAGTCATGAGGACTCTGCTATAGCTAGTAGCTTGACACTTATTTAGGTGTTTTGGAAGGCATACTTTTTTTGGTAAATTACCTTCCAAAATAATTTCTTATTAGAATGGAATTGCAGTGCATCTTTGTAGGTGCCTGCTGTCTAGGGCCTATTGAAGCAGCAAAGAGTCCTGTGGCATCTTATAGACTAACAGACGTTATGGAGCATGAGCTTTCGTGGGTGAATACCCACTTCGTCAGATTGGGTTGTCATAATTTTTTAAAGAATCGTTTGGGGATCAATTCTGTAAGGAAAGCTGAGAGATGATACAGTGAAGCAGTGTGGAAGTCATATCCAAACTGAGGGTCTTATCCACTCCACTGCCACAGGTAACCACATAACATCACTGCGCCAATGATTAAATGAAAACATTCATCAAATGCATAATGCACTTTTAGCCTTTTTTAAGATGCTGAAAATGTTGTTTAGCATCTGGAAATGAGGAGATCAGCACTATGTGACCAGCCAGCTGTTTTTGGATTGTCAACAAATGTGCCGCAGATCAGCAGTGTATCTAGCTTCAGCAGCTCACAGAAGGATGGACATAATCTAGTAGTCCACCTGCAGCATACATTGACCCGTTCTGTACAGTCCAGGAATGAGCAAATGTCTAGCCTTTTTTGTCTTTTGTAGTCGGGACAGAGAGAGAGAATTGGCAGATGAATTACCACATCCCCTGAATTGAGATTATTGAGGAGACTGTCTACAGACACCAACAGTAAGGAGGGTCAGGGTTCAGGGCGGGGAGGGAATCACACAATAATACCATCTCTGAAGTTTTCCAGAATATTGACTCTGCTGGAATACTAGGCAGTCCTTAAACCTTACTTATACAGTATTACCATTGACTTCAGTGGGACTATTTGGTTGACTGGGGATTGCAAGATTGTGCCCAAAGTTTCCATATTGTGGGGTTTTAGTATAAATCTCTGCTTTATCTTTTATGAGTTCTATCTGAACACTGTGCCTTCTCCACCGAGGAGTGAACTATACTCCACCTTGTGAAGTCTTTGTTGTGATAAAACAAGTACCTTACCTTGGTACAGGACCCCTCATTTCTGAACTGCAGAACACTTGATTCTAACTTGTTCAGTAGGGACTGGTCAAGAAAGTTGTAACCTTGTTAAAAATTCCACATCCAAGAGAAAAAGCTTGATTTTTTTTAACCAAGCTTCAGTCCACTCTAATTTTATAGATGCAATTTTGCACCCTCAAATAATTGTGCCTACAGTTCACTATGAGTGCAATTTGAACCCATCTAATTACCTGATCTATGGGCATAATTATTTGCAGACTCCGAATTGCACTTGTAACATTAAAGAGCATTGCTGGATATCAGGTCCCACCTCTTGGCCGTTATAAATTGTATGTCTGTGCCACTTGTTCCACAGTACAACGCATAAGGATCTGAATGCCTTTCCGATAATTATAATATCCTACTTATTAAGAAAAACTTAAAACAACATTCATTATGATGAGGAGATAGTTTCTCAGTAGTTAAGGTTGAACCTATTAAAAGACCACTTTTAGCCTTGCTCCATAGTTTCAATTGCCAGATGTTTGTCCAGCAGAGGTTTGGTTTTGTTTTTTAAGTTTTAAGCAAATTGGACCAACATGTTTGCACTTTTTGAAAAAAAAAAAGTTTGTTTTTTGGCACATTGTATTTTCACAATGGTTTGACCTAAGAACTTCATGTTTGTTTTATTCCAGTGGTCCTTGTGAGGAGTAGTGCAAGTGAAATGTTGGTTATTCATTTCTTCATATATTAACTGAAGTTTTCACATATGTAACAAATTTGGATGACCCAACAGCACCCTAACGCTCCACTTCAGGCAGGTACATACTTTCTAATGATTCCTTCTTCTAAACAAGGAAAAAATTCACAGCTCTGCATCTGTGAAGCAACTAATGTGGCTGGAGGGACTGAAGGGGAGCTCTGTTTCTATGGAGTTTAGTTGCTTTCCAGGAGCAGAGCCTCAGTCTGTTTTTCAGAGCTTAGGTCCTCCATTAGAGCAGTTTCCCCTCAGATCCATCTCTCTCTTGTAGAGTTCAGGTGCTGGTCAGGGGCATGAGTAGTAGGGAGACAGATTGTCTCCTGCAGAGCTGAGGAGCCCTGCAGGAGAAGGAGAAATTGCTAGATGATTTGACAGATTTAAACAAAGCCTCTGGAAATTCCCAAGCAAAAAAAATTATCTGCAGTCAAGATTGAGAGACTTTGTCACTTTTACTTAAGCAAACTCTCTTTCAAATAACACTGCAGTTTTCTTGAACATGATTTTCAGAAAGCCTAGGAATTCAAAGTTAAGGTTCCACTTTTAAAAAATATAGAATATTTCAAAAGTTTTATAAGTCTTCGTTTAGCTCATCAAAACAATCTGAAGTTTGCCCCATAGTGCCATCCAGACAATAATCAGACACTGTGAGGTATCTTAACCTATCTGTCACACATGTTCAACTCATCAGTAGGCTGTTGACTACTTAAAGCTGTTAGGAGAAGCTCTTGGATACAAAACCAACAAAACTTCTGTCATTGATACAAGGAACAGAGAAGCGATGAAGAATGGATGATAGCCTACATGGATGTAGTTAACGTGGTTTGGGTAACCATAACTCTGTATTTGCCCATTTACAAATGTGTTTGGGGACCTCAACTTTGAATTTCCAGGCTTTCCAGTGTCTGCATATTTTCTTGATCAAATTACTGTGCTACAGTACATTTTTGTTCAAGAACATGATAGATTCTTTCAGCCTTAACTGCAAGGTAATGAAGGGTGGTTTTTTTTCGGACTAGGAATAGAATTGGGTTAGGTCTGCATTATCATTTTCAGTTTCCTTAATTATTTTAGTTTATGCCTTTAAGTTATTGGCACAGCAGCTAAAACAGATATGCCCTGGTTCTTTTCTCAAAGTATGTGCTTTTGGCTACTATTGCTAGGTACTGTGGTTTTAGTTGTTTTGTTTTTCTTTTAATGAGGGATTGATGTAATTTTCTTACATGAACAAACACAAGTACGTTATTTAATTTCATAGACGAATCATCTGAGGTTTTCCAGTCCCTAGCTCTCACCTCAAAGAGAGCCTTTCTCTCAGCAAATCTAAAGCAAAACCTGCCATCTCACCAGCTCCACTGAAGTCACTTAGTAAAGCTGCAAAAAGTAGTGTACATGTTGTTTTGAGTATCAGAGGGGTAGCCGTGTTAGTCTGGATCTGTAAAAGCAGAAAAGAGTCCTGTGGCATCTTATAGAATAACAGACGTATTGGACCATGAGCTTTCGTGGGTGAATACCCACTTCATCAGATGCATGTTGTTTTGAGTTAATAGGCACCCGTCTACTACATTTTTAAAGGACATGGAACTATTTTTTATGCTGATTCTGTACCGACATTTAAAATGTGTTAGCCTGTGTTATACTTAGGGTGCTAACGCAGTTGCACATGACTACACTAGTCATAGATGATATTTGTTAAAAATTGGTTTACAAAACCCACTCTGAAAATCAGGCTTCCTTAAAATGTCTTAGTCAGGCATCCATAATTTCCAGTTACCAAGATCATCAGATTTTGAAATCTACTCAGGCTAAAACAAAAAATGAATTAAAAAATTATTTCAGTCATTACAAAGCATCCTTAGTTCTTATGCCAAATTTTGTTATTTTAAAGTCATATATTTCTAACATAAATGTTTCAGTGTGAAAGACTCATGCAGACAGTCAGGGAACCAACAGATTGACTCTACAGGGGAAACAATGAAGCTGATTATATACAAAGTGAACAAATAGCAAAATATTTTTCTATTCACTTTCTTATACAGTATACCTACATATTAGTTTTAACAATAGTAGATAAGAAAAATTCTGACAGAAATGTGTTTAAAAAAAAAGTGCAATGGTGTCTCTTTAACATAGTGACAGGTTTCAGAGTGGTAGCCATGTTAGTCTGTATCAGCAAAAAGAACGAGGAGTCCTTGTGGCATCTGAGAGACTAACAAATTATTAAATAAATTTAGAAATAAATAAATTTGTTAGTCTCTCAGGTGCCACAAGTGCTCCTCATTCTTTTAACATAGTTGCCTAGATCCATCTTTTAAAGAGTCAGTTATATACTCATGGGAGAATTCTGCACCAAAAATATAAAAAATCTGCACACAATATTTTAAAATTCTGCAAATTGTATTTGTCAAAATAACACTATATAATCATGCCAGTTTAAATTATTTTGGTAATTTATTTCAAGATACCTGTCAGCAAATATGTCTGCAACAATACAGAGACACACAAAAATTCCCCCAGGAGCAGAGAGTTAAAGAAACCCCTATGACAACCCAGTTCCTGTTTCTCTGCCCCCTTCCCCCCCCAGCCCAGGCGGGGTGGGGCAGACATTCATACCCCTTTTTCCTCAGAGCCCAGCCATGCCCCCCTCAGCCCAGACAGTCACATGCCCTTCATCCCCCACCCCACAAAGCCCAGGGATCCAGAGGGAGAAACAGCCTGATGGGGGGACCTGGGCTTGCTCAGAGTTTCCTGCATGCCACCCTCTCCTTCCCTCAGGGTGTGCTGGAACTGCAGCTGCTGGGAACTCTCCAGTTCTCTCCCCCGCCCCCGGCCTTGTCTTCTGTTTGTGAGCTGGGCTCTGCTGGGTCCAGTAACCCCTAGTGGCAGTCAACATCTCTGCAGCCCATTTCTGTGGGAGGGAAAGGAAATTCTGCATGCACAACATTAATTTCTGCAAAATTCTGCATTGCGCAGTGGCACAGAATTCCCACAGCAGTAGTTATAACAGTTAAAGCAGTGGACGGTGTTAAAAGTTAAGAAAATGCACTTTCTATTTCATTAGCAAATAGCTTTGTACCAAAGAGTTATCATGTAGCACTGCTGTTTGACTTTTGGTAGTGCTTTAAAAGTTACTTAAAACCTAAAAGTATGTGAAAAAAGCAAGTAAACCATAGCATAATCAGCATATGGTGCTAAACTATCAATCTTGGTTGCATATTATGACTGAAATGCAGCTGATCTCATGAGGAAAATATTATTTGTGAATAAATTATGATGTAATTCACGGGGAGAAATCATTAGATTATTTGATGAATACCTTTTGGACACTGATAAGAGCTGACCAAATATGAAAAATGCATTTACAAATAAACTGTTTGCAACAATTATTTCAACCAGCTCTAGACTGAAGATTTGCTCTATTAAATCCTGGTCCAATTTCTGTTGAAGGAAGTGGAAGGACTCCCATTGACTTCACTGGGAGCTGGATCAGGCTTCTGGGCTCCATGTGTATACACATTGTGGAGGGTTCCCCCCGGGGTGACACCTGGAACTGGGGTACCAGTGAGCACCTGACCCACCAGCTAGGGCTCACTCAAACACTGTACTGCTGGGACAAGCTGCAAAGCCCTCTAGCCTGCCCTTTCACCAGTATACATACAGGTAGGGACACACCCAGCTGCAGTTACATGCTGGCTCTCTGACCAGCCTATGCAGAGGAAGGCTACAGTTAAGGCAGCTCCCAGCTCCCCAGGTGCACAACCCCTCAAGAGTATAAACCCAAAATTATATCATCTTGCACTGCACAGAGAATTGTACAGCGTAAGCTCATAAAATTCACCCCCTCACTCAGTGCGGAGAGGAATATGCAACAGCATTTGCCCCGAGTTATGATTCCCACACACTTCACTCCAACTCACTGGTTTAGATCAAACAAAAACAAGTTTATTAACTACAAAAAATAGATTATAAGTGATAGCAGACAGATGAAAGCAGATTACCTAGCAAATAAACAAAAAAACGCAAACTAAACTTAATATACTAAATAGATTGGATATGAATAGCAGATTTTCACCCTAAGAGATGATACAAGCAGGCTTCAGATTCTTAAGGGGCAAGATGCACTTTTTTACAGCTTGGAATCCTTAGGTGTTTCATTCACAGGCTAAAAATCCCTTTAGCCTGGGTCCAGCCTTCCCCTACTTCAGTCTTTGTTCCTCAGGTGTTTCCAGGTGTCTTCTTGAGTGAGGAGTAAAGAACACCAGATGATATCACCCTCTGCCTTATATAGCTTTTGCATATGGTGGGAACCCTTTGTTCCCAAAGCTTGGTTCCCAGACCAGTCTGTGGAAAAACACTGGCATCCCAAGATGGAGTCTAGAGACCTGTGGTCTCATCACATGTCCTTGTAGAGTCATAGCAGCCATTACTCGGAAGCTGTGTGTAGAGTTCTCAGGAAGGCTCCTCAGGTGGAAGATAAGCTTCTGCTAAGGCCTATTGTTTTTCCTAATGGCCCATTACCCTGAATAGGCCCTTCCCCACCCATTATCTAAACTGAAAGCCTCTTGTCCAGTGGGGGTTACCCAGGTGTAACTACATTTGAATACCAATGCATAGTCTATATTCATAACTTTGGATCCAAAAATGATACATGCATACAAATAGGATAATCATATCCAGCAAATCATAACTTTTCCAGTGACATCTCACATGACTTTTCTTGCATAAAATACATTATAATTATGTCATAATCATATCATCATCATATCACTGTGAAGTGTATGGGGTTCAGTATCACACATGTTATTTACTATCACTTGGAAAGGAATCTTATTCTTATTTTGAAATTTGAAAAAACAAAATTGATAAATACTTTTTTGTTAAGGAAGTCCCCACACACAGGGTTTTTAAAAAATAATTCTGGCTGTCTAATGACTATAGCATTGCATAACCGTTCTAGTGTTGTGAAATTCACCCAATGTCTGTGAATTTGATTTTTTGAAAAGTTCTTCCTAGATGGTCAGACTTTAACAAACTCATCATCTGTAGTGTAATTCAGGATACTGTATGCTGTTCTGTATCCGTGGGGCCAATTTAGAAGCTACAGTTTTATTTTTAGGCTAGATGAACTATCAGAGGCTGTGGAATGTTGTGCCTCATATAAAAAGAACTAGGAACTTTACTTCTATGATCAGCAGATGTGAGAGGCAGCTATTTCCCGAGAAGCTGCATGTTACATAAGGAGTTAAAAGCACCCTCTCTATTCTGTATTTGTTGTAATAAACAGTCACATTCATAATCATTAAGTTTTATTTAAAACAACATATTTTAATTAATTAAAATAATATTTCCTATTTAAAAACATTATCCTATTGAGGCTAAACATACATATGCAGATATGCATTGTGGCATTATTGTGCATGGAAATATTGAAACACTTGTATAGTGATACAGAAGGAAATTAAATATGAGGGGAAAAAAGAATGTGATATGACCTGATGTTTTCAGGCAGTAAGCAGGGGCATAAAGGAGCTGTTTGCAGGCCTGTGAATGAAAAGGGGGCATGTCCATTTCAGGTGTAGGTGGAGCCAGGAACCACTAAAGCTGGCAAGATATTCCTTCAAGTCCCCCTGGATGTCTCAGGCCATTAACTTCCACAGCATCCCTCTCTTTTTTTATTCCCATTTTATTCTGTAAAGATGTGGGTCATTTGCTCTTGCTGTTGAAATGTTGCCACCCAAATAAAACGAGGCAAACAGGATTTCTGGAAAATTAAGTATAATATTTTTCTTGGTAACTTGTTGGTGGATAAAGTGTTTCAACTCAGAACATCCATTAATAAATGTGAAAATTTAGCTGGAATAAATCATGGGTTATACAATTTGTCACATGTAGATTATAAGGAGGCTTCAATTAATGATGTACATTAGAAGTGAACTCTAAAAAAGTCTTTCACTATTTAAAATTATTAAGTAATGCAGTTGCCAATAAAACCTTCACATTTTTACCTTTACAAGTATTTAATGTTACCCAGTATTCGTGGTATTTATTGTAGCAACATTAATTCTTAGCAAAGATAAAATTGTAAAGAATGTAATTGTGACCACTGTACATTTAGCATTGTGCATACATTCAGAGTTTGTGTCTGAGGAAATATAATTAGGAATTATTTGCTAGCTTTCAAGAAGAGCAATAATTCTAAAACTAAAAGTGCTGAGGTAGCTTCCATTTGGAAGCCCAGTTAAAATTAGTTTAATTTTTTCTCAAAAAACAGAAATGCTAAGCTCAAATACTAGTATTATTTAATGAATTAACTGTGCTGTGACACTGGACTAGACTTAATGCTTTCTTTGCATCAATTTGATTTCCGAAGTATTAAAGTTAATATGAAAGGAAAATATTAAGGGTAGGATATTTAATGAAAGAGGGAAAAACAGAACTGAAGTCAAAACTGTGTATTATATGTCAGAGAGGGCACAATATGAAATAGAAAAATACTGCATGTGGGAAAACACAGCACAAAATGCACTTGTCCTCCTTGAATCTGCTTCAGAATGAATATATTTTTCTTTATTTTGGTTCTTGGAGAGTGGAAAAATATTCTTAGAATCTTAGGTTGGGCTTTTGGCTGAAATGTGGTATATCAGTAATTTATAGGCTGAAATCCTGACTCCGTTGAAGTTAGTGAGACCAGGATTTCACCCAGAGATTTTAAGGCCATGAGGGATCACTATAATCATCAACTCTGAGCTTCTCCATAACACAGGGCATAGTGTTTCACCCACTGATTCCTGATATCTGATACGTTCTCTATCTTGGAGCTGTGTCCTGGGAATAAGTTATGGCAGAACTTCTATCTGTAACTATGATAAAGCCGGAAAGGGCATCTTGCGTTGCCTAGTTCATCTCCCTTCCACTGATATCTGCAAAAGTAAGACTGCTATAGAGAGGTTGGCATTGAATGCACTAGCCTGTCCATGTAAATTTGTGTTTCTTGTCTTAAAGAGTGTGAGTAAGCGTGGCCCGTTAAAACAAAGAACTAATAGTACTGGTACCTAAAGCACTGGTACACTGAAGCAGTACATAACGAGGACAGGCATTGGGCACACTTCCACAAAGAGCTCTCTTGATGCATCCTAGTTCACATCTGGAACACCTTTTCTCAAATGGACTGCTTAAAGTGCCAGAGTGAGCAGTGGTGGTTTTGTAGACAGGACAGAAAAGACTGCTACATGTTTACACTTGTGACCTAAACCAGGATTTAATAATAATTAAATAATTTCATTCCAGGTCTCCAGATGTGAAAGTGTATTGTGCTACTCCACTGCACCACATATGAGATGCAGTCGATAAAAGCTAGATATTAAAACAAAAGCTTAGATGTGACTTGGGAAACTGTTGATCGTTGTAATAAGGTACAAAACCTTGTTCTACACATCCTGTTTTTTAAGGAGGAACTCTCTTAATAATGAAGAGGTGATATCTGACCAGAGAAGAAAACTCAAATACCCTATTTAAACCACAAGAATCGTCCCTAATTAAGCTCCAGCTTTCCAAAAGCCCCATATGGGTCTTACCATGCATTAAGATTCCACCAGATTTATGCTCTTTAATGCAGTTCTGGGCAGCTCATAAACCACATCCTTCTGGCATTTCCTTCTCTTTTGTACTGAGACTTTGTCACAGAGAGAGGCAGTCTCTCAGACAGGCAGTTCCCAAGCTGTTTAAGTCTTTACAGTTCAGAATCAACACCTGTATCTCCACCCTCAAACTGATAAATATTCAGTAAAAATTGGTGTCATATTCTCATGGCAACCTACACAAATTAATAAGTGGGGGCCAGCATACTGTACCCAGTTCAGTTTCTGGGTTAATTACAGTGGTCTAATCAGGAGGTGAACAGGGCACAGATCACAGTAATGACATCCACACTTGAAAGAACCAAACACAATCCTCAGGTCAGATGGATGGAAAAAGTATGGTCACGGCAGCTGTATAATTCTCTAACAGTAATTGAGACCCTGCGATACACTGATAATGCAAACAAATGGAAAGCACACGTGCAATATAGGAGGCAGTTTTATAATACATTTTTTGTGACATCTGGTTGCTTCCTGCATCTTATTAGCATCATCTCAGTCATATCAGAATTGGGCTTCTGAAAGCTAACCCAGTTCTCTATGAAACACTGTAAAGACAATCAAGAGTCATGTCTCGCTTGGAAAAGATTGAGGTATAGACATGGGTGTCATCAGCACAATGGAAGTGTGATAAATCATGCCTCCTTATTTATCTTACTGACACATCAAACAGGAAGGGGAGCAAAATGGAACCCTACAGAGCCCCACATGAGAGATTCCTTAGGACAAAAAGCAGTGGCCCAATCTAACTTTTGGGATCTCTCTGAGAGAAAAGAAAGCCAACAGTTCTAGGAGTCATAGGTGAGTCTACAATACCTCATGATTAGCTGTGCTGAAGGCAGCGGATACAACTAAGCATCCCACCACAGCCACCTGGTCTTCTCATCATCAGGAGGAGATCAACGTGAACAATATAGTCTCTGTGGCATATCCAGATCTGTACTTAGATTAACCAAGGTCAAGGAGACCTGAAGAACCCAGATACTTTGAGACATTACTTTCAATAATGTGAAAAGTCGGGATGGGGGTGGGCGGTAATAAGAGCCTATATAAGAAAAAGAACCAAAAATCGGGACTGTCCCTGTAAAATCGGGACATCTGGTCACCCTATCTTGACCAAAAGTAGAAGTTTAGATAATTAGCCAGATTGTCAGCATCAAGTGACTTTTTTTTAAGTGATGGCTGCCAACAGCAGACATTAACAAATCTGCCTCTCTTCTATATTAACAGTCTCTACCAGTAGTGGACACTGTGCTTCATTGATGACTTTTACTGCTTTAGAACAACTTGAACAGATAGAGATGCTTATTTATTTATTAAGTCCAAAAGAGCCATGTGATGCTTTACATTTTTAACTAAATCCATTTTAATTGGAATAATTCAAAAATAGCACCTCAAAATGCCAAAAAAAAATCTGAATCCACATTTACAAAAACAAACAAAAACGTCCAATTGTTGCAGTAACAGTTGACTACTTTGAAAAAGCTGCCAGAATATGCCTATTTTTAATCTGAATTTGAAAATTCATCAACATATCTAACTAACTATTCATAAGGCATTTGGATAAGTGGGTGTCTTGAAAAAGGATGCTTCACTGTATTGGCAAGGCCAGGTGCTGTAGTTCTGTAATACTCATATTAGAAGTTTATTTCTGGCTTTCCTAATCCTTGATCCTGCCATCAAATCTGTGGGGTTGCAAAGATCCAGCCATACAGATCCAATTGCCAGATTATGGCCTTACTTATTTATGGTCCAGTTTGGAAAAAGTACTGTTCTCTGTGTAATAAACGTAGTTCTTACCAGAAATGAGAAATATATATATAATTAGGGCCCTACCAAATGCACGGTCCAATTTGGTCGATTTCATGGTCATAAGATTTTAAAAATCATAAATTTCATTATTTCAGCTATTTAAATCTGAAATTTCATGGTGTTGTAATTTTAGGAGTCCTGACCCAAAAAGGAGTTGGGGGGGTGTCACAAGGTTATTGTAGGGGGGTTGTGGTTCAGCTACCCTTACTTCTGCGCTGCTGCTGCTGGCATCAATGCTGCCTTCAGAGCTGGGCAGTGGAGAGCAGCGGCTGCTGGCTGGGAGCCAAGCTCTGAAGGCAGAACCACTATCAGAAGCAGCACAGAAGTAAGGATGGCATGGTATGGTATTGCCACTCTACCTTCTCCTCTGCTGCCTGCAGAGCTGGGCTGTCAATCAGCAGCCACCATTCTCTGGCCGCCCAGCTCTGAAGGCAGCACAGAAGTAAGGGTGGAAACACTGTGACCCCCCTGCAACTCTCTTTCGGGTCAGGCCCCCTAATTTGAGAAATGCTGGTCTCCCCCATGAAATCTGTACAGCATAGGGTAAAACACACAAAAGACCAGATTTCATGGGCCGTGACACATTTTTCATGGCCATGAATTTAGTAGGGCCCAATATATAATACTTGTATGTGTGTTTAAAGATGATGGTCCTGCTAAAATATTTTTTAGGCCAAACTGAAACTCTGATTTTCTTGCATGGTTTTGAACTGCTTTCACCTGACCCACACTAACCTGCATGACTAGGTATTGATTTACAGAACTAACTAAACATTTTTTTACCTTAAAGGACTAGAACCAGAGATGAACATCCGGTTTACACATCTTGCAACCTACTGTACAACCATAGTGTTTTGCCCACCTGCAAACTCACTATTGTATTATTCAGTATAAGAACTGCCATACTGGGTGAAATCAGTGGTCCATTTAGCCCAGTATCCTGTCTTCTGGCAGTGGCCAAAGCCAGGTGCTTCAGGGAGAATGAACAAAACAAGGGAATTATCAAGTGATCCATTCCCTGCCATTGAGTCACAGTTTCTGGCAGTGAGAGGTTTTAGGGACAACTGGAGCACTGGATTACTTCTCTGATAATCTTGGCTAATAGTCATTGACAAACCTATCTTCCACAAACTTATCTAATTCTTTTTTTAACACAGTTATGTCTTTGGCCTTCACATCCCATGGCAATGAGTTCCACAGGTTAACTGTGTGGTATGTGAAGTACTTCCTTTTGTCCTTCCTGCTGCCTATAAATTTCACAACTCAATTACTATTACAACTGATTTTATATCCCTCAGTTGGCTCTATCCATAAAAAAAATCATTTGTAGTTGGATCATATTAATTTATGCAATATTTTGCACATTTGGGGCAAATGTATGCATTTAATTTAAAATAACACTTTAATGGAGATTAACACCATAAATGAGATTTTAGTAAGACCAGAATTTGATACTAAAATCAGACATGGACATTGCCAAAGTCTTTTTTGCTCAGATGTAAGGTGGTGACATGGTCAGCATCTGAGGATTTTGTAGAGGCGTTATTCACCTGGGTATTAATACTAGGCATCTCCATTTTATTATTTGTAATACTGTGGTGCCCAGATGTCCAGTAGAGTCCAACACAGGACGGGGGCCCCATTGCTATACAAACATACAGTATGAGACAGTTCCTGCTCTTGAAGAGTTTATAGTGAATTAGCTTAATTTGCTGTTGTTTTTGTAATTCTCCCAATTAGAAGTTAGCAGAGCTAAACAGTTTCTGTTTTAGAGGGGGAGGTTGCTTAATCTATTTTTATTTTTCTTAATCAATATTAGTTTACTATTAATACTAGTAAACATTTAAACCACGGTGATGCCTGAAGTCAGTTCAGCAGCACCTGAGTTTTGTTTTAAATTTGGTTTCAATTGATTCTAAATCGTCACACTTATGAGCTTAAACCATCAAATGTTTTCTTGTTTCAGGTCAAAATGATGCAGAGCTAAATTTTGGCTGTTTTTCATTCAGAACTATACATTGCAACCCAAATTTTTATTAAATGTAACTTAGATGCATCAAAATTTTCAGAAGCCTCAGCAAACTTCTCAGGTTTTAAATTAGTAACAAAACCTGAAACAAGGTGAATGTGTTTTTGGCATTTCTTATTAAACTCTCATTCAGCTCTGCTTCTCAAAGGTAACACAGAAGACAAATATCTGTCACACATCCTACACACTTTTCCAGACAGGAAGGTTGGTCTTGTGGCTGAAGCACAGGATGAGCAGTCAGGTGATGTCTATTCTATTCCCAGCTGTGCCACATGCTTCCTGTGTGACCTTTAATAAGTCACTTGATCTCTCTCTTTCTCAATTTCACTATATGCAATATTGGTATAGTAATACCTCAGAGGAGGGCTAGTATATGGAGGATTAATTTATTCATATTTGTAAAGCACTTGGAGATTCTCAGATGGAAGGCTGTGTAGAAAGGCAAAATATTTCCAGATGTTCTTTGCAGTCTGGAACCCTTCCCAACAGCTAAGAAATTAAATTTTTTCTAGAGATGGACTTAACTCACATACGTCTGATAAAAGTTCAGCCGTATTTGGATCTGGTCAAGCTCCTTATGGGGATTGGGTGCAAACTGTAATGTTATACTCCAGGCCTCAACTTCCATGAAATTTGAGATTATTAGCGGCCAAGATTTTGCTTGTCTCATAGTATCATGGGAGAAAAAGAAGTGGCAATGGAAATGTGCGGGTTTGAAACAAACAAGCTTTTATTAAAAGCTACCTTTAAAACTGAAGATCTATTTGAAGATCAGAAAACCTCCTGTAATGGCATATTTTATTCTTATATAAGCTAATATTGCAGTTTCTTTTTCATAGCTGACATATTATAAATACTAGTGTATACAATATGGTGTTTGCACATTCCCATGTTATGAAAAATGCAGAGTAAAGTTGTATGGTTTGATGCAGTTAAAAACACATATTTTCCCAGGCATGTTGATTACATAGGTAGATGTTTAGCTTGTTTTACCTTGAGTGATTCACTGGCTTTTGGAGTTGTGTGTTTCTGGGACTGCATAACTCTAATACAGCCAGTGTTGGAAGTAACCCAGGGCTGAGCCCTCAGAAGCTCATGAAGGGGCCCCCTCATGATGAGAGGTCAAACTAAATGAAAGCAGAGCTCCTACTTCAGGCAGTTATACTCCAGTAAACTGCATAATAGGGTCAGGATTTCACCCTTTATGTGCATAGTTCTATCTTCCTTGCTTTTTCTCATATAAGTGTCACAAACTATTCATAACAGATAATGGAGAACTTTTCTTTAAACCTTGGAGGGTGGTCAAGATTTTCAAAAGTGACCAGTTATTTTGGGGTGCCTCAATTTTTGGTTACACTACTTGAGACACCATGAAGGGGCTCAGCACTTTCTAGAAATCAGGCCTCTCCTTAAGATGTCTTAAATCATGCATCCAAAAAACTGAAAGACCCATCATCACTAGTCACTTTTGAAAACTTGTCCTATTTCATTCTTTATTTTAACAAATGCTTTATATAAATACTTGTCTGTTGACTCACCAAAATGTTTAGTTGCACACTTTTAAATAATTTTTCTACTTTCATTTTTATGGGGTAAATGGGGGGGGCTTACAAAGAAGAAACAAATTTCAGTACCAACTTCACCACACAAACCTGTTTATGACTGTTCAAAATATGTGTGTTTCCCTCTGTAAATTAATCTTACTTCATCTTTGTAGATATCCCATAAACTCAATCAGTTTTCAACCTACAGAAACCTAGAGGGTTAGTGTTTAAGCATCAGAACTTTACTCTTATAAAAGAACACAAGGAGGCATACATCTGTAATAACACTAAAAAGAAACCAAATCTATTTATGTATGGTTTATTATTATTTACCTAACCGCTAGTTCATTGGCATGTAGATAATGTCTTCAGTACTTTATCTTCCTATTATGTTTTCCATCACCAATCTGGCATCATTAGATACTCACCCACAAGCATTTTAAAGATTTTTCCACAGAGCCATAAAACTTCACCTTCCTCACTGAATGTAAAATCAAGTACACCTGTAATAACAAAGCAGTGGAATACCATGCATCTCTTCTTAGATATTTAACTGCATAGCAGTGGAGCTGGGGTGGCTTGCTTTCACAGGCTCAGTGAAATTAAAGGTCATGTCCTAGTGTTATGTCTTCCTGTTTAAAATGAATAGAGTATAAATGTTTATCTCAAGTAGAAGTGAGAGCACAGTCTACATTTCTGACATGCTCTCCAGTTCTCATTTTGAGAAATTGTGCATAAAAACAGCTGTATGTCCTTTCATATCCTTCTTTTGCTATTAAACATTTATATTTTTTATTTCAGTTCTGTGCCAGTTTTCTTCAGCCTTATTGTCAGACTTTTAGTTAAACTTTAAGTTAGTGCTGTGAAGATTTATAGTGGGTTGTATTGTTTTCAAGAAAAAAAGAAATCCAGCAGTGAAGTACTAAGAATTCATGTACAGAGTTGTACAATATATAGTTTCTTTGTGTTCTGCCAGTAGATATTCCAGAGTTTCGAATATCCTGAGGCTGAGTAGTGCTAGTTGTGCAGAGGGAGGACCAAAGTATACAGTATATTGGCTTCCCTCTTGCTGTTTTTGGACAATCAGATCTGCTTTCCATTTTCTGCGATGTTCCAATATAACTAAATCACATCGACTCTTTAATGGAGGTTCCTGAGATCCTGGACTTCTGTTCAACATAAAAGAGCAAAGTAATATTTATACAGTGTAATATTCTGATTTGCTAATGAGCTGTGAGGTGGGTATTATCACTAACTACTGTGCAACAAGAAGGATTTCTAAAACATGCATCAACTTACTCCTTCTCTGAATCATTTTAGGTAACACTGTGTTTAGTTTCTAATTAGAATCTGTGGTGTGCTAATACTTCTGGATAGTGTAAGTGATTGACATTCTGCATTCTAGTGATGAGTGTCTCAGCCAGAACAGATGACTTAAACTCCACAGTAAAGTTACTATAAGACTGGTGAGAAAAGCAGCAAGCCATGCTGGAGAGACTGACTTGCGGTAGTAACATATATTGACTGATGTGGTTTTGTTATGATGGTTATGGGGGAGTGAGGAGTCTAGCCTTGAATAGTTTGTTAAAATAATGACGTCACAGTCACCAAGGAGTAAGAGAGAAATATTTCACTAAAAAAGTCTTTTTTCTTCAGCAGCCCTTTTGTGCTATATATTTTTTAGGGTGGGACAAAACTGGGATAAGTTATGCATTTGCAAAACATTGCTCAGGTTTCTTGTAATACCAAAATCAAGATGGTTTGATCTTGTTTTAGCCCTGTTTTGTCTGAATCTTTGAATATTGAGTTTAACCTTAAGGACACAATGCCCTGCCTCATCTTGCAGGCTAAGGCTTGATGGAAGGCTCCTGAGTAACGTGTGGTTTTGAGTAGCTCTATATTTTTTTAATTGTGCTAGTTTGTTGACTTATCATTTGTGACTGTATTCATGACAATATTTTTTATGATGCAATGTTCTCTGAAAAGTCACTTAGTAAAAATTACATTGTGGACTCCACATTTATTATGTCTTATTGATTCTGCATTAAATTTGTTTAAATGTATAGGTAAAAAGACATTTTCTCGGACTGGCAGTTCTGCAAACTCAGCCTGGCATCTGAATGTCAAGCTGGGTTCTTTTGTTTCATGAAGATCATGGTTGTATCTGTGGTATTTATATTGCTCCATTATCATAGTGTCTGAGTGCTTCATAATCTTGAATGTGTATATCCTCACAACACACCTGTAATGTAGTAATCTTGTTCCCATTTACAGATTTCTTTTGCAGGGTATGCAAAAAGAGCCTTGGTTCTGTTTGGCCAATTCATGTTTAGGATGATTATGTTTGCTGTATTAGCAGCAAGTTAAACAGGGAAGGCAGCTGTAACAACACCCTAACTATCAAAACTTTATCATGTAAGCATTATAAAACCTATCATCTACTCGTGAAATGGGACTGTAAAGCATTCTAAATCCCCTATTTCCATCCTCTCCACCCTTGTCTGCTTCTTTTAAAAAATTATAAGAAGAACAGATACTTCTCTTCTGGACATGAAATCATAATTGAGAGAGCTATATTTTTAGGCAATGGGAATCTCACAATAGTAAAAGGAATTTTCAATGATTCTCTGAAGTATTTGTATAGTTATGTAGAATCCCACAAGAAATCCATCCAGCTTACTAAAACTTCCATAGGCTGTACAACTAACACTTTTTAGTCAATTGTACTACTCACAGAAGTTGCATTTCTGTAAGGATGATAGGAGTTCAGTATTTCAGTGCATTGCATATGTAGATGGTGACCGTGAACAGACTTCAGGGCTCATAGTAAGGGACATTGCTTAAATACTGACATGTTGCAGCCAAGTGATTGAAGAGCATAAGACCTGAGATATTGAATCTTTAAAGCTTCCTGAAGCACTGTTTTTTTACAACTTTATACTGCATTGAAGCTTTAGGAAATTTGAAAATCATGCCATTGCATATAATCTCTTATCAGACCCAATTATATTTGGCATATGTTTTAAGCATGTTACATTACAAGACAGTAATGCTTTGCTTCACACAGGTAGTAGGATCTTTAACTGAAGATGAAACTTCCATTGACTCGAGTGGGAGCACAATCAGGTCTGTTGTGGACATATTTTGTAGATCAGGTCACTTTCTTGTATTCTCGTTACAGCGGTAATTTTTGCTTCTGTTTTATTTAATACAACAACTGGCAGTTGGAGGACAGTTGCAATTAAAGGACTGGGAACATTAAAACAAGGACTTTTGATGTTTTTTCACTGTCAAGGTAATTTTTATAGCCTAATATTTTATGCAGTGGTTGCCCAAGGAAACAAACACATGAAGTCAAATTCTGCGCCCACTGAAGTCAGTGGCAAAATTCCTATTGGTTTAAATGGGAGCCCTGGATTCTGTTTCAGTCAGAGCAAAGGAAAAATATTAGTCTCTAATACTATGTATATGTATGTGCATATAATCTGAGTTAGGTATGATCTTCCCTTCTGTATTTAGAGTAATTTAGTCCTTGATTATTTGCTTTGGGAACCAGGAAATGGCTGATTGCTAAAAAGAGCTATAACAAAGTATCTACTGAAATGTCTCAAGGAAATTTGTATTTCTCCAGACAGTTGTAAGAGATATTCTCTAAATAAGAATTTGCTGTTTGTAGAAAGCTAGCCTGGCTTACTGCTGCATAGAACATTTACAGTCAGGACTTGGTAGTGAGCAATTTCTCCTTCCAGCTCAGCAAATTAGCTTGGAGAAAAAAGAAAATACGTGCGCCTCAGAAAGAAGCAATCCTATCAAGTTAACTTCTAATAAGAAATGCTCGTAACTGCAAGTTCTGAATGCAGAATAATCATGTCAGGAAAATGAAACTTAGATTCTTCCAACAGAGGTGTATGTTACACAACAACAGAACTTATAGTCCCTTTTTTAAATGAAAAGTTGCTGTGAAAAGAGTAAATGAGCCTTCTGTAGCACGATCAGGTTCAGAAAGGGAACATGCTGTGTAAATAGTATTACAGTGGATAAAATCCACAGGTATTTTACTTTTGCCACTCTATCTTCTGCTATAATCCCACTACCATAGTACCTATGTTGGCCTGCTCAGCTGCTCTCTCATTCAGAGGTGAAGTGTTTCATTGGCATCAGGTCAGGAAAGAGGAAGAGAGGGCAAGGTAAAGCATTTTCAAAATACATATCTACAACAGAACTGATAGCATGTTTGTAGACAAAGAAGGACTTTTTGATTCAAACAGTAGATTTTGGGGCTTCTTCTACATGGTACCTGGGCACTTCTCATAATTAGAAAGTTTGCTCTATTTTTGAATATAGTAGTATTTTTGGAGCATAGGGTTTGATAAACAAGGTTGCACTGTATTATATCAACAAGTAATAAAGCCAATATTAGGCTATTTAAACTCTGTGCAGAGAGAGATCCATAGAGAGTGCTATGACCACGTGCCTTCTAATATTTTGTGTCTACATTATGGAGCTTGGAGAGGAAGGAATTTTTGAGAGGTTACAGCTTGGAATTTGTGGGTAGACTCCTGCAGTGTAAAGCAGAAGAAATTGTTAGTTACAATATGCATTTGTATATCCTTGCCAATAAATTAATTTGCCTTGCATGAGGAGTGCCAAAGCAAATCACCGGTTGACTCATGTAAATTTGAGAGAAGGGGTATCAGTGTTCCCAGTAAACTAGCAAGTCCCTCTTGTATGCTGACCCATTGGATCAGCTTGGCCTTTGGGCTTTTCCTCTATTGGACAGCATGACTAATGTTGCTTTAGAGGCTGTTGCTTATGTATTTTGCAACGTGCCTGAAAAGGCACATGAAGAACAACTCCAACACTGGAACTTTGCCAGCTTTTGGTATGGTTGCAAACATGAGGATGAGATATACAACATCCGCACAATGGTAGAATCCGTAGCAGCAGGAGTATGACAGTCAATACAATTGTCCATCCACACTGGAAGAGAAACAGGAGGATGTGGATGTGGTTTAATTAGGCTGCAACTTTATTCATTTATACTAACTGGAGGTACACAGCAACAGATTGTACAGTGCAGGGAGTATGGGGTTGGCTCCCCATCGATCCGGACGCAGAAGCCCTAAGTCCCCTTTTTTTCTGAGCAGTGTTCCTCTGGGTGTTTCGCTTCAGGTGCACGTATCCCGTGATTGGAGATTTTCACTGGCAACGTCTGTTCAGCCCGTGCATGCACCCTACACATCCTTGTGCCCCACTTTGAGGCTATATAGGGCTGCATGGGCAAACTGCCTTCACTTTCTTCTCAACCACCTTGGCCTGGGAAGGAGCTCTGATATGTCTGACTTGAGCGTGTCTCATCTATTAACATTTTAGTATTAGTTTAGCTTAGTATAGTTGTTAGTTTGGTTTTACTAGTGAAAGTGCAACATTTTTTTCCTTTGTCCTCCTCTTGGGAAAGTATTCCTGGCTTTCCAGGGTTCAAACACTTCCTCACTTGCTGAGACACCATCCCTGTTAGCAATGGCCTCTCCAAGTGCATTCGCTACCTGGGAGTGCCACACACTCCACAGAAGTGTAGCTTCTTTTTAGCCCTTAAGTCCAGGGCTAGAAGAAGAACTGAGAGAGCAAGGTGAGGCTTCTTATGATGCAGCGCTCCCTTCACCCTGCTTCAGAGCCAGGTCAGGAGAATTCCCCTGTACATCGGTTTCCTGGCAGATCCAGCAAGCTGCCGACATTGGCTTAGACTGCCCCAGAAAAGGGAAGGTTTCAGAGACTTCCAAAGGTCCCAGGAAGCGGAGCTCTGACACACCTCGCAAGGAGTCTGTTCTTAAAAGAACTCAATCTCTCACTGGGTCTGGGGTCTCAGAACTGTTGACTTCTCTGTCCAGTAACATTCAGGCTACAGGTTTCTCTAGTACCCGCAGAGCCAGGAAACCCCATAGATATTCTAAGAGCAAACAAGACTCTGAGAAATCTTTGGTACCATCTAGGTGTGTTGGGGCAGCAAGGAGAGACATTCCTCCAGACCAGTACCACCGGACACAATCCTGTCTCGTACCCACCTTGAGGAATCCCTGGGTACCGTGTAAATCAAACATCCGCCTCTGTCGAAGCCTTTGTCAGAGCAAACTAAACTTTTGGTGCCATTCACTTTGAGAGTGATCATCATTCCACTTGGTACTTAAAGAATGTAGGTACTCAAAGGACTTAACTGTAGCATAGGAACTGTGGTCTCCACTGCACATAGGTACCGAATGCCTCTCAGTACTGAGACTTGCTCAGTCACTGGACACTTATATGTCACCAGTACTTCCTGGCTCGCCACCACTTTCAGCTTAGCCTCCTTTCGGCCCATTCAACTTTTTCTATTTCTGTGCAGGGGTCACCCACTCACCCCCTTCTGTGTTGATCACAGAGACAAGGAGGAAGCCCAGAGAAGTTAACACAAATGACAGGAACAAATTTAATGGCTGTCGCCTTCTCTCCTTTATGGAACTCCACAATGGGCATACTGGGACCCCAGGGCTGCTTACAGACAACAGTTTTTGAGGGCGCCGAGCTTAGCTCACTGGAATGATAGGGAGACACAGTCTCTACCCATTTCAGACCATTCTCCAGCAGGAGGAGACATTTGAGACAAAGGATACTAAGGCAGATAAGAAAGCTACCCCTCAAACTGCCATCATCTCATCATCACCAGACAAAGCGGCAATGCCCCCGCCACTGTGTGTGGCCAATGACTTTAGGCCAAGATCTCATTAAACAAGTGACAGACTCACTTCAGATACCACTCCAGTCAGCAACACCAACCGGAGTATTTTCCCAAAGTACAAAACTCCGTGGCCAATGCCCTCAACAGGTGCTTTTCCAAGGACTATTAATGGGAATTGGATCCATGAATCCTAGATGAAATATTTCAGATTTGAGAGTGCCTGGAAGTGTGCATGTTTGCCACCACTAGAAACAGGAAGTGTCGTCTGTTCTGTCCTAGAAGGGATCTTGGCCTCTAATCCCTTGGGGACTGCTTCCTCCTTTCTTGGCTGAAGGGCCTGTATTACATGTTTCCACCAATACCTCTAATTCTAAGTGTGATGAACAAAATCAAGCAGGAGAAAGCCAGGATTATCCTGATAGTCCCAATGTGGCCAAGACAAGTATGGTATCCTTACTTGTTTTGATTGTTCGCTGGACCAGCAAACAATCTTCTGTGCACTCCTTGTCTCCTCTCACAAGACACTGGCCAAGTGCTTCATACCAAACTGGAACTTCCCTCCCTCAAGATATGGCTCCTTGATGGCTTATGGGGATAAAATCTGCTTGTTCTGAATAGGTACAGCAGGTGTTATAAAACAGTAGGTAAGAATCTAACCATAATAATTACCTACAGAAGTGGAAATGATTTAGCTATTGATGTGAAAATTCACACCTGAATCTTCTTTTACTTTTGCTTGTCCTGGATTACCTGCTACACCTGAAGAAAACAGGTTTATCAAGTAGCTCGATCAAGGTTCATTTGGCTGCAGTAATAGACTTTGATTCTCCAGTTAAAGGGTTTCTCTGTATTTTCTCATCATACAATAGTAAGCTTCATTAAAGGACAGGGGAACCTCTTCCATCAAGTATAGACCACCCCTCAGTTTGACACTTTAATCTAGTTCTCAGAGGTCTCACAAGACTCCCATTTGAACCCATTTGAACTGTTCCTTACTGAATCTATTTATGAAGAAGGCCTTTTCAATAGCTATTACATTTCAAAAACCTTTTCAATAGCCTTTTCAATATGCTGAAAGAGTTGGAGAAATTGGGACCTTGATGGTGGAGCCTCCTTTTATGATATTCTTCAAGGACAAGTTTTTTCCCTATGTCCACACCCAAAATTTGTATGTTAGGTGTTGTCCAAATTTTGCCTGAACCAGACTATCCATTTACCATTTTTTTTCTGTGAAACCACATAGCTCTGGGACAGGAAGCTTCTTTCCAGACCTTAGAAGTCAGAAGATCTAGATAGGATCAAAGCATTTTGGAAGTCTCCTAAACTTTTTATCTTCATTGCAAATAGATCTAATGGATCCACTGTTTCTACCAAGGTGGATTTCAGAGTGTATTATCGCTTGCTATGACACTGCCAATGCCCAGCCTCCTGCTGGGGTATTAGCCCATGCTGCAAGGTCACAATCACTGTCTATGGCCCTACTTAAAGATGTTCCAGTAACGAAGATCTGCAGAACCACCAGGTCGTCTTCAGTACATACTTTCTCCAAACACTGTGCCTTGTTCCATGCCTCTAGATATGACGTGGCAATTGGCAGTGAAGTTCTGTATTTAGTACCGGGCTCTGTTTCGAAGCTCCCTCCTCGTTCTGGGGATACTGCTCAGAAGTCATCTGAAGTGGAGCACCCATAGGGATCACTATTCAAAGAAGAGATTATTCACTCTTTTGCAATCACTGTAGTTATTCTGCAAGGTGAATAACCTCTTCTTCTTCTTCTCCCTCTTGTATCCTAGATGGGAAGTCATCTTTGATAATCCTTAAGAACATTGGTGCTTCTGAGCCTCAATGGGTTACTTTATGGCTTTGTCAAGTGTTCCTATGTCCCATGGCTTGCCTCTTCCCCTCTTCTTTATAGAAAAAGCTGACAACCATAAAAATCTTCTCTGTAGGCTCCCTCTAGCAATCCAGGCCACACCCTCTCCTTTACCTCCCCAGTTCTTCTACTGTCTCACCGCTTAGGTCAATGAGGTTTATAGCTGTTAATAAGGGCAGAATTTGACCCTAAGTAAATAAAATGCATTGAAAGCCCCTGTGGTGCTAAGATGTAAAGCTGTTTATATACTGCTTGCAATAGCTACTTCAGAGCCATTACATGATATCGTGGCTTATATTTTACAGAGAAATGAGTGACATTGAGTATCCAATTTGAGATGCCTTAAAAAGGCCTGATCTTTAGAAGCTGCTTAACACCCTCTTTAGCTCCCCTTAAAATATCTCAAGTTCAGCATCCACAAAGTGATACTCCCAAAATCACTCGTCCCTTTTGAAAATTTTAGGCCTGTGTGAATGTGTGAGACTAATCCAAAATAACAAAGATGCAATGAAAGCTTTTTTGAAAAGTACTTCACATGCACAGTAATTCTTTTAAAAATACATTTTAAATATATATGTTTGTTTGCAAATTTAGAAATTACCAAAAGCAAAATGTGTTTTGAAGGAATGAAAAGAAAACTCACCAGGGTAGCTGAAGCTGTGAGTTGACACATCAGACTTTCACCACTAAAGCTAGATTTAAATTAGACCTAAATCATGTGTGATCTTTGAACACATAACAAATCACTATACAGTCTGTTGTGACTGGCACTTGCTGATGAAGAGAGGTCCAGACCTGCAGTAGCAGGTGTGTTGCAGATTAGGATTGATGCCCATTGGGGGAGGCTATAAAGTTCCTGTTTATATGGCACCTGCCTGTAACTAGTGCTGTTCAACTTTAATTAGCACTAAACTTCACCCAACTCTTTTTTTAAAAAAGGTTGAAGAACCTAAATATTATCCACAATTAATACATTTCCCTTTTCTTGACATTTCTGTAATTTAGAATGATAATTAATTGATAATAGTAAATGTGTTGGCAAATATTATTTAAAGATAAGCAGTTATAATAATCATGATTTTTTAAAAAAAATGTTACAAGTCATAAAGTGATACCTTGTGTATACAGTTCCTTCTGACACAGGTAGATCCATGCAAACAATCTAAGAAGGTTTATAATACATGGGTAACAGTTGCGCCAGCCAGATGGCCTAATGGCAGTGGGTTTCACCGATGTATCAGTGAGAGTAGCAAAGTTGACTTGATTTCTGAAGTAGCCGTATCCAGACCAGCCATCAAAAGTATGGTCACCACGGCACCAGGCCCACTGATGGATGAGAGAACAGTTTGGAGGAAAAAAAGTCATTAAAGAATGGGGTGGAGAAAGAAAAACAGAGGTACACATGAGGACATTTCCTCACCTACATTCTTCTCAAAATCTGTGTGCAGCTATTATACAGAGATATAGTCGACTAGTCTTTGTCTAATACATTGATGAATTAATCCTTTTAAGAAAAAATAAGCAGACAATTCTTAGATACTTTAGAGAGAACACGGAACGCTTCTACAGTAATAGTAAACCTAATAGCTTCTACATTGTGCTTACTTTCACCTAGTTAAAGAAATCCTGCACAGATTGTTACACACCTAGGAACCAAATTGCTGGTTTAAACTGATGCAGCTTTATTCTAGTCAATGTAGCAGTACCAATTTACACTGACAGAGTATTCGGCCTCTTTATCAAGGTAACTCAGAGGAAGACTTTTGTCTGAAAAGGTGAATCTAGAATGGAAACATTTTTATTTAGAATTAGGGTGACCATTCTTCCAGTTTTGGCCAGGACAGTCCCTTTTTTAAACCCTGTCCTGGCCATCCTTACTTTTTTTGGCAAAAGTGGGCATTTGGCCCATTTGCTCTTGCCAGCTTGATCAGTTTGCCAGAGCAAAAGGGACAAATGCCCACTTTTGCCAAAAAAGTGGGGTGCAGTGCAGTTAGAGGAATGTGTGGAAGGTGAGCGGAGATGCCAGCCCCATGCAGAGGGGGAGACAGCCGGGAGGGTTCAGCAACCAGCAATAGCCTGGCAGGGGGGTTCAATCAACCAGTGAAAGCCTGGCTTGGAGGCCAGCAAGGTTTAATCGATTAGTGATATCCTAGTGGAGAGGGGGCCAGCAGGGTTTGAATGAGTGGCCCCATTTTCCATTTGGGAAATATGGTCACCCTAATTAGGGTTGAGTGTATTTTGCTAAAATCCAGATGCTTGAAAGAAAACATCCTTCTCTATGAAACAACACAACTTGTTTAGAGTTTCTTGTTTATCTGCTCCACATGAAATGTTGGGTCGGTGAAACAGACAGTAGGGAGGACGGAACAGGATTTAAATATTTATTTTATGATATGTCGGCTTTTGCTTTAGATCTTCTTTAAATTCCTACCAAAGTCACATTTACTAAGTTTGATTTTTCCCTTCCCCACAGTATGTCTGTCTCAGATTGCACCCAAAAAGATGCAGTAGTTATTTGGCAAGATGAAATCAAGGCACACAAAGAAAAGGCTCCTGAGAATCCATTGAGAGGCTTTCAGGTATTTCTGAGCTTACTATACACACCAATACTGTATGCATGGTTTTGGGCACTATACAAGCACATATGATAACGAGCTTGAAGAGAACTGCTTCCATTAACTCATGAATAGTGATGATGAAATACAGTATAAATGAATGGAAATACTCTGAAAAGGAGAAAAAACTAGGGCTATTTAGTCTAAATACCCCTGTGTATTTTAAGATTTTTGTTATGATTATTGTTTTACTTAAGGTGACCAGATGTCCTGATTTTATAGGGTCAGTCCCAATATTTGGGGGTTTTTCTTATATAAGCACCAATTACCACCCCACCCCGCCAATTTTTCACATTTGCCATCTGGTCACCCTAGTTTTATTGGGTAAAAGTGGTGTCTTAAAACTCAGCAGATTAGGACCTCTGTGGATATTCAATGATATCTATGTATACTTAACTAGCTGAATACATTTGTACCACCTTTCACTCCTATGAGCATAGCAGAGGCATCTCAGGAATGGGTGGGTCAGCTAGTCTCTTTTCTGACTCTCTCTTAAACAGAGTTCACTAGGTTCCCTGTTACTAACTAATGGGCCAAGTTAGTGCCCATTGAACACAGTGGAGATCAGGTCCTAAGTGTAACAAGGGTTTGGAGCTTCCCAAGTTAAACCAGTGGATTAAGGTGAAATGCATTTCAATACAGAGGGCAGCACAATGGCCTGTGTACCACCTAAAACCCATCTTAAAGCTGTGCATTAAGGACTTTCGTGGGGGTTTAAGTGGTGCAAAGGGCATCTGCACTGAGGTGAATTTGACCCGTTAGTGCATACTCAACTGAATGGGAGTTAGGCAGTTGCAGGACTTCAGGCCCTAGAGCAGAGGTTTATCATTAGGATATGAAAGTTATGCCAGGAGTAAGTTGCAAAGTAGTACCACTGGTTGTTAACCACTGGATTATACCAAACTAGAATTTTGTTTTACTGTTACTAATAGGGAAAAGTAGGGTGATCAGTTTGAAACAGTAATCTATTCAATCTGTGTGTTTTATTCGTAAAATAAGAATAGTAATAGTGACCCTATTTTCAAAGCTCTTTGAGATCCGGAGATGAAAGCTGTGCTATATAAGTGCACACTCTAACTTATTATTATTGATATTCTAAATATAGCAGTAATAGTTTTTGAATAAGGTTATATGCTAGAAAATTAGGTCCAAATCTTGCAAATATTTTCATCCATGATTAACTAAACTCAAGTGAATAGCCTCATTGTAATAAATAAGACTGCTCACATGATTAAAATTAAACCCATGTGTAAGTTTTTTCAGGATCAGGGACTTAGATAGAACTTACAGTTAATCAGGACAGTCTCAGGTTGAGGACAAGAAACAAAAGTAATTGACAGTTGATTCTATAGTATTATTTTTAAGCCTCATCAAGATTCAGTTAAATGTGTGTGTAGCATTTAGTGAAGTTTGGTTATTAATATTGAACAATTTACTTCTTGAGTGTCTCTTCAGTGCAATACACAGAGTCAACTGTTTTATACAAAAGTAGCATAAAATGATTCCATGAACTTCAAGTCAATAAGGAGTGCGTAGAAGATCAGTTTTTTACTAAAAATTTCAACCTTGTATTCTAAGCAGAGTGTTCCTTTTTATTAGGTGTTTTAAACAAAACAACATACTTCATAATGAAGTGCAGTTAAGATATGTTGCTATTATCTAAAACACACTGTAATTAAAAAGTTGTAACGCATATTGCCACCTAAGAAGCATGCAGTAGTATGTATCTGAAGGCTCACACCATGTGTAATGTAGGAATCAAACAAATATTCATAATCAGTTAGTACTGGAATGCCTGCTATTTTTGTATTCATATTTTATTGACTATATATGGAGGAAGTGTGCTCCTGTGGATACAGCACTGGGCTTGAAAAGATGACTTGGGTACTGTTTTTGGTTCTGCCATTATTATACTGTGTCACTTGAGGCAAGTTACTTCATCTCTCTAAGCCTCAGATTCCCCATCTCAGAAATGGGAATATTGATACTTACTTTCCCTTTGTAAAGTACTGGAGATGTATAGATGAAACTGCTATATAATATTATTAATAAAAAATAACCCAGAACCCACATCCACTGTGGAGTCCATTGTCATCCTGTGGAAGGTGTAACTCAGTATTGTCTTCTTGCCCATCTTTATGGGCAGCATCACCCTCCTTTGCACACTGGGACTTCCATGACCTTTATACCACAGAGTACAGTGTACTTCTGTAACTCCTTGACTAAAACGTACCATCTTTGGAAAAGCATACCAGGGGGCTTCCTTGGTATTGTAAGTCATTGCATGTCAGTTATTGTGGATCTGTCACACACTGGGAGTAGCTGTTTCACTCACCTAAAAGTGAAAGTGTTCTGGGATTGAGACACCACATAATACCATAGATTGATCTGAAATTGGTCTGGGATGTCACCCAGTTTCCTTCCTGTGATCAGAAGCTTAAATGTATCAAGATGTGTTATTTTATTAAAATACCAAAAATATTTTAAAGAGTAAGATTCTCAATCAAAACCTGTTGAAATAAGGAACAGGCAGAATGGTTTACTTGGTTAGGCAATGGACTGAAATTCAGGACACTTGGGTTCTACTCCTGAGATTGCTACTGACCTGCTGTGTGACCTAGGGCAAGTCACTTCACCTCTCTGTGCCTCATTTTCCCTTTCTATCCTCTGTCGCTCTCTTCTCTGTTTAGGCAAAGTTTAGACTTTGGACCAGGAGCTGTTCCTCACTATATGTTCATATGCCCCTGGCAGGATCGAGCAATAATTTCAGTTGGGGGTCTTTAGGGACTACCATACAGAAATAATTAAAAATAACAATACAGAACAAATTGAGAGTGAAAGCTGAACGGTGAGCACTCCATCCATAACTTACCCAGTTTTACCATGTTTACTTACCCATGTTAGCACAGTAGCAATTGTTGCCAAAACCCTGTAGTGTAAACTTTGAAAAGGAATACTAGAGTATTATAATTTTCCTCAAGTAAGCTTGATTATATCATGTCTAAATCAATCTTAAATGTTGGGCCTTTATTTATAAAAAATATTCAGTCACATGTCAATTACAAAGTGATTATAATGCAAAAATTACTGTACGAATCCTCTCTGTAATTTCTTGAGTAGAAGCTACAATTTGAAGCAGAAGGAAAAACAATAAACATGAAGAATATTATATGAGAATAGCCAGTAACCTAAAACAAAACACACACACCATATCTACAGGTGGTAAAATTGGTTGTCAGTTCAAGCACAAAATAATTTGCATGATTAATTTCCAATGTTACTTAATGTGCTATGAGAGGATAGTTACAGCACTAGGAGATTTGTAATGTTTGAATTTTGACTGGTGATCAGGCCAGCACAGTAAAATTATGAGTAACACGTTACTGCAGAAAACAAATTATTTTTTTCCTTTCAGCAAAAATATTAGTTAACAATATTTGTCATCATGAACAGTTTTTATTTCTTAACTGTATCTCAGTATCCATTTCTCTAAATAAAATACAATTATGATACAACAAGATTATATGCCCTGTTGTTCTGATTCACAATAATTTACTTAAAGTAATTTTGGGACATTAATAATTTACAATGAGTATATTGTCACCCCATCAGTGCATTTTATTTAAATCACATAATAGTCCTAAAAAGATTATTGGTTTTCTGAACTGTTGACCTTAATAACTGTTCCTAGTTATTGTGAAAAACCCCTTCTAGTCCTAAATTATCAAACCCTTGCTCAACGTCTTTCAAAATAACCTGCACTGACTTTAACAGTAGTTTGCTAGTCTCAAAATTGCATTTGTTGCAGGACTCCTCCAATTATATTAACAATAAGAACCTCTTACAAAGTCCAGAGTTTAAAATAGTGTTGCAGTGTTGATTTACGTGTTAAATTCTGATCTTGCTTTGGAAATTCCTCTGATGAAATTGTTTGGATAGCATTAACATTTAGTGTATGCCAAAGGTGCAATTCCTGCAAAATAGCACAGATCCCTACCCCTCTGCAGAGTCCACTCACTAGCAGATCCCACTGCAGAATCAAATTTTAAAGATCAGGAGTCAGATTACAGCACCTGCTGTGGCCTCTTTACAATACTTGGGCCGCATAAGAGGGCTACAGAGTTCCTCAGTAGACTACCACCAGCAGAGGAGTGTAATAACATCCCAACACTGTCCTCCACAGCGATTCTGGGTTTTGGAGCAGCTCATAAGAAGCTGGATAAAACTTCTATAAACTGAAGGCTCTAATTTTCATTGGGGGTCATGCTGGTATCCACAACAGCCTGGAAGTCAGGAGGCACAAAGATAAAGTCATCTTTACCTCCTGAGAGATGCAGCACCGAATCTGGCCTCAGAATTTGTATCATTGCTGCTGGCTTCCACAAGCTTCTCAATCCAGACCTCTTTTTCTCATCTGTCTCCATGTGGTTGCATTTCCAATAGGACCTCTGTGTAAAGCAGGAAGTTTGGTTTAAGCCTTAGGAGAACTAGAATCAAAAAGATATGAGTGGTGGGACACCAAACTTAAAAAAGTTAGATTTCTCCCCCTAAATTTCTAAAAACAAAGAAACATTAACCAGTGTTACTTTAACTTCAAGTGAAATAAATCACTGAAATACCTGACCCCTTCGCGATAACCCTGCCTAGCCAAAATCTCAGAAAAATGCTTTCAGTTTAGATAATGGAAGGTATTTTTAACATTTTAAAGAAACTATTGCATTGTTTAGACCAAAGACGAGGCAAAATTCTCATCTTCAACCTAAACAATGCACTCTTTTCCTTAAAATGTTAAAAATTACCTCCCCTTACCAAAACTGAAAGCATTTTTCCAAGTAATTGACTACCTCCTTTGTGCTGCACTGCAACCAAAGCGTTTATTATGGACTATAAATGGCAATATTGATTGCCAAGTCTACTTAAAGGCAATTTCAGTTGGTAGAATTATAATCCATTATAAAATCCAGCATTTTAAAATTTCTACCTAAAAAATAAAAACAAACTCTTAACTGTCCTAACGTTTATTAAATGGCACATACTATTTGTGATATCTCTGTGTCCTCCTTCCCCCATTTCCCTTATTTTTAATCAAACCCTACTGCCCTTTCTTCATGGTTCAGATGGTCTGTTCAGAGAAGTATAAAGAAGTTTGGCTATTTAGCTCAATCCGTTTAGTTTGCAAAATTAGATTGGTAGTCTTTTAAGAACAGGCTCTCTGATGAGATTTTTGGTGTCATCTGCTTCTGGTGATGCTGGGAATACTGCGAGAGAGACTGAATTGTCTTTCTCCTGTTATTCCATCAGTTCTGTTTTCTTGTCCTTTCAAGAACCAAGAAGTGAATTATCGGTGAAATATATGGCCTGTGATGATCATAATGACCCTTTCTGGTCTTAAAAATCAATGAAAGTGCAGTGTTATGAAAACAAGACAGAATTGAAATGGAATACTTGCATAATGAATACAACTGGTTGAAATTTTCTAAGTTTTCAATTATTTTTGTCAAAAAAAATTATTTTCAGTGAACAGGAACACCTGACATTTTTTAATCAAAAGTTTTGTTTAAAAAAATGCTTTTACACCCAGTTAAGGGGCTATTTAGAAATGTTTGGACAATGAAAAACTTTTGACCAAATTTTTAAAAAGACAGTAAAAATTGTTGAAAAATGCCCTTAACATTTCTTATTGATTTTTTGACTACCTGTAATTAACATTCATTCGAACCCAAAATGTGAGGCTGAGATTGAGTTTGGGGTAATGTTTCCATTATTTTATTACAGCCAGTTTAACTATTTCTAGTCATTCACTACCTCACTATGCAGAAGAGTATTGTGCACACTCTTGTAGAAAGGATATTGATGTGGTAAAAAAGATATATTATGGAAATTAGCAACAAGGAATATAAAGGCTCTTCAATATTTTAATTATATGGGGAAGTTAAGAAATTAAGTTTATTCTTCAAGGTCCTCTGTGCATTCCCACTAATAGAATTCATTCCTCTGGTGTTGAGCTGTGGATCTGTATAGAAAAGCCAGGTTTACTGAGGAGAGCATGCAGTAGCTAGGATGCACTTGTGCTAGGATGACATCATCAATTCAGACTACATAAGGGAGTGCACTCCTCTTCTATACACTAGGCTCAATATCAGACCTGAGATCCACCTCTCCAAAGCAAAATAGCATTAGCAGCTAAGCTTCCCACCTGACATGGTCCAGCACTGCAAGCTTCATCTAGACAGTTTGCAGCAGTACTGAAATCTCTTATCGGCACTGCCACTGGCACTGCAGCCTCCTTTGGCACCTTTAAAGTCGACACCATAACCAAAAGGCAGATTTCCAGGTCTCTGGCTGTTGCTGCTCTGGTGCAAAAGAAGACTACATGTTCCAGAGAGTCCAAGGAGGAGAAGAGGAGGAAGCATCACTCTGCATTTCTGCCACTGGCACATGTTTCCTTTGGGGACTCCTTACTGGTTGTCACGCTTGGCACTCAATCCTCAAGTCAGTTTCTGTTGCTTAATTGTATAGCTACCTGACCAGTGCTAATACCTCTGACACAGTCGATTTCTCCTCTTATCAGAGAACACCGCCCCTCCATTGATGCTATTAGCATTGCCTCTGTTGCTTGACTCTACGCAGTGATATTCACCTCTGGCTTCAAACTAAAATATCCCAGAAGAACACTGGATCCCCTCAGAACTGGCCATGAAAGTTCCACCAGCCCAATCTGGAGATCCCATTTGGCTTCCTTAACCAAAGACTCCATTGGAAATGGAAAGGTATTATGCAGGGCCTTCCTCAGTTATTTATGGAGCCCTGAATTTGGAAGTCATAGACTCATAGATTCTAGGGTCAGAAGGGACCAATGTGATCATCTAGTCCGACCCTCTGCACAAAGCAGGCCACAGAACCCTACCCATCCACTTCTATAACAAACCCCTGACCTATGTCTGAGTTATTGAAGTCTTCAAATTGTGGTTTGAAGACCTCAAGCTGCAGAGAAGTCCATAATCTCTCTAACATACTGCCAAACCTGACACAGCGATATTGTCTTTGGCACCAGTGTTAATATATGACATCTCAGGTTCAATGGTGAGAGAGATGGTCACTGGTATAGCTCTGAGAAGATACTCTGGCTTCAAAATTATGCCTGGCTTCAAACTGAGTCAGAAGCCAACTAAGGGACTAACTTTTGAGGGGTCTGACCTCTTTAGTGGTAAGTGATGCTGGAAAAAATCAAGACTGAGGACTTGTCTACACGGGATGCAACAGTGTGGCAAGCCAAGGTGTGGATCTATAGTGAACTAGCCTGCTGTAAAGTAATGTCCTGTGTGGACACTTTTACACAGCAGTGAATATTTCAGAGTGCCGCTTTGACACAGTGCTGTTTAAAATGGTACTTCATCAATGGGCACTTTGGAACTTCTATTGCACTGTGGCAGTGTCCACATGGAATTTTACTGCACAGCAAATCAGTGTGTTGCAGAGTCACACCCTGACTTATCGTATAATAACATCCCATCTAGACAAGCCCATAGAGAGTCACCTACCAATTTGCATCTGTTACTAAAGTTTATGCTGGTCATCGACTATGGATTAAAACAATGCAACAGTGATACATATGGCCTACAATGGAACAATTCAAGGCTATTTGATCTAGACGTTGCTGACAACATTGCTCTTGTCAATGAAGATGCCAACGCACTACAAAAATTCACAGACTAGGTAAAAGTACTAATAGAGAGATGGGTTTGAGATACAATGCAAAGAAATGTAAAGTCATGTTAGTGGTGACTACAGGGACAGAAATTAAAATTGAAGAAGAGAAACTGGAGAAGGTGGACAATTTTACATATCTTGGAAGTACCATCAGCCAAGACGGTCCTAGTTCTGAGGAAATAAGAAGAATCGGGAAGGCAAACGCTGCATTTGGAAGACTCAAAAACATCTGGCAACTCAAATCATCTCCCTCAAGACAAAACTGAACATGTACAAAACAATTATTATCTCCATCATAACATATAGCAGTGAGACATGGCAACTTACCAAGAAAGATACACAAAAGCTGAATGTATTTCATCACAAATGTCTGAGAAGAATATTGGAAATAACATATAGAGATAGAAAGACAAATGAAGAAGTCAGAAAAATGACTGAACAAGGCACCCTCTCACAAATAATCTACAAAAGAAGACATCAGTGGCTAGGATGTGTACTGAGAATGGAAAAAGAACGCTTACCAGAGAACGCAAGAAGAAAAAGAGGAAGACCGTGAATAACATGGAAATGAACAATTCTGAACTACAACAACATGAAATGGGAAGGTTTGGAGACAAGGGCAGTTGACAGGCAAGGATAGCAAATGTGGGTAGCCCAGTGTGCAGCAAAGCACAGGATGGACTAAGGACTAATTGAAAACCATATTACACAGCCTTTTGGTTTCAGAAACAGTCTCCCACTGCTCAACAACAATAGTGTCTCCAACCTGAGAGGTGATATGAACCTCCAGCCTCTTCTAAAATGGCTCCTGTAAAAAGTACACAGTATAGAAGTAGGATCCCTCACCACATGTTATCCTTGCCATTAGCTCCCAAACATCACTTTTGACAGGATGGTTCACAGCCATATGCTTCTCTCTCTTCATTTCGGTTCTGATCTCTCTTTCCTCTTGAACATCTGGTATGAGATTACTTTTGATCACTGGGTGTTAGATAACATCAGAGATGGTTACTTGATCCGGTATCACAGAAGGCTCCCTCAATTTCACAGTTTCTCTCATTATAAACTCCTGTTGGAGGTGATAGGCTCCCTTCTTTAAAGGGTTCTGTAGAGGAGGTTCCTCAGCAACACCAGGAAATAGGTTTTACATCAGATGTTTCCTAATATCCAAGAAGAGAAACAGTCTGAGACCCATCCTGGACCTCAGAAACATTGAGATATATAGAAACTTCTAAAGGACATTTTCCTGGCCTATTCCCTTGATCCTCAAGGTCAATAGGGAAATCAGACTAGACAGAGCCAATGTTAACCTGGTAACACCAATCCAGTGCCAACTGCACTGGTATGTAGGATTGCCAGTTTTGGTTAGGCGTATTGTTGGAGGTTTCCTCACATGACATAATCGTTAATTACTGGAGACTCCAGGACAATCCTGAAGGATTGTCAACCTTTCTGATACACTGATCTCCTCCAGTGGTTTAGCTGGTCCACCTTCTGCTGCTTCCAGACCTCATCTCCCAGCGACAAGGGAGGATTCTTCATCCCAACCCAGAGACACTTCATCTGGCCCTGAGCTCTTCTGAAAATCTGTCCCCTCTTTTCTTGCCCAAGATCACACAGAAATTCTTTTGCAGAAGCAGGGAATGAATCCAGATCCTGGGTCCTAGTGCCTTAACACAAAATCAACCATTTATTTATTTTTTTAAAAGAAGCAAGACTTTGTTTGAGAGAGAAGGAAACAGCTCAAAAAGAAATAGGAAGCTATTGTGTTTGTGGAGGGAACCAATGAGAACAGCAGAGAGGTTGAAAGAGGATAGGAAAATGCCATGAGCACCTAGTGGTCAGTACTGAAAGATAGGAGCCACTAAAGGGGAAATCAGAAATATCTAGAGCTGCCAAAGCGTGAAATTACTATATAATAGTGAGTGACCGTTGAGCGAAAAGCAAAAGGAAGTGAATTGTTGGGGTAATAGCCATCAGAAAATGTCAAGACACCAGAAAAAAGTAAGCACCAGAGTGACAATGGAGTTGGCCAAAAATTACCATGTTCGGTGCATGAGAAGGGACATTGGAGGCTATTTTTGTCAGCCAAAATAGAAATGGATTAAAATTTCAGTTTGGTAAAACATTGTTTTTATCAAAATAAATATAATTACAAAATAGTAATCAAAACTAAGCTTTTAAAATCCTTGACTTTATGAGCATTCATGGGAATGCCCAATATCATAGTTAGAACTGATACAATGTTAGAAATATCTTAGCAAAGACAAGATGTAAGTAATTCTATCTATTAGGATTCTTTCTGGCAAGTGCTTGCTGTGTTTCAGACAGGTTAAAGCTGAGTGTTTTTCTCGTTCTTGGAACTGACACACAGAGTTTCTATTATGTCTTATTAAATACTCTGTCAAGTTTGAAAATCTGCAAAGCTAAAATAAAAGCAATGCCAAGAGAAAGAAGCATTAATACACTTTAATTTTCCAGCTTGTTCATATGATGAGAGCTGGGGGGAGGAGCGGGGAGGAACCAAAGTTCAATATATTAAATAATGCTGTTTTGGTACTTCATGTGGTTGAAATCAGAAGAAAAAGTTAAATTAATAGAAAAATCCTGTGTTTTTGTTATATCCCCAAAACAAAGATTGATTTGCTGGTATTATTGACATACTTTGTATATATTTGAAGAAGTTCCGCCTAAAACAGAAATCACATGATGCACTCTTTTTCCATGATTGCAAAACAAATTCTGTAGTGTCTTGTGAGTGTAATTTCACCACATGACACCTTCCTAAGAAAGGTGAGCAATATTCAGTTTTACAGATAGGAGAGCAGAGGTGCAGAAAAAATGACTCGATCAAAATGTGAGTCTGTGGCAGAATTGGGATCAGAACCCAACAGTCCTGACCCCCAGCTACTCTGCTAATGATAAACAGAATATTTTATAGCAGAGAAAAGTGCAAGTCATGTTGTTTATTCATACCATAGCAGGCATCCCATTCAATATACTTTGAAAATGCAGAAAAAGAAATTCAGTTATTTTATGTATCTAGTTGTCCCAAGTCAGATCGGGGTGCAGTTGTGCTAGGCACATAATAAGACAGTCCCCACTGCATACGCTTTTCAATCTAAATGGAGAAGAGAGAAAGGGAGGGATAAAGATGTTCTTTTAAACAAATGTGTACATTTCTATGAGAGTACCAATGGTGGGTGTGCGGGTGTAAATACCAGTAAGTGGGACTTATACACATGATCAAAGATAAGCACATGCTTAGGTGCTGTCCTGAATAAGGATGCAGTTTAATGTGCTTTAGTGCTTTCCTGACATATTAACTGGGAAGGGGGATGTTCCTACAGTCATCTTATGCATCTGTGCCTCTTTCCCCAAAAATATAATGTACAGTACAGTATTTAAAACCTACTAAAATCTCAGATGATTTAAACAGTGCCCATCTTCTCTATAAATAAACAATATCTGACCTATGTACTCTGGCTGACTATCAAAGACTCTGGCAGGACATCAGACAGTCATTTAATATAACTTTCCAGCTATTTGTGGAACTCTGCCTCAGTGTCACTGGGAAACAGAGTTGGAGATTACAGTTTGGATTTTCATTCTCCTTCTGGAAGCCATTTCAGTTATGCAGTATGTTATGTATCTTACTGTGCATTTATAGCTTAAGGAATTATTTGCAGATGAAAATAGTTCTGGATAAAGCAGAGATGGATGTAGAATAAAGAAGACATTGTAGCTCTAACATTGCTTTAAATTTTTGAAATTAAATTTACTTTTAATAGTCTTCATTTTCTGTGAAAATGGTAGAAATAATAAATATAAGAATAAAATTATTGCGTAGTAAAATGCCATGTAGAATGCAAATACTATTTAAACAGTTGTTGTCATGTTAAAATTATATATTAAAACAAAAAACATCCCTATCTATTTACTGTGTTACTAACAACCTCTTAAATTATTAAAAATGAAAGTATTTTTATTTAAAATTAGATTTATTAGATTTATTTTTCATTATGTACTATGTGTTTTATTTTTGCATTTCTTTCTGCTTGAATGATTAAAATAGAATGGAATAGACTCAGTTTTGTGTGTAGTTTCTAGGCATATCACTTTCAGCCACTCATGCATGTTAAAATTCAACAGTGTCCACAAACATTGTAGCAATATGTGTGGGGTTTTTTAATCCTTTTTTTGTGTGAGCGTAACAGGGTTCACAATCCACCCGTCTTCCTGGGGCCCACTTGCTGCCCCAGTAAGGCTCAGAGAGGCTTCAGGGTTGTGCAACACCCACATCTTTATTTACCTACAGTTATCCCACCACCAGTGTCTATCTATTTACAAGTTTTACAGGATTATTCAACCTCTTTTACAGGCAGAGGCAGCCTTCAGCTAGCAGGCCTCCAGTTCCCTCCCTGACTGACTTCTCTCTGGCTGCCCCTCACCTTCTGGCTCCCTCCCAGCCTTTATAGCCCTTGGCTTGTCAGGCCAGCAGGTGTTGCCAATCCTCAGGCCGGCATCAGGCCTTTTCCATCAGCCCCAATCTTCTTCCCTTGATTGGAGCTGACTGGGCAGGGGCTAATTAGGTGCTTTTGCACCAGCACCCTGCTACAGTGAGATTCAGGTCTCAATTACATGGGAGTAAACTGAGAGCAATATTACTGAAGTCAATGAGCCCGACTGTCAGTGAGCCTGAAATATTTTCAGTTTTTCCCTTATGCTAGTTTTACACCATATTAGCTCTTTGGCTTTGATGAAGGTACATCTGTTTTACACTGCTATAATTAAGGAGAATTTGGCCCAACAGAGTTAAGTGGGCATAAGCCCCAATTGAGAGGTGAATCAGTACCCACTGTTTGTTTTTTATTCATGGTAATATTTCTTATGCGTAAGGCCCTACTAGAAACACAGTCCATTTTGGGCAATTTCTCAGTTATAGGATTTTAAAAATTGTAAGTTTCATGATTTCAGATATTTAAATCTGAAATTTCACAGCATTTAACTGTAGGGCTCCTGACCCAAAAAGGAGTTGGGGGGCGGGTTTGCAAGGTTGTTGTAGGAGGGGTCAAGGTACTGCTACCCTTACTTCTGCTGGTGACGGTGCTGCCTTCAGAGCTGGGCAGCTGGAGAGGGGCAGCTGCTAGCTGGGAGCCCAACTCTGAAGGCAGCGCCACTGCCAGCAGCAGCGCAGAAGTAAGGATGGCATGGTATGGTATTGTTACCCTTACTTCTGCTCTACTGCTTTCAGAGCTGGGCTCTTGGCCAGCAGCCATCACTGCGGCCGCCCAGCGCTGAAAGCAGCAGCACAGAGGTAAGAGTGGCATGGTATGGCACTGCCATCTTTACTTTTGCGCTGCTGCTGGCAGGTCACTGCCTTCAGGACTGGGCACCTGGCGAGTAGCCGCCACTCTCCGGCCACCCAACTCTGAAGGCAGGTCAGGGTGGCAATACTCTGACTCCTCTACAATACCCTTGTAACCTCCTGCCCCCACACTCCCCTTTTGAGTTGGGTCCCCCAGTTTGTGAAACACTGGTCTCCCACGTAAAATCTGTTTAGTATAAGGTAAAAGTATACAAAAGACCAGATTTCATGGTCCATGACGCGTTTTTGCGGCCATAAATTTGGTAAAACCCTACTCGGTGGTTTTAAATTTTGTCTAATTCAGCCTAGGCCTTTAAGCTTGATATTGATTCCATGGGCACTCAGAGAGAGAGGAAGAGAGGGGAAGCCGATTTGATTGACTTTCAGGGTTCAGATCAGCATGCAGGTTAACATGGCTGGTTGCTGTTAGTGATAGGATTGGAAGTTGTTTTAGAGATGGGGCATGGTCATGGCAGTGACTTCATTTGGTTGCTGACCCTTTTTTAGGGAACTATCATGCTGACTAGCCAGGAAGGACCACTGGGACATCAGTGGGGCTATTCACATGGGTAACTTTACTCACTTGCCTAAGCATTTTCAGAACCAAGTTCTTAGTGTTATTGGTGAAGATAAAGTAAAAGCATTTAACTATGCATGAAATGTGGGCCTCATCCTTTCAAGACTGGAATTCAGCACATACAGGGGCAGAATCAGGAGTAGAATTTAGGAGTCACTGACTCCCAGTTGCATGTGCAGTCACCTAGTCCATATTGACACATCCTTTGTGAATATATTGATCATGGTGCATATAACAAAATATCTGTAAATTCAACGTAATGCCCTAGCAAACGTAGCTGAATATTTCAAGTAAAAGCAACAGACAGGACAAAATAATAAAGATCCTGATTTTATTCTAGATGGAACTTTATTTGTAATTTTGAAAGTCACTGGCCTTTGTACACTTTTATTTTGCTAAATTTACAGTACATACACAGCACAATATATTTGTTGAGTCATCTTACTTAACAGACTCTGACTCTTTAAATGTCACTTCCTCCCTATCTCCGTGTTTCTTTTCTGGCTTTCTTCATTCATACACATATAGTGGGATACCAAAGGAATTTGCACTTTGGAAGATTATGATTATTTTTAATGATGATTGTGTAAGGGAAATCAGAAATTGAAAACTGATTTAAGATTTTGTCTTAAGCTTTAGCACTTATTACACTGTTTTGCTGTTGAATTAATTCATGTGTAGTGGGAAATTACAGTTGAAATAAAACCTCATTTCATTTGTGTGTGATATTTGTTTTTTAAGAGGGTAAGTTGGTCTGTGTTTTTCTGAGAGTCTGTGGGCAGTATATTGTTGGCCAGCTGATGGCAAGTTCTGGAAACAATACTTCTCCTACAGAACCAGGACAGATTTTTCATGTTGCTTTGGTGAGTGGTTTTCATGCAAATAGAATTTTCTTTTAAGATTCATAGATTAGGGTTGGAAGAGACCTCAAAAGGTCATTTAGTCTAACCCCCTTCTCAAAGCAGGACCAACCTCAACTAAATCGTCCCAACCAGGGCTTTGTCAAGCTGAGACTTAAAAACCTCTAAGGATAGAGATTCCACCACCTCCCTAGGTGACCAATTCTGGTGCTTCAACACCCTCCTAGTAAAATAGTTTTTCCTACTATCCAACCTAGACTTCCCCCACTGCAACTTGAGATCATTACTCCTTGTTCTGTCTCTTCTGTTTTCTTGCAGATACTGGGAACCCTGTGTAGGGCTACAAGTATATACATGTATTCTGTGAACACTAATAGTTCTGGTGGAGTTAGACTCGATAAATGCTACCATTATTTTACTATTATATAGTGACACGTTACCTAGGTTATACTCTCAGGTCAATGCACTGTACTTTCCATGAAGAAGCACTTACATGGCCCATAGAAAATAATGAGAACATATTTAAATACGATGCCTCCCTTATAAACTAATATTGCCTGGGAAAAAGTTAAACTGACCAGGAAATTCAGTTAATTCTTCTGTAGATGTGTGCCTTGGCACAGAATTAGCAGCATGTGAGAACTAAAAGGAAACTGACCGCTTGATTTTTTTCACCAAATAGAATAATTAAAAAATCAGATTTCTAATGTTTGCACCCTTTAAATAGCATGGCCTGTTTTGTTTTTCCTGTCACAGAGTAACCTGATAGGAAAAAGTGCTCTCAGGTATACAGAGTGAACTAACTGAAACAATAGAGAAATCCCCACCACCACAACCACCAATAACTTCTTTCTGTGATGGTAATCTCAGGGATTATTTGTAACCATAAGAGATGCAGTTTTTTGGAGACAGAAAGGAGATATTTTGAGTCAACAATATCCCTTTGTCTGGCTATGCCGAAAGAAGGACAGGAGACATTTGACATGGGTTTAATCAGGCTGCAACTTTATTATTAGATGTCTGGGATTCCCGGCAGATAACAGTGTACAGTGCAGGCAACCCAATGTTTATTCCATAATTACCCAGGGGGCTTTGACCAACTCCCCCTCTTTTTCCATCCTGGTCCCTCCAGCAAATCCATTGCCAGGACCTTACCATACCCGGGGCGGGGGGCTTCCACCAAACCCCACTTTTTCCCTCCAGGTCCCTCCAACAATTCCATTGCCAGGATCTTACCATCCACCCGCCCCTTGTAGAAGGATAAAGGTGAGCTATAAGAATGAGGGGTTGGCTCCCTGCCATACCAATCATAGGAGTCCCCAGTGTTCGTTCCTTTACTGAACACAGCTTTTTAAATCCTTTTCCAAGCCATTTGTCTGGTCACTGTATACCTTCCCTATGGAGTTCCTGCACTGGACATCCACCACAAGGAGACAACAGCAATTAACTTGGTTGCCGCCTACCCACACCCATCTTCTAATGCCTTCTTTTATATCCGTTAAAAACATGACAGCACGCCAGTTGGACAGGTGAACCCCATCCTCCCAAAACAACTCTGCTGCCCCATATACTATGCCAGGGATTTGAAATTACTGCCCCTCCAATGGTCCCAAGGAATTTGGCCACCTCCCTGTTCACATACCTTCTTGCCTTGTCCATGCTGGGAGGGCTCATGGCTTCCCGCCAGGCCCTGTGCTGAAGCATGTCTGACCAAACAATGTTAACTCCTGCAAAAAGTTCAAGGATCAGCCCCGAGTGCTGCCTTGCTCTGAGCATTAGTTCCACCCCCTTAAGCATTCCCAAATTATTTTCCCCAAGATGCACCACAATTATATCTGGTGACCGCTGACTGGCCCGCACAGCATATGGCAGTGGTATTAGTTGATTCCATGACATGCCCCTCCTTGCATGCCAACTGAGTATCGCTTCATAACCAAAGTCCAGCTGCAAACTCTTGGGCAACCTGTATGCGTGCGTATGGGCCCAAAAGACAATGCTGTGCCCGCAGATCCACACCACTGTCTGTATGGCCAGTCGCCCAACATCTGTAATGAGATTACAACAAATTAATGCTGCCCTGATTCTGAATGAGTGGGACCAAATTCATGGGCTGGCCTCCCCCAGCCTCATCAGCCCCCGTTTCAACATGATAACAAACTGATGTGAAGGGACTCCCATCACCATGTATCAAAAGGGGGCCTTCCCCTTTCAGCCATATCATCCTGTAGGCCTTCAAAACCTGAACGGAGCTGACCCCAGGCTCACCATCCTCCCAGAGGATAACAGATTCACCCCGGCTGACTTGATTGGTCTTTGACCTTCGCAAGTGTAGTGTCGCTGAATGCTCATGCTGTTGTACATCATGCAGTTCCAAAGTCCTTCCCATAGAGTACCTACCAGACCCAGGTACTAGCACACTGACCCTGAAAGCACCAAAAATTGCTATCAAGAATGCTGCCCTGAACAAGGCCACCTCCTGTCTACTATGACTACGATGCCAAGGATCTGCATGAGATCCCTGAGCATGTAAACTGTGATAGGATGATGAGAATTCACCCTGGGGCCACCAGTACGCGACCACCAAGCCAAAACCCATCAAACTGAAAAACCATTGCAAGGATCAGGATAGCCATTTAGCCTACTGACAAATGTAATGGCAGAAAGGCAATTCAAAAATGTGGAGGATGCCATTTGACAGGTTGCCAAGAACAGCATGTACCAGAGCACCTGTTCCTCTGCAATGGGCCATATTGTGACCAACCTTTCTGATCCTGAAATTGCATGAAATCATTAAAACTTCTCTCATAGCTCTGCCATGTGCATGGAGCAACCCAATCTCCACAGTGACAACCATTCTATGTCAGGTTCCATAGCACTAATGGCATCTGCCCGGGTTCCCAGTGGCTCCTGGTGCCAGCTCCAGAAATCTGTAGACCTGAAAATGAGACAAGGCATCTGCTATGCCATTATCAACCCGAGAGAGGTTATGAAGCAATGTAAATTCCCTGGAGCCCTTTGCACTGCTTGAAGCTCACCCCTTGAACCAGCTTGCATTGTGTCACCCACGCCCCATTCATACAGGGCCTAACCTGCAGGTGCCATTTGTTCTACCCTGCGTCCTGTTGCACCATTGTGGCAGGAAAGTGCTGTATGAGAACCAAAACATGTTTTGCAATCATGCCTGAATGTACAGAATGTGCAACTGCTATGATTAAATGCATGCCCTTAAATGTATTTTATACCTGCATAGCTAAGGAAGGCAGCCTTAGCAAGACCCTGTCACATGGCTGTCCCCAGCCATTGGAAGAACTTTAAGTTAGGCTGTAGCAGCCGTGTATTAACATGCATCTGCTTACTGGAGTGTGTCCCCCCAGACGAGCTGAGACCGTTTCTGGCCAACCCATTTGATACCCCAAATGTCCATACCCAGTGTTTTTTTTCCCCTTGTTTTATGCCTCAGAAGAACCACTATTGCCCACAATCCACGCTGTAACAGAAAGCACATCTGACTTCATTGTTTGCTAGGAGAGGAAAATTAGTAAAACATTTTTCATTCATTGGCCATTTGTCTCTTTAGTACTTAATTGAAATCCATTTACCATTGTAGCTGTGTTACCAGTAATGTACAGTTGTAAAGGCAGGCTGTCATCTTAACAAAGACAATTCCATGATTCATATTACTGAAGATTAACACAGCAAATTGCACATCATCTTGCTTTGTATGTATGTGCATAGATAGATAAATACACATTAGGACCTGCTCACAATAAATTGTGATATAGTGAAACTCTGTATAGTGAAGTGGAGAGAATTGCCTAGTGTATTTTATTGCACCACATTACACACAGATTGCTAGTTCAATTATAGTGGAATTCTGCTTAGAGTGAAGATATTCTGTGAAATAAAAACTTGCTCTCTGTAGGTGAGAATGTGGGCATACTGTATATACACTGACACATACTTCAGGAGGAGCAGGAAGGTGATGGCAATTAATCTTTTGGAAGATACGTTTTCTGTATGTGAGCGAGAGTAAGAATATGTTGTTGTTGGGGGTTTTTTTGTGGGGGGGGTTGATACAGAGGCCAAAGCATTTTTATTGGTATTAAAAGGTTGAAATTTTTATTCCACCATAGTATAAGCTGGTTTGTTTCTATGGGCTTGCTTGGGGAAGCTGAGTATTTGTTTATTTATAATAGTTTTGTTTAAAATAAAAGAGCATAGAGGTGTTTGGATTTTGTGGTACAGCATTATACAAATAATTATATATACTCTGTAAACCAAAATATATGAGGGAAATAAAACAGAATAGACTTTCGCCTGCTTAACTTGACAGTGTAATAGTTTATTCACAGGTTACTAATTTGTCCTGGTCCCTATGTATATTTCACTAGGGCTATGAATGTGCTCCAGGTGCCTGATACTGGAGAATTCTAGCAAGTAGTGTCCGTTGGTCCACACCTACACGCTTGCTCTTCTGGTGGTCCATGCCAAAAGTATAAGCGGTAGTGCACACCAACGCCTCTCCAGTTCCTCTTACCACTGCCTGGCCTGAGTTGGAATCTCCGGTGTCCGGAACTGATCCTCCTTCTATTTGAGTACTGCTTGTCAGACACCCACAGTAGAATACACATAAGGAGTGGCACGCATAGAAAAAAATGAAGTTATTGATCCTTCGTAACTGGAGTTCTTGTATTCCTGCCTTGTATTCCACTACCCACCCTCCTTCCCCTCTGCTTTGGACCTCTCTGATTCGTGGTAAGAGGAGGAACTAGAGAGGCGTCAGTCCACACCACCCCTTATACTCCCGGCACAGAGCACAAGGAGAGCAAAGGCACAGGCACAGACCAATGCACACTAGAATTCTCTGATCTCAGGCACATGGAGTGAATGCATACCCACCATGCCATACAGATAGAGACCACGCATTTTGAAATACTCCAGTTATGAAGGGTAAGTAGCTTCCCTTTTTGGAGAGGGGTTGGATGTGTCTGAAACAGTATTTGGAATGCGTTTTTCATTTTGAAAAGTAAATACTATTTCTCTCTCTTAAAACAAGTGCCGTAGAGCACTCTGTGAAAAATATTTCATTATTTATAGCCGTGCCATGCTGTACCTGCCCACAGGCACTGACAGACTGGGAAAGGTATGTCCCATGTTCTCTGCAAAAGAGGGTAATTTTAGTGACACCCCACTCCTGATCATCTGACTCATAACTATCCTAGGCTGCATTTTCAGTGCAATGCCTGGAGAAATAGCCAAAGTTTTATATATTTGATGCCTGCTGCAGCAGCTGTTTAATGTAATCTATGGTGTGTATATAGTAGTACCACATGAAGTAAGACCCAGTTTCACACTCAGTTACAGGATTGTAACTCCTATTGACTTTGAGGGCAGAATTGGGACAACTGTATGTAATTTTAGAGGTGGAGAATATCTACTGAACTTTTCTGGAACTTTTTTTGCTGATTTTGCTGATGTTGTATAAAACAATTACTGCAATGCTATTTAGTGTATTTCTTTACTACTGTCCTAAGTCTTGCTTTTAAAACTATATATATGCATACATATACGGAGAGAGAAGTAAGAATGCATTGCTTTGGGGTTATTTACATCTGAAACACTCTCTTTAATAACTTACACCTGAGGGGGAACACAAAACACATGTGGTTAATACATATAGTGTATTGATGATGTACTAAAGAGCTCTATTTTCTCTGCCAAAAAAGCTCTGCATATCATTACCAGGAATTGGAAGTGTCACAGATTCCAAAGCAATAAATGCATATCAAACGCCATCTGATAACTGCATTTTGCTTTTAATTAAAAGGTCTGTTTGAACATGTTTGGCCAATTTCACTGCTGACATACACATTTCCAATCTAGACGTGCAACTTGTTTGTGTCAGCAGCAAATTTGGCACATTTTCTAAAGTTCTGAAGGAATGTCACTCCTGCACATAACTCTCATGTGTGAAGAATCAGAAATGTGTTTCTGCAGCACTTTCTGAAGGTATACAAAGTGAGAGTTTAATCACCAAAGGGGTAAAAGTGTTACATCCTGGATATATTTACACACAAGACAATCAGAGACTTCCATTAAAGGTTTTTGGCACCAACTCTTACCTTCTAGCAGATGTTTTTTAAAGGTAGTTTGCCATACTTAAGTTGTTTATGATATAAAGAACCATTATTATAACAGAAGTGTGAACATGTCTTCATTTAACATGTGTAGTCCTAGTTTCTTGTAATTAAATCAACCTTAGCAACAATTTTGCAACAGAAGAGAAGGGAGGTTGATTTTTTTCACTTTGGTTAAAATGATACATAGTGTTCAGCATGGTTATAATTACTCTATCATGGCTAGATTCAGATTTGGCAATCCAGAGGTGGAATATTAAATGTGTTTGCACCATAACAGCTGAGTTTTAAACATTACTAGGAAGGAATTTGATATGTGATCATTTCCAGAGCATGAAGTATAGTGTATAATCTATTCTTTAAGTTTCAGAAGGTAAATGATCCTCTTTTCCCAACTGTTCATGTGATTTCTTTATTTTAAATATTTTTGATACATCACTTGAAAACCTAGAAACTAATTGATCATGAAAAATAGAATGTGAAACTAACATCATTATATGAGACAGAATACTGTACCCTTTCTGTGGAATCTTCAGTTCCTGGTCATTGAACAGTTGTTGAATTGTTGATCAAATTCCACTGTAATGATGGACCTCACTTATAAAAGATGATGGGGGCACATTTAGTCCATTATGTCTAGCATATATTGTAGAATGATCTGGCATTTTGGGCTGATGTCCCATCTGATCTTACCACATCAGCACATTTGGGCCACATTGGTACTTGCATCAGGGCATTACATTTGGATGGGAATCTTCCAAGCAACACGTAGGTGTGGCAAAAACGCTGTAGTTAATTCTTACTCTGGAATTCTTCCTTTTGGGGAGAGTTTTGTGAATTATTAACAATGAAATTCAGAAACAACCAAATTTAGCATTTTATTTCAAATTCATGAAGGTGGACCAATTTTGGCAGCTTTTCATTTGAAAATAGGATAGAAATCAAAATGTGGACAGGATCTAAACTCTGATGCTTCTGGGCATGCATTAACCTTTAAGGGAGGAGGGAGTTGAATTTTTTTTTTCAGTTATTCTAAACTGCCTACACTTACTTGCACCTTCCACTGAATTATCTGGTACTGGATTTATCAGAGGGGGATGACTGGTGTGATCAAGTGTATCATTTCTTATGTTCCTATAGACACAGAGGATAAAAGTAACTCTGAGAAAAATTCTCCCTCTTAATTTTAGGCCCTCAGAAGTTGTACCAACCAGAATCCACTCTCAACTACCTTGGGCATGTGCCTGCTCTGATGTCACAGCTAACAAGAGGAAACTGATTTTATGTTAAAAACAGACTTTTCTACTTTATTAAAGGTAAGGCATTGTTTAAAAAAATATTTTTAAATAAATAGTCGATTGTTCACATTTTGATCAATGTTCATACTTTTGATAGAATAGAGACTCAAACGCAGTACAGTCCTGTAGAGTTCAGTTAGCTTCAATATCCTGGTGTAGTCTAAACTTCTGTAAAGCTCTGAAGTTCATTAATGTTGCTTTCTCTTTTTAATTTGGTACTGTGCACCACTCTTCTCAGGCTATTTGCTTTCAGATCTACATTATTTCATTTCCATTTTTCAGTTACAACATCCTTCTTGTTAAACCTGCATTACACAGCTTGTCAGGAGGAAGGTTCTTGTGTTAGAGATCAATTGAATGATGTCTACTGTTTGAGGCGTCTCTTGTTGTTTTGTCTGTAGCATTAACAATCATATACTGATTGATTGGAACAGTAGGTATGCAAATAACACAAGTCCCAAGGCATGCTTAGTCCTTGCATATTCACAGTTTAAATATGGGTTGCAGGCTCTTGATCTGTTTCAAAAGCCTTGGCTTTTTAACATGGTGTCTATTCGTTATATAATTCTGTGAGTACTTAAATCTGTTGTTGTTTTGTGTCTCATGCTAGGTTGTATCTGCATATTTCACTCAGAACTTAAGAGTTGCTTAGTTTGCACTGAAGGAGAACTAACAGCATAATATATTTAAGATGAAAATCTCAGGCCAAACTTTTCATATATACCAGGGGTCAACTTGGATCCCTAATCATACTTTTCAGAGAGATTGTATCAATGTATATACAAATAATTTGTTCTTGTATTTAGAAAACAATTTCTAAAGAGAAAAGGATGCTGTACAATGGAGCATGGGTCCTCATCATTTTTTTTATTTCCAGTATTCTAAAGACTATGATGTGACAAAAGCCGTTCTCTTAGTTTAGTGTCTAGAGCAGGGAGCTTGGAGTCAGAACTCCCCATTGCATGATCTTGGGTGAGTCATCTGAACAACTCTCTGAACCTCATTTGCTGTTCTGTAGAATCAGTATAACAATACCTATCTCACAGAGATGCTGTGAAGCATAGTTAATGTGCAAAAGCTTCGTGATCCACACATGAAAGGTGCTGTGTGTGGAGTGTTGTGGTACTAATTAGGCTGAGCTGATTTAACATGGAATACCATGGTACTGAGAGCCGTAGGAGCAAAGTTTGGCTTCCAGGTTTTATAGACTGACTAATCCTTGAGGCCAGAAAAACCTCTTTGGCTGTTCCTTTGTTGTCCTCCTTGTGTAGCCGCTCTCCATGACAGTCCCACAGGGCCCTGTCCTTGGTCCACTCCTTTTCATTCTCTGCAGCCTTTCTCTAGGGGATAGTGTGTACTCACATTGCTTCAGTTACTATCTTACACCAGTGACTACAAAATCTACCTCTCCGCTGCTGATCTGTCCCCTCCGTATAATCCATTCTTCTTACATCTCCTTACATCTTCCTCCTTGACATGGCTTAACTGAACTCTCTCCCTTCATCTCAAATCCTTCTGGCTTCCCCATTTTGTCTGTCAGTGTCGACAGTGCCATCTTCCTCCCTGACAAAAAGCACCATAGACTGTGACTCATCTTTCACTCCTACGCTTTTTTGCCCACACAGACATGTTGTGTAGAAATTTTGCCACTCCTTCCCCATGCCATTTCTCAGATCCAATCTTTGCTCTCTTTCCACATCTAAAACTCTCTTGAGTACTGAGGCGCCTCCTCATTGTCCTCAATCCTGATTGGGCCATTTGGACTCTACCACAGTAGTACAAATAATAAAGAAAGAATGCACATTAACCATTACATCTTACCACTACCGTGTGTAAAAAAACCCTAAGGGGCAGATTGTATCTCGTGTATTGGAAGTAGGAGGGGAGAGGAGACTCAGCATGTCCCCTTCTCACTTGATCTGTGCTCCAGGGCAGGGACCAGACACAATTCTAGTCCTTACTAGTCCTCACAGCGTGTGAAGGTTGCTAAGAGCTAGTTCTGACTGTTGCAATAGCCTCCTCAAAGAAGGTTTCTGCCACTCAAGCCCATTCACCAGTAGATCTGGCCACACTTGAGAGGACACATTCTTTATGCTGTGCAAAGGTGTTCACATGTTGCACCCTGCTTCCTTAAAGCCTCTGAAGGCATCGTGCCTACCTTAGCACAGTGCTTCCTGGAACTGCGAAAGGATGCAGGTATCTCAGCATCCCCCATACTATGGAATATGCCAAGAAAACCTCTCACACATACACATATATGCTGGTCTCTGGGGTAAACTTACTTTGTCAAATATACTGTACATCCTTCCTGACCTTCTCAAATGCAAATGATTCCAGACCAGTATAAATAATGGACTCAACTCTTACTATCCATGGACTTGCTCCAGGTATCTTGTCTGTCGTCATTCCCCTCCTTTTTTGCACCATTCTTCTAGCACTGGTCTCTCCTCTGTGCCCTGCCATGGAATCTCACCACTGTTGGTGCAGGAGGCATGTCCTCTGCAACAGCTGCCCTGCATCTAACAGCCTCATTGACTCTTCCTGTGTGTTCAAGTCTCTAAAAACATGTTTTCTTCCTTGCCTGTCATTTCTTAATTTCTCTGTCCCTCTGGGTAAAATTCACTCTTGTTCAGAGAGTCAGCCTTACATATGTCCCAGAAGATATTGGAGAATCTAACAACTAAACCTGAGGAAGATATTGGAGAATCTAACAACTAAACCTGAGGCAAAAACTGACCTATAGTAATCCTATATAGTCCCTTTAAAGCACAGCAGTGCCAAAAGGGTTTCAGCAGAAAAGAGGTTAAAAGAGAACTCCTGTGAAATTCAATATTACATTCATTTTTTTAAAAACATGAGTTAATGTTTACACTGAAGGTTCTTTTCTGACTACAGGCTGAACAAGGAAGGAAACAAAACAGTTGAGTTGCCTATTTAAGGCAGCTACTTTCTCTATGGCTTTTTCTTTCCTCTGTTTAATTCCTGATACCCTAGAGATATGGTTTCCTCCTTCAGCAGAAACTCTGACCTCAAAAATAGCAAGCTCCAAAATAAACACAGCAAAAAAAATCAATTGTTTCACAAACATGCTAAGTAACCAAAACTGTTTCCATGCTATAGCTGGAACTCATAATCCTTTTTGGAGCTGGAAATTGGGCTTTCACTTCTCTGAGATGTAAAAATATTTTGTGTTCATACTGAATGTCACTCTTTCCCAACAGATTTGTTAGAACATTGAGCTCCATTCATCAATAATTTGGCTCCACTCTTGCCACCTTTTGCAAAGTATCTGCAGGCCTCCTGGCACTTGGGAATGATGCTGGGCTGGCTACATAGTGAATACTGAAGGAGACCCCCTATCATGTTCTTACTGAAGGTGAGCTCTCATCCTGCTGATAGACATAATTACAGCCTGGAGACAGCTGGAAGAGCAACTGTTTATCAAGAAGAGACTCCCAATAAAGATATATATCTATTTCCTTTTCAGTTCCTTCCCAGGGTTTTTACCCTTTGTGATCTGATTCAGTGACAGAAAGGTATGAAAGAAAGAAGAAGCCCAGCCCTTCTGGATTGGGTCCATGATGCTAATCCAATGCAAATGGAACTCCAGGCTGTCTCACTGCCACTGCCACTGCCTTCACTTCCATTTCCAGATGGATCAGAAAGCAACTTTTATCATCAAATGGTTTTAAAAGAAAAAGAAAAGTACATTATCTGAAGGCTTTAGCACCTCCCAGCTGAGTTTAGTTAGCAGTTATACTGTACCTTTCTGTCAGGAGCCTGCTAAAGTTATATCAGACCAAAAATACTGGGGAAAACACATTCAGGAGTCTTAAATCTACAAGTTAAATCCCCACTGACCAGTACCGTAAGGGAGTATTTTGGGAATTTGGCCACTGAACTGTTGCCTTTATGCAGCTGCATGGAAAAGTTAATCTGGCCTTGTTTACGAATATTGCTCAGTGGTCAAAAATTTCTTCTGACCTTGCATAAGAGATTGTTTTAAAGCTGAAACAGATTCAAGAATAGCGGACTGTGGGGTCTTCAAGCATACCTCAAACCCCCTTCTCAGTCACACACACAATGCACAGAGTTAAACTCACACCATCTCTCTCATACACACACAGCTACTCCCAAACCGACCATACGCTGGAAGTACTGAGTTCATGCTTTGGAGGTGAATTCTCTGCCTCTTCTCACATGTGTATGCCAGCTAAATTTGTGCAGCACAGAATGTATTTGGGTCCTGAAATATATAACTACAAATATAGCCTATAAATTCTTTCATTTTGATTGAAATGTATATGTTGCTTCAAGTATTTTGAAGTCTCAGAAATTAACTTTAATTCAGGAGGGAACAAAGCATTTTTGATTCAGGCGGACAGCTCTGTGCTGTTAGCTTGTGAGGAAAGAGGAACAGCTAAAGAACAGGGAAGGAAGACAGCAGTTGTATACTTTTCCATCTAAGATACAGCAGAGGGTTTTTTTATTTCATGGTATTAGATGAGTCCACTGGGAATTCATTTTGAAATGAAATATACCAAACCATTTAGATTTACAAAGGGGAGGGAAAAATAAAAGCCTTAGCAATATCTTGTGTTTGATCTATTTGTTGCTATAAAATTATTGACAAAAGGCAAAAGAATGGCCTTCATTTATCTTTATTATATTGGCTTGCTTTAGTGCTTTCTTATTAAAGGCAAACTCCTATTTAGGTGTGAAATTAACCCTTTTACTGCTGCATAGAAATGAAAAACTAAATCTCCGTACACAAAAATCTCTTAAAAATAGGATTTTTTTTAAAACTCTAATCCAAATAATCTGTATAGGATTCCTATTCAGAAAGATGTTATGTGTCATAAGAAACTTTTTAGGGACATAAAAATATGTATGGTAAAGTTTATGCAAAGTTTGGTTCAAAAATATCTTTAACAAGCAACCTTCCATGTAAAATCAGAGGCATGCTGTTGTTTATCTATTTGCAAGAGTAGTTCTGAAAATAAGTACTTTATGGGGGAAAAGGAACATTTAAAACCTCAGATCATGTGTGGGTGTATTGTAAGGGCCTGTCTTCCCTTCAATTTTAGCTTGAAGTATAACTCAGGTGTTGCCCCTGGCTCGACTCCCATCCACACACACGTCTCCTGGTTGAGTTGGATGGAATTTAAACTCAAGCCAATTGGCCTCTAAGGGAGAATGGCTTGAAACTCCAATGCTGCTGATGCTCAAGCTAGTAATGCAGTTATGTAATGTAGGGGTGCAGTTAAATACTACAGACTCGAGTTTGTTTGCGGCACAATTCATCAGCTGCAAACCCAAACATTCTATGGTATGTCTGTACTGGAGCTGGGTGGTGTATTTTCCTGCTCGAGTAGGCATACCAATACTAGCTCTGGTTGAGCCACTTCCCTAAAAATAGAAGTGTAGTCATAGTGGCATGAGTACCAGGAGGGGCTAGTGGCCCGATTGTGTACCTAAAGTCTCAGGCAGGATCGTACTCAGGGCAGCTAGCCCCCTGCACCACCCTGGCTACAGTTCTATCTTTAGTGTTCTAACTTGATCCGAGATAGTTTGAGTATGTTTACTCCAGCTGGAAATCACACCCTGCAGCTCCAGTGTAGACATACCCTGTTTGGATCCAGTATGGTTTGGCAGTGTGACTGCTCTAGTTTGAATATGAGCAGCCACAGAGAGAAATGGCACTTGACCTGCACAGAGTGATTGGATTAGCTAGAGGCAAGGTGGCAACTCAAGGCAGTGTTGCACTGAAGACAAGCCCTAAGCCATTATGCTTCAAGTCATTTGCTTTTTTTTCTTTATTGTTGTTTTATTTACAGAGAGGCAGATTTGAGACAATTACTGACATGCCCTAATTTTAAGGGAAACTGTTAAATTGAACTATTCATTCCATACAAATCCTGTAGAATACCGTTAATGTAAATCAGTATTGCTGTTATTGTACTGTATTTGAGAGAGCCTGTAGCAAGTCTATAGAGAACTGTTGATGTTGACTACATAATTATAGAAGCTAGCTATGGAAAAAGTCTGGTAGGTTATTCAAGTCCATTTCCCTTGACAATGCAGGACTGTTCCCTTTTGTACATAGTCTGTTAGGTATTGTATTCTGTTTAATTTTGCATAGTGAATGAAATTCACCCCTGTGCAGAGGGGCCAGCACACGCCCTATGCACCACATAAGGTACATATGTCTTCTTTTGATAACTGAATTTCACCCTGTAAGAATAAACCATCTCAGCAGCCTCCCTTAACAATTATGGGGTAGTAACAGCTGTCTTAAGTCTAGCTCTCTATAGAAAAACAATAAAGAAAGTTTTGTTGCAGACCTGGAGTTGATGTGTTTCTATTGATTTGAGAATCTTTTAAGTTCCAAAATTATTAGTCTAGTATTTTCCCCAGTCTGTTTTACATGCCCCAAGCAATGAGGTTTTTACCACATCTGTTGGAGACTATTATGGTGACTAGTATATTGTAAAATATATGTAGTCATTGTTACAATGTTTTTCCTAATATTCAGCCTAACTTTTCCCTTTCATAATTACATTTTTACCTTGTGAAATCCTAAGTACTTTCTCTCTCACCTTGATGTTTACATCCTTCAAATATTTGAAGTTTATCATGCCACTTCATTTCCCTAAGAATTCTTTCAACCACAGGATGTATATATTTAGTTATTTCTAATCTTTCCTAATCAGTAATTCCTCCCCGCCCCCTATTCGTTTATACTCATCAGCATAGCCCCTTATCTTTGTAACCAAGACTGAGCTATAGCATAATAATTACTTATAGCATAAGGATCCTGAAAAGACACCCCTAACTTGACTCAGCTGCATAATTCTAGTTAAGTCAATGTTCACTTCAATGTCTGTCTGGAAGATTGGACCGTCATGTAGCACTTACTGCATTTTTTCATCTTCCAAACTCATTTAAAATGTAAACTATTTGGCAAGCCAACTTTGCCTGTATAGGTAATTATGTAGCTCCCAGCACTGTAATGTCTGAGCTCCTCCTTAGAGAGACAGGGTGAATGAGATAATAGCTTGTATTGGACCAACTTCTGTTGGTGATGGAGACAAGCTTTCAAGCTTACACAGAGCTCTTCTTCAGGTCTGGGAAACTTACTTAGAGTTTCACAGTTGAATACAAGTTGGAACAGATTGTTTAGCATACGTAGTTAACACATATTTCAAGGGACTTGAGTATGTTTCCCAGACCCAAAGAAGAGCTCTGTGAAAGCTTGAAAGCATCCATATCTACACAACAGAAGTTGGTCCAATAAAAAATATTACTTCACCTACTTAGGCTCTAATATCCGGGACCGACATGGCTACAACAACTTTGTGTGAGAACCTCCTGAACATTTATGAATTTGTCATCTGCACATCCACAGAACGTACTGCAGGTAACATCATGATGCTCATTTTACAGATCAGGAAATAGAGACAAAGAGTTGAAGTGATTTGCCAAAGGACACAAAAAGGAATCAGTGTCACAGCAGGGATTGGAAATAGTATCCAGTCCTGTACTCAGATCCCTAGGAAGTACCATTTTCACATACAATTCATCCCTGTGCAGAGGGCCAACAAATGCCTTTGCCATACTTAAGACCCACTTACATTCTATACCAGCCCTCAAAATAGAACTTAAGAGATACATAGACCTTCTGGGAATCTTCTGCAAGGGGGGTGAATTTCATCCAGAGAGAGAAACACCCATCCACACCTGTATCTTATTTTATTTGAATTTTTTGTCCCTTCACACTCTAAATTTAGGGCTTGATTGTACTCCATGTTACTTCACTTAAAAGGAAGTCATTTGGCTGTTCTGGGGTGGGTAGCACAGAGGAGAGACATGAAATATATATGTCATACATAAATATATATATTTAAAGCTTTCACACTTCTCATCTCTTCTGTTCTACCTACTCCTAATCAGCCAGATATCCCCTTCAACATGCAGTAGGGCAGAGTACAATCTGGTCCTAAATTTAGAGTGCAAAGGAAGAAAGGTGTCAAATAAATTAAGAGACAGGTGTTACTCTCTATGGATGAAATTCACCCCTGTGAAGAGGAGATCTGTAACACAGATGAGGGGCCAGGGTGTTTATATATGTCAAAATCATGGACTGCATTTTGGCATTTGTGGCATCTTATGTACCCACCACAAAACTGTTGAGAGCTTCAGATGGCACTTGTGTCTTTTATTTTTCCTTTCCCCAGAAACCTGGGTAGAGGCTGCTGACAAAGACATGATCATACATTAATGCAGCTTTTTCAGCATAGAGTTGGCACCATTAAACACTCAGCATCCACTACCCCAGGTCCTCAGAGTAGATTCCCATACTCAGGCAATAGCAGAGCACAGGCAATATGGAGTGGCACATACTATTTAGTGGCATTCCCTATGCAGTATACATATGACTAACGGGCATGCAATTTCACATTGTTTCAGACTTCGGCCACCTAGGTCTACAAAAGGAGTTTTATTGTGGGGAAGAGGTGATAAGAGGTCTCCTCCTTCATTATTCTCAGCTTTTCTTTTGTTCCACTGTTGAGTGTCTTGGGGAGTTGAGAGGGTTGAGATGAGCCTTCTCTCAGTGAAATCTAACAGGAACATGCAGTTTGTTAAAAAAAAAAAAGTGTTGCTTTATTAAAACAATTCTTTTAGTTACCAAGGCAACCGTGCTTACATAAATGGTGAAGAGAAAAGGAATTTATATAAAAAGATACATTAGGTTGTTATGGTAACTCTAATACTTTTGAAAATAACTAAGAAACACTTTGGGGTGGTAGTGTTGACCTTTTTATTCCAGACAGTATTTACAAGCCTAGTTTCATCCCAGTTCATATAGCCCAGTTCACCACTGAAATCACAGCAATTCTGTATTTCAAATAGTTGCATCTGAATTTCTGGGCGTATATGTGTCCATTGAAATCTTGCATTAGCAAATAGCATTCTGGCTCAAAGGACCTTAGGTCTGCTGAGGCTGGGTACAGAAATAAACAGGAACAAGGCTAGCCTAAGTATTTTGAGGGGGGCCTGCAAGACACTTTCCACCCATCTTTCCCCAAGCGTAGCCAAATCCTGTATGCAATGTTTGCCACATTAGGCACACATCTGGCCTCGGAATTCTGGGAAGAGTCATTGAGATGACTCCTCAGGATCTAATACTAGACTAAAGGCTCTTTTATATTAATAGGTGATTGTTCAGGGTGTCTCCTGTGCTGCGGAAGAATTGGAAACCAGTTCTCTGTACTGGGATCTGGACTTAAACGTCAACATTTAAACATATTTAGGGACAGCTCACCAAAAAAGCAGAAGTCCAGTGGCCATAAACATGGTAGCAAAATGCAGCTTATTTTATCTCTTTTTCCAGTGATTTAACAATAGAATCCAGAGTAGCTGGAAATATTAATATTCCATCAGGGCTCAGAATAGTGCTCCCATCCCATTCTACCACTCTTAAAAGTACATCCTGTTTGCCAGGAAAAGTCAATAAACAAAAATTAATTAACATATAATTTGTCTTTTCTTGCTTTTTGTCCCCATTTTCTGACATTCCAAGTTCATGTTCAAACCATTTTCTCTCTTTGTTCTTTTCTTTTTTTCTTCTTTCTCTCAACTTCTCTCCTCTCATTTTCCTTTCATATTTATATTTTCCTGTTACTAGTCCTCTCCCATATTGTTTTTGCCTCCCTTAATCCCTCTCTTCTTTTTTCTCCCTTATGCTTTTTTTCTCCATTTTCCCCCCTTACTTCCACCCATGTTCCATACTCATCCAGGATCCTCCCCATCGCTCTAATATTAATAATACCTGTATAACCTTTTTCTCAGGTATTAAGTAATTAATTTTTCCTAAACCCCATCAGGTAGAATATTATTATCCCCATTTTAAAATGGGGGAAAACCAAAGCAGACATATTAAATAACTTGCCAAACTATAAAAGAAGTCATTGTCAGACCCTTGATTATCATGGAAGTATAACAATGCATAGATCCTTCACATTCGAGACTGCTCTCCTCTCATGCTTATAAACTGACCCTTCTTACAACCAGAAGACTTCAGCTAGTCAGCAAATTAGATGAATCAGCTAACTGGCAGTGATGAGAAGGAAACTGTTCAGATAGTCCCCTCAAAACTCCCTCACATACAGAGTTGTGAACTGATGTAGTGTTTCCCTCACACAAACTCTGAAGAACCCCTGGCCTTTGGTGTCATGGGCCTTGAAAACCAGCCCTGCAATAGAGACTGAATAACATGCAGTTTTAAGGAACACAATAACAAGCTTTAAAGCCTTGTAACTGGTTTTATTTCTAATGCTAAATCTACATTTTAAAGGGCTAGAGACTGACTTTTAAAAAAATAAAGGCTGAGATTGCCTGTAACAGTTACAGAGTGCGAAAAATTGGGAAAAGTGGGGCCTATGAACCCCTTGAGCCAGCTTTGCCTCTGTGGGAAACGTTCAGGGCCGACTCCAGGCACCAGCACAGGAAGCAGGTGCTTGGGGCGGCCAATGGAAAGGGGCGGCACATGTCCGGGTCTTTGGCAACAATTTGGTGGCAGGTCCCTCAGTTCCTCTTGGAAAGAAGGCCCGGCCACCAAATTGCCTCCGAAGAATGAAGTGGCCCAATAGAGCAGCCACTGAAGTGCCACCAATTGCAGCTTTTTTTTCCCTCTCTTCGCCACTTGAGGCAGCCCTGGAAACATTATGCAACTGTTACTAATATAGACATGCACTTACACAAGAAAATGAGGAAGTATGAGCATGAACGACACAATCTAGCTCTGATTATCTAACACAGATAAGTCAAAAGAGTAAATAAACTGTGCCACCTACATATCTCCTTAATGTCTTAGATTTAAAACAAAGTTAAGCAGTAGGGTATTTAGATTTATATCTTTTGAAAGGTCAACAGGTGAAACTCAGTGGATTCCATTTTCAGGAGCTTGTACAAACTCCCCCCCCCCGCCCTCTTTTGTTCTATATGAGTTGGCAGCTGCTGAATTTTGCTTGAGTTTCAAGTTCAAAGAACCTAACAATTCTTTGTGAAAAACCATTCAAACTGCTGAACTTCTTTGGGCTTTGCAATGAAATCATGTGAAATCACGAGTTTTCCACACATTCAGTGTGAAACCTTAAGTATATTCAGAGTCCCCATCCCTTCTCCCCCACTACCACCCTCCTGAAACTTAAATTAGGGCTAGCTTTGCTCAAAAGGTCATGGTCCTTACATAGGCGATGAGTTATATGGGCCTGTGGTGCCCGTGCTCCTTCAATATTCAGGAATGTGGGCCCGGCTCCACCAATGTTTGGGCTTATATTTAATCAAAGCCGTCCCACCCATTGAATGGACTGGGGCAACTGCTTTGAGGGGCCCCACACTTCAGAGGGACGCAGGGTCCAGGGCAGCTTGGAGGGTTAGCAGGGGGCTTGGCACCGGCAGCAGTAGCTTGCTCTGCCCCCATTCCACCCTTTACCCTAAGCCCTCACCCTGCCTTTTTCCGGCTTCCACCCCTCCCCCAAGCAATGCCAGGAGCTGGAGGGGCCGAGCAGGGCAGGCTACAGCCAGGTCGCTTGCTGCTGCAGGCACCAGGCACCAGGCCCCCTGCTAACCTCCCAGGCCACCCTGGACCGCACATCCCCCTGAAGCGCAGAGCTCCCAAAGCGCGGGGCCTGAGGCAATTACCCCGGTCACTCCTATGGACGGGACAGCTCTGCTTGGAACCATTCGGGGCACCACCAAAAATTATACAAATCTGGCACCAATGGGTCCTTAGTGAACTTGTTCATGAACCTTGGCCCAGTTTCAAGGTTTTAACAAAACTTGGAACCAACCAGCTGTTCAGAATTAGCAATTTCAGAATTAGCAAAAGCAAAGCAGAGCCGAAATGAACATAGTTTTTAAATCAGTGGTTTTAGAGATGGTTCATAACCTTTGAATGTACAGTGTATGTATTGAGCATGGCAAGCATCCTGATCTTGGCAGCACTGTTCAAGTTCTGAAAGAGTTGTCCTACCTGTTGTCATAGCATTCCTGTGGATTGCTAGCACCACAGGAGAGATAAACGAAACATAGAAAATAAATATCATAGGGAAAAACATCTCTTCATAAACACAGAGGGCTATATTGTGTTTTAAGCTACAGCAGTTGGACTCTTCAGAAACATTCCTCCAGGGGTTCTAGTGGAGCACCGTCTGGACTGGGAGCTCTTCTACACATTAACAAGGTGCACCATATGCTCATGCTTGATAGGCCTGTCTCCACTGGCAGTGTGGACTGTGATAGCACTTCACCTCTTCTCCCTTTGCGCACCAGCTGCAGTCTGACACATTAAAATCTCTTCTACCTCCTATACCCCCTGAACCTAGTAGGAACGTTTCAGTATGCAACCTGGAAATGTAAATGTACAGCAGCATGCCATGTTATTGTTAAGTGTGTCCTTGCTGTACGCAAACAAAGTTAACTGCTCAGAATCCAAATGTCTTCTCCTTCCCTCTCTCTGGGGTTGTGGTCCCAGAGTTGGGTTCTTCCTGCTCAGCCATTCACAGTAATTGATTAGATGTCTCCTTCCACTTACCATCTGGGGACATGGTCTGAAGACTGAATCTGCTGGCCACTCTTTTTAAATAGCTGGCCCTTTCCCTGCCACCTGTGTTCCAGTAACTGGTATCCAATTTTGGTTCTTTTGGACCAGCCACTTCCCCATGTAGCTAGGTCTCTCTGCCTCTCCGTGTTTTGGGCACAGGCTCCTGGAATTCAGTCTCCCATCTGCTGAACCCCAACTCACATCACCACATTTTAGTATGACTGGTTCAAGTTTGCAGGAGAGGGGAGTGAGGGCAAAACTCTTGCTTTAGCCCAGTCACCTCTGGCATCAAGACCTCTCCACTTAACATTAATCACTCCTTAACTGTTCAAACTTTAAAATATTATTTATGAAATTGTAAATCACTGCAAATAGAAGCTTTTGAAAAATAATTATCCAAAAGGTCTTTTCCCCACAACGTATGATGTTATTGTTTTTTAAATGTTAAGGTACACTTATCTAAGTAACATTAACCCAGTCATGTTGTTCATCTGGTATGGTTAAGTGGGTCTGAGTAAAATCCCTTTAGCCTTTTGTGATTTATAGGAGAGTGACAAAAACACAGTTTTCTCAGTTAAAAAAAATTTGCACCTTTTTTCCTGAGGGAATAATGCAAAAACGACTGAACCTTTAAACCTGAAATTTGGCCGGTACATAAAACCTTAATAAGTAGCATGTGCTTTGCTAGGTTTCCTAAAGATTAGCATATTTGCTCTTTTGGATTCATCAATTGCTGTAAATATTAACTCTAGTCAAAATCTGGTAGTTACATAGTTCCAAACAATGAAAGTGTTTCCTGGCTTGTAGATTTTATGCTTTCAAGAGCTATGATATTGGTTTGGTCAGGCTCATTACCCATTAGATAGTTTAGCTCGGATTAAAAAGTATCGGCATGCATTGAGAGGGGTTCCATTGTTTAAAAATGTATTTGCTGGTTTTGGTGAAAGTGTTTTAAAAGCTGTGCTGAAAAATGTAAAGTTTCTTGAGGTGTAATAGAAAACATTAGCCTGGACTTGCAAAGGAAGAATGTGGTTAAGATTATAGTGACTGAGTCACTGTCACTGGGTGGTCCAGAACCCATTTGGCATACACTAGATTTGGAGCTGGGCATGGCTAAGATAGGTAGAGAACCGAACTCATGTAACAAAAATATGCAAGGAGCGGAACCCAGACTGTACTGTACCCTGGGCTGGGGGAGGGTGTTTTGGTGGGGGTAGGAAGGGCATAGTTGTTTTGGGTCTTTACTTAAGTTTTGTTTTAAATTTACCACAAAATAATATAAAGAACTTTTTCCCAAGTCTTAATATTTCCTGTCACAATCTTGTTTTGGCTCCTCAGATTGGCTGTTTTCTTTCAGTGCATTTTGGTTGTTCTGTTTAGCTTTTAATGAGACAAAATGTCTGCCTTGCTCTCACCGCCATTTTGTAGCTGATTGTTGGATAAAGAAGACTGTGAGAAACAGAAAATAAACAGCAAGGCATGGAAGAGATTTCAATAGGAATACAAAATCTGCATGTTTTATTTAGATGCTTAATTGTTGCCGACTGGCTGCCTTTAAACAAGCGACTTTACAGTATCTGGAAGAAGACCAGCTCCCGAACTCGAGGAGCTGACCTTGGGTAGATGCCATCAACTGTTCTTTTCTGTTGGCACAAATGTGCTGCTGGCAGAGTCTCCCTGTAGCTGTAGCCTCTAACCTAGCTCTGAATCAGAACCTGCTTACATCGCATGAGGCCACCAAACTATGTCATTCATTCTGAATATTATTTGCAGCTTCTTTAATATCCAGGATTTCATCTACAGAATGTAAGATTTTTAAAAATCAAAATCCCCAAAATAGCTGTAATTAAGCTTCTTTCATAGAGCAACATCCGGGAGGGTATGTGTAATATTTATGGAATTCTATATATAATGTTTAAAAAAAATAGTGCAGTTTGAGTTCGCTGCAAGCATTTGTCTTTTTAAGTCACGCTCTAAAAACGCATAACAGAAATTAAAAGGGATTGTAAGAAATCATTATAGTTATCTTACGGACATTGCATTTAGTGTGTTTGGAGACCAGTGAGGAATCAATTTAATGGCATTTATTTGCTTCCTTTATAAACCATTAAAAAGCACCTTTTGCATGTACGTGGATTTGGTGGGGGATGGTGAGGGATGCTTTACATGCACAGTAGGATGCAGATACAAAGCTTTTTAAAATTCTGCCATATCTTAATAATAGTAGCTAGTTACTCCCAGTATCAGTACAGTACTCCTATTTTTAAAGTGGAATCAGTCAATCAATCATTTTTATGTAGTGACCCTGAGTGCCAAACACATCAGAACATTGTGTGTACAGTAATAAAATAAAGCACGTTAAACTAGTTCTTCAGGGATCACTCTTTTCCTTTCTCTTACTCTCTCTCACATACACACAATAAAGACTCAGAGCTGCAAGCAAGATTTGGAATTATGTAACAGGGAGTAAATTCACCAAATGAGGCAGATTGCCCTGTGAAGAGAGCCAGTAGTTTCCTGAGAGGAGGGGCACAAAAATTGCAGCTTTGTGTTTTTAAGGTTTCCCCGGAAATACAGTATGTGCAGCTTTTTTTCCATTCAGATACCAAGCTTTCATTTAAAAAAATAATTAAATGGAATATTATTTATAGCTGTATCCACTGAAAAGATGACTTGCCAGGATACCCTAGCTGCCATGTAACCTGCCAAACCCATTTCAGAAAATTGTTCATATTGTTCAAGAACCAGGGAGTTAGGGGATTCAGATTCAGTTTGTGACTCTTCCAAAAACTTTAAGTGATTTGCCCAAAGTCACATGGAATCACAGAATGCCTCAATTCCCCATCTGTATAATGAAAAATACTACTTGCCTAGCAGAGTTTATAAATTACTTTGAGATCCTCAACAGAAGATGCTACAACAGTGCAAATTATTTTTATTAAAGTTGTGAATTACATCTCCCATTTGTTTTAATTAGATGTTGACTTCAAAGGCTGGTTAGGATCATATTTAAATGCTAAGCAAGCGGGGAGGGATAGCTCAGTGGTTTGAGCATTGGCCTGGTAAACCTAGGGTTGTGAGTTCAATCCCTGAGGGGGCCACTTAGGGATCTGGGGCAAAAATCAGTACTTGGTCCTGCTATTGAAGGCAGGGGGCTGGACTTGATGACCTTTCAAGGTCTCTTCCAGTTCTAGGAGATAGGTACATCTCCTATTATTATTTAAATCAAGTAGCTCCATACTCCAAAGAACAACCAATGACAATGAAACAGCATTTCTTTAAATATTGTCTTTATTGTCAGGTTTCAGAGTAGCAGCCGTGTTAGTCTGTATCCGCAAAAAGAACAGGAGTACTTGTGGCACCTTAGAGACTAACAAATTTATTTCAGCATAAGCTTTCATGGGCTACAGCTCACTTCTTCGGATGCATAGAATGGAACACACAGACAGGAGATATTTATACATACAGAGAACATGAAAAGGTGGAAGTATGCATACCAACTGGAAGAGTCCAATCAATTGAGGTGAGCTATCGTCAGCAGGAGAAAAAAAACCTTTGAAGTGATAATTGAGATGACCCATAGAAAATGTGAGGAGAAATTAACATAGGGAAATAGAAGTCTCTCCATCTACTATCCTATCTTCCCAGTAATTCTAAGAAGATAATCTGGATCAATGTTCTGCCCAAAGTGAGGGAAAGGCTGTAATTTTCCATTACTGGGAGAAATCTGTAAAACTGTCAACTAGTTTCCTGACAAGTTTTTTCTGACACCATCTCTGAAAGAATGTTTCATTCTCGAATATATATGTGAGCAGGTTTGCAGAAACTTTTTAGAGATTTTGATGCTTATAATTCATTTGTATTTCACTCCAGAGTCATTGCCGCCAGTGCATCTTTATAGTCCATCAGACCTACATGCTTGTGTTATAAGAGAAAGTTCCAAGCTCTTAATGAGGTATGTTTTAGTATGTGTTTTGGAATTAGTCATACAAGTTCCATGAGTTGCATGCATCAGTGGCAGTGGACAGTCAATTACTGTGCAGGACTCCAAATGTTCATTCTGAGCCTTCTCTGAAAGGATAGTGTTGTTGTATGGCACTCAGTAGGTTAAAAATTACCTTTGAAATTTTCAGAGGTGCTATTTTTACAGTGTTGGTCTTTTTAAAGTATGGTATATTTCTAAAGCTGCCTTGCAACCCCAGTTATTCAAAGGTCTCAGGACACATGCAAAACCTTTTAGATAATCTGGATAGAGAAAAAAATGTTAGCCTGTTTATTTATTTATTTTCTTTATTGAAAAATGCTCCATTTTATTTTATCCTGGCTGTTTAGGATTTTTCAGTAAGAATGTTTTATTCTGGATGAAGATGTGAGCATTTTGTCTTACAGCACCCTTTTTTGCTTTTATTTGTACTGTATTTGGAAACTCAGCAGGCTTCTGTTGATCAATAATGGGCAGGAATGTAAGCTCATGCCAAGTTAATAGCTATCTTTCATTCCTTTCTCATACTTAACGGAAAAGTGTCAGAAATAATCAGCTCAGTTGTTGAAACAAAAGAATACAATACCCACAGTAAGGCTTGGTAACATTTAGCAGCAACATCTGTGTTAGATTTTGTGTGTCGATAACCATTTTTTATTGGAGGGTGGAAGGTTGTTTCTGATTATTCCTTTCTTGGCATGCATGTGACCCAAGACATGAATTTAAAATATTTTGAATGATGTGAAACCCAAGATAAACATCAACTTTAGAGGTCATTGTCACTGTCTCATAGATGTCAAATGTATGTAAACCATTTAACAAAGAGTATTTTATATTTTTGGTGCTAGTTCCCTTCCCTACTTCCATTGGTCCCAAATATGCAAACATGTTTAACACTTGAATAGATTATTTAAATCTTGTGTCTTAGTATCCAAATACAGTTATGAGGCTGATGAATTTTCAGCAATCTACATAGTATATTGATATGTATTGAGATGTATTACATATTGAAAAGATGTTGTACTGTAGGTCTGTATTTTATTAGAAAAGAAAATACAAACTCGCTACTTGTACTTTCTTGAGTACAATATGCTCCTTGTTTATTTGTTGCCATATCACTACAAGTAATATGTAACTTATAGCTTGGTTACTGCATCATTCTTTTCCAGTGCAACTAGTTATAATCATGACAGTCTATTAGTTCTCTTTCCTTTAACTCTGCCTAGCAGGTTCATTTGCATTAGTAAGATCCTGCTTTTTCTTCTAGGAATTAACAGCCAGGTGAGTTTTGTAACAAAGAGTAGTTATGTGTTACTTAAAATTTTGATTAATGGATAGACACTAATTTAACTCAAACTATGGTGTTCCCCTCATCATTTATTAGTTTGAGAACTCTCAATTTTTCACGTTTTGCCAGCTATTTATTTATTTATTTATTTATTTATTAACAAATAAGGCTCTCTGTCCAGCAAAAATTGTCCAGGGCCACAGCTGAGCCATGCAAGTCTCAGGTTTTGCATTAGACCAGGGGTCGGCAACCTTTCAGCAGTGGTATGCCGAGTCTTAATTTATTCACTCTGATTTAAGGTTTCATGTGCCGGTAATACATTTTAATGTTTTTAGATGGTCTCTTTCTCTAAGTCTATAATATATAACTAAACTATGGTTGTATGTAAAGTAAATAAGGTTTTTAAAATGTTTAAGAAGCTTCATTTAAAATTCAGTTAAAATGCAGAGCCCCTCGGACCGGTGGCCAGGACCCGGGCAATGTGAGTGCCACTGAAAATCAGCTTGTGTGCCGCCTTCGACACACGTACCATAGGTTGCCTACCCCTGCATTAGACCAACCTACTCCATATAGAAGAAAATATCAGCCATCTATGGAAGACCCATAGTGGCCTGCTGTAAAAAACCCAAAACAGAAAGGTGGCATTAGAAGGGACCCAGCCAGTTTGACGGATCTTTCTGCTGAATCCTGGTGCCTGCAAATTCACATTGTCTTTTTTTTTTTTTAAAAGGACAGTGTTTTATGAAGTACCAGATTCCGGTTTATATGAAAATTAATTTGGAAATGTAACCAGTTGTACATTCACAGGTCTCCTCCTCTAGGCAAGTTAACTATACTTTAGCATTAACAAGTTGACTGACTCTTCCATCTGGCATATGTGCACTTAAGGCTTTCAAAATAATTTATAGAAACTGCATTTGTGATTTTTGTAAGCACCCCAAATGCATTGGGATTAATATCCTCAGCAGAACAAGCACTACCACAACCCCTCTAGCTACATCGTGGGTTCCCAGCTCCACTCTTCTTGAGTGGACATAGATTTTTAAAAGAATATTATTTGGTTGTTTTATAACACCCTCCCTCCCAATGAAATCCTATGTTGGAGCAATGTTGAGGTTGGATACTACAACACATAAAAGTCAGGAAATGCACCATAAAGTCAGAGTATGGTATTAAAAGTATTAAATATATTTTTGTGAACACAAGTAGCATGTGAAAATAAGTATTAAAATATACATCTATCAGCAAAAACAGAATATGAAAATGTTTCTTATGTTGCGTATGGCTGAGTTAATATTGCTCAAGGGGATTTAGACTTTCATATTTCCTGGGTTTTGTGCGTTTAAACGTTCAATTTTAACATTGCATTGATTCTGGAGATATTTATTGGCTGTTTTTTCTTTGGTTTAGGACTGTGTCTTTTCAGCATTTCCCCACCCCCACTTCCCCACCCCCCATGTATTTCACAGGCTCTCGTTTTCTGGCTGTAGTAGAGCAAAAAGAATGGTTTGATGTTTGGAACTAGTTAATTTTATGGCCCATTTTCACAAGGAGATCAGCTTTGATTCCCTCCACCACCCTTTATTCTAGACTCAATTATTAGTAAGGTTTAGTGAGCAGAAACACTGGAAGTATTATGGGAAGAAATCTAATCAATGCAGCTCTAAGGGACAGTCCTTCAGAATCCTCCCTAGTGGCTATGAGCCAGACTGGAGGTTACTCTGAGGTTACTCTGTCTGATTTTAACCAAAATACCCATCTACTTCTGAAAAGACTAACGGCAGTCTAGTACATGTGTAACAGAAGCCTCATTAATATAAGCTCCCAGTATATAGACACCTGTTATGTTAGCCCCCAGCACAGAGCCGGCTTCCTATTTTAAACACTTTGCATGTCCGTCTACATTCCCTTCTGTCTGCAGTTGCTGTAGTGTGGTACTGCAGAGCAGCTTGTATGTGATACCTCCAGGGAATGTAGAAGGGGGCTAAATAAAGTGGTAGCAAACAGATGTCAGTGGACCTTGCCAAACCCTAATTTTCAAGTCAGATAGTTTGAAAGCTTCATTGACTAACCCAGACTTTATGATTCAAAAGAAACCTCATAAATGCATAGTGCCTTATTAAGTATGGATTTCTCTGACATGCCTGCTCCTTTATCAGGTGTCCATGCAGGAAATGGCGTTGACATAAACTTGTATGGCAGATTTAGCCTGTTAACTATTTATTCATCTAATTGGCAAAATAATCATTATTATTATTTTCCTGTTTCTGCATATGATCAATTTAATTCCTCCAAACAGTGAGAAGCCTTTGTAAAATACAGCCTTTAAGGCTGTTCTGTCATTCAGCTATGAGCACTACAAATCATTCAACAGTAACATTACTCCAAAGTAAACTTTTCTCCCTTTTGTAAAATATTTGTTCAGTACATTCCAGAACGCGGTTTAACTCAGAAAAATCCATATGTCTCCCCCTTTTTATAAAAAAAAGAGGTTCTAGAATAATATTTGGTTACAGTATTGTGGGGTACAACTTCTGACTCAAAACAAAGGGAACAAAATCCTAGATGAACCCACTGACTCATCTTTCCTTTCTTTCTTTCTAGTATCTAGCTCCCTTTCCCTGACTAGCATGGCGGGGATAATTTATGTAAGTACTGTTAGCACCTTGAATATAGTACCACGCTGTAGATTGCATGCAGGAGTAACGGCAGGAGTTAGCACAGGTCTCAGGAAAAACAAATTGTTCCCACTGGTCACAGAAACAGTGCTCAGTCCCTGTTAACAACCGGGCCCAAACATACTTGGGAATTAGCCTGGTTTTAATCGCAGTCTGGAGAGAGCCTTCCAGTACGCTACCGTTGCAAATAGTAATCAGCAGGCATTGCTTGCTGTGCGATTGTGCAGGTCCTGTTACATCTGCATAGAACTAACATTCTGAAAGGAGACGTGTCTGCAATTATATTAGCAGTTTTAAAGTTAGTCTCACAACCCACACGAAATACTGTTATGTTCTATTTCTGTTTCCAAAGCCTTTTTCATGAAAATGTATCATGCAGTGGGTATCCTAACACTAGATATTGATGAATAACAATAGCCAGCATTTGTAAAGATTGTAAATCAGAAGGAGAGAGAGTGAAAATACCTAGCTAGCTGCATTATAGTCATTAGTGTTACATTATTGATAGTTGCTGTGTTTTGTGTGCACTTGCACTGCTGCAGCATGCCATAGTGATTTGTGACACGTACAGGGTTTGGGACTTTTTTTTTGCAATTAAGAGGTTATTATATTGGTTCAATTCCCTACTCACCTGCTGGGTGACTTCGGACAAGTCTCTTCCTTCCCAGAATCTCAGTTTCCCCATCTGTAGAAATAGGTATAGTGACCTCCATTGTAAAAGCACTTTGAGATCTAAAGATGAAAAGCACTATGTAAGAGTAAGGTGGTGGTATTTTACTTGTTATACAAAACACTTAGGGCCAGATTCTCAATTGGTTTCAATCGATGTAGTTCTATTGTTGTCAATGGACTTGTGCTGATTTACATCAGCTAAGGCTCTGGCCCATAGAGGATGGCTACAACTTGCTAATTTACTACATGACGCTAACTATATAGCTACAAAAAGCCATGCAGCTTTGGTGGTACAATTACTTGCTCAATAAGTAGTGTCTGAAATTGGTACAATTATGACACTACTGTGTAACTTTTCAAAGTATTATGCAAGGATCTTATCCAAGTTACTCCTTAATGTCATGGGAAGTCATGTAGTTAAATCCACACACTCTACTTTGAAAGTTTACCTCCACCAGATCCCTCTTTTATATCTATAGAGAACTGTACCATTCTGAGTATATTTGAAAGAGATTCTATCTGAGATGGAAGGCGTTCCCTCCTTTGTGACATGGTCTGTGTGGAATGATTTGAGGACATCCGCAGTAGGCTACGGCCATCGCTCAGAGGCCATATGTCTCCACAGTTGCTCTAGCCCTCATCCCCCCAACCCTGGCAGTGTGGCTCCAGCTTCCTCTGGGGACGGGTGGGCAGGGAGAAATGAATTCACAGGAAAAAAAATAACTGAGCTCCAGGTTATATTATCAATTTGTCAGAATCTCTGTGGGTCCGGGGGAAGGGGACAGGAGAAACAACATACAGCCTTCTAACCCCCCTCGGACCACACTGTTTCTGCCATCTTCCCCAGCGTGCTCTGTGGGATCTGCAGTGGAAGAGGATGGTGCTGTTCCTTGCCATTCCCCTATCCATCTAGGATGAAGAAGATTTGTGTGTGAAGTGACCCTCTGCATATGGATCTGAGGGATAATCCTACCCAGTAGAATTATCATTGTTTTAATGGTATTGCCTGTAGTTATAGTACTGTTACAGAGAAATAATTCATTTGGGGCATTTTTTTAGTAGCTGTGGCCATATGCTGGTCTTTATAGTGAAAATTTGCTGAAAGTGTTAACATAATCCACAAAGTATTATAAAACTGAGCTGTGAAAGTTCAGGCTTACCTGAAAAAATGTCTGTAGTAACTGGCCACAGGCTGGCTAACTGAAAAGATAAAACCAATTCAGAAGACAAAACGTCCTGCCGATATCATGGTGCCGGGGAGATATGGAGCCCTGCAGCACAATTCATCGAGTAGAATTTGTAATAAGGTACTTTAGGAGACAGAAATGTACAGCACATTTTGCCAAGTACCTTGCAGCCTGAGATTAAGCCCACACATCTCAGCCATTTGCAAATGATCTCTTTATGCGTATACATTTATAGTGTGCCACCCCAGGGAGTGGATTTTTGCTGATAGCAAGTTTAATATTGCTAAAAGCTGTATTAATTTATCTCAGTTTTTTGTAGTAACTTACTGCATTTTCCCATGGTGCCATGCATGTGACTTTGCTTCAACGTCTCCCATGTTACATCAGACCAAACCCCACTTTTTCAGAGTTTGCATTTATTTTGAGGATCTTGTGTGTGGAACCATTTTTTTGTTGTAAATTGAGATGACGGCATACCAGACAGGAAATTTAAGTGTTTGTACTGAATTTCAAGGAATGGTTTTTGGTAAGTTTTTACACTTTTCAGCATGAATATCTTTGGAACATATGGGCCTGTATTATTACCCTTTATCACCATTTTGCAGGAATTACCACAGATCAGGCCCATTCCTAATTTCTATTCAAGCAAATTCTGGAAGAGAAGGGATGCCTCTTTGTTTAAACTCTAGGGATAAAAATTTCAAATGCATTTAAGTAACTTAAGAGCTTAAGTCTCATTTTGAAAATGACTTTAACCTAAGTCCTATTAACTTTCAATAAGAATTAGTCTCTTAAGTGCCTCATTCAATTTTGAAAATGGGACATAACGTCATAAGTCGTGTAAGTGCTTTTGCAAATTTTACACTAGAACTGGACATCATAATATATGGATTCTCTTCCCATTTCATTCATAGACTTAATGTGTGGGCTTCAGCAAGTCATTCTTAACTTCTCCATGCCTCAGTTCCTCGCTGAAAAATATGGAAAATAATACCTAACTAAGACTGTAATCCTGCAAAGACTTATACATGTGCTAAACTTTACCCACTGTGAGTAGTGCTATTCTAGTCAGTTAGGCTGTTTATTGTGCATATAGGGAAGCACATGTGTAAGCCTTTGCAGACTCGAAGCCGTAGGTGGTGGTCATTAAAAAGTGAGGGTTTCTAGTAGTTACCATATGTAGTATCTGTGATTCCAGAGTTATACTTAGAATGGGAAATATTTATGGTAACTTGGCAAATGTTGATTTTAATAGCTGCTATTGTACCTCCCAGGGACGTTTTGATGGCTATTTGCAAAGTGCTGAAGATCCTCAGATAGTAAATGCTATAAAATCACAAAGTAGTAGTATTTATTATTATGTAGGTTTTATAAAATCTTTTTTGCACCACTAATTTTGGACCACTAATCCTTGAATCCTTTTAAACAGAATGTTGCTGGGTTTTATAGTGAAAATTTGCAGAAAGTGTTATAAAACTGAGCTGTGAAAGTTCAGGCTTACCATGAGAGAAAAAATGTCTGTAGTAACCAGCCATGGGCTGGCTGACTGAAAAGATAAAACCAGTTCAGAACAAAAAAGTCCTGCCAATACCGTGATGCAGGGGAGATATGGAGCCCTGCAGCACAATTCATTGAGCAGAATTTGTAATAAGGTACTTTAGAAGACAGAAATGTCTTTGCTTCAACTTCTCCATGTTGCATCAGACCAAAACCCACTTTTTCAGAGCTTGCATTTATTTTGATGATCTTTTGCATGTAACCATTTTTGTGTTGTAAATGAGATGTGCACATACCAGAGAGGAAATCGAAGAGTATAGATACTGGATGGGATTTTCAAAAGCACCTAGTCTGAGCACCAGCCTCACACTGTTGTGGTTGAAGTCAGTGGGGTGAATTCCCATTGGCTTCAATCGGAGCAGAGTTAAAACTTTTGAAAATCCACCCAGTATAATTAACTTTAAATAGAAAAAGTGATAAATGTTTGTTTGGTATCAGAAGTGCCTTTCCTTTTGCTTTGTTTTCATGGGATTAATAGGCCTTTATAAAAATGTGCATGAATTACATAATTTCCTTTTTTTTATTGTTGTTGTTGTTATATTAGTGAAACCTAGCATGTAGTTAGTGTGTTACTTATTAGTCAGTTGGAAGGCATGCACTGAGTCACCTTTTTAATGGTCATTTTTTCGTTTGTTATTAAGCCATCATCTAGCAATATGACAAACCATAAATTAGCAGAGTATTAACTCTTAACCACATTCCCGATGAGTAAAAGTTACTGTTTCATGATTGTTCCCGCATCTATTCATCACATTTTGCTCATAATGGCAGAGCAAAAAGACCCAGCAAGCATGATATAGCAAACGGTATCTAGTGCAGGAATGATTGTTATCCCATGGCAGTGAGATTCTCTGTCCTAAATATAAGACCCAGTTCTGTAAGCCCCATCTCTTTCAAAAAATACCATGGGATCTTTAATTCCCATAGTGTTAAGGACTTTGTCTAAATATCTCATCCAACAAATGTTTATATGCCCTATGCAAATGAGAGAATAAGTGTTGTGCTCCTTTCATGTGGATGCTATTACAGCTTACAGGTAGCTTTGTAAATGGGGGGAAATATTTTTAAAATATCTAATTACAATAGGTATATGGAACTAGTCCTATTCTGTGACTGTCTACAAGAATCCGATTACATTTGAAATATTCCTGTGACACATTGGACTTTAAAGCAGGTTAGCATAACCCAGGTTATCATTCTGAATAAACTTTCAGAGAGAAACATTTCCTGGCAATGAAACACTAACACCAACTACTTTTAATTCTTTATAAGTATTTGCTGGTGGTTATAGATCTCAAGATTTTCCAATGAAGGAGATGGCTAGGAAGATATTCTTTGGACTATCATCACAAAGTTTAAACCAGCACATCAGATGGCATGGATAGGATACTTGGAATGTATGAGTGAGAACAAAAATATCAAAAATCCATAGGAAAAAAAATCCCACCAACCTAGTAGATGGGGGAGGGAGAATGTGTTAAGGCTGTGAAAATTAGCACTGTGGTGCGTTTATGGTTCACTTTAAACATCAACATTCTGCATGGGAAAGGAAAAATAACGAATGTAAAAGTGAGACAGAAGGGTTCCACCTTTTAAGGGTCAGTTGAGGAATACTGTATAAGTTGAAAAATACTGGTCTTGGTGGGAAGCCCTTATAAAACAGTTTCATGCTGCTTTTCAAGGAGTCAAATGGAAACAGTAGTGGGGGTTTGTTGTTTTTGCATCAATTAGAAAAATCATAGTTTCTCTTTTCAGACTCTTTTCTCTCCACACAGTGAATGTTCTGTGGTCACAAAACAATGAAGCATTGGTACACTGCCTCATTGCGTATTGTGGGATAGGCATACAATCTAACTGGCATTCTGCATTATGCTGCTGTCACAAAGTGTAAAACTGACTTATATGTGCTGAGCTATCATGGAAGAGCCGGTTCTGATCGAGTTAGAACATGCTTTTTCGCTTGAAGCAGATTTCCTTGTCCGAGCATGGCCTTGGCCCCAGAAACACATAGCTGTTTTGTTTTGTTTTTGTTTTTTATGAAACACTATGCTTCTCAAATAGACTTTGAAAACAAACAAATAAACAAACAAAAAAGGATTTGTTTCAGACTTTTCTTTTAAGTCATCATACACTACAAAGAGCACAACTATTCTCTGACACTGTACACTTGAACTAGACTTTAGCACATTCCCATTCTAGGAATGGGCATTTCGTTCCAATTTGCTTTGTAGAAGCTAGTCATTTTTTATTTTTATAACAATCTTTACTACGCTGGTTATCCAAGTGAAAAATGGCTACCATCAGGGCTGCAATGTGCAATGCAAGGTGATACCTATTTAGCATATATTATATTTTCCCTCTCTCCTTCTTCATATGTTCCAGCCACAAAGAGGCCATTTCAAATCTTTGCCCATTACAAAAGGTAAATGCGTAGTCATTTGGGTTGTGTTTTTAAGGCTTGGGAGAGAGAGGGGTTGCTGCAAAAATTGAGATAATCCTGTAAACAACCTGTAAAGAACAGTAAAGAAATATTTATGCTCTACATTGTTTGAATTAGTTTATTTTAAAGTCAAAAGTAGATTCCCTAACTTCTGAGCAAAAGCCTGTATCTGATGTACACAATTCCCACGGGGGAGGGAATTGTGAGCACCCATAGGAGAGCAAATTTTGTCTCTATTTGATTTGAATGGTAAGTCTACTTAGTGTTAGTAGTGGCATAATTCTCCTCTGATTAATTATGCTGTCACTTTTCTTGGTCCCTTTGCTTTACTTTCTTGCCCTGCTTAGTGTAGGAGCTGATGTAAGAGGCTAAGAAATTAAACATTCCCCACCCTATCTTTGGCCTGCTTCAGGGAAGGGGTAGGGGGATATTTCCTGGTGCCCTTGCCTTTCTTATTTTCTTGTTACAAACAAAGGGAGCTTCCTGTTTTATTTTCTTTCCTGGTTCATTCCTTGATAAAACAAAAATAAACCTCCTCCTCCTCTCATTTCCCTCCCATGGTCCCCAGCACATTCCGTCTTTCTCTTGGTAAAACTATAAAGACAAATAGGTGCAAACATAGCTTTTTTGCACATGCCCTTAATACATGGAATGTAATCAAGAAATAGCTCTGGCGTGAATGGTGATCTGTAGCACTTGGCAAGTTTCACCAAAATCTGCATTTTCTGCTTGGATCTCTGCTTACACAGTCATAAGTTTATCCCCAAAAGACTTTTTACAAATACTGATTTAAAAAAACACTGGGGAAATATTAAAATACTTTGAAAATTGCCTATGATCTATCTTAGAGAAACTTTTCATGCAAGGGGGGAATTGAACAGACTCAGGCCCTGATCTTCTAAAGATTTATACAAGGTTTAAGTTTACAGACTGTGGAAAGTCTCAGTAGGACTATTGTGGGTGCATAAAGTAAGCATGTGCATAAGTCTTTGCAGAATTGGTGCCTTAGAAGGTACTGTATTCTCTACAAACCTGGGATTCATGCATAGGAAAAATGTGAGCCCTGCAAGGTATATACCTGACACCCTTTCCTACAGCAGGGATACCTGAACTGTGCTAGTCAGAAATGCATATAGTACCTATGAGAGAGAAAACATATATCAATATAACTCTAGAGGAAAAGTCTGCCCTCACTAACATCTCCCTCTCTTTCACTCACTCACACACTCACTCTCTGTTTGTGTTTCCCTGCTGGATTGTATATATACAGGAGATACTGAAAGGATATGAATACTCTCTTCTTTATAAATGTTCATTTTAAAAATGCCTCTTTGGGGCCGAACTGATCAGTTGGCCCAGATACTTCTCAGATATGACTTTAAGAATGGAACAAACACAAATAAAAATCCAAGAAATTCCTAAGCTTGCATGCCAAAGCTTGCAGAATTTAGACTCTCAATGATAAGAAGGTTTCTTTCATCTTTTCACCTCCAAAATTATTTACTCCATTTAAGTTAAAATTCCACATTGATTTCCACTCTCAGCCATTAATCCTGAAGCTGAAGTTTAGTTTTTTTTTGGTACAATGGATTAGTGATGAGCCACCAACTAACTGTGGGGCTTTGGCTAAAAATTAAATATGTCTCTCTTCAATACCATAATGTGCAGATATTAAATAAACAGAATAAGTTATTGTGTTAAATACTTGGTCTGCATACTGTGTATTAATTATTGGGATTTTTTCCTTGAACAAATTGTTTAGCTGTCTGGCTTGTCTCTGTATTTCTTTTGTTTTTATCTAGTCTCAGTATGTGTCACTTTCATGTCTCAGATACTATAGTTGATACGCCCTTGCTCTTTGCCTAGTACAGCATCCTGTTTTTTCCACATTGTTCACATAATTCCCATTGAAGAAGGTAATATTTCTTGAACAATAAGATTCGTTTACCTTGAGAAACAATACATTTTGATGTGCACCAAGGCCCCAGTTCAGAAAGCACACATTTATGTTGGGTTCAATGCGACATAAGCACATGCTTTACTGAATAGAGATGCTTTCCTGAATCAGGAAACAAAAGAATGAATCCTGTGTTTATTGTTACAAACATTCTGATGGTTTCAACAAAAATATCTGCCCATCTCTATTATACTACTAGGAATGTAAAAGTAAGGAGTGGATTTTTGGTTTTTAGTTTTTGATTTTATGCCTAAAATTCTGAAAGAGAAATTAAAGGCCTGATCATGAGAATACTTTCACATATGAGTAAATCTACTCTCATGCATTTGTAGTGTTGTCCCCTACTTCAATAACATGGCAATCTCAAACCCATGCCTATGAAATCTTTATAGGAAACTACACCAACATATACCCTCTCTGTACTTATTTAGTGTAGTTAAGATGGAAGAGTTTTTTTTATCGGTGATATCTCATCCCCATGTTGCTTCAGAGTATCAGCCTCTGGATTCTCTGTGTGCACATGGCTGACTAAGGCTGATCCAGCTGATTCCCACCTCAGTTTTGGAGACCATTCTATCCTATTTTTAAAAATACACAAATTGTATACATCCAGCTGTTTAATGGGACAAACAGATACATTGGCACATTTTACAGTGTGTTAAATATTTAAATAGGAAGCAGAGTATCATGTTTGCCAGAAGGAAGGAGGGGAGGAGCTGATCTGACCGGAGAAACAAAGTAAAAATTTGCTATTAAGATGGCAAGCCTATGAGAAGAATAAGTCAGTGGGTTCTAGTACCTAAGTGGACTACAGATACAACAATAAAAGAGGTCAGTCAAAGGAAACAAGTGGGAGATTCACCACCGTGCACTTTAAGCAGGGGGAAGGGTGGAGGGAGTTGTCTGGCTGGCCAGGAGAAGAGGGCAATGCTTTCTGGCTTGGGGGAGGGGAGGAGATGTAAAACTGCTGGAAAAGCAGTCAGCATGGTGGATGACTCACCACCAAGGAATGAGGGGTCTAGGAATGAGCCTGAACCTGCCCCCTCCCCTCATTCACTCGGAACAGGCTGGGCAGCACCCACCTCCCTCTCTATTTAGGTCACAAATATGGAAGGTGTTTAGCTATATTTGCTTGGGCATTATATTAGCCGCCCAGTTAATTTTTCCTTTACCACCATATTGGCCAGGTGCAGTTTGTGTGGGGTCGGGGAGGGGTTCGCCTTCCTCGCAGCAGGTTCAGGTGGGCACTGTTCATACACAGCATGACGGGCGGTAGGCCATATCTTGCAACTCTTTATTTAAGTGTATAGCAGATGTTCAATGCAGGTACTCCATAAATTGAAGCACAAAAGAATGGATAAATGGCTTGGAAAAGGAATTAAGGAGAGGTGATTGGTAATTGAGCAAGCTGGGGGCAGTTGGAGACTCCTCTGATTGGTACAGCAGGGACCCAACCCCCCATCATTATAGTCCAGCTTAACCCCTCCTACGAGCGGGGGTGGTCGGTAAGGGAGTTGCTGGAGGAACCTGGATGAAAAGGGGGGGTGGAGCTGGTGGAAGCCCCTCCCCCCCGGAATTGGCTGGAATTGGTAAAGTCCCGGCAAGGGAATTGCTGGAGGGACCTGGATGAACAGTGGGGGAGCTGGTGAAAGCTGCCCCCCAACACACATAAATTGGCTGGAATCGGAGGGTCCTGGCAGTGGATCTGCTGAAGGGACATGAATGGAAAACGCAGGGGCGGAGGAGGCTGAAAAAAGCACTCCCCCCCCTCAGTGAATTATGGGGGTTTTCACCTGCACTGCACATTTTATCCGCCCGGTTAGTCCCAGACATCTAATAATAAAGTTGCAGCCTGATTAAACCCATATCTAATGTCTCCTGTCATTCTTTCGGCATAGCCAGACAACTACCAAGATAAGTCATGGAATGGAAAGAGCAATAATGAAACAGGTGAAGCAAAACTGGAATAGAGAGCTTGGAAGGTTGTGGGGGGGAAAAAGCTTAAAAAAACATAACATGCCTGATATCTTTGCAGAAACTGAGATGAGGAATGTGGGGTTTGATATAGATATGAAACCACATCTGATAACAAAGCATGTGAGAGAACATGATGTAAAAAATTGGCCAAAATGGCTTTGAAAAAGATTTGGCAGTTCTAGAACAGAGGCATTTTTAGAACAGATATTCTGCTAAAGGAAAAATTACCATGTTTCTCTCTTCTGAAAAGATGTAAGTGTGGAGAAATACGAGAGAAACGCTAAATGAACAAGCATAGCGGAAACCTTGTCATGGTGTTTGTCTGGATGTCTCCCTGTTAAAGGCAGTTCCCAGTGATGGAAGTGTATAAAAGGGATATCTGGGCTGAAAATCTGATCATAAAGGACTTTCCAAGAGGAGTCAGTTGTATTCTGACTGCTTTAGGATACAGAATGGAGCTCCTAAAGGCAGGAAACATGGATGAAATTTTGCCCCTATTGAAATCATTATGAGTTTTACAATTTACTTCCATGGAACCAGGATTTCACTACATCTCTTTGCTTCCTGTAAATTACCTTACACCACTCTAGTATTAAATACAATTATAAAATAACAGCACAGTTATCTGATATGTACATCAAAATATGTTCATCCTCCTGAATGAAACAAAGTCAGACCTGGTGCAATGCCATGGACTTAAATGGAGATGTGTCTACTTACAGAACGTCTGGATTTGTCTCAAAGTGTTTAGTACCTAGGTCATCTCAGTCACCTGATTTTAGATTATATAGAAAGAATTTGGAATGTGTGAAAGCAGCAGGTGTGTGTAATGATGTCATGTTAGTTGGGACTAATTACACTAATGCAGGGCTATCACAGTTTCTTGGTTTGACAGAAATGAAAATAATTAATTAATTTACAAATCTGTAGATTCATGTAGGTCTCTCTAGTTTAAATGTAGTGGTACTATAGTGTAGACAGGGCATTAGAAAATTGACTTCTCTAAAGAGCTGTCTCTATTAGAGGATCATACTGTAGACACCTGCTTGGAAGTGTCTAGTGGATAGGATACTGAGGTAGGATTCAAGTGCCTTGGGTTCAGTCCCTGCTCTGCCATGCTATGTGATGAGGGCCATATGAGAGCCAAGATAGAAAGAGATGTCTCCCATTTGCAGGGATTTGGGTATGTAATTGTGGACATACAGAGTAGCATTACTGGGGGCAGGGGAAAGTTGAAGAAAAAACTGAAAAAAATTATTTTCAGAAAAGGGAACAGCAGAGTTAAGCGGAGTGAACATCGGAACCTATAACATGTGGATAATCTATGGAATACAACATGGTGAAAAGAGGAAGAATGGAATAGCACATTCGCTTCCTTGGGATGACCCAGCGTAATCGTACACAGAGCTTTATTTTACATCGCTGCTGGAGCGTTGTGTGGTCACCCCAAATGCAGGAGAATAAAAACATTTCACTTTTCAACATGCAACATGTTTGTATTTATGTATATAATTAGTGAATTATATAGGTGGATATAATGAAAGCCCATTCAGAAGTGTCATCCACAAATAACAATATCACAAGCTACTGAGAATATTATGACATGTTGCTGAACAGTACATATAATCATTTATGCAGGCTGCATTGAATTCTCTTGCTTGTTTGATTAACCTGACTGCAGTTCCTTTTATTTGTTATTTTGTGTGTTCCAATGTATACTGAAAGTTTGTTTTTTAAGGGTTAAAAACAAGTTATCCATGCTGATAACAGGAAGTACTGGTTGGGACATTTTTTTCTGGTTGTGATTTAAAAAAAACTTCTTAGCTGCAAAAGTACAAGAGACTTGAGATTTTTGGGGTTTTTTTTTTTTGAGGCTTTCAGAGTTTATAGCAGCTAAATTCAATAGTTTTAGAAAATTCAAATCACAGTGCTTCATTTAGGGTAAAATATGTGCCTGTGTGGAGGGCCAGACCAAGGCCTATGCATCATTTTTCCCACTTAAAGCCTTCAAAATGGGATTTAAGTGATGAGTCGATCTTGTGCTGGAACAAATTTCACACATGCGGAAAACATTACTGAAAGGTCTGCATTTAACAATTCTATCGATGTTTTTCAGCCTTTTTCCTCCCAGTGATATTCAAATGTTGTTCTTTTTTCTTTTCTCTTCTAAACAGGAAGTGTGACATGGTGCGAATCTGTGTCTAGCTATCTATGGAAATCTCACTAATAGAAATTTAAAAAAATGAAAGAAGTTCGACTGGTCTTCTGTATGGAGGAATTGACAAGGTATGCATGACAATCACACTGCAGATGAATTTCTTGCAATTGCATAGACATTCATAGTGGATAATTTCCAGCAATCAAGTGCAAAAACGATTTTGGCAGCATCTCAAAAACCTCTGAACTTTTGCTTCAGTCTTATTCATCAAGGCAGTCATATTTTGGCTGATTGCCAAAGTGGGCATCCATATATATCTTTAAATTAATGATCATTTTAAAGTATTAATTTTCTGGTTTTATAGGTAATAATGGCAGTTGTGTAGACCAAAAAGACAACACCTCATCACATTCATCACTGAGGCTGCAAAATAATCATATTGTGAGTTCAATTAAATCAGTGTGATTGTGTTGTATTTTGACAGACTCTCTCCAGTGAATATTATTTCTTTCTCTCATTTGTATTCTTTACAAACAGGCATGCTTCTAAGACCTCTTGCTATAAAATGTTCTGCATTGTTTAATAAGGAGTACTGTGATCCTGCAAATTTGCCATCTTAGGAGCACAAAACAGCATTTCTAACAAGATGTATCTCTCAAATTAATAACAATAATATGAATATGTTGCATTTACATTGTCGCTTCTGAAGCTCTCAAGGGGCTTTACAAACATTAGAGTGAAAACAGACCTTAGGCAAAGAGGAGCTAACACAAGGCTATGCACCACTGAAGTTCTACTTAAGCTTTGAGGGGTTAAGTGGGACTTCAGTGCTGCATAGGCCTTGTTTTGGCCATCTGCACAATAGTGAATTTTAACCCATTAATAAATTAAACCTCATAACACCTCTGTGAGGTAGGGAAGTAGCTATCCCCATTTAACGAATGGTAAAAATGAGGCCCAGGATGGTTAAGTAACTAGCTCTAAGTATGCAGGAAGTACATAACAGAGCCAGGAAGGGAACTCATATTTCCTGACCCACTATCCAGTCCTTTAGACAGAAGACCATTCTTACCATCCTGCTTTAGTGACTGTTTCACTGCACTTAGTGAGGTCTTCATTCCATCATAGATGGAATGTGCATATTATCAGCTCTCCATTCTCCTGTACATAGCATTAACAGCAAAAAGACATAATACTCTCAGCAAGTGTGAAGCCTGGATCACACTTCTCCAACAAGAAAAACTTAAGATATACAATGCAAAAGAGCACCATAAACAGCGTCTTGATAAATTGAGCAACTTAACCCTAAAATGTCGGTAGAAATGTCATTTAATATGATCTCTCTCTCACTGCATAATGTGATGGGGAAACTACATAAATCTTTTCCCAGTGTATCCTTCTGTAAATACAAGAACTGCCGGTAATGAATTATTGTAGGCTTTGCTTTTGTATGCCTGCTGTATCTTTCTTTTGATTCTCCTTACAAAATTCAGGTAATATATTGCTGCTTTCATTCAAAAAACAAAGTAGAAACTATCTTCTCAAATGAAAGGAAATGTTCTGTTTCTACTGGAAAATATCTTTTTACTATATATTAAATAACTACTGCTGTTTTTTAAAAGCCTCACTCATCAAACAGATTGCAGTATATAGCAATAAATTGTAGATAATTCCTCTTCCCTATACTCAGGGCTGTTTCTTTCTCCGCCAGTTGTGCAAATAGTGTTCCTAGGGGTTTTGAGGTCATGCTAGCAGAGGACATTTTATTTTCAATATAGGGAGATAGATGGAACTTCATTTTAAGACAAAGCTAATGATAAATAGTAACGTATGAAACCAAGTGTTAATGCAGTACTGCCCAGGAATGAATGTGCATATTAAATTTTGATGCAACGCTGCCATTAGAATTTCAATAAATGTTGACTTAGTGACTTCATGGAGTGGGAATAACAAGCTGAATATCATGATTTGTTTACAGAAATAGCTGTTGTTTGTTGATCAGAAGATATTTGGAGACATTATGCTGAACCTCAGACATTCATGAGGGATGAATTTACGCTGAAAGAATAGTTTGAGTATAGACTTGTTATGCCAGTATTAACGTCTCAAAGCCAGGATCTGAATTTCATCAGTAAGCGGCTTGTGGCTATCAATGAATAGCTCCTGAATTTCAGTGAGGGGATGAAACCCCCCTTCTGTCTTGAAGACTCAGATTTGTATTTCTCTATTTACTTGATCACTTACATACCTAAAAGTGAAACAAACACATTGGGGCAGATGCATGGCAAAGGACCATTAGGCCCAGTTGAAGAAGGGAGCACAAAGGGGCCCTTTGCACTCCCCCAATCCTAAAGCCAACCTTCCAAGCGCAGTCTAGAGCAAACTGACACTGCTGTAGGAGTCCTACTCCTATGAATCTATCTGGGCCCTCAGGATCAGGGCTCCTCTCCTATAGAGCCTAAGGGGTGTATAGAATTGCAGCTCCCTACCTGTAAAATTGAGGAGCAGGGCAAAATTTGGATGGCAGGAGTTTGCACACTTATTTTAGTGCCTAAAACTGGCCCTAAGACTTATACATGGTCATGAAGGAAATCTGTGGTAGAGCTGGTCTCGTGACCGCAGGTGTCTGCAATAACCATAAAAACCATCCTTCCTTCTTTCTTCCTTACTTACCATGACCTGAGCCATAGGCAGCTCGCAGTTGCCTACCTGTAAGTCCCTTCTCCTGCCACCATCTGTAGTAAATTGGAGCTCTCTCCATAGGTACAGAAGGCTCATCAGAGCTCTGGCAAAACCCAAACAGGATTGTGTCTGATGAAAAAAGCCTACGATGGATTGCAAGGGGCTGGGATGGTCTTGGTGATCCTCCTAATGCTCAAAGGGGAAGAAGGCGGCTCAATAAGCGAAAAGCTTGGGGTGGGTTGGTGATGAGGCTTCTAAGCCTTATTAAAGATTCTTCCCTTCTGCTGATCTCAGCAGGTCCTCAGGAAGGGGGATGATGCCCCTCTGGCCTTTCTGCCATGAGCCACCTTTTCTCTCAAGTTCTATCCCACACCCCATGCAGATCTCATAAGGTCTGCAGGAGTCAGGATCCCTTCCTATATTCCTCAGGAAGTCTTCAGAGAATGGGGTTCAAAAAAGAACTAGATAAGTTCATGGAGGATAGGTCCATCAATGGCTATTAGCCAGAATGGGCAGGGATGGCGTCCCTTGCATCTTTGTGCCAGAAGCTGGGAATGGGCAACGGGAAGGATCACTTGATGATTATCTGTTCTGTTCATTCCCTCTGGGGCACCTGGCATTGTCCACTGTCCAAAGACAAGGATACTGGGCTAGATGGACCTTTGGTCTGACCTAGTGTGGCCTTTCTTATGTTCCTATGGGGAATATATAAGCACAGATGGCTCGGGGTGGGAGAGGAAGAGAAAATCAGGGACATTTCCCATCATGCTTGGAATCTCTTTGTGAGACTTTTGAGGTTAAAAAAAAATTACGGCTGTCAAACCTTAAAAAATAATTGCAATTAATAGCAAGATTAAAAACAATTGTAATATTTAAGATTAATTGCAGTTTTAATTGCACTGTTAAACAATAATAGAATACCGATTTAAATATTTTTGGATGTTTTTCTACATTTTCAAATATATTGATTTAAATTACAAAATATAATACAAAGTATACAGTTCTCACTATATATTGTCATTTTATTTAGAAATATTTGCACTGTAAGAAAAGGTTTTAAAAATAGTATTTTTCAATTCACCTCATACAAGTACTGTAGTGCAATCTCTTTATAGTGAAAGTACAACTTACAAATGTTGATTTATTATTTTTTTACATAACTGCACTCAAAAACAAAACAATGTAAAACTTTAGTGCCTACAAGTCAAAGCATGGAGAGGCATATGAATGTGTAGCATATCTGGTACGTAAATACCTTGCAACACCAGCTACAACAGGGCTATGTGAATGCCTGTTCTCACTTTTAGGTGACATTGTAAATAAGAAGTGGGCAGCATTATCTCCCATAAATGGAAACAAACTTGTTTGTCTTAGCAATTGGCTGAATAAGAAATAAGACCAAGTGGACTTGTAGGCTCTAAAGTTTTACAGTGTTTTGTTTTTGAGTGCACTATGTAAAAAAAAAATTCACTTCAAATTTACCATAAAATTTTCCCCTCAACCTTAAATATAAACTACCAGTTTTGAGAGAAAATATAACTTTTGTTGTGGATTTTAGAGAGGAGCCAAAATGAATTTTATGATGGAAACTCAGCTGCAACTTCAGCTATGTAGTAGCTACTGTCACTCCGTAATACAAGGGGAAGGCAAGCTGAAATGCAGCACACAGATGAGCTGATTCTCTACCACATATCCTATGAGAGAGGACCAAATCCTGAAGTCCTTTGTCAGGCAGTATGCCCATTAAAGTCAACGTGCATTCTGTTTGAATAAGGAATTCAGGATTTGGTCCTGATTGAATTACGTAGATTCAGAAATACTCATAATTTTCTGGGGAATATGCAAGAATCCTCTGGGTTCAGGTCCATTTTTTTACCCCAAAAGCCAGTACATCACTTTTTTTTAATAACAAGGTCATATAAAGGGGGACCCCATGTTATTACTTGTACTACATAGACCTGAGGCTGGTAGCTTATGAACCCTGGATTGCATGAGATAAAGGAATATTGGACTAGAAAACTGAAAGCACAAAAAGTTATAAGATTTCACTGTGGCTTTCTGTTCTGACTGCATGTATTACGGAAAAGGCCACAGGTGGCAGCTTTGATAGGGCTTCCAGATTATTGAGCTCCATGTGAAAGGTGACCTTGTGGTTTGATGGGTTGGCTTTGCATGACTAAGTTGCTATTAGGCAGACCACTAATGCTCCTCCACAGTGCTATTGCAACACCTTTATTGGGAATGTTAAATGATGTGGTATGCACCACAGAGACCACTGTCCAGAGGAAAGTGTTGTGAGAGAGTGAGAGGGGGTTAACCACAAAATATTTACCATTCTAGTGTGTGCTGAAGAAAAATGTAGTTGAAAACAGGATTTTCCTTTATCGCTCTTTGTGCATTGTGGTTTTACACAAGTTGCAGCAGAGGTTCTTTAAAGTCCTGATTCGCTAAAGCAGATGGCGAACAATAATTAACCGATTCCTTCCCTGTGCTCGTTCATGAATAAAGGCCGAGTCTAGCCTCTCATTCAAAGTCAATGTAGCTTAGTAAGAGGGGTGGCTCCAGGCCCCAGCACTCCAAGCACGTGCTTGGGGCGGCATGCCGCATGGGGCGCTCTGCCGGTCGCCAGGAGGGCAGCAGGCAGGTTGCCTTCGGCGGCATGCCTGTGGAGGATCCGCTGGTCCTGCGGCTTCAGTGGACCTCCCAGGGAGGTCACCCGGAGCCGCGGGACCAGCGGACCCTCTGCAGGCACGCCTGCGGGAGGTCCACCGAAGCCAAGGGACTGGCGAGCGGCAGAGCGCCCCCCGCTGTATGACTCCGTGCTTGGGGCGGTGAAATGTCTAGAGCCGCCCCTGCTTAGTAATAACCAGATATAGGCCTGAACAACAAAATTCTCATCTGAATCCAAACTTCCCAGAGTTTTGGAGTGTTCAGATCTGGGTGTATTTGTTCACACCCATTTCTAATATTAATATTAATCGAGATGGATGAAACAAAAATGCATGATACTAATATTTGATGGCTATTCAGAATACCATTTAAGATTCATGTATTGTAAATGAAATACTGATGATTATGACATTTAAACCTTAGCTCTTGTGCTTTTATAAGCCCTTCCTGTACAAATTTGAGGTCCTTGTAGACTGCTGCTTAGAATTAATCTCATTTTATGGACATTCAGGCTTTCTTGACATGAGGTTTGAATGACTGCCTTTCTTCAGTATTAGGTATTTTAGACTTATAGCATCAGGAGCTAAGGTAAAGCAAAACACATTTGCTATGCATTCACATTTCCAAGGCTGTTTTTATGTTATTTTAAGTACTTAAAGGCAGTGAAGTTTACTATGGACTAGCTTTCAAAGTAAAAAATAAATAAACAGCTTTCATGGCTAATTGATAATCTGGAAAAAATATATAATACACAACCATCAATACAATCATAATAATTGGGAATAAAATGGGTATGTCTTATTTTTGGTCTTTATGGGCCAATGAAAGATCAGTAGTGGAAAACCTGCTTCAAAGCAGATTGGAATGAATAATATTGCACTTCAGTAGATGTTAATTCCATTATCAGTCAAAAGAGCTAGGGATTTATACTGGAAATATTTACCTCACAGGTCTTTCTTGTGAATTGTATCTGCATGGATAATACTCTGCGTGAAATCGTGGCCCCATTGAAGTCAATGGCAAAACTCTTATTGACTTCAGTAGGGAAGGATTTCACTTTATATATTGAAACAGAGACCATCTCAGGGTTCTCAAAACCAAAATAACATCACTGACATTTTAAAAGTTGTGGGGGGGGTTAATTTTTGTGAAGCACTGTTGCAGGACCACGTACTTGTTTTTAACAATCCAGGCAAAGTCATCTTAATGATAAAAAGATATTGGAAAATATCATATTTATACTTTCACTATTTGGTCCTGTGTTTGTGCGTGGACAGGGGTGTTTGTATTTAATTGAGCTGATCAAGAAAGAGAAGGAAATTTTGAAAGAATAATCAATTTTAAAATGTCAACATTTTGAGAAAGGTTAGCCTGCTCTAATATTTCCTATGCACATATTATGTAGACATGTGCACGTAATATATTATGTATGACTAGATATGTAGCAATTTTTATAGCCAATTGTAATAAAACATTTAAAAAGCTAGAATATAATGTTAAAGCACTCGTTCATTCAGTGATGAGGGATTTTTAAAAATTATTTATGGTTAACTTTTTAAAATCTCATTCGAGAGGTAGCAACACTGCCTGCGTATTTATATCACAATGAAATTTTGGGGGTGGAGGGAGTTTTAGCTTTTCTGCCTTTCGTCTGCCCTGTCTGTCTTAATTTAACATATGGCATGTACCAAGCCTGTAATTATAAATGTGAAAAAGGGCAGGCTTATTTGTGTGCACACAGTTGACACAGGAGTCAGTGAGGCCCTTAAACTTGAATGTGTCACTTATGAAACCATAGTCTTACCAAAGAAATCATTATGGAAACAAAATTCCCTGTTCTTACAACACAGATCAGACTGAAGGCTTGGGGCCAAGGTGCCTGATTTCAGTGAGACTACATGAGTATGAGTTTAGGGTTAGCCCCCTGTCCCTTATCTGGCCATTACTCAGGCATCATTTACCTTTACTTCGAATTTTTTGACAATTCCCCCACCCTCACACACACAAGTCTGATGCATGCATATTTGTATAGTATTGTGAATCCTCAGGGTTCAAAATTCTACATGATTTTTTTTTAAAAAAGGTTCTTTTTATTATCTTCAGTTTTTTGAGCCATTAGGATCCATGTTTTCAAGCTTTTCTCTGCAACCATGAATGTTAGAAACTTGCTTTTTTTGGGAGGTGGAGGGGACAGGACATGAAAGGGAAATTCAGATTAATCTCATGACTCCCAGAGCTGGGGCACCAAGAGGAACATATATTGTGAGATTTGTAATAAAATCATGAGAATTGCCAACATTGCATGTCTGATTCAGAAACACTATATTTGATGGAACATTTACATTCTTGCATGTGAATCCAGTACATGGCATACAATATGGTTAACAGCAGCTTTTGTGTGTGATGGCACAGGTTCCCATACACTTCTGACAGTCTGTGCATTCATGTGATTCATGACATTTTGCCACATCTGCTCTTCAAACAGATTTCATATCAAAGCAGCATTTCATCTATGTGGAACACTGATACATTTTATGTATAATTGCTTCTCATCTGCTTGTCTGATTATTTCGTGACACCTAGTGGACAATTTGGTAGTAGTGCTGGCTGCTTTGTCTCAGTTGTTGAAGACTGTTGATAATTGTTCTTTTCTGGAAACTGAGTTCATACAAACTTCTCTATCTTTTTTTTGCCCACTGAGTACATCTTGACGTATATTCAGCTATACTGTACATGGTAGTTACCATGTGGATAAATAAATGCCTGATTCCACATTTGGAAAAAAACAGTCAATCCCAGAATAGTTTAGAGGATTAAGTGTTTTAATTATCCACAGTATTATGTGGTCAAGATCCATAACTATGTAACGTGTGATTGACTGTCTTCTTGACAAATGCATCTTGAATGGCTATTATGTTACAGATTTGCTTTCTACTATATCCCGTAATTTAAAATCAACTAAACTACATTACTATGCATTGGCAATCTTTTCAGCCATTCAGGATGTATTTCAGTTGTATTATTCATGGAACTACATTTTTATGCCATTCTTTAAGTATGGAATGGAAAAAGAAGAAAAGTTGCCCAAAACAATTTAACTTATTCTCCATAAAAATATAGATGGCTGTAACCTGAGTACTTAGATTAGAAAAAGATATTTATAACTGTGATTCTATAAAGTCATTAAGGGGAAGGGGAATATTTGTTCATTTATCATTCTTAAAGATTAAAATTTGGTGAATCATTAAAATATTCTCCTAGAAAGTATTTCAATGTATGTACATCAAGGGGGAAAAAAGTAGGGAAATGCCTTACCAAAGCATGACCTACTTTCATATTGTACAGGAGAAAGAACATTTCACATTGTATGGGAGGAAGTATATTTTAATTTACATCTATCATGGATTTTTTTCACCTGACGCTTATTTCAGAATCATTTTTCCTACAGGAATATGTCCAAATACTTCCAGTACATGGGCCAGAATCACTGTGCTACTTTACTGTCTCACTTTTATATTGACTGAGGGGAAATAACTTGAATTAGAATTAACTTTAAGCACTGTTTTTTGTTGATACTCCAGGTACTGCAGGTGAAGTGCCATAAGCATGCATGGTGATATACAGTAGGTAAACTGCACCAAATTACTGATGAGTTCTTCCCCAAAAGTTCTTATCTTCTGAAGGCAAGGATAGATATACACAATACACTGCAGAACAAATTGACACAGTGCCGGATAGCTGGCTAGGTGCGTTTTCAGTAGTTTTTTGAAAGATATGCGAACTTTGGGTATATAACTGGGTGGTAGCAAAGTTATCTAATCTGAAATAAAAATGAGTAGCTATGTTATGGTGTTGTGGCAAATATTTTGAGAAAGTCAACATTTTTCACATTTAGGGGGTTTTATAGGAAAACACTCACAAGACATGAAGAAACTGGTCTGAGAGACCATTTAATGTTTCTACAAGCAAATAGATTTTAGTTTTCCATTTACCACTCTCAGAGAAACTCTGTTTCTGAAAAAGATTTTATATTTCCACTCTAAAAGACTGACTCCAAAATACTAAAACATAATAGCTAACTACGTCTTTAGTACAGACTGATATAATGTTCTTTTTTGTGCTCTTCTTATCCGAGCATCATAACAGTTCCCTTGTGACTTTCACTTATGTAAAATTAGAGCCTTCAGCAACAGCATCATGAATAATTGACACAAAGAATCTAACACACCATTGAACACTGGCAAAGATCTGCTTACTCTCTATCACCTGAAGCTGTGGTTTAACTCTGTTAATGAATGTTTAACTACTAAAAGCTTTATTCTCAATATAAAGACTTACACTTGAATAAGTCCATTTAGAGCCCTAGTCACCTGAGAAAACAAAAAGTTACAGAAAGAGAGTTGAAAACAGACACAGTTTTGTGACTGAGGATCTGAGTACTTTACTTCTAGTTCATAAAGAGTGCCCGTTGTGCAAATGAGCTGAATACCAGTATCATGATCTGGATAGATCATCCAGAAGTGTTCTGAGAGCCCCATGTAGTAAACACCTTCTCCCCCAGAGGTCAAGGAAGGCCCATCTTTGGTGCATCTGGCTTCATCCCACTTTGAGAACTTCCACATTGATATTAGGCCTGCTTCCTTTACTGATTTTTAAAACTTTCCTACAGATCTAGGACACATTTCTGCTCACATTGTGTAGTCCCATATGCCACAAGTAATCTTATTGGCTTCACAAGACTATGTGGGAAATAAAGTACTACCACAGATGACTGAGAGTAACCATTGGGTCCTTATAATGTACAGTACATTATTATGTTGTATCCCCTAACTTTTATCATCTTCTGTGTCTAGGTCTGGTTGCATGTTGGTGTGGGTATATCAACAGGTTGTACAGAATATATACAAGTCATATACTGCTGATTACTTTTTCTTTGTTGTATTCAAAGTCTGAAGTGCACTAAATAACAGATTGCAGCAGAGATAAAATAATCATGACCAAAGCACAAACATCTTTTTTTAATCATAACACAATTCGAGCCATTATCTGAGTGTAACACCATGGTTACAAAGCTCTTACTGTACATATAGATCATCTGCTGATAACCAAACACAAACAATAACTAATCACATAAAAAGAAAAAAAAACAGGGGATCCAATTTAACAATAACGTTCCTGGTAAATTAACTGATGTCATCCTTGAGCTATCCAAGAAAAACATTTAAGGCCAAATTAAGGCTGCAACAGGCACTGCCACACAGATCTGGGGGAAGAGGTGCCCTGGGCAAACAGACGTGCCTGGAGGCGTAATGCCTTCAGAGGACAGGATCAGACAGTGCCTCTAGTTGCACTTGGGGAAATACTCAGCAGAGGCCTTTGCTACAACTTACAAACAGTTTAGCATATTTTCCCATCAGTGATGCTCTCCCATTGCTATCTGGTGCACAAAAGACTTCAAGAGCCATGTCACCAGACCTGTACTGCTATACCTCCTCTGAATTCCTTCTGGACTGCAGCAACACTAGTAGTCTATGCCCAGGAAAAATATGGATACCTCCTGGATGGGTGTTCTCGGGCAGAATTCGGTTGCATTCTATTTTGGTTTTTATATGACACTCATTACCATGGCACTTCTCTCCCAGCACCACATTGTTGTTTGACAGCAATAATTTGGCCCCAGTGAAGTGCTGTCTTTAAACAATTGCAATGACTGTAAATGGTATCCATTTATGGACTTTGCAAGTACTATTATTTATATTATTTTAAATGTTAGATACTTAGGGCTTGAAACAAAGCCCCTTAAGTCAATGAAGACACTCCTGTTGTCTTTAACTTTTTTTTTAATCAATCCACTAACTTACAAAACTTACACTATTGCAGAAAAAGAAAACATCATTCTGGGATGTATTAGCAGGAGTGTTCTAAGCAAGACATGAAAAGTCATTCTTCCACTCTACTCCATGCTGATTAGGTCTCAACCACAATATTGTGTCCAGTTCTGGGTGCCACATTTCAGGAAAGATGTGGACAAATTGGAGAAAGTCCAGAGGAGAGCAACAAAAATGATTAAAGGTCTAGAAAACATGATCTATGTGGGAAAAGATTGAAAAAAATGAGTTTGTTTAGTCTGGAGAAGAGAAGACTCAGAGGGCGCATGATAACAGTTTTCAAGTACATAAAAGGTTGATACAAGGAGGAGGGAGAAAAATTGTTCTCCTTAACCTCTGAGGATAGGACAACAAGCAATGGGCTTAAATTGCCGCAAGAGCAATTAGGAAGTTTTTCCTAATGTCCAACCCAACTGTCAGGGTGGTTAAACACTGGAATAAATTACCTACGGAGGTTGTGGAATCTCCATCATTGGAAGTTTTTAAGATCAGGTTAAACAAACACCTGTCTGAGATTATCTAGATAATACTCAGTCCTGCCATAAGTGCAAGGGACTGGACTAGATGACCTCTCGACGTCCCTTCCAGTCCTGTGATTCTATGAAATAACCAGAGCTGGGCAAAACTCAGCAGTTTTGGATTGCAGGGGCTTATACAAATGTTTTCTTCAGCACTGATCCATTTGAGTTTTCACACGAAAATTATGCTCTGAGTTATCAGGTTTAACAATCCCAAGAGCACAAAACAAAATTCACTCAAGGCCTCAGTAGTTCTCCCAGTTTCACAATGACACCTGACTGCTTTCTAAGGTGCTGTGAACCATAAACAGGGCCAGGCTCACTTGAACTAGGACTTTTGAGTTTGCAACAAAATTCTAAAACAGACAAATCCCACATATTGGAGGTTGTGTTGCTAATATTTCACATATGAGGATTTAAGACAATAATTTCAAGTAGGACAATTTGTGTAGGATGGGCTTCATTTCAACTGCTGTCATACAAGGCTATTATCTAGAAGGGCGTAAGTGAACCCATGCTATTTGTGCAAATGGAAGATTTGCACATGCACTGATGGAAGTATAGATTCCAGAGTTTTATGCTAAATAAATCTAATATTGGATTAGCAAGCAACTACTTAGGCTAGTCCTGTGTCACCAAACTACTTGTTTTCTCATCCTTTGTTCTCATTTGATTAGGCCCTCTGAATAGGAAAAGTGTAAGGTGAAAACTATAAGGCAAAGGGGAGAGAATTTTTCTTCCACAAACTGGAAACATTAGTGTGGCTGCATTGCTGGAAAATAATTGTAGGCTGCTCGTTGAGGTTTGGGATGCCCTTTGTCTTGCATATCCCTTAAGTGCTTAACCTGAATTTGCATATACTGGTTTATTCCACATTATTTAAAAAAAACTTTTCAAAGTGTTGGTGCATAAGTTATTTTCAGCATGAAAATTCATGTTTCCCGAAGAGAAATGTTGATAGATAAGGTGCCTACAAGTTGGTTGAGATCAGGGGATGGATTTAGAGCAACATTTGATTTTACAAAGCTGGAACACATTGACATATTAGCTACAACACATACACTGCAACATGGTATCAGGACATCACACCAGTATTATTTTAAGGTTCTCTGACTCAGTTTGACATAATCGCTCCATGTATCCCACTTCTTGTACAGGGAATGAAGAGGAGGAATTAGTTGTCCATAGTAATGGGAGTTTTGATCAAACTCAATCCATTTAGGCATTTTTTCCTAAAAGGAGGAGTTTACAAATATTTCCCAAAGCAGATCTTAAATAATTACACGGAAAGGTGGTGATTCAGAAATGTGCAACTAAGTTTTACAATTCTGTTGTGGGAGTTGCAACCTAGGAGGCACAGATTTAGACCAACAATTTACACCAACAGAGGATGTGCCCTAGGTTGTGCTGTCTTGTTTATTGGAGGGAGTAGTGCCAAGGCTATGAGTTTTGGGCTATGGCTAACATCACATACCAGACTAAAGTTTTGTCTGATTATGCTAGCAATAAATTTGGTATAGTGTGTTCTACATGGGAACTGGTCAGGATTTCAACTGTTTTTAAGTTCACGCAGAGTAGAGGAGAGCGGGATATTTTAAAGAGAAGAGGAGTTTTGTGTACTGGCTGGGGGCAAGGGGGTAAATCAGGGCTCCTGAACTTCCCAGCTCTGCAACTCACTTGCTCTGTGCACATACAGCAAGTCATTACTGCCAACATTTTCAAGAATGTCCATTGATTTTTGGGTGCCTTGATTTTTTTGGGTGCCCAACTTTACACGGAAAGTTTGATTTTCAGAGATATTGAGCACCTGCAGCTCTCAGTGACCGTACTTGAACTTGTGAGTACTCAGCTTCTCTGAAAATCAGGTCCTAAAAGTATATCAGACACCCAATATTACTGGACATTTTGGAATGTTTAGATTTTAACCTTTCTGTCCCTCTGTTGCTTCATCTGCAAAATGAGGATAATGACCCTTAGCTGTTTCAGGGAATTTTAAGATCATTTTTAATATTTGGGAAGCACTTATGAGTGGAAGGCTGCTATATAAGAATGAATCCCACCATCTTATTAACTATTATAGTTAGCTAACTAATTCTAACAAAAGAAAACATAATTGATTTGTTTTCTTAACCTCTTTAGTAACCAGAGGCCAAATTCATTCCTGAATTGGCACAATCTAACCGACCTCATTTCCATAAACTGCAGCACTGACCTCCCAAACAATCCAATTGTCTCTTTTTCTTTGTTCAGTGCAACATGTCGAAAATACCTTTGAAATATTTTTTTTATAAAAATGTTCTCATTGTCATTTTCTCTACAGATTTCTCATCTCTTCTGAATTTTGGCCTTGTCCTGATTTCTGAAAACTACCATCTGATCATCCTCATTTTCTACCATTGAGATCATAGAAACACACGAAAGCGTGAGCTCGTTCTGCTGCTGCTGCTATCGTCGTACTTGTCATGCTTGGCAGCCATGTTATATTTGGGCAGAAATCCCATCAGGACTAATGCAACAAACCAACTAAGTAAGTAAGTAGATGTAAAAATGATGCTAGAAAAACCATAAATGATAAATCCTATAAAACAAATAGCCCTTAATAAATTAAACAATTTTACTTTATAAAGATTAAAGTGTCCCGTTAAATTTTTATTAGCTGAATAATAAAAAAAGTAACATTCAAAGGAGCCATTGATCAGTCCTGATTATTCGGTGGCTTTTTTTTTTCCTTCAGAAGCTCTGGGTAGTTCTTTCTGTGAGCATGTTAATTACTGTATTGCATATTGGTTTACAACACCTAGAGCATTAGATAAGTGCCACAAATTGAAATAACTACAATAATTAAATAAAATTTAAGTGACTGCAGTTATTCCACTTTACATCAGTTGAGGATCTGGCCCAGTGTTTAAGAAAAAGTGTTATTTTGAAATATGATTGGATTGACTCTATTTTATTCAGGTTTTGAAGCACCTAACACTCTAGACACTGTACACCAATAGAACTAACAGAGATTTGTGTTAAATATTAACATTGTTATAGATTGAACTGCCTACTGAAGCCATTGGAACTATTCCAGTTTACACCAACTGAGGATCTGGCCCACTTCCTTTTTAACTGTTGAACTGCTTTAAACTTGGTATTCAACAGTTTGAAAAGCATCTTATGAGCAGAGCTGTATTTTTGGATTCATTATGCTTCTTTTGTGAAAACATAAATTAGGTCCCATTCCTACAAAGGGATTCCATTGACTTCAATGTGACTCCATATGGGAGTTAGTGACCCTGTGCAAGTTCAGGCCATTGATCAAATTACAGTATGTGAGATCATCACAGATGGTATTATTTAACTTAACATATTTCCATATTTTGACACCTTGTTGCCTTTATATTTAACACTGATATAATGTTCAGGCTTTTAGGACCAATAAAGCCTCTGTTCTTCCATACGTAAATTATTCAAAAGTTCAGAGTCACTTAGGGAACCACAGTATTTGGTTTAACTTGTACATGTTTTCTAGATAATTTCATAATTGCTCCCCTTTTCCAACTCCTTTCCACCAAATTGGTAACTGGCATTGATTCACTGTCTTGAAGTGCACACATAAAACTAACCTATTAAACAGGACCATGCAGCAATACATCTAATATCCTATATAATTATGAAAGCAAATAACACTGGTCTAGTTGATACGGGAGAGGTATGTAATGACATACTTACCTTTTGAAAAAGGTGTCAGTATGTATGCTCTTTGGGCCAGATTAACTCCTCATGTAACTCTAGTTTTATTAGTCAGAATTACACAGAGGATGATTTTGGCTCCTTAAGTTTACTAGCAAAAATAAGATTAAGTAACTGATTAATGGACTTTCTGTCCCATATGAGCAGGTGGACTGCTTCTAAAACACTGTTCTGGTACATATTAGGGCCTGATCCAAAATGCATTGACTTTAGTGGTTTTGAATCTGATCCTTAATGCCATGGGCAGCCAGACCTAGTAGTTGGAATCAGAGTCCGCAGTCATGAGTCTGCTGGGACAGGATACCGGAGGGTCAGAGGCAGCAGCCAAACTGGAGATCAGGAACTACAAGTCAGATACCAGGAGTCAAGATGAGTCAGGAAGCCAATAGATCAAGCTGAAGGAGCAGGCTGCAAAGGCACACAGAGTGCCACACATCACCTCCATATTGGTGCACATCACAAAATTAATTCCGGACATGGATGGGGAAAAATAGAGGGTACATTGATGTAGACTCTTAATAAATGTAGGACTCATGCCAGAGCAGTAAGCTGTGACCCCATCAGAAGTGATATTAGCCAGGAGGCCATGAAGACTGACTACGTTGTTTATCCAAAGCCAGGTGGTTTCCTCTGTGGACAATAAACCCATGGGGGAATGAAGTGAGACATCTTAGAAAAGCAATCTACCATTGTCAGGATGATCATGAAACCACTGGACTCCAGTAGTTCTACCATAGGGTCCAAGAAAATGGCCTCTCAGGGCTAAGATGTGGATCTACAGAGATTGGAGGAGACGACAGAGTTTCTGGTGGGGATCTTGATTCACGCACACACCTGGCAGGAAGCTCTCATGGGGCACATACAGAGCCACCAGAATAAATTGGACATTAATCATTGGGTTTTATGTCACCCAAGTATCCTGCCAGGGTGCAGTCATGACATAGTTGAAGAATCACCTCTCTTACCAGCTCTTGGAGGAACATAGATCTGGTCCCTTATGAACATGATCCTCTCCCAGGTGTTGTGTGGTTCTTGGTTGACAATGGCCAACTTGTGGGGTGGAATTCTGGAGACAGAGGCAAAGTAGATGAGCGTGAGCAGGTCCCGGAGGTGAGGAAATTATGAGACTTGAGAATGTGGGCTGGTTCTGAACTGGGCTTTTGTGGATCAGAGCCATATCTTCTGGACAAGGCATCAGTCTTGCCATATCTAGTTCCAGGGTAATAGATCAGGGTAAAGTTGAACAGTGAGAAGAATAGGGCCCACTGGAGCTGTTGTTGGTTTAGGGCCTTGACTTGGTTACTCCAGGTTCTTATAATCAGTAAACACTTTAACCAGATGATGGGACCCTTCCAAGTACTGTCGCCACTCTTTGAAGGCAGTCAGTTGCTGGGAGCTCGTCATCCAAGATCTCGTCATTTTGCTCAGCACGGTAAGCCTCCTTGAGTAGTAGTTGATAGGGTGCAGTATTTGCTCAGGTCTGTGCCTTTGGGAAAGGAAGACCCCAATCACCATACAGGAGGTGTTGGCTTCCACATCGAAAGCTTGCATCATATCTGGATGGGCCACTTCTGGTGGCAGTGGTGGATCCATGCTTCTTACACCAGATCAGTCCTTCAGGATTACTGTGGCCCAAACAAGCTGTCATGGCCAGGTTATGGGCAACCAGACCTAGGAGTCTGAGTCTGCAGTCACAAGACAGAAGCTGAATGTAAGCTGGATCAGGATACTGGCAGGTCAGAAGCAGGAGACAGACTGGAGATCAGGAACCACAAGTCAGATGTCAGGGGTTGAGCTGAGATGGTATGCCAGGAAATCAATTTGAAGGAGCAGAGTGGAGCCCAGTTGTTCAGACAACTTCCTGTTCCTGCTGCTGTCTTAAGTAGGGCCAGTGGGCCAATCAGCTTCTCCAAAGCTCTGCCAATTGGACCTCAGGGTGGAGCCTCACACTGGGACTGGGCTTTGTGAGTTCCAGGTAAGCCATTGTCAGCAGGCCACCAAATGGAGGGTTGGAGTGGGGATGCTCCCATGAATCCTGCAGGCCTGGGTTCACGACCCAGCAGTCATGACAACATCCCAGTACAGCAGAACACTTAATCCCAAGCAAGTGTTTTACTGTATTGGAGCCTAAAAACCTGATCCAAAGATACACAAGGCACTTGAAAGATTCCCATTGATTTCAGTGGAGTTTGGATGAAGTCCCCACCATAGTCAATGTTTCTTATTCATGAAAACTCCCAGTGAAGTCAGTGGGAGTTTTCTAAGTGAGGAAAGTGAATAGGCTCTTAGCCAGCAGAATTGTGTTCCTGTGTTTTCTAGTCCAAAACAATTTCGTACATACTTTAGGATGAGACATAAAACTTAATGTCCTGACCCCAAAGCATTTTCCTCAGAGTAGGAATGTTAAACTTGGTGCTCTGGTCAAATGTCATTGTGTCTACCTAATCCTTCCTACAATTTCAGTTGGATGTGATATCCTTCTTTGCCACCTATCCTAAACTGTTATGTAGTGTCCCATATGCCGTTAAACAACTGCTATTTGCCACTCCAGAAGTAGCTGCATTTCAGTGGTGAATGAAGTAATCTCTATAGATCCATTGCTTACCTCACAGGTGTTTCACGTGGCTTATTAAACCATATTTGTGAAGCACTTTTTGCTCCTCATAGGATAAGAGTGCAGTGTGTTTTTCTATTATTATACTCATTTAAAAAATATTTACAAGAAACTGGGTGAATTTGCTGTGGGTGAAGTTTGCCAGATTGACAACTCAGGTAGCCTCTCTACATCAAATCACTCCCACGTGGAAGCTTTAAAAAAGTCTTCCTCACATTGTCGTTCCATTCTGCCTCAGCCCTGTTCTGAAGGGACCACTTAGGGGAAGATAGCAGTAGGGTGACGAGATGTCCCGATTTTATAGGAACAGTCCCGATTTTTGAATCTTTTTCTTATATAGGCTCCTATTACCCCCCACCCCTTGTCCCGATTTTTCACACTTGCTGTCTGGTCACCCAAGATAGCAGTTTAGTGTCTCATCTAGGTCCTGATCCAAAGCCAGTGGGAAACCTTCAACTGACTTCAACAAGCACTGGATCAGACCCTCAGTCCTTTGCCTCTCTGCCAAAATTGCCAATAAAGGATTTGAATTGGTGCCATGTGTGATGGCAACTAAATACACACGTAACACACATTGAATCTATTTCCCCATGTTAAGTATCCTCACACCTTCATGTCAAACTGTCTGAAATGGGCCATCTTGATTATCACTACAAAAGTTTTTTTTTTCCTTTTGATAATAGCTCATCTTAATTAATTAGCCTCTTAGAGTTGCTAGGTCAACTACCACCTTTTCATGTTCTCTGTATGTGTATATATTTCTCCTTACTATATGTTCCATTCTATGCATCCGATGAAGTGGGCTGTAGCCCACGATAGCTTATGCTCAAATAAATTTGTTAGTCTCTAAGCTGCCACATGTCCTCCTGTTCTTTTTGTAAATAGCCGTTAAGCATTGGATAGAGACCACTGAGTCATTTTACAGAAGCCAGTGAACAGACTTTGGATGTTGACTAATGTTGGGAACCATTGATATGGCCAGCATTCAAACCAGCAACCTACATGTGGAAATGTCCTTATCACCAAGCTCTTGAGCCATCAAGTTCCTATATTTATATATTCCAGGCTTCTTAAGGTGCACACTTGTGGTATTTACCTTCCTCTTAGAGGCCTTGTGAAGCTTCCCAGTTGTAAATCATATAGAGGTCTTCAGATGGAAGATGCTTTATAATTACAAAAGGCCGTTTCTGTTTTTCCCAGTCTGTTCATTATTAAAGCATTGAATTATAGAAAAAAACCTACTTTAAAACTGTCATCTTTCCTGTTACATCACAGCAGTAACTATGCTGGCTGAGTAGCTTTTTTAAATTGACCGAGATATTTATTCACATTGGTTCACATGCCAATGTCATTTTTCCTAGTTTGAAACAGTTGTTGAACTGGAAATGTAGCTCTTGCCAAACAGTTATTTTATATGCATGTTTCCCTGATACAGAGACAATAAATATGCATTTTTGTGGTCCTAAATATTGTAAAGATTATCCTCTTTTGGTGGGTTAGCCAATTCACATAAGTTCATGAGCAGCTTGTAAGAGCAGAACAATAATCATTTTAAATTTTTGAATAAAGGTTTTGCACATTTATGCACATTTTTAAGTTTCATCTTTTTGTCTGCCTATGAATGCTTTGAACTGTTAATAACTGTAACATAATAAATCTTTAAAGCACTTTGTCTTTTTAAAGCACTTTACAAACAATCATCACAACACCCCTGTAAAATAGTTAAGTAATGTATTATTTCCCCCATTTTACAGGTAGGGAAACTGAATCATAAATCAGTCCCCCCTGTCCTCCCTTCCATAATGAATTCACGCAGGAAAGCACAATGTTAGGGCAATATTGTATCTAACTACTACAAAGAGGAGCGGTTTTGCAGAGTTATGTGTAATTACATCTGCTAGACAATAAACTGAACATGAGTATGGACTGTCAAAACATTCAGAGTTTTGATATTTTTCTATTAAAAAAAAGGAACATATCAAATTTTTGTGACCATTGTCATGAAACATTTTGTTTTGTTTTCCAAACGACTTACAAGTTCAACAGAGGAAAAAAATACATACATGCAGTCTCATCATAAAAAGGGTCTGGAGCTGCAAAATATCAAGCTGGGTCCAAACTTTCCCCAAATTTAGCAATGCTTAGATATGGGGTTTCCATTCAGCCTATTATAGTCACAGGGATCAGCCTCAAAGGTTGGATCTGAAGCTGAAGCTTTGCAGACCTGGGAGTTTACTCCACTACTTTGAAGTGAATATACCTTTGTTTAATGCCAGATTGTTTGGTCCACAGCACTGCTTTAAGCAGGGCAGCCAGCTCAAAGGATTGCCATGTCTAAAAGTGACATGGTTTTTAACTTTCATTCTTTATGGTGTAAGACAAATTCCCATATAGCTCTTTAAAATAATTCATACAATCAGCTTTTCTCTATCTCTGTAATAGTACTTTATGTTTAAGTGTGGGATTTAGATTCTGAAAGCACTTCACATGAGGCGGGTGAGCATAATACACATACATGCAGCACCGCTGAAGTGCAGCTACCTCTGGGTGGAAGGATGATGAACAGCCTGTGCAAAATGCACAACCATGGGGAGCAGAGTTTTAGGGAAAGTGCTATGGGTTCTTTGATTGCCATACAGATAAGAAAATATCACTGATTTAAACACATCACCTGAAAGCTAGATGTATGCTAAACTGCCTGGAGCACAACTTACCTTAGGAAGACTGAATGGTTGAGTTGGCCTTTCCAAAATTTGAACCTGCAGTTCCAAGGGATTTAAGTATTTAAAAAGCAATGCTAAGCCATAATGCTTTCAGTCTCAGAGTTTTCCAGTTACTTTTCTGCAGTTGGCTTCAGTGCATCCTCTGCCACCACTGTACACAAATCTACAGTAATACAACACTGAAATATATAATGCTACTGCTTCTATATAGTGTACATGTCATGTTTTATTTAATTTCCTTTTTCTGGTCAGTTACAATATTAATATTATAGCAATCTCTTTAATTATCTAAAAGAATAACAAAAAAATAAATATTTGTGTATTTAGTACAATATGTGAACTCTGTGGTTATAAAATAGCTCCTCCTGTCTAGTTGTCAGAATATGGAGAATTGCATTGTCAACACTTCATGCAACAAATATGCACAGTGTGCAACTCATAGTATTCAGCTGCCTTTTTTCATACATGGTGTCAGTCTCCGACAGTGAAATAGTCTTTAAAGTTGATGACATAACATTGGCTTTTCTAGATCAACACATTGTCTGATTTGGTTAGAAATCTGCATTTAGTTTCCTTTCTGTGGCTCTTTAGAAAGCATATTTGTCTCTTGAAGGTGATGTAGCTGATGACTCAGGTTGTCCCTGCAGTGCTATGTTACAAATCACCTATTTATTGTCTGGCTATACCAAAAGAAGGACAGGAGACACTTGATATGGATTTTAATCAGGCCGCAACTTTATTATATAGATGTCTGGGACTACCCAGCAGATAAAGTGTACAGTGCAGGCAAATCCATGTTTATTCAAATCATTACCCGGAGCTTCCACCAGCCCCCCTTCATTTTCCTTCTAGGTCCCCCAGCCAACCCATGGCTTGGACCTTACCATCCAACCACCTCGTAGGAGGGTTAAGAACGGGGGGAGTTGGCTCCCTGCCATACCAATCATAGGAGTCCCACAATCGTTCTGTTCCTTTATTCTGCACCTCCTTTTAAGTCATTTACCAGGCCATTTATCTGGTCACTGGATGCCTTCCCTATTGGACTTGCACTGGACATCCACCCCACCCTTACAAAATAAGTTGCAACATCTGACCTACCACCTTGTCTTCTTACGAGAAAAGGACCTCCCTGACACCCGCTGTGGGGAAGATGAAAAAACCTCACTCCACCGAAGCCAATCTGGTGGCGAGGGAAAAAATCGCTTCCCAGCCCTCCTAAAAAGGAGTGATTAGCACAGTGCCCACAGCAGGTCCAACCCAATATTCGCCACTTCTAGGGGAGGGAAGGTGGGTGCTTCCTTGCCTGCTACGTGGAGAAAGAGCTTCCAACACCCAGGGCTTGCTCCTTTATAGCCTTCTGACCTCACATTCCCAGGGAGTGAGTCAGTGCTGCAAAGCTGACCACAGCTCACCTTTTGCTGCAGTTTCTGACCTTCCTCCAACCCACCATAAAGCACTGCTGCCTTCCCTCGGCAAGCCCAGACAACGTTTCCCTGGCTTCAGATGTGGTGCGGTCATTATTGAAGTAAGTACACCTTTTTTGCACTGCACTCTGGCTCTTGTCTATCTCTTTTAAAGTGGGGCTATCCCTTGAGCTATCATTGGCATAATATTGGGTGAAGAGTGATTGCTATGCATGATTCTCTATGAGAAGATGCACATTTATTGTTATGAGATTTCTCTGTCTTTCTGTGTGCTCCTTCTCCTCCTACTCCTTTCAATATGCAGTGAAGTGAAGTTGATGAGTATGTGTCTGGGGGTTTTTTTAGGTCCCAATATTAATTATGCTGGAAGCAGAAGACCCTTTTGATTATCCCCAAGAAAACCTAGTGTGGATGAGTGCCTATGGGATGAGACCAGGTTTATATTGAAATACACCTTTGGGTTTCTCTGATTGTAGTTTATTATGTGATCGTCCATTGTTTTCCATAATTTATTGTCTAATAAAAATTACCTTGGAGACATTAAAGGTAATTAAATTAGGATATATTTTTAAAAGGTTTGCTTATTTATTAAGGCAGTGTTTATACTAGAATTCGGATTGGTATCGCAGTTATTTCTACCACTCCCAGGTTTTACTGAATGAGAGGTGTTGTGTTCAGTAGGACCAGATGGTGGAGGGAATTAACAGCTGCCTCAAACTCTACCATAGGTGTGAGATTAGGAATAAATTATACTATGGTGGCAATTATCCTAGTCACAGTAACCAAAGCATATGTAATACAGGGGGAATGTTTAGTTTGGCCATTGATTCAGAGCATGTTACTATCCTTTGGAGGGTAGCGTATTTGTTTAAGCGAGCCATAAAATTTCCTAATAGCCTTGACAAATTCTTAGTTCAGTCTTATGGATTTATCCATTCAGTGCTTGTGAAAGTAAATTAGGGAAACTCATCTGTTGCCTATTAAGATTGGTAAGGATTATCAAGGTGCATTATAAAACAAGCTCACTAAACCGGCATCAGCATTCTAGGTATTAGTGATGATGCCTTTTGAAAGTGGAAAAATTGGCTTTGGTAGATGTAGTTGTGTCAGACCTGGACATACAAAAGTGGCATTTATTAACAGTGAATGCAGTGTATCCTGTTTCCTCATGCCTCTGACATCACTTTAAGGATTGCACATCCATTAAATGTGTTTCAGATATCACACTGCATCTAGTTAAGCAAAATGACTAATAGATAGAAATTCTATTTCAAATTCCAAACCATTAACATTTTTCTCTAGAATTTTTTGTCTTCTAGGTCATCAACATGCAGTTCAACTATCTGGGAAGACTACTGACGTTTCAGCTGATCAGTCTGACTGTCCTTTGGGGTGAGGTAGTAGGTTGTATAGTTTTAGGGTTATACCCTGCCTGTCAGATAACTATACAATCTACTGTCTTTCCTGAAGTGGCTGTAATATCAACGCTGGATGTGTCTTCAAAACATAAAACAAAAATACTCTAAGTGGGTTGGTCCCTGGCTTCTTCCTCTCATGTGCAGTTTTGCAGCTGGATTCAAATAGAATACAAAATCTAGCTTTAGTTAGTCTGTGCCGTAGAAGTTTTTCATGAGGTACTTTAACAAGTACTGGAATTCTGTATTAGAAAATCTGTCATCAGTTTAAAATATTATAGATGATTGATGTCAGGCTCTTTTTTCAGTTGTGGTATGGATTGTAGGACATTCTACTTATCTATTAGCAATACATTTGTGGAATTAATCATATTAAGTTTTAACCTTTGGAGACTGAACTATTGAAACCCTGGATGTAATAGGTCTCATAGGGCTATGGTTGAAGCACATTGTCTGGATGGTTATGGGAGTTTGAACTCCTGCTGCCTGTATGGTACCTATCTATAGATAAATAGGGATGTTCATTTCTATGAATGTCACCTCAGCACCTTTCCCCAACACTGAACACACTGAAATTATTGTTAAAGTTCATAGATTGCAAAATATGAAAATACTTTTACTTCAGCTAGTAGCGTTTGCTTACCAGAGTTTGATATTGGAATGAGCGCCGCATGAGCAGAGCCTGCACCTGTATGGAGCTCACTGCAGGATGGAGGCCGAAGGTTGCAGACATGGTATCAGAAGAGCAACCGGCCATTCAGTCACAGTTACCAGAGTATCTTGTCTAAAGAATGTTCTCTTTTGTGATCTGTTAAGAGGATTCTGTTTTAGAAAAGACATTTTAATTGGCTATTTTAAAATATTAGCCTCTTAATACCGAAAGTTGGGTTGTACTGCCATCCCCAGCATCAGAGAATTTAGTAAGAATCTGCAGTTGAACTCTTACTGCTATTAGACTAGCATTCATACAGGGATCCAATGTCTGTAATTCATATTAAAAACCAATTGAATTTTCACTATTTTCAGTGAGTTCCTGGGAGTATGTATGACAGAGTGCAGAGTTATACATGATCTCCAGTGAACAGCAGGTTAACCTCAGCTCAGCATCCCTTCCCCTAGCATAAGTGCTCAGGGGAACGGCCATCAGAGTAGCCACTTGGAAGACAGATTCTCCGTTGCCATGCGCCATGTGCAGTCATTTACATCCAGTGCAAAAGTGCATGTAATATGTTACCATTGGAGCATGGTGGCAGTTTGCACCCACTTTGCACAAGTGGCAGTGGCAATTTAAGGTGCAGGGCAGAAATGGACCCAAAGCAGAGAGCTTGCCTTTTTGGAAATTGAGTTCCACCCCAGGAGCGATGATGCTAGCATTGATTGAGTTTTTTCTGTTCGCTGATTGCTGATTTATCTTACTTTCTTGTTACAAACATTGCACTGGGAGGAAGAGTCCTTGCTGAGTGAAACCCTTATTTCTACTGAGTCATTCCACCAGTTTGCACCGGGATTGTCAGGAAGAACTGAGGAAGGACTGATGGCAAAGTTCACAAGTGTGCTATTCTTTCTATAGGTAACAAAGAAAGGATATATGGACTATTAGAGCACAAGAGATTTCTACTTGGGAATTGTGGATGCATAGGCCACTGAATTGCTAACCTTCTTCAAAAGAACTTACTGATGCTCTAGCAGGGTGAGGTAGTAGGTTGTGTGGTTTCAGGGTAGTGATTTTGCCCCAATCAGGAGATAACTATACAACCTACTGCCTTCCCTGATGAGCTGCATTACAGCGCTCCGGGGACTCTTAAGCCTTTCTAGTTCTAAGCAAAGCAACCATTTAAATATACGTCCATGACCAGCAAAGTAAGTCTAAACATAACTGTGGTATGATCCTGCCTATAGCAACTTTTTAATTTTATTAATCACATTATGCTAAATAAATAAATAACTGCCTGCAAAATTGTTTGGTTTTGAGAGTACACTTAAAGTCCCATTTATCCCAAGACATTCAATAAAATCAAGTTTTTGTTTGTTCAAAAGTTTGTCTGTCCCGGTCTCTTTAATTTCTGGTTCATTTAAATTGCATGAAATTATCATGGGAACTGATTCCAGAAGAACTGTAACCTCACATACTTGATTTGCATATATCCATGATTTTGGCATTTGAGTGCAACAAACTTTACTAGCTGCATCATGTTTAACAATATAATAATTTGCATTCCCTCCAAGAATCTCTCAGTACTTTATAAAGACTACTGAATTAAATTACACATCTGTGTCTTAAGTCAGTGTTATCTTCATTTTATAGTTAAAGAATTGTGGCACAGGTGGTAAAGGGCCTCAAATGCATTCACTAATTTTGTGCAGTTAACTACAGACTTACTTCACAGAATTTAAATGGCTGCGTAGTTAATTGGTCCCAATAAACAGCTACCTAGATATCTAAATGCCATGAATTAAACCTGAAAAATTATGGGCAGAAAATAAAAGGCCTGTTGAGAATATTTTAAGAATCAGGTTCAGAGCATCTTATTCAGGAAATCTGTGAAAGAGAAAGAATTAGAAGCCATGGTCCTTGAATCCTAGTCCTGTAATTTAAAACCATCCTTATTTTGCTGTAAAATGCTATATCAGGACATTGAATGCAGCTGGAAGAGTAAGGATAACATTAAAAAGCAAGTGTATTATTATGCACTGTTCATATACAACCAGTGCAGCGAACTTTGGTTATATAGCATTCCCCAACTACAGACTGGAATGGAAATGAAGTTTATCACAATCTTCTGTACCTTTCTCAGTCATATGCAACACAAAGGAAGACACAAACATTGAGCAAAACAAAAGTGAGGTTCAGATTTTTGGCCAGACAAGCTCTGTTATTCCCAGAGTGCAACGTAAACAACCAGCATCAGGTTAGACAACAAGATCGCACACTTTGCCACTTCCGTAGGCCGAGTACATTGCACACACCAGGTGTTCCTTGCATCCTTCCATTCCCCACCATGAGCTCCGTGGGTGCCCCCTCCCATCCCCTTCTATTTGAGGGACTCCTTGCCAACCCCACATATACCCTCCCCCAGGCCAGGGCTATGTTTGCTCCCCTCATTCCCCCCTCTCTCTCATGTCCCCCTTCCCAGGAAGGCCTGGTGCTCTCTGTCCAACCCCCCCTTCCTCCAGTACATGACAGGAACTCTGTGTCCCTCATTTTTCCCTCCCTAATTCCATTGTTCCTCCCCCCATATTCCCCCAAAGCCAGATGTTCTGTGTGCCTCAAACTCCCCCCTCTGCCAGGGATTCCTTTGTGTGTCCTCCTGCCCCGATCTTGTTTCTTTTCTTTCTGTCTGGGAGATAAGTCATTCAGGGTGCCAATATTTTACACTATATTAGAAGGAAGGGCAGAGCTGAGATGGGCATATTGTTATGCTGGGAGGTTGCCATCACGCAATTCTTTGATGTGTAGTCAATTATCACATTTCAGACAGACAGAGAAATGCCGTTGAGTGGAGTGTTAGACCTTGCTTCCCTCAGCCAATTAGATTACCAAATGAGCAGATTTTGAAAGAAATGGCAATATTATTATTTTATTATTTTGCTTTGTCAGGTTAATGCAATTCACTTTCCATCACTAACATTGGTTATTAGTGTAAGAAAATAAAGGATTATCATTAGCAATGATAGCAGTTGTTAAAAAGGGCACCTCGGTGAATGTAAGAGACCAATTATTTTTAAGGCCCTGTGATGGGTTGTCCACCCCACACAAGGAAGAGGAGGTTAAAATAGGTTAATTAACCTGATAGGCTGTATCTGGGGGAGAGCCAGGGCTTGGAAGTCTGATTGAAGATGGAGCCCAGCTGAGAAGAAACAGGTGGGGCTAGCATAAAGCCAGGAAGTTAGCAGCAGAAGGGCACTGCAGTGAGGGAGTCGGTAGCTGCGCTCTTGATGTTAGAGAAGGAAATCAACCCACCCAGGGTGAGAGTAGAAACCTCAGGGGATCCAAGTTCTGAAGGAGGGGTTTATCTAGGAGGCTGATGGAGTGAAAGCCTGAGAGAGGTGAGGTATGGTAGGATATTGCAGACCTTGGCTGCTGATTAGAGGGTCACTGAGCTGGAACCCGGCATAGAGGATGGGCCTGGATTCCCCTACCATCCACTGAGGAAGTGGCACCATCTGGGCACTGAAGGGAAAACTGCCATTTTGAATGGAGAGACATTGGAAAAGGGGGTTGGACCTGGCCAGAGGTGAAAGCTATGAAGAGAGAGCATCCCTAACTGGAGAAAGAGGCTGCAGGGCATGCGAATGAGCAATGGAAGGGGCCGTTGGACTTGGAGGGAGTTAATCCCCAGGGCATCCATGAAGAGGAGCACTGGTGGTGAGAGTACCCTGTAACCGGCTCCAATGCTGAAAACACTTAATGAGTTATGCACATGGTTAAGTGGCCGTAAAATTGTTACGTTTGCTCGCCGTAGGCTCTATCGTTTACTTCCGTAGTGGAGGCACAGCTGTCTGCCCAGCTGCTGAACCATTCCAAGCAGACTGCTGTAGGTGGACATGCAGTGACACACCCTGAAAATGCATGGCTTCAATAATCTAAGGGCAAGCCTCCAGTGCGGTTGGAGGTGTAATGTCCAGCTCAGGTTGCTTTGATTGCGCTAGCACAATTGTTTTAAAAGTGCAGCTTTAGCAGCGCAAGTGGATGGCATGAGTTAAAGTGGTCTTGGATAGGTTTGTACTCCAGTGACTAGCCCATGGTGCTGTAGCCACACTGCTATCTTTAGAGCACTCGCTTGAGCAAAGCTAGCGTGTGCTCCTCAGATTACACTTCCAGCTCCAATGTAGCCAGACCCATTGACTAAGGGCTTGCCTACACAGGGACACGCATAATTCACTTTGGAAGTGAATTAAAACTGAATCTGAGTCATTTTAGTTCTGAATAAGACCATGTCTACACTTACAAGCTTACAGTGGCCCAGCTGTAACAATTTGGATTGTTCAGATAGCAACATTAAGCTCTCCTATCTCCATAGCACTGGGCACATGAGCACGTATGCCGGCAAAACTTATGTTGCTCAAGGGAACGGGGGTGTGGGGGTTTCCCCATACCTCTGGGTGACAAAAGTTTTGCTAACATAAGCGCTAGTGTAGTGGCAGCCTGAAAGCATCCACCCAGAGTTAAAGCAGTTTAACAAATCCACTTTAAACATTAATTTGCATTAACTTTTCTGAGCATCCCCATTTAGACAAGTCCAAAGTGAAAGGAGCATCTTCCTCTAAGACTAGGTCTACTCTACTCACTTATATTGGTATAACTACACTGCTCAGGGGTGTGAAAAATGTAGTTATACTGATCAACCCCCTGTATAGACAGTGCTGTTTCAACAGGAGAGCTTCTCCTGTCAGCATAGCTACTGCCTCTCGGGGAGGTGGACTAACCTCGCCAGCAGAAGAAGTTCACTGCTTAGCAGAATAGCAGCTTCACTAAAGCCCTACAGTGGTGCAGCTGCACTGCTGTTGTGCCATACGGTAAGACAGACCCTCAGTAAATTGTGTAGTAAACACATCACTTCATTTGGAACAAATCCTGTGAGGTGCTGAGCCCCCTCAGTTTCACTTGACGTCAAATGGCATAATTCTGGACATGGTTGTAACTGATAACACTCAACACCTAACTGGATTAGACTTTTCATTATTATCTTTAAAGAATGGTAACAAATGTGGTTGATTTGAGTCCATAGAATGGGAAGCTGGGAGTTGGTGGAGGAAGGAAAAAAATCTCTGCAAGACTGAAAATTGCTGGAGATATTGGCTTCCGTTTTCTCTTTCCTTCTTGCTTTTTAAAGAGGCTCTCGCAATTTAAAACTGTTGTCACTGATGTTAGCCACACTTCAAGGGCTAAGGGAGCCACACCACAGAGTCTGTACTCCTGCTGCTGACAGTGTAATGCACAGAGTCACAGCTGTAGTGTGAACATCTTAGATTGCAATCCCAGTCACACCTTATATTATGAATATCTTAAAATGTCCTGATCATTTTCAGGACAGCTGGGTATGAAATTCCCAGGTTCATCACACACTTGGTATAGTCAAATATGGGAGAAAGGGGCAAGGAGCTGGGAACTGCTTTGCACATTCTACAACAGTCTCTTAGATCTCTTCTGTGAAGTTCTGTTAAAATCTTTTGGCTCTGTTTGGGTAAGCACTTTGTTCTTGGTAATGAGCTGTGAGTTTTCAGATTCTAGTCATTGTGGCAATCCTCTTAAAAGGAAGAGCCAAAAAATTCTATACAATTCTCTTTGCTAAGATCTACAATAAATAAAAAAAGGGGCTACATTTAGCTTCCCCACCTGCAGTTGATGTGATCTGTCCTAAGCAGTAGATGTAATTACAGCTAATGGAAATTGCAATAGAAACTTTAAAGAACAATGTTATGGCACAGAATATTTTCCAAAATTATAAATGGTTTGTGTAAAAATGCAAGTAGTGTGAACTGGAATCACACTGGAAAATGAACTTTTAAAAAAAAAATCCTGCCAGCATTTGTTCTGTTTGAATTAATACATTATTTTGTGGCACAAACTAGGTTAGAGGAAAGCACTTTGAGAGTTACCCAGCAGACAGAGAAATTGCACAACTTGACATCAGAGTCAGTTTTGTTTTCTAATGTATGTCCTCATAAAACATTTACATTTTTCATGATTAATGCTGTAGTCATAGACAAATGCATGGATCTTTGTGTAATAGCACCTGTATTTTTAGCTATTAATCTTGGCCTTATTGAAGTCAATGGACATTTTGCCACTGAGTTCAATGGGGCCAGTTTTCCATGGCGGGGTAAGGAGGGTAAGGATAATTTTTGAGACAATAAAACTGATTACACAGCGACTATCTGTTCTACTCCTTATCTGAATAGGATCAAGGAGACTGAGCCCAATTTCTCCAATGTCAACCAGAATGGACTGCACCCCACAACTTGGGAGTGGAGTTGACTGAAAAATGTTGATGGAATAGTTTTTCTGTCCAAAAAGACTCTTTTGCTGATATCAGGACCATTTACAGGAGGGCATCAACTTCAATTACATTTTTGACAGAATAACTTCAAAACTATTTGAATTGAAACAGAATTATTTTGACTTGGTTTTACACTTTTAATTAGCATTACATTAAAACATTTTGAGACTGAAAGCAACTATTTTGACATTATCAAACTGACATCAAAATTAAATGTGTGATAGGGTCATTTTGATATTTCTTTTTGGAAACATTTTGGAATTTTTGTTCCATGGTAAACTTTGATCTTTTAACTTTTCATTCTTATTTGGGACAAAACAGGGAAAAACAGAAATGTTGGAATTTCCTGTGGGATAGATGTTCTGTTTTCTGCCCTGCTCCACTTCCTGGAGTGGGTTCTTACCTCTGCTCCCCATCCCCAGAGCCCACTGATCCATTGCCTGCTGTGGTCAGAAGGTACCATGGGGATTGAGCCTGAGCCTGTTGCCTGCTCTCCCCTAGCAGCAATCAGAATGGAGCTGCTCATCTTATTCCCCACCCTTCCCCTCTGACCAATAGCAAATCCACCATCTTCCTTGTCCCTGCTTGTGGCTGCTGTGTGATTATTTACTCTTCTCCCCTATTTTCCCAGTGTAGATACTGTCCCTAAGTCTTGAAGGTTCTTCCTCCAACAAACAGGGATCCTTTTCTATCCATTCCCACCTCCAAACCCCTCATGCACACCCAGATTAATCTGTTTGAATTCTAAACACCTGCTCTTGCTTCTCCAGTTCATCCAAATAATTATTTTTATTCGAGGAGAACCGCAAGGTCACAATCAGTCTGTGCCTGCCCCCAAAGAACTTAGTCTTACAGAGAGACGCAGGTCACCCAGTCTCCAGAGGCACTCACTCTGTCTCTCCTGTTCTACTTTAACTGACCAAATCCACCCTCCTCACTTTACCCTGCTTTGCACAACCCAAAAACTGAAGGGGAAGGAGAGGAGCGGTGTAACCAACAATGGAACTTTGAAACCAAAATCTACTGTCTCCTCCATGCTGATCATCTACAGCAAGGGTTCTCAACTTTTTTCTTTCTGAGGCCCTCCCCAACATGCTATAAAAATTCCATGGTCTGTCTGTGCCAAAACTCTTTTTCTGCATATAAAAGCGAGGCCAATGTTAGGGGGTAGCAAGCAAGGCAATTGCCCAGGGCCCCACGCCACAGGTGGCCCTATGAAGTTAAATTGCTCAGGTTTTGGCTTCAGCCCCGTATGGTGGGGCTTTGGCTTTCTGCCCTGGGCCCCAGCAAGTCTAGCGATGACCCTGCTTGTCAGACCCCCTGAAACTTGCTCTCAGCTCCCCAGTGGGCCCCGGACCCCTGGTTGAGACCCACTAATCTACAGCCCCTCTTTGTATCTTGGACTGGTTTCTTCACACCCACTACATCAGATTCATACTTTCTGTCCTTGCCTACAATGGCCTGTGCACCACAGCACCTGCCTGCCGCTTCACTCTCATCGCTCCTCCTCACCCTATTTGCTCAGTCCAAGCCACACACGTAAGCACTGTCTTTGTGTCCTTTTTTCTACGTCTATAATCTTTCTTCCATGTGCTCCCTTGTGCTTAGAAACCCCTGTCTGCTGTCCTGGCCTTGTTCACAGCTCAACTGAAACTGCTCTTCTTCCAAGAGAGCTACAAGCCCTAGTGTCCCTACCAAAGAGTAAAAGTAGAACTGACAAGATACATGTCAAAGCCCACTCTTCAGTAATCTCACTGTCTGTGTCATCTGCTTAGACTGTAAGTGCCTAAGGGCATGGACCATGCCATCTTGCCTGTCTGTGTCGAACCTAACGGGCTATGGCCCTCTATATAAATAATTACACACACTATGTTAAAAGACCATTACTAAGGCTGCAAAGTCAAGCATTCAAGTTAGGAAATGCCAGGGCGAAGTTTGCCAGTGCAACTGTAATTTGGCCCCTTTGTGTATCTGCATTACGATACAGTGTTTAATCACACAATAGCATACTACTTTTCCACAGGGCCCCTGCCTCAGTCAGTATGCAGCATGGAGGATGCTTATTGTTCAATACATTGCGCTAGACCTTACTTACTGCTTACTATTCAAACCCTGCTCGGAAGACAGAATTATTCATTGCCTCATGGGCTTTTCTATGGCTTTCATCACTGTAGATCTGAGTACTACACAAATATTAATGAAGGAATTTTCACAATACCCCTATGAGATGTGGGGGTATTATTATCCCCACTTTATAGATTCAAAACTGAGGCCCACAGAGTTTAAGATTAAAAGAATCTGCTAACTTCGGGTGCCCTGATTTTTCAGAGTACTTAGTATTGTATAGCACATGGTATACACAAAACACAGTGTCTATTAACTTCAATTGTAGTTGTGAATGCACAGCACTTTTGCAAACCAGATCCCAGGGTCTCAAGTCAGGCACCTAGAAAGTGAGGCCAACCTGGGAAAACTTTGGTTTAAGTGACTTGACCAACATCGTATAGGAACTCTGTGGCAGAGACAGGGATAGAAACCATTTCTTCAGGACAGCATTTAACTACCTTAACTGTGAACCTGTCCTGTCTCTTCCTGCAGTCCCTTGCCTTGTTCACCACTCACCTTCCAAATTCTGCAACAAATAAAGCAGGTCCTACAGACCGCACTCTCAGTCACTAGACAACCTGAATTCATCCCCACAGCTGGGTCCATTCTGTGCACTGTATGAGGCAGGGGTCTTGTGAAAAAAATAGCATGTAATTAAAGATTCTAGAAATTAAGGCTGTTGGTGTCCCTTTAACTAACAGTTAATATAAGAGAACAGTGCTTGTCAATTCCTAGGAATATATGTTTATGGCTGAATGCCAAAAAAACAAAACCAATACCTAGGTTGATGGGAATAATGTAAGTTCTCATATATAACCTTAGTTACAGCAGAGAGAGAGGTATCCTTTAGCAAGGTTTTCACAGGGGAGAAACCTTAGTCATAAACCTATTGACATGACCCTCAAGAAAACATCGTTACAAAAGAATTTGAAAAACTACCCCCTCCCCGCCACAGTGCATGATTAAGATGTCAAATAGCATCCTTTCCATGGGCTTATGCTACTCTTCAGCATCTAGTGCCATAATGTAACTGTGCATTTGCGCTCATATAGGGACCTTGCATGCAATGTAACACTACAAGAGCTGCAAAAGCACATTTGTGCAGTAAGTGACTTGATCCCAAAAAAGACCCGAAAAAGATCCATTGAAGTCAATGGAAGGACTCCCTTTGAGAACTGGTCAGGGCCGTTAGAGACTTTCATTACTGAAATTATGAAGAAAAGTAAACAATTCTGCTACCAATGTACATAGCTAGGCTGTTTCTGCATTTCTATTGCTGTTTGTGGCTGAATAATAGCTTTTTCCCTTGTCACCCATCATCTGGTTCTGAATCACGCAGTGAGGTGGTAATCCCATGTTTGGGACATCATAGCTTGTGTAAATGATTGCAATAATGCAGATGTGTAATGGGGTCAAATTAAGGTTGTGCAGGCAACCATACACTGGTATCCTCTAACTGCCTTCTGAGTGCTTAGCTTTGTACCCTTAATAGTGTTCTTTTAATGTAGTTTTAATGTGTAATGTTCTAGGGCAGGGGTTCTCAAACTGGGGGTTGGGACACCTCAGGGTGTCACGAGGTTATTACATGGTGGGTTGCAAGCTGTCTGCTTCCACCCCAAACCCCGCTTTGCTTCCAGCATTTATAATGGTGTTAAATATAAAAAAAAGTGTTTTTAATTTATAGGGGGGCTTGCACTCATGCTTGCTGTGTGAAAGGGGTCACCAGTACAAAAGTTTGAGAACCACTGTTCTAGGGTTTGGGTTTGGGGTTTTTTTTAAAACCAAAAAAAGAAAAAATTCCATCATGGGGCATGATAGTGACACCTACCTGGGTCATCACCAGCATTGGAAACTTTAGTTCCACTGCACAGGCCTCTGCCACTTGAGCTAATGCAGTAACTGATAGTAGTAGTAGGTTGTCATCCTCTCTGTGGACCAGCACTAGAGTGGGGGCTGAGGCACTTTGCCATTGGGGGCTGAGGCACTTTGCCATTGGGTTTCACAGATATTTGCTGACAGCAAATGGTGAAACTTAGGAATCTTGGGTTCCATTCTAGGCTCCGGAGTGATATGTGCTCTAGCGTAGAGCCCTGCTACCCAGCCTGAACCCCCCAGGACTTCAAGTGTCAGGCTTGAGTTCGGGAAAGGTCAGCTCTCCTGCTCCTGCCTGTGAGGTTGGTGTGGCAGCAGCTTCATGCTCCACTTCTGACGGCCACTGCCACCTTGCTGCACCGTGTGTCTTGCTGAGAGTGAGTATTGTGAGCTGAGGAGTTGGAGCAGCGCCTCACTCTGCAGCATACAGGCACAGCATGGTGGTTGGTAGGGGCGGGGCACACATTGTTGCTGCACTAACCCCATGGGCAGAAGGAGGTGGTGGTGGCAGCAGCACCAACTTGAGTCCATGTCCAATCAGGTCTGAAAAGGACCCTCTATCCTCTCTGGGTCAGTCAGGTCTTCTTAGGGCTAGGGTAGAGTCAGACTTTAAAATTAGATGTGAGCAGCCCCCTTCTCTGGTATGTACAGACTCTTCTGCCCAGTCATGACCCTTTTCTGCCCTGTCCTCTCCATCCTATCCCAGTCCCAATCCTGGCTCTTCATCCCAGTCCCATTTTCCTCACCTAGCCAGTGCCAGTCTCTGCTTCTCATCCCAGTATTTATTGTCCAGCGTAGCCTAGTCTTTATCCTCTGTTCCCTCACCCTGTCTCCTAGCCCAGCCAGCTCCGGTTCCCCCTGGTTCCCTGTCTTAATTCAGTTGCCCTGCCACCACTCACATTCTCCATCCCAACTGATTCCCGTGCTCAGTTTCATAACCATAGGCCCTTGTCCAAGCTTGTGTCCAGCTCCCTGGCTTGCTGTCCTCGTCTTTTTGCCTAGTGAGTCCCGGTCCTCCTCCTGCCCTGTGTCTCTTTGTCAAATCGGTCTCCCTTCCCATGCACACCTTGTTCCAAACCCCTCCCCCCACTGGTTCCCAGTCCCTTTCACAGCCAGTTCCAGTCGCCCTATCCAGCTTGTTATCCAAGTTTCCCCTCTTCCCCCCCAACCACTGGCTCTCAGGCCCACTCATTTTCCTTCCTGTCCCAGTCTCCCTTCTCAAGCAGTCTCAGTTGCTCCCCCTGGCTCTCTGACTCCTTCTGCAGTCAGTCCGTCTCCCACCCAACCTCCAGTCCCAGTTTCCCTCTCCTTCATCCCTGACAGCCTCCAGTGCCAGTCTTCCCACTAGGTTTTTCATCCCAATCTCCCCTCTCCAACCCCTACTCCTCCTGGCCACCTAGATTCAGCTCTTGTCCTCTGTGCATTCAAATCAGGCAACCTGCACCAGCCCAGAGGTGTAATTGCAGGCCTAGTTCTGCTCAGCCCTGGGTTGGAACAGGTAAAATGCAGAGGGAGAACTTAGCTGCTAAAAATCTAAGTTCTACTGAGCAAATGCAAACTGGTCTATTCAAAGGCTTATAACTTGGCCATATTTGGGTGGATTTTCATGGGGACTGCAAAAGGCACATCTCTAGGATGACCAAATGTCCCAGTTTTATAGGGACAGTCCCGATTTTTTTCTTATATAGGCTCCTATTACCCCACTCCCACCCGCAGTCCCGATTTTTCACACTTGCTGTCTGGTCACCCTACACATTCCTGATGCAAAGGCAGTACCCTGCCAAACTTGAAGTCCTTGTTTCAAAGCATGAGGGCACTAGGACTGTTCTAAGAAAAGGTCACCAAAATAGTTTTAACATGGTCAAAACTGCACTTTATTTTTTGTCTTAGCCTCGTTCTTGGAAACAGCTGAGCCATTTTGCCTCTGGCTGAAGGGGTGGGTTTTTTGTTTGTTTGTAAAACACCTGGCATGAAAAAGCTCAGCCCAAATGGTTAGAGTCTGACAAAGTTATAAGCAACAGAGGACAGGGTCTGCTAATGGGAAGGGTCAGGCAATCTCTATAATAAGCAGTGCCAGCCCTATCTATATTTGCCTTTGGCACCCATAGACCGGCCTGCCGACAGCAATTCCAGGGCCCAAGGCAGAACAGTCAAAGGTCCCACTAGAAAGGGATTTCTGAGGTTTATGATGCTACTTTTTATCCAATTGATAACACATTAGAACCTACCATGTGTAAGTTGTGGCATTGCTTGATCTAGCTATCAGTATTAAACAAATTGTGAGCCTTAATATAAGATGTAGGATTTGTTGTTTTGAATTATATACACCTCTACCTTGATATAACACTGTCCTCAGGAGACAAAAAATCTTATCGCATTATAGGTAAAACCATGTTATACTGAACTTGCATTGATCCACCAGAGTGTGCAGCCCCCCGCCCCCCACCGTCCCCCAGAGCACAGCTTTACCACATTATATCCGAATTTGTGTTATATCAGATCGCATTATATCGGGGTAGCAGTGTATTTAAATTAAATAAATACCATATGGAATGAAATTCATTAATATATAAAGCATTTAAAGAAGCACAAAGTAAGAAAACACCCAAAGTATCAAGCAGGCTAATTAAACACCTAATCATGATTCATGTGTAATCTAAAGACAAGGAAAAAACTGATATACAAGATGTAACTGCATATGACCATCAACATTAAAATATACAATACAATACTTGTGCTGCTGGTGCTGTGGGATATCAACACCCAAAGGAGGAGATGGCAGGCATGGTGCGCCACATCTATCGGGAGAGCTCTGAGGAGGCAGCCAGAGGCGAAGGCAGAGGGAAAACCCATGCCTCATTCTCTGGCTGAGCAATGGAGGTGGTCCCTCATCCTGCACTCATGATTAGGGTTGCCAACTTTCTAATCACACAAAACCAAACACCCTAGCTCTGAGACCCCCACCACATACTCACTACATTCCCCTACCCTCACTCACTTTCACTGGGCTGTGGCAGGGGGTTGGGGTACGGGAGGGAGTGGGGGCTCTAACTGGGGATGCAGGCGCTGGGGTTGGGCTGGGGATAAGGGTTGTGGGATTCAGGAGGGGGCTCCAGGCTGAGCAGTGGGAGTTGAGGGATTTGGAATGTGGGAAAGGGCTCTGGCCTGGGGCAGCGATGGAGGTGCGAGAGGGAATACGGGCTCTGGGCTGGGGTTGCAGGTTCTGGGGTGAGGCTGGGGATGAGGGGTTTGGGGGAGCTCAGGGCTGGGGCAAGAGGTTGGGGCATAGGCTTACCTTGGGTGACTCCCGGTCATTGGCGCAGCGAGACGAAGGCAGACTACCTGCCTGTCCTAGCACTGCATTGTGCCCCAGAAGCAGCCAGCAAATCCGGTTCCGGAGGGAGGGGGAGGGCAGGAGGCTCTGTGTGCTGTTCTTACCTGCAGCTCCCATGGTTCCCAGCCAATGGGAGTGTGGAGTCAGAGCTGGGGTGGGAGCAGCATGTGAAGCCCCGTGCCCCTTGCCCCCCCCCGACCTAGGAGCTGAACCTGCTGGCCACTTCCAGGGTGCAGCATGGAGCCAGGACAGCTAGGGATTAGCCTGCCTTATACCCGCAGCACCACTGACCGGACTTTTAACAGCCTGGTCGGCGGTGCTGACTGAAGCCGCCAGGGTCCCTTTTCGACCAAGTGTTCCGGTCAAAAACCAGATGCCTGGCAAACCTACTCATGATAGCAGCTTGTCAACCAATGCTAGTGGCAGTGAAGTTTGGGGAGGATAGCCCCAGGTGCCTCTGGCAAACTGAGGGTGGCTCAATTGGGTGGATGTGGAATGTGGGAGGGGGCTGCAGGTTAAGGCAGGGGGTTGGAGTGTGGGAGGGGGTACAGACTCTGGACTGGTGGTGGGGCTGGGGATGAATTCAAGGTGTGGCAGGAGGGTCTGGGCTGGGTGTGTAGGAAGGGGGTGAGGCTGGGGATGAGGGCTTAGGGGTACAGAAGGGGGATCTGGGTTTCGGGGAGCTCAGGGCTGGGTCAGGGGCTTGGGACTCAGGGTTGGGGCACAAGCTTACCTTCGGCGATTCCCAGTCAGCAGCACAGTGGGGATAAGCCAGGCTACCTGCCTGTCCTGGCACCACGCTGCACCTGGGTCTGGAGGCTGAACATGCTGGCTTGGCGAGAAGCTGCAGCCCTGGAGGAGGAAATCTGGTAAAGCAGATAGGTGGGGGAATTCCTAGTTTGAGGAGCCCACCAAGGATTAGGTATGATCTGAGCACTAGGTACCAGGACAGAGGCAGCTTGCACACTGGCAGAAATTTAGGTGCCATGGGGATTTTTATCACTGATGTAAAGGCACCTGGAGAATTTAGGCACCTACTGGATTACGTGACAGCTGGCCAGGGTTTTTCAGAATCTAAATTTTAGCCTTAGGTGCCTCAAATGACAGTTTGGGCTAGATCTACAAAGGGATTTAGGTGCCTGTCATTTTTGAAAAGGGGACTTAGCTGTCAAAATGACACAGGCTTTGCAGTGCTGAGTGCACCAACATCTAACCACCCTTAAAAATCTGGGCCACAATTCTTATTGATTTTCAACAGGACTTATGCTCCTAAATCACTTAGGCTCTTTAGAATGTTCTGCCCTTTTTTGTAAACCATATCATGGTAATCAGATCATGCCACAATTTTTGTGTGGTTATGGAATACAGTTAATGGCCAGATTCCACTAAAAATTGGAACCATATGAGCAAGCAGGTTAAGAGACAACCAAGCTGTAAGTAGGTTCCCGGACAAGATTTTGTACTGCAGCCAGGGCCTGAGGCTCTCAGCAGAGAGGTTATTTTTCTGTCAGGCTAGCAAGACTGGTATATTCAACTATAAACAATAAAACCTTCAACCTCAAGGAGCCCAAGTGAAAGATTAGAATGCAAATAAATGCTTTAGTGTGTATAAAAAGAGTCGTTAAATCAGCTGAAAGTGTGCAGCAGTTTACATATTAGTGTATGTTTGTAATTAACACTTGAAAAGGGAGTAACACTCTGTGCACTTAGAACTAACACAAATAAAAATGCTTTTTTCTGTATTGTTCTCAATGTAAACATCTCAACTGGAAGTGAAATAGTTTCTGCTCACACACAAGGTAATTGTCATGAACTCAAGTCTATTGTGAAAAATGGCAGCTTAATCTATATCAAATGACAAGACAGATTTTTCAGAACATCTCACTTTTGGTGGGTGGTGGAACTGTTAAGTGTGTAATATAGCTTACTGCACTCCAGGGGCCAAGGTGTTTCAGCCTCATCTCCAGCTTCACACTCCTTCCCAGATGGGTTGTTCTCTCACTCACACACCCATCCCACGCATTCTGTCTTGCTGATGTAACCTTTATGCAGTTCTGTCTCTTACATCTGTTCAAAAGATACTTCCTGAGCTTGCAAATAACTACTGGATAATAAGATGCGGAATGGCTGCATCAGGGTTGTTTTTTTTTCCAGGGGTAGGGAGGTGGCATTGGTTTGGTTTGTTGTTTTGTTACAGTGACTTCTGTTGAGATTGGGCATATGGTGGAGCTGGTCAAAATATAGCCACAAATTTTTTTTTTTTTGCAAAATTTCACATTTTCCTTTGTTCCCCTTTCCACCCTGTTTTTACCACTGAGTGCAATAACATGAGGACATACTGGATTTGTTTTTTACCTTTTCATTTTTCCTTTTGCAACTCCATATCTTCAAAATGTCTCCAGGTTTTGAAAAAAATTACCTAATGGCAGAGTTAGGTTCATTTTCATCCTTTTGCCACTTGATAACTTTTCCAAAATTGAAGAAGTTTTGAAAGCTTTATACGATGGCAAAAAAATTACAAATTACAAAATAATTCCCAACCCCTAGACATGCATCTATTGCATTCAGGGGCAGAAAGGGTAAGGAAGCAAACATTCCAAATTTAATTTCAGTATCAAATTGGAAAATTTAGGGAGGGGGAGAATGAAACTGACTCAAAAGTTTTATTTTTTTCAATGAAATATTGTATTTTCGTATACTGAATGAAAAATGTTGACATCCTCAGTAGGTGGTAATATATCTGCAATTCACACTTCCCCTTTGTTTCTTAAAGGGCAGCTATGGTATTTGCACAGCCACACACAAGATAACAGCTGTTGTCAAGCTTAAACTTAAAATATTTTTTGAGGGAAAAAAATTACAGTTTACTTAGTATAGTGCAGTCATTAATGTACAATCTTTTCTCCTAGTGTGGATACCCCATATATGTTCTTACCACGTGTTCACTAATGCATAATAACTAACACATGCTAAAATCCAAATGAAGAGACTGCAGCTTGTAGCTTTCACGTGTGGTAACTGGTTGAGGTAAATGATATGTGGGAACTCAGGGTTTATATTGACCCACCTGTGTTAAAACTCTAAAAAATTGTGTTCACTAGGATTTTACAACATTTTACCACAAGGTAAAAACATGCCTTTTTTTCCACTACTGAAGACAAGACCATATTTTCCTCTCTGTCCTTGTGCCAATTAGCACTTCTTGTAATATAGCATGTCACAAGGGACTGTTGTAACTGGAAATCTTTCCCATTGGAACTAGTGATGGTAAAAAGTGTTAGCTATCCAATTATATTTGAAGAATATTTCATTCCTGCTAATGTAAAGTAACACTTAGCAAATTGGCCACTTTTACACCAGGAAACTTGCATATTTAGGGAGTTGAGAGCAGGTCATGCTTTCTAGTTCTGGAAACTGGGGAGAGTTGTCCAGCAATGGGAAGATGATGCCAAAATAACTCCAACCCTAATATGCCTCAGGCAGTCACTTTACATGGCCCACTCACCCCCATTTCCTCAGGGTTCTGTCAGGTTAGGAACTCACAGCTGTGAGGCAAGTCAATCAGGGATGCCCATCTGTGGGAATCCATGAGAGGACCTGTGGGAAGGTGAATAAGGGAACTGACAATGGGGAGGAGGTGAAAATGTTGATCTCAGTGGGATGGGGAAAATGGCATCAGTATATGGGGAAGGATTGGGAGATGCTTTTGTTTTGAAAGAGGGCAAGAGGAAGAGCTGAAGATGAGTCTATATTAATGTTCCTCTATGTAATTTAGTCTTGAGGATTAATGAGGGGCTAGATTAGGCACAAACTGAACTCTGTAATGCCATAGCTTGTGTAAATATCGCCACATGGGTGCAGTAGTCTGCCCACTCCCGAGCTGCAGGCTCAAGGGCCTAAAACAGCATGTGGCTGTCTATGAAAAGTACAAACATGCCACAGTCCTGATCCTAGATGTAAATGTAAGCAGAAAATCTTTAAAAATGTCACATAGCTTCAGTGAAACAGACACTTTACAGAATTCTATGGTGTAATGAACATCATTCTCTCCTCTTATCTTTTTTTTTCTCCATTACATTTCTCTGAGTGTGGAGGTATTGATGAAATGAATTGCACAAAACTGCCTCTCTCGCAATATATATATATTAATTAAAAGAAGCTGATGTAGCAGACAAAGCAGTGGCTAGGTAAGTGTACAGAGACATCTGCTGGCTGAATGAGTAGTTGTTTTCACAGCTCTTAGTTTGGAGAGCTATGTCTTGATGCGTGTGTTATATCAACAGGAAGAGAGAGGTATAAGTGTGATGGTAAATTTGCGTGGAAGGAGGATCATGGATGTGCCACAGCAAAAGTTTATGGGGCTTTGATTCAAATCATGGTATACCAAGGATGAATTTGGCCCAATTTGGAATTGCGCTGAAGATCCCAGACCTCTTCAGAATTATTTATAAAGCCATCAACATCATGGTACTCAGGTACTCCACAATTAAAATACAGTCATCATTCATGAAATATACTGTATAGATCTAACAACACTAAAAAGCCAAATGTGAATTTACAAGCATTTTTAGACATCTACCCATTGCCTCTTTTCCTCCCTACAATCCCCATTCTAGGGCTCAGATTTGCTGGAGTTGTAGCGGTCTCTTAGTATGGCCATCTTTTCCCTTGCTTCCCTGCCCTACTGGAGGTATGTTGGTAGAGTGCACTGTTATTTAAAACAAGCTCTCACTCTCACCCCACAAGGCATATATTCACTGATTCACACCTTTTCTCTCTCTTACACACATACTATTCGATTCACTGCAGGTTTCCTCCTTCTCAACCCCAACACACTCATTTAATTCAGTCCCCTCCTTAAATTCACTTGTGCATCTGTTGATTCTGTAGGTGGGTTTTTGTTTTGTATTTACTGGTAGGAAAAGAAATATTGAAGATGGTGTGTTCATTTCAAACCAAAGGAACTTAGAATCTGACCAATTGTGGAGGAGTATGTGGTTACTAGGCCTATGAGGAGAATTTGCCATGAGCCAGAATACTGCGTTCTGTCTCAATCCCCAATGCTCTTGTTCTCTCACCTGAAACTTCTCCATAGATGATTTATGGTGCCTCCTGACCACCCTAAATGGAATCATAGCCCCTTGTATTACATGATGCCTTCTCTGTTATTCTTAGTACAGTCTGTAGATTTATGATGGCTTTTAAGGCAGGCAGTACATGAAGAAACATGATCTTGGGGGGTGGGAGGGGAAATATAGCAAGGACCAAAAGAAGCTGAAGTGGTGGAGCTGAACATTATGTGGGGATCCAGGCTTGCCTGTTGTTTACTTCTCACAGCTTTTCAATCTCAAGCAGGTTTCACCTGTTTTAGCCTGACACAGGAGTCTCAAATTCACTTTACTTTCGGGCCAGTGCCAGTCCTCAAATCCTCCCAGTGGATCAATGTCACTCATTTACCTGGGGCTCCAAGGCCGGGCCCGTCAGGGGGCCTCCACACACTGCTGCCCCCAGGCCCCACCCCTGCAGCGTGGCAGGGACAGCGTGCAAAGGCACATTCCCGCCCCACCCCTGGGCCGGCAGCCATTGGAGCAAGCAGGCAGACGCCACTCAGTTCTGCAGTGCTACCGGGGTCCGGGGGGTGGGGGGAGCACATGGAGGTGGCAAGTGGGGCCAAGGGAGAGACCAGGTCCCAAAACTGTGGGCCACATTGGAGAGGCTCATGGGCTGCAGATGGCCCGTGGGCCAAGATTTTGAGACGCCTGGCCTAACCAATGGCCAAGAGAGAAATATGCTTTCTTTTGCAAGTGATAAGCATTCCATGGGTGAATATTCTTTTTATGGTTTAACATTTGTAAATTAGGTAATACATGGTGTATTATATAATTATTAATTATATAATGCCAAAAATGTACCTGGCAATCTACAATATAGAAAACCACTGATTTCCCCACCCAGAAATGTTTACAAACTAAGGGCTAGATTTTGACTTTAAGGCACAGCCCTGAGGAAGGGATGGTGTATTGGTAAACAGACTCAGGGCACACAGTACCTTCCCGGGCTCTCTTGTTGCACTGGATGGGGGAAAGGAATAATTTCTGCCCCCATTTTATGGGGCTCAGCATAGAGCTCTGTTGGCTGATGCATATAGTGATGCAGCTGAGAGTCTGACTACTCTCCCCATCCACTCATTCTCAGGGGAAAGAATTTTAGGTGCACCCCTGCTCTGCCACGTGTGCCGTGAATGCCAACCTGGGTAGCAGTATGTGGCTGTGCAAATGGGGAATCCTTATTCTTCTGTTTGATGACATTAGCTCTAATCACAATCTAGTCCAAAATTAAAATAACAAACAAGACAATTCCAAAGGGAGGAGAAGGAAGAGAGAGAAGACAATGTAATTGAGTTCAGTTGGGAGGCAGTGCAACAAAACTCTACTATTGATATTTAAATATTTTAAATGTTTGAGGCTACAGATCCTAAACCACCTTGAAGAGAGAATTAAAGATGCTGTCCTTACTCCAAGGAGATACAATGCAAGGTACTTGATTTCACAAGCACAGTGGGGCTCTGGTGAGCCCTGGGGTGCACCTGCATGGAGTCAATTACAGGATCAGGATCTGCATTAAATAATATATGGCAAGGGGGAAGGAAGAAGTTTAAAAGAAAGAAGGTGAATACATAGTGTAGTTACCAGCACCATATGCACACTTCTAATGAAAAATTCCTAAATAGCTTTCTGTAGGTAACATTGGCCTCAATCCTGTGCTCATACATAACTTTATTGACTTTACTGGTGGTAGGCACATGCATAAGGTTTTTGCAGAAAAATCTATAATAGATAGCTTTGTAAATACACTTGGTATTTACCATTAATCTCCTTTTCAAAATTGCCACAATATGGTAAATTGATTGCATAACACACCTATATGACATGGTTAAACATTAGACTTGCGTATGAAATGTATAACTAGTACTTAATGAGACATCACGCATTGAAAAATCATATTGCAAACAAATTTCTTTATGGTACTAATAGTAACTTACATTAATATAAAGGAAAGGATTTTAAATAACCAACTGATGTTCTTTATTTATGAATAATACCTAACATTGATACAGAGCCTTACACACTCCTGGTCCTTTAAAAATTGCTCTTTGCGTTTGTTTACTTGGCTAATGAGACATTGAAGAAATTCAGTTTTTTTTAAGTATAGTCTGTGTCACTTTCAGGTTCTTAGGGCCAGATTTTTAAAGGTATTTAGGCACCTAAAGAGGTCTATAGGTGCTTAGTGGGTGTACCTATTGGGTTCCGGGCAGTGGGCGGGCAAAAGTCCGCCCACTGCTGAAGCGCCCACCCCCACCAAGCCTAAAGGGAGGATCTACAGGACCTGGAAATCAACTGATTTTGGGGGACAACTAATGAAATAAAAGGGACAGGAGTGCGGTCAAAGGGTCAAAACAAGGGAGCCTGATGGGGACACCGAGCAGAGAACCCCAGACAGCGCCCACTGCTCCTCAAAAGTGTCAAGGGAGCCAGTGGACACCACCCAGAGGAACTCTGCCAGGATACGTGAACGGACAGAGGATCAGGAACAGGCCCCACAGTCACAGGAGTCTCCATCAGCCAACCTCCTTTCCCTGGTTTTATAGATGACTGTTTCAGCCAGGGCCAGGAGGAGGTTGACCAGGAGGTCCCATGACTTTATGGGGCCATGGATAGGAAGTGCATAGAGAAGGAGATGAGGGGAAAAGTGCAGCCAGAAATGCAACAGTATATTCGTGAGGAGCCAGTATAGGGACTGCAACCTGGCGCGCTCTAAATAAACGTGTGCCAGGGTCTCCCTCACACTGCAGAAGGGGCAGATGTCTGGGACAGAGGTAAACCATGCCAAATAAATGCCCATGCTCATGGACCCATGAAGGAGCCACCAGCTGATATGCCTGGCGGGCCTCAGAACCAGAGAGCCTTAATGGGTGTACCTATTGGGTTCCGGGAAGTGGGCAGGCGGAAGCCCATCCATTGCTAAATGATCCCCCCCCCCCAGCCTAAGGGAAGGATCTACAGGACCTCAAAACCCAACTGAGTTTGGGGGACAACTAATAAAAGAACAGGAGTGCGGTCAGAGGGTCAAAAGAAGGGAGCCTGATGGGGACACCGAGCAGAGAACCCCATCTTAATGGGTGTATCTATTGGGTATCTGGGAGGTGGGCGGGCAGAAGCCCGCCCACTGCTAAAGGATCCCCCCCCAGCCTAAGGGGAGGATCCACAGGACCTCAGAAACCCACTGATTGCGGGAGGCCAACTAATAAAAGAACAGGGACAGGAGTGCGGTCAGAGGGTCAAAAGAAGGGAGCCTGACGGGGACACCGAGCAGAGGACCCCATCTTAATGGGTGTAGCAGGGCAGTTACCCTATTCCTGTGAATGGCTGGGCTGACTGGGGAAGCAGACACAGCTGGGGCTATGCCCCAATCAGGCCACAGCTGGCCCTATAAAAGGGCTGTGAGCCAGGTTCTAAGTCAGTCTTTCTCTAGCTGTGGAGAGAGAGAAGGACCTAGCTGTCTGAGAGCAGAGTACTAGAGGTAGAGAAGTGCTGAGGAAAGGCAAGAGGAGCTGGGGAGCTCTAGCCTAGTAACTCCCCAGGCTGCAGGCCTTGTGCAAAGCCTAAAGAGAGGTACCTAGCTGTAGGGAAAGACAGCAGGTCCAAACCCCCCTTGCCAGTGATGAGGGCTTTACAGACTACAGTTTGCCCCAGTGAGAGGGGCCTAGATAATGACTGGCAGTAGCCACTGAGGCAAGGTGGGTGTGAGGTTTGGGGGTTCCCCTGGAAGGGGAGACCCAGAGCATGGTGGGGTACTGCTGGGGCAGCACCTCAAGGTAAAGGGCACCAGGGTTTGGGAGGGATATGGGGGCCAGTGGCAGGTGAGACACCAGCCAGTAGGAGGAACTCTGTACACTGAGAGCTAATTCCCAGGACAACCAGCAGGAGGTTCTGCATTGGTGAATCTTGCTTTGCTACAATGGGATTTTTGTGAAGCTCCGAAGCAAGTTAAGCATCTAAATCCCTTTTAAATCAATTCACTTAAGTACTTTTGATAATCCCAGTAGGCACCCATCTGCATCTGTAGTCACCCAGTATACCTTGAAAATTTGGCCCTTTGAGCTGCAGTTTACAGGTTTCAAATATTGCTAGGAGATGTGCATGTTTAAGCACAACTGTCTTAAGCTCAATTTTATAATAATCTCACTGAGTATAGAGTTCATTAGCTTTTATAAAGTTGGAAGTGTCCCTTTATGTTTTGAATAAAGTTTCTTTAGAGACAGCTAATGCAAAGTACTTTTGAACTCTGATTTACCTCTGTTACTGAATCCTTGACCAATTAGGCCCCTTTCGTGCAGTGATCACTATCCTGTGTGGAACTCCTTGCACGACTGGAGGCTTGTTGTAGAAGGCAGCATAACAGTTGCAGGCAATGCCTCTTGCAAGATTCATGAGAACGTAGAGATTTATTGATCATCAGCAGGCATCCTTAACTAAAAGGTCACTAATAGTGAAATATTTCAATACACTTTAGCTGGACAGTGAACAAACATGACATCTCATCAGCTTACAACTGCCTAATAGAACCTTCTTGTTACAAGTGGTCACTTGTTACAAGTGAAAACACACACACACATTTTCAAATGACACACCATCATGAGAGGGAAGGAGCATGGTCTGTAGCTTTTTTTGCACTCTGTTAAAGACTCAGTATTGGAGAGTAACTATTAAAGGCCTGTTCACCATTTGCAAGCGCTTCCCTGCTTGGAAGTACTGGAACTTTCTGAATTGGGTGTGCTCAGCCCTAAACTCTTATGTTCTACGGTATTCTAGATTTTTGAACCACTCTAAATATGGGTCCGAGTAATTAGATTGTAGGGGGACACACATATCAACATTAAAAGCAGGCTACTGGGCTGCAGCTATGAGGAAGCCCTTCAAAACTACAGATTATAGAGGAAAAGGCCTCCAACCAGAGCTGTGGTTTGGTGGGTTAGTGACTCACTCTAATTCAATCTTTGACCTTAAAGGGACTGATTGGCTTACCACATGCAATCAGTGAGGCATGTTTCTTTCTGGGGCTCAGTGCACCAGGCAAGAGCATTACTCTTTAAAGTGAAAGGAAGATGAGAAAATGTGACGACGCTCAGTTGGGCTGGAATCAGAAGTTACTCTTTTAGTTAGTTGTTGTTGATAGCATGTGCCAAAGCATAATAGTATCAGTAGGGATGTCAAGTGATTAAAAAAATTAATCATGATTAACTGCATGATTAATTGCACTGTTAAATAATAGAATACCATTTATTAAAATATTTTTGGCTGTTTTCTACATTTTCAAATATAGTGATTTCAATTACAACACAGAATACAAAGCGTACAGTGCTCATTTTATCTTTATTACAAATATTCGCACTGTAAAAAAACAATACAGTAACTCCTTGCTTAATGTTGTAGTTATGTTCCTGAAAAATGTTACTTTAAGTAAAATGATGTTAAGTAAATCCAATTTCCCCATAAGAATTAATGTAAATGGGGAGGGGCACAGGGTAGGTTCCAGGGAATTTTTAATTTTTTTTTGCCAGATGAAAGACTATATTTTATATTTTTTAATATATACACACACACAGAGTATAAGTTTTAAACAAACAGTTTAATACTGTACACAGCAATAATGATTGTGAAGCTTGGTTGAGGTGGTGGAGTAAGAGGGTGGGATATTTCCCAGGGAATGCCTTACTGCTAAATAATGAACTAGCACTCGGCTGAGCCCTCAAGGGTTAAAACGTTGTTAATGTAGCTTCATACTCTACAAGGCCACATGAATGGAGGGATGGGAGACAGCATGGCAGAGAGAGACAGAGACACACTTTTAGACACACTGATATGCATATTGCCCTTTTATGCTGACCCCACTCTAAGTACATTGCCTTTTTAAGTAGATCAGCAAGTTGAGACAGCAGCTGCTACAACAGGGTTCAGGACAGAGGGAGCTTGCTGGTATCCCCCTCCCTTGTGGTGGTAAGGTATGGGGAGGCAGGAATGGGGGATGGGGACACCTGACATTAGCACCCTTCTTCCCCGCCCTTTGCACAGCAAGCAGGAGGCTCCCCGGAGCAGCTCCAAGGCAGAGGGAAGGAGCAGCACATGGCAGTGGGGTGAGGAACAGCTGAACTGCCAGCAATTGATAGCCTGCTGGGCAGCTGCCACACAGGGAACTTAAGGGAGTGGGGAGCTGATGTGGGGGGGGGCATGAGGGCTGCCAGTCCACCCTGGTTCCAAGCCCCCAACAGCCTGCTCTTTCTGCAAGCACTGAACAAAGCAGGTGGCTGCCAAACAACGTTATAAAGGAGCATTGTGCAACTTTAAACTAGAATGTTCTCTAATTGGTCAGCAATGTAACAATTAAACAACTTAACCTGGGATGACTTTAAGTGAGGAGTTACTGTAGTATTTTTCAATTCACCTAATACAAGTACTATAGTGCAAGCTCTTTATCATAAAAGTTGAACTTACAAATGTAGAATTATATACAAAAATAACTGTTTCATTTTTGAATGCAATCTAAAATTTTAGAGCCTGCATGTCCACTTAGTCCTTCTTGTTCAACCAATCACTCAGACAAACAAGTTTGTTTAAATTTGCAGGAGATAATGTTGTCCGCGTCTCGTTTACAATGTCGCCTGAAAGTGAGAACAGGCATTCTCATGGCACTGTTGTAGCTGGTGTCGCAAGATATTTACGTGTCAGATGCACTAAAGATTCATATGTCCCTTCATGCTTCAACCACCATTCCAGGGGACATGTGTCCAGGATAATGACGGGTTCTGCTCGATAACAATCCAAACCAGTGTGGACCGACGCATGTTCATTTTCATCATCTGAGTCAGATGCCACCAGATGAAGGTTGATTTTCTTCTTTGGTAGTTTGGGTTCTGTAGTTTCTGCATCGGAGTGTTGGTCTTTTAAGACTTCTGAAAGCATGCTCTACACCGTGTCCCTCTCAGATTTTGGAAGGCACTTCAGATTCTTAAACCTTGAGTTGAATGCTGTAGATATCTTTAGAAATCTCACATTGGTATCTTCTTTGTGTTTTGTGAAATCTGCAGTGAAAGTGTTCTTAAAACGAACATGTGCTAAGTCATCATCCAAAACTGCTATAACATTAAATATATGGCAGAATGCAGGTAAAAAAGGGCAGGGAACATACAATTCTCCCCCTAGGAGTTCAGTCACAAATTTAATCAACACATTTTTTTAACGCGTGCCATCAACATGGAAGCATGTCCTCTGGAACAGTGGCCGAACCATGAAGGGTCATATGAATGTTTAGCATATCTTGCACATAAATAACTTGCAATGCCAGCTACAAAAGTGCTATGCGAATGTCTTTTCTCACTTTCTGGTGATCTTGTAAATAAGAAGAGGGCAGCATTATCTCCTATTAAATGTAAACAAACTTGTTTGTCTTAGTGATTGGCTGAACAAGAAGTAGGAATGAGTGGACTTGTAGATGCTGAAGTTTTACATTGTTTTGTTTTTGAGTGCACTTATATAACAAATCTACATTTGTAAGTTACATTTTAACGACAAAGAGATTGCACTACAGTACTTGTATTTTTCAGTTCACCTCATACTATTCCTTTTGTATTCACAGTGCAGATATTTATTTAAAAAAATGCACTTTGATTTCAATTACTCTATTTATATGAAAATGTAGATATATTTAATACATTTCAATTGGTATTCTATTGTTTAACTCAAAAATTGCGGATTTAATTGCATTGTTAATCGTGTGAGTTAACTGCGATTAATCAACAGCCCTAATTATAAGGAAAAGCAACACCCTCCTCTTCAAGCTGTTCCACTGTGGACAAATCCTTAAATAGTCATTGAGCCAGAAAGAGTATGTGAGAGAATGACTCTGTAGTCCAGAGGTTAGGACACCCAGCTAGGAGGTGGGTCTAGTCCCTTTGCTCCATTAACTTTCATTATTTATCTGTAGCAGAACAGCTTCACCAGCAGAGACTGGGGAAGAGAGCACCTCAGCATATCCCATAGCTCAGTGTTTAGAGTACTGTCCTCAGAGTCTGGGACAAAGAGGTATCCACAGGACTAATCTGTATTAAGATATGGTCCATGCTATGAAAATATTTGCAGTTCACTGCTCTAAAATATTCATATATTGCCCTCTGGTCTGCTTTGCACTCATTATTTTCATTGCTGAGTCAAGGGAAACCTTTTGTGGCCTTGAGAAGAAACTGTAAACATTCCAAACAAAAGTGAAACTAACCATGGATTTCTTCAGTCAATAGGGTTGCCTTCTAGTTTGCTGACCCTATCTCACTTTGGGGTGTCTACTGCAAATGTGGATTTTAGTATGAAGTCTCTCAGAGGTTTTTGATGATAATGAGACTATGCAGTACAATAAAGTGTACTAAAGACTATGTATCACAGTCATCTATAATGTCAGTGCCAAAAAGTGGAGCCCAGATCAGAAAAGTGTAAATCTTTGGACAGCCACATGGGAGATGTGGACTACTGGCAATGGACAAGAGAAAATAAAGACTGTGAATAACGCTTGAAACTAAGTTACTCAGAAACAATATTTTGATTGACATATATAGACACTAGAAACCAAGAATGAGGAAAATCTCCTGAACTTTAATATTCAATTGCTGAAACTTTAATATTAACAAAAGCACTAATATCTAGGAAAGAGGAAAAATGGCTGGGAAAGGCAAATTCTGGAAGCATCATTATTGACCCAAGTGGCATAGGTCCTAAAAAAAGTCACACAAACATAACCTTCATCAATGATAAACTATTTATTTATTTTCCCCCGGCCAGGAACACTAATTCCTCCTAGCTTCCTTTTCTCACTTACATAATAGCAGCCACTGATGTCAGTAAATACTGACTCATGTCATGTGGTTGGAGTATATTAGACTTTCGCAATCCTAACCCATGTCAGTTGATTGAGGCCAAGAAATAAAGTTCACTCTCTTATCAGGACTCCTAGCTGCCGCACTTTTAAAAGCAGCTGCAGCCAAGTAGCTCTAAGCACTAGTCTCTGGAGCTGTTTTCTACTTAGTAGGAGGGTGGAGCTGGAAGCCAGAGGTATATGATGGAGTCAAGTACACAGCAGTGACTGTTTAGTCCCACGAGATGCTGAATCTCTTATGCAAAGTATTGAGTACCCTCATCTTTCATTCAAGCCTGTGGACATTGAGAACAATCAGCACTATCCAGGAGCTACCTACCACCTCACAGAATCAGACCTGGAATACGGTAGGGGCTCACTAAGCAGCCAAGAGAGGATTCTGCACTCTATGCAAGCACAAAGAGGTCAGTCAAAAGAAGGGCATGGACAATCAAGGGAGGAGGAGGAGCTTGGCAGAATAAGAGGAGCAATGTTATTTTCTGAGCAGGGGCGGCTCTAGACATTTCGCTGCCTCAAGCACGGCGTCATGCCGCGGGGGGCACTCTGCCGCTCGCCGGTCCCACGGCTCCGGTGGACCTTCCTGGGAGGTCCACTGAAGCTGCTGGACCAGCGGACCCTCCGCAGGCATGCCGCCGAAGGCAGTCTGCCTGCTGCCCTCCCGGCAACTGGCAGAGCGCCCCCCGCAGCATCCCACCCCAAGCACGCTCTTGGCATGCTGGGGCCTGGAGCAGCCCCTGTTTCTGAGTGTGATTTGATTGGGGGAGAGGTGTTCTGTGGGGTTGGGTGAGGTTTTATGTGCACGAGGTGAGCAGGGAGCGATTTTTCTCTGCTTTTATTCCTTCACTTCTCAAAGGAGTGAGAGTAAGCTAAAATGAACCATAACTGTCCATCGGCTGGACCCCCTCAGAGACCCTGCTTACTAGGAGAACTGCCCTGGCAAAATTTCACATTGCCAACTATACGCTGGGGGAGAGAAAAAGGAAAGGGGGAATTATGGGTGGAGGGGTGGAGAGAGAACTGCAAGAGAGGGAAAGAGTGGAGAAGAAAAGGAGAGAGAGAGAGCTGGGAAAGAGTTAATGAGAAAGTGAATGGGGAACAATACGCAAGAGACAGTGAGAAAACATGGGGGAACTGGCAAAGACAGAACTTGGAGAGAAATTCAAAAACTGGAAGAGAAGTTTAAAATTGATGCTGAGACTGGGGGGCTTCTAATAAAGCGAGGGAAGAATGAAAAATAGAATGATGAATTTCAACAATAGAAAAGTTAAAAGAGGGGGACAGAATGGATAAAGAATAGTAGAGAGGCAGCAATGATGGCAGCAGGGATGTGGGGCCCATGTGTAGATTCATCCCAAACATAAGGGACAGATTCCACTCCCTAAATGTTGGGAAACTGGCTTACAGCTTCATGTGACGTCCCTATTCAGGTTTTCCAAGGATGTGATGCAGGGCCTCTGGTAAAAGGTGGGGAGTGAGGACCTGCTATTCAAATGTTAAGAATCTAGAAATTTTATTTTTTAAGGAAGTTTGAGACACCCGTATCTATCACGAAGAAGCTGTAAAAACCAAAAGCATTGTGACTTTGGCTTTCCATTTCACACAAAAGACGCCAAACTATGAGTCAGTCCTCTTACATTTCTCCCCACATTTCCCACTCAATAATAATAATAGTAGTAGTAGTAGCATTGGGGATCATGCTCTCACACTCAGACTCCAGGGGGTTTTGAGGAACAGCCTTGGCTATCATGCTACACCACTCCATTAGATTACCATGGAATTCACAGACTTGGGGGAGTCAGCTTCCAGGGTTTTGCAAACCTTTTCCTGATTGGCCACATGGTCTTGACTCTGTATTGGCTGGTGGCTATATATAAACTTCCTGATTGCCTTCTGGCCTTGTGTAGTCAACAATCCATTGCCTGCCTGTTGCTGCTTGGATCTACCTGAACTTCCTTTGCTGTTCCTCCCACTTGGATTGGAGCTCCTGGTAACCTGATCTCTTGTGTGACCTCTGCCCATTGACTGGAACTGCCCTTTGATCTGCCTGATTTCTGGGCATTACAAACAGAATGGTTTGTATTTGTACAGCACTTTCTACCCAAGTTGCTCAACTCTTCTGTTGCAAGTGTTATTCACTTTATCAAAAAAAAATACACTTAAAAAATCAGTTACTTTCCCTTTTGGCTGTTGTAAATATTTCTGTTTTATCGTTGTGCTCCTTTTCCCCCTAAGACTTGAGTTGCCGAGCTGTTCATTTTCATGCCAGTCCCTTCTGGAGTCCTATTTGTATCAGCTTTGATGTAAGCTTCTTGGTTTAATTTTAACTTTGCAAGGGAATAGTTTGTTCGTGAATGAATTACATAGTATGAAATCTTAAGCTTAGGTCAGATATGCAAGAGGGAAAATGCATAACTTTTTTTCCTCAAGAAAAAAGACACACAAAAGTGATGATCTAGATGGAAAACAATATGACCTTCTCAGTCAGAACAAGGAGAGCGAGCAAGCTGGAAAAATAGGGAGAACTGGGCAACAGATAAGATAACTAATGCAGCATTGCGCTTACTTATCCATGAAGTGAAATGTATGCAGAAAGCTGAATGGGGAATAGAAAATGAGAACTAAAAGATAGAACAAAGAATCTTGAGTTACAAATGTGACGTACAGACTACATTCTGTTATCCTAGCTACCTGGTTGTCCTAATGTTTATGGGCAGCCCTGCAAGGTAGAGAACCTAAGATATCCAAGATCTTGGAAGTGTTATAGAATTAATATTTTTCCACTGCATTTATTTCAGGTTATTTGTTTAATACACAAAACTGTGCAAGAGGCTTTAGACCAACAATACTCTTATACTGAAGGCTAGGTGGCTCATTGGAGCTGATTGGCAAAATGGCCACTTATCATAAGGTTAAATGAGGGAGCAATTAAATGCTCCTTTAGTTAGTGATAACTGTAACAATAGAAATCACTGCCCAAATCATGGCAACTCTGGAGCAAAAGCTGAGTCATGTGGGCTGAGGGGCATTTCCTGGGCTCTGAATGCAAATGGGCAGGCGCTGGATATTTATTTTGGTGGAGCTCTTTGTCTGAAGCAGGAAAGCAAGAAGAGGGCTAGAAGACAACAAGAGAAGCACTGGTAATATAGCTTAGTGAGAAAGCCAAGAGACCATTTTGGAGAGAGTGCTGGGTGGAAAGAGGCTTGGAATTTTGAGTAAGGAAGCTGCCTGCTCACTGTGTTTAGGGAAACAGGACTTTGTGTATATTCTTTGTAAATAGCCAGTGTTGAATCATAGGAATACCTGACTCCATTTGTCAATTTCTCCTTCCAACAAACACGCCTATTAGTCCCAACATAGGCTAGGAAAGGGTAACTACACCTACGCCTACAGTCCAAAAGAGTTTACATTCTTACAAGACAATGAATGAAAACAACAAAAGGTGGTTGGCCATGAGGGGAAGGAAGTTGAGGTCACAACAGTAAGGTTACACGCATTGGTTATGTATACACTTGTATCTTAAAAAAAAAAAATCCACATCTATGCCTCAGACAACATTATATTTTACAGAGTTACATTATGTAAGTGCCACTGGTGGTTTACTAGTTAATAGTGAATTGACTTTTGCACTTAAAGAAGAAATTTGACCACTTTTTTATGTATGAAGAATAGTGTGTCCTCTTCAAAATTACAGCACTGCTATCACAGATTCTGCCTCCCATTGTTCACTAGGAGTAAAGCTAAAGTGCCCTCCACCTAGGGTGGTGGCCTATGACAGGAAAGGGCAGGGCAGCCCAGGGCGGGGCAAGTGGGGCAATTTGCCCTGGGCCCGCAGGGGCACCCACAAGAGTGTCTGAGGCTTCCCTCCCCTCCCGCCTCCACCTTCCACCATCCCCTGTCATTTCAGTGAGCTGCGTCCAGGAGCGGCCCTGGACAGCGCTGCAGTGGCATGGCTCCGGCAGGACCTGAGCTCCTCCCACTCAGAGCCGTGTCGTAAGAGGGTGGGGCTGTGAGCTCCAGCAGGCCGAGCAACAAGAATTTTGGAAGAAAATGCCCAAGCCTATTTTTCTCCATGCAGCACTAACATGCTGAACCTCTGTGGCACCCATGATATGGAAACCAGTGTAGAGGTAAAAACATATTTTGGAAATGTTCAGAAACTGTATAAAGTATTTGCTCTTAGCCCTGAGAGATGGAAAATTTTTCAGATCACTGTGAATATATCTCTTCACTCTGTATCTAAAACTAGGTGGAGTGCAAAAGTTGATGGTGTTTGCCCCTAATCAAAAATCACACAGGTGTGCTGGAAAGTTTAATTAAAATTGAAATGAAGCTTCATTTACCTCCCGAAATCCAATCGGATGTTGACTGATTAAGTGGCTTAAGTTATTTGAATTTGTACTTCTTACTACAATATGGTTTTAAGTGCTTCAGTGTATTGATGATAAGAACAAGGTCCTACAAAAAGTCAAATTAACAATGGAAGAGGGAACAACTTAGTCAAGGAAATTCAAACAATGAAAGATTCTTGTCCAGTGTTTTTTGTTTTGTTTTGTTGTGTTTTTTGTTTTTTGTTTTTTGTTTTTTTTTTGAAGAAGCCAAACAAGTTGCTTCAAGCCTCAGCATTGACCCAAAAAGTGTCTCAAGGGTCTGGAATAACAAGCGATTCTTTGACAACACAGGGGATGCAGACTATACATTTGACTCTCCCGATATTCAGTTAAAAGTACAAGTGTCCTTCCCGACAATGGATTTGCTTCTATCAGAGCTAGGAGGTCTTGGCAAAAGAATGGCTGAAGTCTCAAATTTATTTTCACCCATTTTGTGTCCACCAGATAAAGTGGATAAATCTTGTATAAAAAATTTTGTTGACACTTTGGCCACAGCGTATCCAAAAGACCTCCAGAGAGAAGAGCTTAAAGAGGAACTTGGAAACTTTTACAAAATAAAAGAAGATTCCAACTTAAGAGTTGATGGACATACAACCTCTGCACTTACACTTCTTAATGCTCTCTTCAAAAAAAGGTTGGAAAATGTTTCAACAGATTTGTATTTGTTTATGCCTACTAACAGTGTTGCCAGTGTCGGTAGCATCAGGAGGGCGTGCATTTAGTAAGCTAATGTTGATTAAAAATCGTTGCGTTCAGCCACCGGGGAAGAAAGGCTGAACCATTTGCTCACTTTGAGCATAGAATATGAAATGGCCAAAGACATAAGTTTTCATGACATTATTAAAGAGTTTGCCAAAATGAAAGCAAGGAAAAAATTTGCAGCTGTATAATTAATGTTCAGAACAATTTGTGTAAAAAGATTTCATGAGAAGCATTATGTATACGTACCATTAAAGCATTTAATATTTTTAATGTATTTTGTGTATTTTCAAATTATTAAAAAATAATTTTTGAATGTATTTCACTGGTTATGTTTTACATTTCTAAATACATGTTACTATAGTATTGCAACTTTTTTTTATGGAAGGGGCCCCTGAAATTGCGTTGCCTCAGGCCCCCTGAATGCTCTGGGTGGCCCTGGCATAGGGAGCCACCACCTCACCTGAGAGCAGTTTAGCTTAAGTCCTGTTGAGAACAATGGAAGATGGCAGCTATTGTGAAAGAGGATAAATCTTCATGGATGAGTTCTCAAGTTTCCTTTGCTAGGAAATTTTCATATGTGAAGAATGAAGGCAAAACAATGAATCTTAAACATTCAAAAACTACCTGTTGCACAAGAGCGACTCAGAGGGCAAATATGGAGGGAAAACTGTAGAGGGATGTTGCATGGGGAAAGTGTTGTGGGGGACAGAAGTGAGGGGAAAACCAGGGCAAGATGTGTGCCTGGGAATATGGTTTGGAAAAAGAAAAGAGAGGAAGAATCTGGCTTGTATGCTCTGGTTGCTTTCTACTGTGCCGAGTGGGGTAAAGCAGGCACAGTGTATTGATGAATCTAGCCCTAAAATAATTTTAACTTTTAAGTTGATACTGCTTATCTTCAAACCATGCTGTCAGAGGGCTACTGCCACCATGAGGAGCCAGCAAAAATTAATTACACACAAGATGCCTAACTTCAACAGCTAGTAGAAACCTACCTTAGATCTCCTACTCTCTACCACCTACCTCACTCCCCACCAAACAGCCCTCCATTAAACAGTGAGTTCCCAGCCATTCAGCATCTGGAAACTGACCAGCTACCTAAGACAGTGTCTCTGAACCTTTCCAAACTACTGTACCCCTTTCCAGAGTCTGATTTGTCTTGCATACCCCAAGTTTCACCTTACCTAAAATCTACTTACTTACAAAATCGGACATAAAAAAAATACAAAAATGTCACAGTTCACGATTACTAAAATTGCTTACCTTTTCCTTTTTACCATATAATTATATAATCAACTGGAATATAAAATTCTACCTGTATTTCAGTATATAGAGCAATATAAATAAGTAATTGTACGAAACTTTAGTTTGTACTGACTTTGCTAGTGCTTTTTATATAGCCTGTTGTAAAACTAGGTAAATATCTAGATGAGATCATGCACCCACTGGAAGACCTTTGCATACCCTTGGTTGAGAACTACTGACCTAAAGTATCCTAAATGTATTAAAAACAACAATTTTTAGGATGGATCATTATTTAAAAATTGTTCCATGAAGTCATTGTAACTCAGTTGTCAGTAGGACATCCTCAGTTACTTTCATAGTTGCTGAGGCCAAATGACTATGCGATACTTGAAATATCAGAGTTTTGACAAAGTACTGGATGAAATTCATCCTTGTTTCCACTATATTGGAGTGCATGAAGTTACACCAGAAAGTAATATAAATTGTAAGTTGTGATTAAAATACTGTACTGTATAGTCCAATGAACCTCACATCCTCTCTTTTGACTTATTTAAAGCTTTTGAGTTGGTTGAACGAGATGGGGAAGAGTCTTTTGGGCTGAAGATTGAGATGTAAGAGAAAAGGATTTGAAGAGATCTGCATCCATTTGCTTGCAAAACTTAATTTGAACCATTAGATGGCATCAGTAGTAGCTGCATTGGTGTTTTACAAATGACTGACCCTGTGGCTCAAAGCTTTTCTCTTCCATAGTATTAAGTAGCAGTGGGAGATGATATATGGGGTTTGATCAGAGGCATTTCTTTCTGTTCACCAACCTAATTCAAAGTAACATGATATTCATTATGGCAAATTTGCTGAAGGCAAAATAAGTGTTTAAAATCACATTAGGCCTGAAACTGCCACCCTTACTCCAATGGAGAAGTCTCTTACTCCACAAGCTGTCCCAATGATTTCAGTGTGATTACTTTTATGGAGTAAGGTACTACTCAAAATGAATAATAGTGGCAGACTCTGACCTCGTCTTAATAAAATGCTAGCTAATGTTCTCAGGATCTTGCAAAGACAACTAATATTCATTTACACTAAGTAAATCACAAAGCACTAAATGTACACTAAAAACTGAATTAGATATTAAAAAGTAAGCAAACAGCATAGTTATAAATAACAAAGACCTGGAGTGGGAGGAGGGAGATTTGACAGTGAGTCAAATAGAAAACTATCACTTCAGAACAAATGTTTTAAAGTGAAGAGCAATACACAGAATGGGATGTCCATGAGTGGTTAATCCCACATTCCCACACAATCTATATTCTGTTCTCCCATGTGTCCTTGTGGTTGATGGAGCAAGAAGGGAATATGATCAAAATGTGAATTCCACAAGACCAAGATATGGCACAAGAACCACAGGCTGAGGATCGTTAATCTGTGCAAATATACCTTACCAAAATGACACTACACATGAGCTATTAAAAGTAATTAATCAGATAGGATACATGTATCCTGTCAATATTACAGACTGGATCTAACCAAGCCCCTGGTTCCAAATACGCTCATCTTTGGGGAGCTGAATCCAAATACTCCACACTCTAAGGGTCATAATCAAAATTTCAGAATCAGTTTTGCTTTTTCAAAAAGGTTAGATCAGGATCTGAACACTAGCTAAAAATGAGAGAGAGATTTTTTTCAGCTGTTCATTTGAGCAAAACTGGGAGCAATTCATTACTAACAATTTTTAATGTTTTACCTTATTGGATCAGCTGTAGAGTACCTTTTATGTAGTATTGACTAAAGAGTGACATGAACTATAATTAGAACTCTTCAGTTTTGGTTATTTTATTTAATTTTTCGTGGGAATTTATTGGTGTCTATTACAACAACAAACTGCTGAAAACTGGGGGGAGAGGCTTAATTTTTCTGGGTAAATATAAGGGTTTATTTTGGTGGATGGAAGGATGGCGGGGAGTATTCAGTAGATTAATGCTTTCATTAATGGAATTCAATGTAGTTTGCTGCAGAACTAAAACAGAACTTAAAACACAATGCCACCTCTGAATTTAAGAAAACACTATATCTCTAATCCCCAAATAAAACTTTTCATTTGAATAAACAATTTACTGTTGTACACTTAGAACTATTAACCTATAAATATTTGCATTTAATAACTGGGACCAATATTTTAAAATATTTATAAACACTTGTGGTCTTATGTGAAGCCCTTCAGTGTAATTTCCAAAAGGATAGGATAGGCTGGCAGCAATCTTTAAGAAGTCTTTTCCAAGGTCCATTCTCCTTCAGTCTTGGATGTAGTCAAATTTCAAAAATACTCTTTGCACATCAGCTGAGCCAAGTGGGACACTGAGAATGTGAGAGGCAGTGTAGCTCAAAGTTGGAAAGTTGGTGTGGTGGATTTTCCAGAATTCAAGGAGTGGTGGAGCAGTTGTCTGGGCAAAGCGTTGCCATGTAGGCACAGAATTCACTTTCCAATTTTACACTTTCTTCATTAGAAGCCACAAAGGAGGTGATTATATAAGCACATTCTTTAAACTGATCTGCTGATCCCATATCATATCTTTTATGATGCCAGTCAAACAGCACAATGACTTTCCAGAATGAGGATTCGCTGTGAAAAACTTCAGGGGGCATGTTGCGAGTGACAGTAGCTTCCCACTTCTTTGACAGTTCTCCCTAAAAACTTTTGAAAGCTTTTGCAAGATTGTCCTGCTCAGTGACTGGCAACATAGACATGAAAAAATTTGTGTTTTCTGGAATCTCCCCAGATGTGCTTTTGCAAGAAAGTTCTGCAGAGATATTGTTAATCTGAATGCCATACACCTCTGCATTAGAAAATGTGCTGTTTGTTAAAGAATTGGATTCAAATTTCTTCTGTGCTTTATGTAGTGGTTGAAGTTTTTCAATCAGGAATTCAAGTTTTGTATGAAGGCTTTGCCTAATTTCTTGCATAGTTGCTTGAGATTTCAACTTTTCCACTGTTGAATGCTTCATGATCTAAAAGTTGCATTAAGACACCCCATGCTTTCTGAACACATTGTGCAGCCACATACAGACTAAACCATCTTGTCGGTACAACTGGAACTGGAATTCTGCATTCGAACGTGATCTCTTCACAAACATCATAGAAGAGGGGGTTTTTGTTTTACTAGAATGCTTGAAAACTGCACCAGCATGTATTACAAACTTTTTTAAATCAGCCATTGTGGGAACACCTGTTCCATGAGACCGCAATGAGTAGCAGGTGAGCTGGGCAAGACAAATGAAGAAATTCAGGTTTTTCATTCAGCTTTACATCTTGTGATACAGATTTTCGTATTCTTTCCATTTTAGTGTGTCAAATCTTTTAACTGTTATCTGCTAACAGGTTGAAATATGTATATGGCGGACATGAGATTCATCCGTACGTTCAGATGCGCACGAATTTCAGAGCTTGCGTGCGTGCCTATTTTGTTTATTGTGTATCTTCTAGACTAATACATAGCCTGACTTCAACAGGCAGCTTTGCATATACACACAGACTAATGTAATACACATATCTCATGCAAGGTATTGTATTTTCCTAATAAAACAAGTTTATATATATATATATATATATATATATATATATATATATATATATATATATATATATATATTTGAATGATACAAAAGTGAAAATCAGAAAAAAGATACTTTTTATAAAACCCAGGATTTTTTGGTAAAAATTGGTTTAAACTGAAAACAAAGGGGCTTAACAATAATGGAAATCCTTTCCCAAATATTTCGTTCTAACAATTAATTTGATATAGGACATAATCTCTCTCTCCTTTTCAATTCACCTGTGTTAGGATGGAATCTAAGAAAACTGTATTATTTAGGCATGAAATTCACCTAGCGCGCAGAGGACCACCTCAAGGCAATATGTATGTCTCTTCTAGGGCCTATGTAGGGGAGCTGTGTATGGAGCAGCTGTACAAAAATTAGTTTTACCCCCTGTGATGCTGGCAAACCAGATCCCAGCTCATGCCAGGTTCCCTAGACTTAAATTGAATACTGAAAAATGAATAGCTAAAAACCTATCTGGCTCACCTGTGTGTTAGTATTACTAAAATAATACTAGGTTTATGAAAATATGTTTGACTTTATGAAATGCTTGTAAGTTGCTGCATGCATGAATCTCACTTTAAACATGGGATACAGATACTATAAGGTAGTATTTAAAGTTTTCCCTGTAACTGTAAAAGTTTCTCTGAAACTGTAAAAGCACCAGGAAAGAAGTGTTACCAAGTGTGAAATACTAGTTTATCACAGGAGGTGTTATCTCCAGCCCAACAAAAGAAGGTCCACAGACACCAGACCAGTGGTTTTCAAACTTTTGTACTGGTGACCCCTTTCACATAGCAAGCCTCTGAATATGACACCACCACCCCCCATATTAAAAAGTGGTTTAATTGATATTAACCCCATTCTAAATGCTGGAGGCAAAGCAGGGTTTGCGGTGGAGGCTGACAGCTCACAATGTTATACCAAGAAAATAAAAAACAACAGGATCTTATTAAAGGGGATAAGGCAATACACTGTGTTTATTTCAAATACAAAAAGAATCAGTGTAAGCAATCAGTTATAACTATAACATCTTATTCACTTACATACACGCACAAGTTCTCAAGGTTGTTATAGTTACCAGGTGAGGAGTTGCTTGCGCCAAGTCACTGGCCAGATGGCCTGGACATGAGAGTGCAGCAGGACTATGTCAGATGCGCATCCGATGCTCCTGGAGGTTGGTTTGCAGAATCAGACACAAAGTCCTCAGTCTTCAGGGCCTGTTTTTGTAGGGATTTATCCTCATACAAGTTTATAGGGTTTGCTTCATCATGTAGTTCTCATGTCTGAAGTGACAATCCCTGTTCTCACATTTGATGTGATAGTCAATCACGCAGATGGCATGGCAATGACGAAATGACAGTATGTTATCTTGTTCTTCAGGTCTTCAGCCCTCCTGTCTTTGGGGCAAGTATGCCCTCAGGGTTATTGGGCTATGTTGTCCACGGCATTCTTCAGCCAAACGGTCTTATTTTAAGGCTGGCATCTCAGCCTTTAATCTTTCATTCCTCATTCAATCATACCTACAATCACACTCACACTCCAACGTATATCCTGTCACATCTGCATTTTATCACTTACCCATCCTTTAACATAACCATTCTAAAATCAGTGGGACATGGCAGACTTCAATAAGTCTATTTATCCCACTGGTTATATCTAAAAGGAAAGATAAGCATGCAAGAGTGGGGAGTTCACAAATCTTATTCCAGAGTTCAGGAAAACAAAATTGTACCCGTCATAAAGGACATCTGTTATCTTGTTACTTTTAGAACAAACTCTTTGTCTCTGGATGTGCTTCTACAATTAACACTGACCTTGTAAAACTGACTGGCAATTTCAATCAACATAGGCTCAGCAGGGAGGCTGAGAAACATGTTTCTTTCTAATGATCAGGCCAAATTCTGTAATTTGCTGTGGAGTCACTCTTTCTTAGGGTATGTCTACACTACGGGATTATTTCGATTTTACATAAACCAGTTTTGTAAAACAGATTGTATAAAGTTGAGTGCACGCAGCCAGACTAAGCACATTAATTCAGTGGTGTGTGTCCATGGTCCGAGGCTAGCATCAATTTCTGGAGCGTTGCATTGTGGGTAGCTATCCCGTAGCTATCCCATAGTTCCCGCAGTCTCCCCCGCCCATTGGAATTCTGGGTTGAGACCCCAATGCATGATGGTGCAAAAACAGTGTAGCGGGTGATTCTGGGTAAATGTCGTCACTCATTCCTTTCTCCGTGAAAGCAACGGCAGACAATCATTTCGCGCCCTTTTTCCCTGGATTGCCCTGGCAGACGCCATAGCACGGCAACCATGGAACCCGTTCAGCTTTTTTTTACTGTCACCGTATGTCTACTGGATGTTGCTAACAGAGGCGGTACTGCAGCGCTACATAGCAGCATTCATTTGCCTTTGCAAGATAGCAGAGACGGTTATCAGTTGTTCTGTACTGTCTGTCATGCTATTGTAAATTAGCGATGAGATGACGGTTATCAGTTGTTCTGTACCATCTGCTGCTGTCATGGGTGCCCCTGGCTGAGGTCAGCCGGGGGCGCAAAGACAAAAATGGGAATGACTCCCTGAGTCAATTCCTCCTTTATGGTATCTAAAAATAGAGTCAGTCCTGCCCAGAATATGGTGCAAGTGTACTAGAGAACCAGTGTACCAGAGAGCACAGCCGCTTCGTGTCAGATCTCGCAGAAATGATGAGCTACATGCTATTCTAGGGGGTGCCCCTGCAACAACCCCACCCATTGCTTCCCTGCTCTCCCAACCCTCCTGGGCTACTGTTGCAGTGTCCCCCCATTTGTGTGATGAAGTAATAAAGAATTCAGGAATAAGAAACACTGACTTTTTAGTGAGATAAAATGAGGGGGAGGCAGCCTCCAGCTGCTATGATAGTCCAGGCAGGACATTAAACGGTGCAGGGGAGAGGAGCCCAGCATCCCGCTGCTATGATAGTCCGGGCAGTACAGAATCTTTTCTTTACACATGAAAGGGAGAGGGCTGATGGCGCTCAGCCCCCAGTTGCTATGATGAAGACGGTTACCAGCTGTTCTGTACCATCTACTGGGAATGACCAGAAGTCATTCCTATTTTTACCCTGGCGCCCCCGGCCAAGCTCACCGGAGGCCAACCAGGAGCACTCACAGGCTGATGATGACGATGGAGAGGAGTCATATTGTACCGTCTGCCACTGGGGAGGGGAGAGGAGGGGATACTGCTGTTCACTGCCGCAGCATCGCGTCTACCAGCAGCATGCAGTAGACATACGGTGACAATGAAAAAAGTCAAGAAACGATTTTTTCCCTTTTCTTTCATGGGGGGGAGAGGGGTAAATTAACGAGCTATACCCTGAACCACCCCGGACAATGTGCTTGACCCTACAGGCATTGGGAGCTCAGCCAAGAATGCAAATACTTTTCGGAGACTGCTGGGGACTGTGGGATAGCTGGAGTCCTCAGTACCCCCTCCCTCCCTCCATAAGCGTCCATTTGATTCTTTGGCTTTCCGGTATGCTTGTCACGCAGCACTGTGCTGTGGACTCTGTATCATAGCCTGGAGATTTTTTTTCAAATGCTTTGGCATTTTGTCTTCTGTAACGGAGCTGTGATAGAACAGATTTGTCTCCCCGTACAGCGATCAGATCTAATATCTCCCATACGGTCCATGCTGGAGCTCTTTTTGGATTTGGGACTGCATCGCCACCCGTGCTGATCAGAGCTCCACGCTAGCCAAACAGGAAATGAAATTCAAAAGTTCGCAGGGCTTTTCCTGTCTACCTGGCCACTGAATCCGAGTTCAGATTGCTTTCTAGAGTGGTCACTATGGTGCACTGTGGGATAGTGCCCAGAGGCCAATACTGTCGATTTGCGGCCACACTAACCCTAATCCGATATGGTAATACCGATTTCAGCACTACTCCTCTTGTCGAGGAGGAGTACAGAAACTGGTTTAAAGGGCCCTTTATATCAATATAAAGGGTCTCGTTGTGTGGACGGGTGCAGCATTAAATTGGTTTAACGCTGCTAAAATCGGTTTAAACGTGTAGTGTAGATCAGGCCTTACATTTCCCATATCAGAAATATACCAGTTATCAATCTAGTCCAACAGCTACCCGCCAGGTAATAATCTCATGACCCATTGAGGGGTCCCAACCCCCAGTTTGAGAACCTCTGCACCCAGACAAAGCATTGTGGAACATCACAGGAAAAAATGCCCATGAAGAGGAGACATGCATGAAGACTCGTCCCATCAGCTTGAACTCCGGGAAAAGAGAATTAAAAATCTCTGACAGGAAGAAACTGGATCTTTATGCTGCTTGGATTCTGAGAGGCAAGGCTTACTAAGCATAAGCAAAAGATCACAAGTGCTTGGCCTGGGTTAGCCCTAAAGCACATGTAGAGCTCGCTTATTACAGCAACTTCTATAGCCTTTTGGAGCCTAAGACTGTCACTCGTTTGTGTGTGTGTTTACCTGCTTTAACCTTATAAATAACTCTAATTTATTTTTCCTAGTTAATGAATCATTAGTTTACTATACAATTGGGTACAAATGTTGTCTTGGATATAGGATCTAAGGTGAAATTGACTCATAAGGGACTGGTTCTCTGGAACTGGGAGTAATCTGAATATTTGTAGGTTGGTGGGGGGGTTGTTTGTTTTTTGGGGAGCAGTTTTGGATGTAAGGGACCATCTATCACAAAGGCAAGCTTACCAGGATGGCAAGGTACAGCAGAGTAACCCAGGGGACTGTCTGTGGCTCTACGTTAAGGTTGCTATAGTGCCCAAGGAGTTCACACTTGATGCTTAGTTAGTGAAATGTAAGGACAGAACGCACAACCAGTCTGGAGTTTGTGCCCTGATTTGTAACAGTCTGCCCTGAGGTTGGTACTCATGTGTGTGAGCCACTCCAGATAGTATATAGTAGGGTTGTTAAGCTATGAAGCATTCCTCTGCACCATTTCCCAGACCTCTGCAATAGGGCTGGGTTTAGAAAGGATGATAAATCTATGGACTAGGACTAGGTCTAAAATGTAATTTAAAAAAATTAAAACCATTTTGGTAGCAATAGCTGCAAAGTGCAGATTTTTTCCGTCCTTTACAAATGTATCCTGTAGTGCAGGAAAAGACTATTATGCAGATTTCCTGCAGTGGCTCACATTTCCAATAGTTTATAGCATTTTATAAGTGGGGTTACATTTACCAGCCTGAACAAGATTTGGCCATTGAAAATCTATAACTTAAAGACCAAACTATGAATCTTTATCTCAAATGTTATTTCTGTTGTAACATAAGGGTGTGAAAGCCACTAAAGATACAGATAGACACCTAAATGCCTTTGAAAGCAAATGTCTTAGAAAAATACTACATATTAAATAGAATGTATATAACAAATTATGAGATTTGTCAAAGATTCAACAAGCCCTTATATCTAAAGTTATCCTGAAAAGAAAATGGAAATATTTGGCATATGTTGAGAATGAAGCCAGAGCATCTGCTGTGGTAAGCATGCCATTGGGCAGCTGGAGGAATATGCAAAAGAGGCCAACTAAAAGAACCTCTCTGTCAAACAGTAGTTAGACGAGAGAATGTATGGGACTTGATATGCAAAGAGCAGCCCAGGATAGACAGGGATGAAAGACTCTTCTTGTTCATGCCCTAAGCAGCGTTTGATTGTACAGGAAGGATTCAGAGTATCTCAGTCCAGGGTGTGCATTCATAGGTATGAACACGTCTTGGGTGCATTCATGAAATGTCTGAAGACGTCTTAATTACACAAGCAGTATGGATATATTCCCTGTAGGAATACTTGGCACTTAACACCTTGTGACACACTTAACATTAATGGATAAATTGTCCCATGATCCGTTATAATAACAATAACAGTAATACCATCTGATATTTTAAATGGGGAAACCAAGGCACAGAGAAGTAAAATGACTTGAATAAGACAAGAGCAATTAGAACACAGGGATTCCTGGCTCCCAATGGTGTACACAACGTCTCTACATATACAAATGTTTAGTAAAACCTACAATATTGTAAAGAAGTTTAAAACCTTATTGAAGTGCCTTTGACCCATTATATTATTTAACTATTAAATACTGTGCCTTAAAAACCAAGAAACAAGTTGTAGTTATTGCCAAGTGTCTGTCACAATATTTTTCATATAGCTGTTAAATGGAGCATTGCTGTTCTTTTGGGAAGCGTGTAAGGTATCTTGGAACAAGGCATTTTAGAATTGTGCAGCTTTAATGTGCCAAGGCCAACAGTATAAAAATATATCCTTGTGTGTGTCTGATAACTGCGAGGCTTTCACAAGAGAAAACACAGGAATCGAACTATAAATAGCAACTTAACTAAAAATAGAACTGGCAGGCTACAGTTTTTGAACAGGAGCAATGTTAATATCCTCATCAGATATTGGAAAGACTCCAAACTGGAGAAGGAAAGCTGCAGTGCAACACTTCCTCTGCCTGGAAAAATGATCAGGAATGGCTGAACGAATAAGTCCACAGAAGTTTTTGTTATCAGATAGTAGTGGCCAGGTTAAGGAGAGTGATTGTACCTGTTGATTAAATCAAAATGTAATACTGCAGATAACAGCTCCTCCCTGGGATTATTTTTCCTTCATCCTTAATTATAAAGTAATAAGGTAACAGACAGGTGGTACTTCGAATTAACATTAATTTCAACTGAATTCAGTAATAAAGACTGATAGCAGTGAATCCAAACCAAGTTACAGTTATGTTAACTGGGCTGATTTAGCCCTTTGCCCTCAACCAAGAAGTGCATTAAGCTAAAGCAAACCCAGGCCACTTTTGCTTCTGAATGAGAGCCCCCACTCAGGGGCTTGATGCACTTGAAATCTATGTTTAGTTAATTCGCATTAACTTCCTGTGTAGACAAGCTCTTAAGTATGCTGGGCCTAGGCCACTGAGCACCTTGAAGTTAAGGACAGAGACTTTGAACTTGACTCAATAGACATAATAGAACTTGACTCTCTAGTGCTTTTGGTTCAGAAGGTTTCCAGAGAAAATATTCTGTTAAAACAAAATCCAAGTTATGAACAGAACAGTTTGATTGTATAACAAAGTGTTTTTTTTTTTTTAAAAGTCATATCAGGCTAAGTTCACTGTTCAAATGGCTGTTCCTAATGTGACCAAAAATAGAGCCATGTAGGAAATGCCATTTAAACAGCCAAACTAAAGAATATACAGTTGGGGCTAACCTGATTTCTTTCCCCCAGTTCAGAAGTCAGGCATGGATTTATAAACCTTAGGAGAGAATTGATTTACCCCTTAATTATGACTTTTTAAATGTGGTCATTTAAATGGCTAAAGTTTTTTTCTACCATGTTTTCCCCCTAGACGGAGCCCTCACCCCCCACATTCCAACCCTCTGCCCCCGCCCTGAGCCCCTCCCACACTCCGAACCCCTTAGCCCCACTCCCGCCACATGAATTTTGTTATGTGCACCAATATGGAGGTGATGTGTTACACACCTGGTGCACATAACAAAATTAATTCTGCACATGGGTGGGAAAAAATTGAGGGAATGCTACTTCTTACATACATGAAATTAAAGATGTGGCGGGTCTGAAGATTCCACAGTTATATAATAGGAAAAATGTGTTCATACAGAAACTTATGGAAAAATCTTTTGGCTTGAAACCTCAGAAAAACTGATGACTTAATATGTGACCAGAGATGGGTCAAAAACAACGTTGTTGTTTTTTCATTGTTAGGGATTTAATATTTGGGTTAGCCAGCCAATTAGTAAACTAATGAGCCTAGTTTGTAGAAGAGCTACTGTATTTTTAGCACAATAGGAAGTAAGGCTCCAGTGTATCAAGGGCTCAGTGTACTGTGAATTTCCATTGGGAAATTTTTAAATGACAGTGTGGCAAGGGGTGGAGATGTTGCCTCATCAGAAATTGAGTTCATTTTGACTACACTAAGCAAATTCTCTTCATAAGGACATGTGAAACCTTTTAGAACATTCCTACATAATGCACATATTTCTTAAACTGAACTAGTCTCTCCAGACTCACAAATAAAAGTCTCACAGAGAAAATAATGGGATTCGGAACACAGTAGTCTTTGTATTTAAATATATTTACTTCCAAATAACAAAGCTATTAGCAAGGTAAGGTCTCTACTCCATTCCAAAGCTTCATTCTGCTCTGTCCTTCATTTCCCAACAAGCTCAATACTCTCTTGACCCTTCCCCTTATTTAAAGCATGCATTATAGCTACTAGTGTTTGTCGGTACCACTAGAGGTCAGATGTTTACCAGTATCATTAGTTCTCAATATCATACTGTTTGAAAATAATACAGCCACAGGCTAGTTAAGTTTATTGTCTTGCATATGCAAAGGTTATGAACTGCACCTTTAGGAGTTAGAATATACCTCAGGAGACTAGAATTCAAAGAGTTAGCAGAGCAAATTCTTATGGAGCCATGATTTCATTGCAATTTCTTTCTGTACTTGGTGTCCACGTCCATTCACAGTACCTCACTCTCTATCTCTCAAGGGGACTACATTAAATAGAGACCCAAGGAAGCCCTCTTATAACATGATTTTTAAATGCTGCTTGGTCTCTGTAAAGTTTTAAAAACAAGATGGACTATCTTAGTTTAAAAAATCTATAGCAATCACTCAAGCCACCATGCAAATAACCATATTAAGCACTTCTGTGATCATTTTAATCATAACTTCTCTTGTAAACTGCCATACTTGGCATCATTACTGTAGTCCTGAGGGTTGATTGTCCATTGCCATGGACCTTGTGTAGTGATATCCATCAGTGCAAAGCAGGTATAATATCCATGATAATGGAGAATCATGCCCCTTGTTTTTTACAAAGTAGAGCTGTTGTGACTGATAGACTAACTAATAACGTGTTCAGAAGTAAGTTAGAGAAACCAAGAACTGTTTACTAAAATAAGATTAATTAGACCAATTAATTGAAGCAGCACAAGTAGGTGACAGACCATTGCAACTGTGTCTGATTCTGTATGAATTCCACCCATGCTATACTCTTCCTGCGAGATATCAAGCTACAAACATCATACACGCTTGAAAAAATATTCATTGAATGGTCACATGCTAATGTCACAGGTATTTATTAGGCACTCTAGTCAATTTGATAGAGACAGGGTGGGTGTGGCAAATCTTTTATTGGACCAACATCTGCGGGTGGGTGAGTGGGAGAAACAAAGTTTCGAGCTTACACAGAGCTCTTCTTCAGGTGTAAGCTCAGAAGCTTGTCTCTCCCACCCACAGAAGTTGGTGCAATAAAAGATATTACCTCACCCACCTTATCTCTCTAATATCCTGGGAGCAGCTACACCAACACTGCATGCAGTCAATTTAATACAACTACAAAAACAACTCAATATGTCTAAATGAATAATGTTAAGAAAACCCTTTCCCACCAAAAAGAAAAAGCTTCTTCACATACATAGCCCTCCAGGAAAAGTTTTGTGACATGACTTGCTTCCACAGATCTCAGCAAAGGTAGGATTTGTTTCTTTCTATGGGAAACTTCATTGAGAGGAATGAACAGTCATCTTTGCTAGTTAGTATTTAAGTAAACAGCTGAGCCAGATAGGTTTTTGCTTTCCCAAAATTGATTCTACTGCTAAAGTCAGAGGGGAAAAAAGCTCTAGATTTTCTGGAGAGAGGAATTCCCATGTTTATAGTACACTCTCTCTCATAGTCCTCTGAATACTTCATAACTAGTTCCAAGGATTGCCATCATTCTTCTTATTTGTTTCTTTCAAGCTAAAGGCTCCCTTCACTTCTGTAGAATGTTTGGGAAAGAGGCGAGGGAATCCTTGCTCATCTTCTTTTGGACTCCAGCTCACCTTAAAATGGCTTCTGAGGGAGTCCACCTGGTATGTTAGCTGCACAAATACCATCCATAAGGACAGTCTTTGAAACTTACCAATATTCGTCATCCTGCACTAACTTTAGTCAGAATGTAATACGTTTCCATACAGGGGACAGCCATTATGGTCCTTTTAGGAGCTTAACTTGTTCGTTGGTGTCAGGGCCAGCTCTAGGTTTTTTGATGCCCCAAGCAAAAAAAAAAAAAAAAAGTCTGAGAGTGCAACTGCCACCCCTGCAATTGTGCCGCCCCAAGCACACGCTTGGTTTGCTTGTGCCTAGAGCCGCCCGACTGATGTCAAATGCACTAGGAATACATTTTAAAGCTAGCTTGTAGATAGGCCTGCAATTCAACCCCACACCCCCATCCAAAGTTCAGGGGGATCTGGATTTTTTTAAATTCAGGCTCATCTCTACTTAAACATCACGCAGCAAGAGACAAAGGACCCAATTCTCTTCCCATGTCAGTATAATTTCACTGACTTCATGGAATTCCTCCTGACTTTCACTGGTTTCAGTGAGTGGAGAATCACTCTCAAAAAAGAGTGAGAGAACTTCAGGGTAAAGACATAGACCAACATTTTCAAAAATAAATAATTATTTTTGGGTACCAGCTAGAAAATGCCTTAAAGGGGACTGAACTTCCACCCTGTGAAAATCAGGCCCCTTTAATATCTCTCAATTTTGGGAGACAAAATCACTATCTGCTTTTGAAAATCTTGACCACAATGTATTGTCTGTGATTGTTTAATTTCATCATTGATTTAGGCCTCTGAGGGAAACTGATTGAAGCATATTTAAGTGGCCCAATTTTTGAAAGAGATACTTGGTGAAAACAAGTATTTATTCCATTAGCCTCTGTCATAAGGGAATATAGACCAGGAGGCATCATTCAACTTCCCTGGACTACCAAAGGTTTTTCTCAGTTGTCTGAGTCTTAAAAACTTGCCTTTCACTTAATAGAAGCCTGTCTGCCAGCCCACTAGAGTTTTCATATTAGTGCATGGATGAGTGAAAACTGTGCATGGTCCTCATTCCTGTTGTGTTTACTTTAACAAATAATTATAGGAGTCTGTTCTTTCATCTTTACACCACACTAATTTTTATTAAAAAATACAGACCACAAAATTTGTGTAGGAGCTCTGATGTTCCCAAATATTTCTGAAGTTTCTGAGTCTTAGCGACAGCTATGTTATTCACAGTTGATCCTTGGCCATTTTGTTAGAAATTTTAAGCCTATTTCAGAAGGCAAATCAAGTATGTGTCCACTTCATTCATTTCTTGGAGTTATAGTTTCCAATAGAGTGGGGCAAAGGAGGAAAGTAGGGAATGGTGAGAATGGGGTTAAACGGCAAAATGGATGTAAAGATTTCAAAATAAAATTTATTCAAAATTCAGGAGTTAAGCTCTTAAAAGATATGGAGGCCACATCCAAATTTAAACTTTGTTGGTGTTTGGACCCTTCTCAAAACCGAAAATATTGGAGGGAAGGAAACTTACTTTTTCTGCCAATGATTGTGCTCCTGAGAGATGCTGAGCACCCACAACACTCACTAAAGTCAACTGGAGTTATGGGTGCTCATCAGCACTCAGAATCAGGCCTAAATGAGGAGGAGGAGAATGAAAATTTATAAGAAGTGAATCATAAACCCTTTTTGCTAGACTCTTCTCTCCTAGCCAATGAGTTCAGGAAGGAGGAAAAGACACAGAAATAGAGCTGCTCAGATCATCTCCCATCAGGGAGAAGGAAACACTATTTTTGGAGCTGGCAGAAATTTTTTGAATTTGTGTGTGTGGTGGTGGGGGAACAACTCCCACAAACCAATACCCCGTCCTCCGTCCCCCGTCTTTTTTTCCAAAATGAAAACTTGACCAAAAATTTCAATTTTTGTTTTTCTCTTTTCTTTCAGCATCATAATGAAAACAGGAGAACTTAATGGTCTTTTCACCTTATCCAGTCTCCCAATTTTTTTTAAACATGGTAAATATGCTCAACATCAGTAGTCCCCAACGCGGTGCCTGCGGGCGCCATGACTGAAATTTGGCGGCATTTCGGCAGGTGCTCCACCACCACCGTGGTCCTTCGGCTGGCGCCCGCCAGCCAAAAAGGTTGGGGACCACTGCTCAACATGGTCTGATGCTGATGTTGCAAAAGTTGAGGGCCATAGTTTTCCCACCCCTGGTTTAAAGGGTACTAACATAGTTATCACTTTACTAAATCTTTTCTAATAGATATTAGATAAGAAGTTGGCTCGACCAATGCCTCTTATAACTATATATCATCTTCCAGCCTTCCAAGCAGTAGTAATGAGTAATTTAACAGTGGAAAAGAAACTTTGTCGCACATTTCTAATTTTTAAGTGTATTTTTCATAGAGTCAAAATCTTAGCTTTTATTAAGAAGGAAGAAATAATAGCTTTTCAAGGCAAATATCTATTCATGTTCCCCAATGTAGCAGGAGAAATGCAAGCATACAAAAATAAATGTAATTTTCTGAAAAATGACTATTAAATTAGATGCTAAAATCACAATTCTCTGTCCATTAAAGTTACATATTTAATTAAGGACTGATTTTCACAAGCTATTCTGTGCATGTGCTGATCACAGAATCAGGGTTTTAGAAGTTAAATAGTGTTTATATAAAGGCTTTGACACATAAAAAGGATCATTTGTCCTCAAAAAAAGTATTAATATCTTGTTAAATTATCAAGATAGTATGGCCAAGATGATGAAACTGAAGATTTTGGGTTGACAAATAATGCTTGTTTTTTGTAATTTTAATAGAGGAAAAGATATTTATATTTACAACTGGAAATGTTTAGAATGAAATCTCTTGTAGGATCTATGTATTGTGGTCTGATTGATCAATTGTATAAGTTATGATTTTGAGATAAATATCATTTTCTTTGGATTTTGACCTATTGTGTAAGTAGTCTTTCTGAATATATGCCAATACTTCATCTTAAAAAATTATTATTAATCTTGTGTGGTTTGATAAGGTGTATATATTGTTGAGGTTCACATCAAACCTTCACTAGGCAACTTGTGACCAAGGATAGCATCTTTGAAATATTTATTTTGTATGTGTGCGCACATGCACATGTGTGTGAGTTTTTGTTTGTTGCAGGTAATTTTTATGTATTTATCTTTTTAGATAATAAAATTTTTGTAGTGCTAGAACCTTCCAGGTGTTTCAGACCCCTAGACTTTAAGATTGGAAGGGACCATTATGATTATCTGCTCTGCCCTCCTGCACATTGCAAGCCACAGAACCTCACCCACCCACTCCTGTAATAGACCCATAACCTCTGGCTGAGTCACTGAAGTCCTCAATTTGTGATTTAAAGACTTCAAGTTATAGAAAATCCACCATTTACACTAGTTTAAACTTGCAAGTGACCCAGGCCCCTTGCTATAGGGGAAGACCAAAAAATCTCAGAGATACTGCCAATCTGACTGGGGGGAAATTCCTTTCCAATTCCAGATATGGAGATCAGTTAAACCCTGAGCATGTGGGCAAGATCCACCAGCCAGACACCTGATGTAGTAACTCAGAGCCCTCTCCATATGGTGTCCCATCACCAGCCATCGGAGATATTTGCTGCTAGCAGTCAGACCAGTTACATGCCATTGTAGGCAGTCTCATCATGCACTTATCAGGCTCAGACTTGAAGCCGTTAGATTTTTTGCCCCCACTGCTCACCTTGGAAGGCTGTTCCAGAACTCCACTTCTCTGATGGTTAAAAACCTTCATAAACTTGTTGCTGGACAGTTTACATCCATTTGTTCTTGTGTCCACATCAGTACTTAACTTAAATAACTCCTCTCCCTCCCTGATATTTATCCCTCTGATGTATTTATAGAGAGCAATTATATCTCCTCTCAGCCTTTTACTTTCTTTTGGTTAGGCTAAACAAGCCAAACTCTGAGTCTCCTCTCATAAGGTAGGTTTTCCATTCCTTGGGTCAGACTACAAGCCCTACTCTGGAGTGTTCCAGTTTGAATTCATCTTTCTTAAACATGGGAGACCAGAATGGTAGTATTCCAGATGAGGTCTCGGCAGTACTTTATACAATGGTACTAACTAGGGCTGTCGATTAATTGCAGTTAACTCATGCGATTAACTCAAAAAAATTAATCACGATTAATCACAGTTTTAATCACACCATTAAACAATAGAACACCAATTGAAATTTACTAAATATTTTGGACGCTTTTCTATGTTTTTACATATATTGTATTCTGTGTTGTAATTGAAATCAAAGTGTATATTATTTTTATTACAAATATTTGCTCTGTAAAAATGATCAACAAAAGAAATAGTATTTTTCAATTCACCTCAGACGACTTCTGTAGTGCAATCTCTTTGTTGTGAAAGTGCAACTTGCAAATGTAGATTTTTTTGTTACATAACTGCACTCAAAAACAAAGCAATGTAAAACTTCAGAGTCTACGAGTCCACTCAGTCCTACTTCTTGTTCAGCCAATTGCTAAGATAAACAAGTTTATTTACATTTACAGGAGATAATGCTGCCCTCTTCTTATTTATAGTGTCACCAGAAAGTGAGAACAGACATTCGCATGGCACTTTTGTAGCCGGCATTGCAAAGTATTTATGTGCTAGATATGCTAAACATTCATAGGCCTGTTTATGCTTCAGCAACCATTCCGGAGGACAGTCTTCCATGCTGATGATGCTCATTAAAAAAATAATACATTAATTATATTTGTGACTGAAGTCCTTAGGGGAGAATTGTATGTCTCCTGCTCTATTTTATCTGCATTCTGCCATATATTTCATGTTATAGTAGATGATGACTCAGCACATGTTCATTTTAAGAACACTTTCACTGCAGATTTGACAAAATGCAAAGAAGGTACCAATGTGAGATTTCTAAAGCTAGCTACAGCACTCAACCCAAGATTTAAGGATCTGAAATGCCTTCCAAAATCTGAGAGGGACAAGGTGTGGAGAATGCTTCCAGAATTTCAGAATTTCTTAAAAGAGCAACATTCTGATGCAGGGCCACCCAGAGGATTCAGGGGGCCTGGGGACTTCAGCGGCGGGTCCCGGAGCAGAAGGACCCCCTGCCGCTGAATTGCCGTGGAAGCCCGGAGTGGAAGAAGCTCCGGGGGCCCCGGCCCCGCGAGAGTTTTCTGGGGCCCACGGAGCGAGTGAAGGACCCTGCTCCAGGGGCCCTGAAAAACTCTCATGGGGGCCCAGGGCAAATTGCCCCAGTTGCCCCCTTCCTTCCCCACCCAGGCAGCCGTGCTCTGATGTGGAAACTACAGAACCCGAACCACCAGAAAAGAAAATCAACCTTCTGTTGGTGACTCAGATAATGAAATACCTGACTCAGACCAATATGCATTGGTCCGCATTGCTTTGGATGGTTACTGAGCAGAACCCATCATCAGCAAGGACGCATGTCCCCTGGAAGTGCATCTGGCAAGTAAATACCTTGTGACACTGGCTACAACAGTGCCATGTGAATGCCTATTCTCACTTTCAGGTGAAATTGTAAACAAGAAGTGGGCAACATTATCTCCTGCAAATGTAAAAAAACTTTTGTCTGAGCAATTGGCTGAACAAGAAATAGGACTAAGTAGACTTGCAGGCTCTAAAATTTTACATTGTTTTATTTTTGAATGCAGTTATATTTTGTACATAATTCTACATTTGTAAATTCAACTTTCATGATAAAGAGCTTGCACTACAGTACTTGTACTAGGTGAATTAAAAAATACTATTTCTTTTGTTTTTTACATTGCAAATATTTGTAATAAATAAATATAAAGTGAGCAGTGTACACTTTGTATTCTGAGTTATTTTAGAAAAAGTAAAAAACATCCAAAAATATTTAAATAAATGATATTCTCTTATTGTTTAACAGCACGATTAATCGTGATTAATTTTTTAAATTGCTCGACAGCCCTAGTAACACTTCCTTGTCTTCCCAATGCATCGTAGGACTATATTAGCCTTTTTCACAGCCACATCACATTGGTGACTCATAGTCAGGGCCGGTGCAACCATTTAGGCAAACTAAGCGGCCACCTAGGGCGCCTAGTGGTTGGGGGTGCCTAAAAGCCCCTCAGGTGAGGAAGTGGAGGTGAGCTGGGTGTAGAGGAGCGCAGGGAGGGCTACCCGCAGTAACGGGGGGGGCGCACAGGGGAACAGCTCCCCACCCCAGTTTACCTCCGCTCTGCCTCCTCCGCTGAGCACACAGCCCAGCTCTAAGTCTCCTCCAATCAGCGCCGCAAGCCTGGGCGGGGAGGAGAATTAGAGCAGCGTCCACGTGCTCAGTGAAGGAGGTGGAGCCGAAGTGAGCTGGGACGGGCTACCCAGGCAGGCTTAGTTTCTGCAGGAGGTCTCCCCAGGCAGGGTTAGCTGCCGGGGGGGTGGGGGGGTGGAAGAGGGGAAGTCTCCCCAGGCAGGGTTAGCTGCCGGGAGGTGGGGGACGGGGGGAAGTCTCCCCAGGCAGGGTTAGTTGCCATGGGGGGACGGGGGGGAGAGGGGTTAGCTATCATGGTGGGGGGGGCTAGCCACTGTGGGGGGGGGTCCCTAGGGCACGAAACTTCCTTGCACTGGCCCTGTTCATAGTCATCCTGTGACCAACCCGGTCTTTCTCCTCCTCTGTCATTTCCAACTGATACAGCCCCAGTTTATAGCAAAAATTCTTTTTAGCCCTTAAATGCAGGACCTTGCACTTTGCACTACTAAATTTCATCCCATTTCTATTACTCCAATTTATAACACCTCCAGATCAGGAACCATTTGCTTATAGCAGTAAGAAATATGTCTCTTCATGACCATTATTTAATTTAAATTCATTACCAGTATCAACGTCTCAGTATGTAACCAAGGTAAATTACTGCACAAAAGCAGTAATGAAGAGAACATGAAACAGGAGTTTTATGATTGCAATAAGGACTTTATAAAAATGCAAGTTATTTATGGAGCTGAGAGTAGGGAGGAAGGCGTAGAGAATAAGAAAGAGCTACAATAGTTAGACTACAGGTAAACCTAAGTAATATGATGGATGAGGACTATAAACTCATTCAGAAAGAAGCATACCTAGAAGTTATGTGATCTATTGAGAAGCTACTGAAGAGTAGCAGCACATGAGGCCATGTGAATTGCATCATGCTGAAAGGAACCTGTGCATTTCTCCTAATAACTTGCTGCTATTGGTAAATGGCAAGAGAAGCAACTGTTGTCAGTTAAGTGTTTCTCACAATTGCAGGATACCATAGAGTGTGTGTGTGTGTGTGTGTGTGTGTTCTAATACAGTTTTATGCAAAATATGTCATTTATACGTAAGCAGAAGGACAGCAAAAGGTGTATTCACCAATTGTGAGACTTAAGTGGTGCATAGACCTTGTGCAGGTGCTCTGCACAGTGGTGAATTTAACCAATTATGGTTAGAAAGCAGGTGATTAATATTAAATGTATTTTTCGTAGAAACTCCAGCAATTAACTGCACTCTGACTAATGGCAAGGAATTATACAGAGCCACTATTAATCAGAGGGGTAGCTATGTTAGTCTGTATCCACAAAAACAACGAAGAGTCTAGTGGCACCTTGAAGACTAACAGATTGATTTGGGCATAAGCTTTTGTGATTTAAAAAACCCACTTCTTCAGCTGCATGGAGTCACAAGCTATTGTGGGTAAAAACCACAGTTCTTCAAATGCATGGAGCCACTATTGATTACATCATGTTGCCATTCTTTGATAGCCCCTTAATTTTCTGCAGAATTACCCAACTTTTTTGCTAGCTGCTGTTTCCAATATACACAACATTCAATACTGTAATAAGTTTTTCATCACTGTGGTCTTCTAAAGCTGTGAAGCTGAGGGAAAATAGTAACATAAATACAAAAATACATCATGGCGTATGCCATGAACAAATTCTGATGTTGCAATATCTTTGTGAAAAAAGAAACTTGTGGAAACCTGCAACTTAGTTTGTAGGTTTATCAAGGACCTGTCATAGTAAAATGAGTCATGTGAGCATGATATAATCTTTCTTAGTATCAGAAGGGTAGCTGTGTGAGTCTGTATCCACAAAAACAACAAAGAGTTCAGTGGCACCTTAAAGACTAACAGATTTATTTGGGAATAAACTTTTGTGGGTTAAAAACCCCCCACTTCTTCAGATGTATGGCTCTCATAATCTTGGAAAGGTTTTCTTTTATCAGCACTGATCAGCCTTAAGACCATTTCTTATCTGATACACGCCAGTATATTTGCTATACTGGGACAGTATTGTCTTCCAAAAGCAGTGTTAGGATGGATAGGCATGCTCAATGTGCCTTTGCTCTACCAATATGAAAAAAAGGCATTTTTTTGGGGGGGAAAAGTTAGGTTTTAAACCTACACTCCAATTATTAGCATACTTTTGTTGGAAATTATTGTGGCATATACCTACCTGATGCAACATCTTCCACATGCTAGCTGAAATAATCCACGCATGAGCTTCCTCAGATTAATAATTACTACAGACTTGTCTACAAGTGATTTCTAAACCTCTTACAACCAGCTAGTGCAAGACTCAACATTTGAAGATGTCATATGGAATATTAATTCTTCTAAAGTATTTTGGATACATTCACCAATTATTAACAATCGGACTTTTTTAAAATTTGTGATAGATATAATCTGGACAAAAATATTAATGTAAGAGAAATAACTGAATAAAAATTAAAATATATACATTGGAAAGAGTCTTCATTTCATTAAGCTGTGACAGATGAAAACCCCAGTAACAAAATGTTGCATTACAAATTGGTCAAATATGCTGATCTACATGCAATTTGTTAATGGGAGAAATATATGTAGTATTTCTGCTCATCAAAATGTTGGATATGCTGTTTAGACTCTGCAGTTCCTGGCAAAATTTAACATTATGTGAGAAATAATCTATCTTACTTATGAGAGTCTTTGTTATGGCCAATTGAAAAAAATTAGGAAGCACTGTCTGCACTAGACAACCAAAAAAGAGGCACAGTGTATATCAAAAATGGATCTTCCCCAGATTTAGCAGAACAAACAGCAGCACATAGTATAGGTTGTGTTGTTCTTATAAAGCCCAGTTCTACAAGGTGCTCAGCACCTTCTAGGAGCAGCCAGCACATTGCCAGTTTGTGCCACGAAATGCCTGTTTTCCCCAATTATACACTTTTTGTGCAGAGTCCTGAATTTATTCTTTATTCTATATATTTCTATATCATTGTTTCAAGACCAAATACCTACTATATTGTTGATTTTTAAAATTGCCATGAGAAATACTGTCTTAGGGAGCTGCTACTCGTGACCTAGTGGTTCAGGCTATGTCAGGACCAGCCAAGTTATTAATGTTGGAAAATTGGCTAGTGCACAAGTCTAACCACTTGTTTGATAATGCGTTACAATATGTTGATCTGTATTAATGGACTGCAACACTAAATATGGCTTATTAGCTCAATTCAGGTTTTCTTTTTAAATCAGTAAATATGTAGTGATGTCAGATTTCTTAAATTTAATAAACATTTAGCTGATGCATTTTAAGGGTATTTAGTAGATTAATAACATGTATTTAAACTCTAACAGGTACTTATCTGATCAAATTAATAATCTGCACTGCAAAATTCTGTAAATATGTAACTATCCCAAAGAGAAATAGGCTCCAAAGGAATGAATATGCTCTTTAGGTTAAATAAACATTTTAAATGTAGAATATATTTAATTTATTTATTATACACATTTTTAGGGTACCTGTCACTGTCGTTTGAGCATCGTGAATGCAATTTACCAAAAACAAGAAAACACTTCCCCAATTAGGACTCAATAATCTCTATCCCTACATCTGTGATAATACAGTCATCTTCAGGAAATCACATGTACAGGATAGTCAGCTAGGAGACTAGTTGTCACCAGAAATCCAACATCTATGGTTAGGAGAAAGTCTAAACACTGTTGCATTGCCCCCTAAAAGTGACAAAATGCTGACTGATATAGCTGTCTCAGAAGTAAATTCCAGAACTGACAGTCTATAGGACTGCATCTACAATAAGCTTTTTCTGAAATGTTCCTATGGTTGCTGTACAACTCCATTGATCAGAGCATTCATCCAGACTGACCATCTAACCCTATTCAGAGAATGACATACTATTGTTTCCTAAAAGGTCATTCAAGGAACTGAAAATGAGACCATTCCCATTGACCACAACTATCTTGGCAGATCAAAGGGGGAGAATCTCTCATTTTACTTATTTCAGACACACAATCAACTCTTAAAAACTAATATGCTGTAATTTTCTATCTGTGGAAAGCTTTATAGACTCATAGACTCTAGGACTGGAAGGGACCTCGAGAGGTCATCGAGTCCAGTCCCCTGCCCTCATTGCAGGACCAAATACTGTCTAGACCATCCCTAATAGACATTTATCTAACCTACTCTTAAATATCTCCAGAGATGGAGATTCCACAACTTCCCTAGGCAATCTATTCCAGTGTTTAACTACCCTGACAGTTAGGAACTTTTTCCTAATGTCCAACCTAAATCTCCCTTGCTGCAGTTTAAGCCCATTGCTTTTTGTTCTATCATTGGAGGCTAAGGTGAACAAGTTTTCTCCCTCCTCCTGATGACACCCTTTTAGATACCTAAAAGGGTGTCATCAGGAGGAGGGGGCTCAACCCCAGCTTGCGTTGAATAAGCTACCCTTATAAGCTTAAAAAATAAATAGGACTGAATAAAAAGCACTTTGTTAATTGCTTTGAAATTCTTTGGGTGGAAAAGTAATATATTAGTGTAAATATTAGTGTTTTTGTTAACATCTACACTCTCTGTATGACTTTTTAAATATGAACAAGCATTTTCTGACAGCATTTTAACTCTTTATCAGTTCATATCACTTGTACTTTTACCTATTATCATTTATTAAACTGTAATAGAAGAAAATCCCCAATAACAAAACATTGCATTACAAATTGGCCAGATATACTCATCTATATGCAATCAATTGAATGCTAACTAAGGCTCCAATCCTGCAAAGTTACACATATGTTTAACTTTACTACAAGTAGTCCCACCCAGCACTATTCATGCACAGTGGTAAAATTAAGAATGTAAATATTTTTATGTAGGATGGAGGCCAAAGTACTCCATAACTGAAAGAACAGGCCAAGTTTTCTTCTCTTGTACATCAGTGTAAGTCCATTCAAGCCAGTGAATAAAAGGAGAAAGGTGGTCAAAGTATAATATTTTTTATATAGGAAAAACAAACAAAAAATGCAATAATTGGAATAAAAACATTGTTAAAAGTTTTTATTTGGGATACCTTTTGTCATGGATGTACAATGCAATTATATGTTGTTTGCAACAGCTGCGTTGGTCTCAGGATATGAGAGACACAAATAAGATGGGTAATATCTTTTATTGGACCAACTTCTGTTGGTGGAAGAGACGGGCTTTTGAGCTATAAAGAGCTCTTCTTCATATCATGTGTGTAGCTCAAAAACCTGTCTCTTCCACCAACAGAAGTTAGTCCAATGAAAGATATTACCTCACGCACCTGGTCTCTCTCAATGTATTTATAAACATGGTCATGAGATTTTAATAATATGAATGAAACAATCTCACACCATAAAACTACACAATAGCTCGTGAATACTTTTTATGTTTGGTTCTATTTTAATAGTTTCTCCAATTGTCCTAATAAATAAACAGCAATGACAATTACTTGTTGGCTTTTTTGGACCAGCTGCTGTATGTGTTAACTTCCTAAAGCAAATTAAGCTTTTCTTCCATTTCCAGTTGTCTAGGAGACGCCATCCCATCCTTGCAGATGATGACCTGGCCTCAGTCAGACACACCTTTGTCACTTTTCCTTTGGACTACAACAATGGCATGAAGCCTTCAGACTTTAAGAAACTAACTAGTACAGGATGTTGCAGCACCTTTATTCAGCAACAAGGGTTACTCCTTCACTTTCTACACTGGCTTCCCGTAGAATATCATGTCAAATTCAAGGTCTCACATTTTCTTTTAAAGGGGCTCAATGGCCGAGATCCAGAATATCTAAAAGATCGCCTAAAGCTTTGGGAGAAGGATTCTAGTCAACAACTCCATTTCTCAGGAACAATGAAACTCTACAATAAGGGTAAAGCTGGCCTGTGAGGGAGATAGAACTTTCCTGGTGGCTAGTCTGAAATAGTAGAACAAACTGTCATAGGAACTAAGGATAATCACAAACCTCATTGACTTTTACTCGAAGTGTAAGATGCACTTCTTTGACCTTGCTTTCTCTCATATAAACACAGCAAGGTGTACAACTCAAAACAAAAACAAAACCCTATGAAAATAAATCACTTCAGGTTCATGCAATTCTCCCCTGGGAGAAAGAATGAGAGAGCGAAGGAACCATATGTGACAGATGTTAGTCACATCACTTTATGGATGGCTGGAAGATGCTCGGATCCTACAGTGACCAGGGCAGTATAGGAGCCTGAATAGATTAGAATAATCTTTGCTTATGACCTGCAGAGTCTGCTGGCGTTACTGCCTCATGTGAATGTTTCATATCTGGCCACCAAGCACCAGAAATAGAACAGGCAGGAGAATGAGAGAGAGAAAGAGCTCAGATTTTGTTCCCACAGAGTATACGCTGATTACTTCTTTGCACTTATTTTTCTGGACTCGGTATGCCAGTTTTGTCTGCCGCTATCAAAGTCTTTTTGGCAAATCTATTTTGCTTTTGCTCTTCCCACTTCCTTTATGGTTTGTTTTAGGCTGACTTATGTTGTTGGGGTATGTGGTATGGCTGGTGGGGGTTGGGTGCAAGTAGGGTGTGTGCATTGGTGCTTGTGCATGACAGAGTGTGGGTTAGGGTGACCAGGTATCCCGATTTTATAGGAAAAGTCCTGATATTAGGGGCTTTGTCTTATATAGGTGCCTATTACCTCCACCCCCCACCCCGTCCTGATTTTTCACAATTGCTATTTGGTCACCTTAGTGGGGTTTGTTGGTTACATGGGATGCAGGGTGTCAGCCTGTACCACACATTGTTTGTTTTTAAAAGTGTATGGGGGTGTGTGTAAAATAGCATGGTGGGGGGTGTGACAGTTGTTTTCTATAGGGTGGCGGCTGGGCTTGGAGGGATGTGATAGGTGTGCTGTGGGTGTCTAGTGGCAGTGTCGCTGTAGTTTCTGGGCTATTGCACGGTGTGCAGGTGAGCTGTGCTGTGCTGCTGGGGGCACTGGCGTTGGAACAATTTGTAGAGCAGAGGTGCTGAGAGCCAGTGAACCAGGCTGTAAACCCTGTAGATGACTGAAAGTGCTTCAGGCCAGGGGTGCTGCCACACCCCTAGTTCCAGTCCCACTGTCTGGGGCTGCAGGGGGTGTCATGCTGGGGGGGGGGCAGGGAACCGGGGTGCTGCGGAGGAGCGGGCCTCGGGGCGGGGGCGGGTCACACCACCGCGATCTGGGCTCCCGGCCCGGGACACTCCGTCCCCTCCTCCCCCAGTCGCTCCCCGCGCGCGGCCAATGGCAGGCGGCCGTGGCGGGAGGTGTGTGCCAGTGCCTCATTTCCGGTACCTGTCAGCCAGCCTCCCCCGACCCAGCGCGAGACGAGCTGGGGCTGGTGGGCTCGCGCGTGAGCCGAACTTCGCCGCCTCCAGGACTGATTCGCCCCCGTGCGGCCGAGGGGCCGGCGCCGTGGCGGGGCAGCGGCGCTCACGGTACTAGCGGGGCAGCCTGGCTCCCGGGCTCGGGCTCGGGCTCAGGCGGCGGCCGGGCTCGCCGTCTCTCGCTCCCTCCCACGCGAGTGTTGTGGGGCGGCCGCGGCCCCTTCGGCCGAGGGCGGGGGCCGCGTTCTCGGCGGGCGGTGCGCGCGGGGCGGGGGTTGCTCTCGGTATGAACGTGGCGTTGTGCCCCGGAGACTTTGCCTTGGCCCCCCGACAGCAGCCGCCCCGCAGAGGTCGGCGCGTGTCCCTGGAGGTCGGTGGAAGAACGGGGTTGGCCGGGGGCTGCTGCCGGGACGCGCCGCAGGGGGCTCGGTGCCCTGGCACCCAGGCTGCCCCTTCGTGGTGCACCCATAAGTGAACGGCGCTTCCTGCTTCGGGAGGCGCCGTGCGCACCTGGGGGAAGGTGCGGGGCTGGAGGGGCCGAGTGACTGGGCGAGGCAGGTTTTGCTAGTGGCAGGAGTCGTGTGTCCGCCGCGTGAGTAGGTGGGGGGTCGGCGGGTCCTTGCCCTGCATATGCAACGTCAGCCTTCGCTGCTGCGAAACCCTGGGCCTGCTCCCCTGGTTTGACAAGAAAAACGCGTCCCCTGCCACCTGCGGGGCTGTCTGAGGGCTCAGCAAGTGAAGAGGGGCCGTGGAAACAGGCATTAAGGGGCTTGACTTCATCGTCAGGCTCCAGCTTGTCCTACTCGAAATCTCTCCACGGGGAGAGAAGTTAGACAGGATATGTCAAAGGGGATAATCTGGAATTAAGATACATGGGACCTCCATAGTACTCCAAGCTCCCCTTTGAATCCTTTGCAAGTAAGGAAGCATGCAAAAAGTTGTTTGTTTAAAAAAAAAATGTGTGCCTGCGAGTTGGAGAATGTGTGTAGAATTTTTTCTTTTTCAATTTTTATTAGTAACTAACTTCTTATGCTATATAGGGGATGGAGGATATCAACCAGCAGGAACAGTTCTGGTAAAATGTACTGGGAGCTTCAGTCTGAATTTGGAAGGTAGTTTGTCATCCTCTGGAGACCACTGTCACACAAGGGTGCCAGTTGTGGCTTTTGTGATATTTCTGCTAGGAAATAGACCGAGAACATAAACTTGGTTTCCCTAAATAAACCATCAAATGTTAGTGACTTTTAGTACAGCCATATGGCCACTTTGATTTTGTGAGGATGAAAGTCTGAAACCAACCTTGATCTCTTGCTAGCGGTGTTTGAGAGCACTGGACAGGCAGCATGCTTGCCGTCTCCATGTAGGGAAGGAATACTTGAGGTAGTCACTTAAAGGGGGGCGGAGGGGGAGAGAGAGTGTTGCCAAGCAGCTGATGTCCTGAATTGCAATAATCACGTCCTCTATAATCAGATGGAGTAGGGATTTTTTATTTCAGGATTTGCATGATCAAATAGGTTCAGTTTTTATTTCCCCCTTCCCTCTTCTCTGTTACATTAGCTGCAAAATACCCCCTTTTTCTTAAAAGGGGCTATGAAATTTAAGGAATGGCGCAGTGGCTGTGTTTCGTTTGTGATTTCATATTGCCATGTTTTAACGTTTTCTGGCTGTCTGAGTGGTGCTATGAATGTTGTAGCTGGTGTGTGCCGTAAATATAAAATATGTTGTTTTCTAACAGAATAGCAGACAAGCCTAGGAGCAAGCCATTTCCAGTTTCTTTTGGAGAGTGGTTTACAGTGACCTCAGGGTGAGATGGTGTGTGATTCCAGAACAATCTGTTTCCTACAAAATTTCAACTCTTGGAATACTTTTATTTTTCAGTTGCTTTCTCCTTTCACTTTCCTAATGAGACTTGAGTTCAAGATTCTGTTTCCCATTCAAAAGAAACGTCTGTTGCAAGAAAAACATAGAACCCTTAACTTGTCTTGGCTGGTATAAGTATTGAGTTACAAATATTTTATGTTAAAAGGTGCTTATAATTTAAATGAGAACATTTTTATTAGTAATTTGGGATTTTATACATTTTAACTTTAATCTTCAAGTAGCTTTTGCAAGTCACCTTTAAAGGCTTAGTTTCTATTTGTTTTCCCCTTTGGGTTGGGTGGATATGGGAATGGATTTAATCAAGTCATTATTTACTTTAGCATAATCTTTCATGGGTAGGAGTGTGTGTTTTTAATAGGCATTATAAAGGGTGTGAAAATTAAAAAACCCTATCTTAGAAGTGTGACTGGTATTCCAAAGGTCTATTGTAAAGACAGAGTAAGTGTGTGGGTGGGGGGGTAGGCTACTAGAGCAGGGGTTGGCAACCTTTCAGAAGTGCTGTGCCGAGTCTTCATTTATTCACCCTAATTTAAGGTTTTGTGTGCCAGTAATATATTTTAACGTTTTTAGAAGGTCTCTTTCTCTAAGTCTACAATATATAACTACACTGTTGTTTTATGTAAAGTAAATAAGGTTTTTAAAATGTTTAAGAAGCTTCATTTAAAATTAAATTAAAATGCAAGCAACCTGGACTGGTGGCCAGGATCTGGGCACTGTGAGTGCCACTGAAAATCAGCTCGCGTGCCACCTTCGGCAAATGTGCCATAGGTTGCCTATCCCTATACTAGAGTGATTACGTATAATCTTTAATACTGAAGAAAGATGCTTAATGTGGGTATAAGCATTTTTGGTTCGTAATAGATAAATAGCAGAATGCCACAAGGATTTCATTAAGGAAAGTTTTGATTGCCTTATTGGACAACCAGAATGCTAGTGGGTCTTGACAAGGGGTTCTCAAACTGGGTTGGGACCCCTCAGGCGGTCCTGAGGTTATTGCATGGGGGGTCGCAAGCTGTCAACCTCCACCCCAAACCCTACTTTGCCTCCAGCATTTATAATGGTGTTAAACATTAAAAAAGTGTTTTTAATGTAAAGGGGGAGTCGCACTCAGAAGTATGTGAAAGGGGTCACCAGTACAAAAATCTGAGAACCCCTGGTCTTGACAGTCCTATAGGCGTGTGTAGTCCCATTGATTTCATTGGGACTACTCATGTAAATATAAACACATGCTTAAGTAGCATTACCAACCTTAAGCATTAATAAGTTACTCCTGTGGGAATTGTGCACCACTGCAATGCAGAATTTTGCAGAAATTAATGTGAGGTGGGCAGAGTTCTCTTCCCCCCCCCTGCTCCCCCCAAAATGGGCTGCAGAGATGTTGGCTGCCAGTAGGGGCTGCTGGACCTGGCAGAGCCCAGATTACAAATAGAAGACAAGGCTGGGGGGGTGGAGGGGGGAACTAGAGGGTTCCCAGTAGCTGCAGTTCCCAGCATGCTCTGAAGGAAGGAGGCAGTGGCGTGTGGGAAATTCTGCAATCCTGGGACCCAGCATCAGGCTGTTTCTCCCTCTGAATCCCTGGGCTCTAGAAGGGTAGGGTGTATGAGTGTCTGGGCCATGATGGGACCTGCAGCTGGGCTCTGGGGGCGGGAGAGGGCTGTGTGAGTGTCTGGGCTTGAGGGGGGAGGGAGGGAGGGAGTGACTGGGAGAGAAGGATATGAGTAGAGTGACCAGATGTCCCGATTTTATAGGGACAGTCCTAATTTTGGGTTTTTTTCTTATATAGGCTCCTGTTACCCCCCCACACCCTGTCCCGATTTTTCACATTTGCTGTCTGGTCACCCTAGGTGTGAGTGTCTGGCCTCCGACTCGGCTCTGAGGGAAAGGAGGCAGAGAAGCAGGAATTGGGTTGTCATAGGGGTTTCTCTAATTATGTACTCCTGGGGGAATTTTTGTGTGTTTGTATTGTTACAGACCTACTTGCTGACAGAGATTTTCAAATAAATTACCCAAATAATTGAAAGTGGTGTGATTATATAGTGTTGTTTTGACAAATACAATTTGCAGAATTTTAAAATATTGTGCACAGAATTTTTAATTTTTTGGTGCAGAATTCCCCCAGGAGTAAGAAGTCATGTGATATTTTTAAATTATATTTTTTAACTTCAATGTTTTTGAGGTTTTTTATGGTTCATTCAGTTCACGTTTTCAAATTTTTACCAGTAACCGTGAGGTTTAGAGACTTGTGATTTCTATAATCACTAGACTCCAAGAGCTTAGACTTTATAAAAATACCAAATATCATGAGATTCTCAATAAAACTGCAAGAGTTGACAATACTATAAAGTGATTAAGGCTTCAATATTGTAGTTATTTAAAATACTAGAGGAAACTAGGTATGTGTTCTCCAGCAGGCAGATGAACTATATCTGATTGAGGTCTGCAAAAGTATGAAGAATCTGTGAAAAGATACACTCAAGGATCTACAACCTATCCCTCACTCTCACAGACCTTGGGAGACAGGCCAGTCCTTGCTTACAGACAGCCCCCCAACCTGAAGCAAATACTCATCAGCAACTACACACCACACAACAAAAACACCAGTCCAGGAACCAAACCCAGCTACAAACCCCGGTGCGAACTCTGTCCACCTATCTATTCAAGGGACACCATCATAGGACCTAACCACATCAGCCACACAATCGGGGGCTCATTCACCTGCACATCTGCCAATGTGATATATGCCATCATGTGCCAGCAATGCCCCTCTGCCATGTGCGTTAGCCAGATCAGACAGTCTCTGTGCAAAAGAATAAATGGACACAAATCTGACATCAGGAATCATAATGTTCAAAAACCAGTAGGAGAACACTTCCATCTCTCTAGTGTCATTTAATAACAGACCTCAAAGTGGCAATTCTTCAACAAAAAAACTTCAAAAACAGACTCCAACATGAAGCTGCAGAACTGGAATTAATTTGCAAACTAGATACCATCAGATTAGGCCTGAATAAAGATTGGGAGTGGTTGAGTCATTACAAAACCTAAAATTAGTAGGGAGAATTTAGTATTGGGGAAATTGTTACTCACACCTTCTTGTCAACTGTCTGTAATGGGCCACTCTCTTACTACTTCAGAAGTTGTTTTTCCTCCCTTGGTATCCTGCTGTTAATTGATTTATCTTGTTAGACTGACCTAACACTTGGTAAAGCAGCCCCCATTCTTTCATGTATTTATACATGCTCCTATATTTTTTACTTCATACATCTGATGAAGTGGGTTCTAGCCCACGAACGCTTATGTCCAAATAAATTTGTTAGTCTCTAAGGGGCCACGAGGACTCCTTGATTTTTTTTGCTATTACAGACTAACACGGCTACCACTGAAACTACAAGTACTTTTCCCTGCTTAAGTCATTTTGTAAATTCTGAGATTTTTGAAGAAAAAAATATGCTAAAGTGCCACTATTTATTTTTTATTTTATTTTAAAGAAAAAACACAGCCCAGAATTTATGAAGAGCTCTACAGTAACCAGTCTGCACATGAAATGGAAGGGGAACAGATTATGGCAGCTGATTTCTGTTTCAATCTTCCAAGCGGTTGCTATAAACAGTGAGTAAAATATATTCTTATAAATTATGAGAACTACCTTAACAGCATCCTTTGAAGGTTTAAGGGAGAAAACAGTTGAGGAAGAATTTATGTACAAAATAGTTAACATATATAGTCAATTTACAAGGGAAGAAATATGAGCAAGAAATACAAATAAATAGTTGAAGGGTGAAAAGGAGGTGAGTGAGTGTAAATAGATATTCTGGTTTCCTTATATCTGTTGCTGTGCAATTCTTTATTTTCCTCTGCAGAAGTAAGGTAAATGCCTGATTTTTGTGAAACTCTGAATATGCTTAATTTTTTCTGAAATCAGCTAGAATTGAGGACCTCGTGGTGTCAAGTCTATAAAATGAAATTTTAAGTCTGTAGGTCTGATCTGACAGAATGCTGAGCACCTTTTTAGTGAAAGTGCTCTGCCCCCTTCAGGATAGAACTCTAAATCACCACTTTTATTAAAAGTATTAAATACGATTTTGGCTTTTTATTTTTTTATTTAAATACGTGTTAGGTGTACTGTAGTTTGTAGTGTAAAAATATTATACACTGAAGTATTGCCAAACCTGATTCTTCTTCTTCTACCAGATTTAATAATTTCTGCTTATGTAATATTTGTTTTATATAAAAGTGTTTGTTTTTTATAAATGTTTAAAAATCTCTTTGGAAATATCACTGTTGTGTTCAGTTATTGTCTCTGATAACGGACCTAGGTGTAGGGTAATGTTTGTTATTTGAATGTTTGTGTTTTTAATATGTACACAAATGAGTTGTGGAAAGAAAGCCATTCTGACATTTCCATTAACTTGGAGGTCAAAAGATTAGAAGTAGAATCTGTTAATATAGGAATAGTACACAAAGTTGGACTTGATTTAAACTAATTGTTATGAGTTCAAATCTGTTTTAGGTTATGCTTGTGGAAATGTTAACAATATGGAATAGCTTTCAGAATACTTGTGCATCAAGCTATGAATTCCCATACAAAGGATAATACAGAGCCCAGGGATCTGTAACTGAATGAACTCATGTTTGAGTTGATATTTTAAGTCCGAATGAGAAGCTTAGAAAATACATTTCCTGCCATAAGAAGTTCATAATGTAAAATTATCACATTGCAGTTAAGAGTTGTTGAGGTGTGATGGCAATTGGAAATTTTGAGTGTGTGTAGGCAGATGTCTCCAGACTCCTGAAACACATAAGGAAGCCAGCGTGTATTTCCTTTAATAAAGGATCAGTAATAATTGCCTACTGGTAACATGGTAAGAGAGAGAATAATAATTGCTGTATTATATGCAAATAAGCCAATTATAGAGTAAGTTCTTACAAAACTCATCCAAGGTGGCATAAAATATCTGAGGTATAGTTTATTAACCATTTTATTTGCTTTGGTGAGTGGGAACTCTTATGAATAGTCCCAGTGGCATCAGTGGGACTTCTTGCTTCATAAGAGTAACCTAAATGATTTGGATTGAAAGTAAAAATTGATCATTTGAAATGACTTACAGTATATGGATAGGTCTTTGGGCAAGAACAGTCTTCTTGTTGTGTATGTCTGTACAATGCCTAGTGCTAGGATGCCATCATTGTTGATATAGGGTCGCTAGGTGCTATCCCAATAAAAATAATTGTAATATTTATGGTACAATATATGACTGTAGAGTTACATTGGAATTTCTTCGCTCATCTAACATGAAAAGAGCACCTAAACTTATTTTTAGAGGGTTTTTTTTTAAATAGCTTTCCCAGTTAATAGACAATTCTGTGTAGGTAGCAGTTTGCTGAAGGAAAACTACCCATTTGCAACCTAGGAAGGTGATAGTTCGCATGGTCAGAAATACTTTTCTCCATTATCCAATGAAGTTTTTAGTTACAGTTGACACTTCTCAGCCTCCTGCTGGTATTAAAAATCTTGCTGAAATTGTATCAGTTTATGCCTTTGGAGTCATAATGCAGGCCTGTATTAAAAATCATGCTTTTCTTTCCTGCTTCCAGGAGAAGTGCTTCCTGCCATGGTTGGGATGCAGAATGCTACAAATAAATTGAAGAATCACATTGATTCTGCTGTGTGTATATATGGGGAGAGCAGGGAGGGTGCAGGCTTGGATGAGATTGCCCATGGAGCTGTGTTCAGTGGACTTCTTTACAACAGCAGGGATGAATGTTCCATTAAGCGAGTCCACTAGTGATTAGTCAGCCTTCTCCAACATAAAGGCACTGTAGTTGTGCAGTTGTCCTGCCAGGGAAGATTCCAAACACTATGTAAATCCACTTCAAAAATCTCATTTGCTTGAGATTTATAAAGACAGCTGGGGTTTGACACTTGATGCAGATGTGACCGGTGTGAAAAGGATTTATCTAATCTAGCTATCTTTAAAAAAAGTTTGAATATTGAATACTTCAGGATTTATTAAATAAGGTTGGAAACTGGTTTCCAGTCTTAGGCTTCCATATTGTGTCAAAAATCATATTGTTGCAGCAGGCATCATTAGATGGTACTCTTACATGTGGTCTTCCAAGTTCTATTTCTTGGTGTGTAAGAAAATTTTCAGTCTTGGGAAGACATGCTGTGATAGTTCATTTTTGATATGGCAGATTTTGCGTAGAGGCAATAGTTCAAGGAGAGGGAGCTGTGTAAATAGTAAGAGAGTTCGCTTTCTGCCTTGGTCTCTGATTAGAGTCTATTCTTGAGACAAAGTGCGTTTCCAGTTCTCACAAGACAACGATCTGTGTTTGAGGACTCGGGTATGTGTGTAAATAAAACAAGTTACATTTAGAGTATACCCAGACTTTGTATTACTGATTTGTCCTCCACTAGGAAGCTGACCTGCAGAGCTCTGGACATCCGCTACTGGCAAGGAGTGACACTAGTGTCAGAATGACATACTCGAGTTGGAAGAAGGAGCGACAATATAACTTTTCTGCAGTGCACTACCCATTAGAGATAAGACTGTATAAATGGGCCAACACTTTCAAACCTGATTGCCAAGAGTTTTTGCTTCTAAATTTGTATTTTATGTACCTAAATTTAAGTGGCCTGATTTTTCAGGCGTGCCAAGCACCCACAAACCTCACTGGAGCTATAAAATTGCTGCATTACTTGTTATAAGAGAAGTCCTATTGCCCTGAAAGAAACATTCCGTATAAGGATCTGTTCATCTGGTAGCTAATCACTTGTTTTATCTCCTTTCTGCATAGTTTAAAATAATCCTTTTGTTTAAATGGGAGGGGGTATCCTGTATCTTTTTCTGCTACCCACACAAGTATCAAATGGAACTTAACTTTTCAGCCAACATCTTTGGGCCTATAGCACAGTCCTGGGTCTGAATCTTAAATTAAAACAGTAATGTTATCAGCTGCAGTGACTTAGTAAAATGAATAAAAACTTCTGTACAAATATTTGGGGCCAGTGGAAACCTGGTTTCTGTTCCCAGCTCTTGCCTGAGGTCACTCAGGAAGTCAGTTTCCCCATCTATAAAAATAAGGTTAAAATACTGACCTCCTTTATAAAGCACTATGAGACCATTAAGCCAATACCATGTTATCTAAGAAGTGAGGCATTACCCATCAAATAATTCAAAGGATAAGCAGAGACCTAAGATGTCAGTGAAATAACTGGCTATGGTTTGGCATCTTTACTTCTGGAGTGGCGCGAGTCTTGTGATCACTGTATTGTATTGAGTGACATGATATAGAACTATGATGTCATGTACCCAAGAATCATATCCTCTATTTAACATCTCAGTTGCTTGAAAGTGTGATTATTTTGTGGGCATTTGCTAAAAAATGTGGATTCGTTACACTTGTGCTTATCAACAATCAGCCCAGCAATGCTAATTCTAATGTAAACTTTATTTTCAAATAGCGTATTTATGGTAGGGGAAGGTTTCTCATGCTAAGATTTCTAGCTTACTGGAAACAAAATGGGTGTTTTCTTACACAGAAGACTTCATTCAAAGAGGCAGTTTTGTTTCACATTCCACAAAGCAAGGAAAGTTTTGTATTTAACAAATTATTTCTGTTTAAACATAGTAGAACAGCAGGCTCCTATTACTGTGTTCTACACAAGAACATTATGAAGGAACTGTTAAACTGGCAGCACAGTGAGAACACAAGCAAACCAAGCAGTCTTTATAGCCTTGGACATCAGAATTTGTTTAGCGTGGGGAAGAGAATGATGACTAGAACACTGTGATTTACCCCCCTCGTTCTGAAAGTTACTATGGGATCTTTAACTTCCACCGAAACAAATGATCAGAAAGGACCTTCACGTAGTATCTTGTTTGAAGGATGGTAATTCTAATAGCACATAATCCTGTTGCTAAACTGAACTGAGGAAATCATGTGTGCCATTTAGTATCAGTAGGTAAAGGAATACAATTTATCAGTAGTATAAAACCACAGAAGGTACACAGTGCAGTCCTCTGCTCAGTCTTGTTAAGTGTTTTCCAGAAACAGATGTAAATTCCACTGTAGCTTTTCAAATTGTGAATAATCCTGGTGTGTTGTGTTTAGTGATGAATCATGCAGGAGGTTGCAGATGGTGTGAAGAGTGCAGCTGTGCGGAGACTGGGGAAGCTGAGATAGAAGACTGGAGTACCCTGGGGGAAGATGATGATGATGATCTGAGAGTAGATTGGCATGCCAGTGGGGGAGGGAAGAAGTCAGCTGGGAAAGAAGTTTGAGGGTGGAGGAGTAAAGCTAAGGCCTGAAGTTGGGGGCTGGGGGTAGGAAGTGAAGGCTGGGAAAGAGTACTGAGTTAAACTGACAAATATTGGAGTGCTACTGTGAAGTGAGCTCAGAGAAAATTGCAACACTGAATGACAGAGAAAGTGTGATTGTCCAAAACTGAAAGAATTTGCACTGTTGGAGGGGAGGCTAAGATGAAAGCAATAGGGAAAATTGTGGCACACTGTGTGTGTGTGTGTGTGTGTGTGTGTGTGTGTAGGGGAGTGAGCAGGAACGGATCTGAAAACATTGACTGCAGTAGTGGGCTGTTTTGGGTTGAGGAGGTGCTGAACCCAGAGGTTTGGGAGGGCTGTTATGGCAATAGTTGATCAGATCTGAAAGCAGGGACTAGACATCAGTTTCTAGTTATGGGTGGGGGAGTAGGTAAGAGTGGAAAGATTGAGTAAAAACTCTTAAGTATGGTAGATGCTGAAAGTAATGAACTTAATGCCAAAGGAGTGAGAAAGCTGAGACCTCATCTACACTACACATTTCCTTGATATAACTGATGTGGCTATGGGGTGTGAATAATACACACCCAGTGAGCAATTAAGTTATACCAACTAAATGCAGGTGTAGACAGCACTATGTCAGTGGGAGATCTTCTCCTGCCAACATAGCTACCACTGCTCACGGAGGCAACAGTTAAGTTGGCGGGAGAGCTCTCTCTCCCATCGACTTAGAGCGTCTCCACCACAACTGCGCCGCTGTAAGTGCTGTAGTGTAGATGTAGCCTAAAATACAGCATAGTTCAGTCTGTTTAAAACAGAATATTGTTTTAAACAGATTACCTTATGCATCTTTTTCTTAGTTTTCCATGACTATTTGTTATTAAAAAAACCAAAACAATTAATGAATACTATAACAAAACAAAATCCAAAGAACTTTATTCAGAAAAGTTTTGCCAGTGGATTGTCTGTCAAAGCTAGTTTTTGCCTTCAGGTCAGAAGTCCTAAACCGAAAGTGAATATTTAACCACTCTTCCAAGGACAGCCAATAATCTTTCCACCTAATGGAGCATGAGATTACAGGGGCAAAAAAAAGGACCCTCAACAGCTATAACATATTTCAAGTATTAAAATAACATCAGGGTTCCCAAGCACAGTTTATGGATTCTACAAACCACAGTAAGTGGAACACACTTTCTGAATAGCCAATAAAAAAAGGTCAGTACCCAATGTGGAAATATGCTCCCTACGTTATTATACCATATCAAGGTTGTTCTTAATGTATATTAAAACAGCTAAGAATAAAGGTAGATTAAATTCCTGCTTTCTATACTTGTACAGTTTTATAGAACAGATTAATACACTACTTTCTTTTATTACTTATTAAAAATAACTTGTGTAATATTCTGAATTTAAGTAATTCTTTAAAAACATGTTTCCCACTCCTACAATTTTATGATCTAAGTAAACAAAATGGACTGGGAAAATTAATCATCCAATAAATCATTAACAGCTATTTGATATCTACAAAATACTGCCATCATGATTGTATTAAGTACCACAGTGAAACTTATTTTGGTCCACCAATATTAACTGAAACTTTCTTACACAAATGCATTCAAATGTTCTGAGGTCTGAAGTCAAATGTTCACGAGAGACTGCAGAATTTCTATTAGTGGAGTTGTTCCCTGACCAGTTAGTAGTGAGCTGAGTGTGTCCTGCTCATCTATAGATAAGTGATGGATAACATGAGGGCAACAGCAGCTATCTGAATTTGTGGTATTTTCCCATGATCATCTCCCTAAGCGTCTAGCTTAGGATTCCCTTATGATATGGATGCACCTCCTGACCTGATCTCCATTTCTGCAAAAAGGAGGGATTGTAGTGATCATGTTGTGTAATCCAAAGCCTAGGATTGTACCACACTAAGGTGAGCTGTAGTTGGTTTTACCGTCAGAAAATTCCTTTCCTGTCATGTTGTTTAAAATGGCTGCAATCATGTAGGCGTAGTAAGTAAGTATGCCCACAAAGCCTTCATATTGTACACTTGTGTAGCAGCAAAGGATTCATCTTTGATTATATAGCTGTAAGTTTTTGCTCATAATTTAGAAGCCAAAAATAATGTTGTAATGTTTGTTTTTAGTGCAGCAAGAATTCTTAGTTCTGAGAATAAATGATTGTCAATCTCATCAATAAAGAATCTCTGCGCTGTATTGTACATCCAGTGCTGATGAAAATAATGACCTGCAGAGACAAAGCAAAATGTGTCCCTCTTAATTTGATTTAGTTTGTGAGTAAACATTTTTTAGATATATGTGGCCTGAAAAGTGTTATATTGGTACAAAATATTAGAGGTTGATTAAGAAGCAATTTCAGAAATAATTGGAATCTTAGACTTAGTAAACAAAATTAATTCTATAGCTTTTTTAAATCAATACATTCTCTTTAAAATCACTTTACAATTCCTGTTGTCAGTAAGAATGACTGTGACACTTTTGCATCCTGTGTACATTTCATAGTTCTAGTGTCTTTTAGACTAATACCCCATTTAGAGTATTTTTGTTTGATTATATGTAACAATGCAGTTAACTTTGTTAATGGGAAATAACCCATTTCCCCCAGTTTGTTTATTCAGGTGGATTTAAAATTGCAGTGCCATTTGAACTTATTTTTAACAAATGTAATGAAAATGCACTGTATAAGATGCACATTTTTTCTTTTAAAGCAGTATAGCAAAATTGGAGGGTGTGATGTTTTCTGAGGCACCCTGGGCTCTGAGTCACCTTCTTGCTACCTGCTTTCTGTGTGGGTGTTAGGTCCCAGACACAGCCAGCCTTTTTAGCCACTCAAGCCCTCTCCTGTGAGCTATACCAGTTCTGCCTTTTCCCTGTGGGTTGACAGTAGATGCACTTCAGCCCCCGAGTCCCTTCAGTGTGTCCCTCTGGGGTATCCAGCCCCTGACTGCTGGATACTCATAGATACCTGAAATCGCTCTGTCCCCGAAGAAGCAGTGTAGCCCAGTTTACAAGTTTTACCTTAGTCCACTGCTCCTGTATCACATACAGCCTTGAGTTTGAGTATAGTAAAACAAAAGGAAATTTATTTTATGAAAGAAGAGAGATTCAAATAAAAAATGCTGTTTTCAATGTAGTGAGTTTGTCAGGTCTGAGACAGGAGCTGCTTTTAAAGAACAGTGAGCCTTTTGCTGCTTAGCATTAGTATGGGCCTCTGTGTCACAGAGGCTTTACATTTTGCATATTTTAAGTGATTATTCGGTTGGTAAACTCTCTAATTTCAATCACCACTGAAATGCAGATTGTATTTACTATTTGCCATTGAAGAGCTTGATCCCTCAAAGACTTAAGCACGTGCATAACATTACACAGCTGAGTAGTTTCACTGGCCCACATTCATAAAAGTGCTTTGGTGCCTAAACCCCAGACTTAGGCGGCTAAGTCCCAGAGCTAGGCTCCACTGTGATTCAGAAAACTCCCACTGGAACCTATAGGTGCCTAAACTCACTCTGCCTACATTTCTGCAATAAAAAATTTCTTAGTTGCCTGTTTCTTCTTCTAAGCCTCACTCTGGGTCTCAGGACTCCTAACTCCCGCCTGAGCCCCACAGAGATTCATGAACTGAGGGAAGATAAGCATTCAGCTCTCTAATTCATGCTGGGCCTGATCCAGTAGGTGTGCACAGAGACATGCTTTTGTTTGTATATGGCTTTGAATTTCAGAAAGTTTGATGATGAGATTTTATAGCTGCTAGGATAGACTGGAGATTTTAGAACAAGAGTTTTAACTAAGTATAATCACTTGGGGCTGGCTCTAGTTCTGGAGGATCTTGAGTATTAGGAACATTGTATGGGGATAGGGACCTGAAACAACATTGGAAAGAAGGGGCAGAATCAGAAGAAGTACATCTGGAGAGGGGAAATGAGGAAACTAGTAGAATAGAAAAATCCAGCTGGGATGGGGCAGGTAGGAGGGTCCAGTAGGTAGTCCTATCTTGAGAATTGTGACTGAACTAGAGAGAGAGCATCAGAGGGCACTGAGTGCTAGAAGAGAAGGGTCACAGCTACAGAAAATGGTATTGGTACACTTGTCTCTAGCCAGCTGTTTTGTTTTCGTGTAGAAACTGCGAAATATTCTTACCTTTTTTTTAATTGTGTACAGTTTAGTCTTCTACACTGTTAATATGATGTGCAGGATCTTTATGCTGACAAGCCAACCAGTAGTGGCTCAAGAGCACGAGTACCAGCCTCAGGGTAGACTGTAAGAATCGGGATACAAACCTCAAATTGGTTGAGAATTCTGTACCTCGGTTTCACCAACCAATTATCAAGTGTAAATTCCTCAGTTGCTGTTACAGCCTGAAAATGGAGTCACACAGTCCCCTTGGGTACTCTGATCTGTTTTGTCACCCAGGTAGTCTTTGTGATAGGTGGCTTCTTACACCATGAATCACAGCAGTACTCAGGTTATTTCCAGTCCCAATGGGCCAGTTGCTTACCCCAGGTCAATTGCACTTTAGATTTCACACCAAAGACACTTGTAGCCAATCCTATAATAAGCTATCGAAAGATTTATTACACAGAAAAAGAAATCAAGAGTTATTTACAAGGTTAAGGCAGGTAAACATTCATACACAAATGAGTTATAATTTTAAGTTTCTAAGGGCAATAGAGGCTGCTGTAATAAGCAAGATCTATGCCTTTGTCTTACCAGGCCAAGCAGCTCGGGATCTCTTGCTTATGCCAAGAAAACTTATCCCCAGAGTCCAAGCAGCAGTGAGATCCAGTTCCTTCTTGTTAGGGGTTTTCATTCCTCACACCGTCCCCCCTGTGTGAATTGAGCTGTAAACTCAGCTGATGGGAGAGATTCACTTGCAAGACTCATCTTGGGGGAAGGGGGTGTTTGTAAACCAGCAAAGTCTTTTGTTTTCTTTAATATTTTTCCATTCTAGTCCATCTGGTGTTGATGAGCCTTTCATGTTGGGCAGGACATAACACCATCTGTTGGAGACCAGCACTTTACACTAATGCCTTTCTCCTGTCTGGTGATTTACACAGTTAAAGAGGCTTACAATGTGAACACCCCAATATTACTTTACAGTATGGGATACAGATGTTATAAGTGAGATTAATGCATGCTGCAACTCACAGGCATTCAATAAAGTCTAAATATTAAACAATTCTAATACCTATTTTAACAATACTAACTCAAAAGTGAGCCAGACTGATTTCAGCTATATATTTGTCCATATTCAGTTGTGGCATGGGGACCCTTGCCTGGCTGGACAGTGTCACGTTGATTAACTTGCGCACAAGTAGAAATCATATTTTTATAGCTGCTGAAGGCAGAGTGGTGCAGTACTACAGCAACTTTGCATTTTTGCTAAGGTATTCTTTCTTATTTTGTTAGTAGGGCGTATTCCCAAACCAGAACACTTAATGGCCTGAAACATAATAAATCATTTTTTAACAAGAATACATGTTTAGTATTTATCTTTTGAGCCCTAATAGCTCTTATATGCACAAGAGGAAAAAAGAAACCTATCATTTTGCAGCATTTATTTATTTATTTATTTTATTGAGTTGGTGTAATCATATGACTACAGTATGCATCAAACCTTATGAATGAATATAGAACTGGCCTACTCAGTTCTCAATTATGCACCAGAGCTTTAAAAATAAACCTCTACAGGGAGCCATAAAAAGGACAAGAGAGAAAAATAACATGATAAATTGCCAGCTCCTCAAGATTTGCAAGTATCATGTCAACAGAAATCCAAGCAGAAGAATTCAAGTGGTATTTGAAAGTGTCTAGAACGGTTATGCAAACAAATTATACATCAGATCATCTCCTTTGGGAAAGAACGTAGTTCCTTACCCTCTCAAATAGTAGTCAATTGGACTACAGGGTTGGGCTTTGGGGAAAACTCCAGGTTAAATAGTGTCTGACCCTACTGCTGGAAAAAAGAAGTCTCCAGTCCACTACCCCTTACATAAAGAAGTCATGGTCTATGCCAGTGAGAGAGAAAGCTAGGGTTGGGTTTTCGTTGGAGTTTTTTACTCCTGCTCCTTCCTGATACCAAAAATTTTAGGAGGCCAACCTATTTGTTAGAGAAATTTGAAAGTGATGAACTGGAAACAATTTCAGCACTACTTGAAAGAAGATTGGGAGGTTTAAGGTACTTTTCCTATTGTCTGGTGTCCCTGTTGCTTGTTTCCACAAAATGCTTAGTGACCACAGTAATGTACTTCCACTTTTTGCAAATACTTGTGTATTGTCAATCTGAACAGCACTTAAAAAGTATACAGTGGTGATGAGTCATCTAAACGTTGATTTGGACAAGGCATTTGATAATTGTAGTAAAAAATTCAGCATTGTTTGGAAAAGTAGAAGAGGTGAAGAGAAGACTGGATTAGATGACCAAATAAGATTTTTCTAATTCTAATTTTATTCTAAGATCTATCTGACTGACATCAGTCTTTGAGAGTCAGAATTCTGACTACCTAGCGCCACTGCTTGATGGACTTCTGCCAAGATGTTCTAACTTAGTGAGAGTTCATGAAAAATGTACTAGTAGAATGGAAGTAAAATTCCTCCATTCCTAATTATAGCTACCACTGCAGCATCTACCATGGTTGATGTGAGTCCACATAGTGTCACTTAAGCCCAGTCTCCAGTCTCCACACAAATTGTCATGGAGTTGAAAGCAGTTTTGAATGCAATTAGGGCTCCCTGACTGGATAACGCCAGTGCAGACAACTGGCCCACATTCTTTTATTGCAAAGAATCTAGAAAGAACAGGGTTTTTTCTGCTGTGCAGGAAAGCAGAAAATAAGAATGCTTGCAAGCAGGCTGGGCTAGTCGGTGATAGACCTGTATGGCTGGTCCCTGAAGCGCCGAGACACAGGTTGCATAATTTATATAGCCCCTCGTTGACCAAGTCAAAACTGGTTCCTGTTGCCATAGGGCAGTGTTTGCCAAACTTGGGACGCTGCTTGTGTAGGGAAAGCCCCTGTCAGACCGGGCAGGTTTGTTTACCTGCCCTGTCTGCAGGTCTGGCCGATTGGAGGCTGGAAGTGGCGTGGGCCGAGGGACATACTGGCTGCAGTTTCCAGCAGCTCCCATTGGCCTGGAACAGCAAACCGCAGTCAGTGGGAGCCACAATCAGCCGGACCTGCGGCCGTGGCAGGTAAACAAACCGGCCCAGCCCGACAGGGGCTTTCCCTACGCAAGCGGCGTCCCAAGTTTGGGGAAACTCTGCTGTAAGGTATGGTAGTGGACAAGCTGAAGGTCTTATCACATCTGGTAATTCAGAACCAAGATATTTTTCTATGTCCTAAATATGATATGGCACTGTCTGCTCAGCTCCTGAGAGCTTAACTATTCCAAGATTTTAGACACTTCATCCATGATGTTAATTACTTGAAAGTCTGTACAACCAGTGAAAATTTTTTTAATCTGCTGTGAAACCATTGTGAATCTTTTCCCTTGTCTTTAAAAATTGTGACTATATAGTTTATTTAATATTCATGTCAATCTGGTTCAATTTACTACTGTTTCCCAACATGTAGCAGGTAAACCATTTACAGCTGAGCCCCTGCTCGCAAGGTCCTTGCAGAACTTGTTGCATTTAACATTTCCAATTTAAAAAAAAAAAAAAGTAATCTTGCGGGATATTCATGCACTCTTACCAAGCTGCTGAACCCTCTGTTTGAACCGCATGATGCTTTTAAGCTCAAGTTTCCAACAAAGATGATTTTATTTTTGGTGTGAGTAACATTAGCTCAAAGTAAATCATGGTCCTTCCTTGCACAGGACACCAATTGTCTTTGGGACTTTTGTTGGTGGAAGGATGGCAGCCATCAAAGATCTTGAAGCTGTAATGACCTTTCTACTGTACAAAGGTCTGTGGAGCACTTGCTGGTGGTCAGCTGTGTTGGATCTTTTTGTCCAGATGCTGAAAGCTCATTTCTTTTCTATTCTTGCTTTTTAGTGGAAGTAACTGCAGTAGCTGTTGCGTGTGGTTGATAGAGAAGGTTCGAGTCTCACAAAAGTGGATAAATTAGCCCTGGAATAGCTTTGCTGCTTTTTAGTTACTAATATCTTATTAAAAATAACCTGGATTGGTGACAGTACAAATGAATTTTCATACAGAAACAAGTGTTTTCAGAAAGGAAGGGAAGACAGCAGAGATGAGATAGTATAGGGCACAAGTTATAGACTGAAGCTAGCACAGTAGCTACAACAGCAGCTAAAGCTGCACCAGGGGCATGGGGATGGTGGGGCCCAGGTCATGCATCTCACCCAGTACCACTAGACCCAGAACTTTGCAGGGGAGACTTGTCCCTCTCCCTCTGGGGCCACCAAGACCCATGTAGTGGCCTCCCCTCTAGCCCCCATCATGTGATCTGGAGGAAGGAAATTACAGGAGAGAGCTAGCCAGAGACTGAAGCTGGCATAGACACTGATGATGTCATCAGAATGATTTCTGCAGTTTTCACTCAGGACAATCTCTCCCTTGCTATGTTTAGCTGTTTGCTCAAATCCCCTCTTTCCCCCAGCCCTATCTTCCTAGTTAGGTCTGCATTATTATTTCATAGCATTAGTTAGAGGGCTTTTCTACCCAGAGGTTTTAGTTTGCTCTGAGCTGATGCGCACTAGCTGGTGCCAGTGCAGTAGTAGCGTGAATGTAGGACAGTGGTGCACTGTTTCAGTTCAAGACATGTACACATGGCAGGGGCTTGCTGAACACTAAGTACATGGCATTTTGGGCAGGTATCCCATGGTCCTTTGCTTCAGTGCTGACCTGTGTGGTTTCTTGGATTTTTCTTGCTGTGCACTGTGAGATACATTGTCGAAGCCAATGGAATTCTGAGAGTTGGGGTCAAACTCCAAAAAACCCATGATTCTGCTCCCTCTCTCCTGTGGTTCCTGTTTCTGGGTGGGCTCGCACCATTGTCAAATTGCTGCCAGCCAGGATGGACTCAATAAAGCTCCATAGTGCAATGCTGACGACCTTAAATATATAGAGGTTGTTTGGGCTTTATTTGAGCTCTTGTCAGTGGGTGGCTTTGGCTTTGGATTTCAACCACCATACCACCAAGTAGCTGATGTGGCTACAATAGCAGTTCCTCCAGCAGCAGTGGGAAGAAGAGAGGATGAGAAAGAGGAGGAGGATTCCAAGCAACAGCTATTATATGTGCTGTTCCTGAAGCAGCTTCATGCAGATTCCCAGCTTTTCTGGGCTTGGGAAACCAACATGGATTGGTGGGAAAGGATTATTTTGCAGAACAGCAGTAGTGACAGAATTTTAGGATGGTGGAGGCAATATTTTTTGTGATCTTTGCTGAACTAACAGTGGCAACATACCAACATGTTAATTCCCATACCTGTTGAGAAGTGAGTTGCTATTGTCACCTATAAACTGGTCACCCCAACTCTGACCAGTCCATATTCAACCAATTCAGAGTAGGAGGGTGGACTGTTAGGGCCATGGTCATGCAGGTTTGTGCTGTTATGCAGATTGTAAAGCTTGGTAACGCTCAAGAGATTGGTGGCTTTGCACACACGGGGTTCCTGGATTCTCTTGGGACAATTGATGGGACCCATATGCATATCCTTTTCCCCTGGCACCAGCTCTCATTTATAAACAGAAAGGGGTGTTTCTTCTTCAGGTGATGGTCCCTATACATATTCCACACGTGGGCACGCATACATGCCATGAGCCTGAGTCCTGAAGTGTTTCTTAGCAATGTCCGTTGACCTGCATATGCATGTGTATCTCCAAAGGAGTATTTCTTTGTGGTGCTCTATGGCCTGCTTGATAACTCTGGCAGGTTGATGTAGTCTTCAGCTGCTAAAGGTTGGTCTTCCAAGAAGACAGTTTCTGCTGCTTGTGCTGTAGCTCTAAGAAGCCAAAATTCGTCCTAGGTTTTGTTCTTTTTGTTTACATGTACCGGAGCTGTGATTGTGAGCAAACTCTTGATGATCTTTCTTCTACAGGAAGCTTTGTAGCATTTGATATGGGAACCTGAAAAACTGACTCTGTTTTTATGGTAAAAGTCAGGAAATTCAAAGTTAAAAGCATATGATTGTGTTTTTTAGGTTGTTGTAGTTAGTCCTAGAACTTTGGAGGTGTGTCCATATAGATTCTACCTTATGATCATCTCCATTTAAACATTTTCATATGATCGTGTAAGGAACCCTTTTTTTAGCAGTTTGGCAACCTCAGTCTATTTTCTATATAAATACCTTTATAACCCGGAGTTCTGGTATCCCATTGGTTATTCCTACATTTCAGCTAATGTGAATCACATAGGTATTCCCTTACTGACAGGCATTCTAGTTCGCCTGTATTCTTGTTTTTGAAGGTGAGCTACAAAAGGGAAAAAACTGTCTTGTACTCTTTTCACTCCTTTGAGATGTAAGGGGCTTGGAAGGTTTTGTCTTTAAAAGATATATTTTTTCTGGTTATTTTTTTATATTAAAAATAATTGGAGAATGTTTGTTTGAAGTAGTGACTTCACATGAACCAAAAGAGTGAAAGTTGAACTAGAACTGAGCTGCAACAGTTACCGAAGGAGAAAAATTCTGACACCTGGAGCTTCCACTTCAATTCCCGTCAGTTTCCTTAACTGGAAGACTGTGCTAAGTTTAAGATCCTTAATCACTCTCTTGCCCTTTGTGTTGCCCTCTACAGCACAATTCAAACGTCCAGGCTGCAAATTTAGTTGGCTGAGAGAGAGAGAAAGAGAGAGAGAGAGGTAAAGCTGATTGGTAAACTCCTCTGTTTTCTGATGAAGCTATTGCCCTTCCTTAGATAAAGAAATAAATGGAAGTTACCAAACTTCCACTTATTTCTTTCTGTATTTCAAGATTTGTATCTTTCACACCCAGCCAATCATTAATCAGATATGCAGCAGAGAGGGGAGCCAGCTCACTTAGGAGTCTGGAAGTCCTGAGGTTCCCAGGGCAGTTGTCATGGCAGGGTTACCTCAGATTCAGGGTTCTTGGAAGCCTTCGGGTCCCCAGCAAGCCAGCCAGGTTTCTAACAAAAACCTGCCTGTGGTTTGTCGAAAGCTTGTTGAACCTTGGAAGAACAGCTGTATTCCTATGCCTTCTGTCATTTTTTTCCAGCATGCATGCCAAAATTGAAACTGAACATGAATATTTGAGTCTAAAATCAGGCCAACATTGCCACAATCACAGCAATAGCTTCACACACTCTTCTGGAATCCCAGGAGCAGACAGCCTCTCAAGGGCACAGGGTGGATCACACCAGCCTTCTCTCCCCCCTACCCTCCCAAAATATCACATAGAGAAGGTGCCCCCCTATTCCTTCCCAGCTAGTGGCTGGGGGCTATCTTTGTCCCCTTCATCCATAAGCAAGGAATTACCTGCATCCCCTCAAGTAAAGGATCTCCTGTATCTAGCTAATGTAAGTGGTCAAGCTTCACTGAGGATTCTAAAAATGCTGATAGTGTGTTTGGTGGGGGGAAAAGGGAGCAAGTGGAGGAGAAGGGAGTGTAATTGAGTTGCATGTGATCTGTAGTCAATATTGTTATGACCTGCCTAAATGCTAGGTTGAGTTATTCATCTTATTGTTTAAAAAAAAATCAGCAATATAAGTGAAAACAAAAAATATTAGGAAGCTGTTTCTTTTTTTAACATTGTAACTGGCAGCCATAGAAGAGGAACTAATTTTTTAAATTATTTCACCTTATCCATAGTGAATTCTCTTCCTTCTGTGAAAGTTTGCAATGTATACAATGAATGTCATTTTCTGTACAAATATTCCAAGTAAAGAGAACTGTTCTAAGACTACAGCAATTACCACACTGGGGAGAGAAAACTCCATCCTTTCACTGATGGGCCAGTACTCTGTACTTAAGGTGAAATAATAAACTTTTCCATGATGCTCGCAGTTGTGCAAAATTTCTCTTTACCTGGTGATTATCTTATGCCTTTGAGATATTCCTTGTAATTTGAACCTGGCTTCTGTAACTGTAGATGCTGCCGTTATTCATAAAAATGTCTACAGTTGTCTAGAATACCTACTGGCTTTGGCACCAAATGCTCTGTTCAGCAACAATGTTCACAAAGTAAGTGACCTGGAGGTCTTTTACCTATAGTCTAGTAACAAATGCTTCAACTTTACCCTTGTTAGTTGCAAGCAAGTCCTTTACAGGTTCTGTTTGTTTATACAGTAAATCCAGACTGTTACCACTGATTATGCTTCTTAGAGACGTGCTTCCCAACATGGATTATCCAGACAGTGACAAGTGTTAAAAGTTTAGCAAAGAAGGAAAGTAACACTGAGTACAGGAGGCTGGAATGGAGTTCGAGAAGAACACACATGCCTCTGAAACCACAGCACGCTGGATTTTTTTTTACACTGTGTCCGATTATGTTCTAATTTGTCTACTTTCTAGCACCTTTTTTTAACTTACCAGTTTTTTGTGGCAAGAAGGAAAAGTCTGTCATATTGTATGGCTTAAACTGAGAGCAAAAGTAACGATTTGTGCGGGTTAGGGTTTGCCTGATATGGCATACTGATATCATAGCTGCCCATTTTGTAATCAGACTTTGTGGGAGAAATCAGAGTGCTTCCCAGTGTTTGTGACTTCTTCACAAAAATATCCTGCAATCTGACGTCTGCAGAGACGAGGAGTAGGTATTTTCATGTCAGTTGTGTACATCAGATTTTTCTTTCTTTTCAAGCAATAATTTCATGAGAAACTTTGATTTGTATCTGTAATAAAGCATGGTGTAATAAAAAAAATTACTTGCGAAGTGTGAAATTACATTTAAGTAATGATCAGTCTTTTTCAGTGAAACTTGCACATGAGCGTATGTATACATACACAGACTCTAGTTACATTCAAAACAGCCTAGATAATAAACGTTTTATTGAGGGAATTCCTAGAAGTTTTAGTGTAGAGCGCTTCTATGCTTGTACAATTAACTAAAATAAAAGTGTACATACTTTTAAATATTTTTTCTATAATGAGATCAGTATGTATAGGTGGAGTGATTTGTTAATCACTTCTTAAGCAGCTGTGCTTGGTGAGCTGTAATAATTAAGTTGCTGTAATTTTGAAAGTACAGAAGGGCCTGTAATTCAACAGTTAGCCACTAAACGTTTAATTACTATTTTTACTAGATAGCTGAATTTATGGAAGATTACTAAAAGGACTGGCAAACTTAAATATTAATGTGAATGTGAAAAAGAATATTGCAGGCTGGATTCTTATTGGGCGCTGTGTTAAAGTAGCTGTTGCAACGTATATTGATATGTTTTAAAGCTGACATCTCAGCTTCATTTTGGCATTCCTATTGAACAAATATTGTTCATTTTAAGTAATTAAACTTAAATTTCTGTACCCTCTTCCTCATTCTTTCAAAAATATTTGCTGTGGCCTAAGCGTGCCACAGCCCTGGCCTGGGAGCCAGACAGAGCTGTGCACCTTGCATTGGGAGCTTCAGGTAGCATTGAGCTTGGGCTTCCCAGTTACACTGAAAGAGTAGTTTTGCTATATGACCTCCCTCTCATATAGAGACAGCTCTATGCCTGGCAGATAGTGGGGAAAGAGAATCCGTTTATTCCCTATCATTCCCCAACCCATTTCTTGTGAGTCACTTCGGTGCGGAACATCCCCTGTAGTTCCCAGAGCATAGATGGTGTTACTCTGGGCTGTCCATGTGTGGGCCACACAAGGGGGAAAGGCTCCTTACTCCCTGCTTTCACTGCATGGTCAGGTAGGGGGGATTGCAGTGTAACCCTCTGTTTCCTATGTATTTCTTTTGTGGAAGAATTTCCTTAACTAAGGTAATGATGCTTGATGATGTACCTAGTAAAAGGCGAGGTGCCTAGTGTGGCCCTCAGGGACCAGTGTTGGACCTAGTTTTATTTAACATATTTACTAATGACTTAGAAGAAGTAATAAACAGCACATTAAATTCAAGATAATACTAAATTGGAAGGCGTTGCTAGGACGGAAGCTATGCAAGGAATCTAGAAGTTAGAGCTATTGGCAGAAAATAACAGTGATGTTAACCCCAAATAAATGCAGCCTATTTGGTTTCTGTTGCAGAAGCCCTGTCTTTTCAAGGCCTCAAATTTACATCATCTCTGAGTTTCCTTTAGTTTGGAAGTACTGTTCTGAACATGTATGGCTGGTTTAGCCATAAAATCCATGTCTATTGATAATGTTGCTGACCATCCTTGCCACTGTCATTTGGTATCTGGCCTCCCAGGCTCAAACCATTAGGTTTAATGTTTCTAAGCACAGTCCTAACTATAGTGCTGTTTCTGCAACCCTTACTTACGTTGCTGCTGCTATTTGCTTTTCTTTTTATAACTATATCCTCCTGGGGCACGTGAGCTATACTTGTATTGACTTATGACAACTTACTGTGTCTTGTACATCTCTTATATCACCTCTAAGTCTGGTGAGCACCAAATTTTATTTTTCTCAGTGATGTGGCCAGATTAGTTCAATGGGTTTTGTAAGTGAAATAAAGATCCATCTATGGAGACTGATAACCAGTTGTGTCATAAGTGAGCTGGATGTTGAGGGAAAGATAAGATCTTCCTGCAGGAGCACAGAATATTGTTATGCTATTGACAACAATATGATCTTGAAAGAAGGTGAGTGTGGAAGGAGACTTTCACTTTTATAAACTGCTTCAAATTACATTAGATCAACAGGGACCATCTATTCAATAATCATTACCCTTCAGGGCAATGTTTAAAATAACCTAATTGTCCTAATTATAACCTAATTATCTCTAATATTGTATGTTATGGTTCTAATATTATATAAATTTACAATTAATCACAATTGATATTGTTTGGACACTCTTAATAGAACAGCTGAGCCACCCTGTAAGCTCATCCCTCCTCAATGAGATTGACTCATGTGGGACAGCCTGAATTGATATTGAGATCTCAGATATAGTGTTGTCAGTCTCAGGGCTTTGTAGTGGAGCCCGGAGCTGGAGCATGGAGCAGCTCCGGAGCAGTGGAGCTGCAGGTTTTTGCCTGGAGCGGAGCCAGAGCAGTGCTCCAAAGCCCTGGTCAGTCTGGCACCTTTCCTAGGAGTAATACTTATTTATATGTGTGTCATGCATTTGGTCAGGAGAAGAATTCCATTAGAATTGGTCTTGCCCACTTCTTCCTTTCTGATCATGCCATTCCAAAGCTGCAAGTCATGTCCAACTCTTGCATTAAAATTGCCAAGGAGTATGAACTTGTACTCTTTGATGGCATAGACAGTTTGGTCAAGGTTAGTATAAAATCTTTCTTTTGATTTCATCATCAGCATCAAGGGTTGGATCTTATGCACTAATGAGTGTGGCATGCTGATTTTTGGCAAGTTTAAGACAGAGGGTCCTGAGTCATTCATTGATGCTAACAGGTAATTCCAAGAGTTGGTTGATAATTATGTTTTTAATAGCAAAACCAACATCGTAGATTCATCGTTCATTGTCACTGCTCCCTTCCAGAAAAAAGTGAAACCACCACCCTTTTTCCTTGAGCTGTCCTCCTGTATGTCAGGTCTCAGAGCAGCAGTGTCGATGTCATGCCTCCTGAGTTCTCTGGCCACAGTTGCTGTTCTTTGCTCTGAATGGTTACTTTTCAGGTTGTCCATCAGGTTTTGAACGTTCCAGATTCCAAATTTCATTGTTTAGTTTTGACCACAGTTAGGTGATGCCTCTGGACATGGTTATCCAGTCAGGGGGAGGCAAGGCAGACTATGTTTAGGGCACCTTCAAAAACTAGTTGACACTTTCTCTGTGGCCTTCCACCAACTTGGACTCATACCTAACACCAAGAAAAATGAAGTACTCCACCAACAGGCTGCAGATCACCAGGATCCTGCTCCCATAATTCAGATCAATAAAGAGACCCTGGAGAATGTTGAGCACTTCCTTTACCTCGGCAGCTGTCCGTCACAGAAAGCTGACATTGATGATGAAGTTTAACACTGCCTTCAGTGTGCCAGTGCAGCTTTCAGGCGCTTGAGAAAACAAACTTCAAAGATTGTTACATCAAGAATCAAACAGAGCTTCACATGTGTCAGGCTGATGTTATCCCTTCTCTCTTGTACTGTGCTGAAACCTGGTCAAGTACAGTAGACACTTCAAGGTTCTTGAATAATACCATCAGTGGTGCCTCTGAAAAATCTTCTGAGTCAAGTGGAATGACCAATGCACCAACATCAGTGTTCTGTCCCAGGCCAAAGCCTCGAGCATTAAAGTGATGATCATCCACCAACAACTCAGTTGGGCTGATCATGGTCTTCAAATGCGAGAAAATCAACTCCTGAAGCAGGTCATGTTTTCATAACTGAGCCATGGCCAGTGGGATGAGGGGAGGCAAAAAAAAATGTTTAAAAGACACCCTTAAAGCCAACATAAAAAAGTGCAATGTTGACATAAGCTCATGGGAGACCCAAGCCCTTGGCTGACTAAAATGGAAAAAGACTTTGTGGCAGGGAGCCTAGAATTTTGAGATAACAGGAAATGGAAAAATGGGAAAGGAAGAAAGAACGTGCCACACTCAACTCAGCAATCCAGTTTCACTCGTTTCATTGGGAAATGTCTGCATCAATTGTGGATCCCAGATTAGCCACCTGTGCATACACCATTTTTATGGAAGACAATAATCCTCAAACTCCAAGAGATCACTGATCGCTTATTTATATTTGTCCATTTTAAAAATGTTTGTTTACAGTTAAATTTAAAGGACATTAAAATGTCATCACTGTCATATAACATATCAAAATAGGCAGCTGGCGCTTGAGTTGACCTTTTTTAAAAAAAGTGTCAACTCAAGTGCCAGCTGCCTATTTTGATATGTTATATGACAGTGAGGACATTTTAATGTCCTTTAAATTTAACTGTATACAAACATTTTTGAGTGTGTATAGAAATAAATTGAGCGGAATTGCAGCAAATCAGACTAACGTTAGTCAGAACATGACCATCGCCTGTGGTAGCATCCAACTGATGGATAGTTTTATGATGATTGATTTGAATAATTCTTATTGTTAGTCTCAGTATCATTCATCTGCCACAACACCTGGTCTAGTACATTTGTTTTAGTTTGTCATCACTTCTTTGCCTAGTCTCATTCTGTAGCATAGATGTTCTTAAATGTTATACATTGTAAGACAGATGCACTTAGAGATGAGTGGCTACTGTTTCAAGATCTGTCCTCTCTTTTTGTCAGATTGATTTATATTTGTAATACTGTTTGTATTAAATGGGTTATGCCTAGCTCAGGGCTGGCTCCAGGCACCTGCATTTCAAGCAGGTGCTTGGGGCGACAATCTGCAAGGGTCGGCAGTCTGTGTGTTTTTGTGGCCCCAAGCAACGTGCTGAATTGCTGCCATGGATGGCGGGGGCAGTCCGTGTGCTGTTAGGGTGGCATGTGCGTTTCCACAGCGGGAGCAGTGTGGCGGCAGCTTCCGTCTTCAGCTGCCCGCGGTGGCAATTTGGCGCGCTGCTTGAGTCGGCAAAAACAGTAGAGCTGGCTCTGGCCTAGCTTTAGGGAACAAATCTTGCCAAGAAATCTAGCACTACAAACAAAATAATTGTTCATTTTTTTTGGAAATGTCTGGCAACTAGACAGGGAAAAGCAGTACTTCCTACTCCCAACCAAATCACCTACCTACCACCTACCCATATAAGGTAGAGAAACTTTTTAATAATAGTTGTCTCCATATCTTCAGTTGGCAGTTCAGCCGCAGTCAATCATTGTCTTTTTTTATGCAGCCTAAATCAATAAATCTTGAATGCTGTTCCCCTCTTTGTACCACCAGCCATTTGGAGACATGCTGCTTACAATTTGCTACCTGCAGTTTCTTTTCAGTTTTCTGGTACACAGAACGTTTCCCTGGCCTGGTTTGTACAATGTGCTTCCTGTAAAAGCTTGTATTGTAAAGTCTCTGGGTCAAATACTGAATGCCTTAACTAGCTTTTTACTCAGGTAAAACACCCAAGTGATGTGATGTGGACCAAATGAAAACTGAGTGAAGGCTGTATATCTATGTGTCCGTACTAGTTCTTTTCCTCCAGATACATACATGTTGTGTTAGGCCACTGATTATGGAGAACCCTGCATTTTTAAAATAACTCAGTGCTATACATTACAATGTGGTTTGAAAAAGAGAGAGCCCTACAGTAGTAGCCAAACTTTCCTGGCAAGCGGATCAGGGAAGCAAATCCCAAATTTAAAAAAATACTTTGCCTTTATGTATAATGTCTTGTCAGTGAACCTGAAAATGCTTTACAAAGTTGGACAGTGTTTTCTCCATTTCACGGGTGGGGGGCAGAAGCAGAGAAAAGTTTAGTAACTTGCCTAAAGTCATACAGACCATAATTAGAGGAAAACAAATATGCTAATTTATGGACACATACTCCAACTCGACGCATACTCCCTTACTAAAAGGATTAGAATCTGTATTCCTAGTCATCCATTATGATCAGAATGCGTGAGTGTGGATAAGTAAGATGAATCACAGTTATTCAGGGATCTCATTGAGAATTGGGGGACTTTAATATTAATATGGAATTTGACAGAAAGCCAGTGCAAACATTGTAAATGACATTAATTGCTCAGATAGTCCTGTGTTAAGGTTGCAAGCTACAGCATACAAATTACTTTTATATATACTTTTCAATTGCTGTTTCCTGTTCTACGTTTTTTACCTTACAATGTAATTTGGTATAATAAGCACACACTGGAGGATGCTGTAGAATTTTTTCTATATGCTAGTGAACTTCTGGAAAGTATAATGAATATCTGCAAGACTGCAGTACTATAACAACTCTTTAATTATCAAAGATCACTAGTAAAAACTGTTTGCACATACTGTATTATTGCAAACAACTTATTTATTCTCTCTCAGACTCATGTTACACATACTGAATCACTATCTGCCCTCTATTACACCTCTGCAACAACTTTGATGGGCCAGACTCCTACGTGGCTGGTCCTCCCTGAGTGTTTGATATTTGTTACAGACTTTTAAAGCTCATTGTCCTTCACATTGTAAAAAATATATCCCAGCAATCAGCACAGCCTGTCAATCATAACTCTGCCCTTGTTTGAGTTACATGCAAAAGAAAAGAATAAAAAAATTTCTCCCAGGATAAATGCTCAAAACTCAAGGGAAATTGAAACAAGCATAGATTGCTTGTTATTAAAGATATTCACAACTTTTAACAATGTCAAATAGTAAATTGACTTTGGGGTTGGGTGTATGTGTTTAAAACTTCATTTGCTAGCATATACCACAGTTTTCTCGTAAACTTAGAAGATGTAAAAATTGGTAAGAACGTCGTATGTTGGTAAATGTCAACTCTTCATGGTGACAGAAGTAACAGTGAAAGCTTTTCTGTAACCAGCAGTCCATATTCAGTGCATGGACGTACTGAATTAGTATGTGTTCTTACATTAGTTGAAGAAAATGCAATTATAAGTGTAGTTTAGTTTCAGCCTCAAAGGCCAGCTTCTTTTAGTAGCAGTACTTCTTGGCGTGAGTAGCAACATTATACAGTATGTGCCATTGTTCCTTTTCTGGCAGATTCAACTAAAAAAAAAAAAAAATTAAAAATGTGAAATCAGTGGTGAGGTTATTCCAGTGTAACTAACTTTACTGACTTCAGCAGGTTTGCACCCAGAATGAGTTTGGCTCATTATTTCCCAGAGGTTTATACCATAGGGTAAAGTTGTGATCTCTACAGTATCACAGGATATACTGAATAAATTTGGAGGGATGAAGAGACCACCTGATGCCCATCTTCTGACCTTTGTCAAACTACAGCTGTGGACTAACTGCTCCCTAAGTAAAGTATTTTGATGTATGGTTATTCATAATTTGTAGACTTATTCATTTACCTAGCACAGTTCAGGCTGAAATACTTATTGTCTGCTACAGAAACATAATTTGCCACTTTCAACAGCAAAAGAGAGGGAGACTGTAACATAGACACTTAGCCATAATCTTCTCTTGTGAGGTCAGTCTATGGGCATTTTTGCCGTCATGTCAGTATTTCATTTTACACAATGCTTCTGAAAAAACATTTTAGTATATAATATTTTACTAAAAAAATTATGGAGTCCCTTATTTTGTACACTGTATGTAATTGTTTGTAGAGCATTTAAATGTGTTATACATATGTATATTTTTTCAGCGGTCTAATATGAGGATTAAATGGTGGACACAGAAAACCAGTTTTTCCCCCTTAGAGGAGGATGATCTCGGAAGCCCCTTATCTAGAGAGTTCCTACAAGACATGGAAAACATACAGGACATCTCTGTCTCTTGGTGATGATAGCCCTGGAGCATTAAGTGTAACAGAGCTCCAGTCTTTGGGAAATGGTCCAGGATCTGATGGATCAGTCATTACAGGTAAGAGTTTAGAATATAGTAAATCTTCATCAGTTGAGATAAGATGCATTTAATTGAGCTAAGCAAATCCTTCCTTTAAATTACAACAGTTGTTTCAGATGTATAGATCACACTGGAAGCAAAAACCTTTCAGCTGTTTAAAATGCCAGTAAATTAACTCCAGCCTGAAATTTATGAGACAAATGTTACTCCATAGAAAGTGATATTTTTAGAACAAAAATTTAAAATTTTTTTTTGGTTTCACTGATGAGGTGGAGATAGAAGTATGTTGGCTTGTTTTGTATAAATTTATGCTCCCTTTAAAATGAAATTTTGCTGACTACCTTTAGTGTACACCATTTTTTACCAGTATCTTTCCAAATAGTCACAACAGCTGTTACTACAAAAGTAGCTGCATTTTCCCCCTAACTTAGCAGATATTGTATAATATTTATAATACCTCAAAAATTTCCCCTGATTTCACGGTCTTTGAATCAGTCCCAGGAACGACAATCTGTGTGACTCTTATAACATATATGACATGTATAGTAAAATCTGTGCCAAAAGAAGATTAGTCATTCTGACTGCTAAAAAGTTAAGCTAGAACTCGGTGAAAAGGTTTGTCTGTAACTTTTCATCTCTCCAAAATGCCCTTATTTAAATGTTGGTTTCTCTGCTGATATCAGTAACACATCTGAGAGAGTTATTTAGGCAGAGAGCCATTAATCCTCAGATCTTTGACTGTATGAGGTTTTTGTTATATAGAAAGCATAATGAGGACTGTAGTGCTGCCATTAAGGTTGTGTACCATTTTTGCTTATCCAGTACAGTGACAATGGGAAATTATTTTTTTCCCACCACTTTTGGAGGACAGGGAGAAGAAGATTAAATTTACTTTAGAATAGTGTTTGAAATCACAGATCTTAATGCTGAAGGTGCATAAATGTGGCATGTTTATGCAAATTAATGTCCTAACTTTCTTATTGAGTAAATATACATGACTGATTTACATAAATGAGAGCAAATGTCCCGATTACCAGAACATGAGACTGACAAGGCTACAGCATGGAATGAGCTTTAGGAACAGAGGGATTTTTATGCTCCTAGCTGACTGGGGTATTTCCGTAGACCGCTGTCCAGCTAACTCTGGAAGCTGTGTCTTGTTTCCCCTAGGCCTGGAGTGGATGCGTATGAGGCTGTGGCTGGGTTGTTAGCCCCTGTTGCTGACTGCTTCTTGCCCTCTGCTATCAAGGAGATCTGGTTGCTTCTTGCCATCAACTGGGAAGTGCTCTGTCTGAGCTGCTATACCTGGGTGTTTAGTTCTGGCTTCTCCTTTCTCTTTGGTTGACCTCACCTACTGTTCCCTGATAGGAGGGCGGAAGCTGTGGTTGCTGCATGCTTGTCCGTGTGACAAGGGAGAAATGGCTAGAGCATTGCCCAGTGTCACTCAGGGATGGCTTGGGAGACTCTGATCAGAGATGTAGCCTAGAGCAAGTGTCATTTACAATAGAAATCATAAAGATGCAGCCTAGAATATCTCCTTAGCTCTCAAACTTCTGTAAAGAAGTTCAGAAAGCTGATTTGAAAACAGGATCCTTCTGGCCAAAACAAGAGATGTAACACATCTGAGTTTGTGACATGGTGTTACCAACTCTCACGATTTTACTGCCTTCCTGGTTGCAAAGAAAAGATGGAAAACATGAACCCAAAGGCACAAAATCTGGAAGGCAAATAAAAAGAACCCAACTTAAAAAAAATGTTTTGGGGTGGTCTGAGTCAAGATTTTTGAGGTTGGGGTTGGCAATGCGAGTTCTGAGTGAACCTGTTTCTAACATCATATCCTTGACCTACAGTCATATAATTGTTTTAATATATTTGTTCAAATAAAATCCCTGTGAATTTGGTAAAATCTTAGTGTACTGCAAAATATAAGGAAAAGTCTTCTAGCTTTAGAAAATTTCAAGTTTGGTGGAGTGTAGGTTCTAGAACAGTGATACTCAATTAGTTCTACCCGCGGGCAGATTTGAGAATTTTATGATAAAGCAGGCCATTTGCGCAGAAGGCTGACAAAATTTCAAAAAAAAACAAAAAAAAAAACTTCAGCTGCCAATAAATAAAGACCTTGATTGCAACATAAGTATTAGTGTTTCTAGCTTTTAACAAAGTTTATAAATCAACATTTATTACCTGTATTTGTGGCAAACTCTAATGGGAGAGGTGACATAGAGAATCACAGGCAAGCTTTGTGAAGAGTGGTTTGTAGGAGGCCAGAGCAAGGTGCATGCACTGGTGTAAATGCTTATCTGCCAGGTGCTTGCGATGTTGGTTTTTTATAGTCGTGGTAGAAAACCCAGATTCACAGAAGTACGTTGATCTGAACATTGTTAAAAGATAGATGGCTAGATTCTGGCTATTCTGAAACTGGTCAGCATATTGAATCCAGAAATCACAAAGTCTCACTTCTCTGAATTTTGCCTTCAAGACATCTGAGCTCTGGAGTTTTACAATTTCTAACTGAAAGGTACCTTCATCCGTTTAATCAAGAATGCTCTTTGCTTCAGTTCTTTGCTAGGTCCACAGGCAATGACAACTAATGGATCATGAACAAACAAAAGCAAATCCTTTGGAATTTTAAAATTCTCAACTCACATTTTAAAATTTGCAGTCAGATTTTTGCATTGTTTTCATTGAAGTTTCGTCTGTAGCAACAACATACAATGTGGGAAAGTGCAACATCTTTCCTATTAAGTTTGTCTGAAAGGTTTTAAGATTCTTCTGAAAGCACACACTTTTTCAGATCTCTGATGCTGTTTTCATGGCCTTGGAGCTGCAAGTTGAGGCAATTCAGGTGACCAGTATATTGCACAAAAAAAGCTATCTGCGACATAGAGGGGACATCATTCGTAAATTCGAGAAACTCTCCACCTTGTTGGTCTTGTGGTTATTTCTTTTTGAAGCGCACAAAACCCCTCTAACACGCGCTTCCTACTTAACCAGCGAACGTCATTGTGCAGCAGCAGATTACTGTATTCAGCTGAAACGTCTTGTAAAAGACTTTTTTTAAAAAAAAGACGTTGCAAGCTAGAAGTTAAGAATATGTAGTTCACTAATCTCATCACAATACCCATAGTTTGTTTTTTCAAGTTCCCAGACAACTTACTGTGCAGGACAGTGTGGTGAATGATTGATTCAGTGAAGTGTTTTTAATGAAGAGTGTATCGCTGCCAAATGTGAAGCAAATACCTTCTTTTTCCCTGTCATAGAGGGACCTCCATTTATAACAAGCACAAAAAATGTACTTTCTGCAGATCTAAACCATTTTTTTCAAAAAAGCCTTTTACCTTTTCAAAAATGATCTTACCTGTGGTTTGGTTTCTAATGGTACTAAGCACAAATTTTCTTTCTTGAAAATTTCACCATCATAAAATCTAACAAACAGTAATAGCTGAGCCATGTCACTTAAATTCCTTGCAAGAGGCATATATTTGGTGTTTTTTTAATCAGAAAGCAGTGATGACAACATTTTTTGTAAATTGCCTCCAATATTCATACTGCTATGGAATCAAAAAGGGGAGTTTGCTTCACACAGTTCACAATGTCATCTTTCTTTTTATCTCTGGCAAAAAGTTCCTCCAGCATTTCCAGTGTGCACTCCTTCACAAGCTCGGCAGCCAGGAAAGACTTTTTCTCTTTAGCTAGTACCAACATTATCTGAAGAGAAGCAGCTGTTGCATACAGGAAAAAGTAACTAATGTGAAAATGACATTTGAAGTGTGATACGAAGACTTCAGATTTTCAATTTTGTCATGTCTTGCAACACTGCCAGGAAAATAGGATGTGTTAAAATTACTGTGCTTTGATTCAAAGTGGTACTTCACGTTGGTGACTTTATAGATGGATGCAGTGGTTTGGCATATTAAACACCTAAGATTTTGCATTTAAATGAGGTGGGATAGTAAAAAGAAAATCCACTGTCCAGTTTGGGTTAAAAGCTTGGTTTTCACTGTCAGCTTTGCAACATTTACTCCCACTCTCGCTCATTTTTTTTATTCTATTTCTATCACTAATGAAAAAATGGATGGCATCCTAGCTCAATCATAGTCGATACTATCGCAAGAACTTAAGATCCAGTAAGCAGTGCTTAATTTTTGCTGGGGTAAGTAAGTTACTTATTAAAGAAGTCATAGGGAAATGATAGGCAGCACATCTCTGTTTGTGAATTTAATGATTAACATGTTTTAAAGGTGAGCTGATGGGCCCAGCAGGAAGCCTTGGAAGCAGGAACATTTGGCCCACCGGCTGCCTATTGAGTATCACTGTTGCAGAGGATTGATGCAGAGAAGCATATGGTTTGTGTGGAGACATCCCTTAGGGATGAGTTTGGTGAAAGGGGGAACTCTATCTCCTAGGATCTCATAAAACTAGGTCACTGGGCAACAAAATGGCAGATGAAATTAAATGTTGGAAAGTGCAAAGTAATGAATCCCAACTATACATACACAATGATGGGGTCTAAATTAGCTGTTACTGCCTAAGAGAGAGATCTCGGGGTCATTGTGAATAGTTCTCTGAAAACTTCTGCTCAATGCATAGCAGTGGAAAGTATCAGAGGGGTAGCCGTGTTAGTCTGGATCTGTAAAAGCAGCAAAGAATCCTGTGGCACCTTATAGACTAACAGACGTTTTGGAGCATGAGCTTTCGTGGGTGAATACCCACTTCCTCAGATGCATGTAGTGGAAATTTCCAGGGGCAGGTATATATATGCTAGCAAGCAAGCTAGAGATAATGAGGTCAGTTCAATCAGGGAGGATGAGGCCCTGTTCTAGCAGTTGAGGTGTGAAAACCAAGAGAGGAGAAACTGGTTCTGTAGTTGGCAAGCCATTCAGTCTTTGTTCAATCCTGAGCTGATAGTGTCAAATTTGTAGATGAAAAAAAATCTAACAGTATGTTAGGAACTGTTAGAAAAGGGATGGAAAATAAGATGAAAAAATATCCTAAAGAGCCTATATAAATCCATGCTATGCCCACACCTTGAATACTGTGTCCAGTTCTGGTCATCCCATTTCAAAAAAGGATATTGTGCAACTGAAAAAAGTTCAGAGAGAAACACAGATAATCAACGTTATGAAACAGTTTCCATATGAGGAGAGACTAAAAAGAAGACCAAGTGAGGATATGATAGAGGTATGTAAAATCATGAATGATGTGGAAAAAGTGAATAGACAAATGTTATATTCCTTTACCCAGTGCAACAACCAGGGGTCCCCTGATGAAATTCATAGGCAACAAGTTTAACAAAAACAAAAAAGTAGTACTCTTTCATACAACACACAACTAACCTGTGGAACTCATTGCATAGAATGTTGTGATAGCCAGCAGTATAACTGGGTGAAAACAAGAACAAGTTAAGTTTATAGAGGATTGGTCCATCAATGGCTATTAGCCAAGATGGTCAGGAATGCAACCCTAAACCTCTGACTACCAGAATCACTCCATAATTGCCCTGTTCTGTATGCTCTCCTTGAAGCTCTGGTTCGGTCCACTGTTGGAGATAGGGTTCTGAGCAAGATAGACCATGGTCTGACCCAGTATGGCAACTTTTTTGTTCTTATGGGGGTTTTTTTGGTTTTGTTGGAGGTGGTTCAAAGTGAAACATTTTAATTTCGCAAGATATTTAAACTTTACAGATGAGCATTGGACAATTTCTGCTTGATTATTTCACTATTTTGGAGTTATTGAGCATTGTTTTCCTCACATTTTGAGAGGTGAGGCAGCGTAGTCATTCAATGAAGGTTTTGATTGCCAGATCATCTACATTGTAGTCCCTAGCTTATCTTCCTTTTGAAGATTCTCTTTCACCTCACTGCAGTTTAATCATATGGCCAGTTTTCACTCCTCTGGTAAAGGGCAAACTCTTCAGAATTGCACTAGAAGCTCAATATCTCCCATCTTAGACCCCAGTTCACAAGTAGTCCCAATGAACTAAAATGGGACTTTAAACACATGCTTAAAGATAAGCTTGTGCTTAAGTGTTCTGCTGACTTGGAGGGCTTTAACCAGGAAGATGTGTGTGCTGTCTTTCCATAACAGCAGGTCTGACTCTGACTTGAGTAGGCTAATTTAAAGCACATGTCTGGAGGTATCCTGGGCAGAAGATGTAATGTCCATCTGTGCTGATTATAACCATAGAGAAATGGTGGTCCATTGGCTGCCTGGGCATTATAGCACTACTTTGAGGATCTGGTCCATAGGCTTTGCCCCAGCAACATGAATCAGTCTGTTCAGCCAATGCCACTCTTCCATTTCCAATTTACGTTATTTTATAACCAGTAAAATATATGAAAAATAGATAATTGCAGAGAATTATAATGAGTAAGTTCCCTTGCAAACATGAAATTGTCATTCATTTAACACGTGATTTCAAAGCTTTAGATAGATACTTTCGGATCACTGTCTAAATTATTCTAGATTTTCTGTGCATACTTACTGAACTGTAGTTGAAATACCACTACAACTTCTTTGGTTCTGGGTCTTAAGCTCTCCTATCCTTTTGTGGGTGCATTGTGTGTATCACCGACATTAGCTTCTATTAATTCTAGTACAGACCCTGTATTTGTTTGCTGCACTATTAATAGAAGCATGAGCTAGTTTTCAAACAGATTTGTTACTGTTAAATTAATAGTGCATGTAATTTTTTTTATTTCAGGCTTTTAAAATAAACTCTTTCCTATGTGGATGAAATTTAACACAGAACTGGTACTGATTTTGATATTACAGAATTTATGAAGTTTCTTTTTCTTCTAGACACCCTTTCACCAGCATCAAGTCCATCATCCATTAATTTTGGCACAATTCCAGGTAGCATAGATGAATCACCTGGTGGAGTATTAAACATTGAATGTAGAATTTGTGGGGACAAAGCCTCTGGCTTCCATTATGGAGTACATGCTTGTGAAGGTTGTAAGGTACGGTTGTTTGTTTTTTTTTAATAGCCTAAACCATATTGCTTTATTTACAGGATTATATGAAGAAAAAACATAGTTACTTTGTAAATGGCTAATTAAAATCAGTCTAGCAGTAAAAGAAAACATAATTTAAATAATAAAGTCACTTGTGATCTTCTCAAGAAGTATTTTTGTCTGGTACCATAATATGATACTAAACTTCTTCAAGAAAGGCAGTTGATGATGATTATAAGTAGTGCTTTTGTGAAAAGAACTAGTTATCGTTAGAGATTAAAATAATTTTAAAAGGTATAAAAAAAGTTCCATTAGTGTTTTGTTTTGTGTTGGGAATATGCTATGGAAGCCATGATATTTCCAGTGAACAAATCCTGAATGCTTCATCACCACCATATCCTACCTGAATCACTTTTAGTATAATGTTTTACTTATTATAAATTTGGAGACAGTGCATGGTCATGAAGCCAAACATGCTTACCATCAGTCTTTGAAGTATAGAATAGATGACCAAAAACACATAAAGGTTTTATGTTTTGATTATTTTCTAATGTATGTCTAGTTTTATATATTTTTTCTTCATCATATAACAGGACTTGAGGAAGTGAAGCAATTTTAAAACATTCAAAAAAATTTTACAATCACTCAACCTTAACTCTAGGGTCAGGATAATAAGGTTCAAATGTAGAGTTTTGTGGATTAATGTTCTGGAATTGGTGGAATAATTCTAAACTTAAATCTGAAGATTTGTACTCATTCTTTTAGAGTTAGAGATTTAGGTCATGCTCAAATGTGGCACTTCATGACATGCTGGCACTGCAACGTCTTGCTTCACACATCACAATATCTTATCATGACACAGCGTGTGTAGCAATGTTTGTAGAGACTAGTATTTCATTGCAGTGTCCCTCAGAACATCATGGTAAGATCATTTATAAGCAGGGGCAGCCCTAGACTAGCTGCCAGCAACTGGCGGCCTAGGTGAACCATGCAGTCGGTGCCCCCCACCCCAAACTCCAAGGGCAGATCTAGGCTGAGGTTTTTGGTAAACTTAGAAACATTTTGCCCCCTTTTTTCCTTTTTAATGTTTAAGCTGTTTTTTTTTAAACAGAGGCTTAATTATTTAGTTTGTCCGTCTGTCTCTGTCCAACCAATGTTTCTGAGATCAGATAAAGTAGAGACACACAATTATCAGAATAGATTTGTACCTGACAGCTAGATGATATTTCAGTCCAATTTCAAATAAAAATGCATTAAAAATGTTAATTATAATTTTTATTACAAATCCAAAATCATCTATTACGTTATCCGGCTTTAATTGCCATTACCACCACATCCAATATAGAAAGAAATAAGAAAACTCTTCAATGAACTTTAACCTGTATTTGCAAAACACTCCAAATAAAAAACACTCTGTGCTCTTAAAACATGACTTTTCTTGCTTTAAGTTTTGAAAATTCAGTGACTAGTTCTTTTTAGACCCAGTTATCCAGCTATTTCATGCTCTATTGACATTTTGGTAAGTCCAACAAGTCTCTTTTGCACCATTGTTGAACGCAGATATGTTTTTATCAGTTTTAACTTTGAGAAGCTACATTTCCCCACTAGCTGTGGAAACTGGCAAAGTTAAAAGAATGTGTAGAGCTATAAAAATGTTTGGAAAACTGTCTTGAGTTTATTTTCACAAACAAACTTCAGTACTTCTTCAGGAGTGTAATGTTTCTTAAGTCATCTTGGAAAAACCCTAAGCTCACTACACAAATCTGTGGTATCAATGTCTCTTGAGTTTTCCTGAGTCAATGCCAACTCCAGTTTTATACAAAATTCTCTTATCTGTTTTGCTGTGTTCTTTTGCAAGCTGTGGATATCATATAGAAATCTAAATAGTGATTCCAGCTGCTGCATCTGTTGGAATCTTTCATCAACCAAGTGAATAGCAGTATCAAGGACTGCAAAGTAGAAATTCACTTTGAACCTTTGTTTTGGGTTCTGAATGGGTATGTCTCATCCTTCATATGAAAACTGCTGTTTCTTTTGCCAAATGCGAACTGGCTCTGGTTCCAATTCTGTCGGAAAGTCTGTTTCTTCAGCAAGCTCAAGAGAATCTACCAGTGTTCTTTCGAATCCTTCATCACTTCTGAATTCCTTCAGAATATTTTTAGTTTGCTGCAGTTTTTGAGTAGCAGAATATATGTTCAAGTTCTTTTCCTGAGGCTGCATACTAGTGAGGTTAATCTCAAAAAGGATATTATACCACAAAATGAGTGAAGTCACAAATTTGAACTTGGAAAGGCCATTTGCAAGAGCTTCTGCATCTGAACATGCCATATTGTTACCTGATCCAGTAAAGGTAGTATCAGACATTTCGATTAGGGCATCATAAATGCTTCTGAGTTAATAGCAAAGAGGCTTCAAAGCATCAGTGCGACTCTCCCATCTTGTCTAAGTGGTTTCACAGTTAGAGAATTCAAATGGCGAGTCAGAATCTCCCAATGGTGTATAGAGCCTGAGAAAAACACATAAACATGTTGCACCAGGTCAAAGAAACTGCTTGCCTCCAAACAGCATCTAGCAGCATCATTGACTACCAAATCCAGAGAATCCACACTGCAAGGAATGAATTCTCCTATGCACACCATTGTCTTTACCCTTCATATTACTCCCATTATCATAGCCTTGGCCACATACGTTTTCAACAGATAATGACATTGTTTCAAGCTCTTGTAGAATAGTTTCAGGCATAAATGCTCCAGTAGTATCCTTCAGTGGTACGAAAAGCAAAAAATGTTCCTTTATGAGCACTTCAACATTATCTTCCTCTGCAGACTTTTCCAGAACCGCAAAACAAATGATCATTGTCATTTGTTCAACATGACTCACATCTGGTGTACAGTCCATTATTATTGAAAAGTATTTTGGAGAATGGTCAGCTTCTACAATTTTCTTTTTAATGGCATTTGCTAGGATTTGAATAATTTCATTCTACATATTTTTCCTAAGTAATGAACCTGTGTTTCATGATCAGTTATTTTACGTAGATGCTCCTTTGTGACTGGATCAAACAAAGATAGGTATTCAACAAATTTTAAAAAGTTTCCATTACCTGGAGTATAAAATTTTTCATTTCTACCATGGCCGCAGAATGCTAAATTTTGCCCACCGAGACTCTCACTAAAGCAATCAGATGCTCTAATATTTGTTGCCAATATTCTTTTTTCCTTGATCACACATAAATTTTCTTCTTCAATAGTTTTTCCTTTTTTCAATCATAATTCAAGTTCTTTCCAATTTTGAAAACATTCCAAATACTTCTTTCATGTGAAATGAGAATTGAAGATATGTTTTTCCAGGCCTTCGAACCATTTTCAGTAAGTGATGTACCAATTGCTTGATTTCTAAACAACTTGCAGCAAAAGCAAAACACAAAGATCTTCGATACTGAATATTGTAACCAGTTTTGATGAATTTCTTCTCTATTAATGAGTTTCCTCATGTAATGCTGAGCAGAGAATTTTATTTTATTGCTCTCCTTAGGGAAGGGAAATTCATGAACTTGTTCGGGTCCATATTCCACAAGAATTTGACACACACTGTCATCACATCTGGGCCATGAAGCTGGGTCCCCATACTGTAACTTGTTTGACTTCCTCATCCTTTCTTCCTTCTCCTTCATTTACTTCAATTTCTTCATGTCTCTCTGAAGGTGAATAAATTTTCTCCACTTCCATATCAGTCTGATGCTGTGAGCTGCCTTCATCTAGAAGTAAGTTTCCATCATCTTGAGTTTCCAAACTGCTTTTTTGTGGATGTGAGCTGCCCTCATCTTGAAGTGGTATACCTTCATCTTGATGTTCCAAACTGCTTCCGTGCAGATGTGAGTTAACCTCTTCCTCTCCAAGTAAAATTCCTTCTTCTTCGAGTGATTGCTCATATCCATTCCAGTTAGGTGTGCGCGCACGTTCGTCGGAAGACTTTTACCCTAGCAACTCCAGTGGACCGGCAGGTCACCCCCTAGAGTGGCGCCGGCCTGGCACCCAATATATACCCCTGCTGGCCCACCCGCTCCTCAGTTCCTTCTTACCGCCGTGTCGGTCGTTGGAACTGTGGAGCGCGGCATAGCTGTCCTCCACGTCCCTAGCTCTCCTTTGTTTCATTGTTCTCATAGTTGTAGATAGTTGTAAATTGTAGTTGGACTTTTCGTTATTGTTAACTTTTAGCATAGCTGTATATAGTTAGTTAGCGGGCTTGGGCTTTAGCCCTTCCCGGCACCGGGCCCATGCCTGGTTCGCCGGGGTTCAAACAGTGCTTGGCCTGCAAGAAGCCGATGCCAACGAGCGATCCCCACGACACCTGTCTGAAGTGCCTGGGGGAATCGCACATTTCAGATAAGTGCCACATCTGTAAGGCTTTTAAGCCTAGGACAAAGAAGGAGAGGGACCAGAGGTTAAGGACTCTCCTGATGGAAGCGGCACTTAACCCTGTGGCCCCGACGCAGAGCGCCGGCTCCGCACCGGCACTGGACCGCGCCGGCACCGGAAAGACGCCCTGGCACCGACCTTCCCCGGCACCGGGACTCAATGCAAGGCCCTCGACGTCTGCCACTCCATCCTCGCAGACTTGAGCGGAGCGCTCGGCACCTACCTCTGCCGCGGCACCACTAACAGGGATTCCGTCGACTCCGGGCCCCGGAGGTCCGTCGACTCCGGTCCCTCATAGCTCCCCTATAAGATCCGGGGTTGAGCTGTTGGTCCCTTCGACGCCAGAGACATTCGCTTCGGCGCAGGACCTAATTCCTCTCACTGAAACCACCCTGCCTCAACCCCCGGTGCGGGTTTTATCTAGAGGCAAGCCTGCGACAATGCGAGCGCCGTCTCCGGACTCGCCCAGCCGGCACCGATCCCCTTCGAGGTCCCGGCACTGTGGATGTTCTCGCTCCAGGCGCCGCTCGCAGTCCCGGCACCGCTCCCCTCGGCGGTACCGGTCGTACTTGCGGCACTGGTCATCTTCCAGACGGTCTCGCTACTCCCGGCACTGGTCTGGATTGAGTCGCCGCTACCGGCACCGAGACTCCAGGAGCCGTTCTCGTCAGCAGTCAGCACCCCAATTGACCTCCCGGCACCGCGCTGGTGGCAGGTCCCGGTCGACCTCCCGACACCGCGCCGGCGGCAGGTCCCGGTCGACCTCCCAGCACCGCGCTGGTGGCAGATCCCAGTCCCGATCCCGGCACCGGTACAATTCCCAGTACCGGTCCCCGGCACCGAGGAGGTCTTCGACGTCGAGGCCGAGGGAGCCCTATCAGCCACGTTCGGCCCCACCATGGCCGTCCCGGCAGCCGTCTGTCTCATCGCAGGCAGACAGCATGTACGCTCTGGACGCGGACAGACCCGCGGCCCTCTTCCAAGACCCCCCTCTGCAGGATCAGGGACCACAACAGTGGGGCTTCTGGACACCCTGGGCGTACCATCAAGCCCAGGGCCCTCAGCACATTCCACCGCAACCAGCGACATTTGAGCACCGGGCTCCAGAGGCCTCATTGTCTCGCCCTCCCCCTTCTCCAACGGGGGAAGACCGGTCTAACCAGCAGGACCCTGAGCTCCCTCCAGGATCAGAGGCGTTGGTACAGACGGAGCCCCCCGTGGACCCGCTCCTACTGGGGGTCTCCTCATCGTCCTCCCCCGATGAGGCAGTGGTGGGAACGTCATCCTCCAATCCCCCTCCCCCTACTCGACCTCAGGGCGCACCAGGATCTCCTCAGGCGTGTAGCGCAAAACATGAACTTGCAGGCTGAGGAGGTCTCGGAAATCGAAGATCCTGTGGTGAGCATTCTCTCAGCGGATGCTCGCACCAGATTCGCCCTTCCCTTCATTAGGACTATTCAAGCCAATGCTAATACCATCTGGCAGTCACCGGCCTCTATCCCTCCTGCATGCGGGGTGGAGCGCAAGTATATGGCACCCTCCAAAGGGTATGAGTACCTGCATGTCCACCCGCCCCTGTGCTCCTTCGTCGTGCAGTCTGTGAACGAGATGGAGTGCCACGGGCAGCAGGCCCCAGCACCGAAGTCCAAGAAGGCGAGGCGCATGGACCTGCTAGGCCGGAAAGTCTACTCAGCGGGCGCCCTCCAACTCAGAGTCTCTAACCAACAGGCACTCCTTAGCCTCTATGCCTATAACTCCTGGGTAGAGGCGGATAAGTCAAAGGAGTTGTTGCCTCTGGATGCGTGTCAAGAATTCACGGCGATTCTTGATGAAGGCAAGAAGGTCGCGAGAACTTTATTGCAGGCATCCTTGGACGCGGCGGACTCGGCCGCCAGAGCTCTGGCTTCTGGGGTTACCTTGCACCGCATCTCCTGGCTACAGGTTTCTGGCCTTCCTCCGGAGCTCCAACACACCATCCAGGATCTCCCGTTTGAAGGTCAGGGCCTGTTTTCAGAAAAGACTGACCCCAGGCTGAAAAGCCTGAAAGACAATAGGGTCATCATGCGCTCACTAGGGATGCACACGCCCAGGACACAGCGCAGACCCTTCCGGCCTCAGCAGCAGCAGCAGCGCCGGCCCTATCCCCAGTACCGCCAGCGTCAAGACTTTAGTATGCGCCGAAGCAGGAATGGCTGGCGCAGACAATCGGGCAACCAAGGGGGACAGAATCAGAGCTCCTCTAAAGCCCCTCCTGGCCCAAAACCTTCGTTTTGAAGGTGCGCCCAAGGACGTTGTACCAGTTTCCTCCACGGATCCGTCCCCTCCGTTTTCCAGCCGCCTTTCGTTCTTCCTCCCGGTGTGGACCCAAATAACATCCGACTGTTGGGTCTTACGCACGGTGCAAACGGGATACAGTCTGCAATTTATTTTGCACCCTCCCTCCCGCCCCCCAGCCTCGTCCCTCAGGGACCCCTCTCAGGAGCAATTCCTCCTTCAGGAGGTGCAGACGCTCCTCAACAAAGGAGCCATAGAGGCGGTTCCAGAGAACGAAAAGGGCAAGGGGTTGTATTCCCGCTACTTTCTGATCCCCAAAGCCAAGGGAGGCCTCAGACCCATCCTCGACCTGCGGGAACTCAACAAATATATGGTGAAGTTGAAGTTCTGCATAGTATCTTTGGGGACCATTATCCCATCTCTGGATCCTGGAGATTGGTACGTCACCCTCGACCTGCAGGACGCTTATTTTCATATAGCCATTTTCCCACAACACAGATGTTTCCTTCGGTTCGTGATCGACTGCCACCATTATCAATTTGCGGTCCTCCCGTTTGGCCTCTCCACGGCCCCGAGGGTATTCACAAAATGCATGGCTGTCGTCGTTGCCCATCTTTGACACAGTCGCATACACGTATTCCCCTACCTCGACGACTGGCTGATTTGAGGCACGTCAGAGTCGCAGGTCCTCAACCACATCTGCACGGTCAGCAGACTCTTTGGAGATTTGGGCCTTGTTCTCAATGTGGACAAGTCCGCTCTGCTTCCCATGCAGAGGATAGAGTTCATCGGGGCCATTCTGGACTCCACCTTGGCCAGGGCCGTTCTGCCGCTGTCCAGGTTCCAGACGCTGTTGGCCATCATTCGGCGTCTACAGGCGGCTCCCTTGACCTCTATAAGGATGTGCCTAACCCTCTTAGGCCACATGACGGCCTGCACCTTCGTTACGGGTTATGCACGGCTTCGTATGAGGCCCCTCCAGTCCTGGCTTATCAGCCAATACCGTCCAGCCAGGCAGGTATTGGATTCCCTCCGGTGGTGGCTAGACCAGTCCATAGTGTGTGCGGGGCTCCCGTTTCATGCGCCCCAGCCCTCGGTATCCCTAACAACGGATGCCTCAGACCTGGGTTGGGGGGCCCACCTCGGAACCCTGAGGACATAGGGCCAATGGTCTCCTCAGGAGGTGGCCCTCCACATCAACATATGGGAGTTGAGAGCGGTCCGCCTTGCTTGCCAAGCGTTCTCCCATCAGCTTCAAGGTCGCTGTGTCTCGGTATTCACCGACAACACGACGACCATGTACTATATCAACAAGCAGGGTGGCACGAGATCCTCTCCCCTATGTCAGGAGGCGATGCGGCTCTGGGACTTTTGTATAGCCCACTCCATTCACCTCATGGCATCCTTTCTTCCCGGAGTACGGAACATGCTGGCAGACCGTCTGAGCAGATCCGTCCTTTTGCACGAATGGTCCCTTCGCCCGGACGTCGCCCTCTCACTCTTCCAGAGGTGGGGTTGTCCCCGGATGGACCTTTTCGCGTCCAGAGGGAACACGAAATGCCAGATGTTCTGCTCCTTTCAAGGCCGGGAACCAGGGTCGGTAGCGGATGCCTTTCTTATTCCGTGGACGACGCACCTGTTCTACGCATTCCCTGCGTTCCCGCTTATCCACAAGGTCCTTCTGAAGGTGCGCAGGGACAGGGTCTGCTTGATTATGATAGCTCCAGCGTGGCCCAGGCAACATTGGTATCCGATGTTGCTGGACCTGTCTCTAGCCGACCCAGTCCCTCTGCTCCTTCACCTGGACCTGATCATCCAGGACCACGGCAGGCTCCGTCACCCGGACCTCCACTCTCTGCACCTCACGGCGTGGCTCCTGCGTGGCTGACCAGGTCAGAACTATGGTGCTCTACCCCGGTACGTCAAGTACTCCTGGGCAGCAGGAAACCTTCCACTAGAGCGACATACTCGGCCAAGTGGAAGCGTTTCTCCTGTTGGTGCACGGAGAGGGGTTTCCTCCCTATGGAGGTTTCTATCGCCAATATTCTAGATTACATCTGGTCCCTCAAGCAGCAGGGCCTGGCGATATTGTCCCTTCAGGTTCACCTGGCGGCTATCTCCACCTTTCATCCGGGGGGAAATGGCTGTTCGGTTTTCTCTCACCCTATGGTGACCAGATTCCTAAAAGGATTAGAACGTCTCTACCCCCAGGTTCGACCCCCTGCCCCTACCTGGGATCTCAACCTGGTTCTGACTCGGCTCATGGGTCCTCCATTTGAGCCGTTAGCGACTTGCTCCCTGCTCTCTCTCTCCTGGAAGACTGCTTTCCTGGTGGCCATCTCCTCAGCCAGACGGGTGTCAGAACTCCGGGCCCTCACGGTAGATCCCCCGTATGCGGTCTTCCATAAAGACAAGGTGCAGCTGAGGCCACACCCTGCCTTTCTCCCCAAGGTGGTCTCAGCCTTTCATGTCAAGCAGGAGATCTTTCTCCCCGTCTTTTTCCCAAAGCCCCATTCATCCCGCAGGGAGCAACAGCTCCACTCGCTTGATGTCCGCCAGGCGCTTGCGTTTTATGTGGAGAGGACCAAACCGTTCTGCAAATCCCCCCAGCTCTTCGTGGCGGTAGCGGACCGAATCAAAGGACTACCCATTTCCTCACAGAGGATCTCCTCGTGGGTGATGTCCTGTATCAGGACCTGTTATGACTTGACTCACACCCCTACGGGCCATGTGACTGCGCACTCCACCAGGGCACAAGCATCATCGATGGCTTTCCTCGCCCACGTGCCCATCCAGATTTGTAGGGCGGCGACCTGGTCTTCCGTCCACACCTTCGCTTCCCATTATGCCCTGGTCCAGCAGTCCAGAGATGACACGGCCTTCGGCTCTGCAGTGCTCCATGCCGCGACTTCTCACTCTGACCCCACCGCCTAGGTAAGGCTTGGGATTCACCTAACTGGAATGGATATGAGCAATCACTCGAAGAAGAAAAGACAGTTACTCACCTTTGTAACTGTTGTTCTTCGAGATGTGTTGCTCATATCCATTCCACACCCGCCCTCCTTCCCCACTGTCGGAGTAGCTGGCAAGAAGGAACTGAGGAGCAGGTGGGCCGGCAGGGGTATATATCGGGCGCCAGGCCGGCGCCACTCTAGGGGGAGACCTGCTGGCCCACTGGAGTTGCTAGGGTAAAAGTCTTCCGATGAACGTGCACGCGCGGCGCGCACACCTAACTGGAATGGATATGATCAACACATCTCGAAGAACAACAGTTAAAGGTGAGTAACCGTCTTTTCATCTGGATGCTGTGAACTGCTTCCATCTTTATTTTGATTAAAGAGACGATATTTCAGGAAGGATCCCTGCTGTTTTATTTGGTCCTTTTCCTTAGCCTTTCATTTATAATACTTGGTTCCTGAGGGTATTCTTTTTCCTCTTTCTGCCATGGGGCATTTGAATATTGTTGTGTACTGTGCTCCCGACTGCAAGCAGTATAGCATTAAGGATGGTTGACACACCAGATGGTTGGTTGGTGATTTAAACCACATTGCAGCCATCCCAACACGTCCTTTCACTGCTTAAAGGTTCAGTGATTAGTAACATACACTCACTTACCTATTAAAACAGTTAGTTACAGCATTTACACAGAAACAAAATGACCTTTTTTTTTTTTTTTTTTTTTTAACTTTATAACACAACACCAGTTGTTTGGAAAGTAATCCCCTTCCTCACGGTTACCTGCTTGGAGTGTGATGTCATCACTTTTGTAGTCTATTAAGTGTTAACGCTGTTATTTTTCTTTTATTGACCTTATTTATTACATGTGAACCAGTTATAACAAAGAAAAGTTTATAATTATACATCCTGATAATAATGCTAAGGTTTAATAATGCTAAAAGATACTCACATTTTGGATTTGTAATGCTGAAAGCCGTTTTATTATTATTCTTTGGCACCAAGGAACACAATTTTCCACAGTATTCACTAGATTCTTAACCATCTACCCGCGACGTATGTTAAAATGACCGTTTTTGACATGTGTCTACTTGCAATATCTCTGCTCTACATGAATTTCCGGCTGTGCGACCTTGATGTATATTCAAGTTAGGAGTGACTAGCATTGCAGCTCTTGCCGCTGGCAGATGTTTCATTGTGGCTGAGTTATTGCTTATCAAAACTGTGGGGTGGGTCATCTTGACCCTATGTCACAAATTGAAAAAAATCACCAAAATATTATTTATTTTTGCAGTAAATAGAAGATTTGACATTAATAAATTCTGAGAAATGTAGAGAAATTAATTTTTATTCATATTCCTGCCATACATGCACGGAAATTGAAATAATGACATCTTTATTTCATTTGTATTTTTTTCCATCTTTTTCAATTTTTCTATTTTTTTTAAATCTGATTTTTTTTCCACAAATTTGGCTCCCCATTTAACTTAGCACCTTAAGTGATTGCCTAGTTCACCTATATGGATGGGCCGCGCCTGTTTATAGGCTTTTCTCTGGTGCCCATGTGTCTGTCCTTAGTTCTTCCTCTACACTCTTGCACTTTCCTGTGAATTCCCAACTCTTCATACTGTTAACTTGTGCTCTTCCTGCACATAAGTATCTATTGAGGATGTGTGCGCACATGTATGGCAGATGAAGATTCTTTCTGACAGGGAGAAGGGGCTGGCACAGTGCATGGTTCTGCCTGATCCTTCAAGGCTACTCTGATAGTATATTAAGAGTCGTCTTAGCCCCCGACCCCTCTCCAGCCTGCAAAGGATCAGGAGTGGAGAAAGGAGGTTTAACGCTACCTTCCCCACCCTCCACATTCTATCTGAGCCAAGTATCAACTCAGTGCAGATGAGAATCTGGCCTCCATGTAATGCTGTATTCAGTGAAGTAGGAAACTACTACATTGTGACACATCATACTTAAGATAAAAATAATTATAGTATTATAAGAAAATATATTACCTTAAAATTAATACAATTATTATTTTACCTTAAATAATTTCTTTAAGTATTTTTCTTTATAAATAAGATTTTATCTTGTATTTTTATAATATATTAAATTATTAATAAATTATTAATAATTAGTATTTTATTAAGTTACTCAATTTATTAACATTTACCTTCAGTTTCTGTAAGTGTCAAGTGTAGAAAAACAGGACAGAAAGAAAAGAGAAAATGTAGCAATATGATTAAGTTTTATTGGAAGACTTCCATTAGCTCACATTTTTGACAGTATATAATGTTCTCAAACTTTTTACAGGGATTTTTTAGGAGAACAATTCGACTTAAACTCATCTATGATAAATGTGATCGTACCTGCAAAATTCAGAAAAAAAATCGTAATAAGTGCCAATACTGTCGTTTTCAAAAGTGCCTTTCAGTTGGAATGTCACATAATGGTAGGTAAGAGTGCCCTTAATAATTTGCTTCCAATTCTGCAGGCAGGCATGTGAATAACTTTACTTACATGAGTGGTTCCACACAGTTACTCGTGTGAGCAAGTGTTACAGGATTCAGTCTCAGGTGTTTACAGTGTATTAAAATGAGGCCCTGATCCTGCATTGAGAACTCTTGGGTGCAGGATTTTGTTCTCAGTACAGGATCAAGGCCTAATTAGTGGGGTTCGTTTGTTTGTGTTTTGCTTTCCTCCTTTTCCTCTGTTCTGAAGTAAGCATGTTTTAGGTGCGTGGTGTATGGACAAGTTTAAAGGTCATTCCCACCCCCCCCCCCCCAAAAAAAGACTCGCTTTCAAAAATTAAGTGCGGAAGAGGCATGTGAGCATGGTTAACTGGGAATGAGGAAAAAATATTGAAGGCTAGCTTAAGAATGCATGTCTGTGAGATTTCTACTCTGATGTTTAATTCAATTTGATCAACAAAATGAAGGGTCACTAAAAGTATGTGTGTGTTCACTTTTACTATTAAGGTCATCAGAAAATCGCCTTTCATTTCCAGAAAATATATCCTAATTTTATTTAAAAAAAAAAAACAAAAAAAAACAGGAGTACTTGTGGCATCTTAGAGACTAAACAATTTATTTGAGCATAAGCTTTCATGGGCTACAGCTCACTTCATCAGATACATAGAATGGAACATGCAGACAGACGATATTTATATATACAGAGAACGTGAAAAGGTGGAAGTACCCATACCAACTGTAAGAGGCTAATTTAATTAAGAGAAGCTATGGTCAGCAGAGGAGAAAAACTTTTGAAGTGAAATAAATGTGTTAGTCTCTAAGGTGCCACAAGTACTCCTGTTCTTTTTGCTGATACAGACTAACACGGCTGCTACTCTGAAACCTAATTTTATAGTTGCTATTTGTTTGTCTGGGCCTTCTAAATATTTTTAAATCATTTCAATTTTGTTAGTCACCAAGTAGAATAAATCTATAGTTAAATACTTAGTGTGTGTCTGAAATGTAAGGATCTTGACTGCAACTGTCTTTAATATTATTTTTTAAAAAATTCTTAACTTTTTATTCTATTATTTCCTTACGTGGAAGCCATTGCTTGCATTTTGGAGCTTGTTTTATATGTGGATTAATCTACTTGTATTCAAGCACCCCATATCTTCTGAGGATTTAGAAATATAGTGTATTTCGTAATTTGGGATAATACTAGATCTGAGTGTTCTAAATTTTATTTATGGGATGTAGGTCTACTGGCTGCTTTCCAATCTTTCACAGCAAGTATATAATCATTAAAATCTAGTCCGGTTTAGTCTCCTGCCGAAAGCTATGGCTAGAATAAGATGCTTCAGCTGAAGGCAAACAGTAGTACATTGCCCTTTCCCCTCCGCATACAGCTGAGTGCACTAATTGTGGACCACTGCATCTATCAGCTTATGCTCTGAAGCATGACATTTTGATTATCCTCATTGGAGATTGGTGATTTAATAATTAGCGACGAATTATGTGGGGAAGAGCTGTCTTATTTAATTCATGGCTTTATTAGAGTCAGCATGTCCTACCTCTAGTCATTACTTCTTCTAGATAGAAATCTGACTGCTGTATTCAGGGAGGGAAAAATAGTATGGACTTTATGTATTTGTTTCATAATTGTCTTTTTACCAGCAATTCGTTTTGGACGAATGCCAAGGTCTGAGAAGGCAAAGTTGAAAGCAGAAATTCTAACAGGTGAACAAGATGTGGAAGATTCAGAAATGGCAGATCTTAAATCTCTAGCCAAGAGAATCTATGAGGCCTATCTGAAAAACTTCAATATGAACAAGGTCAAGGCTAGAGTCATCCTCGCAGGGAAAACCAATAACAATCCAGTAAGTGTTTTTTGCTTTAATTTTATTGTAGAGCTAAAATATATTGATGCTAATGCAATGAACTGTAGCATTCTTAAGCAAATCGTTTAGGAATAAGTGGTCTACTACTACGTGGTAGACATGAAATATGAAAAAGTAGTACCTGTCGTAAATCTAGTCTTTGATATGTAAGATCAGTATAATGGGAAGCTTTAGAAAATAAAGTTGTGGTTAACTTGTAAATGAAAGGTCACAGTAAACTACACCTCTACCCTGATATAACGCTGTCCTCGGGAGCCAAAAAAATCTTACTGCATTATAGGTGAAACTGCATTATATCGAACTTGCTTTGATCCACAGGAGTGTGCAGGCTAGCCCCCGCCCTCCCCCCCCCAGCACTGCTTTACTGCATTATATCCAAATTCGTGTTATATCAGGTCGCATTATATCAGGGTAGAGGTGTACTAGATGATGCAGAGCAGCATAATGGGGTTGGCCACCTCCTGAGCAGTCCCTTGCGGCTGTGGCATCCTGCTTCATATAGCCCAGGTGTCCCCCATGGACATTCTGCTCACTCAATACTATTCTTCTGTTGGATTGGTTTATTAAAAATTTTATGCAAAATAGTCCATAACAGTCCCAACATAAAATTCATTTATCACACTGAGTGATTAAGATCCCCAACATCTAGTCCCTTAAACCCTGTCAGTCTTCTGTTCTTCCTCTGGCCCTGGACAGCCACCCCAGCCCTTTCAGCTGTCGTGCAACCTGACTCTTCCCTGCAGAAACAGCCACAGCCTCTCTTGCCAGGGGAGTATCCCTGACTCCCCTTGGCCGTCTCTCTGTTCCTCTGGGTTCAGCTCTCCAGCCGTGGAGATGTTAGCAGGTAAGCTCCTCCTCTGCTTTTGGCCTTTAGCTCTGACTCTTCAGCTTAGGGCCAGCAGGCAACTTCCTCTGTTGCTCCCTGGCCTTCAGCCTTACTGCCCTGGCTCTCTGGCTTGAGGATGCCAGCCAGCAAACCCCTCCTGCTGCTCTCCTGCCTTCTCCCAGGGATCAGGTATAGTCTGTGCCAGCTTTTGTCTCATACTCAAGCTTCTCCTGTCAGGCAGCCCTGACTCACCAGATCTGTTTCCCTAGGGCCCAAGTGCCCTCATTTAAATCCAGTTAATCAGCCAAATTGGAGTGTTCTGCTCCCTCTTAAAGGGCCAGTGTCACCATGTGACAAGGGACTAAATGGTAGGGGAAGTAAATTAGTTATCAAAAAATGAAATGTGATATCTAACTTCAGACCTGGTTTAGTATTGGGGGAAAAATGTATTTATTTCCTATTAAGACTACTATAATGGTAATAAAATTTAGAATTTCGATAACACTTTTCATCCACCGATATCAAAGTTCTTTTCAGAGGTAAGTTTTGTTATCAGCATTTATACAATGGGGAAACCATGGCATAGAAAGGTTGTGCCTTGATTCAGGGTCACAAAGAGTGACTTAGTGACAGAGTGGCAACAGAATGCAGGTCTCCTGAGTCTTATTTTCCAGCTCTAGCCGGTGGTACACACATCTTCCCTACTCTAATTGTATGATTTCCTTTGAAGGGGAAAGTGAACAAGGTTGAAAATGAATTTGATTTTTATTATGGAGTTTATTTTGCCTAAAATATAACCTAGCCAGTCTCTTATATTAAGTGGTGAACACTATCTGATTCTTACTCAGGAATACCAAAATTACTACTTTTTTTGTAGGAAATTGTGTAATATTTGTTTCTCTTATGAGTTGATCAATGGTTCTCTTGTGGGTTCCTTGATACACTATCTCTGTGCCATTCCATTGTGTGTACCCAATCAGTAAAGCACATAAATTGTCCCATTGACTTCCATGGAACTATTCACATGCCTTAAATTAAGCAGGTATTTAATTTCATTGTAGGTTAAATCTACATAAATCTAAAACACATAGTATGGACCAGCACACAGTACTTCACAAACTTTTCATAAGTTATAATCAAGACTTCTGGTTACATATCTACTGTAGGTGCAGCGGACCTGAATTTCTAGACCTTGCATTTTGTGTATTCATTTATGTCTGTGCAAAATAGATGTACAAATTGCCAAATCAGAATTTTCTATTCATAGCAATGATAGCATTTTGCACTGACTTGGGATAGATGTACATAAACAAGACAATGGAGAATCAGAGCTTGTGTATTCGTAAATAAAATATATTTCTCCCCCAGTACATGGCAAGGAGGAGGATTTAGATTGTTTAACAAAGTATTTCCTTGTGTAACTCTCCTGTGAAGTGGAGTCAGTGGCAACAAGGGCTAGCTTCAGTATTGAGGGGTTCTTCTTAATCATTCAAAACAGAACCAGCTCAAGCCTCCACCCAATAATCTGGAAAATTTTAATAACCACCCGTGGGCGCCTCTGAGAGGCAATACTTCCCCATTTGGAAGCACTAAGTCTGTATATAACAAAAGAGAACTTTTAATGAAAGGGAGCCAAGCATAAGTTTGGGAAAATACCACAACTGCATTCAAAAGCATGCAACCATAAGCAAAACCTGGCCCCACAATGTGTTGAGCAGTGTCCTTTGCCTAAGTTTTCCACCTTGTGGTGGAAAAGTCTGACTGACAAATGTCTCTCTAGTGAATCTCACACTCCTCCAATGCACCCTGCTCACAGTTGGCTGTCCTTGGTTAGCAAAGACTCAGAATTCAGAGGTGTGTTGGGGTGGGAGGTGAACTCCTATGAACAAAGGGAGAGGAGTAATCAAGCAATGTCTCTATGGTTGCTGTCTGCCACTGCTGCTGCTGATCACATGCTGTTACTTCTGCAGTTCTAGGTTCCACCCACATCTTCAGTGATTTCAATGGGTAGCGGGGAACCTCACTGTCAGTACAGCCTCTGCATTTTCTTTCCTTTCATCACTGTGCCTACACCAGGGCTAAGACATAGCTTCTAGACCTGGTTATCAGCTCTGGTAATCACTGCACAGCAACACAGACTCTCAATTTAGTCTAATTAGCTCTGTCTTTAAACACTGGAGAGTGGAAGGTCAAAGGGTGCATAGGACTTTTTGGGTAGAGTCCACACCACCTTGTAGGAACATCTGACCCCACCTGTCTCTCCTGTATTGGTATTTGGCATCCCTTCACTCGCTAAGCAGGTGGAAGTTCCATTTCAGGTGACCCCCTCAATCAGGGCATGCTAAGTACAGTTCTGCTGCCCATCAGCCAAAAGTGACTGTTTTGGCAAAGCAGCTTCATCATGCTACACACCTAGGCGAATAGGCATGTCTATGCAAACACACTCTGTTCCTGAAGTCTCTTCCCCCAGCTCATTGCTAGATGTCAGAGGAGAGTTCATTCATACCCTGCTAACACTTGGAGAATATGCCTTTTAATATTTTTTTATTTAACAGGGTTAGGGGTTTTTTTAAACATAGGCCCTTCAGGTTCAGTTGGTGGTGATGGGAATCCAGCTTACTTGTTACTGAACAGTACTTTAGCAGTTAATTTCAATAAATTCTGGTTCTTCTTCAAGTAACATTCCTACAGATGCTCCACTCTAGGTCCCCTGCACTTTTGACACATGATTTCTCGTAGCAGAGTCTGTTTGGCTTGCACATGCATTTGTCAGTCTCATGCCTCCTCCTATTATATAGCACTGCGTCGGCAAGCCACCCTCAACCACCTTGGGTTGAGATGGAGCTTTAGCAGTTGTCCTATATAGGCTTCCTCAACTCTATTTTTTCTCTTGCTGATTGTAGTAGTGTTAGTGTTAGTTTTTCCACAGTTAGTATACACTCCTATTATAGCTTCTTTTTCTTTTTATTTAAATATTTTTCTACATACAATTTATATAGATGTTTAGATCTGACATTTTTCTGACTAGGAGGTGATGCCCAGTTCTCCTGGCTTCAAGTGCTGTTTATCATGCCAGGAGTCAATCCCGGTCAGCATCAGACATTCCCGCTGTATCTATTGCTCAAAAGTGCAATTTTCATCTGGCCTTTAAATCAAGAACCAGAAAAAATAGAGAACTAAAGCTTTGCCTCCTCGTGATGGGAGCTCTCTATGTCTGACCTCCGACCCAGGCCAAGGGACCCCCCCATATGTCAGTCCCCAAGCAAGTCTGCTGCCTTGAAGTCCCACAGTTCCAGGGCACCCAAGAGGAAGATACAGGACTCCTCTGTCAAGTCCTCAAAAGAAAAAGGGTTCGCCATGTAGATATTTTACCTCTAAAAAGCCAAGGTTGTTGGTTCACTCAGGTACTCCAGCACCCCATTCACAGGCTCTCAGTTCCGCAGGTACCCAGGGTACAGCTAGATCACAAGGCGGCAAGGCCACGGGCCCAGAGAGACCCTTGGTACCATTATCAGATTGAGGCAGCAAGAAGAGCTCTTCCTCTGCTTCTGCAGTATTGAAGTCCACTGAGGTTCTGACCACGCTTCCCTCGGGGCACATGAGATCTTCGGCTCTGTCAACAACTATGCTTCCCTCTTACCACAGTCTTCAGGTGCTATCATCAGGGTCCTCAGCCATGACTGACATCATGAGCCTTGGTATTGATGTTCCTCATAGTGCTGCAAGTGTTCTGTTTCCCCCAGGACCTGGCTGTAACTGAGACTCCTGACTGGGGTCCTCAGCTCCAATTTGCTGTCAGTACCAAGAACATCAGGATCACCTAAAATGATTTCACCTCAGATCTCTCCAGGAGCTCCACCATTCCTGAGTGAACCTGAGGAAGAGGATTCTGAGGCAGATCTTGCCTTGATCTCACAAGTGTCAGTCCAGAGTTGGTCTCCTCAGTCCTTCAGAGGGTCCGTCCCAGAGGCTTTTGCTGAAGCTGCAGCTACTTGCAACCCATGATTACCACCAACACCTCACTGGTATGAGCACCCTTGGGTGCCTCCTGGTTTGCTTTATGCTGCACCTCCTTCTCCATATTTGGGACCCTGGGGTGGCTTATTGCCAAGAATTTTCCAGATCATCCAGTACCATCCATCATAGAGAGAGGCAGCCTGCATGACCTGCTCCCTCCAGGAGACCTGACCCTCAAAAAGATTTTTTTGAGGAGCAGGAAGTCAATGAAGAGGTTTCTCTTACAGGAACATTTCCTCTTCATTTGCAGATGAAGCAGTCATGCCTCCTCCTCCATCCCTGGTGGGTGATTTAAAACATGTTCAGGATCTGATCAAGAGAGTTGTAGACTCCTGGCAGATTCCCTTCAAGGAGGTTACAGAGCCTCATCATAAGGTGCTTGATATGTCCTTCACTCACCTTCATTGGCATGCATAGCTTTACCTGTAAATGAGGCCCTTTTAGAACTAACAAAGATAACCTGGCACATGCCAACTTCTATTCTGCCTACCTGCAAAAGAACGGACAAGAAGTATTGTGCCCGAGCAAAGGACTCAGATTTTATTTCCCATCCCTCACCTAACTCCTTGGTGGTGGATGCAATGAATGTGGTGGGCAGCACCACACTAAATCCATGCCTCATGACAAAGACCATAAGCGCTTGGACCTACTAAGGAGAAAGTCTTACTCTTCAGCTTCCTTTCAATTTAGAATTGCCAGTTATCAAGCTTTAATGGCAAATTACAACCATGTCATTTCTATCAAGCTAACTTCATTTGTCAATCTACTGGGAGAACACAGGGAACAAGTCTAGGCAGTTGTTGTGGATGGCATACTACTTGCTGGAACAACCTTACAAGGCTCTCTCGATGTTGCTGATACTGCTTCCCATTCAATCACTACAGTGGTGGTGATGAGAAGAGCCTCCTGGCTCTAGCTGTCTGGTTTCCCAAAGGAGATTTAGAATACAGTTGAGGACCTTCCTTTTGATGGCTCTAATTTGTTTTCAGATAGTACAGACAAGTCTCTGCAACCACTGAGGGATTCTAGAGTGACTTTGCGTTCTCTTGGCATTTATACTCCGACATACACTACAAAACTCAGCAAGTCTCAGATGGCCCTCAGATCCTGCCCTGTCCAATTCCTTCTCTCCTAGAGGATGTATGTGCCACACCAGAGAAGGCATAGGTTTCAGAGAAACCGTCCACTTCTCAGCCTACTGCCTCACACACCAAGCAGCAATTTTAATGTGGTGATTGAGGGTCTGAACCAGTGTTCCCTCTAAATTTTTATGTCCATGTATAGAATTAATTTTATGTGCACCAATATGGAGGTGATGGGTGGTGGTGGTGGGGTTTGGAGTGTGGGAGTGGGCTCAGGGCTGGGGCAGAGGGTTGCGGCATGGGGTGGCACGGGCTCTGAGGTGGGGCTGGGGATGAGGGGTTTGGAGTGCAGGCTGCCCCAGGGCTGCGGCAGGGAGAGAGAACTCCCCCAAACCCTCTCTTGCCACAGGAGCTTGGGTCTGGGTGAGAGGGACCTCTCCTGGTCCGCGGCAGCTCCAGCTGGGCTGGGCCAGAGGATGGGCTCCTCTCCCCGCCGACATGCGCAGGTTACAAGGAACTTAGGTCTGAACTACCATCGTCATCCTCTTCAGCTGCACTGAATCACCAGCCTTCCTCCCTTCTCTAACTGTCTTCGCAAGTTCAGGTGAGCTGGGGGTCTGTCACTGCGGACAAGTTGGGTCCTGGAGATATTCTTCACAGTCCACTTTGCCTCACTTCCACCAATGAACCCTCCTCCCCATCCGTCTTCAGGGACGCTTCTCAGGAGAGCATGCTTTTTCAAGAAATAGACACTCTTATGCATGGGAGCTGTAGAACCAGTTCCCATATAGAATGGAGGGAAGAGATTTTATTCAAGTACTTCCTGGTATCTCAAAAAAGAGTGCAGGTTGGAGACCCATCCTAGACCTGAGACTACTCAACACCTATATGAAGGCACAGAAGTTCAGAATGATGATGCACGCAGTGATAATTCCATTAGAGGAAAGGATTGGTTCTCAGCCCCCTACTTTCAAGATTCATATTTCCACATCACTATCCACCCATCCCACAAAAGATTTCTCCATTTTGTTGTTGGCCAGGACCACTATCAATACTGATTGCCCCCCTTTGGCCTATCATCTGCCTGAAGATCTTTTAGAATGTTGTGTTGATGGTAGCTATGCAGGAAAGTATTCCCTTACCAGGACAATTGGCTGCTGAAAGAAGGAGCAAGATCCTCTTCCTGTTTCACCAAGGCATCAGACTCTGGAACTGGTGCATATGAAACCAGATCACTATCACAGCAGCCTATCTCCTGTACATTCAGAGTGTGACTGCAGACTCACTCAGCAGACACTTCTTCCAAGATGACAAGTGGAAAATAAACCCCAACATATTACATCACAGATTCTGTCACTGTGGTACCCCCCAGATAGACTTATTTGCCACTTCTGCTCAAGGGGCAGATTGGGTCACCAATCATAGGGGATGCTTTTCACCTTCAGTGGTGGTCAACCCTAGAGTATGCACTCCTGCCAACTCACCTAATAGCCAAAGTTATGCTCAAAATAAAGAGTGCCAGAGCCAGAGTAATTCTAATAGTTCCGACTTGGCTCAGGCAAACATAGCTGTATCTGGTAAGAAAACCATCTTTTAGTCCTCCAGTCACTCTCATCACTCCGCATCATCTCTTCTAAGAGTGCAGGAAGATTTTGTCATCCCAGTCTCATGATGCTTGGTCTCAAAGCATGGTTGTTGATGGCTCATGCGATTAGAGACAGCCTGCTCAGAGGACATAAAATAGTGATATTGCACAGCAGGAAACAATCTACTCACTACATGTATTCTGAAAAATGGATGTGGTCTGCTAGTTGGTGTGACCACAGGCAGCTTTCACCAATGACTACATCGTTTCTGGATATACTACACCCTAGCTCTGAAAACCTCGGGTCTATTGATGAGCTCCATAGGAGTCTCCCTGGCGCCTATCATGGTTTTTCATCCCCCAATAGAGGGCTATTCAGTCTTTACCCACCCAACCACAGCAAGATTCCTTGGAAGGATGGGAAACCTTTTATCCACTGGTCCAATACCCTACCCCAGTATGGGACCTCGATCTGGTCCTGAAATGCCTCACAAGACTGACCTTTAAACCTCTGACTACCTTCTCACTGCTCCATTTGCAGTGAAGATGGCATCCGTGATGGTGCAGTGGGTTGGAGAAATAGAGGCCCTAGTGGCATATCCCCCCTTCACGGTGCTTTAATGACAAGGTCACACTGCAGCCCTACTTCTCATTCTTACATAAGATCTCTTTTTTGAGTTCCATCTCTGTCAGCGCACTCATTTGCCTGTCTTCTATCCAAAACCACATCTGAATTCCCAAGACACGCTGCATACCCTGGAGAGCTCTGGCCTTTTGTCTAGACAGAACAAAGCCCTTCAGAAAGATAGACAAGTTATTCATCTCAATAGCAGACAGATCAAAAAGGTCAGCAGTCTCTAACCTGAGACTTTCCAAGTGGATATCAAACTGCATTAACTCGTGATCAGTCTTGTAACATTCAGCCACCTTCGCTTACACACAGGTCCATTGCCACTTCCACGGCCTTCCTCAAAAACCTATCAGTCATCAACATCTGTAGAGCCGTTATTAGGGCATCCATCCATACATTCGTCAAACACTATGCAATAAGTCAGGACTCCACCCCCAATACTGCATTCAGCTCGACTGTACTTTCCACCGTACTGGACTCAGCTCCAAAGCCCCTTCTGCCTTAAAGCGCACTGCTCCATAGCCATCTAGAGCACCCATGGGGACACTACTTGAAGAAGAAGAAGAAATGGATACTCCCCCTGTGCCGTAATTGTGGTTCTTCAAGATGTGTTCCCCGATGGGTTCTCCATTACCTGCCCTCTGACCCCTCTGCTTCGGAGTTCATGGCCGTGGGGCTCCCCGGTAGAGGAAGAACTGAGGGCAATTTTCACATGTGGTCCTATGTAACAACTGCACTGGGCACGAGACTGGCTAACACAGATGTGCAGGCCAAATGGATACAGCTGTGAGAAATCTCCAGTCCAAAGCACAGGGACATTAGAGAACCTGGAGTGGAGCACACCTGGAGTGGAGGACAAACATCTCAAAAAAACAGAATTACTGCACGGGGTGAGTAACCATTTCTTCTTGGCACAACTGTAGTTCATTTTCAGAAATTACAAGCTCTTTTTTCTAGAGACAAGGTAGCAGTATTAACTTTGGGTCCCAAGATGGATTTGGCAGTAGACTTTTCCACACACACACACCACCCTCAAAGAACAGCAGTTCGTACTGAAAAGGTGTTAAGTTCTAATGACCCACAGTATTTTAAAAAATAGGTTAAACCTTTTAAATGGTTTAGAAACTTGAATGTTTTATTCCCCTGTGAAGTTATGTTCATAATATTTAGAGGTACTGAAATGGTGTAGAGTGTAGCTACCATAAGCAGATCAAAGATGGACAAGTACCAATGAGATGTCACTGACTCCTAAGAAAAATGTATATATTGCAGTAAGCTAAATGGAGATTAACCTTTTCACTCTCAGTTAAATATTGAAGTCCTTACTCACTCAAGCAAAACTCACCTGACTACAAGGAGAGTTTTGCCTGAAGACTTGAATAAGGACTTAAGGACTTCACCCTATGGTTTACTTACCTTAGATGGGAAATACTTTGATTAATTTAAGGAACCAGATTTATAACTGGTGTAAACTTCATTGATTTTCTAGACCTAGTTTTTCTTAATGGATAGCCCTTTTTTCTAATTCTTGCTCTTCAAAAATATTTTGAGGCTTTATAGTCTGGTTATCATTTTCCTGAACTCCAATCACTCAGTTTAAGAAATTGTGGCTTTTAATTATGATTTGAAGGAATCATCTCCTCAGTTTGCAGTACACAGATTTCTTTATTTAGAGCATCCTTATTCATTGAGAAAGTTCTTGCTTAGTGCTGACATATTTATTATGTTGTGAGACACTGTTCTAGTGTCCTGAAAATCATTATCTGTAATAACAATCCAGCACTAACCTTAAATAGGAGTCATGGCTAGAGCTCCTTCAGAAGATCAGTTGCACAGATATAACTTAAAATAAATAATCCAGTAGTGAAGTACAAGAACAATACAAAAGTCCAATTCTACTGATAGTTGTAAGAGAACTGTGTAAATATGTAAAGTGCCAACCTATGTTTAAATGACTGAATGAGTTCCTCTTAGTGAAATCTCGCAGTCCTTAGTATTTACATAGGTAATATCCCACAGAGGTGAATTGGATGTGTCACAGATTTTGTCAAATGCCCTCTCTTGACTGCTCACCAGACTGCTGTGAGGGTTCCAGCAACTGGATTCCATGTACTTCAAGCTGTCAGAGGCTGAACAGAGACTATGCGCTGCCCCTAGCTGGGGTCCCAGGGACATTCTTGCAGTACAGGCCCTTTGTCTAGCACCTCCTCCTGAGAACAGACCTTGTAGTCCAACTGCCCAGCCCCTGGGGGACCACTACTTACCCCTCAAACTTTCCATAACTTTAACACGCCTTCTCCCAGAACTGTAGCCATGTGGGTGTTTTGGGTTCAGAGGTTAACTTTTTAACAGAGCATGAGAGGTGCCACACATAACAAACATGTGGACAGACTTTGTGAAAAATTCTAAACCACCACTGTTCTTTACTTAACCTCATAAGAAATACACAGAGCTATATTAAAGTAATACATCCTCCACACATTTCCCTGCAACAGTTTTTCTCATCACTTCAGAGAATTCTTTGGACTGGGGTCTGGATACTCTAGGGATGTCCAAGATCCTCCTTCTGCAGTTCATGGCTTGATTTCTGATTTATAGTGTCTCTCCCTCCATAGGTCAGCTTGGTTTCTCTAATCTTGGTTGGTTGCATAGCTAAACCCCCTTGCTCCCCCTGTGAAAGCATGCCGAACATTTCCCCTGTCTCCAGCCCAAGGTTTCCTAGATGGCTCTGCAAGTCCCTCAGGTTCATATGTCCCACCACCAGTTGCTGGTTCTTGTGTCTTGCTACTGGTAATTTTACATTCTCTAAGCACTTTACTCCTTACAGATGAGCTGGAGGAAGTCATTTGTCCCTACTCCAGCCAACCTCCTTAGCATACCTATTGACCAATCAGAGCACGGTAATTAATGTTAACTACTGTCCATTGTTTCTAGCCTGGGGCCATTGTTTCTAGCCTGCCAAACCATAGCTATAGTGGCATAGCTATGGTTTGGCAGGCTACAGTGACGGTGTTTCTCCATTGCTCTAGGAATTCCATTCCCAGAGTAATGATAGCTACAGCAACAGAGGCATTCCTTCAACCTAGCTGCATCTACACCAAAGGTTAGGTTGGTATAACTATGGTGCTCAACAGTGTGGAATTTTCACATTCCTGCATGCCATAACTATGTCAACCTAAGTTTTAAATTTAGACCAGGCTGGGAGAGTTGTAATGATAGGCTCATCAGCAATGGCGGATACACATTGACATAGAGACATTCCATGATTGTGTTTTTCATAAGATCAATTTGACCATTTCAACCAGAATTCATAAACTGTATAGACAGATTTCTCAAATCATCACAGGATGTCATCTGCATAAATGCCACATTAGTACTACTAATTTGGTCCTTATCCTTTTAATTCAGAGTTTATTAATGGCTGAAGACTGATCAGTGTGGGGAATGAAATAGTCCTCAAATATTTATTTTGTAAATGGATTAATTGGTACCTTTCTCTGTAGCCATTTGTTATACATGACATGGAAACACTCTGTATGGCAGAGAAGACTCTGGTGGCAAAACTGGTAGCCAATGGAATCCAGAACAAGGAAGCAGAAGTTCGAATCTTCCATTGTTGCCAGTGTACATCTGTAGAGACTGTAACAGAACTTACTGAATTTGCCAAATCTATTCCTGGCTTCTCAAATCTTGATTTGAATGATCAGGTGACTCTGTTAAAATATGGAGTTTATGAAGCCATTTTTGCCATGCTAGCTTCTGTAATGAACAAAGATGGGATGCTGGTAGCCTATGGAAACGGCTTTATAACTCGAGAGTTCCTGAAAAGCCTAAGAAAGCCATTTTGTGATATTATGGAGCCGAAGTTTGATTTTGCAATGAAATTCAATGCACTGGAGCTGGATGATAGTGACATATCGCTTTTTGTAGCTGCTATCATTTGCTGTGGAGGTAAGAGATAAATATCTGTTCTTTGAAGTAATATTTACTATTTCACTCCCATCATTTAGTAATTAAAAATGGAAAAGTATATTTTGTTGCAGTTTATGGAATTATGACAATTCAGTTCTGCCACTAACAATGTTTGTCTCATGTTAAATTATGTTTGGTACAAGACACATGCTCATTAAGGCCTTAATCCTGTAATGTATTGCACAAGAGTCTGCCTATTTACAACACGTTGTTGGATTGGTGCCTTGGGGCTTTCTAGTTTTGAAAGTGGGATGTGAAGAGTATCCAGTCCTTGAGGTAATAGGGTTGGGCATGAAGAAATATTTCTAAACTCTGAAACAGGCAGAGAAATACAACAATATGGGACTGATAGTGGAGTTAGATATTCCTGTTTCTTCTAATCTCATCCTTAGAGGCCAATAAAGTTATGGCTTTGATGTTGCTCTCTGGTACATGTGAGTGGACTCCCCATTGAAATCAAAGGGTTTGCGCAGCTACAGCACTCTGCCCAGGCATTTCATATTGCAGGATAGTGACCTTAATTTTAATGTTTATTTCCAGAAAATAGCATTCTTAAATTTGAGTTAAGATTATAAATACGTTCTATGTTATAAGGCTTAAAGTTGTGCTAGCTCAGTGGTTCTCAACCAGGGGTATGCAGAGGCCTTCCAGGGGGTACATCAACTCATCTAGTTATTTGCTTAGTTTTACAACAGGCTACATAAGAAGCACTAGTGAAGTCAGTACAGACTAAAATTTTATACGGACAATTACTTGTTCTTACTGCTCTACATGCAGTACACTGAAATGTAAGTACAATATTTCAAGTAATAGTGTGCTGACACACTTCTTTGTATTATTTATGCCTGATTTTTGTAAGTAGTTTTTAAGTGAGGTGAAACTTGGGGTACAGTAGTCTATTAAGTTTGAGAACCACTGTTCTAGATGATTCACGGATGACCTCAAACAAACCATTGCCCAACATTGTTTACACTCTAAATTTAATAACTTGGGGGGCATAAGAATGTAATTTAAAATCAACAAATGGAAAAAATCAGAGTTAAGGTTTCACTTTAAAACTCCTCACAAACATTTGGAAATGCACAGTCAGGGTGCTCCAAACAACAAACTCTACCCTCCCATCTCTGGATCCTCATCCACCCATATTAACAGGACAGCCTTTTCACCTGTTCTCCCAGTATTCACAGAATGAGCCACATATCCCACTATACTGTCCCATACTTAATATAGTGCATCAATTCCTTCACTACATATAAGCCACCTGCCCAACCTGCATCTTCCATCTTTTATTTAATGTGCAGACCAAAAACCTCTGCCCCAACATCCCAACTTCCTTCTGTCATCAGTGTACCGCAGCTTATGACCTGATACCCTCTAAGTACAATCCACAAACACCCCCACCCCCTGTCATTTACTATAAGACAGAAGGCCCAGTATACCCTGTGAACATTATTTTTTACTGCACACAGCTGTTAAAAAAAATTATTAAGGTTGTAAACTCAAGCTCTCAAAAGTGAGAAAATGCTGGAATTGTCCATGCCTGTGCAACTCTAATTCAGTCCTCTTGTGCATATTAATATGATCCAGTTTTTAATACATGATCACATGGTGGTTTTTTTTCACAAGACTCCTGCCTCATTCAGTGCACAGGATAGTGCTTTGGAGATGCAGCAGGGCTGTGTAGTGAAGGAGAGCAGGAGCCCTGCGTTATTTGTTACAGAAGTTTGGAGGTGTGTAGTGAATGAGATGGAAGGTCAAGGAAGAGAGAGGATGGTATCATGGTTAGGGCAGCTGATTGCTAACCTGAAGAACTGGATTCTATCCCTGCCTTTGCCAAGGAGTTCTGATGTGATGCTTGGCAAGTCACTCAAACCAGTCTTTTCCCAAGTAGTCACTAATTGTTTGTGCGCCTCCTGTTCTGGGTGCCTGACTTGAGACCTTGGGGTCTGATTTGCAGAAGAACTGAGCACTTGCAACTGCAATTAAAGTAAAAGGAAGCTATGCTTTGAACATAATAAACACTCTATAATTCTAGCTACACTGAACAATCAGGGTCTAGGTGTCTCAAATTTGGGCACCCAAAATTAGTGGATACTTTTGACTGTAATCTCTGTGTGCCTCAGTCCTCAACTGTAAAATGTGGATAATAATATCCCCATATCTCACAGGGGTGTTGTGAAAATAAATTCATTAATTATTGTGAGATGCTCAGATATTGTGGTGATGAGTGCTACAGAAAAATTCATGAAGAAATTAATAATTCTGTCTTCAGGGCAGGGTATGCATAATGGGCAGCAAATAAGGCCTGGGGCCACACACAGAACAAGGAGAAAACAAAATATTAAATAGCTGCTCATTAAGTGAGCACCAGCCACCCAATGCACTGAATGATGGAGTCATAGGGGGAGGAGAGTGAGGAGAGGGAGATGTGATCATGTAAGTAAAGATGGTATAGTAATTACGCTTGGCAGATTTCTATTTTTATATATACACCGCTACCCCGATATAATGTGACCCTATATAACATGAATTTGGATATAATGTGATGAAGCAGTGCTCCGGGGGGACGGGGCTGCACACTCCGGTGGATCAAAGCAAGTTCAATATAACGCAGTTTCACCTATAACGCATTAATATCTTTTGGCTCCCGAGGACAGCGTTCTATCGCGGTAGAGGTGTAATTTCAATAGATAATATTGATGTGTAAGTATTTTTATTTTATCGCTTGCAATTTTCATAGTTGTGGGAGACTGCAGGGGCAGGCAATAATTATTTAATAACAATAGACTTAGAATCAAAGTTAAAGCTTTATAACTGTTAAAACTAGGGCTGTCAAGTGGTTAAAAAAATTAATTGCAATTAATCACACTGTTAAACAATAATAAATAGCATTTAAATATTTTCGATGTTTTCTACTTTTTATATTAATTTCAATTACAACACAGAATACAAAGTGTACAGTGCTCACTTTATTTTTATTACAAATATTTGCATTGTAAAAAACAGAAGAAATAGTATATTTCAGTTCACCTAATACAAGTACTGTAGGGCAATCTCTTTATAATGAAAGTTGAACGTACAAATGTAGAATTATGTACAAAACATAACTGCATTCAAAAAATAAAACAATATAAAACTTTAGAACCTACAAATCCATTCAGTCCTACTTCAGCCAATCGCTCAGAGAAACAAGTTTGCTTACAATTTGAAGGAGATAATGATGTCCGCATCTTGTTTACAACGTCACTTGAAAGTGAGAACAGGCTTTTGCACGGCACTGTTGTAGCTGGCATCGCATGATATTTATGTACCAGATGCGTTAAAGATTCATATGTCCCTTCATGCTTCAACCACCATTCCAGGGGAGATGTGTCCATGCTGATGACAGGTTCTGCTCGATAATAATACAAAGCAGAGCAGACCGACATGTTCATTCTTATCATCTCAGTCAGATGCCACCAGCAGAAGGTTGATTTTCTTTTTTGGTGGTTCAGGTTCTGTAGTTTCCACATCAGAGTGTTGCTCTTTTAAGACATCTGAAAGCATTCTCCACATCTCATCCCTCTCAGATTTTTGGAAGGCACTTCAGATTTTTAAACCTTGGGTTAAGTGCTGTATCTATCCTTAGAAATCTCACATTGGTACCTTCTTTGCATTTTGTCAAATCTGCTGTGAAAGTGTTCTTAAAATGAGTATGTGCTGGGTCATCATCCGAGACTACTATAACACGAAATATATGGCAGAATGAGGGTAAAACAGAACAGGAAATATACAATTCTCCCCCACGGAGTTCAGTCTCAAATTTAATTAACACATTATTTTTTTAACGAGCATTATCAGCATGGAAGCATGTCCTCTGGAATGGTGGCCGAAGCATGAAGGGACATATGAATGTTTAGCATATCTGGCATGTAAATATCTTGCAGTGCCAGCTACAAAAGTGCCATGTGAATGCCTGTTCTCACTTTCTGGTGACATTGTAAATAAGAAGCAGTCAGCAGTATCTCCTGTAAACGTTAACAACCTTGTTTGTCTTATTAATTGGCAGAACAAGGAGTAGGACTAAGTGGCCTTGTAGGCTCTAAAATTTTACATTGTTTTGTTTTTGAGTGCAGTTATGTAGCAAAAAAAAGTTACACTTTCACAATGAAGAGATTGCACTACAGTATTTGCATGAGGTGAATTGAAAAATATTTATTTTGTTTACAAATATTTGCACTGTAAAAATGATCAAAAATATAAAGTGAGCACTGTACACTTTGTATTATGTGTTGCAATAGAAATCAATATATTTGAAAATGTAGAAAAACATTCAAAAATATGTAATAAATTTCAATTGGTATTCTATTGTTTAACGGTGTGATTAATTGCAATTAATTTTTTTAATCGCAGTTAATTTTTTGAGTTAATCGTGTAAGTTAACTGCTATTAATTGACAGCCCCAGTTAAAACACACATTGTCAACATCACATGTCAAAATATACAGAATAAATATCCTTAAATCAAACTCTTAAGTTCTTGGGCAACATTTTTCTTGCTCTGCCTGCCTGAAAATTTGGATTATTATCAATGGAAACATTTTTTTTCATGTCTGCATGGTGAAATCCAAATTTCCTGATAAAAGTCTGATCTTTCCAAGCCTAATCATAATGCTTACACCCATCCCTGACTCCTTGTCCCATTCCTGCTCTCTCCTAGCCAGTCTGTCTTCACTCCTGAGGTGTATCCTTGCCCAGCAAATGGTAGTCTTCCCCTTCTGGACTCACCATCCCAGTCACCTGCAGCATCCATACCCAGTCCCCATACCTTACCCCCTCCCCACCACTTCTACCAGCTCATCATCTAATCAGTCTTTCCCCCACCACAGCCTCCAGTTGATGCTCCTAGTTCAAATTTCCCTACCCAGGCTCCTTCTCCAATTTCATTGTCACCCTCCCTCTCCGAGGCACCTTGTCCAAGTCTGTTTGCCCAAACAGTCCCAGTTGTCCCTGTGTACCAAGACTTCTCATCAGATCCATCTCCCCTTCTCCAAAATCCTAACACAAAGGCCTCCCTTTCATTTGCCAAATCTGAAATCCCTGTTCCAAAGTACAGGTGTGCAGTATTTCCAAAGAAAAAAAAATTTTTTTTAGCATGGACAACATATGTTTTTCGCAGCCTCGTATTTAGAAACAGCTGAAGTTCCAGCCTGAGGCACACACCTGGCATGGAAAATTTCAGCCCACATATTTGTCAAAGTTATGAGCAACTGAAAACATGTTCTGATAATGGGAAGTCTCTCATAATCTTAATAATAAGTGATGTTGCCAGCCTCCTCTGTGATTAATTGCACTATAGTAATACCTATCAAGTACCAAGCCAGATTGGTGACTCGATGTGTTTGACACTGTAGTAACACAGTAAAATACCTTCCCTGTTCCAAAGAGCGTACTAAAAATACGCAAATGCTTAATCTTATTCATCCTTCTGATTTGGGTTGGAGACCCCACAACCTTCATGTAGAGAATGTAAGATCAGATATCCAGGCTAAACATGTCCACTGTACTATAGCAGAAGGTTTGTGAGTCACATGGAGAATTCTCTCTTCAGCCCATCTTGAAATAACATTGGCAAAAGTCATGAGAATCTATTTATTTATTTAATATAGTCAGCCTGTATCAGTACCCCTGAGAGAGTATTCCATAGCTATTCAGTTGTGTTTCAAAAGTTCACTAATGACAAGATTTTACTTTGTCCCTGATCCAAAATCATTGGTGTCGATTGGAATAATGTCATTGTCTTCAGTGGACGCCTGGAGCAGGCCTTACATGCAGATAACATGTCAACAATGGCAAGATTATATGACGTGTATTCTTTTGTTTGTTTTGAGAACAGATCGTCCTGGTCTTGTAAATGTAGAATACATTGAAAAGATGCAGGAGGGCATTGTGCATGTACTAAAACTTCACTTGCAAAACAACCATCCTGATGACATCTTCCTCTTCCCAAAACTCCTCCAGAAAATGGCTGACCTCCGACAGCTCGTCACAGAGCATGCTCAGCTTGTTCAGATAATCAAAAAGACTGAATCTGATGCACTCTTGCATCCTTTATTACAAGAAATCTACAGCGATATGTATTAAGGGTTTTTTGTATTTTTTTCCACGGTATTTAAAACCAAGAGCAATATTAATAATAGATGGGAGAAAAATTACATTGTACAGTTGTCTGCTGTGCTGAATTCCAGAACATGAAAAATCTAAATTGTAGATAACTGGAATGTCACACTTCTTTTGTCGTGGGTTCTTTAAGTACTTTATAGAAATTACGTAGTGCTCATGAATTTGCTCATAAGCAGCTTTGGTTAGTTTGAAATTTGAGGGTTAGCGAGAATGTGTATGTACTGAACAAGTAGATGTTTTTAACAAATCTGAATCTGTTAACTAACAAATAGACCTTGATTGATCAAAATTATATTCTGCATTGGGCTAGTCATTAAGCATTAATTTACCAGATAGGGCAAAATTTGTTCAGTATATGTGCACTATCGTCTATAGATTATGTACTCTTGGTTTAAATACTCTCCTGTTCATTATTGACAACCAACTAGCACGTTCAGATTTTTTCTCAAACAATAGTCAGGCTAGATGTATCAAGTGGCTGGGTATAACTATACATGCACAGGTATATTTATTTGGAAGATATTTACTTTGTTGCTGTCTGAATTATGAGAGGAATGGTACTACTTAATTAACTTTAGGATTAGCCTTTTAAAAAGAGTCTTTAAAAAGAAATTAAAGGATTATCATAGTGTAACTCACATAATCAATTCCCTGCCACTGCGGGAGCCTTGGGCACTGGTGCATCTTGGTCCCTTCTATTCTCTGCCTATGGCACGTAATAGTCTAGTCTCCCACGGGAGGTAATACCCGATGATCAAAATTAGACCAACCAAAGTATCAGTGTGTGGATCCTGGGTTGTGCTGGTGTTCTCTGATATACAGGAGGTCAGACTAGTTGATCTAGTGGTCCTTTCTGGCTGTAAACTGTAAGACTCTATAAAATACGTCAAAGATATCTTAGCAAGATGCTTGTTAGTGAATTGTACTTTATAATGGGGGAATGCTTTTTCAAAAGTGTTCTATTGAAACTAGGCGAAAGTCCCTTTTGGGTGGAGATGTAATATATTGTGTGCATCTTAGAGAAGTCTTAATTGCTGAAGATGAAATTTTTACTTTAAATGCCATTTTGAATTAGCAGGACTTGAGGAGTCACTCAGAAGTCTGATTCTTGCCCCAAGGAAGCTGAATTCCAGATCTTCAGAATACAATAGCTTCAGGTGGTGGTCTGTTCTGAAAAATGATTGTATAAACATGGCCCCTTTATTCTCAACAGATCTGCACCCAATATGTATTCAAAGTCATACATATTTACTGTTCTGATAAAAATATTAATTTACATTCTCTGCCAATCCAGCTGAGTGAAATGCCTTCTGTTCCTCCTTATACATTGTCAACAGAACTATTAACTAAATTCCAAACACACTGTATTCTGCCCTCCTTTTACTCTACCACACTGGAGACAACAGGTACAGAAAGCAGAATTTGTAGATGCTGATTGCACAGTTGTAAAGGAGGAGGGCACAGCTTGGAGAAAATCGTTTCATGTAATTGAGGGCAGAATCTGAGCCACAGTGTAGTTCTTACTGGTGATATAAGCAAGAATAACACAGCTTGAGTTTGTCCATGTTGTCTGCAGGACTGGCAGTTAGAACAATCATGTTACAGTAAACTGAGCACATTTAATCTGAAAATCATTGAAACATAGACATGGAACTCCATCATGCCACTTTTCAGAGACTACTGTATAAAGAATGAAAACTGCTAGCCATGAGTTTCTTTTGGGAGTAACATTTAATATATTAAAGACAGTCTCCTTCTGCTCTCTTATCTTTCTCTATTGTTCTCTATTGATCTTTTTTTATGGGGTGTTAAAACAATGATCTTGACAGCCAATTTTGACAATACTTTCATAGTAATACTTTCTGTGGCTGAAAAAGGGTCAGTTTTCATGCCTGCTTTATTGTAGCCTGGTTTCAAGGCCTCAGAATCATAAACCTTCACTAACAGAATCAACTTGGGAGTAAGGCTTGATAAATCCCAGAACACAGAACAGCAATCTCTGTTTTCATCGTAGAACTTGTTTCTGCTAGAGACTTGTTGGTACAGCTAGGCTTTTGGTCATTTGAGCCGTACATATTGAGTGAGATTAGAGTGATTTTTTTTTCAGCTTACACATTGCAAGTGTTAAAAACAAAGTATCTGTACTTCCATCAGTGTGCTTAGAATCTATTCCAGTTTCTGTGCTTATGTAACTTCTTAGGCACACACAGTTCAAACTGGTGCCTGGGTCTGGGGGAGGGGAAAAGTAAAGAATGCATATACACAAAATGATGGCATACATGCTACCTTTCCCATCCACCATTTTTTCTTTTTTCACAACCAGCAGCAGTGAAAAATATGGATATAGGACCCCTACCTTATCTATTCAATTTGATAATGGATTTTCAAGTTTTATCAGAAAATAGTGGATTGAGAAATGATCTGCTTTTATGTATTATTGCAGTACACTGTGACTCTTGAGAAAAATAAGAGGATTTCAGCAATGGTACTTTCTGCTATTAAAAATGTTTCCCATTGCCAACTGCAAAGTTCAAAAATCATGAATCAGATGCTAAAAAATTATGAAGTTGGCTTAAAAACTATAAGATATATCACTGATGTCTTGGATTTTGGAGCGAGAGGTGTTTTAGGGGCTTCTAGGTCACATTTTCAAACTTTACTCCCAAGAATGAGGGATAGAAACTTAAATGAAGGCTGAGATTCTCACATAATCATTTCTTTCTGGAAGATGGGGCTTTAAATAAAATATCAAATATTGCAAGACTCATAATGAAACCATAAGAGTTGCCAGTATTTGACTTCTCAAGTTAAGTATGGACCTAAATACTCTGGATATTTTAAAATATTTCAACTTCCTATTATTATCTGTCCTTCTGGAAATGTAATTCAGACTTGTTCTGGGTTTATTACATTTCCAGTACACTGTCCCTGTTTGTTTCCAACTTTCATATAGGTTCAAATTCTGGACCTTTGTACAGGCCTTAAATAAACAAACCTTGCTCAGGTAAATGTCCATGGGAGTCAGGGAGGGCAGCATTCTTATCCTATTGAGCAGCACCCATTATACCCACTTTTTTCCATGCAGGTGATTAGACTGGTGGAACCACATAATTGTTGTAACACTGGCTATACCCTTGCCCATCCCCCACCATTCCTACCACCAGCCACTAGTCTGCGCTGCTTTGGAGGAAGCCAGTGTGGAGTGAAGTTTCAGTGCTGTCCAGAATGTGTGCAGTACAGAAGAATCACAGTGATTCCACTGACTTTAAGTTGCTGTGCTTCCATTGAAAGGGAGGTAGGGTTTGGCCCAGAATGAATAACTATTACAGTGAATGATGAATTTTTGGTTTTGCCATTTGGGATAAAATGTGATGTTTTTTTGCCAGGATGGTTGAGCAAGGACAGCACTTTCTAGAGAGAGAGACTTCAATGCAATGCTAGAATTGACTCAGCAGGTAGATGATATGCATATGGAGTTACTACTGTTTATAAAGCTTAGATTAAAGTATTTGTTCCTCAGAACTCAAACCTTCAGAATGCTTATTCTGTATGGGGATGTGATGCAACTGACTCACTTTCAGCTGCATGCCTTGTGTTTGACTAATAGTAGTCCCCATAATTAAGTCTTTGACCATCAGCCATTATGAATACCTGCTCTGTTAGGAGCCCTAACCGTTACTTCCTTGCTGCCTGGTAGTTAAGGAGACTTTTTTTTTGTTTTGTCCACTCTCACCTCATCTGCTGAATGAAACCATCTCATTTTCCTTCAGTCTTTCATAAACCTTGGTCTTCCTGGTGCCTCTTTGTCTGATACTAAATACAAAGGTGAAGCAGAACCTATTAACCTCCCTAGTGCTCTTGTTTAGTTAAATAGCAGCTGTACACACCACATCTCCCCAGATGAGGCAGTACGCTGTCCCACCTCCACTTGTATATGCTATGACTACAAGCATCTGAGTACATCAGCACCCATGTCTATGTACTTTCACCCTTAACACCAATAGTGCTACCCCTACTGGTGGTCTCTACATCTGTCGGCATCGCTTTCAGCATTCTTGATGTATGCAGCACCCACATGTGTGTAACAGTGAACAGCACACTTGGTGTGAACCTGATGACAATGGTAGCAATGGCACACATCCAGAGCCTCTTTGCATTTCAGCTAGGATCTTTGTTTGTCAGCAAAGTTCCTGATCTAGAAATTCATTCATCAAACATCTAAAAGTTTTTTAAATAGGAAAAGACAGCAGTTGCATTTCAAGACTGGCTAATGTTTTGGGTAGTTTCCATAACCATTTGAATTTTGATGAGTGTTTTAAAGAGCTACAATTAAAATTAACCTTTAAAATGTATGTACAAGAAGTATTTGTCTAGAGATTACAGAAACTTGAACAAGATGTTAACAGATCCTAAAATTCTGGGAGATTCCGCTGAGTGCACTACAGAGATAACTGTACTGCCTTCAAAGAATACAAGGCACAGAACAATAATCTCAGCTGTAAATTTAGCATTGGTATACAGAATTTATTTTAGCATTAAATTTTTCACAGGTTTAGCTCAGCTACCTCAACAGATTATCACAATAGACACTAACAAATTAGATTTTCAAGATGGCTGCTTTTGTGAAAGTTTACAGTTTGGACTAAGTGCTAACAGATTCCTGAGCAATTTTCCTCATGTACAAAGGAGTCAAATCATCCAGGCTTCAGGGTTTTTTTTAAAAAAAATATCAATTCTATACAAGAAAGAGTGGTCTTATTTCAAAGAGAACACTATTACACACTTGCTGGCCTCTTTGGTACATCATTACTCTGACTAGCAGCAGGTTCTAGGGGAAATTGTATAACCTTAATTTTAATTCATTTGATTATTCTATTCAAAGCTTTATTCTAATTTCAAAGTGCATGCATGCAACCCTCATTAATACAAATGAAGTTACGTGTGGATACCAACATATCCCTTAATTTCAGGAGCCCAAATCTATTTTAAATGCACTAAAATTTAAATGACCACCAATCAGAATGTTTTCCATTTACTCAAACTGAACTTTTTTGGCATTTAAAAATGCCTTAATTTTCATTTTCCTGTGCCTTTGGGTTTCTGGTTCCAACCAGCTGCTAAAATGTTGAAATGCTGCCAAAGAGCTTATGTTTGCACTATTTCTGGCCCAAACAGATTTAGGAAATACCTGCAATTGTACCAGAGATTTCTAACACAAGTTTGTAAACTTAGGGGCTTAAGATAAGCATCTAAACATGTGTTTATCTTAAATACTAAATCTGTGAAGATTTACTCATTGCTGGAATTAGGTCCCACACTGAACTAGCATTTCTGAGTGGTCTTTCATTTCTAATGGACAGCTTTACGGTAATAAGTCTTTGGCCTGGTCTACACTACGTGTTTAAACCGATTTTAGCAGCGTTACACCGATTTAACGCTGCACTCGTCCACACAATGAGGCCCTTTATATCGATATAAAGGGCTCTTTAAACCGGTTTCTGTACTCCTCCCCAACGAGAGGAAATCGGTATTATCATATCGGATTAGGGTTAGTGTGGCCGCAAATCGACAGTATTGGCCTCCGGGCGGTATCCCACAGTGCACCATTGTGACTGCTCTGGACAGCAATCCGAACTCAGATGCACTGGCCAGGTAAACAGGAAAAGCCCCGCGAACTTTTGAATTTCATTTCCTGTTTGCCCAGCGTGGAGCTCTGATCAGCATGTGTGGCGATGCAGTCCCAAATCTAAAAAGAGCTCCAGCATGGACCGTACAGGAGATACTGGATCTGATCGCTGTATGGGGAGACAAATCTGTTCTATCACAGCTCCGTTACAGAAGACGAAATGAGAGAGCATTTGAAAAAATCTCCAGGCTATGATACGGAGGCCACAGCACAGTGCTGTGTGACAAGCATAACGGAAAGCCAAAGAATCAAATGGATGCTCAGGGAGGGAGGGAGGAGGGACTGAGGACTCCAGCTATCCCACAGTCCCCGCAGTCTCCGAAAAGTATTTGCATTCTTGGCTGAGCTCCCAATGCCTGTAGGGTCAAACACATTGTCCGGGGTGTTTCAGGGTATATGTCATCAATTTACCCCCCTTCCCACCCCATGAAAGAAAAGGGAAAAAAATCATTTCTTGACTTTTTTATATGTCACCCTATATCTACTGCATGCTGCTGGTAGACACGGTGCTGCGGCAGCAAATAGCAGCATCCTCTCCCCTCCCTGGTGGCAGATGGTACAATATGACTGCTATCCATCGTCGTCATCAGCCCGTGAGTGCTCCTGGCTGGCCTCAGGTGAGGTCGGCCGGGGCGCCTGGGTGAAAATAGGAATGATTCCCGGTCATTCCCGGTAGATGGTACAGAACGGCTGGTAACCGTCCTCATCATAGCAACTGGGAGATGAGTTCCATCAGCCCCCACCCCCCTTTCACGTCTAAAGAAAAGATTCTGTACTGTCTGGACTATCATAGCAGCGGGATGCTGGGCTCTTCTCCCCCCTACCATTTAATGTCCTGCCCAGACTATCATAGCAGCTGGAGGCTGCCTCCCCCTCATTTTATCTCTCCAAAAAATCAGTGTTCCTTATTCCTGAATTCTTTATTACTTCATCACACAAATGGGGGACACTGCCACGGTAGCCCAGAAAGGTTGGGGGAGAAGGGAATCAACGGGTGGGGTTGTTGCAGGGGCACCCCCAGTGAATGGCATGCAGCTCATCATTTCTGCGGGATCTGACACGGAGCAGCTTTGCTCTCTGGTTTTCTGATACACTGGTTCTCTAGTACACTTGCCCCATATTCTAGGCAGGACTGACTCTATTTTTAGATAAACCATAAAGGAGGGATTGACTCGGGGAGTCATTCCCATTTTTGTCTTTGCGCCCCCGGCCGACCTTAGCTAAGGCCAGCCAGGAGCACCCATGACAGCAGAAGACGGTATAGAACTACTGATAACCATCATCTCATCGCCAATGTACAATGGTACAGCAGACGGTACAGAATGACTAGTAACCATCTCTGCTACCTTGCAATGGCAAATGAATGCTGCTGTGTAGCACTGCAATACCGCCTCTGTCAGCAGCATTCAGTACACATACGGTGACAGTGACAAAAGGCAAAATAGGCTCCATGGTTGCCATGCTATGGCATCTGCCAGGGCAATCCAGGGAAAAAGGGTTCGAAATGATTGTCTGCTGTGGTTTTCACGGAGGAAGGAATGAGTGACGACGTTTACCCAGAATCACCCGTGACACTGTTTTTGCACCATCATGCATAACCCAGAAGTCCAATGGGCGGGGGAGACTGCGGGAACTCTGGGATAGCTACGGGATAGCTACCCACAGTGCAACGCTCTGGAAATTGACACTAGCCTCAGTACATAGACGCACACCACTGAATTAATGTGCTTAGTGGGGCCGCGTGCACTCGACTTTATACAATCTGTTTTTACAAAACTGGTTTATGTAAAATCGGAATAATCCCGTAGTATAGACATACCCTTAGACAAAGCAGCTGGAGAAGATTGCATTGTAGCTACCTAAATTAGTTTCTGATCCTCTTCCATTTCAGCTCATTTTGTCCCTTAATTTTCAGTCCCAAAGCTTCTATCTCAAAGTTTTTAAAGAAGCAAAACATCAGCAGTTATTTAAATGCACTTATATCCATTGTACTATTTTATAATAAAATTCATGAATTGTTGAGTATGTTATAAAACTGGTACTTCATTGAAAGCCATATTCCTTTATTAAGGCTTGTTGAATTGAAAAGCACAGTATAAGGCTTTCCTGTACCTCAGTGCTATTTTAATAACCACATTCAAATTTGAATATCTGTATTTAATCAAGTTTGTTAACCCTCAGGTACTGAGTGGTTAAATTTACAATATGGAGGTCTGAACTAAGATTACTGGTATTGTTCAGTTTTATCTTTTGTTTTTAAACTGAATGTGATAGTGTTTCTTTAAACTTCCATATGTAAAATATACAAATATAATTGCAAGACAAACTTTTAGTAAATTAGACTACAAAAGCTTTAAAGAAAATATGTAAATTATTTAAGTGAAACACTATGGACCTGATTTGCAAACCCTTAGTCACAAAGTGAATACTTGTATGAGTAAAGGCCACAAGGTCTCAAGTTAAAGATGCTATTAATCTGTTTGTGGACTTAATTGCCACAAACTATATAAAGGACTGTATCATGCTCTCTTGCCCTAGCCTTTGCCTCAGTTTCCACTCCATCTGTATAAATCAGTCCTGAGCCAGACTTCTACCATTTTTAGAACTCTCATACAGAGGGTTCCTATAATAAAACAGAAACTAACGCAGTCTCAGCCAATAGTTTATCTCTCTGGACTCTTATTCTTCTCTCACCGAGAAACAGTTATGAGCCACCCTGCCACCTCAGCATTGGCTGCGGTTCCCCATCTACACTGGGGTTATCAGTCTCTTGTTCCAAATTGCCTGCGTCAGCTATTCCCTCCCCACAAACTTACTCCTTTTCAAAGGACTTTCCACCTTCCTACTCACTCCCCACATGCTGCAGGTCCATCCTATCCAGAGGCACCCACCAGTGCTCTTTGCAGAGCTAATAGGATTTCTCCTACTGTCCCTCTTCCCTGATAGTTTCCCTCAGGCTTCTCCCTACTACTTCCAAGCCCCAGCTCAGTGTTTCCCCCTGCTCTTCCTCATGTAGGATCCTTTCTAATCTGTGGAGATCTCAAGTCTTCCCCAAAGAGAGAACACTCGTGGGTAGCTTCCTTATACTACTCAGTCTCCTTGTAGAGTTCAGCGCTCCATTACTAATTTGGCTGATGAGGTATCACTTGGAGCACCTCATTGCTCTAAAGTGTAGTTCACAGGGCGGTGGAGGGCAAGTGTTGTGCAAAACTTTGAGACATATCCGTGTGTGAGCATTTGCAGTTGTAAACAAGGTTTGAAAATATTTGTATGTAAATGTAGACTTTCTTTCATTTCTCTTTTGATACACGTAAGTCTGGCACAGGATAAACTGTAGCTGTAAAATATTTAGTTAACATAATTAAGGGTTGGGGCTCAAACTGTCCCAGGCGTAGGGTAGACTTCAGAACCACTTTCATCTTTCCATGCACTGCAGTACTTTAGTTATCCTACGAGGTTTATAATTAACCAGAGAGCTCGTTTCTATGTAATTCCTGTAGACCTATGTTTCTCTCATAATTTATACTTAAACTTTGTGAGAAGTTGATTTTTGGCTTTACAGGAATAAAGCTGTCCTATTGTTTGTTTATATAAAAAATAATTTTGGTGCCACACACACTGAGGTTGAACTATGATTTCTTAGACATTTCAAAATATGTAACTGTTTGACTATACAGTGAAAACTAAGTAATAATTAAAATATGCAATAACTTGGAAGTCGTTTAATTTTTCTATAGGAACATTCCTTTTTTCCTATGACTTTAGATCAGTGGTTTTCAACCTCTTTTTAATTTGCGGACCCCTAAACATTTTTAATGGAGGTATGGACCTCTTTGGAAATCCTAGTCTTAGTCTGCGGACCCCCAGTGGTCCACTGGCCACAAGTTGAAAACCATGTTCTATGATAAAGACAACCTTTCGCAGATCCCTTAGACGTAGTCTGCAGACCCCAGGGAGGTTGAAAACCACTGCTTTTGATATAGACTAAGACAATCTGTATATAGGCCCTGATTCTGCATCCTGTGACTAAGGTAGAATTCCATGTTTGCATGGATCTCTTCTAGCAAATCCTGATGCAGGATCAGGCCATAGACACTAAGTTAATTATTTGTAATGGTTAAATTTTATTCTGAAGAATTAAAAAATGACATCCAGAACAAGCACAGTATGTTCTAATTGTTCTAGCCATGATTTAATTTGTTGCTGTTTTGTTTGCAGTACGTAATATCACATCTTATAATGTTGGTGCAACTTTAAAATTGTAGATGATATATTATCATCCAAGTTCTCTGTGTTCGTCGATGTGTCAAACTTCTGTTAAGAACTTATTTGTAAAAGATGTACTATGTTTTCTTTTGGTAATCTATTTTTTCTGCACTGGATTAACGGTCTGGGACAGCAGTAAAGTAAAACCTGCGAAGAGCTACATCAGCTATGTCATGTTATACTGCAACTGTATAATAGATGTGTTTCCTGTTAACGAAAATCATCCCAGGGGCAAGGTGCTTTTCTAAGCAATATCCATGTGTTTAATAGTTTTATTAAGGCTTCTTTCAGTTTCTTAATCTATTTCAATCCAGGCCTCTTTTACCTTTCTTAAATTTGTCTGCCTGTGAGATCACAATTGCAGGGAGAGATATAATGCTGAAGACACAGGGCCAAATCCTTCAGTCTTGCTGATTTGCCAAGGTAAACACCAAGGTCCCAATCCTCAACAATGTGAGAGGCCTGTACCGATTGGGACTACTTGCCTAAGTAATAACTATTCACAGGAATATTAGTTGCAGGACTGGCCCTGAGTAAGGACTGCAAGATTTGGCCCAATTTATTTAATGTAATTTAAGCATTTTGGAGTATATGCTACTCTTGATATGCATGTTGGCTCGCATTGTTACACACATTTGAAAAATCCTGATTCATAATTGCTGTAAAAGGTTATGTGGTGACTTGGAATGTTATCGTTTACCTCCTAAAGGCTGCAGTACTTGGGTTTGGAACAAGGTTAACCAGCTGAAACACTGACAGTAAGCAAATGGGGCATCCTAATTGACTGCATATGAGTTCAGGACTGCCCAGAGGATTCAGGGGGCCTGGGGCAAGGCAATTTCGGGGGCCCCTTCTATAAAAAAAAATTGCAGTACTATAGAATATTATATTCTTGTGGGGGTCCCTGCAGGGCCTGGTGCAAATTGCCCCACTTGCCGCCCCACCCCCTCCAGGGCAGCCCTGTATGAGTTCAATAAAAGTATGCACTGTTTATTTTTTTTTCCCCTAACTTGGCTTTGTAAGAAGATTTTTGTAACAAAATTGCTGGATTTGTATACAAGTCAACTTCAAATACATCATAGCTGTACTTTAATACCGCTGACATATTTACATAGCATAGGTATATTTTTCCACATGGAAGCCAGGACTGCCTTCATGGAGGCCCCATCTCTTCATACTGCCTCCTGCTTTCCACAGTAAAGCAGAATGGTTATTAACTAGTCTTGATGCCATGTTCCCTCCCTCTCCTCTCCTCTCCCTCTCCCCCCCGCCCCCCCCATTGCCAACATTCCCCAGCATTTCTACTCAGGAAGCTTTTACTAATCAGGGTGGCTAATGCTCAACCAGCCAGCATTAACTGAATGGGTTAAGGGGAGAATGATGCCATGGAAAGAGGCTTTCATACATTCCCACTCCTGGAGTTGGTTCTCACAGGGTGCGTGTGTGAGGGGAGCATGCTGATGAGCCAGGATTCCATCTCTATGTCCTTGATCCACAGACAGCTACTAAGTATTCGCCTTAGCTTGCAGAAGTGGAAGAGAGCATATAAGCCTTGATTTATTTCCTTGGTAATTACAGAGAAATAGTCAAAGTTGTAATATTACTGATTTCACAAAAGAAACATCGTCAAACAGTAAAGATCAGTTTTATTGACTTCTCAAAGGATCTACATTGAAGATTAAAAGTAGTGAAATGGGAGTAGAAACAGTTGTTGAATTAGTTTTTTTAATTAAAGTAACACACCAAGGTACTTGCATAGCAGTGTTCATTTTAATTTTTTTAGAATGACCCATAGTATCCAACGTGGCACAAAAAAATTATCACTTTTTTGTCAATGCTGCCATTAATTAAAATCCTAGCCTGTGGGGGGTCATAAGTGGTTAACTCAGCACAAATATAGATATAAAAAACATTTTATGTCAGGGTTTCCAGTTGTCTGTCAGACTTTTCTTGGGTGCCTTTTACTTGTATTAAATGTACAAAAGTGTAGTGAAAAATGTATCAAACTTGTCAGTAGCAGATATTGCTAAGTGGAGAGGGGTCAAAAATAGTTCTCATGGAGCGATTGTCTTCCTGTAAAGTATCAGTAACTCAGGTTAAATCCCGTATTACTTTTTAGTCGGTGCAGGTGATGTTTTAAGAGGGAATGGAAAGCCCTGGTAACACAGGGACTTGTAGAAAAGACAAAGTTATGAGGTCTTTTGCACTTCTACAAGCAATGACAAAGTTTTTTTAATTACTAAATATAATGGATTCTGAATATTTGTTCTAAAATCAACAGACTGGAAACAGGCCTGTAAATTGAGTTATTTTTTTCTAATTTTTATTTTACATTCTGATTTTTCTCTCCTTAAGAATAAGGGATTGGGCTGATTAGTGAGTGTGTCATGATTTGTTAAGAACCATATGCGCTTAAAGTCATACTGTAAGACTGATGAATGTAAAGATGGTTAATTTAAAGCTATGGTTTTGCCTTAATGGTTTAAAAATAAAATATTTTTAAAAATTGTATCCAGTTTTAATGAGTGGTGCATCATGAATGGTGTTTGATTTTCTTGGTGCTAAAAGACACATTCACAGTGATCACAAATGTGTCCTGTATTTTTAAAGCAAACAGCTTTGCCACCCTCTGCTGACTGCATCCAGCACTTAATCAGAAAGAGCTGAAAGTCCAAATTGGGTCCCTCATTCTGTAAACACATTTTTATATACACTTGAATAACTTTTACACACGTGACTAGTTCTGTTTTAAACTCAGTGGGACTACTCACTTAGTTGTTCACGTGCATCAGTGTTTGCAGGGGTCAGGGCTTAGGTTAGTATCTCACGAAGCTTTGCCAGATAAAGATTGATGGGTATCACTGGAAAAAAACATGTTCCTTTGCAACATCCTGTACCACTACAATAGAACTGGTTTAATTTGTAATAGAGCTTTATCTTAGTGGTTTTTCCTTCTCCTAGCTTTTGAGATGCAAACCCCAATGCAGAAATCACTTAAATGCTTAGTGAGTAATCCCCCTGATTTTAGTGATGCCACTCGTGGAGCTGAGCATATAAGCAAGTGTTTGGAGGATTGGGGCCCAAATCTTTCATGGTAACATGATGTACTAGTAAAGAATACAAACTGAGGATGCTTATTACAGAACACAACTTATGCACTGTGAGAGCAGTTTTTAAAAGAACAATATCGAGTGTATTTAGAAAAATGCATCCTATCTAAAAACTTGGAGCTTATGTGATAGGTGGCTTCTGAAATGAATGAGACTACTTATGTTAGTAAGCAGTACGGCCCCAATTCAGCAAAGCATTTAATTACTCACTAGTCATCCTTGTTCAGCTAAACCCTTAAGCACATCCTTAAAGTGAAGTATTTTCTTAAATCCTTTGTTGAATAGGGATGACTGTTTGTTTGGTCTTAGGTCTTAAGCTGGGTAGTAAATGTTGGTAGGGTCAGGCCCCTATTTTGGAATAACAGTGAAGAGAGTCCCTGAAATATCCCAGAGAGTGATTACTAATAACCAGAACAGTTGCTTGAATTCATTTGCATTTTGTAACTAGAAAAAACTTTAATCAAGTCATTACTCTCCCAGATCTAGTTTATATCATCACAAGTTACTATATTATCGCATGTGCCTGGACCTTTGCTCTAGCTCACTTGTTCAGTGCTAAATATCCTGGTACATCATCAGCACAGAGCCTAGACATCAGTTTGCCCTGAAAAAATGTGGCATTTAACATTACATTTAACATTAACTAAATTTTACTGAAAGGGCTGGTCTACACTAGGGGAGGGGATCGATCTAAGATACTTCGACTTCAGCTATGTTATTCACATAGCTGAAGTTGTGTATCTTAGATCGAGTTACCTACCATCCTCATGGCGCGAGATCGACGTCCGCAGCTCCCCGTCGACTCCGCTACCGCCGTTCGCGTTGGTGGAGTTCCGGAGTCGAAAGGAGCGCGTTCGGGGATCGATACATCGCGTCTAGATGAGACGCAATATATCGATTCCTGAGAAATCGATTGCTACCCGCCAATACGGCGGGTAGTGAAGATGTAGCCAAAGTACCAGTGTCACAGCTTATTCAATGTGTGCAACCTCCCCCTCTTGTGGTTGATTGTTGAATGTGCTTTAAATTTACATAGCTAAACATACTCCAAGAAACTGCTTCCAGCATGCAGAGCTTACTCAGTGGTGTATAGGAGTTCACATTTTAATGCATCTCAAATTTCACTTCAGCCTCCAGATATGACTGACTAAAGTTATGAGAAGATGCCGAAAACTTTAAAAATCACCCCTAAAGACTGTCACTGAGCTCGCAAAGGACAAATTTCACATTGCTGGTAATGTGCTGTTCTGTATGGTATGCAACAAAGCTGTAGATTACGTTCGAAGGCAGACAATTATTGAACACATGGAAAGCACTAAACATAAAAAGAAACAAACGAGGCTGAAACAGGACCATCGACAACAGTAAAGAAACAATGTGATGCGATCATGCCAGTGTTTTACAACAGTAAATATATCAATAAAACATTGTGTTCAACTGATACCTCTATATATAGTGGCTAGGGAAACTAAAGTTTGGTGTTACATTTTAATTGTGGAAAAACATGGATTTTTATGCGGGGGGGGGGTTATTTAAGAATTTTTGGTTTTTATCACTGAAAACTAGGATTCCTGATCATCAGGTCACCCCTGGAAAAGCTGGAGCATTTATTAGCTAGGAAAGAAGACTGTTGAAGAGAAATCACAGCAGAGGCTGGAGAAGCATGCTGGTGCTCCAACCATGTAGTGAAGAGTGGTGGTTGATGGCCTGACTTTCAGCAGTGCTGAGCATCCAGTGACCTCACTGAAACCAATGAGTGCTGTAGTTGCACAGCAGCTTACGAAAATCTGGTCATGTGGCTGAGAAATCACAGACGTGGTGTTGGTGGTTTTATGAAACCATATGCAAAATGACACAGAGACCTTAAAACTAATTCAGTAGGGAGAACAAGACTGTGCCACTATTAGAGCCTGTATATGGCAGTAAGGATGGGTACACTCCAGGTGTAATGGGCCATGATTCTGGCTTAGAAATTTTTAGTAAATTTCACAGCAAAGATATGGGGGGAAAGCAAGTCACAAAAAGTGCAGGGTGGGGGAGTGTTTGGAGAGCGAGTCCACTTCACAGTCACCCTGTAGTGGTGGCCTCTGTCCTGCAGGACTGGGCCCAGCTCCAACTATTGCAACCTGTAGCACAGGGTCACAGCATCACTTAAGTTGTTCTAGCCCCCCCACCACCTGAGGCGAAGCAGATGGGTCAAACTTGAGTGTCTCTACAATCCCATGCACCAGGTTGCAACATCACTTGGTTGGGGGAGGGGAGCTAATCACGTGTAGTTTTTTACAGCTATTTCCAAGATGTCACAGACTTTATTCAAATTCATAATTTCTGAGACTAAATCATAGCCCTAGGAGTTATCCTCCACCCTTACAGGGAGTAAAACACAAGGCCTATATGTGCTAGTAAACTTTTCCTCAAGTGTGGTATAAAGAAAGGGTGGGATATGGGTGAAAAACATATCTGACGAGAGATGGGCTGAAGTCAGATCTTCATGCTAATGAAGCGCTTAATGATGCTCTCCAGTTTAGGCCTCATCCCAGCACTAACCTGGCAGGTGTATAATAGCATTCTTGTTAATGCAGCATTGGGCCTTCCTTGTTTAGCTCATCTCTTTTTACTGTGCTCTCTGTGCAAACACTGCACCTGGGTGTGCAGGGCCACTGATGAAATTTACTTGTTGGTGATGTAGTACCAGAAGATGAACTAGTTTCTTTAAAAACTTTAGGCTTTTCATATTACTTTTATCCCCGATAGTATTGACGATTGCTTAAAAAAAAGGTTAGGTTGGGTTGATTGCAAGCATGATGGTTTAAAACTGTTCTTTCAACATAACTAAAACGGTGTGTGCTTTTGAAACCTACATTCAAGACAGCAGCCTTTCTTTTCCCCCATCCACCCCTTCTGTTTTAAATGCTGTTCAATTTGTGTTCAAATCTCTTTGGTTCAGGGTCTTTTAGAAGGTACAAAATTACCATCCACGTTCACATAAGCTGACAGACACCAGTACATAATTACTATATTTTTTTTAAACAAGAAAAGTACATTACTACCTTCCCATCATGTATCTCTCTCTGCTTTTTGCAGCCTTAGTTTTAGTGTTAGGTGATACCTAGTTACCTAGCTACAATTTTCAAAGCTCTTTTTTCTGGCTGTAGCCATTTAACTTAAATTTGAAATTTAAAGTGGTCCGTTTTACATTGTGGTAAATTTAACATCCCAGATCTATTTTTTCTGGATGGAAACACCTTCTGTTAATGCAATTTTTCCCATGAAAATTTTACTACTAAGAAAATCCAAAAGGTTAAGTTCTGGCTTACACACAAGTGTAGATAATGCAAAAGCATGTACATTCTTTGATCTTGTTTGGGTGATGCTGTAGAAGTGTGGAGTGCTATTAATCTATGCAAAAGCAATTTTTTCCCATAAAAAGCAGATAGCTTGCAAACTTTTGAGCTAAATTGTAAATAAAGGTCCTGCTCCTGCTGCAATTAATCAGCAAACATTTTTGTCTAACTGGAGCCCTGCTGCATTCCATGGAACTCAATATGGCTCCAAAGGTGTCCACACAGAACCAGTTCCTGGACTATGGGACTAAGAGTCCAATCCTATAAGCCATATTCTTGTGAGTAGTTGCACTGAGTAGCTCTGGGACTCTGGGTTGGTTTGTTATAACCACCTGACTTCAGTCTTGCAATTTATTCACCAGTGATATTGTTATCACAGCAGAAGCCACCCTCATATCATTATAATATGACTGCTGTCAACATTATACTAGTTTCTGACCATGTTAGTCAATGGTAGTGATCAAAAAGGCTCTGCTGTTTAAACTACATTTCTTTAGGATGACTAGACACTACTGTTCCCACAAGCAATGTGGAATTGACTAGAATGCTTTTAGTTAAGATATAGAAGCTCTGTTTTCTGTGGGACTAGATGGCTCAGAGGAAAAGTAATGAGATCTGGAGTTTGACCTCTAGGCCAGTGGTTCTCAACCAGGAGTCTGGGGCCCTCTGGGGCTGCAAGTTTCAGGGGGCTGCCAAAATAAACCCAAGAGCAGGGCTGGCATTGGACTCACTGGGGCCCATGGCAGAAAGCCAAAGCCTGAGGCCCACCACCCAGGGCTGAATATGAAACCTGAGCAACTTAGCTTTGCGAGGCCCCCTGTGCCATGCAATTACCCTGCTTGCTACCCCTTAATACCAGCCCTGGCTTTTAATCTACTGGATATGCAGAAAAACTGTTGTGGCACAGGTGGTCCACGGAATTTTTATAGCATTTGGGGGTGGGGGAGGGGAAGAGTCTCTGCAAGAAAAAGATTGAGAACCCCTGATCGAGGCCACTAGCTCAAATCTGGCCTGGGTCAGCCCTGAATGAAAGTTATCATCTGATTGTTTAATTTATACTGTGTGAATGAGTGGATAGTCCAGCACTCAGACTGCTGCCAACATTATACTAGTTTCTGACCATGTTAGTCAATGGAGTATTAACCTGCAGCCCTAGTAGATTAAAATATTGCACCCAGTGTCCATCTCTCTAAATATTCATTCAAACACTGATCTCAAACAAATCACTTGGTACAGCCATCTCCAATCAGTAATGCATTATTTTGGCAAATTAACCATTTACTTGTTATAAAAAAACCCTTAAATCAGGTTGAAGTTCACATTGACTTTAATTTTTCTATAAAATATCCCATGCAAGTAAAGCAAAACCAATAAAGGCCATCCTTTCTATAATAATTGTTTAAACCCGCACAGCCTAATTTAAATCTCTCTTGAATGTCTCTTTAATTGCCCAAGACAGGCAAGGGTTAATTGGACAGAGTATACCAGCTGAACTTTATTATTTCCAAGTAAATCATATTGGCCAGTCAAAATCAAAAAATGATCCAGAAAGCATTATCTTTTCCTAATTTGTAAAGGAAACGCTGCACCTAGGAAGGAAGCCTTTCCCATTCGCCCTCCAAAGGCTGTTTCCACCTCATTGGAAGTTGGAGTGAAAAGTGGCTGCAGTCTTGTAAGTATCAGCAGATATGTTCCACTGCAAGTTTATCTGCTTGCAGAAGTCATCATGTGCAGGGCTAGTGCAAGGAAGTTTCATGCCCTAGGCGAAACTTCCACCTTGCACCCCCCCCAGCTAACCCTGCCCCCCCCCCCAGCAGCTAACTCAGCCCCCCACCCGGGGAGGCCCCCCCTGCAGCAGCTACCCCCCGACCATGACAGCTAACCCTTCTCCCCCCCATCCCCGCCAGTCAGCTAACCCTGCCTGGGGGAAGACTTCCCCCCATCCCCCCTCTCCCGGCAGCTAACCCTGCCTGGGGAGACTTCCCCCCATCCCCCCTCTCCCGGCAGCTAAACCTGCCTGGGGAGACTTCCCTCCTCCCCCCCACCCCAGCAGCTAACCCTGCCTGGGGAGACTTCCCCCCCGCCCCGGCAGCTAACCCTGCCTGGGGAGACTTCCTGCAGAAACTAAGCCTGCCTGAGTAGCCTGCCCCAGCTCACCTTGGCTCCGCCTCCTCCACTGAGCACATCAGTGCTGCTCTAATTCTCCTCCCCGCCCAGGCTAGCGGCGCTGATTGGAGGAGACTTAGAGCTGGGCTGTGTGCTCAGCAGAGGAGGCAGAGCAGAGGTGAGCTGGGGCAGGGAGCGGTTCCCCTGTGCCCCCCACCCTCGTTAATGCGGGCAGCCCTCCCCGCGTGCCCTCCCACCCAGCTCACCTCCACCTCCTCACCTGAGGGGGCTTTTAGGCGCCCCCAACCGCTAGGCGCCCTAGGCGGCCGCCTACTTTGCCTAAATGGTTGCACCAGCCCTGATCATGTGGCATTAGTCTTGATGCAATGGCCTCCAGACCACATGCTTTTCTATGAATATCCATTCTGATATGCTCTGTGATTGCGTGCTGTAGAACAGAAACTTGGGGGGGGGTGGGGAGAAAGGGGAGAGAGTCAGGAGGCATTAGGTCTTTGTCTACTATAACCTTAGTAAAGTGATAGTCAAGTTAACTATGGGCCAGATTCTCAGCTGGTGTAAATGGTCTTCAGTCGCACTATACTGACAATCCACTGAGAGTGTTGCCTGTATTTTTAATAACACTTGCATGTAAATATCTAAGATGCTAGCTCATGAAAACTTAAAAATGAACATTCTGACTTATTTTCCATCCTGTATGCTGTTTAATAATTTGCACTACATGTAACCTGGTCAGTGACCACATGCTTGGCAGCTTCCCTTTCTGGTTCTCCTGCAGTAGCCCAGTGCTGCAGTGGCTGCACTGCAAACACTGCATGGGAATACCTAAATCCAAACTAACTTAAAGAACTGTCGTGAAAATACTTGTAGTGATAGTAAATTGCCTAAACATCATCTTTACCAAAAAAATCTATATTTTAGGGCAAACAAAAAAACCCACCTCTGAGCAGTGTCTCTTCCAGTTGCTTTTAATTTAACTTCTTGCATCTGCTTTTTTGGAGGGGTGGGATTTTGAATGAGACTTCCTTTTATCCAAGTCTTGTCGTATTTCCAAAGGAAACCCCTGTAGGTTTTCATTAACGCAGGGGAGGCAGAACCTTTTTGAGTAGAATAGACTACATTCCTGTAGAAAAATTATATATAATTAGCAGTATAGGAAAATGGAATTGGTTACATTACAGCTTTTCTAAACAGTGTTTTTCAACCTTTTTGATCCCAGGGACCGGCTTGCTGCCTTCCTAAGCTGTGTCAGGAAGATCTCAAGGACCGGCGTTGGTCCATGGTCCGGTCATTAAGAAACACTGCTATAAACCATACTTTGTATTCAGTGTGCTCCCTCCTCCATTCAGCTCATGTAGCTTCCTCACTAATGGGGAGATCACTCCTGGTTCATTCAGCGGGGTAGGAAGCTTTCTCCCTTCAACCCCAATTAAGGGTTAAAGGCAATTGCAGTCCTTACACATTGCCACAAAGAGGTTATGAGAGACACCATTTCTTATGGCAGTGCCTAGCTTTCCTCAAAAAGAACAGGAGTACTTGTGGCATCATAGAGAGACTAACAAATTTATTTGAGCATAAGCTTTCGTGAGCTACAACCCACTTCTTTGGATGCATAGAATGGAACATATTTTGAGGAGCTATATATATATATATATATATATATATATATATATATATATACACACACACACACACACACACACACACATAGAGAAAATGAAAAGGATACAGACTAACACGGCTGCTACTCTGAAACCTAGCTTTACTGTAACTAACTGTGCCGTGCTCCACAGCCCACTACAAAATGTGCTATTCTTTGTACTGATCTGTATGCTTTGTGTTGCCATGGACACAGATCCAGGTACACAGATATTGTGGTGGTGAATTCCACAGAAATGCTTTATCAATGAACAATGGAATCTAAAACATAGTTTAATTCAATTGTAAAATTATCCATTTTACAACTGCCTTCTTAAATTAGTTCTTGGGGGGGGGTGGTATTGAGGGGAGAAAACTCTTGCAGTTAAATTGGAGTTGGCCATGTAGATTGCTTCTGCTTGAGTTTTTGCTGGGGTACTGCCATGTCTGTGGTGAATAAGGACTCTTGGATCTGGCATATTTCACAGATGATAAGCCAATGCTGTAGGCCCAAAAATGTTGACCCAGTTGGCTCTAGCCAGGTACTTGTTATAAAGGAAGAGGTGAAAGCATAGCTGGGATATTTTAATCCAATTTGCAATGCACAAGTTGGCCAACCTTGGTTTTGTCAGTTGTTTCTCTTGTCCCATTGCAAACTAAAAGAAGAACTGAAGCAACGTGCTACTAAAAAGTTGTCCTTCATACTGATCTGCCTCTTTACCACACTGCCCCAATGAAGTGTGGCTTTCTTTAGCTTCAGAGGTTTATTAATTCACTGGGATGAGCACAAGTCTAGGAGCCACAAACTCCTGGGCTCTAATCCTAGCTCTGATTCCACATATGGCCTTGGGCAAGTCACTTAACTTTTCCATGTCCTAGTTTCCCCTACATGAAAGAGGAATATTTACCTATCTGACATGGGCATCAAAAGGATTAGTTAAGTAACATTGGAAAAGTTCTACAGAAATGCTAAGTTTTATTGCTAAATGCATTTGGTAACCATCTTCACACATCTGGCTCTATATCGAGTCAGGTCAGTTTGGTAGGTATTCCCAATTCCTTGCACAGTTGAGAGGTTGAAGTGGCAGAGGAGCATTGGCCAGACCAAACAGTCTCTACACAGAAGAACAAAACAGACACAAATCTGACATCAGGAATCATAACATTCAAAAACCCGGAGGAGAACACTTCAACCTCTCTAACTCAGTGACAGATGTTAAGGTGGCAATTTTGCAACAGAAAAGCTTCAAAAACAGACTCCAACAAGAAGCTGCTGAACTTGAATTAATATGCAAACTAGATACCATTAACTTAGGTTTGAACAGAGACTGGGAATGGCTCTGTCATTACACTAATTGAATCTATTTCCCCATATTAAAGTAGCCTCACACCTTTGTGTCAACTGTCCAAAATGGGCCTTCTTGATTATCACTTCAGAAGTGTTTCTCCCCTGCTGATAACAGCTTCTCTTAAGTGATTAGCCTCTTACAGTTGGTATGGGTACTTCCACCTTTTCATGTTCTCTCTGTGTATAAATATCTTCTTACTGTATGTTCCATTCTATGTATTCGATGAAGTGGGCTGTAGCCCATGAAAGCTTATGCTGAAATAAATTTGTTAGTCTCTAAAGTGCCACAAGTACTCCTGTTCTTTTTGCTGATAGACTAACACAGCTGCTACTCTGAAACAAATCTCAGTTTGTCATCTGATAATTTTCTGATTTCCATAAATCTAAGCAATGGAAGGGGAAATAAAGCTATCAGGAGAATGTCTTAGAGAACTTGTAGCTGTTATGACTTAATTTTGCCCCAATTAGCATAGGGAACCAAATCCATCCCTGGTGTAACTTCTCTGAAGTCAAAGGAGTTATACTTGAACTTGACCCACTGTCGCTGGCCCAAATTTATCTATGCTGCATCCTGCAATATTACCTTGATCAATGGAACGTAGAGGAATTTGATCTCGCTATCTTTCTCCGATACAATATTCTGTATTTTCATCTGCTTCCTCAACAAATGCTGCCTTGCATCAGAATTTGAAATGTCTCAATTGCTCATTTGTGCTATCACACCATGCTCCAAGCGCCGCTCTGTCCTCTGCCTCAGCATGACTCCTACACCAGGGTTTGCAAGAGGCCCTGTGCTATGGCTGCACTGGGGATTGGACAAGTCCAGCAAGCTGTGGTACATTCATCACTCCTGTCCACTGCTGGGGCAGTAAAGAGGGGGCAGCATTTGTCCCACGGTCTGCTGTAATCGCAAAGCAATCTGAAGGTTTGGACAGAGATCTACGATTCCCCTAGCACTTCTACTCACTGAAAGAGTGCTTCAGTTGGGAGTGCGGATTTCATTCTTTTGTAAGCATAATCTGCAGCAAGTTTGTACACATTTAATACATGGAACAATGTTTACAAGAATTGGCAGGACAAAAAGGTAGCTGATTGAAAACAAAAACAAACACATACTCTTTGGTTCTCCCCTGTTGCTGTTTGATCTTTCACCAACAGGCTGGAACAAAAAAAAGCACCATGTATCACGTTACTTACTGTGCCCACACACACACGTCTATTACACAAACTGCACTGAGATCCAAGGATAAGGAATTTGTCCTTGTCGGGGACGAAAGGATCTTTCATGACATAGCTTTCTTCCAGGAGGCTAGAAGAAAATAATTCCATGCTTTAAAAAACCAATTTCAACCTGTGTCTGTTCTTTGCACATGAAGATCTCTTAGCAACCGATTTATTATTATTGCCGTAATAGGTATTCTACACAATTTTTAACCACATTGTTTTAACCTACATTTTTACTATTACATAGCCTAATTAAACACTGTTTCAATTCAGGCCGTTCAACTGTGCGGTTTTTAATTTGGAGTCTGTTTCAAAAATTCTGTATTTACATATAAATGCCTTTACTACTCCTAGCTACGTCACTCCTGTAAACTTAAAATTCAAACTCTCGTTGGCAAGAGCTGTTGGCAGGCAGCAAAACAGTGATATAAAATACTCTTGTTTTAACTCTTACCAGCTCAGGCTACCCTGTTGGTCAAGAGTATTAAGGTGATGCATTTCAAGAAGTTGGCAGCTTCACGAGGGGGAAAAACAAAGGCCTTGGTCTTCCAGATGCTCCAGATGGCTCCTCACTGAAGTAAATTATGTATCTGCTCACAGCCTTGCAAGCCTGGCTCATTATTGGATGAGTTTGATTTAAGTCAGAAATAAATTCACAGTGAAATGGACAACAGAACAGAAAAACCCTGAAGTAGTCTTATACCCCCTGCTGTCCTTTTTATGTAACTGGGAATGTGGGGGAAGGGAAGCGTTTACTCAAACACTGAACTATCCTGGAATTTAAAGCATTATAGCCATTAGTTCTGGGTAGAAAAGCTGGTCTATAAGCCTTGTAGGACACTAGGCCACAAAGAATTAATTACACCCAGGCAAGGCACTGTGTATTCATTAAGACTCATTTATACCCTTAACATAGGGTTTATTTGATGCAAATCCTGGTCTTTGGGCATGTCTTCTGTTCTAGCCTGAATTTTGCCCAGCTTGCATTAGAAATAGCAGAACAGAAAAACATGAACACAGAGAGTATGGGGAATAATTTTTTTGGTACTATGTTGCCATTTCACTGAATAACCCCATTTTATCTTCACACTCATGTCCCTGTTGTGAAAACATGGTTCCTAGTTCTTCTGACTAGAGGAAGACTAGAAGCCTACTGGCACTTGGATTCATATATGGGGACCATCCTGATGAGGCAAGACCATCTCCCATTAAGTCATGGTCCAGTGCCAGGCCAAGCTGGTATTGATTGACGGTTGTTACCATTTTACGATGTGCTCAACCATCTGGCCTCAACCCTGCCAAGCACCAAGCATGTACTTAACCTTAAGTCCCATTGACTTCAGGGCCTCTGCCAGGAGTCTTATTCACTTGGATGGACTCAATGGATTTACTCATGTGCTTGAAGTTAAGCACATGGGAAGGTGGTTTGCTGGCGAGCTTGGCATTTGGCAAGATTGAACTCTGACTGCACAGTTGTTGGGCCATGCTGTACCTACCTGTTCTAGCAGAGATTTGTCTAATTCAGGGAAATACACTTCTGAAGATCTTTAAGTTATATATTATATGGAAAACTATTTAAACAACCCTACAAAATGTTTTTTACCACATGCATTTAACCCAGGCATTAATTAAGGCACCAATTAGTTGATATGCAGGGCATTTGTGCAATATTGCCTAATTCCCCAGTGTGAGATTTCTAAAATCCAAATATGTTCAATGAGAGCTACTACAGAAGAGATTGTACTTACACAACAGAACGAGTGTTTGGCGGTTTCTGCCCATAATAGCTGTATGGGGCTGTTAGCCCACATAGTTGGCATTCAAAGTCTCCTTTCGGCTGGGCTTCTTTGTGAGAATCCATCTATAAAGCTACATACATGAAAACAAATCCTTTTAGATTCAAAATGCAGTATTGGGAGCACCTATGAAAGGTAATTAAACTGAACTGCTCCAGTAGTCCTGTCTAGCCTCACCAATATCAGAGGAAGAATTTTGGATGGCAGCGCAAAGGTCTGAAGAGTAAACATCAAAGGGAGATCCTGTTTTTACCTTTATTCTTCACACATTGAAAACGAATACCCTCTACATCCTAAAATAATTAAAAAAAAACCAAACACACAATAGGTGCTTACAGCTACGGTCCTCAATCCGTATTTAGGCTCCTACACAAGTGGCCTGATTTTTAAGGGCTGTGTCCCCCAGCAGCTCCCATTAAAGTAAGCAAGCAGCTCATTTAGGGCTTAGATTTCTCAAAGCTGCCTGAGGATTTGAACAGCCTAAGTGTCTAAATCCCCCAGACAGCTTGGAAAATTTCAGCCAACATGCCTAAAAAGGGTTTTAGGGGCCTAACTTTATGCATGTTTTTCAAAATCTTGACTAATAAACAATAAGAACTGTGTTCTCTCCAGTTTCCATTCACTTTCAACCCAGGCCACATCTTTCTGAGTTTTCAAAAAGCTTGGTTTGATGCATATTATAGACTGCATTCTGATACAGTCAGACACATGCAACCAATTTTAACACAGGCAAGTATGTGTGCATGCACAAAATTAACACACATCCACACCTGGCTACTTGGTTGCACATAAGGTTGCCTGATTTGCATGTACAAATGCACAATTAAATGGGCACAACTATTGTGCCATATTTGAAAGTTATCAAAAATGAGTTCTGTTTTTCCAGTTTCCTACTGCTAACCCCTAACCCTTTCAGGTCTAGCAGCAGTACCATCTTGTACTGTGACCCTGACAAATCTGGGCTGAATGAGACCCTGTCAAAGGGTAGCTGGTCTCTGTGGATAGACTTAGCCCAGTGTCCCTGGACTGGAGCAAGTGAGCCTAGTCCAGATAATTAAAGAGAGCTGGGCTCCATCTGGGCCTATAAAGGGCTGCTAGTGGGCTGCTGTGTGAGGGAATAAATCACAGTGGAGTGGTGTTAGCACCTGTGGTGGCTTCCCAGAGCTAGGAGCTCAGGGAAGTAGCCCTGTAAATGCTGCCCCAGTGAGGAAGCAGAGCTGACTTAGAGTTACCATGTCTGGTTTTATGCCAGAAATTCTGATCAAAAGGGGACATGTACCATGTCCATTCAGAAGTACTGACTGGACACCAAATGTCTAGTTACTGCCTGCAGGGGTGCTTGCATAGGGGGTTACTTAGGGTGACTAAACAGCAAATGTGGAAAATTGGGACAGGGGGTGGGGGGTAATAGAAGAAGAAGAAGAAGAAAAAGACCCCAAAATTGGAACTGTCTCTATAAAATTGGGACATCTGGTCACCCTAGGGTTACTACCTACAATGCTATGGCCAACCTGTTCCCTGCTAGCCATGCGTGGGGACTGGGAGGGGCCAGCGTGAGGTGCAGAACACTAAGGGGGGCACCAGTTAGTCAACCTATGTCAGTCCCTTCTCAGTCAGGGCTGCCTCCAACCTGCATCTCCTGGGCAGGTAGGCTCCATGTCTGCTCCCAGCCTGGCTCTGCAGGCAGCAGGTGAGTCACAGGGGAGGGAGAGTGAGTAAGTGGGGGAGGGGCCTCTAGCATCTGGTTTTAAGAAGTTGGAAAGTTGGTAAACCTCCTGAGGCCAGGAGGCTGCTAGGAACTGGAGTGCCAGAGGCCCCTGAGAGGGGTGGCCGTGAAACCTGGGCCAAGAATGGAGTTAGGACTGTGTTCTGGTCCCCCCACCCACACACCCCTCTGTTTAAAGCACAAAACCTCCTTGACTGAGACTGTGTGTTGCAGCATATGCTTTAGAGCCAGGGAGAAGTGGTGGCCCTGGTGACAGACTCCCCAGCCCCACCCCCTAGACACTCACCCTGGTGCTGGTGGTTCAGACCCTTCCTTTGGGATCAGTACTGTAGGGATGTCCCAGCAAAGTGTGAGGGTGCCATGGGTGCTGGAGGTTCTATTTTTCAGATGAATTAAGAAGGGGATCCTGCCCGCTTGTCATTAAATAGTGCGTGACCCTTTCCAAAGGAGGAAGGGGGCTGAATCCTGCACTTGCGAGGATCGCAATGGACTGAGGTCAAAGAGACTCTACACAGGTTCAGCACTCTTCCCACACAGATCACAATGTGGGCCTGGGGATTTAGTGTGTTAATCTCAGTGTCCCAAGCAGAATTCACTTCAGGAACAGACTCTCATTCCTCTGTAACTAAAATTCCTGAGCAGTTTCAATTGTACAGCCTATTCCTCACTTCTTACTCTAATGATGCTACTACCTTCAATGCCTGAGGTGACTTCATCTCTGTGGAAGCCCTCTATATCTTTTCGCTTCCTAAAGTGCTTTGAGATTTTTGGATTAGATCTGGGCTGTGTATGTGCAATGTATTGTTTCAAGCAGAGGTTCTTAAAGTCAGATATGTACAAAATGCACTTCAAGGAGCTGTTGTGAGGCCTGCATTTTAGATGACCAAAAAACTCCTCCATGTGTAATTAGTAACAAAACAAATACTTCCCTGATTCCAAATGAGATTCTATGACCTCATCTGGAATACTGTATGCAATTTGGATCACCAAATTAAACAATCATTCAAATAGTGGTAAAGAATGCACAGTGGGCCAATGAGGATTGCTTGAAGTAAGGCATTAAATAAAATCAAATTACAGTATCTATGAGGGGTGTCTCAGATTGTGGAATGTGTGAGTTCAGATTAAAAGACAAGATAACTCAGGGTTCTGATCTGAAATAGATTAGATACAGAAAGGAGTTGCTGGCATCTAGAATAGACATGGCTCAGGGACTACTAAAGGGAAGGAATGATGTATATGTAGAAACATTTCTGGCTACGGCAGTTGAAAATCATGCGATCCTGCCTGTGAGGCAGTGACTGGATTAGGTGAACCTATACTGCTTCCACTGGAGTCAAAGCAATGAGCCACTTGCATGAAACTTGATGTAGCTAATGCAACTGGGAAAGCATTTTTCCTGAGCCTCATACCCTGACCAAATGTCCTCTAGTATTTTCTCAGTGAGGTGGACTGTAAAATGGCCATGCTAACAAATTCACTATCAGGGAATAGTATCTTCTCTCCATGCAACGCATAACAAATCAACCAGAAACCGCTCCTTTGCTGGGCATGACATGGTGTCTTGACACTGTAGAGAGTTCCCAAGGAGGAACAACATTTTAAAAATAAACCCTTAGTAATCATTACAGCTGAAGCAGTGGCCTAAAGTGACTCAAAATCTTTCCAGGTGTTGGTATCTGTTTCCTCCTTTAAAACGCAGACAATAGGGGATTTCTGAAGAAGCACTATGTTCCAGGGATGTGTAATATTATCCGGCAAGCTTGTAGTTAATGGACTTGTTAATATTGCTCATTTACAGCTTGATCCTGCAAGGCACAGAACATTTTGGTCCTAAGGCAAAGGATTTAAGCACCTACTAAATTTAGGCATGTGAGTACATACATTGAAATGAATGCAACTATTCATGTGCTTAATGTTAAACAGATGTTTATTTAAATGCTTTACTCGATTGGGGTCAGAGTGCCCAGCACCTTGTAGCATCAAGCTACAAGTGCAGTTAGAAACTTGGTGGGGGGAGGTGCCCCAATGCTATGGTGGTGCAATATATATTTTAATCCAATTCCAAGAAAACACTTATAATTAAGACACAGTTTAGTTTAGTGAAGGGATAAGGGAACGTTTCCGTGACTGATGTAGGGGGTGGATTTGGATGGATGGGTCTCTAAGGGCTCCTAAAAACTTCTGAGCTGCTCTGCTTGGAGCGTTGTGCTAGTAAGATTGTAAATCATGCCAGAAATAATAAATCACCGTTAAATAGTCAGGGTCAGTGACAGGAAGGAATCTGACTTTCTAGACTTCTGTTCTCATTAGCACAGGTCTCTACAATGTGTATTTTAAGCACTGACTCTTGATCCTTCAGAGGAGCCCTGAGTGACTGAAGAGCTAGAGAAACTATCCAATACATATATTGTTCCCACACAGATAAACAACTTGATAGGGTGTCAAGAAAAACCTTGCACTGACACACCTTTAATCCTTTCAAATTAAGTCTGTTTCAGGGACTTGGTTTTCCATGCAGGGTGTTCTCATATTATTTAGAGATAGTGATGACCTACCAGAAGAACATTCAGGGCCTAATCCTGCAAGGTGCTGAGTGTCCTCAATTCAAGAGTGCAGGAGCTGCTCAGTACCTTGTGGGAGCTGGTCCCCAGTCCCTAGGCCAGCTAATGCAGAATTACTGTGGAGTCCTTTGTCTAACCCAAAAATCAGCACTGGGGATGCAATCACCTCCCTTAGAAAGCTAATCTGTGTTCACTAAATATTATTAAAAGCATTTTTCTCTTTCATCCATTATTTCTAGTTAATTCACTCGGAACAGTTCCCTCCCTCCCTCCCTCCCTGCCCAGCTCATTCCCGTTGATGCCATTCAGGTACTTGTAGGTCATTTCTTTGCTGTCTCCCTACCTCTCCTATATGAATACAGATCTTCCTTTCACCTGCCCTACCTTGATTTAGGATAACTAGTCAGGAATTGAGAATAATGGCCAACTGGAGCATAGCCATCATATGGCTTTCAGTTATCCTTTCATTCCAGGAGATCATTTCACGGAATTAAATCTTCCTGTCTCCCTCTATCTGCAGCGTCTGACTCCCTGAGGATGTTTCAGTGCTGCTATCCATTATTCACTTGCAATGCACAGCCTCCCTCTAGCTGTTGAGTGTATTACCACAGCATGCCCTAGCCCCACTACTTAAAGAGATCCTGGGGCTACCCTTACTATGTCTCCCAAGTGGCAACATGACATGCAATCCAGAGCACCATCAGACTAGCCCTGAAGACAGTTTTAAACATGAAAGCAAGCGAGGTAATTGAAAAGTCCTAAGAATCTTTGAATATGCAAAGCATGTCAAGGGGATTGGTAAAATATGCTATCAAATCCTTTCCTTGAGTAAACAACTTTTTTAAACACAAGCTACAGCTGAAAAATATGTCTCCTTAGATGCTGTGGAGTCAATGTACATATTTCTTTATGATTTAACAAGGAAAAGAGAACATCAACATTTAAAAAAAAAACAGTTGGATAAGGCAGGCATCTCCAAGCAAGAATATATATACTGAGAAGAATTTCAGTGCATTGTGAGGATGATTCCATGATGAGCCTAAATGCTGCAGCATACTGTAATTAAGTGATGAGTGTGTATACGGTATATGTACCTATGTCCTCTAGTGGTTAGAATCCAAATTGCTCAACTCTGTGTTATTGGCGCTATACTGTTAATAGGGATTCTCCGCTAGCTCAAGTGTTTGTCCCCTCCTCATCCCCTTCAAGGGTGAAAATTTTAGGGCAGGTACGTGATAGGAATAAGAGAGAGTATAACTAAACCTGCTCAGAAGATTCTGAGCATGTTAGGGTGGTACAGCATCAGGCCACCTCCTTGCTTGAACTGATTGTCTCTACTTAAGTTAATTTATGACAGCTTTGTTAAAGCAATTTCCCTGGTAGAAAATAAGGTACGAATGCTCTATCACAGTGCTCGTTCTTGTCCCTGCCTGCAGGTATATGGGATCTTGAGGAGCAATTACCACACAGGTGGGGTGCCAATTAATTTCTTTATTAAAGGAAAAAGGAAGTGGTGGGAATTTAACAATGAAATGCGATGGGATGGGGTGTATAAAGTGTTTACAATAGACAATGATGGGGGGGGGGTTCTTACTGAACAGTGTAGGGAGTTTTAACAGTGGGGTACAGTAAGTGTGGTTCAGCACAATGGGATACAGTACAGTCAATAAGCAACTCAACTTTATATAGGAACAACTCTAGATACAGTGTGGAATGCAAAAAGTACCCAAAAGAAAATGCAAAATAAAATGTTAGCTTCTATATAAAAATGGTATACAAAGTATATTAGAAAAATGGAGGCAACTAATGGGGTGTTATAACTACAAATAAAATGTGAGTCACGGTGCAATAATACAATATGGGTGATAAGTAAAATTATGCAATGTAGAAAATTACTGACTTAATTTGTGAGGCTGTGATAGCAAGAGTGTACCTAAAAGCTGGGTCAAGAAACAAGGAGCAGGAGGGGAGTGAGTGATTAGTGGTATCTGACGAGAGGAGAGTGCAGCTGCAAGCAGCGAGAGACTCTGAAGCCCAGAGCAGCGGTCTTCAGGAGCCTGCGGGCTGGAGGTACGGGAGACAAGAGCAGCTGGAGCGCACTTAAGGGGAGTCTGGGAGCAGCAAGAGGGGAGGGCGCTGAACGTGTAAGCGATGGGAAGGCACGTGGAGAATGGGGTAGACGGCTGAGGGAAGAAACAGGTTGAAGCAGCGGAGAGCACTTCAGGGAAGTTGTGGAGCAACGAGGTGAAGACAAACGGAGCAGTGTGATGGTGATCTTCGGTAGGGGAGGGGCAGCGGAGGAGCGGGGGCACGAACACAGGGGATACAGGGAGAGGCAGCAGAGAGGTGTAAGGAAGGGCTAGAGGGACACCCAAAAAAAAAGGAAAGAAGTGGCAAAGGGTTTGGGATGTTACACGGCGGGGGAGGGAGGAAAGCAGCAAGGGATTACAACAGGGAGACACGGAGAAGTACACAGAGGGGGAGATTGGAGCCGGGGGAAAAAACAGACACGGGAAAGTTCAGGGAGAGATAGGGACAGTGGGAAGACGAAGTCAAGCAATAAAAACCTTATCTATCCTCTAACTTAAATCAAACTTATATAAATTATAAGCAGCTTATACGAAGTAATAAAACAGGTACAGAATACAACCAGGCAATGGGCTTTTTTTTAAATCTATCTTAATCAATGACTAGGCAAAACAACAAATATCACAATTCTAAGCAAACTATAACAAGCAACTATACAGATCAACAAAACAGCAAACTATAACAAGGCAGGTGAAACTTACAAGCTCTACAATCTTAGCAAACTATGACTTATTAAACTAAAAAGCAAAACCTATGGTGCACCTTATGCTATGGGGAAGTCACAGAGGGCAGAGTGGTATGTGCCCAGGATACAGCTCCCAAGGCAGCCCCCAAGGAAGCCAAGGGATGTTGGCTGCAGCAGTGGATACAGCTGAAAGCAGGGAGCAGAGCTTAGCAGCGGCACAAACTTATTTTTAGCGGCAAAGCACTGCAGAGTTTAAGAGAGGTTTTAAGACACAGACCAAGGTTTAGCTTGAGTCTGTGTGCTAGGGAAACAGAGCCAGCAGCTAAAGTAATAAAATAAAAGTATGGAAAGTTTTACAGAGGGATTCTTACCAGTCCCCAAGGCAGCAGCAAAGGCAGAAGCAGCAGCAACATCAGAAGAAGCAAGGAGGGCTCGGTACGGTCTCGATAATCAGTAGATCTCTCAGGCAGCAATTTGTTCTTCGTGGGGGGGGTTTTAAAAACCGGGGGTACGCTCAAAAATAAAACGAGAGTGGAGAAAGGACCCCCCAAAACCCTTGGCTGATCAGACCAGCCAGCAATGCAGGAACCTTTCTGATGTTTGTTTCAAAAATGTCTGTTTTTAAAGGCAAACTTAGGCAGTTTCCCGCCGGTGATCCTGATAGGCTCCCTCTGTCACAGGGGAGGAGGCACAGGGAAAAACTGCAGGTGAGCACAGAGACATGCCTGGGCAGAGTCCTGTGCAATAGTGGCGATCCCTTTGAGAAGCGCAATGGCTCTTGGTAAACAACTTAAGGGTCCCTCCCTTTGAGAAGGGCAGTGGCCCTGGTAAACAACTTAACAACCAGGAAAGGACGGCCACAGGAGGAGAACAAAACAAAATGGAATATGGGGACAGCTGTAAGAAACAAAATGGAATAGGGGGATAGCTGTAACAGACAGTTCTCACCTTCCTCCAGGTTACCATTTAAGAATAGTTACAGTGGGCTACACAAATGTAGGTGAAAGTACCACTGGTCTTAAACACAATCTAAACTTAACGCTTCCCAAACTGCAAAAATCATGGTGTGATTTTTTTTTTAAAAGCAGAAATATGCAACAAAAGAGAACCTAATGTGTTGAGAAATAAGATTCTGGCACTGTTAAAATAATCTTGGCAAGCATAAATTATAGCTCCAGTGATGTAGAAGAGTACATGTATGTAGATGTTATTAGGCGGTTGCTAAAAGATGCCAGAACTCCTCCATAGCTAGAGAGAAGTTCAGAGTTAGCATATAGAAGAGATTGGCCCTTTCCACTAAAATCTGAATCAGACGTCTCTCTGGTTTGCTTAACACCATCCACTAAGTAGCAAGGACCGAGTTACAGCTGAAAAGCTGCCCAGTTGGTTAAATACACTTAAGTATATATTAAAACAACAACAACTAGGAAAAGTATTTAAGGAGAAATAGTGCCAAACTCAAAACACTGAAAGCCAGGAAATACATAGTGAAGTTATATCCCTACATATATAATTTTCCACATACACCCACCCCATCTAATATACTCCATCAATTTCCCTAGTACATGAACCCTATTCTAGTATAGCCAAGCACTCTAGCATATGAGCTAGGGAACATACTCATTCTAGTCTGGGTCTCAAATACCAGTGATCAATCCCATCAAGATAGGAATCTGGCCAAGTATGTTTGAGGAGAACATGAATGTTCTCCCCACTCTAACTTTTGACAGGTTTCAGAGTAGCAGCCGTGTTAGTTCTTCTAACTTTTGAGTTTCTCTTTCCTGGAGAGAAGTCTGGAAGTTTGGGGTTCTTGAACAAGCATCTCAAAGCCTTCGTGGAAGAAGTCTGCCAGAAGGATTTGTAAATAGGGTGGAAAACATTTGCAGCAAAATTTGTGTCATTCTTTCAGTGTGGCTTACAAATGGAGTACATCCTTCAGTCATGGACTAGTTACTTCAACAGCTGCTGAGCTAGGATATGTCTAGACCGCAGTCACTAGGTGTGATTGCAGCTCGAGCTAACCTACCCATGCTAGCCTTTATCCAGCTAGCTCAGGCCCTGGGACAGTAAAGCCAGGGCAGCGTGAGTTTCAGCAAGGGGTAGTCCCACGAGGCATTACCCAGGGTTCTAGGTTGGTTTGTACAACCCATGCTGAAGCTCATGCTGCCTTGGCTTCACTGCGCCAGTACCTGAGCTCACAAGATTAAAGCTAGATCCAGTGTGTCAGCTTGAGCGCCAATAGCACCCAGTGATATAAGGCAAGCCTCTGTTTTCTGTAGCCACCCACACAACCCATATATGAATTAGTCTCGCTCCATATATAAGCCCATGTTGTGACTTTTTAAGGTGCTCTGGATAAAGCACTTGAATGCCCTTATTCAGCCCTCTGTCAGTGTGCTTATCCAGTCTGCTCATCTAGGGGAGGTTCTTCTCCCCAGCCCTCATTTTAGGGATCCTTTGAGCTATTTGGCCTGGGACAGTACACAGGCATTAAGGTCCAACTGCTTGTTTCAATGCCAGTTTCTTGGGTATTGCTGTCAAAAAAAAAAAAAAAAAAAAAAAAAAAAAAAAAAAAAAAAAAAAAAAGGAAGAAGAAGAACCTGGTCTGACAATTGTTTGTTTCCATATTTTCCTGTGTGACATAGATAAGATGTGACCTTAGTACAGGTTATCACCACTGTCCGAGGCAGAACACCTTTTACTGTAAACCTTAGGGATGTTTCACTTAGATCTGCACAACCTATTTTCTGAAGTAGAGGGGTCCAAATTCTTCCCTCTACCCTGTCCAAAAGTTATTTTGGCCCAATCCTCAGCTCTGCTTCATCTCCATTGGTCACAGGCAAGGAGGAGGAGGAGAGCGGATAGGGCCTTTTTATGTCTCTACATAGATGAAAATGTCACCTTTTGGCTTAAACCCGATTGTTGAGGCCCCTAATGGGCCAAGTACACCAATGCTGCATGGCTGGAATGTTCCCATCTGCTGATGTATTGGAGAGGTGCTGAGCTAGCTCTGGTTAGCCTCCAGCAGGCTTGAGACACAAGAGTGATAATTCTGCAATAGTCCCAAAGAATCAGAGTTACAAGACAAATGATCTTTCTTTAGCCTCAATTCTCCCATCTGTAAAGTAGGTAAGGCTAAGGTTACACAATGAATCAAGGGCAAAGGTTACCATATAGAATCCAAGGCAAAGGTTAGCATATAGAATCCAAATCTCCCAGTTCTCACGCTGTCTCCATTAATTAGTGCTTTTTTTCAGCAAAACCCTCTTGCACTCCCTAAAAAAAACAAGACTGATGTGAGGTGCCCCTATATACTGGGGCATCCAGGGTCCTGCTTCATTGCATTGGTTTGAGGGAAGGAGCATTACAATTCTTCTCACTTTTGCACTTCAGTTCCTAGCCTGTGAAATGACAATGCTCAGTGTGCCAACTGCTGGGGCTGTTCCCTATCCTGGGAAACCACATCACATCCTCAGCCAGAGCAAAGGGAGAGTACCAGTTTTCACTGCACTGTAGGACTGGGGACCCTGAGTGCAGATAAAAGCTTGTCTTTACTTAAAAATTGTACTGCTTCAATTATACCAGTATAGTCATGTTAGTATAATCCCCTAACATGGATGCAGTTACATTGGTAAAAAGAAGCTTAGAGCAGTATAATTCATTCCCATTCTGGAGGAGGAATCAACTATACTGCTATAAAGGACCTTTATACTGGTGTAACTGCATACAAGCTGGGGGATGTACCACTATAATTCTATCCATTTTAAAAACAAAATCACACTCCAAACTGAAATAGTTATACCACTGCCAATGCAAAACCTAGAAGCAGACCACACATAGTTTGCTGGTATTTTGTAATACTTGTGTAAAGACTCCCCTATCAGCTTAATATGAGCTGTTCCAATTCTTTCCATGGAGACAATTTCACAGAAATATACTTGGTAAATAATGGGTCTCCGTGGGCAGAAGAGAAAACTAAATAAATCAGTAAAAATAACCAGAGCTGTTCCCAGGACCAAGAGTTAGGAACAGAGGGAGATATCTTGGGAGCCTTGTTTAGAAAATCCTGACATCTCTGTGGCCCTTCTCTTATTCAAAGGTGCCTTTTCATCACTTACAACAGCCTCTCATACCGACAGAGGTCTACATCCTTCATAACGTTACCCACATCAGTATCTCTTACTAAAGACCCTGGAATGAGCATCAATGCCTCACTCTTGTCTAACTGCCCATTCACTTGGGGGACGTGGATTCTACCTCATTAGGCAGTGCCAGCTGCCTGTGCATAAACTGTGAATGACACAAACAGTATACGCAGTGTGTCGGAATCTACTTAGCATTAGGAACCCAAAGTGCTGCTGTGTATTCAGGCTGTAACACTACAAGTTAAAAGGGATATTGTCCATATATGGATAATGTTTTAAAAATAAAACTTACCTTTGTGGAAGTGGAAACTTAACACGCCTGCAAATTCAACGGATCCTCTTGCACGGATGCAACTTGCTGCTGTTGTGTTGCTGGCTGCAGCCAGTATCAGAGCTGCACACTTCCTGGTTCACATGCCCTACCCATGATGACATCATAGGCTTTTTAAAGGAGCAGTGTTCAGTCAACATCAACAGGGCGGATCAAACTGCTGCTGTGCCATGTAGCAGAGCAAAAGTCCTAAATTATATATGGAGAAACCTGTCCAGGGCTTCAGGTTAGAATCCAAATAATCTGCATAGTGGTATATTTTCAATTTAAAGATTTAGAGAACTTTGGATCAGATGTGTGTGTGTTTAGAGGATACCAATCTGAATTAAACACAGGGAGACAGGAGTACAAGATATAATAGTCGTTGGTTTCCTCCAGTTTTCCAGTAGCATAGGACTTTTGCACAGAAAAATGACTGAAATATCTGCCAGTCTCGTAAACTTCCAAGATCCCGAACATTTGGGAACTTCTTAATCACTTTGTGAATTAAATTCAACAGAAGTTTATATCTCCATGCTTCACTCAGCTGGTTTGGAATACACTGAGGAACCAAACCTTTATTTATTCTGTAATATGTGGTGTTACATTTATAGATGTATTGGCGAAATAACCAGCCTTTCCCTTACACAGGACCAGAATGCACCAGAACCACTATGGCCCCCTCCCTCCCCCACCGCCACCATCATCATCATCATCATCAAGGTTGCCAACAGCCCCATATAACAAGGGTTGTCCCTTATTTAAATAGAAGATTACCTGTCCCATGCTTCACCTCTGTACAACAAGAGTTGGGAGTTGCAAAAGGCAGCAAGAAATACCTCTGGCAAATGTAGGTGAGTACTGCTTATTAATAATAATAATAATAATCGTGATGATGATGACAATGATAATGATAGGAGTGCAGTCCCTCATTTTTGAAATACAACGTTGGAACCACCACCCCCCCTCATACCACCAACACTGTCACAGCCGCCATCCCTGCACAGACAGGAGAACCAGCATATGCAGAGCTCCATTAAGGTCTGTGCCGTCCCCAACAGGCTGTAGAGCCCAGTGAGGGCTCCCTGCTCTTAATATGCTGGGTAGTGGATTTGGGATAGAGTGGTTTGGAGCCAATGTATCTATGACTGTAGATTCATTGGATGTAGCAACCTCTTTCCTCTCCATGTAGATACAGCAGCTGTGAAGTCTGCTACAGACCTGATGTTCCAGTAGCAGCTGCAGAGCTACACTGAAGCTGCTCTGTAGCCTGGAGGGAGGAATTTGAACTCTCCAAAGCATATGACCTCCTTAGCAATTAGCATGCAGCCCATTTACTCGGGGGGTGGGTATTGTTGGGATCAGGGTATGACCCATTATATTTGTAAAGTGCTCTCATTATAGTAATTTTACAATGATCTTTCTACACTGTAATTTGGAAAATATGAGATTATAATGCAAATTATTTCACTCCTAAAGTGACTTATTAATCAAGATTTGTGGGCACTATTTATGGGTTAACTGTAATAGTGTTAATGTGGAAAAAAATTATCTCCAGGAAATTATTGTTGAGTATTGAGAGAGATCATTCTTATCATAAACAACATTAATTGTCTAAAAGGAATAGCTGTGATTTCTGAAATGATTGCAGATCATAAGTGAAAGATCCCACACTATGCACTGCTTTGTAGATCATAACTGTACTAATATAACTGCCAATTGCATTTCAAGTTGCAAATACTGAGGTCAAGAGATTTTTTTATGAATAAATATCAAGGGATAAGGCTAGAGAAGTTAAACAAGATGTAAATTGTAACCAGACAAGATCCCAAGAAGTAAAAGGTCATAATTTCAGCCTGAAATGTGTGTGTTACAATTGCTGAAGTTATTAAAAAGATCTTGGTCACTGAATTTTGTCAAATCATCAACAAATGATGAAATAATTATGGATGAAATCTCATCAGACAGCATCTCTTATCCCTTGACTATAATGTTTCAAGGTGGGATATGCAGCCCCAGCCACATCCCCGAGGCACAGAAACAGGCTGATGTAATATTCAACTAGAAGACAAAGTTGGATATGCCATACATATTTATGAAAAAGTACTTTATTTCCAGAGCTCCAAAGGCCTAGTAGAAACAAATCAGCTAATAGGTTACCTAAATAGCTAATTAAATTTTATTACTGAACCAGTCTGGTTGTAGGAAACATCATAATATGATTACAGATGTGACTGATGTGCTGAATGATGTATATGTGTCTCCAAGGGGGGAGGGGGAATCACAGATGCAAGAGGCAACTCCTTGCCTGAGGAGGTTGTGTAGGCTAGGACTATAACAGCGTTTAAAAGAGAACTAGATAAATTCATGGAGGTTAAGTCCATTAATGGTTATTAGCCAGGATGGGTAAGGAATAGTGTCCATAACCTCTGTTTGTCAGAGGGTGGAGATGGATGGCAGGAGAGAGATCACTTGATCATTACCTGTTAGGTTTGCTCCCTCTGGGGCACCTGGCATTGGCCACTGTTGGTAGACAGAATACTGGGCTGGATGGACCTTTGGGGTCTGACCCAGTATGGCCGTTTTTCTAATTGACCAAAGATTCTCTGTGATAGTTATTACTCCATTCATTATATTCCCTCAGTACTGGTAGATTCTCTTACATTGTTAGTAATTTCCCAGTAATTTGTGACTTTGTGTAGTTATTTTGAACTTGAAGTACTGAAAGCAGAGTTCCTAATTTGAATACCAGGGCTTCATTCTTTTTCAGTTACAATGGTGTAACTCATGCTATACTCCAGAATAATGCAGCAGATTTTGGTCTCCAATGTCATAAGAGCTATACATGTTAAGAGTATACTGTTTGCAACTATTAACCAAGTAAACCAAGTTAAAAAAATTCAATGAAACAAATAATCTCCTCTAGGTTTTAAGCCTGTGTTGTCATTGAGTCCTACTAACTAGAAAAAACTGTATATGGATGGAGAGAAATAGCCATGTATTAAACTGTACACTCTAGGGGCTTGCCCACACACAGAAGTTGTACTGGTTTAACGTAAATCTATTAAAAAAAATTAGTTAAACAAGTGCAAATCTCTGTGTGGACACACATACCCATTTAAAACTGGCTATATCAGCTTGGCTTGCACCTGTAAATTTACAGATACTCATTTATTAAGGGATTCTATAGCTATTTTACCCACCACTGACACACAGCCACCTTGGGACAGAATGAAGCAGCTGTTTAACATTTCACAGGCAATATCACAGAACAATTTAGGACAGTAAGGTTATGACTCTCTGCTTTCCTGTATAATTATGGAGCTGTGTTTCCCTCTTCCATGACATCTGCCTCAGTCCCCACAAATGAGAGCAGTTTAAATTAGCTTCTCTCTTAACCTCTAGAACACTGCTCCTTTTCTAAGTGTCCATACTTCTGTTACAGAAGGGAGTGGCAGGGAAACCCAGAGGAAATAATTTTGAGATTTAAAATGCATGTATGAAATACATAACATCCCTGGAACAGTACTATAGATTCAAATCCCAATAAGATTTACTCAGCTCTTTGTCTGTTTGAGGGAGATTAAATTGACTACAAAGCAGTGCATAGTGTGGGATCTTTCAGACGAGACCTTGAACAACCAGGAGCCTTTTGCACTGCATGAACATGGACACTGCTGCTGCTCCCCCGTTGACTCTGCTTGCCCCTCTCGCTGAGCTGGAGTACAGGAGTCAGTGGAAGAGAGCTCGGGAATTGATTTATCGCGTCTAAACTAAACGCGATAAATTGATCCCCGCTGGATCGATCGCTACCTGCCGATCCGGTGGATAGTGAAGACATACCCTTAGAAACGGTTGTTTTTAATTATATTGCTAAATTCAAAACTTATTTTCCATAGAATCACTCTGTGCCCAGAAACCTTTCTTTTACACCTTCTGGCATACAAAATATTAAATTGCCCCAAAATATTCAGATATGTTGCCACCTTGAATAGTCATGTTGTTCTCTTACTAAACACATATCTTGTTTTCGCATCTGTGTAATGATAATTATAGTGACCCAGAGGAGCTAGCGAACAGGAACAGCAGACAGGGGAGTTTTGTGCGGTTTAGAGAGGAAGTGTAAGAGGCAGATCTACCTAACAAACTTACTCAAAACTTAGGCCAATAACTGCCTCGCCTCAACCTTCACCCTGCCCCCCCTCCCTCCCCGCAAGAGTAAAAACAGTGCAGGCAGAAGCAAGCAACAGAGTAGGGGCTATTCACTTTATTCCACTGAAGGCAACATGTATGATTACCTGCGTTGTGAGTAGGTGGCATGTGTGTGTATATGGTGCAAGCAGCTCATGGCCTTCAAAGACATAATGCAGGTTCTTGAAGCCAGAGTGGCTGAACTGGGAGGAGCTAAAGGAGACAGAAATACACACACAAGACTTTCAGGGACACAATAGAAAGGTCCCAGCCTCAGTCTGACAGCCTTGGTGCTGTTGAGGAGGATGAAAGTCTCAGGAAAGAAGAGCATCAAGCTGAAATGGAGGGAAACGATCCCAGAGTTGGGACCCTCCTTCTAAATGATGTCATGGTATCCTTTCACACAGAGGATGGGGTGGGAACCCAAGTTACTAGGAAGAGCCAAGTAATAGTAACGGAGGATTCAGTTTTTAGAAAAATAGATAGTTGGGTTTGTGATGACCAGGAGAACTGCATGGTGAATTGGCTGCTAGGTGTGAAGATTGCAGATCTCATGAGACATTTAGACAGACTTATGTGCAGTGCTGGGGAGGAGCCAGTGGTCATGATACATGTAGGTTCCAATGACAGGAACAGGTAGGAGACAGGTTCTGGAGGCCAAATTTATGTTGCTAGATAAGAGATTAAAGTCCAGCATCTCCATTGTAGCATTCTCTGAAACACTTCCATTTCCACACGAAGGACCAGGAAGACAGACTGAATTGCAGGGTCTCTCATCTAAACCAAAATGGAACCAAACTGCTGGCATGTCATATTAGAAAGGTTGTAGATCAGGGGTCGGCAACCTATGGCACACGTGCCAAAGACTGCACGCGAGCTGATTTTTTAATGGCACACTGCTGCCTGCTGGAGTTCTGGCAGGTAGCAATGTGCCATTAAAAATTCTGCCCAGCCCGGCTCACTCTTCTCCACACTCCGCCCTCCCCCCCACGGGGGCCAGGGGCAAGGGGCAGAAGCTTGGTCCTACTGGCTCCCCGGCCTCTTCCCGCAGTGTGCTGGGTTCCTGCCCCTCCTCCTCCTCTCCATTCCTCCCTCCCTGCTGGCCGATCAGCTGATGGCCCTTGCAGGGGGTCGGGGAGGAGTGGAGTCAGCGTGCTCGCTGCGGCGGAGGCAGGGAAGAAGCGGGGGCAGGGCCTTGGGGAAGGGGTGGTGGAGGAATAGGGGCATATCCCTTCCAGCCCCCTGCCATGAGCACCCCATGACCCCAGCCGTCTGCCCTGACCCCCCCTCACACACACCCAGCCCTCTCCCCTGAGCTCTGCACCCGCACACACCCCAGGCCCCTGTCCTTAGCCCTGTACCCCCCTCATACACACCCAGCCCTCTGCTTGACTCCTTTACTCCCTTCATGCCCCAGCCCTAACTCTGGCACCCCCACACATGCCTAGGTCCCCCACACCCCATGCCCTGACACCTGCACCCCCCTCACATGCCCCCAGCCTTCTGCCTTGACTCTTGTAGCCTCCTACATACCCAGACACCCTCCACACCCCATGCACCCACCACATCTCTTCCCTTATCCTGAGCACCAAACAGGAGCTTCTGCACCACCACCCCACATTCCCACCTGCACCTCTCGCACCAAATGGGAGCTGCCTCGGTAAGTGTCCCACACTCAAACCTCCTGCCCCAGCCCCGAGCTCCCTCCCTCATTCTAGCTCCTGGCCAGACCCTTCACCCCCAGCCCTGTGCTCAGTACACTCCCAGCCTCAGCTCAGTGCAGAGAGAGGAAGAGAATAGGCCAGAACGAGGTAGAAGGTAGGTACCCACTGTATGTGGGCAGGGCCGTGACCCAGACCAGCAGCAGGCTGAGCGGGTCTGGTAGCTGGAATCCCGGCTGGCAGGAGCCAGCGGATGGAACCCCTGAGTGGCAGTGGGTTGAGCTGCTCAGCCCACTGCCGGTCTGGAGTCCCAGCTGCCAGCCCCGCACAGCCCGCTGCTGGTCTGGGGTTCTGGCTGCCGGACCCTTGCCAGCCGGGATCCCGGACGCTGGCCTTGCTTAGCCCGCTGCTGGCCTATGTGAACAGACCCCAGTCCAGCAGCGGACTGAGTGGGCCGGCGGCGTAAGATCAGCATTTTAATTTCATTTTAAATGAAGCTTCTTAAACATTTTGAAAACCTTGTTTATTTTACAATACAACACTAGTTTAGTTATATAATATATAGACTTATAGAGAGAGACCTTCTAAAAAACATTAAAATTTATTACCGGCACGCGAAACCTTAAATTAGAGTGAATAAATGAAGACTCGGCACACCGCTTCTGAAAGGTTGCCGACCCCTGTTGTAGATGATTTTTTAAACTAAAGGCTGGAGGAAAGCTGACAGGTAAGGAGGAGCACACAGTTGGGGCAGGAACATCCCTTATAGATGAATTTATTGAAGGAGAAATTGTATATCCTAGTAAAGAGGATAGGGAAGAAATTACAAGCTAGTGGAGAACAGTCAAATGTAAAAGAGTGCCATATCAATAGCAACAAGGAGTCCAGTGGCACCTTAAAGACTAACACATTTATTTGGGCATAAGCTTTTGTGGGTAAAAAAAACACTTCTTCAGATGCATGGAGTGAAAGTAACAGAACACCACTGGCCATCATGTACAGCCCCCAGTTAAAACCCCTGCAGCACATCAACGATCTACAACCTATTCTGGAAAACGATCTCTCACTCTCACAGATTTTGGGAGGCAGGCCAGTCCTCGCTTACAGGCAGCCCCCAGCCTGAAGCAAATACTCACCAGGAACTACACACAACACCACAGAAACTCTAACCCAGGAACCAATCCCTGTAACAAACCTCATTGCCTACTCTGTCCCCATATCTATTCTAGCGACACCATCAGAGGATTCAACCACATGAGTCACACCATCAGGGGCTTATTCACGTGCACGTCTACTAATGTGATGTATGCCATCATGTGCCAGCAGTGCCCCTCTGCCATGTACATTGGCCAAACAGGACAGTCCCTACATAAAAGAATAAATGGACACAAATCAGACATCAGGAACGGAAACATACAAAAGCCAGTAGGAGAACACTTCCATCTTCCTGGACATTCTATAATGTCTATAAAAGTAGCCATACTTGAACAAAAAACTTCAGAAACTGATTTCAATGAGAAACTGCGGAACTAAAATTAATTTGCAATTTAACAGCATTAATTTGGGCTTGAATAGGAACTGGGAGTGGCTGGCTCACTACAAAAGCAGCTTTGCCTCTCCTGGAATTGACATCTCCTCATCAATTATTGGGAGTGGACTACATCCACCCTGGTCAAATTGGCCCTGTCAACACTGGTTCTCCACTTGTGAGGTAACTCCCTTCTCTTTGTGTGTCAGTATATAATGCCTGCATCTGTAATTTTTACTCCGTGCATCTGAAGAAGTGGTTTTTTACCCACAAAAGCATATGCCCAAATAAATCGGTTAGTCGTTATGGTGTCACCGGACTCCTTGCTGTTTTTGTGGATACAGACTAACACAGCTACCCCCTGATACTTGAGTCCCATTTCAGTATAACTCCTGAAGGCAAGCAACTGAATATTTGCAAAGTGTACAAGTGCTATATACACATGCTAGAAATATAAATACTAAGATGGATGAACTAGAGTGCTTGGCATTAAATGAGGATATTGATATAATAGGCATCACAGAAATTTGGTGAAATGAGGATAATCAAGGGAACATGGTACTACCAGGGAACAAAATATAAAAGAATGACAGAGTAGGTCATTCCCATGGGGGAGTGGTACTATATGTGAAAGAAAGCATAGGGTCAAAGTGAAACATCTTAAATTAATTAACTGTGCCATAGAATCTCTGTAGACAGAAATGCTTGAATAGTAAGTGTATAGCAGTAGGAATATACTGCTGACCTCCTGGTCAGGTGGTGATTGTGAAATGCTCAGGAAGATTAGACAGGCTACAAAGGCAGAGAACACAATAATAATGGGGGATTTCAACTATTCTCATATTAAACAGGTATATGTTCTTAGAAAATTCTGCAGAGATAAAACTTCTAGACACTATAAATGACTGCTTCTTGAAGCAGCTTGTCCTGGAACCCACAAGGAGACAGGCAATTCTTGATTTAGTCCTAAGAGGCACACAGGATCTGGTCCAAGAGGTGAATATAGCTGCACCGCTTGGTAATAGTAACCATAATGTAATTAAATTTAACATACTCGTAGGGAGGAAAAGCCAAAGAAACCCACAACAGTAGCATTTAACTTCAAAAGGGGGATTTCACAAAAATGAGGAAGCTAGTTAAATAGAAGTTAAGTGGACAGTCACAAGGGTGAAATGCCTGCAAACTGTGCAAGACTATTTTAAAGCATGCATCAAAGAGGCTCAAACTAAATGTATATTCCAATTAAAAAAAAACCAGTAAGAGGACCACAAATGCCACCACAGCACAACAGCTGAGTAAAAGAGGTGGTTAAAGGCAAAAAGACATCCTTTAAAAACTGGAACCCGAATCCTAGTGACAAAAATAGAAGGGAGCAAAAACTCTGTTAAGTCAAATGTAAAAGTATAATAAGGCAGGCCAAGAAAGAATTTGAAGAGAAACTAGCTAAGGACACAAAAACCATCAAAAAAAAGCATTAAATACATCAGAAGCAGGGAGCCTAACAAACAGTCAGTGGGGCCACTGGACAATTGAGGTACTAAAGGACTACTTAAGGAAGACAAGGCTATTGTGGAGAAGCTAATTGAATTCTCTGCATCTGTCTTCACTGCAAAGGATATGGGTAGGGCCCTACCAAATTCACAGTCCATTTTGGTCAATTTCAGAGTTATAGGATTTTTAAAATAATAAAATTCATTATTTCAGCTATTTAATTCTGAAATTTCATGCTGTTGTAATTGTAGGAGTCCTGACCAAAAAAGGAATTGTGGGGGATTGCCAGGTTATTGTACGGAGGGTTGCAGTACTGCTGCTGGGTAGAGCTGGGCAGCTCGATAGCGGTGGCTGCTAGCTGCCAGCCCAGCTCTGAAGGCAGAGCCCCAGTCAGCAGCAGTGAAGAAGTAAGGATGACATGGTATGGTATTGCCACACTTACTTCTGCGATGCTGCTGGTGGGGCACTGCCTTCAGAGGTGGGCAACTGGCCAACAGCCTCCACTCTGCATCCACCCAGCTCTGAAGGCAGTGTGGCCACCTGCAGCAGCGCAGAAGTAAGGGTAGCAATACTGCGACCCCCCCTAAGAATAACCTTGCGACCCCCCTGCACATTCCTTTTGGGTCAGGACCCCCAATTTGAGAAACGCTGGTCTCCTCTGTGAAATCTGTATAGTATAGGGTAAAAGCACACACAAGACCAGATTTCCCAGTCCGTGACACGTTTTTCATAGCCGTGAATTTGGTAGGGCCCTAGATATGGAGGAAATTCTCACACCCAAGCCATTCTTTTTAGGTTACAGATCTGAGGCACTGTCCCAGATTGAAGTGTCAATAGAGGAGGTTGTGGAAGAAGTTGATAAACTAAACAGTAATAAGTATTCACCCAAGAGTTCTGAAGGAGCTCAAATGTGAAATTGTGGACCTACAAACTTTGGTATGTAAACTAGCGCTTAAATCAGTCACTGTACCACGTGACTGGAAGGTAGCTAATGTGATGCCTATTTTTTAAAACGGCTCCAGCCTGGCAATTACAGGCTAGTAAGCCTAACTTCAGAATCAGGCAAATTGGTTGAAACTATAGTAAAGAACAAAATTATGAGACACATAGATAAACTTGATATGTTGGGGAAGAGTCAACACAGCTTTTGTAAAGTAAATTCATGCCTCACCAATCCATTCAAATTCTTTGTTTACAGGCATGTAAACAAAGGTGATCCAGTCGAGATAGTTGTGATGGGATCCCCTGGGTGCAGCCTGGGACTGTGGGACCACTGTGCCCCCTTAACTCTCCAGCCTGGGCTGTTTCTCTCAATACTTGGCTAGTAACAAGGAGCAAACCCCTCCAGGCTCTGTTATCACTCAGCACAACTGCATGTGGAGCCCCACACCCAGCTAGATTGCATGAATGCTCCCAGAGCAACTCATGAAACCACACAGAGAGAGGCACCAGCCAAATCCCCTCAGCTCCCAACCTTGTACTTCAGGAAAATACCATCTTGCACTGTTCAAGACACTTTCTTGAGCAATGCAAGATTATTAATTGGTTCACCACTTCATCAATGGAAAATGGATATACACCAGCCTTTGTAAACCTGAGCAGATTTACCAAGCACTTCAGGTAAACTCACTGGTAAAGATAAACAGTAAAACAGGATTATTGATTACAAAAGATAGATTTTAAGTGATTATAAGTGATAGGCAAAAAGTCAGGGTGGTTACCAAAAGAAAAGAAAATATAAGCATGCAGTCTAAACCTTGACCCTTATCACACTAGACAGTATTTAGCTCAAGTAATGTTCTCACCCCACTGGCTCTTAAAGTCCTTAATATATAGGTTTGTCTCTTAAACCTGGGCCAGTCTCTTCTATTGGAGTCTTCAGTTTTCTGAGCATTCTTGCTGCTTGCAGTGTAGGTGGTGGGAGGAGAAAAGACCAAGCATGAGGCTACTGTGTTCTGTTTTATACCCTTAGTCCATGTGCTTGGAGAAAATAAGTCCAGGCATGTCTGGTGGGCATTGCTGAGTCACCAGGCAAGGTTGAGCAATTCCCCTGGTGTGGACTTCTAAAAGTGAGTCACTGAATTGTAACTTCCTTGCTGGACAATGGCTGTTGATGGCTGTTCAACACCTGCCCAGGCGTTGGTTAGTCTCATAACTTCATATGCACTAACGATATACATATTTAGATAGAACAATGGCTTTCCAGCAGAATATAACCTTTTTCCTGATACCTCACATAGCACGCTTTATGTGAAATATCACAATGATATATAAATGATGAATATGGGGGTTACAGGACACTGCCCCTAGGTATAGAGTGTCACAATAGTATACTTGGACTTTCAGAAAATCTTTGACAAGTTTCTTCACCAAAGGCTTTTAAGCAAACTAAGCAGTCATGGGAGAAGAGGGAAGAACCTCTCATTAATCAGTAACTGTTGAAAGACAGGAAACAGAGGGTCAGTTTTCACAGTGGAGAGAGGTAAACAGTGGGGTCACCCAAGAATGTGTATTTGGATTTGTGCTGTCCAACATATTTATAAATGCGCTGGAAGAGGGGGTGAATAGTGTCAAAATTTGCAGACAAAACAAAATTATTCAAGATAGGTGAGTCCAAAGCTGACTGCAAAGTGTTACAAAGGAATCTCGCTAAATTGGGTGATTGGGCGACAAAATGGCAAATGAAGTTTAATGCTGAGTGCCAAATAATGCATCTGGAAAAAATAATCCCAACTATACATACAGAATGATGGAGCCTAAATTAGCGGTTGTCACGCAAGAAAGAGATCTGAGAGTCATTGTGGATAGTTCTCTGAAAACAATCATTCAGTGTGCAGTGGCAGTCAAAAAAGCCACTATATAAATCCATGGTATGCCCACACCTTGAGTACTGCATGCAGTTCTGGTTGCCCCATCTCAAAAAAGATATTTTAGAATTTGAAAAGGTGCAGAGAAGGACAACAAAAATGATTAAGGATATGGAACAGTTTCCATACGAGGAGAGATTAAAAAACTGGGACTGTTCATTTTAGAAAAGAGATGAGTGGGGGTGTGTGTGTGTGTGATAAAGAGTTTATAAAATCATGATTGGTGTGGAGCACATGAATAAGGAAGTGTTATTTACCGCTTTACATAACACCAGACCTAGGCTGTCACCCAATAAAATTAATAGGTAGCAGGTTTGAAACAAACATACTGTCAATGTGGGATTTTGTTAAGGCCAAAAAATATAACTGGGTTCAAAAAAGAATTAAATAAATACATGGAGGATAGATCCATCAATGGCTATTAGCCAAGATGGTCAGGGATGTAAACTCATGCTCTGGGTGTCCCTAACCCTCCAACTGCCAGAAGCTGGGATTGGATGACGGGGAATAGACCACTCAAATTGCCCTGTTCTATTCATTAACCCTGAAATATCAACCACTGGCCACTGTCAGAGGCACAATACTGTGCTCAATGGACCATTGGTCTGACCAAGTATGGCTGTTCTTATGTTCTGATATGGCCATGATTTTATGTGACTTACATGCTGATATGGCATGATTTGACATGTCCCTAAGTCAGCAACACTTAAAAATATTCTGATCAGAAAATTTAGTTTCCAATGTTTGAAAAATTTACTGATACCAAATTTCCTGGTTTTGAAATACAGCTATAGTCAAGGGTGATTTTTTTCCAAATCTGACAATCTAAATCTGCAATTTTCATTCATATATGTTATGTCCAGCTCTCTGAGAGCTTGCACACACTACCACTTATGTCAGTATAACTTATGTTGCTCAGAGGTGTGAATAAGGGATGCCCTGATTGACATAAGTTACACCAACCTAAGTGCCTATGTGGCCAGCATTATGTTGGCAGTAGAGCTTCTCCTGCCAATACAGCTACCCGTCTCTCACGTACCTGGTTTTATTATGTTGATGGGAGAGCTCTCTTCTGTCATCATAGAGTGTCTTCACCTGACATGCTATAGCAGCACAGCTGCATCAGCGCAGCTGCACTGCTGTATCGCTTCTAGTGTAGACTAGTCCACGGATCTTGAAATTTCTCATTTTTATCTTCAGATAGAGGGTCTGATTTTCATTTACTCTGAGGCAGTGGTTCCCAAACTGGGGTTCGTGAACCCCTTGGGGTTCGCAAAATGTTACAAGGGGTTCGTGGGGAAAAAATTCCTGAATGGAGGAGAGAGCTGTCACTAGGGATCCCGGGCAGCACGGGGCCAGCAGCCCGAAGCCCCTGAACTTCCAAGAGCTAAGCAGATCAAAGTAAGCATATCTATCACACTGAGGAGATGTAAACTTCAACACTCCTTATAAGAAATGGAAAAGGAGGTGGATACTTTTTGCTGTTTTTAAAATTAAATAGGCAGCTAGAATTGTTTTTAAAATTATTATGAAGAACAAGTTTAAGCTTTGTTGTAACGTGCACTGTTTGCCTGGACTGCTGAATACCTGAATGCTTGTGTAGGAGAAACTTTTTGAGTTGGCTTCTTAAATACCTTCATGGTGTTTCACATCTGATACTCCTTGATGAAATATAGGAGCCTTGTCTTATAACAGACTTATTTAAAATGATATAAGCTATGAAAGTGAGATCTTGGAAGAGCATTGCCGTTTTCATCATGTAATAAAACTATTGTAATGATAAATAATAATTAATAATAGTGTGTAATAAGCATGACATAAAAACAATTTTTATATTTCCAAGATCACTGCTTTTATAATTTATACTCAGGTAAAGGAGAAAATCCCTGGAAATATTCATTTTTAGGAGAGGTTCACGAGACTTGACATTTTAGTGAAAGGGGTTCACAGGTTGTTAAAGTTTGGGAACCACTGCTCTAAGGCCATTTACACTGCTCAGACAGCCTAAAGGGGTCAAAAAGTAGGCATAAATTATATACACTCACTTTAAGGCCCCTTTACATTGCCAGAGAGGTATAAGTTTCCTTGGTGTAAATGCAAATTGGACCTTAAATGTTTTGAATTCCTAGATCAGCAAAGACATCAAGGGAAATAGAGGGTTATTTCTGGAGCCATACCTCTAACCTTGAGCCTAGTTGCTTCCCAAATAAAAGTCCTTAAAGGAAAACCAAGGATGCTGAAGATATGCTGTTCGTGATTTAGGAGGTGTCACTCTTGTCTTTGCATTAGCACTGAGCCAATTCCCCAGCCACTGTTATGGAAAACTGCGTTGCTGGAGGTATTGTTTTTCAGAAGAATCATAAATGCAAGGTCCTCACAACTTATAGTTACTGAAGATGCAACTTTTGAGGTCCTGGCCAAAATCTCATTCGAGTCATTTACTTTTCAAATAGCTAGACTTCTTTACCCTTTAATGTCTGGTGTATAAGTTACTCAGTGCAGTCCTAAACTGTTGTTCACTATTGTGTACTGTTGAAAAGTTGAAGTTTTTTACCTTGGTTATGGCTGCATTCCTGGGGTGACTGAATAGATTCCTTTGTACAACTTTTAAAAAGGTAACATTTTAAAGAATAAAAACTACAAAAATAGTCTTACACAAAACCACATACCCATCACATTAGAGAAACATATCACTGAAACTCGGGGGAGAGGGGAAATTATAAATATATCATTACACTGAAACACGCAAAAATGCAGTCATGGTGTGGCAGATATAAAAAACTAATTGCATTGAGAAACATTTTCCATATAGAAAGTAAAATATTATTAAAGCTAATGTTAGAATTATGTAATACACAGGTTGAAAAAAGAGTTTCTGTACATTATCCACAAATACAAAGTTTGTTTTTAAAAGTCGTATGATACGTATAGTACATAATCAGCACTGACCTAAATTTAGGTGAATACATTTAAGAATACAGTTTAGATATTAGCATCCAAGTATTCACTTATGAGAAGTTGTGCAGAGAGTTGGTTGTGGAAAGCAAAATATATCAATGAGTGGAGATTGTCCCTCAGTAATTGAGAATTAGGGTAGGTTATCCATTTAGAAAACACAGTCTATCAGGGAAGTATTTCAGTTACTTTCCTTACTGTGCTTCTCATCGGCACTCCAGCTCATCCCTCCTGGTATCGCTGATGTCCAATGATGTGTTCTGTGTAGATGTCCCGCGACCATCTAATGGCATCTGATACCATGAGTTGCTGCATCAATATTAAAGCCTAATAAAGTCCAAAGAGGTGGTTGACTCAAAATTCAAAAATCAGGAAGATATTTTTAGGGATTTCATATATATTAATTTTGTCATGATTGGCCCATAGTTGAAAAGTGGAAGGGACACATAGAAGTAAAAACATGTAACACCTTTGGAGGGGTTTGGGTCACAGAAACTCTCTCAAGACTGTCACTAGATGTGCTGGGATACCACTGAGAACTCCCCTGTTAGAGATGGCATCCCTCCACTCCCTTCTTGCTGAGTTAGACAGTTCAGTCTGCTACAGCACAGACCAAGGGGTTTGGCCACGCCCCCCTGCAATTCACTGAAACTGAGATCCACTCAGCTCAGGGGCTTCCTAGTTAACAGAGACTTTCCCAGCACCCAGTATTCAGTCTTTCTGGGAGCCTAAAACCCAAATAAATTAGTTTTAGCCTGTCTAAGGCTTATAGAGAGTAAACTCATAAATTGTCTGCCCTCTATAAAACTGATAGAGAGATATGCACAGCTGTTTTCTCCCCCAGGTATTAATTGCTTACTCTGGGTTAATTAATAAACAAAAGTGATTTATTAAGTATAAAAAGTAGGATTTAAGTGGTTCCAAGTAATAACAGACAGAACAAAGTAAGATACCAAGCAAAATAAAACAAAACACGCAAGTCTAAGCCTAATATAGTAGGAAACTGAATACAGGTAACTCTCACCCTCAGAGATGTCCCAATAAGCTTCTTTCACAGACTAGACTTCTTCCTAGTCTGGGCCCAATCCTTTTTCAGACCAATGTTGTGATTTATAGCATGGGTCCAGCAATCACTCACATCCCCGTGTTACAGTCCTTTGTCCCAGTTTCCTTCAAGCATCTCTTTGGGGTGGAAAGGCCATCTCTTGAGCCAGATAAAGACAAAATGGAGAGGCTTCCAGGGCCTTTTATCTTCTCAGCAGAAACCCCTTTGTTCTTCTGTGCAAAATCACTGCAACGAGATGGAGTTCGTAGCCACCTGGGCAAGTCACATGTCCATGAATGATTCAGCTTTTTACAGGTAGAGCAGCCATTGTTCACATGCTACCGTGAACGTTCTCAGGAAGGCTCCTCATATGTGGATCGGAGTCTCCCCAGGTCCATTGTCAGTTAAGTGTTTCTTGATTGGGCACTTAATCTGAAGAGTCCCTTCACAATAAGCTGGCCAAATGCTTCACTGGTACTACTTAGAATCAAACACACTGAGATACAAGTACATAGCCAATATTCATAACTTTAAATACAAAAATGGTACATGCATACAAATAGGATGAATATATTCTGTAGATCATAACCTTTGCAAAGATATGTTACAGGCATTTCTAGCATAAAACATATTCCAGTTATGTCATATTTACACTCATAAGCAGTGCCATAAGGGTGATCTGAAATACTACACTAAGCCTCCAAGGGACTCACCCCAGAACTACAGCAGTAATGGTGACAGAGGCCAAGGACTCTGTTTCCCAGATTGCCTCAATCCAGGGCAGAGATAGAACTGGCAGCCACACTACTGGGAGCAATCATGAGCCAGGACTCAGAATAAAGGGTGTGACTTTACTTTCAGTGTGCTGTGCTTGGAGTGTAGCAGGGAAAGGAGCTATTCAGCTGTGGAGGACACTTCTACCCTTCACATTCCTACCCAAGGAGAGACTTTGAGCTCTTATAGGATTTCTGGGACATTGAACAGTGTCATTGCAGCAGAGACCAGAAACCCAGAAGACTGAGCAGAGAGTCACAGTGAGGCTACCAAGAGCTAGTCTAAATCCACATTTGAATCCAGACAAAGAGTCACAAGGATGATCTGACCATCCTTGGTATGGATATGTTGTAAGAACACCCTTGTTTATTTAGTGATATTGTGTTTAAGCTGGCCCCTGATTTCACTGTTTCTCCACCCATCACAGACTGTGTCTAAACTCATCGTATGCATAGGTAAGTGCTGGGAGAGAGCAGTGTGGCTGTAAATGTTGGGGGTGAGGTAGAGTTTATGTATTGTTAATTTTATCATTTATTATCCTAATCTCTTTTTTCATTGTTCCCTATCCTGAGTTTCCCATACATAATAAAGCCCCTGTTACTGTTTTATCACTCCAGTAATTGTGGTAGGTGTTTGATTTTATTTTTTGTGTTCTGACTGACACTCCTGTGTATGAGATTGGATGACGAATATTTTCCTAAGGGACAGCCCCTCTGTGTTCTCTGCAGAAAGGGGCTTTTCCTTGGGTGGAGGCACCGGATGCCCTTATAGCCAAACCCAGGACCCATATCCCTGAGGAGAAAAGGGAGAGGCTGCAGCCATGCCTCAGGATGGGGTTACAAAATGGAGGCACTGCTGGGATTCTAACTACAACAGGATTTTGATTGATAAGAAGAGTAGGGCTTGTCTACACGTACGGTGCTGTAGCCCTTAATGAAGATACTACCTATACTGATGGGAGAGCTTCTCCTGTTGGCATAGATAAGGTGGTATTTTGTATCAGGTGATCTTATCACCTGACATAGGGCTTGTCTACACTGGGAATTTAAAGTGCTGCAACTTTCTTGCTCAGGGATGTGGAAAAAAAACCCCTGAGTGCAGCAAGTTTCAGTCCTGTAAAGTGCCAGTGTAGACAGCACTGGGAGCTATTCTCCTCGTGGAGGTGGTTTGTTGCGACTACACAAGCCATGTTAAAACTGCCGCAGCAGTGCTTTAATGTTGCCAGCGAAGATGTGCCCTTATTGGTGTCACAGCTATGTCCTAGTACGCCTCTCAGGAAGGACAGAGATTAGTATCTTCACACTCTTATTTTTTTATCTTAAATGGCGCATTCAGGATGATTGCTTACTGTCTGGTGGGCATTTTCCCAAGTACACACACAGTTGTAATTGTTACATACTCAATATTCCTAACTTCAAATACAGAAATGATACATGTATACAGATTGGATAATCACATTCAGTAAATCATAACCTTTCCAATGATATCTTATACGAGCCATCTTGCATAAAAAAAATATACCTATCTCATAGAACTGGAAGGGACCCTGAAGGGTTATTAAGTCCAGCCCCCTACCTTCACCACCAGGACCAAGTACTGATTTTTCCCCCAGATCCCTAAGTTGCCCCCCTCAAGGATTTAACTCACAACCCTGTGTTTAGCAGGTCAGTGTGCAAACCACTGAGCTATCCCTGTCCTCAAAGAAGTAGTTTTTCACCCCAGGTGGGACTTGAACCCACAAGCTCTGGTTTAGGAAGCCAGTGCCTTAAAGTATATCTTAGATATGCCATATTCATATAATAACTATATTTCTGTGAAGAATATGGGATGTAACGCCACAGACATGTTAACATCAGTTAAGTTTGATGCTACAGGGCGCTGATGGTTTTCAGCCTTGTCTGTTTAGGACTTCAGTCTTCAGTACTGTTCCAATTTGAAGAACAATGATGTGGATGCTCTGGCTCAGAACAGGACACACTAGATTCCTGCCTCTGGGGTAAAGGCTGTGTGACTAGCTGGGAGTCTGTCCAGAAGTTATCCCTATCATTTATGCCCATTTCACCTATCTGGACATGACTTCTTACTGCGGCTAAGCATGTCTACTCTGAGAAAAGTCAAAAAACGGACCACAGTTTAAGAGACTTTATTTATGCTCTAGAAAAGGGAAAACCAGAGATGTCAGTAGTCTTCTCACCAAGATGCACCCTTTAAGATAATGGAGTAGGCTTACCCCCATAAATGGTCTGTTATGTTGCACAAGTCAATGTTCAACAGCCCCAAAGAAATAACTAGTGCTTCTGGTTAAGTTTAGGAGGATTGCCTACATTCCTTCCATGAAGAAATGGGAGAGCTGGGAGTGGACAAGACACTTGACTTAGTGAAATCCCAGTTCTGTTGGCCATGTATGGCTAATTATGTGAGAAAGCATTGCAAGGCTTGTATTAGATGTCTACACAGGATGACATTGCCAAAGAAATCTACCCCTTTGGTTAACGTCACCAGCAGTGATCTTTCATACATGGACTGTTTAAGTATGGAAAGTGATACTAAGAACAAGGAAACATACTTGTGGTAATGGATCATTTCACCTGATACATCCAGGCTTTCCCCACCAGGCACCAGAAATCCACTACTATTGCTAAGGTGTGGTGGGAAAAGTTCTTTGTACGCTATAGATTGCCTTGTAGAATCCATTCAGATCAAGGAACAGAATTCAAGAGTAGGTTTATTAAAGAACCATTGCAAATGGTGGTTGTGAGGAAATCCAGAACCACACCATATCATCACCAAGGAGACCTTCGGGTGCAGAGATTTAACAGAACATCATTAAACATGTTTGGGCACATTAAGTCCTAACCAAAAACCCAAATGGAGTCAGCACATCAGCTTTCTGGTGCATGCCTATAACTGTACAAAAAAATGAGTCTACAGGATATTGTCTGTTACTTAATATTTGGAAGAGAAGCCAGACTTCTGGTTGATTTGTGCATCACCGTGTCAGCTGATGGAATTTACTCTTAGACATATCTTTAGTATGTCAATTGAGTAAGAGCTGTTGAAGGAGGCCTATAAACCAGCGACAGGTGCCATAAGAAAATGCAGAGAATCTAACAAGGCCTGCTATGATTCCCAAATAAGAGATCATGCCCTGCAACCAGGGAATCGGATCTTAATAAGGAATTTTGGACTCCCAGGAAAATATAAAATTGCAGATTGATGGAAGGCTGACACCCCTTTCATTGTACAAAAGTTTCCAGACCTACCTGTTTATAAAGTTTGGTCTGAGGATGGGAGAGAATCTATCAAGACTCTGCACAGGATCCATCTGCTATCTGTTAGACAACTTACCCCAAGCAGTAACCCTGTACCAAAAACATTTGTCAAAAGAATTCCTGTCACTAGGAGAAGAAATAATGACAAGAGAGTGTTACTGCATCATCTCCTGATATAGTGCATTCAGCTACAGTTGAAGAATTAGTTGTTTCGTATACTGATAGTGAGTATAGTTTCCCATGTGGGGAAATGGTTTATGAGCACATCAGCCTGATGATGTTTATAAGGGTCAAGTTTTATGATGAAACTAAAGTCCCAGTTTGAACAAAATCTCCATATCTGATCGATCTAATCCTGATACCACTATAGATTAGTTAAACCCTTTGGCAGAACCGTTCTTTCCACCACAAAATCCAGAAGATATGGCGATGATTACAGAGGAAGAGCCCCCCTGAGGAAGAAGTTGTGGACTCATACATGGATCCTGAGGTGGGGAATGCATGACCTACTGCTGCTGAAAATCCAGCTGTATCCAGATACTCTGGATGAAAGGTGAAACCTATGGTAAAGTTAACCTAGGATTCTGCTAGTGTCCTGCTCCAAAGGGCTTCCTCAGATGCTTCGTAAGTGGGTATCAGGAGTGTACTGTCCAGTATTGGGAAGACCTCTATGTTGTCCTTGGGTTTTAGTAAGACATTGTGTTTGTTTGTATTGATGTTTTATTATGTATTATTTTAAATGTTTTTAATTAAGTTCTTGATGAGGACTTTTCTGATGTAGGGGACTGTGTACTGTCTTTTGAGGGGTTGCTCCTGAAATACCACACTCAGCCTCTAAGGGACTCACCCCTGAACTACAGCAGTAATGGTGGCAGAGGCTAAGAACTCTGTTTCCAAGATTGCCTAGGGTCCAGGGCAGAAACAGAACACAGTTGGCAACACTACTGGGAACAATCATGAGCCAGGACTCAGAATAAAGGGTCTGACTTCACTTTCAGTGCACTGTGTTTGGAATGTAGAGAGAAAAGGAGCTATTCAGCTGGGGAGGATCCTTCTACCCTCCACATTCCTACCCCAGGAGAGACTTTGAGCTCTTATGGAATTTCTGGGACATTGAACAGTGTCATTGCAGCAGAGACCAGAAACCCAAAAGACTGAGAAGAGAGTCACAGTGAGGCTACCAAGAGCCAGGCTAACTGCACTTTTGAATCCAGAGAGTCACAAGGATGATCCAACCATCCTTGGTGTGGATATTTATAAGAATACCCTTGTTTATTTAGTTTGATATTGTCTTTTAAGATGGCTACTGATTTCAGTGCTGCACCACCCATCACAGACTGCATCTCAACTCAATATTTGCCTAGGCACGTGCTGGAAGGGAGCAGTATGGTACATATTGGCTGTAAATGTTGGATGGGAGGTAGAATTTATGTATTATTAATTTTGTCTTTTATTATCCCAATCTGTTTTTTCCATTGTCCCCTATCCTGAATTTCCAATACCTAATAAAGCTCCTGTTACTGTTTTATCACTCTGGGAATTGATAGGTTTTTTTTTTGGTGCTCTAACATTCCTGTGTATGAGATTGGGTGATGAATATTTTACAAGGGCCAGGCCTTCTATGTTCTCAGCACTAGGAGTTTCCTTTGGTGGAGGTACCAGGTGATAGGTGAACCCAGAACCCATACCCCTGAGGAGAAAAGAGAGAATGCTGTAGTCGTGCCTCTAGATTGAGTTACATATATATGCATTTGCTGTAGATGCATCCAGAAGATCTATCAAACTATCCGTTCAAAGTATGACATTTGACAGTATTCAATGCCAATTACTAACAGAATTTGGTATGTGTGGCTGTTATATTGGTAAGAAATAGCCACATGTTCTAAGGAAGTGTTTAAAGATTGGTTTATTCCTGAATGTTTATGATAAGATACACATTTAAAACACACACTTGTATAAAATGTGTTCCCACAATACTGTGTGATTGACTCACATCAAAAATATTCTGTGAATATACAATAATGTCAGAAGCTTAGTATAGTAAAACCCCACTTTTCTGAACAGAAGGGGGAACCTGGAATTTATTAGATAAACAAGGACTCAACTAAGGAGAATGTTTCCATGCAAAAGATGAACATACAATGAAAACACATACAATTAGAATTGAGGGAGAGGGGATCTGTTGTACATCAGTTTTGTACAGCAAACGAGTCACAGGGAAAGAAAATACATTTTTTTTTCTAACAAAGGTCTATACATTTAATAATGCTTGATGTGATAAAACAAGTCCTTTCTTCTTGCCTGTACTCATTTATCTGACATTCATTACTTAGTAAAACTTAACATATTGACCAATACGCAAACAAAGTAGCAAAATATACCAGAATTCCACTATATGCACTGTCTGAATACACAACAAATTGTATAGGTCAAAGGTATTTGCTGATTCTTTTAAGAATCTTATAGTATTGTATTTAAATTGTCTTTGTTTTTTTGCTTGCCAAATCAAATCATTATAAATTGTCCTATCTTTTCTTTCAATGTAACATTTCTCATTCTTTAGGTTATGATTCATGAAGAAGCCTTACCAGCAGTTTCTAAGAAGGGGTATACATGCCATGAACCTGCTCCCTGTCCATTTCTAGACTTCCATTATAATGGATTTGCTCAGCCATTTGCAGCTGGCTTGTTGTCCCAGGCAACTATTGAAATGAGTCCTGACCTGCTGCCTATGAAATGTTGTAGGAACTGATGCCTAATTTAAAATACTATGGAAACTGTCTCAAAGGATTCTGAGGTAAATCTGAGGAGGACCAATAGTGAGTGGCTGTATGCTGAGAATTCCCTAATGTCACAAGTTAACTCAGAATATTTATGAGCACTGATTTGGGAAATATTAGAGGATAAATTATTATTGTTGTTATTATACTGTTCTTTAAAAATCATTCTTATTGCACATAAAAACCTGCATTACTCATATGACAAGATAAACCATTTTCTTGCCGTTTATTTTTTTGGTCTTTAGCCCTAAGTGTCGGTGGCTATACCTCTGAGCTTGCCCATACAGTACGCTATTGAAAAGATCTGGATCACTTGCTGCTGGTGTCCTACAGGTGATAAAATACCATATCCTTCTGATTTTATGAACTAGAAAAGTAATCACCTCTGCTTCATCAGATGGTTCTTCATATACAGGTTGTTTCATATCCTCATATGCAGACATAATCACAGCTTGAAATAAATTGATCAAGACACAGATCATCACCAGCATAAAGGAGGCTAGGAAAAGACCACCCAGCAACCGGTTGGATGTAAAAGCAGTGTCCTTAAAAGCTGAAACACAATAGGAGAAGACAGTCTGAGCTGAATGAATCATATTATTATAATTCCATTCATGTTGGCCAAACACTAGGTAGCCAAAAGCCATGTATACAAAAAAGTAAACTGCCACCACAAGTGCCATAGAACAGATTCCAGGAAGAGCTGCCAGGATGGATCTTTGTGCCAGACGCACATCATAAAAGAATCTGGAATACCTGAGAGTTTTCAAAACTATGAGAAATGCCAAAAAGCCCATAATTATCCTCAAGGTCTGATCTACATGAGAAACTGTATGGAAAGGAATGAAATCATTTGGATTAAGTAAGTAAAACTTTACTATATCAGCCCCCATTTTAAATTTGATGACTTGCAGGAAAACAAAAAAGACAAACACCGACTTTAGACCAAAATTGATTAAGTTGGAAACATTTTTAATATACTTTGTCCTTTCTTGGCGTATGATTTGAATTTCATCCATGGTATAAATGAGGAGAAAAGCAAGAACAGTTATAAATACAAAAATTTGTGTTCTGCTTTGCTGCTGGAAAATTGGGAGTGTGAAAGAATGTACTGACAAGCTTGTGTTTATAAGCCCAAAATGAGAAATTTCAAATATGACCGAGATGCTGCAAAATAAATGTACGTCTGGGTTAAATGTAGTTAGTTCAATAATCACAGCCCATGTCTCTTCATCAAGCCAATTGCTATTTTGTAAAACATTCAGCCTTTTTGTTGAATTAGGCCGCTGTTCTGCAGGGAAGAAGTAAAAAGTGTATCCCCCTGGTCCATATGTGTATAATTCCCCATATGAGTAATACACCCACTGATTTCTGTTTGACTGGTACGTAAACCCTACATAGTTGACGATGTCACTAGTAACAGATCTGTTGGCAACCTTTGTCCAGGACCCAGCATAGTCTCCTTTCTCTTCAGGGTCACTGCCATATTTATGAAGACAATGGCTTTTACTGATCACAAATTTATTTACAAAGCTGTGAGGATGGAAACATTTTTTCTCAGTACTTTTCGCTCTTACTTGCCTCATCCTTGGCAAACCTAGGATTTTGGACCAGCTGTCAGAAAGAAAAGTTGGTTGGTGGTTATTGTGGATCAAAGGCAAAAATACATTATTCACCCACAAGTAAATGTGTTCTAGTTTATCCACGCTGGAGAGCTTGAGAGAGAATTGTTTATGAATAACTTGATTGTAGTAAAAGCTGTTGGTGTTTTCTGTGGAGTAGGCAATGTTTAATACTAGGGTTAAAAAGACAAAGTGACTGACAATGTCTTTGAGGAAGATGAAAACTTTGCTTTTAATTTTCTCTCTTTTCCTCATGATTGTGATTTCATCCTCTTCTAAGGGTTGATACTGCTTAGTGCCTCTGAGTCTGATAATTTCATAGTGCTTCTCTCTCATCTCATCTGCATCCATACTAACTTCATCCAACCTAATCTCAAGGAAATTATCCCTGGTTGACCATGGGATGTTTTCATAGTACTTTGGATAAATTGTACCCAGGGCTGAGAAAAGAATGATTTTTAGGGTTTGAAGCAGCAGCACACTCTCAAAAAATGAGGTTGCTGATGCTAAAAGCCACTCTAATGATGTTTTGTAGCCATAGGACAGACCATATAATACGATGAAAAATGATGACACCCCCGCTACAGCTATGACCAATATCCAAGAGACATAGACACACCACCAACAAAAAGTTATCTGTGGCCTTTTGCGAAAGAGCATGAAGGGGATGTTTAGTGGTTTTCTTTCTTTCTGAATGCTGTCATCCTTTTCTTCTGCATAATTATTACTGAAATTGGAGTTTCGCGGTTGGGTTTGTTGTGCTTTAGCCTCTGCAGTTGAAGTATCAGCTGCATTTTCCTCCTGTGCTGCAATTGCATTTGCAGCACCCTCAGAGATTGTGCAATTACTCCACATTTTTGGTGTTCTTTGCTTTCTTTTCTTATCAAAATACTGTAAACTATATGAATCATTAGCATTGGAACAGTTCTCTAGAGTATTGCTACTCACTGATTGTGTAGAAGCTTCTGTAAGGTACCATTTTTGCAGGCGTTCCTTCCAGTTCCTAAGGTTTCCAGACATGAAGGGTGAACTTTCCTTTGGGTGATTCTGAGCTGCACCATGTGGAGAAGGCTCCTTCTGTGAATACTTAAACAAGGCAGTTATAATCATTTGCACAGGGATGGTAACCAAAGCACTTTCAATTCCTATTATTATTGATATCAAATATCGTAAGTGTATTGAAACAACTTCTTTATTTTTGTCAGCATTAAAGAACATAATGTTAATAAGCAGGGTACACAATAGTACTGCTAAACAGCAAGATAATCTTTGGAGTCTGTTGAAAGAGCCAGTGACAACCTGAGCAAAAACAGATAACCATATGTGACTATCTACGAGGTCATTGGCAATATTTATTAAAAAATAGTCCATTTTGGCCAAAGGTACTCTTGGGTGTGTAACAACAAATGTCCTTTCTAGTAAGTGATCATCCTTATCAAGAGCAAGCCATTTCCTGCAAATAAACAGCCAGAACTCTTTAGTATACATATTTTCAACTTTTACTCTACTTAAGAACCAGTCAGGAGAAGAACCTCCGTTATTGTGCCAGACCCTAAGGGAATAAATGTCTCCTAAATCATTCTTGGTAGTTAGCAGAAAAGTATCAATGCCTCCTCGAATGAATGATGGATAATTCAGGTGCCGTAAGTGATGCACATCACTGGTGCCATTTTGGCCTATGAGTTGGAGAAAAACATCTGCTGTGGTTCCAGCTCCCAAGCGACTGCCTGTGTATAAAGTGACCAAGTAGCACACTTTATCAAAGGGGTCGTTGTCTTGCAGGACTATAACTTTGTCCCTGCTAACTTTATCAGTCCGGTCTTTTCTCAGGGCCCAGAGAGCTAGGAGAAAATAGACTAAAAAAATGAAAAGCACTGTTAAGAGGGTCACCATGTTTTTGTGTATTTTTGCTAAAAGGGATTTTTTCAGATCCACTGGGTTGGGGACCACAAATACTTTAGAGGCCAAGAACTTGATATCGAATTTGGAGGAACTGGGTATGGTGCGGCTTGCTGTTCCCTTGGTGCGCTGCTTCACCTTGCAGATGCAATGTACCCTTTGCCAGCTGGTAAGAGGGCCAAGAACGCATGTACCTTCTTTCCACTGACTCTGCACTCCATCTAGGTCTAAGCAGACAGCATTAAAAAGGGATATGCTCACCAATCTGTTGTTTCTGGACCTTACAATAGATTGTGATTGCAAGATAATGGAAATGGTCCATTTATCTGTCCCACTGCCTGGGGCTGTGGCCCTCAGCAGTGACTGTGGGAGACAGATAACATAAGGAGCCTTAATTGCACAATCTATGTTATTTGACTTATTCCCACTTGCAACTGCAGGCTCATTGTGAGAAGCAACAAAAGAAGCTATAGGAGAGGTGTGGATGACATTAACACCTAAGTATATAAATAACCTGAAAGAAACTTTTAATTTAGTCAAAATCTGGATAAATATATCCTTGGAGTTTCTGTCCACTTCAAAACTAAATCCTCCAGTTGTTTTTGGGAGGGTTTTATCAGGCCCTATTGTCAATTTAAAAGCTGCAGACTTCTTATCTTTTCTAGCAATAATCACTTCTGCTACTGCAGGCATGATCCCTATTATGTCACCATTCACCTTGGTTCCTGTCATTTTGAACCCAGTGACTGTTGTTACAATATCTGACCTATATGCCAACCAAGGGAAGGGGTTCTCTTCAAACTCATAAAATACAGTGGCAATCACAGCATCTATTGGCAATTCTGAATGATCCCCCTGCTTCAGTGTTGGATAAAAGCAATTCCGGCAGTCTTTTTTGGCGGAGAAAGTATTTGTGACATCCCACTTTTCATCTTTCTGTAAATTAATGTTCCAGCTTTTGGCCTCCATTACAGTTTCATTTTCTCCAGGGACTTTGCCTTGTAAGACTATTTCTGCTAAAGTCTCCATGACAGAGAAGGTTTGTTTAACTGCATGCACATTGACATTGCTGAGGTCTAAAAGAGAAGCTTTCAGGACATTGGACAGGCCTGTTAGTATACCAGTGCTCAGAAGCTCTGTTTGTTCAGACCCAAGGCTTTTATCCCTGAATCTTTTTAGTGCTTCACTCACTTCTTTCAGTTTTTGAATGGCAAGCTGTTGTGATGCTCTATTTACTTCAGTGACTTCCTGTGTTAATTCAGAAATACAAGCAACTACTTGATTTACTTCCATTACGTTGGTAGTAGGAATACTCAAAGACTGATTAAGAAGGCTTTCTCTAAATTCAGCCTTAGACACCTGGATAATTGGTGCAGTTTTAATATCATTTAAAATTGAGGCAACCATATAAACCAAATAGCCTACATTTAAATAATCTCCAATTTGAAGCAAAGATGTCATTGGTGCATTTGATCCACTGGTTAAAGCAAGCAGTTCATTGAGCATAATATCTGGCGGTCTACTTTTGGCTGGATCCTGCACTGTTGTGTGTAAAGCTACTTGGGAAAATGCCCCAAGGGAATCATACACTTGAACATAGATTGTCAAAGTATACTTCTTAGATGGTACACCAATGGGGAGAAAAGATGGAGGAGTTTTAGGCTGATAGCCAAAATACACTATTGTCCCTAATGTATTCTCCTCTAAAGAAGTTATTCTACTGCTTTTCAATAAATCTGAGGCTGCTATTACTTTGTACGTAAGAGGTAAATTTCTATCTGAAAATCCACTACACTGAACAATAAATTTTGTCAGGAATGCAACACCTCTGGTTGGATTGACAGTACACTTTCCAATCCTAGGTGGAGAATTTACATAAAATGAGTACCTATAGGTTGATGACGTACCACCCCAAGTGGTTATTTTTAGGAGAAGAGTGTATGACTGGTCTGCAATATTCATAAAAGTCAAAGCATGTATAGACAGGTATGCACTAGACTTCCCTGTTGAAGTTTTGGAAGCCCAATCAAATTTTACTTCAGTGAAACTTCCTGAAAAAAGTGACCAGTGATAGACTGGTCGGCTAGTCATTCTACAGTTTAGGCATTTTCCAGACAATGTAAATCTATCTGTTGGAATTACAATTTTACCACAATTTTCAATGCATGTAACATTCAGAACAGGTGGAGATCCAGGCCGCACGCTTATGGTTTGGTCAGCATAACTCTTTCTGTTATCCTTTTGAATGACCAAACGAAAATGGTACACAGTATTTCCTTGAAGGGTTTCTGGCAAAACAGTCTGACTAGGACCAGAAAACTTTATCCATTTCAAATCTACCTGGTTTGGATGACAGGTCCCATTTGTACTCACTGTCATGTTTGCATAATCTGATACACGTTTTGTACAGTACCACATAAATGTGAGCCCCTCTAATCGGTCCAATGAATCAGGATCAGAGGAAGTAGATCCATCCAGAGTCCAATGATCAGAAAAACCTACTGTCCGGAAAGTGCCTCCAGCAATGACTGCCACCAGGTCACTCTTCTCAATCTGAACAAAAACTGTATCTGAGCCTTCCACAACACTCTCAGATGCAGTTATTTTAACAGAGAAATTAAACAGATACAAGCCATAATCTAAACTAAAGCTGGGAATTTGTAAAATGAGCATCTGTCTTCTCCAGATGAGGGGTGGATTTAAAGGTTTTGTCCAGTCTGGAATAGTTGTGACATTCTGAACACCATAGATTTTCCAGATTGCTTCAGTACGTACAAGATCTGTGCAGTTTACTTGCAACTTGGCATACAGGATAAGTTGTAACCCTTTTTTAGTACGTATGATGGGGTAAACAAGATCAGGCTTCTGGATTCTCAAACGCTCTATGAAACAAGGTTTTTTCTGACAAGATACCAGTGACTCCATGACCTTTGAAGCATAAGTGTTGACTGTGACTTTTAAAACAGCAGGTGTAAGTCCACTTCTGGTACAATTCACTTTTGCCACAAACCCTGTGTATAGGGCAGGATTAAAAGGTAAAACAGAGCGACGGACAAAGTGGGCTGCATTTCTGACATGATCATCATAAGTATAAGTATTGTTCTGGATGAGGTACTCTTTTCTTGACCCAAACAACTGCAGATTGAAGGTCCACTCACACTGCAGCACTGGATGTTGCACAGGAATAAACCACACAATGTAGATCAAACTCTGCAAAAAAGAAGGACCACTGTTGAAAATGTGGACTTCTATATCTCTGTCCACTAGAGACCTGAACAGGGCTCCTTTCCGGTTCAGGTACAAGTGCATGTTGAACTTGTACCATTGCAACTTCACAAACTCAATAGTGAGCAAGAAGGAAAGGCTCTGCTGCTGAAAGAATATATAATGGGTGTTGACACCGTCATCAGGGGCACTGGCATTGTTTGCTTGGGTGGTGTAATAAAGTCCATGGTTGCGGCTAAAAATATAAGTGCCAGTCTTGGTCTTCTGGGCATTAAGGGTGAGGTAGGTGGGAGTTTCACTGTTCATTGTCAGGCCCAGTGTAGCATTGGAGAAACTCAGCTCCCCTGCTAGATCCCCAAACCACTCTCCATCAACATGGAAGTAAATGCTGGCCAGCGCCACTTCACTAGCCTGCCGGGGCATGGAGGCAGCACAGAAGTTGCTCCGCAAAGCATAAGGATTATAGGAGGCTGACCAGCCCTCCGTCCCCTGCATGTCCAGCAGCCTATATGCCAGTGTCCTGGGGCCAAGGGGCTGTAGGCTCCAAGAGAGGCTGAGAGGCTGGTAAGGAAGGCTAAACAACTTAGAGTGGGCACTGAGGACATGCAGCAGAGCTGGCTCCACCCTCAGGGTGAGGCTAAGGCTGATCCGAGGCCCCTGCTCCATGCTGATTGAGGCAATGTAGAGACCACGGCGGGTATAGTGCACGGTCAGGCGGTAGCTGTAGTAGGAGGCACAGACCTGGTGCAATTCAGCTCTTGGGTAGGCAGCGGGTGGGAGCAGCTTGTGGTGCCGGTTGCTAGGAATGAGGAGTGCAGCAGGGCTGCCCCCGCGGCTGCTGAAGCGGTAGCGCCAGCGTGAGCTCTTGAGGCGTGCACACCAGCCCAGCTGCACGGGCTGCCACTCAAGGATGGGGGGTTCCGGTGGCCAAAGCAGGAAGAGCCGCACATCCTGCCCAGACACCTCGATGCTCAGGTTGCGGTGCAGACACGTAGGCACGGCACACGAGGCCGATGCACATTGTACCGTGATGTGGCTTGAGGCCCAGGGTGGAGCAGGGCCCGCCCCAGCCAGGCCTGGCCCCAGCACTGCCCTGCCTGACCAGCGAGAGGTGTCCTGCACCCAGATTGAGTCCCGGTACCAGCGGCAGCGCGGTGGGGGTGGCAGCTGTGTCTCTCCCTCCTGGGCTCCTGACGCTGCTCCCGGGGCCCGCGTATAACGCAGCTCGATGGGACCATCCCACAGGCACGAGGCCCAGAGCTCACTGTCCTGGCGCCGATAGACACGCCCGTGCGGGTCCGAGCAGGTGACCAGCAGTGGCGGGAGCTGGAAGCGCGGGGCGGCCGCAGCAGCCCGGCCCGGGGGGCCGCAGCAGCCCAGGAGCGACAGGAGGAGGCTGGGGAGGAGCAGCGGCGGCATGGGGGTGGTGGCGGGGCCAAGGGGAGATCCCTGGCCCGGGAACGGACATCTCCCAACGGCTCCAACTGCCACCGTGCAGCCGCTGCGCAGCCTGGAATCCCCCGCGCCCCGGCACTGCCGGGATCCCCCCGGTGCCGGCCTGTCCCCGCCCCCCGCGTTTTATGTGGCGCCCAAATTCCTCCCTTCCCGATCTGAGGCGCCGGGCCGGGCCGGGCCGGGCTCTCCCACAGCCGCCTGGCGCCGCGGCGCTCTGGTCCAAAGAGGCCGCTATCCGCTCAGCGGAGACCGGGTCGCCCATCCCCGCGCCGCCCGGCTAGGTGTCTCCCTGCGGGGGGCGGGCCGGGCCCAGCCCAGCCCAGCCGCGCCCCGCAGCACAAGGGCAGAGAAGGGGCCGGGAACATGGTGCCGCTGAGAGACTGCAAGGTGAGGGGGGAGCAGCCGCCGCCGGCCCCCGCGCGCTGCGATGGGCTGGGGGGGGTCTCTCCTCCCAGGGGCAGTTCGTGGGGCAGGTTCGTGGGCCCCCCCCCTCCCCACCACAACCTGCCCCCGGCCGCACCCGCAGTAACATGGAGCTGGACGGGACCTGGAGCGGCGGCTCGGTCCGGTTCCAGGCGCGGGCAGTGCCCAGTAACCTCGAGCCTCCCCAGAGGCGATTGTCCCGCCTGATCTTACAGACCATGAATGCGAGCGGCCGTTTGCTTTCCGCAGACACGGGTTTTGTGGTGGTGACTTTCCCCTCGGAGTCAGGCTCCCAGACCTTGTGGACAAAGTAGGGTGTCCATTTACAGCTGGTGTCAGAGATGTACGGTTCGGAGGGAAAAGTCTCAGCAGAATTTTTTTCCAAGTGGGATTGGGCCATTTCAGCTTGGTGTCTCCCTTCTCCAGCTTCACAACTCCTCTCTGACAATGGGTTCATCAGGAACCTATGTATTGACATCCAGGGACACAACAATGTCTGTCTAGTCTAGTGTCCTTTATCAGAGAGTGCTGATATCAGGATTGATGACACTAGTGACTCCTAGAAGCCACAGATGATATTCTAATTGAGGAGTCAGGCTCCTGGCTCCCAGCCTGCCTTCTGCAAGTACTTCACCACTCCGTGCCTCAGGCTCCCTGGCTTAAAGTGGGGGATAACATACGGTACATCTGTCTCACAGGGCTGCTAGACACACCAGGAGGGTGAAGTAGTATCTTTCAGTGGACTGACTTCTCGTGGTGTCCAGCTGCATCAGGGGTGGACAAACTACAGCCTGCTGGCTGGATCCGGCCCCTGAGCTCCTGCTGGGGAATGTGGCCTGGGGCTGGAGCAGCCCCAGACCCTGCAGCCCACTCTGGTGCTCCAGCTGGGCTGCAGGGTCTGGGGCTGCTCCACGGAGACCCCACAAACTGTGGCATGGCCCCACTCTGGCTTCTGTGTTTTCCAATGGCCCCAGCTGTTGCTCTAATGGGAACTGCAGGGATGGTGCCTGTAGATGGGGCAGCGTGCAGAGTCGCCTGGCCGTGCTTCCATGTAGGAGCCAGAAAAGGGGCATGCTGCTGCTTATGGGAGTCGCTTGAGGTAAGCGCTGCTTGGAGCCTGCACCCCTGAGTCTCTTCCCATGCCCCAACTCCCTGCCCCAGCCCTAATCCCCCACCCACCCTCTGAACCCCTCGGCCCTAGCCCAGAGCATCCTCTTGCACGCCAAACGCCTCATCCCCAGTCCCACCCCAGAGCCTGCACCCCCAACCAGAGCTCTCACCCCCTCCTGCACCCCAACCCCAGTTTTATGAGCATTCATAGCCCACCATACAATTTCTATTCCCAGATGTGGTCCTCGATCTAAAAAATTTGCCCACCCCTGAACTACATAGAGCTCTTCTTCAGCTCTCTGTAGCTCAAAAGCTTGTATGTTTCACGAGTAGAAGTTGGTCCAATAAATGATATTACCTCAGCCACCTTGTCTGGCTAATATTCCGGGGCCAACATGGCTACAACAGTGCAAAGAATCACAGGGATGCTCTATTGCTAACTGTGTGTGTGAAATGTTTTGAGACATTTGGGTGAAAAAATTTATTTGTGTCCTGTCCAGCTGGGGTGGAGGTGGAGGGAAATGTGAATGATCAAGCACAATATCTAAAATGGGAAATGGGGGAGAGTGAAACAGGCTGAAGTTTTCAGCATATAGTGGAAAGCTGGAAAGGGAGAGGAGGCTCAGACCCCCTTCCCCTATTTGCGCTGTTGCTCCATACAAAGTTTATAGCTGGCAGTACAACTTGTAGCAGTTCTACTAGTCTCTGCTTCTCCCCATAAGCACTGTCCACACCATCCTGCTTTCTAAAAAGCTTCCTGCCATTGTTAACACGGAAACAGCTCTTCCAGTGTTAACAATGATGGAAGCACTAGTGCAGACAAAGCCTAAAGAGATCTACATAACAGGATAGATATAATGCTGTCTGCCCAGGGTACCTTTTCTACTCCTATATTCCAATGCTTGGTACTGCCTGTGGAGTTAGAGTGACCAGATATCCTGATTTTATAGGGACAGTCCTGATTTTTGGGCCTTTTTTTTTTTATATAAGCTCCTATTACCTCCCATCCCCTGTCCCCATTTTTCAAATTTGCTGTCTGGTCACCCTATGTGGAGTTAGCATTAGAAGCACTGGAATATTTTTCAGAAACAAGGCTAGTGCAGGCAGAGTCTTACTATCAATATGTATACAGAGTTATACAGCCTACCTACCTCTTTTCCTTTCTTTGTTGCTGGTGTTTTTTTTTTTTACCATATTTCTGTACATAGTACAAATACTAAACAAAAGCTGTAAATGTGGATTCCAGTATAGTCTTTGTAGACCTGTAATTTGAATGCTCAATTTACTTAAATTACTTGCATGCGATCTTTAATCCAATCACATTGAGGAAACCTTGACATTGTTAATTAAAATACATGTCCCTGCCAATTGCTTCAAATTTCCACACTTGACTTCATGGTTAGAATCAGAAAATATTTTAGACTGTAAAATGAGGCTAGGTAAAAAAACTGCAAAATATATAAGGAATATTCTTCCATTAGCAGGAAAATCTATTAAATGGCTCCATCTGTAATTTCTGTCTAATGGAAGAAAAACTGAGTTTGACTGTAGTTATTTGTGTTGCTCAGGGGTCGGCAACTTTTCAGAAGTGCTGTGCCGGATCTTCATTTATTCATTCTAATTTAAGATTTTGCGTGCCAGTAATATATTTTAACCTTTTTAGAAGGCCTCTTTATGTAAGTCTATAACATATAACTAAACTATTGTTGTAGCTAAAGTAAATAAGATTTCAAAATGTTTAAGAAGCTTCGTTTAAAATTAAATTAAAATGTAGAGCCCCCCGGACTGATGGCCAGGACCCAGGCAGAGTGAGTGCCACTGAAAATCAGCTTGTGTGCCAACTTCGGCACCCGTGCCAGAGGTTGCCTACCCCTGGTTTATCTCTTAAGTGTGCCTAGCATTATACAATGGATAATATGTGTTAACTTGAATTTCTGCCCATAGAAGCTTGTAGTCTTAATAGTGATACCAGTATAGAAAGAGAGAGTGGGAAGTGGTCTGTGTATTTAGAGAGCTTTTTGGATATAAAGTTTAAAAATATTGTTTAGGTGGCAAAGTCAAGCACTTGAAAGTTAGGAAATGAGATTTAAGGTTTCCCATCCAACCTTCATTCCATCTCTTTGTGCATCCATTCTGTGGAAAAGAAATATTATGTAATTAAAGACTGTATGTATATGCACAGGGGAGCAGAATTAAGGTTGCATGGGCAATGTGATGGCAAATTAGGAGTTGTTATTAGATTTCTCATTTGACTATTGGGATTGTTTTAGGAATACCCCTGAGGACATTCATGACCAGTTCACCACAGCCAACCACCCTATTGTGTAAAACATACATCACCTCATCCATCCAGCTAATAAAAGGTCTTATTTTAATCTTCCTGCTTATGTATCACCCTGGTGGATCTGAAACCTCTGTTATCACAATGAGATATTTGCCATGGAGTTTATAGAATGAGGCTGTTATATAATCTGTGTGTAAAATTGTGCACAGCATAATTCTTTCAGTGTTTATGTGTTATATTTTAGCCTTATCAAATGTCCATACTAGTCCTATAAATTAATCCTTAGGTCAAATATTTTGCTGGCATAACACAGTTGATTTCCTTGGATTTATGCCAGCAGATAGTTTGGGCCCCCAGTGTCACTAGTAGTATTGGTTTGATAGGAAGCAAAGCAAGGATTTATTTTGCCATGTAACCATTTTGAAAGGGGTATATCTGAAGAGATGGGACTAGTATACAATTGAAGATTAAAAAGAGACTGATCCTAAAATTACAAAACCCATAGGATATCTGGATCTTCAATATTATTGTGCAATTTGCCTTGTCTTTCTTCCACCACTACCATTCCGTCCTTTCTATCCCCATTAAGAGGATTCCTCAAATATAATTTCAGTTGAATGAAAGCCTCACATTGCTTCTCAGATTGTCTTGTAAACTTTTTTAAGGAGATGAAACGAAATTGCCGGTAACCTTCTTTCAATTCTTACACCTCAGCTTACATGATAGGATAATGAGTCTTGTGGATAAGGGAGAAGCGGTGGATGTGGTATACCTAGACTTTAGTAAGGCATTTGATATGGTCTCACATGATATTCTTATCGATAAACTAGGCAAATACAATTTAGATGGGGCTACTATAAGATGGGTGCATAACTGGCTGGATAACCATACTCAGAGAGTAGTTATTAATGGTTCCCAATCCTGCTGGAAAGGTATAACAAGTGGGGTTCTACAAGAGGTTGTTTTGGGGCCGTCTCTGTTCAATTTCTTCATCAACGACTTAGATATTGGCATGGAAAGTACGCTTATTACGTTTGCAGATGATACCAAACTGGGAGGAATTGCAACTGCTTTGGAGGACAGGGTCATAATTCAATTTGTCCAGATCATTTTGGAGAAATGGTCTGAGGTAAACAGGATGAAGTTTAACAAAGACAAATGCAAAGTGCTCCACATAGGAAGGAAAAATCAGTTTCACACATACAAAATGGGAAGAGACTGTCTAGGAAGGAGTACAGCAGAAAGGGATCTAGGGGTTATAGTGGACCACAAGCTAAATATTAGTCAACAGTGTGATGCTGTTGCAAAAAAAGCAAACGTGATTCTGGGATGCATTAACAGGTGTGTTGTGAGCAAGACATGAGAAATCATTCTTCCGCTCTACTCTGCGACGTTTAGGCCTCAACTGGAGTATTGTGTCCAGTTCTGGGCACTGCATTTCAAGAAAGATATGGAGAAATTCGAGAGGCTCCAGAGAAGAGCAACAAGAATGATTAAAGGTCTTGAGAACATGACCTATGAAGGAAGGCTGAAAGAATTGGGTTTGTTTAGATTGGAAAAGAGAAGACTGAGTTGGGACATGATAGCAGTTTTCAGGTATCTAAAAGGATGTCATTAGGAGGACGGAAAAAACTTGTTCACCTTTGTAATAACCTTAGTCCCAGATTTGGACCTTAGCGTCCAAAATATGGGGGTTAGCATGAAAACCTCCAAGCTTAGTTACCAGCTTGGACCTGGTACCTGCTGCCACCACCCAAAAAATTAGAGTGTTTTGGGGCACTCTGGTCCCTCTGAAAAACCTTCCCTGGGGACCCCAAGACCCAAATCCCTTGAGTCTCACAACCAAGGGAAATAATCCTTTTTCCCTTCCCCCCTCCAGGTGCTCCTGGAGAGATACACAGACACAAGCTCTGTGAAACTACACAGAGGGACTCCCCCTCTCCGTTCCCAATCCTGGAAACAAAAAGTACTTTCCTATTCCCCCAGAGGGAATGCAAAATCAGGCTAGCGATCCAACACACAAATCTCCCCTTGATTTCTTCCTCCCACCAATTCCCTGGTGAGTACAGACTCAATTTCCCTGAAGTAAAGAAAAACTCCAACAGGTCTTAAAAGAAAGCTTTATATAAAAAGAAAGAAAAATAAGTACAAATGTTCTCTCTGTATTAAGATGATACAACACAGGGTCAATTGCTTAAAAGAATATTGAATAAACAGCCTTATTCAAAAAGAATACAAATCAAAGCACTCCAGCACTTATATTCATGCAAATACCAAAGAAAAGAAACCATATAACTTACTATCTGATCTCTTTGTCCTTACACTTGGAAACAGAAGACTAGAAAAAAGAAAATACTTCTCCAAAGCTCAGAGGAAGCAGGCAGCCAGAAAACAAAGACCTTAGACACTCAAATCCCTCCACCCAAAGTTGAAAAAATCCGGTTTCCTGATTGGTCCTCTGGTCAGGTGCTTCAGGTGAAAGAGACATTAACCCTTAGCTATCTGTTTATGACACGCCCCCCAAATTGCAGACAGTGGGGAAGCTCACTGGCGGCGATTTCCTTCTAGAACTTGAAAATAAACAGATTAATACAACACATACACCTTTACATATACTCCTAAGTATATAACTAACAGACTTCTACATTTTAAGAACACTTTTTAACTACTGAATTCTGGGAAACTCTCACGGGAGAGTGCATCAGCAACTTTATTAGAAGCTCCTGTGATGTGTTGAATTTCAAAATCAAAATCTTGGAGAGCTAAACTCCAACGAAGAAGTTTCTTGTTGTTCCCCTTGGCAGTATGAAGCCACTTTAGTGCAGCATGGTCAGTTTGTAGTTGGAACCGCCGTCCCCAAACATATGGGCGTAGCTTTTCCAGGGCGTACACAATGGCATAGCATTCCTTTTCACTGACTGACCAGTGACTTTCCCTCTCAGACAGTTTCTTGCTGAGAAACACGACAGGATGGAAGTTGTGATCTGTTGCTTCCTGCATGAGCACTGCTCCTATACGACGCTCAGATGCATCTGTGGTTACTAGGAATGGCTTGTCAAAATCCGGGGCCCTGAGCACAGGGTCAGACATGAGCGTTGCCTTAAGTTGGGTAAAGGCCTTTTGACACTCATCAGTCCACTTAACGGCATTTGGCTGGGTCTTTTTGGTCAGGTCGGTCAATGGGGCAGCGATTTGGCTGTAGTGTGGTACAAATCGCCTGTAGTATCCGGCCAAGCCTAAGAAGGATTGGACCTGCTTCTTTGACTTTGGGACAGGCCACTTTTGGATAGCATCCACCTTGGCCTGTAGGGGGTTTATGGTTCCTCGACCCACCTGGTGCCCCAGGTAAGTCACTCTGTTTTGGCCTATTTGACACTTTTTGGCCTTAACAGTTAGTCCGGCCTGCCTGATGCGCTCAAAGACCTTTTCCAGGTGTATTAGGTGTTCGGGCCAGGAGTCTGAAAAAATGGCCACATCATCGAGGTAGGCAACTGCAAATTCTCCCAGTCCAGCTAGTAGACCATCTACCAGCCTCTGGAAGGTGGCGGGTGCATTTCGAAGGCCGAAAGGAAGGACATTGAATTCATACACCCCCGCATGGGTGACGAATGCTGACCTCTCCTTGGCAGGTTCATCTAGTGGTACTTGCCAGTACCCCTTGGTTAAGTCTATTGTAGAGATGAAATGGGCACGTCCCAACTTTTCCAATAGCTCATCGGTACGTGGCATTGGATAGTTGTCCGGACGAGTTACAGCATTTAGCTTACGGTAGTCCACGCAAAAGCGTATTTCCCCATCTGGTTTGGGTACCAGAACCACTGGAGATGCCCATGCACTGGTAGATGGGTGGATTACACCCATCTGTAGCATGTTCTGGATCTCCCGTTCTATAGCAGCTTGGCCATGAGGAGACACTCGGTAAGGTGGGGTTCTGATTGGGTGAGCATTACCTGTATCAATGGAGTGGTATGCCCGTTCAGTCCGTCCTGGGGTGGCTGAGAACAATGGGGCGAAGCTAGTGCACAGCTCCTTGATTTGTTGCCGCTGCAGACGTTCCAGGGTGGTTGAGAGGTTCACCTCTTCCACGCCACCGTCTTTTTTCCCGTCGTAGTAGACACCGTCAGGCCACTCAGCATCATCTCCCTGGACTGTAAACCGACAAACCTGTAAATCTCTGGAATAGAAAGGCTTGAGAGAATTAACATGGTACACTTTAGGCTTTAGTGAGGAATTGGGAAATGCTATGAGGTAGTTTACAGCTCCCAGGCGCTCTTGGACCGTGAATGGCCCTTCCCATGATGCTTCCATCTTATGGGCCTGTTGCGCCTTCAAGACCATAACCTGGTCTCCTACCTTGAAGGACCGATCTCTGGCATGTCTGTCATACCAGGCCTTTTGCTCTTCTTGAGCATCCTTTAGGTTCTCTTTAGCAAGGGCTAAAGAGTGTCGGAGGGTGCTTTGTAGGTTGCTTACAAAGTCCAGAATGTTAGTTCCTGGAGAAGGCGTAAACCCCTCCCATTGCTGCTTCACCAACTGTAATGGCCCCTTAACCTCGTGACCATACACAAGTTCAAATGGTGAAAACCCTAAACTGGGATGTGGTACAGCCCTGTAGGCAAACAGCAACTGCTGCAACACTAGGTCCCAATTATTGGAGAATTCGTTGATGAATTTTCGTATCATGGCCCCCAAAGTTCCATTGAACCTTTCCACCAGGCCATTGGTTTGATGGTGGTATGGGGTGGCAACCAAGTGATTCACCCCATGAGTTTCCCACAGTTTTTCCATGGTCCCTGCCAGGAAATTAGACCCTGAATCTGTAAGGATGTCGCAGGGCCAACCTACCCTGGCAAAGATGTCTGTTAAGGCCAGGCACACAGTGTTAGCCCTGGTGTTGCCTATAGCTACTGCTTCTGGCCATCGGGTAGCAAAGTCCACTAAAGTCAGTACGTACTGCTTTCCTCTGGGCGTCTTTTTTGGGAAAGGGCCCAGAATATCCACAGCTACTCGCTGAAATGGGACCTCAATTATGGGGAGTGGCTGGAGAGGGTCCTTGACCTGGTCTTGAGGCTTTCCCACTCTTTGGCATACTTCACAAGACCGGACATACTTGGCAACATCCTTGCCCATCCCCTCCCAGTGGAAGGACTTCCCCAACCGGTCCTTGGTTCTGTTCACCCCAGCATGGCCACTGGGATGATCATGGGCTAAGCTTAAGAGCTTCTCCCGGTACTTAGTTGGAACCACCAACTGTTTTTGCGGCTGCCATTCTTCCCGGTGTCCACCAGAAAGAATTTCCTTGTATAAAAGTCCTTGGTCTATAACAAACCGGGATCGATTAGAAGAGCTGAGAGGCGGTGGGGTGCTCCGTGCCGCCGCCCAAGCTTTCTGAAGACTGTCATCCGCTTCCTGCTCAGCCTGGAACTGTTCCCTTGAGGCTGGGGTCACCAGTTCTTCCTCAGACTGTGGACTTGGGCTTGGTCCCTCTGGAAGCGATGTAGGTGATGGGGTTGTTTCCGTTGCTGGTGAACCGCTCTTCGCTGGTGCACCTGAGGGTATTTCAGGCTCTGGCTGAGCCTTTTGGGTATGGCTGTCTGTTGCTTCTGCCAGTTGTGGCTCGCTGGCGCCCTCTGGCGTTGAGTTTGAAGATGTAGTTGCACTTGCTGGTGCTGGTTGTTGTTCCAGTTCCGGGCCTGGGACTGGAGATGCTGTGGCTGTTTCAGTGGTAGGCATGGAATCCGGGTCCACTACCTCTGTCTGGGTCTCTGGTAACACAGACGGGGCCTCTGTGGACGGCTCAGGAACAGGAATGGGTCTGGAAGCTTGCCTGGTTTGGCTACGTGTAACCATTCCCACTCTCTTGGCCCGCCTCACCTGGTTGGCCAAGTCTTCCCCCAGTAGCATGGGGATAGGATAATTGTCATAGACTGCAAAAGTCCACATTCCTGACCAGCCTTTGTACTGGACAGGCAGTTGAGCTGTAGGCAAGTCTACAGCTTGTGACATGAAGGGGTAAATTGTAACTTTGGCCTTTGGGTTGATGAATTTGGGGTCAACGAAGGATTGGTGGATAGCTGACACTTGTGCCCCCGTGTCTCTCCACGCAGTAACCTTCTTTCCGCCCACTCTCAAATTTTCCCTTCGCTCCAAGGGTATTTGAGAGGCATCCGGGCCTGGGGATCTTTGGTGTGATGGTGGTGTAATGAATTGCACTCGCATGGTGTTCTTGGGACACTTGGCCTTGATATGTCCCAGTTCATTACACTTAAAGCATCTTCCATCTGATGGGTCACTGGGCCGAGGTGAGTTACTGGAGACTGGTGAGGTTGAAGGGTAGGGTATCTGTGGCTTTACTTGGGTGGTATGTGGGGTCTTTGGCTGTCCTCGGTTGTAGGGTTTATGGTCTGTGTGCCCCCTGGGGTAATCGTTCCCCTTGACAGTAGCTTTCTTGCTTTCTGCCAGTTCCATCCATTTGGCTCCAATCTCCCCCGCCTCAGCGATATTCTTGGGGTTTCCATCTTGTATGTACCGTGTGATGTCTTCAGGAACACCATCCAAGAACTGCTCCATTTGTATGAGGAGGTTCAGTTCTTCCAAGGTTTGAATGTTGTTTCCTGTTAGCCAGGCCTCATAGTTTTTTGCAATGTAGTAGGCGTGTTTGGGAAATGACACCTCTGGTTTCCACTTTTGGGTTCTGAAGCGCCGACGGGCATGATCTGGGGTTATCCCCATCCTGTATCTGGCCTTGGTTAGAAAAAGTTTATAGTCATTCATTTGGTGCTTAGGCATTTCAGCTGCCACCTCTGCTAAAGGTCCACTGAGCTGTGACCTTAATTCTACCATGTACTGGTCTTCGGGAATGCTGTACCCAAGACAGGCTCTTTCAAAATTTTCCAAGAAGGCCTCGGTGTCATCACCTGCCTTGTAGGTGGGAAATTTCCTGGGCTGTGGAGCAATATTTGGCGCCGGGTTGTTAGGGTTGGCTGGCACAGGCAGCCCAGCTTTTGCCAACTCCAGTTCATGTTTTCTCTGTTTTTCCTTCTCTTCATTCTCTTTTTGTTGTTTTTTCCATTTCTCGGTGGTGGGCCGCCTCTTCTTCTTCTTGCTTCCTTCTGTGGGCCAACTCTTCTTCTGCTTGTTTCCTTCGGTAGGCCACCTCTTCTTCTTCTAGTTTTCTTTTGTGTGCTGCCTCTTTGGCTGCCTCTTTGGCTGCCTGTTCTCTTTGGTAGGCTGCCTCTTTGGCTGCCTGTTCTCTTTGGTAGGCTGCCTCTTTGATCTGTTCTTCTCTTTCTTTCATCTCCATCTCTTTTTGTTTTATTTCCAGTTGTCGCCTGTGTTCAGCTTCTTTGATTTGTTCTTCGGTGTCAATTTTTGCCTTAGAAGTCATGGTTCCTGTTTTCTTGTGTTGGGGTGCCCTCCGGTGTTTATCTTCTGAACTGCAGGTTCTGTTGCCTCCTGGAGTCTGCCTAGCAACAGTGCCTTTAGCTAATCTTCAATGTCAAGTAAACCTGAAAAACCACTTTATTTGCATTCATATAGTGCTGGTATGACTCTCAATGGGAGTGCTATTGTGTGACAAAAGACTGTTAATAGTCCTTAACGACTTCTGCTTAACATGCAAGCCACAAACTGCCAGAGAGAGCAGAAAAAAAAAAATTTCTCTCTGGTTCCCTTTTAAAACCAAACTGTTTCTCTCTGCTAAAAAGCCCTTAGCAGAGAAAAGAAAAATATAATATTCCTACTGGCTTCTGGATTCTATCTATATCCCACCGGCTGCCACCATGTAATAACCTTAGTCCCAGATTTGGACCTTAGCGTCCAAAATATGGGGGTTAGCATGAAAACCTCCAAGCTTAGTTACCAGCTTGGACCTGGTACCTGCTGCCACCACCCAAAAAATTAGAGTGTTTTGGGGCACTCTGCTCCCTCTGAAAAACCTTCCCTGGGGACCCCAAGACCCAAATCCCTTGAGTCTCACAACCAAGGGAAATAATCCTTTTTCCCTTCCCCCCTCCAGGTGCTCCTGGAGAGATACACAGACACAAGCTCTGTGAAACTACACAGAGGGACTCCCCCTCTCCGTTCCCAATCCTGGAAACAAAAAGTACTTTCCTATTCCCCCAGAGGGAATGCAAAATCAGGCTAGCGATCCAACACACAAATCTCCCCTTGATTTCTTCCTCCCACCAATTCCCTGGTGAGTACAGACTCAATTTCCCTGAAGTAAAGAAAAACTCCAACAGGTCTTAAAAGAAAGCTTTATATAAAAAGAAAGAAAAATAAGTACAAATGTTCTCTCTGTATTAAGATGATACAACACAGGGTCAATTGCTTAAAAGAATATTGAATAAACAGCCTTATTCAAAAAGAATACAAATCAAAGCACTCCAGCACTTATATTCATGCAAATACCAAAGAAAAGAAACCATATAACTTACTATCTGATCTCTTTGTCCTTACACTTGGAAACAGAAGACTAGAAAAAAGAAAATACTTCTCCAAAGCTCAGAGGAAGCAGGCAGCCAGAAAACAAAGACCTTAGACACTCAAATCCCTCCACCCAAAGTTGAAAAAATCCGGTTTCCTGATTGGTCCTCTGGTCAGGTGCTTCAGGTGAAAGAGACATTAACCCTTAGCTATCTGTTTATGACAACCTTATCCTCTAATGATACAACAAGAAGCAATGGGCTTAAACTGCAGCAACGGAGGTTTAGGTTGGACATTAGGAAAAAGTTCCTAACTGTCAGAGTGGTTAAACACTGGAATAAATTGCCTAGGGAGGCTGTGGAATCTCCATCTCTGGAGATATTTAAAAGTAGGTTAGATAAATGTCTATTAGGGATGGTCTAGACAGTATTTGGTTCTGCCATGAGGGCAGGGGACTGGACTTGATGACCTCTTGAGGTCCCTTCCAGTCCTAGAACCTATGAATCTATGACATCTGAAAAATCTGTATTCAGTAAACAGTCTCACATCTTGTTTAAAGACGTAAGGTGGGTGAGGTGATATGTTTTATTGTACCATCTTCTGTTGGTGAGAGAGACAAGCTTTTGAACTACGCAGAGCTCTTCTTCAGTCTGGAAAAGGTGCTAATATCCTGGGACCAACACAGCTATGACAGCACTGCATACTCACATCTTGTTTTTTATATAGGCTTGGCAGGATACTGGACTTGTCCTATCCACCACTAGTAATGAGGCCTGCAAAATGTTTGATGCTACACTGACTCAGGTATGGAAGTGTTTTGATCAAACATGCATTGAAGGGACTGACAAGCATAAAATAGTCTTTGTGGCAGTTGATTTTTGAATTGTTTACCCTTTTTATTAATTAAGTTGAGAGAGTCAAGTTAAACAATGTGTTTTTAAGAAACAGATTCCCTCATTTATTGATGACATTTTCGATAATTATATCTGAAAAAATTTAGTCTCACTGTTCCCATTTATCTTGCTACTTTTGAGTTCACTCAATTGGGACAATGAAAACCAACTTAATTTATCCTAATTTCTAGTCAATTTCACTCTTTATTATAGTATGTCACATGGACCAATGATAAGAGTCTAGGAGGCATTGAAGGATCTCTCTCCAAGTTACTAGCAGCAGATCCAACTTTTAGTAAGTATATCTTTTTAATGGTTATCACTGAGGTTGAACATACAGTACAGTAATTTTATATGGTTAACTTTTTCATATTACTCTTGGTGGAATTCTGTGCCAAAAATGCAAAATTCTACATATTTTATTTGTTAAAATAATACAGTATAATCACGCCAGTTTCACTTATTTTGGTAATTTATTTAAACTACCATACAGAAAAAAAATCACTGTTCAGCATTTCCTAAACACATGAAAGTTAAGTTACAAATACTTGGTAACCAGTACCCTGCATTCCAGTTATAATCCTGGATTTTCATTTAAATTACATTACTTTTAATTTGGTGTTTGGTGTTCTGTAAAGTAGAATGTCGCTTTAAACTGCTCAGACTTTCACACATGAAAGTCATACAGTTTTGCTAATCATTATCCTGCATTTTTTTTAAGGGATAAATAAAATAGATCCTGATTTGTAATCTAACCCCATTGTGCCTCTCTGGCACAGGAGAAAAACAGGAAAGCACACAGCTCTTCCTAGTTGAGGATTCCATTACTGTCATTTACACTACTCCTTTATAGTACTCTGGCAAGGTGAAGGACCCTTAATGACTAAGAACTGGAACAATTAACTAACAATGGGAATATTAGCACCCTGCCTGCTTAGTTGTTACCTTTCTGCTCTCCCTCAGGGACAGAGCCTGCTTCACACAGCCCTAGGGCTCCAGGCTTAGGATGCAGCAACAAAGAAGAGAGGGACAGAGTGAGTGTCTCTCACTCCTTCCCATGCAGGCATGTGCCCAGCCCCACCCGCTTAATGTCTCTCCGCAGCAGATGCAACCGGGCTGCCTTGGAAGGGGCATGTGTTTCCCCACGGATTTCTTGTCTCCCCCATTTTTCTGCATTGGAGCCAAGAAGTCAATGTGGAAGGTATGAATATGGTGCAGAATTCCCCCAGGAATATCACATGCAGAAGCATAAGGGCTGGGTCCTGAAAATATACTGTTTGTTTTTATTTATGTTCTACAAGATAGCCCTTTTTCTTCCCTTTAGGACAATCTCTTTTAAAAGGCAAACATGAGAAATGGGCTGAAAAAATATATACTTCAAATGAACTATGAAATGTAATTCCTAAAATGAATAGTAACTTGGTGGTACATGCTTGGATTTGGATCTCAGTCTTATTGAGGATGGTGATTGATATGCTTTGGGACTGGAGGAGACAATGCTTGCTATGCAGTCTCCTGCTGGCTGATGAGAATGATAGGATTAATGAAAGAAAGTGACCACTTGACAGGGAAAAAATGAATGGCGGGGAAAGTGGTGAACTTCAAATTGATATAATAGTGTTTGCCTGCTAGTTCCTAATTGTCCCTGATCATGTGTTTACTTTTGTTATGTTAAATTCATGTAGTATGTGATGCAGTGCTAGCAATAAACTATACTGATTACATAAAAAGGTTTATTTATAAGCATGTATTAGAAAAGTACAGTATTCGCCCATTGCCAAGCAGGCCAGTTGCCATTACCACATCAGTAACAGAACCTTGCAGAAAAAATAAAAATAAAAAAGGGCATGAACACGTACAAAAAGGGAAACCCTGTACGAGACGGAAACTCTCTACCATTGCGTGTCCGCTACCCCCCACCCCCGCCGCACATCCTCTTTTCCTTGTTTGCCATGCCCTTTGTGCTGGGGGTGGAGAATGCTGCGTGGGAAAATATGGAGAGCTGCAGGGAGCAAGTTTGCATGGGCCAACCAGCCATGGAGTTTTTCAAGCTCTTTTTGGACTGCATCACAGGGTATCATGCATGGGACTCATGCCATAGTGCAGGTAGTGGAGCAGGACCCAATATTCTTGCAGCCATTAGCGATATAAACTGTTCAGACAGTTCTTTCTGCTGAGCTCTGTCCTCCGTTAGCTGCTGTTCCTATTCCAGGAAATGTGAAGCAAGTGCTTGGTCTCATGCTGAAACCCTGTCCTCAAGATATGCAACAAGCCTGAGCCTTTCCTCTTGCCGCTCACCATACTTTTCCTCTAGCTATAAGTCCCCCTGTCTTTGATGCTGGACCTGCTTGTTGTCCCTGTTTAGAACTTCAACCATAAGTTTGTCACAGAAATGCTTCCACTTGGAATGGTCCATGAAGGTACTCTGGTCCAGGCTTCTGCAGTCAATGGAGGTCAAGGGGCCTGGCACAGGACAAGACACATAGGGTTATTGTCTCACATAGCTCAGTTCAGGCTTCTGTCTCTTCTGTGGCTCCTGCAGGCTCCACAGTGGATTGTTCCTCAGAGGTGCATCAAACAAGTCATCCAAATATGGCCCCAGGATGTGCTGCTGGTGCTCTGCCCAAAATCCTCCTCTGGGAACAGTTTCAGCAACAGAGTCACTTTGCTGGCCTCACTCGGCGCTTGCTGCTGGCTCCCATCAGTCACCATGCTGGATTCTGGGGTCAGCCGGGTGCCGTCCCGGCTGACCACTTCATCATGCACCACAGCTGGCTCTGTGCTCAGCACAGTGCCCAGCACCCGGTCAAACTCCTCATAAAACAGGCATGTTGCCCGAGGTGTGATCCCTGGTTTTCCTATACTCAGTCTTGAGCTGCTTAATCTGCTCCCTGCACTGGTCACTGGTTTGGTAAATTTGCAACACTGCCAGCTTCTTCTCTATTTGCTGGTATGTATGGTCATTCCTTGTACTCTTACTAAAAAGTCCACTGCTTTGCTGGCCTCGCGCCACAGATTTACTAGAATCTGGCTGCGCTTCTGTGACCATGAAGCATCATGCTTTGCAAAAGGCTTCTCCGGGTCAGCAAATACAGAAGGCTCTCTGATGGTGTGTTTGCAGCGTGGTGTTCAGAAGACAGTGGAAGTATTAAAGGTTGACACCGAGCTGCTGCACTAAACTTAGAAGGGTTACTTCCATTTCCCTGCAGTTGATTGGAGATTCTTGGGATAGAAGAGACAAAGGAAGTTGGCCAAAAGGATTGTGGGATACTTTTGGTGGACTCTCAGGACCCGAGTCCAGATGCTGCATTTACATCACAAAGCAAGAGTTTGAACCCTGAGTCTTGGCTTGACTTGGGGCAGGTCCTTCACCCCTGCAGGCTCCTAGGATCCTAAGTGCAAACCTGAGTCTGAGAGATTTGTGTGCAGATGGAAGGGGGATTGGGCTCAAGCCTGAGTCTGGGCTTACATTGTCGTATGGATGTACCTTAAGTTGCCTGGGCTTTCCATTGGGATCCTAACCAGTCTCTAGCACTACTGCCATCTACTGCCTCCGGCTCTCAGGCCACGTCTACACTACAGCATAAAATCGAAATTATTAAAACTGGTTTTATAAAACTGGTTTTATAAAATCGATTTTATGCGTCCACACTAGGGCACATTAATTCGGAGGTGTGGGTCCATGGTCCTAGGCTACCATCGATTTCTGGAGCGGTGCACTCTGGGTAGCTCAGTAAAAGAATGAGACCAATAACTTCGATTTCCGTCCACACTAACCCTAAATCGATATAGTAATATCAATTTTAGGGTTACTCCTCTCGTTGGGGAGGAGTACAGAAATCGATTTTAAGAGCCCTTAAAATCGATTTACAGTGCCTTGTAGTGTGGACGGGTACAGCGTTAAATCGATTTAACGCTGTTTAAATCGATTTAACGCTGTAGTGTGGACCAGGCCTCATTTAAACTTCTCTCTATAGTTTAGCCTAGAGCTTATGCACCTGTTAAATTACTTGCAATTCTTAGTGTCTAATGTTTATCCATGCTGCTTTCTTCAGCGATGGGACACGTGATTGCTAATGGCTTGGTTTTGGTTGGCACTGGAACTTCAGTGAGGTTAGACAAAAAGCTGGACAGTGCGATGAAAAAGATGGTGGCACTTTCAGAATCGCAGCCCCTGACTGAGAGGGAGAAGCTACATGTTTCTGCACTCAACATGTTTGCCAGTGGGTAAGTGGTTGGTTTTTAAGGGAAAAGAGGTGGAGAGGGTTTTATCATTCAAAATGTGTATAGTGTGGTTGCATGTGGCCATTTTGTTTTCATTTTTATTGTTGTCTTGGCATCTTTCAGTCCTCTTGAGTGACTGTATGCATCACTGTGCTAAATAACAAGCAATATCATAATACAAATTATTGTTATGGTGCCAGCATACTAAACTTAATTAGTTTTAAGCATTCTGTATTTTAAAACCTACCATTATTCCAATAACGGACTAAACTATTTTTAAAACTAAAACTACTCGAGGGTAAATCTTTGGTTGTGCTGAAACTTGAGCATAGCATCCCATGGAGCTGGGGCTGCAGCAGTCTTTTCCTATTCTTCTTTTTATAGCCCTCCCCACCCCCCGCACCGCAAGCTCTGTTTCCTCTAAAAAAGAGAGATGATATATAGTTGGAAGCACTCCCAGAAAATTAGGACTTTGGAGATTTGAGCATTTACAGAAATATATTGAGCTTGCATATCCTGTCAAAAAGGTTGCACGCTATTAGTTTTGGTTATTTGCTTTCTGTCAATATTAAAATACTTTTATGCTAATATTTGATAACAAAGGTTAGTAATGAAATCACTAAAGCTCTGACCCCACAAGTTCAGTTTTCATGGTGGGACCCCTGCACCTGTGAGGAACTTCCATGAGTCTCTCTGCAGGTGTGAGGCTCTTCCCATGTGGCTCAAAATGCAAGATCAGGCCAAACCAAAAGGTAATTCATTTTCTCTTCTGTTACAGTGCATTACTAGTAACAAAGAATGCCATATACATGATTGTGTAGAAAGTACTCTGTGAAGACAGTATAACAATTGTGTACATTATGAATTAACAAAAATTCCTGCAAGCTAGGAAATTGTCACTTCTTGTTAGGTTTTTCACTTACACTTGCTGGAGTAGTAGAAGTTTAAAAATATTAGACTGAGACAGTTAGGTCTTGCTGACTCTGTCAATGATTAATATTTTTTCTTCTCTGTAGGCGTTTTCCCAAAGCTTGCGATGTGTGGGATCAAATTCTACGGGACCATCCAACTGACATACTAGCGCTCAAATTTGCCCAGGCCACTTACATTTACATGGGACGTCAAACACAGATGCGAGACTCTGTTGCCCGTGTTTATCCTTACTGGACACCTGATATTCCTCTTAGTAGGTATGCAAGAGTGGATCTTCAGGGGTCTGTGGATCGCCACCTCTGGTTTGCATAAGTTCAGGATCTTCTGGTCAGCAATGTGTGAGGCTGTTGCAAACTTTTCCTGATTATTCCTGCAATTGCTGCCTGAGGACAGATAAGGGAGTGCCAACTAACCACCCTTGGCTTTAAAAATATGCGTATAAGAATGAACTTTTTTTTGCATTCCTATTGACTCACTGGTCAGTTGTTTTTAACTGAGATTTTGGCTGAATGGGTCGATGATGATGATTAATTTATTGTACTCAAAAATATCACAAATGATATATGAAGACATGGAGTGAAATCCTGGCCCTAATAAAGTCAATGGCAAAACTCCCATTGACTTCTGTTGGGCCAGTTTTGTATCCATGGTCTTTACTCAAAAGAATTTACAGCTAAGTTAGCAACACTTTACAAGAAGGAAGCAGAACTGGGAAAGGAAAATGCAGCTGTGGGACCTGGTTTTAATTTGGACTGCCAGACTGTTGTTCTGAAATAAGAATTGGGATTTTCCTAAAAAGACTTGTGCAATGAGGAAGTCTAGTTCAGCCTGCTTGCTGCCTAACTTAATAACTAAGTGTGCATGCTGACCCAGCTCTCTCAGGAAGAGGGCTGCTGTGCTGCACCCATCTAAAACTTCTAGTGCTTCATGAAATGCTGCAGGATTATCTGGTTTGGTCTTCTGGAATTAATGCAAGATAATCTAAATATGTTGACATATCAGTTACTTATCAAACATGCTTTAGAACAGGTTTGGGGTTTTTTTAAACAAAAAATTCAAACTCTTGAAAGGCAAAAAAGGCTACTAACATTAAACTCATGAAAGGATTTTAACTTTGAATTATAAAAGAAATTTAGAGCTGAGTGCAGAGATACATTTTATAAGTGGATACACAGGTTGACATATGGAGGTAGATGTACAAAGAATCTATATGCAACCAGCTCTTGCCCTGACACTATAAGCTGTATGAATACACTTTGTGACCTGCATATTGTATCTCTTCCTGCAAAACAAACTTACTTTGTTGCCTTAGCAATGCAGCAAGAAAGACAAGGTGCTATGGATGTGGTTTAATTAGGCCACAACTTTATTCGCTTTACATTTCTGGGAATACATGGGAATAAATTGTTCAGGCCATTGTTAATTGTTTCTGCCTATTTGGGAGGGTAGCTGTCAGCCTTTTCCCTTCCCAGTCTGTTGCTGAGCCTCTACTACCTTCCCCTTATATGAGGGTTAAGAGGAGTTGGAAAAAAGGGGGTGTTGTCTCCCTTCTATTGCAGACCTTAGGAGCCCCAAGTACGCCTTACCCAGCTTCCTGAGCTATGTCTTCCCTTAGGTCCACTTCCAACTCGGGTTCATCAGGTATCCCCTCTGTAACGAGTACCTGCACTGGACTCCTGCCACATCTGCTACCTACTAAATTTGACATTTGACTCCTTATCTGTCCCACCGGCTCTTTGACCTGCTGTGAGGAAGAAGAAAAAACCCCACCCTGCCTCAGCCAAGCTGGCAGTGAGAGTATAATTCCTTCCCAGCCCCAAAAGAGAAAAAGCGACAAGTGCAATATCCACAGCAAATCATAAAAAATCTGGTTCTACTCTGATCCCATAGATGGGAGGGTGAGTGCTGCTGGTCAGTGACTGAGGAGAGAGAGAGAGCCTTCTGGAATGCACAGGGTATAGATACCTTCCCTTTTTCTGGGGGGTCTGTGTACTCTCCTCCCCCAAATCTGGCCAGTTCCTGTTCCTCCGTTTGCTCCAGTCGGGTAAGTCTGTTCCTGTTTCCCCTTCCTCATAACCCAAATACAGTAGGGACCTTAAAGGAGCCCTGTCCTCTTCTTTCTGTATAAAGACCCACTGCATTTAGTTGCAGTGAGTACCCTCCAGAAAGTGGACAAAGAGCTGACAAAACTTTGACAGTACTTGATGTATCTAGCATGAGAACCCAACAATGTCATGTGGATAACACACAGCATGGTAGGCAGAGTAAGGGTTCTCTGAAGAACAGCGATTTCTGACTTTTTGAGATGTCTAATGTTTGTTTTTCATAAACAATTTCAAGCTTTTGCTCTGACTAACTACAGTATTCTGATATCATGAGTGTAAGTTATTAATAAAATGCATCTTAATGATTCCTTTTTGTCTGGGAATAAGCACTGGTATCTATTTTATTATACTTTGCAGAGCTTCAGTAGAACAATGGGAAAGAAAACTGCTACATTACCCAGACATAAAGTACCTGGGTCTCTGTAAAGTCTTTTCACTTCAAAATATATTAAATTGGGAAAAGATACAATATCCGCAGCATTATACTTTGGAATTATATGCACTGAATATTGTAAACATACTGTACTTGATTTCTTTAAAATACTCTGCATCTCAGAAAGTTCTGTGTTTTTTGGTGGGTTTTTTTGTAGTTAGCACAAAACATGAATACATATATCTTCCCACTCTAGGTATGTTGGGAAAGAGAAAGTTGGGCATTTCTTCGATATGCTAACTTTTTGTAGGGGAAAAAAGATCAGATTCTGTGTACTTTCTCCTTTTCCCACTACTTGGTATTAATACATGCAGTGGAAGAATTATTTTGTATTGAAATTTTTTAATGTGCTTTGCAATACTAGCTTTATCCTCCTAATTCTAAATGGGTTTTTCCTTTTGTTTAGCTATGTGAAAGGCATATACTCCTTTGGACTGATGGAAACTAATTATTTTGATCGTGCTGAAAAGCTTGCCAATGAGGTAAACAGGACACTGTTGGTGCTAAAAGGTTTTCAAGTTTTTAATCTTATTTAGTATTCAAATGTTCATTTGACAGAGAAGATAAATGACAATTTAAAATAAATTTAAACAAAAGTAAGCAACTGTTCTGAAATTCATAACCGTTCATGTGCCACATCCTCATGTAGATTATGGGCCTTTGAGACCTCAAATAGGAGATTTTTTCCCTTTCCTTAGTTTTTGCTGGCTTTTTAAATTCATGATCGGAGGAGGGAGGGAAGGATGAGAGTGAAGGACAGACAGAATCTTGCTATGCAAGCTTCAGAGAATAAAATGGAAACTTGTCATTGGGAAATATATTTGAAACTTGTGTCGATTTGCCATCAAATCTTTGGAATGGTAACAGCTCCTTAGTAAAATATCAGATGTGCAATAGGTTAATCTAATGAGCACTCTGCATAATGCCTTGGTAAATTAGGTATATGTAATTCATTCTTTATAAGTATGATCTCATTTGCAGTGGTAATGAAAAGCTGGCAACATATCCACATGACCAAGAGTTCCAGTAAAATAGAAAAGTTACATGAATTATAGCACAAATGGAATCTATTGGCATCTTCCTATGTTTTTGCCAAACTGCTTATATGAGCCAGATTGCTGAAAGTAATAGAACTTAAATCTCTTATTTTACATTAAATTGACAGCAAATGAAATTTGCGGGCAATGTGGGGGGGATTTACAGATGAATAGAAAATTGTTGGAATAGTAAAGATGCAGCTGTCTGATATTCAGAACTTAGCAGAGCATGTTCTTGTTATAGGAAAAGTGGTTAACTGCAAGGAACCCTATTATTATTTTCTTTTACAACAAGTGATCAACTCACATGCTTCCCATATGGAGGCTATGGGATGGGCATAAATCATGGCTTTGCCCATACCATATGACTCTTCTGAGCCCGAAGCATAAGAAAAGTTTGTAAAATGAAGTGTAATTTGGTGGTCTTGGTTCAGGCCTTCATTCTGAAACTACTTTGCAACTGTTATCTGTTCAATAGATGCTAGCAAGTGAACTCATCCAGCAAACATTTTTTTCTTCTTTCTGTTGAAACCAGTCTTCCAGGATATGACTGAAGTTATAAGCAGAGATATACTTAATACCCATCATGTATGAGAAAAAAATCTTCAGTTTCCATACGTGCAATAGTATGTACAGTTATTTGTAATCTACCCGGTATGCATCATGCTATTTTCTCTTTTCCCACTACCAGGCCTTAGCTATAAACCAGTCAGATGCATGGTCTGTCCATACCATAGCACACATAAATGAAATGAAAGCAGACTTGAAGAAGGGATTGACATTTATGAAGCAAACTGAAAACAACTGGAAGGTAAATTTCCTTAATAGTTCCTTTGATGTGGCTGACTGTGGGTTTTTTTCCTCCTTCCATTAAATACTAGTGGTTCCTCTTTATGTAGCATACTTTTGTCAGATCTATTTCTTAATGAAATTTGTAGACTTTCACAAATAATAGGAAGCTACTGCTTCAGGATAGAATCTCCATTCATTCCACTTTGGAAGCAACAGGCAGAAAATGTAACAACAGTTCCATATTTCAGAAATCCACCTTGGGTGTTAGTCATCCAAAAATTCCCCTCAGTATTTATAGCTGAGATTAATGATACACAATTAAAACAAAAAAAACCCCAACAACCCCAAACTCATTCCCCAAAGTTTCTGTTTAAATAACCTAAATAAAGACTTGTAAAGCAAATGGCCCCACTGAAGTCAATATAAGTTTTTCCATTGATTACAGTGTATCTAAGATTTCACCCAAAATTCTATTAGTTTCTCATATTTTACCTTGAAATATTGAGGTAAGTTCTGTAGGCATCTTTAACTAGCATGTGATCTTACATATAAAAATATTTCACAATTCATGAGCACAACAGAGTTGTTAGACATTTTGGGTATGTCTACACTGCAATGTAAGCCCATGGTTAGTGGGGCTTTAGTCAGGTGACCCAAGCTAGGGAACCCTGGGCTTGAGCATCTACATTATATTTTAACTCTAGGGCTCTGGCTTCCACACAGTGATGTGCAGACCCGAGTCAAAATAACCATATCCAGAGTCCCTAATGCTGCCCCTTCCCACCCCAAAATGTGGCCTTTCTAGCCTTCGGATCATGGTGCACTGTGGGGAAAGGATTGCTTCCCGCCCTCCTCTCCCCCCACCCACACACACACACTACCAGGAAGCAGCTCATTTTGCAAAAGTCTTCATCAGTTTGCTCTCCATTGCAAACCCAGGAGGCTCTCTGATAGTGTGCTTACAGATCAGTGATCCGAAGAGAATGAGTTAATGCTGACATGATCTGTTGCCATTTGCAAAGAGGGAGTGGTGGCTTCCATTTTCAGTAGAGTGAATAGCAGATTGTTGGGATAGAGAGGACTAAGGAAATTGTCCCATGAAATTATGGGATACTTCTGGCTGACTATTTAGACCTGAGTCAAGCAGGGCTGTGTCTACACTGTGAGGCAATAGTGCTCAGACCCTGGTTACTGGCTTAACTCAAGCTTGGATCCTCCAGTCTTGCAGGATCCTGGGACCCTCGGTTAGTGCAATTGCGTGTAGGTGCAAGAGTTGTTAGGCTTGAGCCCTGGCTCAAGCAGGGGCTTGACGTACCCAAAGGGATGTGGCCAGTAGATAAAACATTTTACATGCCACTTGTGATTTGGATCATGAGCAATATATATGTGCATAGAATACTTTTATCTGCTGTGGCTATAGGCCCTTTGATATGCAGGCAACAAAGTGAAATTTATAAGCTTTCTACTAAGCCTAGGATCAGCAATTTAAGAATAAATTGAGGAACTTGACAAAACTACTTCATGAAAAGGTTAGTGAACATAGAATGAATTGCAGGGAGACACAATCAAAGCAAGATTGTAAAAGATCTCAATTTCTGTTTGCTTTTGGGGAGGGGAGGATGTTAAAAGATGGACTGCAAAGGAAAGGAAGATGGTGCTTGTCCCCTTTTCTGTTCATGTTCTTATATCATATTCATCTGACCATGGTCCACTAATGCACTAAATCCATGGTTCTCAACCAGGGGTATGTGTACCCTTGGGGGTACACAGAGGTCTTCCCGGGGATACGTCAACTCATCTAGATGTTTGCCTGATTTTACAACAGGCTACATAAAAAGCACTAGTGAAGTCAGTACAAACTAAAATTTCATACAATGACTTGTTTAAAATGCTCTATATCCTATACACTGAAATATAAGTACAATATTTATATTCCAATTGATTTTTATAATGATATGGAAAAAATGAGAAAGTAAGCAATTTTTCAGTAATAGCGTGCTGTGACGCTTTTATGTTTTTATGCCTGATTTTGTAAGCAAGTGGATTTTAAATGAGATGAAACTTGGGGGCATGCAAGACGAATCAGACTCCTGAAAGGGGTACAGTAGTCTGAAAGATTGAGAACTACTGCACTAAATAACATAACCAGCTTCTGTCATGTGGGTCTTTTCCTTCCGTCTTTCTTTCTCTTCAGGCAGAAAATTGTGTGTAGATTTTTAATTTTTGTCTGCTGTATGCAATGTATTTAATAGTGAAGGAAAGGTATCAAAGAAATGCACCTTGCACTTGGAACAGAAGGTGCTGAAGTTTGTGGTGATTCTTACAACCCACGGGAGCTAGCTCCAAGAAGGATCTGCTGTAGGAATGAGCTTTATTCCTGCAATAGACAGTTCCACTATACTCAGGGAGCAGAGCTGTATCAAGAAGGCCTAAAGAGGTTTGGGGTTGTTTTCTGCTTGTTTTTAAAAATTAGAAATCTTCAATATCAAGATTAGTATTATTGACGGAGAGCCTTCTGAGCACTCCCTCAAGGTTCAAGCATATCACATTTCAGATAGAGATTTTTTTTTCCCTTTGCTGATCAACTTTGAGGACGACAACAACAACAAAACAAACAAAAACACGGCATCAAAACTAACGAACAAAATTGTAATGAACTATAAATAGAAAATTTGGGTGAAATTTTCAGAAGCACCTGAGTGCTCTCTCAGCTGCCGCCTAACCTTGTAGATATCTAAAATCCCATGGTGCCTAAGTTTCTGCAGTAATGTCCCCTAGGAACCTACATTTCTATTGTTGGGCATATTCACTGCTCACTGTGTTCTGATGACTGCGCACCTAGCTCACATCTAAGCGCCAGCAGGATCCTCAGACTAGGGTTACCCTACCTATCTCACCTGCAGGGCCCAATTTAGCAGGCTTGCTCAGAGCATACCTACTGGATTGGGCCTGGCATAAAATGTAGCCTGAGTGGGAAGGTACTGCCACCTTCTTAGAGCCTTTACCCCAGTGGTGAGAGCATTCACCCAGGATCTAGGAGACCTGGGTTGGAATCCCCACTTTACCTGGAATTTGGACCCAGGTCTGCCACCTCCCAGGAATGGGTCCTAACTGCGGAGGTATGGGATATTCTGGGGTGGGTCTCTCTCAATTTCTCCTGTTGAAGCTGTTCCACTTTATATAGATAAGTACTCATTAGAACGTGGGTCTTCCATATCCCAGGTGAGTGCCCTAACCACTGGGCTATAGAGTGAGAATGACTGTTTCTCAGGCCCAGTGACTTTAATTATTTGTACAAAGTAGAACAGCTTTTTGCAAGAAAGGACTTAGGCACTAACTCCAGGAAAGGGTTCATGCTTGTGATTCCCAAGCTGAAAGAGGCACCTTCCACTGGTCTGGATGCAGGTGCCTAAATCCCTTTGAGGGGCACACTTAAGCCACACCCCTCCCCTAGGCATTTCTTATAGGTTAGCCTATGCAGCACTAAGAAGCTACATTTTATTCATAGGGAAGGGACCAATAATCTTATTTGTGTGACATTTGGAACAGATTACTGTATAGGCCAAACTTGCTAATGTCACTTTTATGTCTAACATTTAACCACTTGAGTCAACAGAGTCCTTGTTGTAGTTTAATATTAAACAAGTTACGATAAACCACTGGCGTATGTAAACAACATAAAATGCTGACATGCCGAAAACTGTCTCACATCTCGGAGGTTTGTACTGAAGTAGTCACCACTAAAATGAGCACTCTGTTCCTTTAGAGATAAGATTAATTTTAACTTGTCCATTGGGCAGGAATAGGTAGTTTTAGAGTCTGTGATTGTTATACTTATCTGAGTTGCCACCAATATATTGCAGATTCAGAATCCTGTTTGTTACACTGGTGCAACCCCGTTGTCTTCAGTGGATTTGTGCCAGCGTAATCAGAGGCAGATTAAGGTTTCTCGGAGCCCTGGGCCAGAGCAAGTGGGGGGTCCCTCCCCATCCCTTCTGCCTGTGGCCATGCCCACAGCCCCACCCCTTTTTGCCCCTTTCCTGGGGTGGGGCCTGCCCTTGTTCCACCCAGGGTCCCCATCATTTCACTTCCCCACTGCAGCCCCACAGCCTCTTCTGGTTCTTTCTCCCCTCTCCCCCTCACTGAGGCCCCAAGACTGGAGAAGCTCTGTCCCCTTGCCACAGCCCCGGGCCACAGTGGAGAGTGAGCTCCTCCAGTCCCAGGGCCACAGCTGGGGCTTCCCCTGCTGCCCCGCAGCATCTCTGGGGGATGGGTGGGGCTTCCCCTATCCTGCAGCTTTGGCCAGGGATGAGGTCAGGGGGCGCTGTGGGTGGGGCTTCTCCCCGCCTGGCGCTGCTACCATGGAGTGGTGTTGGGGCGCGGGGACTTCCCTCGCCCCGCCTGCCCGGCAGCTGGGGCTCCAGGCTTTTGCTGCCAGGAAGTGGATTATTTCCAGGGGCCCCCCAGTTGGTAGGGGCCCCTGAGCAACAGGCCCCATGGGCCCAGTGACTAATCTGCCATTGGTGTAATGGAGAGGAGTATTTGACCTTATGCTGTCAGCCTATGGCTGGAAAGGCAGGCGTGAAGTTAGTCTGGTTTGTGTAGAGGTTTTCCAATAAAGATGCCATTGAATAAGGTAGAGTCTGATTCAAAATGCACTTCTGCTCTGAAAAGTTGCTCTATAGAACTTGAATTGTGAGGTTCCATATTTGTGTATCTCTACATATCCACAGAGAGCAAGTCTATTGAGTAAGATTGTGCTGTTGTCAGTTTTCAGACTGGAACAACAGATTAAGGTTCTTGGCTCTAATATCTACTGATTTATTAGGCCCTCAGATTTGGATGCCCTGGATCTGTTTAAATCAGAGTTTAAATTGGGAGTAAAATATTTTCTCTCTCTTCTCAGGACTGTGACATGCTTGCTTGCCATAATTACTGGCACTGGGCTTTGTATTTCATTGAAAAGGTATGAGCACACTTCTATATCTATATACTATCTGCTCCAGTTGGATGATTATTAATAGGCAGACCTGATTAAAAGGGTATGGTCTGCTTTCCTCCATTCTTTCTATTTCGATGTTTTATGAAATACTACAGTATAATTTGTGGTGTTTGGTACCTTACTAAAGTGTTTTTAAAAGTTATATGTTAGAGAGGAAAAATCTATAGGTGAAACCGCTTTATATTGAACTTGCTTTGATCCACTGGCGTGCGCAGTGCCCTCCACCCCTCCCTGAGCACTGCTTTACCGCGTTATATCTGAATTTATGTTATATCGGGTTGTTATACCAATTATATTAGACCAGTAAAAACCAGCAGGATCTTATTATTGGGGACAAGGCAAAGATGCCACATTTATTATGATAATTTATGACTAATAACTAATATCTTAATTCTTATACACACACATTATACCTAATACCTATACACACACACACACAATTCACATTATACCTAATACCTATACACACACACACACACACCCACATTCATCAGGTGTTCTGCAGCTGCTGCATAGTTACCAGTCCTGAAGATAGCTTAAGTTCATGGCTTGATTTTGCAGCTTGGATTCGTAGCTTGTGGCAGCTAACTGGCCAGGAAAGCTGGGCACAAGGCTGAGCTGGATTTCTGTTGGGCAGGCACCGATGTTCTTCCATGTTGGCAGCAGAATGTTGCTTAGCCCACGTCCAGACTAACCCGCAGCATCGGCGGGTTAAAATCGATTGCTCGGGGATCGATATATTGCGTCTAGTCTGGACGCGATGTATCGATCCCCGAGCGCGCTTACATCGATTCCGGAACTCCATCAACCCGAACGGAGTTCCGGAATTGACACGGAGAGCCGCGGACATCGATGCCGCGCCATCTGGACGAGTGAGTACCTCGATTTTAGAAATTCGACTTCAGCTACGTTATTCACGTAGCTGAAGTTGCGTATCTAAAATCGATTTTAATACCCTAGTCTGGACGTGGCCCCAGAGTCTCTCATCTCACTCTACTTTTTTATAGGCTTTTAGTTTGGATTCAAAGTCTATAGGTCTTGCTGTGTCACGCTGCCTCTGGGTTTAGATTGATCACCCATCAATTGCAGGCGTGACTTTCAGACTTGAACCTGGCTTTGATCTTCCTTCTGTTGTTCTGTTGTCCTTTTCTTTTTAGGGTGGATGCTTCTTACTTTGTTTAGGGCTGTTGTCTAGGTCTTCAGCCGTTGGTATTTGAACTTTATCTCATCAGGACAGGCTGGAGCTGGAGGTTGATTCCATCATTCATACATACCTCATTCACACATCTAAACTAAACTAATAAGATTACAGCAGGGTTTGCAAAAATGAAGGTTGGAGGAAGCTTTTACAAAATGGAGTGAGTGTTTTAAAATGGGGTTTGAATTACAATATGGAGCAGAAGTTACAGTATAGGCAAGTGTAGTGAATGGTGAACAGAAGTTACATTAATAAAGTGAACAGTTGAAAACAATTTCATTTATCAGTTCTACAGGGTTGCGTTATATCAGGGTAAAGGTGTACAATATTTTCCTACACGTAGAATGTAAGAGTCTGGAGTTTGCAAAAATTGCATGAGAGAGACCAATAGGGCCACCATCTTAAAGAAATGAGAGATTTTGTGCTGTTAATTTCCCCTCAGTCTTAAAAATATTTAAGATCTATTTAAACTCTTTACAAATATGTGTATGTTATACTGAACCTATTGGGGTGCAATATATATTTTCTTTGGATTTAATAGTACTTAGCACTTAATGTGTTGGGGGCAAAAATTAGCAGGGAAATAAATGCTAGTATGTAAGTGGCAAAGCAGTATGAGTTGGTGAAGAGATCATGTTAGTGACAAAGAGTGTAATTTGTCCCAATTTAGCATTCAGTTAATTAATGCAAAACTTCGTGTTACACCCTAACTGGAGAGGGTAAGATAAAGCAAACCCCTTCCTTACTTTATTGAAACCTCCAAGTTACTTTTCTTCCTATGGCTCCCCTCCCAATACCCATGTGTCAACATGTACTGTATGTTGCATTTGTTTTGCACATCCGCTGAAATGAGATTTCCATGATAATTTTGCCTGGTAAATTTAGTATTAATCCAAGTTGAATTCCTTTAACTCCTTTAAATTTATTCAGAGCTCTTTGATTAAGTTTTGGATGAAAGCCACAAGATAACTCTACAGTTTATTTTATTTTTATGTATAATTGCTTTTCATGTAATATGACTTGAGGTACTCTCTTCCTAGATTCTATAATACACATAATAAATAATCAGGTAGCGCACTTGTTCACCTCTCCCATATCTAATCTGGGTATGTTGCACATGGACATTCATTGATGAGATCACTGATATTCTTTTAAAAATTTGCTAGTACTGAATTCTAGCAGTCACTTACGGACACTCTATACTAAAGATCATGACACAATCCTCCTTTGGTTTTACAGGGTGACTATGAGGCTGCTTTGACAATTTATGACAATCATGTGAGTATAAACCATTTCTGGTGTTGTGAAAAGACATTGTTCAAATGAAATGGTGTGCATATGCCTCATTTTGTATATGGTGTAAAATATATAAAGGTGTGATACCATTTTCTGGTTTTTTAGTGTTTTCCAATTATTTTATTGATACCACTTTCATATCCTGTTATCTTTAGTCAGGCTGCCATGGTTGCTATGTAGATGCCTTGGTGGGACAGGGGGAAAAAAAGATAATCTTTAAAAGTTTAACATTATGTAAAATAGTTTTTTCTGTAAATCTAAGCTGTCATGATTGGTAATTAATCTACAAGATCTGATTTTAATCTAATTACTAGTTAGGCTTCTTCCTTAGTCATGTCTTTTCCTTTCTAGATGACTTATTAAAATTTTTTGCTATCTGAACTTTTGGAAGAATCTTTCTAAAATAATCCACAGCAAATTAACCAGGAATCTGTGTAACAGGTCTCCTCATGTCTGTTTTGGTGTGAAACTTTACAAAAATATCTCGTTCTACCCTGGTGATTGTTGCAAAGTAATAGAGGTACTTATGGTCCATTTGGGGGAGATCAGAGATTGTAGAAAAGATAGTTTTCACACATACTATATTTGATTTTATAAATGGAAAAACACCACAGATAAAATAATTTGAATATTATTTGTAGATTGCTGTATTTTTGAAAGATGCAATTTGGGTTGTTAAAAAATGGTTGTATCTGGAAAAGTAAGAGGAGAGAATTAATTTTGTACTGTCAAAGTAAGTTTATCGTCAGGTTAACTTCCACTTAAAGATGGGTAATGCCACATAAGAATGCTTTCTGATTATAGATTGCTCCTGCATGCCTGTCAAGCAGAAGTATGTTGGCTGTGCTAGATAACTGCTCCATGCTGTACCGGCTTCAGTTGGAAGGTAGAAGAACTGTTAGTTTCTGCTTTAGTCTACTCATTCTTCTTAAAAGAGTAAGGTAAAAGGCTCATCCTCCAAAATGCAACAGGTGAAGATTTAGGTAAATATACAGAGCGAGTCTGAGCAGTGGGTTATACTAGAGAAGAGATGCTGTTCTTCAGAGGTGAATTTTAAGTATATACTAATGAACATAAACTTTAGGGAGAAATAAAGGTAATTATTTTCCTGCAAGTACAATATTCCATTCAATCAAATTAATAAAGGTCACATTTTTCTTTTTTTTTGATGTTTCACTTCCCTTGTCCCCAGAGATCTAATTTTTTCAACCTAATGTTTAAAGATCAAATGCATAAGCTATTAAAAAGCCATTAACTTCTCTTTTACTAAATATCAAGCCAACATTAATTTTTAGTTCTTAATCTTGATATTGATGAAATAGAGAGTCAATGTAAATATAGTACCAATCATTCCAACAGTTCCATGGGACTATGTAAACAGGCATCCAGCTTTTCTTTAACTTTCTAACGCAAAGATGAAGTGAGAGTTCCTGAAAAAAACTGCTCACCTCCTAAGTCATTGTCACAGATCCAATCAAGCACCTCTTTTTGGTCATTCAGGGTACATCTACACAGGGATAAAAAATCCAAGGCTGGCTGAAAATGCTGTGTAGACAATTGGGTTCAGGTTAGAGCCTGAGCTCTGGGACCCAGCGCGGGTGAAGGGTAGACCTGTGTATGTGTAGACATACCCTCACTAGATCGCTGTCAGGGGAATTCCTCTGGATTCCTGAGTGTTTTTAAGTTTCCCTGGGTCTTAATAGGCTGTTTCCTCCCTTGGTGTGTCTGGCACATATCCTGGTGCTGATTCTGAGTCTGTTATCCTTTCATGGAAATAGAGCTCATCAGCTCACCTGGCTTAGTGTAGGGTTATCATATTTCAGGTCCCCCAAAAGAGGATACTGCCGGGGTGGGGCGGTGCCGGGAAGGGAATACAGTTAAAGGTGCTGGAGTGGGTACCTGTGGTGCATGGGGGACAGTGTCACTCCCTGTCATGGTGACTGGAGCAAGCCGAGGACTCAGTGACTGACAACCATCCAAGTTTGCAGATGACACTAAACTGGGAGGAGTGGTAGATATGCTGGAGGGTAGGGACAGGATACAGAGGGACCTAGAGAAAATAGAGGATTGGGCCAAAAGAAATCAGTTTCAACAAGCACAAGTCCAGAGTCCTGCACTTAGGATGGAAGAGTCCTATGCACTGCTACAGACTAGGGACCAAATAGCTAGGCAGCAGTTCTGCAGAAAAGGACCTAGGGGTTACAGTAGACGAGAAGCTGGATATGAGTCGACAGTGTGCACTTGTTGCCAAGAAGGTAAAGGCATTTTGGGCTGTATAAGTAGAGGCATTGTCAGCAGATTGAGGGACGTGATCATTCCCCTCTATTCGACATTGGTGAGGCCTCATCTGGAGTACTGTGTCCAGTTTTGGGCCCCACACTAAAAGAAGGATGTGGGGCCCAGGGCCCTACAAACCCATAATTTGCCTCTGATTTATCCTATTATTAGGCCTGATCCCTATCTAATGGGATCCATGATATCAGTTACAGATGGTATATTTGGAGATGATCAATAAAGAGGTTTGACGCAGGTCCAGAGGTGGTTCCTTAAACTAGTAATCAAATCTTATGATGCTGAATTAAACTGGGAGTATATGCCAAGATACATGGTTTTGCATGTGGAGTTTTTATTTGAAATCCTGTATATTACTCCTAGGTGTAAAGGTGGGAGACAGATGGAACAAAGTTATCCCTCTTGCAAAGAAGCACACCAAAGATCATGTCTGGCTTTTCAATGATGTCCACATTCTCATGTCTTTGCTTGGGGTCAAAGACCACAAAACCACCAATGAGCTCTTAACAACTCTTCAGGAACTTGCCAAGTAAGCAAGTGAATTAAAATGTTGTTCTGAATAAATATTTTTTTCATCACAAAGCATATTAGTATAATAATTAATTTCTTGCAGTTTGCTAAGTACCATAATTTATTTTTCTCTGATATAGGATGTCCTAACCGGAATGCTGGTTTCAGCAGGGTAGTGTTTCTAAAGTTAAGGTTAGCAAATTACTTTTGATTTTAAGTGTATCTAAACTGGGCATTTAATGTCTCGATTGGGTATTTAATCTTGTCAGATAGCAGCATCATTGTCTGAGTGTTGTACATACCGTGAATTTGAGTGCTTGTGGCACCTTAACCTATAGACACTTTTTTCCCTTACAGTGGGTGTACTTTAGAGATGTGACTCTTCGTATCAGAACAGTGGAATTTTTCTTCTGCAGCATTAAGAAAACTTCACAAAATAAGCCAATTACCTGTAAAGGCCCCTTTTGCCCTGATGCACCAATTTTAATCAATGTTGTTTACAAGATATCTATAAAATGTCTATAAGCATACAATGAATTACCATTTTAACATGAAATTGAGCTAAAAGCACTGTGAAAATAATTTTGGCACAACTTCGTTCAGCTCTACAAATTTGAATATTTTGGTATTTTAGCAAAATAGAATGTTTGTCACATCCTTGTTTATGTCTAAAATATAAATTTCTTGCTCTTATTTTTATATTGACCGTCATGAAAGGCGGTATAAGAATGGCATTCCACTCTTACATTTTTCCTGCTTTTGTTTTATGTACACAGCTTTTCTGTGGGTGAAACTGATTTTCCTTCTTTCTTTAGAGTACAGTCTGAGTCAGTCATTGCTTTCTGTTTCTGACCTGAAGGGCTATATGTAAGACATTTGTGGCATAAAGGTGCCACAGAACATGCTGAAATAGACAGGTTGGGAAAGAGCCAGCTACCTACAATGACAACTTTTTTCACTTGCAAAAGAAGGGGCCTGTGATTTGTCTTTCAGTTTTCAGAAGAGTAATAATCATCATACTCTGGTAAAACAAATCTTCATTAAAATAGTGTATACATAGCATTAGAAAGATGACCAAACAAAATAGGGCAGCAAGGTTACTGTAGTAATGCTTTATCTTAAGCTTCCATTTATAAATGGTGTGTAAAGGTGTAATATATGATCGAAAGATGTTAGACATGAGCAGTATGTGTTAAAGATAGTTATGAGTGCAACAGAAGGGTGCTAGATCGGGGTTCTCAACCGTTTTCTTTCTGAGGCCCCCCACCAACATTCAGTAAAAACTCCACAGCTCACCAGTGCCACAACAACTGCTTTTCTGCATACAAAAGCCAGGGCCAGCGTTAGGGGATAGCAAGCAGGGCAGTTGCCTGGGACCCCATGCCACGGGGCCCCCACAAAGCTACATTGCTCAGGCTTCAGCTTCAGCCCTGGGTGGCAGGGCTCTGAGCCCTGGGCTTCAGCCTCATGCAGGCTTTCTGCTCTGGGTCCCAGTAAGTCTAATTCTGGCCCTGCTTGGTGGACCCCCTGAAACCTGCTCATGGCCCCCTGGGGGGCCTTAGACCCCTGGTTGAGAATCATTGTGCTACATGATTGCAAGCCATGGTTACAAGGAATATGTTGATTTGTTGGACTCTCTCTAACAATCTTCTAAGAGCCTGACACCTATTAACCAATTAACAATTTTTAGAAACTGTTTATAAATGGAATCTTAATATCAGGTGTGATGGGTATTGTTTTGCACAAAAGAGCAGAACAGCACTGGTGCACGTGCAAATGATCCACTTAGGCTTTGAGAGATCAAGAAGAAAATGTGAGAAATGTAAAGCTACCAAACAGTAATCTCTGCTTTGCTTGCTACTATCAGATGGTGACAGACTTTTTTTTCTTCTAGATACATACTGTATGTAATATAGAATTTCAACATTGATAGATGGAAACTTTGTGGAATAGTTAATGAATTTATACTTCGTTTTGCCAACCTCTGCACAGTGCTTCCACCTGCTTGTCCACACCTACTTTTACATTTTTATTGTAACATTGTTGTAACTGCTCTGCCTTATAATAGTTGTTTGAAGCATTATAAAATGTAAATATAGTAAAATTACTTTAGAAAACAGGAATTGATATGAATTTGAATATTTGAAAAACTAAATATAAAATTAAACCTCATGTTTACTAAACCAATATGTGGGTAATAGGACTGTTTACTCACATCAAGAATATAAAAATTACATTACCTATATTAGAAATTTGTTTGTTTAAAGAATAGCCATACAATTCTAATCCTCCAGCCCTTTATTTTCATTATTTTTATTTTTCTACCCTATACATTTTGAGGCTGAAACTTAAAGAAAAAACAACAGACAAACAAATCCATATAATAGTGTACTCTGGTGGGTATCACACGTATGTTTTGATGGAGAGGGCTCTCTGTCTGCATGCCTGTGTGTGTGTGAGAGAGAGAGAGAGTGAGACAGGCAGACAGAGAAGGCAACACAAATCCAAAGACATCCAAAGCATTGCTTGTAGTATGACCCTGACATTTGAGAGAGCTATTGAGTCGAGTGTTGGCTGAAAAAAGAGGCTTGGAATATTGAGCAATGCCTCCTGTTGTATGTTTGTTTCCTACTGTGTTTGAGGAAACAGGGCTTTCTGTACATTTTTGTTAATAAACAAGTTTCCCTCAAAGAAATATCTGACTTTATCATCAGTATCTCCTCCTAATGGAAACAACCTGCAAGGCTCCAGTGATTGGCTAACTTCTTCTTCGAGTGATTGCTCATATCCATTCCAGTTAGGTGTGCGCGCTGCGCGTGCACATTCATCGGAAGATTTTTACCCTAGAAACTCTGGCAGGCCGGCAGGTCGCCCCCTAGAGTGGCACCGCCATGGCGCCTGATATATACCCCTGCTGGCCCATCCGCTCCTCAGTTCCTTCTTACCGCCGTGTCGGTCGTTGGAACTGTGGAGCGCGGCATAGCTGTCCTCCACGTCCCTAGCTCTCCATTGTATCGTTGTTCTAATAGTTGTATTTAGTTGTAGTTATAGTTAAAGTATAGAATATTAGTTGATAGTTGTATTTACTTATTGTATATAGTTGGCGGGCTTGGGCTGTAGCCCTCCCCCACGCCCGGCGCCGGGCTCATGCCCGGTTCGCCAGGGTTCAAACAGTGCTCGGCCTGCAAGAAGCCGATGCCCACGAGCGAGCCCCACGACTCCTGCTAGAAGTGCCTTGGGGAATCGCACATTTCCGAGAAGTGCTGCATTTGTAAGGCATTTAAGCCAAGGACCAAGAAGGAGAGGGATCAGCGCTTAAAAACTCTCCTTATGGAAGCAGCACTTAACCCTCCGTCCTCGGCACCGAGTGCTGGCTCCGCTCCGGCACCGGACCGCGCCGGGCCTGGGAAAACGCCTCGGCACCGACCTTCCCCGGCACCGGGCCCCGACGCAAGACCTTCGATGTCCATCACTCCGACCAAGCAGACTCAAATGGAGCACCCGGCACCGACTATTGCCGCGGCACCGCTACCAGGGATTCCGTCGACTCTGGGCCCGGAGGGTCCGTTGAGTCTGGTCCCTCACAGCTCCCCCATAAGACCCGGGGTTGAGCTAATGGTCCCTTCGATGCCCAAGACATTTTCCTCGGCTAGGGACCTGATAACACTAACTGAGTCTACGCTGCCTCAACCCCCGGTGCCTCTGGTGTGAGTTCTACAATCGAAAGGCAAGCCTGTGGCCATGCGAGCGCCGTCTCTGGATTCACCGAGCCGGCACTGATCCCCATCGCGGTCCCGGCACTGTTCCCGGTCCCGTGAGTGGTCTTGATCAAGGTGTCGCTCGCAGTCCCGGCACCGCTATCCGCGGCGGTACCGGTCGTACTCGCGGCGCCGGTCCTCTTCACAATGGTCCCGATACTCCGGCACCGCTCTGGCTCGAGCCATCGCTACCGGCACCGAGGTTCAAGAAGCCATTCCCAACGTCGGCGTTCTAGATCCCAGTCGACCTCCCGGCACCGCGCTGGTGGCAGGTCCCGGTCTCGATCCTGGCGCCGCTATGACTCCTGGCACCAGTCCCCGGCACCGAGGAGGTCTTCGCCGTGTAGAGCGAGGGACCCATATCAGTCCCGTTCGGCTCCTTCCTGGCCATCCCAACAGCCGTCCGTCTCCTCCCAAACAGACAGCGCATACGCCATGGACACTGACAGGCCTGCTGCTCTCTTCCATGATCCCTCGCCTCAGGAACATGGACCACAACAGTGGGGCTTCTGGACTCCCTGGGCGTATCATCAAGCCCAAGGCCCTCAGCAGATCCCCACGCGTTCAACGGCATCTGAACACAGGATTCTGGAGGCCACATTGTCTCGTCCTCCCCCTTCCCCTGCAGAGGAGGGGTTGTCTCACCGTCAGGACCCTGATCTCCCTCCGGAGTCGGAGGCAGTGCTCCAGGCAAAGCCTCCGGCAGATCCACTCCTGCCAGGTGTCTCCTCTTCATCCTCCCCAGATGAAGCAGTGGCTGGAACGACATCCTCCAGCTCTCCTCCGCTTGACCTCAGGGCGCATCAGGACCTCCTCAGGCGCGTGGCGCAGAACCTGAACTTACAGGCTGAGGAGGTCTCAGAAATTGAGGATCCAGTGGTGAGCATACTATCTGCCGATACACCCACTCGAGTCGCCCTTCCTTTCATCCGGACCATTCAGGCCAATGCCAATACCATCTGGCAATCACCGGCGTCCATTCCCCCCGCTGCACGCGGAGTGGAGCGCAAATATATGGTGCCCTCGAAGGGGTACGAGTATCTATATGTTCACCCGCCCCTGTGCTCCCTCATCGTACAATCTGTGAACGAGAGGGAGCGCCATGGCCAACAGGCCCCGGCACCAAAGTCCAAGGAAGCGAGGCACATGGACCTGCTCGGCCGAAAGGTCTATTCTGCGGGCGCCCTACAGCTTCGAGTGTCCAATCAGCAGGCTCTCCTTAGCTGCTACACTTACAACACCTGGGCGGCAGCAGACAAGTTTAAGGAGCTGCTTCCGCAAGATGCGCGTCAAGAATTCGCTGCAATCCTTGACGAGGGCAAGAAGGTAGCGAGAACTTCACTACAAGCATCTCTGGACGCCACAGATTTGGCCGCCAGGACTCTAGCTTCTGGCGTTACCATGCGCCGCATTTCCTGGCTACAGGTCTCTGGCCTCCCTCCGGAGCTCCAGTGTACGATCCAGGATCTCCCATTTGAAGGCCAGGGCCTGTTCTCGGACAAGACTGATCCCAGGCTACAAAGCCTCAAAGACAATAGGGTCATTATGCGCTCACTGGGGATGCATACACCTGTCACCCAGCGCAGACCCTTCCAGCCTCAACAACAACGCCGGCCCTACCCCTAACCCCGGCAGAGGCAAGACTTCGCCAGACGACGAAGTAGAAATGGCCGACGTAGACAATCGAGCAACCAAGGAGGACAAAACCAGAGCTCCTCCAAGGCTCCCTCCGGCCCGAAACCTTCATTTTGAAGGTGTGCCCAAGGGCACTGCACCAGTTTCCTTTCCGGATCCGTCCCCTCCCTTTTCCAACCGTCTTTCGTTTTTCCTCCCTGCATGGTCCCGGCTAACATCCGACCAATGGGTCTTACGCAGATTGCAAGTTGGTTACCATCTGCAATTCGTTTCGCACCCTCCCTCTCGCCCTCCTCCCTTGTCCCTCTTCAGGGACCCCTCTCACGAGCAACTCCTCCTTCAGGAGGTGCGAACGCTCCTCGTCAAAGGAGTCATAGAGGAGGTTCCAGAGAGCGAGCGGGGCAAAGGGTTTTATTCCCGTTACTTTCTGATCCCCAAAGCCAAGGGAGGCCTCAGGCCTATTCTCGACCTGCGGGAACTCAACAAATACGTGGTGAAGCTGAAGTTCCGTATGGTATCCTTGGGGACCATTATCCCTTCCTTGGATCCTGGAGACTGGTACGTCGCCCTCGACATGCAAGACGCATACTTTCATATAGCCATATTCCCGCCCCACAGACGGTTCCTTCGGTTCGTGGTCAACTGCTGCCACTATCAATTCGCGGTCCTCCTGTTCGGCTTCTCTACGGCCCCGAGGGTGTTCACCAAGTGCATGGCTGTAGTCGTCACCCACCTTCGTCGCAGTTGCATACATGTATTCCCATACCTCGATGACTGGCTGATACGGGGATCATCAGAGGCACAAGTCCTCAGCCACATCCACATGGTCAACAGACTTTTCGCGAACTTGGGTCTAATCCTCAATATAGAAAAGTCAACACTAATCCCCACTCAGAGGACAGAGTTTATTGGAGCCCTTCTGGACTCTACTCTGGCCAGAGCCGTTCTTCCTCTATCGAGGTTCCAGACCTTGGCGGCCATCATACAGCGACTGCAGGCAGCACCCTTGACCTCAATACACACTTGCCTGACTTTATTGGGCCACATGGCGGCTTGCACGTTTGTCACGGGGTATGCCCAGCTTCGCATGAGGCCCCTCCAGTCCTGGCTCATCACTCAGTACTGTCCGGCCAGGCACCCTCTGGACACGATTGTCATCGTCCCCCAGGACGTATTAGGCTCCCTGCAGTGGTGGCTGGATCAGTCCGTGGTGTGCGCGGGGCTTCCATTCCATCCGCCCCAGCCCTCTGTGTCCCTGACAACGGATGCCTCAGATCTAGGCTAGGGGGTCTGTCATAACTTTCCTACTCAGATCTGAACTTTAGAGTTCAGAACATGAGAAGCTAGCATGAAAGCTCCAAACTTAATTACCAGCTTGGATCTGATATCGCTGCCACCAGCCAGAAAATTCCAGTGTCTGGCTCACTCTGGTCTCCCCAAAACCTTCCCTGGGGAACCCCAAGACTCAGATGCCCTGAGTCTCACCACAAAGGGAAATAACCCACTTCCCTTCCCCCTCTTTACCTCCTCCCAGATTTCCCCGCCCTGGGTACTCTAGGAGATTCCCTGCTTCAAGTCCTTGAAACACCGCATCGAGAAATCAAATATTTTTCTCCCCTCACCCAGAAGTTATGCAAATTCAGGCTTAGTAAATCTAACACAAAGAGATTCTCTCTTCCCCCTTGTGTTCTTCCTCCCACCAATTCCCTGGTGAGCTGCAGACTCAATCCCCTTGAGCCCCCACTAAAAAAAAAAATCCAACAGGTCTTAAAAAGAAAGCTTTATATAAAAAGAAAGAAAAAGACATAAAATTGGTCTCTGTATCAAAGTGACAATATACAGGGTTAATGGCTTAAAAGAAAAAAATGAATAAACAGCCTTATTCAGAAAGAAATACAGTTTAAAACATTCCAGCAACTACACATATGTAAATACAAAAAAACAATATAAACCTATTGTCTTACTATCCTTGTACTTACAACTTGGAAACAGAAGATTAGAAAGCCTGGAGATAGAGAGATCACTCTCAGAGACGAGAGGGCCACCGAACCAAGACAAGGAACAAAGAACTTACACCCAAACTTCCCTCCACCCAGTTTTGAAAGTATTTTGTCTCCTGATTGGTCCTCTGGTCAGGTGTTTCAGGTCATTGTTTGTTAACCCTTTTATAGGTTAAAGAGACATTAACCCTTAGCTATCTGTTTATGACAGGGCCCATCTCGGAACCCTGCAGACCCAAGGCCGGTGGTCACCTCATGAGCTGACCCTCCATATCAACATCCGGGAATTGAGGGCGGTCCACCTTGCTTGCCAAACTTTCCATCATCAACTTCAGGGCCGTTGTGTCTCGGTGTTCACCGACAACACAACAACCATGTATTATATAAACAAGCAAGGTGGCACGAGGTCTTCTTCCCTCTGTCAGGAGACCGTGAGGCTCTGGGACTTCTGCATAGCCCACTCCATTCACCTCATCGCATCCTTCCTTCCCGGGGTTCGGAACACGCTGGCGGATCATCTGAGCAGATCCTTCCTTTCCCACGAGTGGTCCCTTCGCCCGGACGTCGCCCTTTCGCTCTTCCGGAGGTGGGGATGTCCCCGGATGGACCTCTTCACGTCCCGAGGGAACAGGAAGTGCCAGATGTTCTGCTCCTTTCAAGGCCTGGAACCGGGTTCGGTAGCAGATGCCTTCCTTATTCCGTGGGCGACGCACCTGTTCTACGCATTCCCCCCGTTCCCGCTAGTCCACAAGGTCCTTCTGAAGGTGCGCAGGGACAGGGCCCGCTTGATCATGATAGCTCCAGCGTGGCCCCGGCAACACTGGTACTCCATGTTGCTGGACCTGTCTCTGGCTGACCCTGTCCCCCTGCCTCTTCACCCAGACCTGATCACTCAGGATCACGGCAGGCTCCGTCACCCGGACCTTCAATCGCTGCACCTCACGGCATGGCTCCTGAGTGGCTGACCTGGTCTGAAATGCGTTGCTCTACCCCAGTGCGTCAGGTGCTCCTGGAGAGCAGGAAGCCTTCCACCAGAGCGACGTATTCGGCCAAATGGAAGCGCTTCACGTGCTGGTGTGCTAATCAGAACTTCCTTCCCACCGCAGTCTCCATCTGTACTATCCTTGACTACCTCTGGTCCCTAAAACAACAGGGCCTGGCTGTGTCATCTCTAAGGGTTCACTTGGCGGCCATTTCCACCTTCCACCCAGGAATGGATAGCCGCTCGGTGTTTTCTCACCCGATGGTGACTAGGTTCCTTAAGGGTCTGGAGCATCTTTACTCACAGATTCGCCGCCCCGCCCCCTCCTGGGACCTGAACCTGGTTCTGGCCTGGCTCATGTCCCCTCCCTTTGAGCCTTTGGCAACTTGCTCCCTTCTCTACTTCTCCTGAAAGACCGCCTTCCTGGTGGCCATCACCTCCACGAGACGGGTGTCGGAGCTCCGGGCCCTCACGGTAGATCCCCCATATACTGTGTTCCACAGGGAAAAGGTGCAGCTGACACCGCACCCAGCCTTTCTCCCCAAGGTGGTCTCGGCCTTTCACGTCAACCAGGAGATCTTTCTCCCTGTCTTTTTCCCGAAACCCCATTCGTCCCGCAGGGAGCAGCAGCTTCACTCACTGGATGTCCGTAGGGCGCTCGCCTTTTATATAGAGAGAACCAAGCCGTTCCGCAAATCCCCCCAACTCTTTGTGGCGGTGGCAGAATGTGTCAAAGCGTTGCCCGTCTCATCTCAAAGAATCTCCTCGTGGGTGACGTCCTGTATCCGAGCCTGTTATGACTTGGCTCATGCCCCTCCGGGCCATGTGACTGCGCACTCTACCAGGGCGCAAGCCTGATCCACGGCTTTCCTCGCCCACGTGCCCATCCAGGAGATCTGTAGGGCAGCGACCTGGTCCTCTGTTCATACTTTCGCTTCCCACTATGCCCTGGTCCAGCAGTCCAGAGATGACGCGGCCTTCGGCTCCGCCGTGCTCCACGCCGCGACTTCTCACTCCGACCCCACCGCCTAGGTAAGGCTTGGAATTCACCTAACTGGAATGGATATGAGCAATCACTCGAAGAAGAAAAGACAGTTACTCACCTTTGTAACTGTTGTTCTTCGAGATGTGTTGCTCATATCCATTCCACACCTGCCCTCCTTCCCCACTGTCGGAGTAGCTGGCAAGAAGGAACTGAGGAGCGGACGGGCCGGCAGGGGTATATATCAGGCGCCATGGCGGCGCCACTCTAGGGGGCGACCTGCTGGCCCGCTGGAGTTGCTAGGGTAAAAATCTTCCGACGAACGTGCACGCGCGGCGCGCACACCTAACTGGAATGGATATGAGCAATACATCTCGAGAACAACAGTTACAAAGGTGAGTAACAGTCTTTTCTCAGGTCAAATGGGATAACATTACTATGGAATGGATGTGTTCACTTGCATAATTAAAATATGCAAGATTTCAGGATTTTTTAAAGGTACAGCAAATAAGGATTTGTTTAGCAAAATGTACCTAACATGTGAGGTGTTTTGTTCCATGTATCACTATTCCTTGAACTCAGTGGAACTAAGTTGCTCCAACAGAAGGTGACAGAACAGCACTAAAAGGAGTAAAGTGCTACAGTCTTATCTTCTGCTCACTGGCAGTTAACTCCTTTCCTGTTCTGCAGAGCACCTGGTGAAGACCATGAACTGGGTCTGGCTCCAAAATTGGGGTTGCCACTTTGCCAGGCTTTGGTAGAGTTTGACAATGGAAATTATGACAAGACAGTAGGATTACTTTATCCAATTTGCTACGAACTCCTGCAGATAGGAGGCAGCAATGCTCAGGTAAGGGGCTTGAATGTTATTTATTAAATTGCATTTGAGTAAGGCTTGTTTGTCTTTGCGTAGCATCTGTTAGGATTTCATGTTTCCACTAACATTCAAATGTACAAGTAAGAAGTACTATGTCTCAGCTGCTTAATACTGTTTGTAGAAGAAATTCTCTCCTCGATAGTTATAACCAGTCAGAATCTAAGCAATTGTCACTTGCAGCATTTATTACCAAATATTAACTTATTTCATTTGTGACTCATATTTTCAGAGAGATGTTTTCAGCCAGCTATTGATTCATGCTGCTTTAAATTGTAAATCAAAAGCCTATCAAAAACTGGCTAGGTAAGTACCACTTGCTAAAAATCAGAACTTCTGGATTCCATGATATGTATTAAATAGAAATACAATTTATGAAAGCACAAATTACAATTGTTTTTAAACATTGTAAATTACAAGTAAAATGATATGCAAGTAAGTACATACAAAGCTGCATAGTTTTAGATTTAATCTTAGGTCACAATTTACAGCAATTATCAAATATTTAGTTTGTTCAGCTACACAAACTTGGCTGGTTGATTTGACCAATTTATTAGCAGTCTACAAGTTTAGCTATAAAAGACTTTCTCTTCCAGTATGGCACCATTGTATTTACATATGGAACAAAATACTTAATAGATTATAGAATAAAACGTATATGAGTAGCTGAATACTATAATGATGCCACATGCAGTTTATTTGGGATCTAACTTACTCTAGTGCCATATTTCAGCTATCCATTGTGCCAGTCTTGTGTTAGTAGAAATCACAAGAGTTGCTCACATGAGCAGGCGAGCAGACTCACATGCCCATACTGAAACCCATTCAAGTTATTGGAGGAGTCTACCTGTGTAGGACACTTGAAAGAATTGAAGCTTAAGACTAGAGTAGCTTGACTAAGTAGCTGGAGTAAGACTAGATTCTTACACTAGAGTAGCTCCACTGACTTCACTGGAGTTAGTCCTGATTAACACAAGTGTAAATGAGTGGAGAATCAGACCCCTAGCTTCTAAGTAATGAAAATCATTCCAGCCTCCCAGATATGAAGAGATCCTTGCTCATTTTATTCATTTTCCTATTATATCTCCCTGTCAGAAAACTTTACAATCACAATTAGACAACATACAGATAACTAGGGAAGGAACATTAAAAGTAATGTGAGCAGGTAGTCTGTGTATGAGACATCTTATTTAAAATGTTGGTTATGGTTAAGAATTATGAGGTGAGATATCAGAACAGAAGTGGATGGTTAGTGGTAGAGGGTTAGCTGGAACAAGGGAGCTTTTAGGATCTTGAAGGGAGGAGAGCAAGATTATTTTCTCACAAAGTTCTTCCGCTGTGTGATTTTCAGAGCCATGTGGCTGTGAAAATAGGGAACATTAGTTGAGGGTTAGAAATGGGAAAGGGAACATCACTCTCTTATTAGTCCATGTCCTGCATTGTGATATTTGTGGTCAAAGCACACAATATGGGCATTTAACAACTTAGCTGTGCTGTTTTCTATACTGATTTTCATTTTCAACTCTTTTAAATGCCAGAGACTGAAGCGTGAGCATCTACCAGCCTTTTTGCTGCAGCGAGCTTTTTATTTTCAGACAACACATGACTGCTAAATCAGGAAACTAAAAAGCCTGCTTGCTATAGTTTTGAGCACTGTATTTATGGCCTCTTTTTTTCACTTCCCACATCTCTTACCTCCTTCAGATGCCTCCTGGCAGAACGTGATGGGTTGATACCAAATTCACCATTGACTGAGCGACTTATTCGGAAAGCATCAGCTGTTCATGTGATGGGATGAATCTTAAATCTGTTATTCCAGTGGAAATAATAATTAGCACTGTAATGAGTCTCTTTCTATGGCATTAAAAGAATCAAAAAAGGGAAAATCCTGCATCATCAGCCATACCAGATCTTCTAAATATCTGAGCTTTGGGAAGCTTTTTTTGGTGATTCAGCATCATTGCTTGAGCTTCTGACACACCTCTGATTCTTGGAAGATTGTAGCCTAGCTGTGTCTAGCAGGGTGACAGTAGCAAATGAAATAATCTCAATCATTTGTTTAAAAGCATTCTGAGCCTTTGCTTTTCAGGAGAACGCATCTGTCTTATGCTTATCAGATTGCAGGATAACACTATTATTGCAAGGTTATGCACTGCCAAAGTAGGCAGTGGTGTTGCTATTCGAGTACATGAATACTAGATTGGGATGGATAGAGCTTTTATGCAAACAGCCCAGTCAGGGCTGGCTCTACCATTTTTACCGCCACAAGCAAAAAAAAAACAAAAAAAAACCAGACTGCTGCTGCCTGAACTGCCGCAGCAGAAAAAAGAAAAAAACAAAACGGTCAGACTGCCGCTGCCCCACGAATGGACAGAATGCCGCCCCTTAGCATGTGCCGCCCCAGGCATGTGCTTGCTCCGCTGGTGCCTGGAGCCAGCCATGCAGCCCAGGCCGCAGCCTGGTAGCGACAGTTGATTCCTGTGGTGGGGCGGCTGCCCCACCCCGATGCAAGAGGGGGCGTAGGTAGGCCAGAGCAGCTGCACAGGCCAGCAGCCAATCAGCGAAGGGGCTATTGAGAGCCAATGAGGAACGAGATTAGAGCCAGCCAATCAGAGCTAGGCTAGGCCCTGTATAAAGGCTGCCCAGGCGAGCAGCAGGCAGTCTGTCCCAGACCTTCATGGGGAAAGGTCTGTCTCCAGAGCAGGAGACCAGCACATTGGGCAGAGCAGTGCTGGGCAGGCTCAGGGGGAGCATAATAAGGCTCTGGCCCAATAACTGCCAGACTGCGGACTCTGATAGAAAGGGCCTAGAGGGTGTGAGTGTACGAGGAGACTTTGACAAACCAATAAAGTACCTGAAACCACTGTGGCTTATTGTTAAAGACAGCCTAGTCAGCAAGCTGTTAAAAGCAAGTCTCAGCTTGGCCAAGGCAGGAGGGGAGGAGGATTTAGGGTGCCACTGAAGGGGCAGCTTGACCCCATGTCCTTTCTGATAAGAATTGTGTTGAAGTTGCTGATACATGCATTTTAAAAGAGTAGGATGTGCCCCAGGAATTCTGTTGAGGTCTCAAGGCTGCAAGTTCTGGAAAAACCCACACCTGGTTAATCAATAATCAGAAGGAACTTCTTGCTTGAAATTGCTTACTTAACAAGGTTTCTTTAAAGGACATGTCATTCTATTACTAATGTATAAATAAGGGGACTTGTTTGGGGACTCTTCAGGACTGGTCTCTCCCTCTGGATGCATCTTCTGTTCCCCAGTGGCAGACGGGCTGCCGCTGTATCACTCGAAAGCCACACTCAGCTTTGGTAATTATGAAGGGTTGGGGGTGTTTTACTAACTTGTTGCGGACGTGTGTAAGTGCTTGAGACTAGTAAAGTTTAGCTTTAAGTGAAAGCACTCTTGTCTTGTCCTGTTTGTGCCAGCCATCTATCGGTTGGATGGCCATGTCTCCCCTGATTTATTTCCTGACACCTCCTCACACAGAGTAAAGTTACCAAGAGCTTTGGGTTGAAAGAACCCCGGGTAGCATGAGGGGCCAAAAGGGAAGTGGCCCAGGGACAGCTGGACAAAGGGGGAGAAGGAGGGTAGGGAGGCTGCCACTAGAGGGTCCCTGGGTTGGGACCCAGAGCAGTAGGAGGGCCTGGGTCCCCCCCGTTCCCTCTTGTACTGCGCCTGGCCATGTGGTGGCAGAGAGAAATTGCAACCGGCCCTTGAGACAAGGGGCTAGACTTTGGGGGTTGTGGTTAGCCACTGAGGCAGGTGCAGGGACTGTTGCTAATTCCCCACCCCCCTGGAAGGGGGTGAGGCTGGACTAGTGGGTACTGCTGGAGGGTCAGTGGCCTGAAGAATACTGTCAAGCAGGGAGCAACGCGAGTGCAGATGCCAATGGAGGACAAGAGATGGATGGGACACCGCCAGCAGAGGGCACTCCCCATGGACTGAGCTAATTCCCAGAGCAACCAGCAGGAGGTGCCATGATGGCAAGTCCCAACCCCGTCACAACTACCCAGCCTTATTGTGGGCCCCCAGCTACCCTGCAGACTCTGATCTGGACCAGACTGGGCCAGCCGGAGTGGCCTCCCTCCGAGCAGGAGCGCGAAGGACCCCTACAGGGAGCTAGTGGAAGGGGAAATGGAGCCCCTTGCCACTCACAGAAACTTGCTTCCCTCTTTGTGGAGCAGCGTCCTTCCCTCTGCCCCCCAAATTCCTTCATCTGGGGCAGAAGCTCTTTCCCTCACACCCACTCCCCTCCCCACTTTTCCTTGGTCTACCTCCCTCCCATTCCCCCTGCTCCCAGGCAGAGCTCTCCCTGCCCCATATGATGCAGAAAGGCCTTTGTGTCAGGGCCACGGCCACGGCCCCAGCCCCACTCGAGCTCGGAAAGCTCCACTTTTGAGGAGGTGGGGATAGCACAGAGGCTTAGGGCTAGCTTCACTTCCTGCCCTTTATTCTCCCCTTGGCCCTTCTATGGGGTCTCTGGGTGTGAAAGGAATAGGAGCCTCCTTCCCAGCTCTCTTCCAGGCCCTGGGATCTGGCACAGCCTCCCAGATGGGCGCATCCTGTAGCTGAGCCACGGGGAGCTGTAGGGACAGGTCACCTCATCCCAGCAAAGCAAGCAACGCCGGCTCTCAAAGAGGCTTACATGGAAGACCCCAGTCCCTCATGGAGATAAGAGCCATTTACTTCTTGGGGCCTGTGGGTCTCTTGGGGGAGAAATGGCATCCCTGATGCATAGCCTGGCTGGGAGCTTGCCCCATTACTGGCTCCCAGCTCTGGGACAGAGACGTCTCCATCATCGTACCACCCTAGTTTTGTTCCTAGGAAGGGGCTCCCCAGAGATGTCCTTGAACCTGGACTCCTGAGAGCATTTGTGGCAGGAGACTTCAGCCCCTCGGGCATGAAGAGAGCATCGGGTAGTCGTGATCACCTGGCGTCTCCAGCTCCATTTCCCGCAGCAGTGGGGTTTCTCCAGCCCCCTCACCACACCTGTCAGCCTCTGAATGTCAAGAGTCACCAGAACGAGCAAACTCCAGTTCCAGGCAGTGGGGCCTGTGTGTCCTCAGCCCCTCTGGAAACCAAGTCTGAAATGGAGAGCAAGGATCCCAGCCCAGTAACAGTCGGAGTGGGCAGAGCAGGCCTGTAACAGGGTGCTTTACCCTGGGCTGCACAGCCTGGGGCCTAGCCAAGCTGATTATAGAAGGAGCCCTAACTGAGAGGCAAAAGGAGAGGCTAGCCCTTCCCACCTCCCCTCCCCCTGGAGCGTTGCTTATTATAAACTTTCAAAAATGAATACAGTGGAGTCACATCTTATGTGGGGGTTAGATTCTAAGGTCCGTGCATGTCAGGGTTCCTTCCCCACTCTGAACTATGGGGTACAGATGTGGGGCCCTGCATGAAAGACCCCCTATGCTTATTTTTACCAGCTTAGGTTAATTCCTTCTTTGCCTTAGTAGTGCTGCCACCCCCAAATGATTTAAATAGACATTCAGAGAGGGCCACTTGGAACCCTATCTTCCCCAAATATGCCCCCAAGTCCCTACATCCCCTTTCCTGGGGAGGCTGGAGAATAATATCCTCACCAATTGGTAAAGGTGAACACAGACCCAAACCCTTGGATCTTAAGAACAATGAAAAATCAATTGGGTTCTTAAAAGAAGAATTTTAATTAAAGAAAAGGTAGAAGAATCACCTGTGTAAAATCAGAATGGTAAGTACTTTAATAACAAAAGACTCAGAAACAGAGGATTTCCCCTGTAGGCAAAACTTTAAAGTTACAAAAACAGGGATAAACCTCCCTCTTAGCACAGGGAAAATTCACAAGCTAAAACAAAAGATAACCTAACGCATTTCTTTCCTATTACTTACTACTTCTGCAATACTAGATGCTTAGTTCAGATATGCTTAAGGAAATGTAATTTCCCTGCCCTGTTTTCTGGCTGGCTCTGAGAGAGACAGACAAAAAACCTTTCTCTTGACTATTTATAAGTAGAATAGAGTATTAGGGTTGGAAGGGACCTCAGGAGGTCATCTAGTCCAACCTGCTACTCAAAGCAGGACCCATCCCCAGGCAGAGTTTTGCCCCAAATAGCCCCCTCAAGGATTGAGCTCTCAACCCTCTGTTCAACAGGCCCATGCTCAAATCACCAAGCTACGGAAGTATCTTCTCCCCCTTATTGGTCTTTTTGGTCAGGTGCCACCCAGTTTACCTGAGCTTCTTAACCCTTTACAGGTAAAAGAGGAATTAACCCTTAGCTCTATGTTTATGAAAATCATGTATAGTGAAAATTACCATAAAGTACAGTATACACAGTGTACACTGTATACGCTAGAACAGGGGTCTTCAACCTATGGCACATGTGCCAAAGGTGGCATGCGAGATGATTTTTTTTTTTAATGGCAGACTGCATGTCCCAGCTGTCTCTGAGACCGGGGCTGGCCTGGGGTTCCGTTCACTCAGCCCACTGCTGGTCTGCGGTTCTGTCTGCCGGCTCCTGCCAGCCAGGGTCCCGGCCGCTGGCCCCGCTCAGCCTCTTGCCAGCCTGGGTGAATGGAACCCCAGGTCAGTCGTGGGCTGAGCGGGGCCAGCGACCAGAATCCCGGCTTCCAGGAAGGTGGACAGAACCGCAGACTAGCAGCAGGCTGAGCAACTCAGCCTGCTGCCGTTCTGGGGTCCCAGCTGCCAGCCTCACTCAGCCCACTGACCGTCTGGGGTTCCGTTCACACAGGCCGGCAGGAGGCTAAGTGGGGCCAGCAGCTGAGACCTTGGCTGGCAAGGGGCTGGCAGCCGGAACCTTATACTGTCAGCGGGCTAAGTGGGGCTGGCGGCCGGGACCCCAGACCGGCAGCGGGCTGAGCAGCTCAGGTATTTCCATCAGGCTGCTCAATGGCAAATGCAGCCCCCAAAGAACTGAAGAAGAATGGAAATGAAAGAGCAGAGCTGGACCATCTGCTGAGCTGCTGCAATCAAGTGAGCAGAGCCAGGGAGAGAAGAGGGAGGACTCGAAGGTGGCTGGCAGCAGTAGGAAGGAGAAGCAGTTTGGGAGCCAGGAGAGTAGAAATAAATAGTTAATGAGAGAAGCTGCGGGCTTTGTCTTTTGTGTGGTGAAGAGTTGAAAAGGGGTCTCTTTATTATCATGCTAAACTTTAAAATAGCTGTGTATGATGAAAGGGCAGGTCTATAAGGGTAAGAGGTCACTCTAGGGCAGGGGTCGGCAACCTTTCAGAACTGGTGTGCCCAGTCTTTGTTTATTCACTCTCATTTAAGGTTTCGCATGCCAGTAATACATTTTAATGTCTTTTAGAAGGTCTCTCTCTATAAGTCTATATATTATATAACTAAACTAGTGTTGTATTGTAAAATAAACAAGGTTTTCAAAATGTTTAAGAAGCTTCATTTAAAATTAAATTAAAATGTTGATCCTATGCAGCCAGCTCGCTGCTGGTCTGGGGTTCTGTTCACCTAGGCTGGTAGCGGGCTGAGCGGAGCCTGCGGCCAGGACCCCAGCTGGGAAGGATCCGGCAGCCAGGACCCCTGACCGGCAGCGGGCTGTGCGGGGCCGGCAACCAGGACCCCAGACCGGCAGCGGGCTGTGCGGGGCCGGCAACCAGGACCCCAGACCGGCAGCGGTCTGTGCGGGGCCGGCAACCAGGACCCCAGACCGGCAGCGGTCTGTGCGGGGCCAGCAGCCGGGACCCCAGACTGACAATGGGCTGAGCGGCTCAGCCCACTGCTGCTCAGGGGTTCCATCCGCCGGCTCCTGCCAGCTGGGATCCCAGCTGCCAGACCCTCTCACCCTGCTGTTGGTCTGGGGTCCCAGCCCTGCCCACATACAATGGGTACCTACTTCTCCCATTCTCTTCCTCTCTCTGCACTGAGCTGAGGGTGGGAGTGCACTGAGCACAGGGCTGAGGGTGAAGGGTCTGGCCAGGAGCTAGAATGAGGGAGGGGGTTCAGGGGTGGGGCAGGAGGTTTGAGTGTGGGGCACTTACCTGGGCAGCTCCCATTTGGTGTGAAGGGTGCAGGTGGGAATGTGAGGGGGGATGCAGGAGCTCCTGTTTGGTGCTCAGGGTGGGGGTGGGGATGTGTGGGGTGCATGAGATGTTGGGGGGGCTGGGTATGTGTGGGGGTGCCAGAGTCAGGGCTGGGGTCATGGGGGGGTGAAGGAGTCAATAGAGGGCTGGGTGCATATGAGGAAGGTATGAGGCTCAGGGCAGGAGCCTTGGAGTGTGCGTGGGGGTGCAGGGCAGAGGGCTGGGTGTGTGGGGGTGGTCAGGGCTCAGGGCAGAGGGCTGGGTGACTGCCCCTCAGAACCTCCAACTTCCCCCCACTCCTTGTCCCGTAACTACCCCCTTCTGGGACCCCTGCCCCTGACTGCCGCGCAGGACCCTATCCCCTATCTAAGCCTCCCTGCTCCTTGTCCCCTGACTGCCCCCCTAGGACCTTACCCCCTACCTGTCCCCTGACTTCCCTGACCCTTACCCACACCCCCGCACCCAGAAGACCCCCCCCCGGACTCCCATGCCCCATCCAACTGCTCTCTGCCCCCTGACAGGACCCCCAGAACTCCTGACCCATACAGCCCCCTCTGCTCCCTGCCTCCCCCAACCCCTTTCCACACCGCTGCCTGCCCCAACCCCTCTCCCTACCCCTGCCTCCTGACAGCCCCCCTCAGAACTCCCAACTCATCCAACCCCCACAGCTCCTTGTCCCCTGACCACCCCCTCCAGAGACCCTCCCACCCTAACTGCCCCCCAGGACCCTCCTTACTCCCTGTCCCCTGACTGCCCTGACCCCTATCCACCCCCTGACAGACCCTGGGATTCCCATGCCCCATCCACGCCCCCTGCTCCCTGACTGCCCCCTCCAGAGACCCCCACCCCAACCATCCCCCCGGGATCCCACCCCCCCATCCAACCCACCCTGCTCCCTGTCCCCTGACTGCCCCCACCCCTTATCTAACTTCTCCCCCCGGACCCAGACCCCTTACCATGAGGCTCCCCGTTCATCCGGAGCCCTGCCGCTGCACACGCAGCCCCACCCCTCAGAAGGCTGTGCACACGGCGGCAGGGCTCCGGATGAGTGGGGAGCATCTTTCCGTCCCTGTGGAGCCAAACACTGCCCCGCGGGAGCGAGCAGCCCCGGCCCCCAGAGTGCTGCGCGCACAGCGGCAGGGCTCCAGGGGAAGGGGGGGAATGCGGGGGAGGGGCTGGCAGCTTGCTGCGCTCGGCCTGGTGTTCCGGCCCGGGAGCATGAACCCTGCAGCTTGCCGCGCCGGCAGGATTTTTAATAGCACACTGGAGTCCCGGCAGGCCCCAGGGGGCCATTAAAAATCGGCTTGCGTGCCCTCTTTGGCACATGTGCCATAGATTGCCGACCCCTGCTCTAGGGGCTTGAAGTCCCAGATTCTGGCGCTATTGCCTGCTCCTACCAGCTGATCTCAACCCAGCAAATCCCTCAGGTGGTAGCAGTAGTGAGCTCTTGTCCTCCTTTTCTGGACTAGCCACCAGAAAAAGGACATGATACATGTGACCAAGGAAACAGAGAGGCAGTGTTGCTTGTTAATATGGCTTGCGGGGGCGAGCACGGCAGGTTACTTTGGACTAGATAGGAGCCACATGTCTCCACACCTGCACATCCCAAGGTTCCAGAGACCTCCCTCTGGATCCCAGAGCTTCCTCAGAGTCCTAAAGAGTCAGATGGAATCTGGCCTCTCTCCCCTCACCTCAGCAGTCCAGAAAAAGTTATTTGTAGACATGTTATGTGTCCTCTCCTGCCACACTCACCTGTTGGTAACTAATGCAGTCACAGAGTCCAGGATTGGTGTCATGCATTCCTCTGGGCTGTGACAAGCAAGAGGATGTAAACTTCAATGGATCCTCCTGTGCATGGGCTGAGTGGGCAACCTCTCTCCTGCCATATCTGGTTTCCAGCCCACATGCACTGAGGAGGTGGTAATGGAGTTACCCCAAAAGTGGGGGTGGGAAGAAGCAGAGTGAAGAGGTGCTCAGAGAGCCATCCCATAGCATTCCTCCTAGAGTCACTCCAACAACCACCTGGCTCCTTCCTGCCGTAGACTTCAGCCCCTAGGTTCCACAGGGAATTTCTGAATGAACCCTCTAGAAAGCTGCCTCTGGCTTTCTACAAACTCTCACGCAGTCTTGTCACGAGAAGTAAGGAATAAGGTCTTGCCTTCTCCAACTGCTTGGGAGAATCCTCTCAGAGACTCAGTGTAGGGCTTTATGCATCTCTACAAAAAGATCAGTTTGCGTGGTGTTGTCACGAAGCTGCACCCCCCTTGGCAGCTCTTTTTAGAGCAACATTAACTCCCACAGGGATTTCTGCTCTAAATGCTCCAGGCCTGAAGGAAGGATTCTGTGGAAAACAGGCCTTTCCCTTGCTCCAATCCAGGCTCTGCTGTTCTGAGGCTGCAGAGGCTTGAGGGTTCCTGGAGAGCATGCTGCAACACCAGCAATCCCATGCTGCCTCAGCCCTGGGGACACGTGCTCTTTCTCCCCCAGCACCTTGCAATGGAGGGAAGAAAGGGACACGAGATGGAGTCTCTCCCTGGCTTACAGATAACCCATCCTGTAGTAACACAAGGGTGGACTCAGGGGAATGCTGTGCTGCAGTGTATGGTGCCCTACAAAATATCACTCATAAAGGGAAGCAACACCGCTTTTGGCAATGGAATCTGAGCAATAAGGAAGAGGAGTTGGAAATTCTCCATGGGGAGGGGAAATGGGGAAGCTCAGTGGGATGATGCATATGACTGGAATGTTAGTGTCGCTGGTTACAACCCATTGAGGTAGGAGAGAGAGGGTAAAAAAAGCAGTGGGCAGGGTGGCACTTCACATTAGACCAGCGGTTCTCAAACTGTGGATCAGGACTCCAAAATGGGTGCAACTCCATTTTAATGGGGTCACCAGGGCTGGCTTAGACTTGCTGGGGCTTGGGGCCAAAGCTGAAGCCCGCTCCCCACTGCCTGAGGCTGAAGCCAAAGTCTGAGGGCCTCAGCCCTGGGCAGTCAGGCTCAGGTTGCAGGTCCCTTGTCTGGGGCTGAAGCCCTTGGGCTTCTATTTTGTCCTCCCCATGCAGGGTGGGGGGACTCAGGTTTTGGCTTTCCCCCCACCCCCATACCCAGAGCAGTGGGGCTCAGGAGGGCTCAGGCTTCAGTCCCCCCTCCTGGGGTCATGTAGTAATTTTAGTTGTCAGAAGGGGGTCGGAGTGCAGTGAAGTTTTAGAACCCCTGCATTAGACACATTGTTACCTGTTTTACGTTCTTGGTTACTGAGAACCCCAGAACCTCGAATGGATAGGGATCAATCTGCTAACTAACACAGCCCAGCAGATGAAACGGTGCGGGGCTGGCACAGTTCACTGAATACAAACCAGAGAGCAGGAAATGTTTCTCCTTTTGCACCTGTCTGTGACTTGTGGGAAGAAATTAGGTTAGCACGGGGGACTTCCTATTGGGAGACAGATGGGGGAGATCTCACATAGCCAGGAGTAAACAGTCCTTGGAGATTTTGAAAAATTCTAGATACTTTCTATACAAAGTTTTGTACCCAACTAGGAGTACTCTATTGTGGGCCTCCTTGTGGTGAATAAAGAGGAACTGATCACTGGACTGGATGGCCACGGTTGTTCTGGGGCCAGTGATCATGACTTGACTATTCAGTGAGGACCAGTAAGGTTTTGGAACAAATTGCTCAATTAAATAGCAATACGTCACCAGAACCAGATGGTATTCTCCCAAGAGTTCTGAAGAAACTCAAATGTGAAATTACAGTACTACTAACTAACTGTGGTATGTAACCTGTCCTTTAAATCAGTTTCCGTACCAGATGCCTGGAGGAGAGCAAATATGACACCAATGCATTAAAAAGGCTCCAGAGATGCTCCCCGCAATTACAGGCCACTAAGGCTAACTTCTGTACTAGGCAAATTGGGTGAAATTATAGTAAAGAGCACAATTATTAGCCACATAGATAAACACAATTTGTTGGGGAAGAGTGAACATGGTTTTTGTGAAGAGAAATCATGCCTCACAAATCTACTAGAATTCTTTGAGGGAGTCAACAAGCATGTGGATAAAGGTGATCTCATGGATATAGTGTACTTAGATTTTCAGAAAACCTTTGACAAGGTCCCTCCCCAAAGGCTCTGAAGCAAAATGGGATAAGATGGAAAGTACTTTCTGGGATAGGTAACTGGTTCAAAGGCAAGAAAGAAAGGGTCAGACTAAGTGGTCAGTTTTCAGAATGGAGAGAGGTAAATAGTGGTGTCCTCTAGGGGTCTGTACTGGGACCAGTACTGGTCAACATACTCCTAAGTGATCTGGAAAAAGGGGTAAGCAGTGAGGTGGCAACAGTTGCAGCTGAAACAAACCAACTCAAGTTAGTTAAGTCCAAAAGAGAGTGCAAAGTGTGACAAAGGGATCTCACCAAACTGAGTGACCGGGCAACAAAAAGGCAGATGAAATTCAATTTTGATAAATGCAAAAGTAATGCACATTGAAACCATGATCCCAACTCTACATCTAAAATGATGGGGTCTAAATTAGCTCTTACAACTCAAGAAAGAGATCTTGGAGTCATTGTGGATAGTTCTCTGAAAACGTCCACCTCAATGTGCACCGACAGTCAAAAAAGCAAACAAAATGTTGGGAAGTCATTAGAAAAAGGATAGATAGCAAGACAGAAATGTAATAATATTGCCTCTCTATAAATCCTTGGTATGCCCACATCTTGAATATTGGGTCTGGTCCCCCCATCTCAAAAAGATATATTGGAATTGGAAAAGGTACAGAAAAGGGCAACCAAAATGATTGGGGGTATAGAACAGCTTCCGTATGAGGTGAGATTAATAAAACTGGGGGGAGTTTTCAGCCTGGAAATGAGATGACTAAGGAGGGATAGGATAGAGGTCTATAAAATGATGACAGGTATGGAGAAAGTAAATAAGTAAGTGTTATTTACTCCTTCTCATAACACAAGACTAGGGGTCACCAAATGAAATTAATAGGCAGCAGTTTTAAAACAAACAAAAGGAAGTATTTCTTCACGCAACACACAGTCAACCTGGGGAAACTCTTTGCCAGAGGATGTTGTGAAGGCCAAGACTATAACAGGGTCCAGCAAAGAACTAGATAAGTTCATGGAGGACAGGTCCATCATTGGCTATTAGCCAGGATGGGCAGGGATACAAAACCATGCTCTTGAAGTGTCCCTAGCCTCTGTTTGCTGGAAGCTGAGAATGGGCAACAGGGGATGGATCCCTTGATGATTACTTGTTCTGTCGATTCCCTCTGGGGCACCTGGCATTGGCCACTGTGGGAGGATAGGATTCTGGGCTGGCTGGACCATTGGTCTGAGCCAGTATGGCTGTTCTTATGACCAATAGAGGGAAGTCCCCACCAGCAATATTTATATTTGGTGCACTGAAAGGGCTAACTTTCCAAAGCTGACCAAAATGATTAGTGAAAGTGTTTTGGAGAAAAACACTAAACAGAACAATGTGAATGAAAATTAGGATCCATTGTTTAAGGAGCTTGTTAGATGGGGCATAACCACATTGCATAATTAGCTGAGCTTGCAATGACCTTCCACTCAACTCGCTTACATTTCTCCGTCTGCAAATGTGGGAACCATTTTAAAATCGAGATCCAATCAATTGCAACATGTCTGGGAAGATTCTAGGCATCAATGATCTGATCATTGGGTTGAGGGCAGTAAACAAGAGATTCCCATAAGGCTTCCTCCCTCCCTCCCTCTTCCCAAGAGCCACCCTCATCATCTCTCCCCTTTCTGCTCCCACATCCTCTGCAAACTTTCAAAGACGGATGCCTCATGATGGCTTTCACTCGTGGGGATGTTGGTTAGTGGTCAGGATTTTGGCCCTTCAGGAGGAAAGGGCACGGCAGATGGTGGGGAAGCCCAGGGCCCCCCACTGGGCTCTGGCCCAGGCCACTCTGAGGTCAACACAAGGGGGTGACACTTCCTACCACGCTGCTTCTGTCCAAAGTTTGCAGTTTATCACAGGAAGCTCTGAAGGGTGCTTGGCACCTCTTCGCGGCCGGGCGTGGCATGTCAGCTCTCTCCTTCTTGGGGTGGCAACTGCCTCTGTAACACTGACAGATCCCGATGGTCCACTCATCGGTGGCCAGGATCAAACCAGAGACCTCTGGAGCTTAGTGCATGGGCCTCTACAGCATGAACTAAAAGCCACCTGGCTGTTAGCTAAGGCTGTAGAGAAGACTCATTTTATCTCTCCCTCTAAGTGGTCTTGGTGCCACTAGCTGGGACACATGACCATGCCCAGTGTGGCTTACATACTTCCCCTAGCTGAGGAAGTGTGTCCTGAGCTTCAGAGACTTCCCAGTTGTAATCCTGGATGACCCCTGTAACAATGCGGCCTCTGGCGGGACACTACTGAGAGTATCAGTTCAGGACAAATTACTTGGAGCACAGCCGTCACAGCCCAAGGCTGGGTGTCCTTTACTAGTAAAGCACACCAAACCAGCCATACAGAGAGGACTTTGGTTTTACCGATTTTCCAGTGGGGAAGTCATACAAGCAATTCCCTCAGATATTCCAGTTCCCTTGTATCACCACCAGCACCACTCCTTACAGAGATGAATGGTTATGAAAATCAATACCCCAAAAGAAAAAAGGTTCTCTCAAAGGATCCCTGTCATAAACAGATGGTTAAGGGTTAATGTCTCTTTTACCTGTAAAGGGTTAAGAAGCTCAGTGAACCTGGCTGACACCTGACCTGAGGACCAATGGGAGAACAAGATACTTTCAAATCTTGGTGGAGGGAAGTCTTTGTTTCTGCTGGGTTGTTTTTTTTTGTTCGTTGTTCGCTCTTGGGGCTAAAAGGGACCAGACATGCACCCCAGGTTTCTCCAATCTTTCTGAAACAGTCTCTCATGTACAAAATAGTAAGTGCTAGCTAGAAAAGGCGGATTAGTCTTATGTTTGTTTTCTTAACTTGTGAATGTGTATTTTGCTGGAAGGATTTTACCTCTATTTGCTGTAACTTTGAATTTCAGGCTAAGGGGGAGGGAGTCCCTCTAGGCTATATGAATTTGAATACCCTTGTGACGATATGGTTCTGGCGGGACCCAACTGAGAGTGCCAATTTAGGACCAATTGCTCAAACAGGGCAGTCACAGCCCAAGGCTGGGGGTTTTCCACCTCTAAGACAAACCAAACCAGCCAGACAAAAATGACTTTGGTTTCACCCCACTGGCTAACCACAAGTCATACAAGCAATTTCCTTAGACACTCCAGTCTCCCAGTATCACCACCAGTCCCACCCATCCTGGGGATGAATGGTTATGAAAACCAACACCCCAGTAAAAGAAAAAGGTTCTCTTGATCCCAAAGGACCAAGCCCCAGACCCAGGTCAATATACACATCAGATCTTACCCACAAATCACGGTGTTGCCAATCCTTTAGAATCTAAAATCCAAAGGTTTATTCATAAAGGGAAAAAGGCAGAAATGAGAGCTAGAATGGTTAAATGGAATCAATTACATACAGTAAGGGCAAAGTTCTTAGTTCAGGCTTGTAGCAGTGATGGAGTAAACTGCAGGTTCAAATCAAGTCTCTGGAGAACATCCCCCGCTGGGATGGGTCATCAGTCCCTTGTGTAGAGCTTCAGTTTGTAGCAAAGTCCCTCCAGAGGTAGGAAGCAGGATTGAAGACAAGATGGAGATGAGGCATCAGCCTTATATAGGCACTTCCAGGTGTAAGAACACTTCTTTGTTCTTACTGTGGAAAATTACAGCAAAATGGAGTCTGGAGTCACATGGGCAAGTCCCTGCATACTTTGCTGAGTCACAAGGCGTATCTGCCTCCTCTCAATGGGTCAATTGTGTAGCTGATGGTCCTTAATGGGCCATCAAGCAGGCTAAGCAGAGCTAACACCCACTTGTCTGGGATCTTTCCCAGTAACACAGCACAAGTTTGAAATATAGACAGTATAGAGCCAATACTTATAACTTCAACTACAAAATGATACAGACATACAGACAGCATGATCATAACCAGTAACTCATAACTTGGTCTTAGACACCTTATATGACCCCCTTTACATAGGATTTGGTGCCACTACAGGACCTTGGTTGCAACTCATGTTCTATATGGTCCCAGTTTATATCAATAATGTCACAACCCTGTAAACATTTTCCATCCTAATTTTACAGAGATAATTTTTACTTTTTCTCTCTTTAATTAAAAGTTTTCTTTTTTAAGAACCTGATTGATTTTTTTCCTTGTTTAAGACCCAAGGGGATTGGGTCTGAACTCACCAGGGATTGGTGGGGGGAAAATGGGGGGGGGAAGGTTAATTCCTCTCTGTTTTAAGATCCAAGGAGTTTGGATCAGTGTAGTCTCTCAGGGTAGCCCAAGGAGGGGAAAGTCTGGGAGGGGGAAAGGGGCAGGGAAAAGGTTAATTCCTCTCTGTTTTAAGATCCAAGGAGTTTGGATCAGTGGAGCCTCTCAGGGTTACCCAGGGAAGGGAAAGTCGGGAGGGGGAAAGGAGGGGGGATGGTTTATTTCTCCTGGTTTTAAGACCCAAGAGGTTTGGGTCTTGGGTTCCCCAGGGAAGGTTTTGGGGGGACAGAAAGTGTGCCAAACACTATATTTTGGCTGGTGGTGGCGCTATCAAATCTAAGCTAGGAATTAAGCTTAGAAGGGTACATGCAGGTCCCCACTTTTAGGATGCTAATGTTCAAAGTGGGAAAAATACCTTGACAACCCCAAAAGACCAAGCCCCAGATTCAGATCAATAGACAAGCCAGATCTTACCCACAAATCCTTTAGCATCTAAAATCTAAAGGTTTATTCATAAAAAGAAAGAAATATAGATGAGAGTTAAAATTGTTAAAGGAATCAATTACATACAGCAATGGCAAAGTTTGTGGTTCAGGCCTGTAGCCTGATGGAATAAACTGCAGGCACAAATCAAGTCTCTGGAGTACATCCGCAGCTTTGGATGGGTTATTCAGTCCATTGTTCAGAGCTTCAGTTTGTAGCAAAGTTCCTCCAGAATGGAGAGGTTTCCAGGGCCTTTTCTATCCTCTGCGGAAGGACCCTTTTGTTCTTACTGTGGAAAAGCATAGCAGCCAGGTGGAGTTTGGAGTCACATGGGCAAGTCATATGTCCATGCATGAGTCCATTCTTTACATGTACAGCAGCCATTGCTCATATGCTACCTTGAACGTTCTCAGGAATGCTTCTCATACGTGGATTGGAGTCTCCCAAGGTCCATTGTGAGTTAAGTGATTCTTGACTGGGCACTTAATCCGAAAATTACTTTCTCAAGAAACTTACCAAATGCTTCACTAATGCAGGTCTGTCACATCTTACGCTGGGGTTATGTTCTGCAGTCAGCGCATAAAGCAAAAATCACGTATAGTCAAAATTACATTGAGTGTAATGGTGGGCGGAATCACCTGCACTACAGGAACAGTACTAAAATTGTTATTTTTCTTTTTTTTGTTTTTGCCGACCGCGTAAAGCTGAAATCGCACATGTTAAATGTGCATAAGATGCAACAGACCTGTACTTAGAATCAAACACATTGAGATACAAGTACATAGCAATACTCATAACTTCAAATACAAAAATGATACACACATACAGACAGCATAATCATAACCAGCAAATTACAACCTTTTCATAGACACCTCATATGACCTCCTTTGTACAAGTTTTGGTGCAACTCTAGGATCTTGGTTGCATAGAGTCACAACCCCCCATTTATAATACCGATAGACCCGGTCGTCAGCGGGCAGGATCAAACCTGGGAGCTTAGTGCATGAGCCTCTACAGCATGAGCTAAAAGCCACCTGGCTATTAGCTAAGCCTATAGAGCTGACTTGTTTAATTCTCTCTCTATGTGGTCTCAGCACCACTAGCTGGGACAGAACACCACACCCTGGTGCAATAGGAGCACGTCCTCCCTTTCCTCATGGAGAGGGACCTTCAGGTAGTTGCTGAGGGAGAGATCCTGCTTTCTTCTGTGCTTCTCTCCTATGTACCAGCAGGGCTGGACGGCCTTTTCTCATTGTGTTGTGGGGAGCAGGTCCTGGATACTAGGAGTCTGAAGAAGCTCTCAAGGACTAATTTTTTAAAATATTTTATATCAGTGAATTGGGAGAAAACATATAATCTCTGCTGATAAGATTGGTGGGTGACCAAATACTGGCGAAGTGGTAATTACTGATGAGGAGAGGGCAGTGATACAGAGCCATCTGGCTCATTCAGCAAGCTGGCCCCATTCAAAGAAAACAAGTTTGACCAAAGCCAAATGCAGGGTCCTATACCTAGCAACAAGGCATGCCAGCCACACCTACAGAATGAGGAAGTGTATGCAGGAAAGCAGTGACTCTGAAAAGGATTTAGGGGCCAGAAGGAGAAGCCACTCAAGATGAGCTCCCAGTGTGCTGCTGTGGTGAAGAGGGCTAAAGCCATCATTAGACATATGGGCAGAGCCATGAGTAGGATAGGGAGGTGTAACGCTGCTGGTTCTGGTGAGACTCAACTGAGAGTGCCAGTTCAGGACAAATTGCTTCAAGCAGGGCAGTTAGAACCCAAAGCTGGAGGTTTTCCACCTCTAAGGCAAACCAAACCAGCCAAACAGAGAATACATCAGTTTTACCCCACTGGCCAACCACCAGTCACACAAGCAATTCCCTTGGACACTGCAGTTTCCCAGTATCATCGCCAGTGCCACTCGTTATGGGGATGAATGGTTATGAAAACCAATACCCCAGTAAAAGACAAAAGGTTCTCTCAAATGACCACAAAGGACTGAGCCCCAGACCCAGGTAAATATACAAATCAGCTCTTACACACAAATCAGGCTGTTGCCAATCCTTTAGAATCTAAAATCTAAAGGTTTATTCATGAAGGGGAAAAGATATAGATGCAGAGGTGAAAGTAAGCTGGTCCGGTCTGGTACGGCGTATTGGCAAGAGCCAGTACGCCATGCTGGACTGCACCGGCTTCCACGGTGGGGATTGAAAGGGCTCTGGGCTGCCTGCGGTGTGGGTCCAGAGCCCTTTAAATCCTAGCCGTGGCTCCAGCGGCTGGGCTGGGGCTGGGATTGAAAGGGCTCAGAGCTGCCTGCAGCTGCAGGCAGCCCAGAGCCCTTTAAATCAGGGCCACGGCTGAGATTTAAAGAGCTCAGAGCTCCTCGCGGCTGCGGGCAGCCCAGAGCCCTTTGAATCCTGGCCACGGCCCTGGCGGCTGGGCGGGGGTCAGGATTTAAAGGGCTTGGGACTCCCCTCAGCGGCAGCAGCTCTGGGCCCTTTAAATCCCTGCCCCAACCCCGCAAAGCTCGGGGTTCCCCCTGGCGGCTGGAGCCCTGGGCCCTTTAATTTGCCCCTGAACCCCAGGGGGCTCCCAGCCACCTCTTCAGCTGGGAGCCCCTGGTTGATTTAAAGGCCTTGGGTCTCCCAGCCACAGCTGGTGCCCCAGGGCTTTTAAATCTTGAGAGGCCATGCCTCTTCCAGATGAGGCCACTCTCACTCAGGACTCCGGCAGTACCGGTAAGTCCTGTAAGTTATTTTCACCCCTGTGTAGATGAGAGCTAGAATTGGTTAAATGGAATCAATTACATACAGTAATGGCAAAGTTCTTGGTTCAGGCTTGTAGCAGTGATAGAATAAACTGCAGGTTCAACTCAAGTCTCTGGAATACATCCACAGCTGGGATAGGTCATTCAGTCCTTTGTTTAGAGCTTCAGTTCATAGCAAAGTCCCTCCAGAGGTATGAAGCAGGCATCAGCCTTTTGTAGCCTCTTGCCATGTGGTCTTTGCTTTCTTTGTCCCAAGGACACTCTATCCAGCACGTGGCATAGAAAAACCTCAGAGTTCTGTCCATAGGCAGGTCCCTGCATACCTTGCTGAGTCACAAGGCGTATCTGCCTTCTCTCAACAGATCCATTGTATAGCTGATGGTCCTTAATGGGCATCAAGCAGGCTAGGCAGAGCTGACACCAACTTGTCTGGGGTGTTCCTCGGAAGCATAGCACAAGTTTGAAATACAGACAGTATAGAGCCAATATTCATAACGTCAACTACAAAAATGATACACATACACAGATAGCATAATTATAGTCAGCCAATCATAACCTCTCCATAGACCCCTTCCACGACAACCTTTATACAATATTCGCTGCAAATATATAACAGTGGTCACTACAGTGATCTATACGGTTACAGATTATGTCAATAACATCACAGGAGGTGACACAGATCAGTGAGACTGATATTGGAATACTGCCTCCAGTTTTGGTGTCCTCCTTTGAAAAAGATGTTGTGAAATTGGAGCTGAGGCAGCAAAGAACCACCAAATGTTCTGAGGGCTGGAGAAAAATGCCTTCTAGTGAGCTATTGAAAGAGCTCAACCTGTTTAGCTTATCAAAAGAAGATTGAAGGGTAACTTTACTGAAGTACCTTAATGGAGAGAAAATATTGGGTATTAAAGGGCTCTTTAATCTAGCAGAGAAAGGCATAACAAGACTCAATGGCTGGAAGGTGAAAAGAGATAAATTCATATTACAAATATTCAACAGCAAGGATGATTCACAACAGGAACAAGCTATCAAGGAAAGTGGTGGGTTCTCCATCTCTTGATGTCATTTAATGAAGACTAGATTCCTTTCTGGAATGTGTTTGCCCCCAAAGAAGCTATTGTGTCATACAGGAGGCCTGTGACATGCAGGGAGTCAAATTAGATGCTCTAATGGTCTCTTCTGGCCATAAAGTCTACTCATTTCTGAAAAACTGAGTGTAGCATTGGGAGAAGTGCCTGATGTGTTACTGTCTAGCCAGCTTGCATCCTAGAATGAACACTCCACGGGGAGTAGCTCAAACCTCCAAAGTGCCTGGCCAAGGGCAGGACATTATCACAGCAAGGGAGGGGTGTGGCAGTGACATCACAAAGGCCTTTTTCAGGGTCTCAGACTATTGGTCAAAGGTGGGGAGGTGGTGACCTCACAGAGAGATGCTGACATCAGCCAGGCAGGACAGGGGCGAGGAGCCAGGGAAACCTCAGAGACTCCTGTGGCTTTGCTTCAGCAAGTTTCCTTCTTGAGGTCTCTCTTTGAGGACTGAGAGAGTATTTGGGTTCATGTACGTGAGCGCCAGGAGGAACCTCTTTTGAGTTTTCTCCTTTCCTTTTAGTGATTTTACTAGAAAACAGCCGCCCCTGCTTAGAAGGTAGGAGCCTCCTCAGGGTTTGAAACCTATTCAGTCTGATTCATCTGGTGACACTTGAATTCTAGGCATGGAAAACATGAGCTTAAGGAGGCAGAATTTTATTCCGCTTCTGGGATTTTGTCCCTGAGAATCACTGGGAAATTAGGGTTTGTCCTTTTTGTTTCACCTTTTCCTCCATCCGTCCCTCCTTTCTCTTCGTCTCTTGCTTCTTTTGTCCTTTCTCCTGTTCCCCTCCCAACACCAGGAGGGGTGTGTGTGTTGCAGGGGAGTGCTCTGCAGCTCCCATTGTGGGAGGGCCATCCAAAAATGTGGGGCTGAAATAGTGCTCGGGCAGTGATCCCCACCAGTGACTTGGGCCATCCTTTGGGCTCTCTGGTGAGAACCCTCAGCCTCCCGTCCTCAGTCTCTACCCTGATTGGCTGAGCAGGGGATTATTCTCAGGGAGGAGACTCAGGTCCTTGTTATTCTCTTTTAAGACCAAGTAAATAAGTCATAACCAGTTATATGTTTGATGAATTTTGCTGCTTCTCTGCATGAATTGTCTCTGAGCAGTTCATGATTCTCTCTAACATTCCAGTTCTCCTAAAATACTTGCTGAATAATTACTATGCACTGTTGTTGGTCTGGAGCTCATTTGAGAGCACTTTATTCAGGTCATTCAATGTAGGAAATTCAAGATCCGATGGTTAGTTTGAAAATCAGGGCTCTTGGGTCCTATTCCCAACTCTGCCACTGACTGGCTGTGTGACCTAAGACAAGTCAATTCTCTTTTCTCAGCCTTAGCTTCTCCCTCTTCCAAGTAGGGATAATAATGATCCACTCCTACCTACCTCACGGTGGTTGGAGGATGGGGATCCATTGGAGAGTGTCACTGGGAGTCGTGCATAACATGCAGTGTCCTATCACCTTTACTCAGATCAGATTATGACATAATAGAATAGCCGAAATAGTCTATTTTATTTGTATTTTTTTATTTTGAAATTGTTAAGAGCAGCAACTACTTAGCTCAGACTGTAGCGTCTTGTCTAATTTTTGACATTTAAGTGTCTCCTCTTTGTGTGCAATGAGACAATTTAACATATCGTGACAAACAGAAGATGCTTTTGTTTTGCAACAAAATCTTTTTGCAAAGAACTTTCATCCCACTTGTTATGATTTCAAGAAACAAACTGGTTTAGTCTGAATGGAATTCTCTGACAGAAATGGTTTCAATGAAATTTCCCCACCATCTCAATTCCTGGGCTCTATCCCTGCCTCTTGGGGGGTGGGGGAGTTCCGTTAGAACAGGAGTCAGGACTGGTGGCATCTCTTTCGGGCTTTGCTACCGCCTTGCTGTGTAGGCCCTTGAGTAGGTCACTTCCCTTCTCTGTACCTCAGCCTCCTCCCCATCTGTCCAATGGGAACAGGGACAATTCTTGAACTCTGGGCAGTCATGAGCCTGAGTGAGATAAGGGGTGTTAAAGCCTTCTGTGAAGGAGAAAGGGGAGTTTCACGGTGTTTAGCACCTAGGAATTCTAAGTTTGCTAAAATATCTAGTCTGCGGAAACTAGAAATGGTCAGAGCCAAATTTTTAGCCACTGCCTTTTTTAAAGCCCATTCAGGGATGTGAGTCCCTGTCTTTTAGGTACCTGGGGTTCTTTGCCAGATGGAAAGAAGAGATTCCTGCCTCCATTTTTGTGGCCTTAACAAGCCAGGTGTTGTGCCCTAGTTCTCGCCTGAGATCCCTGAAAAAGAACATCTTCCGATCCATTAACAAGACAGGAGCTATCTTTAAAAGGGGAACAAAGAGAACCCTGGGACTTACAGACTAGCTAGCCTCACTTGCATAGCTGGAAAGATACTGGAATACATTATTAGACAACCAGTTTGTCAGCACCTACAGGATAATTTGGTTCTTAGGACTAGTGAGCATGGATTTGTCAAGAACAAAATCATTCCAAATCAATCCTCTTTCCTTCTTTGGCAGGGTTACGGGCCTAGTAGAGGTGGGTAAACAGTAGATGTGATCTGTCTTGGTGTTACTAAGGCTTTTGACACAGTCCCGTAGGACATTCTCACAAGCAAATGGGGGAAATGCGGTCTAGTTGCAATCAGTGTAATGTGGGTGCAGAGCTGGTTGAAAGCCCATACTCCAAGAGCCCTTCTCCATGTTTGGCTGTCCAACGGAGAGGGTGTACTTAGTGGGTCCGGCAGGGATCAGTTCAGGGTCTGGTACTATTCAATATTTTCATTAATGATTTAGAAAATGGAGTGGAGAGCATGCTTCTAAAATTTGCAAATGACACCAAGCACTTTGGAGCACAGGGTTAGAATTCAAAACGCCCTTAACAAATTGGAGAATTGGTCTTCTTGAGCCAAACTCCATGGCTGGGCCCCTCTCTATAGACTGGGCTGAAGTGAAACCCAGAGCCAAACACTCCCCCTCCTGAGCAGTGCGCTCCGACCTTGAATGGTCAGATGCTGCTTAGCACTGTCAGAGCAGCTTTGGCTGGGGACTCTCCCAGCACTTTCCAATAGCGGGAAAATATTAAATCCCCATTTGACTGCTGGGGACAGAGCCCTAGAGGGGGGAGCAACTTTTCTTGTCCCACAGGAAAAGGAAAATAACCAGCAGTGGAACCAATAGGAAACCCAGCAATGGAACTCAGGAGTCCTGACTCCCAATCCCCTGGTCCACTCACTACAGCAGAGCACACGCCCTCTCAAAGGCAGGGGGGAGCGGACATGAGGGCCTGGTTGTAATTGCCAGCTGGGGGAGGGAGAACCATACTTCTGACACTTGGTGCAAAGCTAAGCCAGTAGCTTCCCCTCCCCAGGCCTGTTTCTCACCAGTAGGGTTGGGGATGCAGTCCCGACAGCCCAGGGGGGTTGGAAGGCTCCAGGAAGGTGTGTAAAGTGCTGGGATGTCAGGATCCTGGAGGTGCTGTCACCCCCACACTAGGGCAGTGTTCTGCACCCCCTGCTGCTGGCCGAGTTTCTCCATCCCTTGGCAATAAGATAGACTCTTGTTTTCACAGCCAGCTGATCACCCAGTGTCATCACGCTGCCTGCTTGCAGGGCAGGGTAACTCCTCAGGTCACCACCACTCTCTCCAGCCTGCCCTGGGCTTGGAGAGTGAGAAGGGTGTGGGATGACCCTGAACACCCTCCATCCATCTCTCCGTCACCAGAGCAAGTGAGTGGCATTAGGTTCCTCTGTGGCGTTCCCTGTCTGTCTGGGGAAAGGCAGAAAGAGGGGGATAGAATCTCTCCCAAAGGAGACTGCATTTGCAAACAGCCCCCAGGAGCCCCTCACTCTCAGACCAGGGAGAGGCTTCTCCAGAGCCATCTGCAGTGTGTTTGGAAAGGTCCCAGTAAAGGGGCTCCCAGCCCTTCCCTTGTGGGAGACTGTTCCTCAGGCTGAGAGTCTCTGAGACACAGGCCAGACCCTGTGAGCTGCTGAGCATGGAAATCAGTAGGAACCGAGGGGGTCCTGGCCTTGCTATGCCTAGGGACTTTGAAGTGGGGAATGGTTTCCCAGGAGAAGTCCGGACTCCTGGGTTCTGTTCCTTCTCTAGCCTGGGTGGAGTGCGGGGGGGAAGGGGTTTGTGGCCTGGGGTGGCAGGAGGAAGCTGCTTATCCAAAGTGACTGATGGTCTTTGTGACTGACCCCAGTGCTCAAAAAGGAGGAGACTCCCTGGTTCTTGCAGCCCCAGGGATGACGAGGGAGAACGTTGAGGGGGAGCAGATCATGCAATGAACTCCTGCCAATGTGTGTAGCTTGCACTCCCTGTACCCCTGTAGGGAGAGGAGGAGCTGCTCTGGCTGGGGCAGGGATGGGGAGGGACCAAACAGGCTGGTTAGAGAGAGGCTGCCTTGGCCCCAGACTCACGCCTGCTCCCTGTTGGGTTCCAGGATGGCCAGGCTTCTGAGGATGTTCAGGACAAAGGCTCTGCAGGTGGCCCCAGAGCCTGAGGGAAGCAGCTGCCATCTTCCCCAGGAGCAGAGTGGCCCCTCCACCCTGCTGGTGGGGAAGGAGCTCCCAGCTGGGCCAGGAGATGGAAGTACCCAGCCTTCTGGTGGAGAAAACCCGCTCCTGGTGCAGGCGCCAAGGTAGGAGAGGCACCGGCCAGGCCAAAATGGAGCTGGACCAGGATGCGGCTGGGAAGGCAGGACCCAGCCCAGGAGCAGACCCGAGCAGGGTGGCTCTGGGGCTTGTTGTGTGAGCAGCAGCATCCCCAGGAGCCTAGCCCTGATTTCCAGCAGGAGGCATTGCTCTGCCCAGTAAGTGAGGACCTTCCAGCCTTCCCAGAGCAGGAGGTGGAGGATCCCTCTCCCAGCCCCAGCAGCTCGGCCCGCTCCCCATGGGACAGCAGCAGCGCCTGCGACTCGGATAGCAGCAGCATGGCCGATGGACGCTTCTGCTTTGTTCAAGGTGAGGAGCCAGGCTGGGCTCAGGGAAGTGTGAGGAGGGGGCCCAGGCTCTCGACCAATGCTATGGGGGTGAGTCCCCAGACCAGGTGTCTGGCCTGAGCCATGTGAACCCCACTGACACTAGATGCTGCCACTTTGGTCCTTGGTGCTCCATTGGGCGAGGAGGGGCACCTCCCAGGGAGTCCATGACATCATTCCCCAGCTGTGCTGGAACCGAGATTGTCCCTCTCCTTCCCAGCATTCCAACCCCCTGAATGCTCAGGAGCCACCACCCCTAATGAGGACCTTTCTCCTCCATGATCTGGGACCCCCAAGATGGAGGTGTTTGTCACACACCAGCCGGGGTATCCTCCCCCACACAGGCACTGTTCCAGTTCCTGACCCTGCTTGTGTAGAAGTTGTGGGCGATTTTGTCCCCACTATCCCCCACTCAGGCCTAAGTCCTGCAGCTGGTGTGGCTAGGGCAGGGAGGTCCCTGGCTAACTGGCTTTCTCTCCCCTAACTCCACTCCTGGTGGGTGCAGGACGAGCCCAGCAGCTCGTGTTCCTGCACGCCATCCACCCCACGTGTCTCGCTTCACAGCAGCGAGGGCAGGACATACTGGAGCTGCACTGCTGCAAGGCTGCTGTGGCGGAGAGGACTGTGGTGAGCGAGACACGGTGCCCAGCAGCTGGAGGGTGGACAGAGACATGGGAAGGGTAGGAGTCTTCCCAGGCTGATGGAGGGGGATGGCTGGTGCTGGAGATGCAGCTGAGGGCAGGTATTGCTGGGGCTGAAGATTGGGGAGAAGAGACGGGAGAAATGGTGGGCAGGAATTGGAGGAACGGGAGGCAGCTGGGGGGATCCTGCTGGCTCTGTGGGGTGCTGGCTGTGTAATCGCCTCCTTGGGAAGTGTCAGTGAGGCCCAAATCTCACACGCTCCTTTGTCTTTTTTGGGTTTCACAGAAGCTCATTGAGGAGCTTCCTGATGACTCTCCACCTGGCGCCATCCTGGCCAACTCCCTCATTGCTGTGGCCAACCTCAGGTACCAAGACCCTCTTGCCCAGTTCCCCTATCCCTGGTGCTGCTCAGGCCCATGGGTAGGAGTCACTGCCCCTCTCACTCCCAGGTCACTTCCCAAGGGTGGCTCCTCTGGCAGAGGTAGCAGGAAGGTTCACTCCCTCTCCTGGCTGCTCTGTTCTTTTCACTCCAGTAACACTGCAATGGCTTTGGGGAGAGGCTGACTCCCAGGATCAGATACAGGAGGGGCAGCAGGATCCAGAGAACAGGCGCCATTCCTGCCCTGCCACTGTCTGTCTGGGAAACCTTGGCCTTATCATTCCCTGGCTTGGTGCCTCAGTTGCCATTCTCACCAGACTGCCTATTTCCCTGCACTTTCACATCCGTGTCGATACCAGTCTCACCCCAGCACTGCACAGTCTAATACCGGCTCCTCTGTCTTGCCAGCACCATGACACCTGCCCTGGAGCCGGAGCTGGAGACCCACCTCCTCCGAGCTGCCCTGCATACCATCTTCACCCTGAGCATGCAGACCGACACCGCCCAAGTCCAGGTAGATCGTGCTAAATCATGGATTGAAGAGCCAGCTGTCATCCTGCCCGAATCCTTGCTAATTGCCTGCAGTGGGATGTGAGAGGCCAGGATATGTGTTTGGGGGTCTCACTAGTGCTTCCCAGAGACCCCTTTTCCCATCCTGTGGCAGGTGTAGCCCCAGTTTCCCTAAGTCTGACCCATGGCTCTCCCTTGCTTTGCAGGATCTGCATAGGGTCTTGCAAGACCTCCTGGATGCCATGCTGGGGAACCTGCTGGCAAAATCCCCAGATACCAACAAGATCCACTACATCTTGGAGGTGAGCCCAGTGTGAGGGGTGGGGCAATTTTACCATAACTCTTAGATCCATTTTCCAGTCTGTCCTCCTAGATGGGCCCCCAGTGGGCCGTCCTTGGTCAGGGCAGTCAGTGCAATGCAGTGTCAGGCCCTTCTTCCTTGAAGGACAGAGAAAGGAGCTGGGACTTCAAGCCAGAGCTCTGCCTGGTTCTGTTGAGCACTAACCATGGGGCCCCAGGCTGGCTTGGGGAGTGAGAGTCTGAATCCCTCCTGTGAGATCCAGAAGATGCTCCTCAGAGAAGAGTCACAGGCTTGTTCCTAGAGAAACAAGAGGGCCCCAGAGAATCAGCCCTTGTCTCTGATGGGCCCCGAGATTCCTGGAGGGATTGTGCTCACACTCAGTCCCTTCACCCAACCAAGGACTTGAGAGCCAGGAAGGGGTGAGGGGTCTGTCTCCTTCCTGGTGAGCTGTTCAGGAATCAGGAGTTCAGAGAGGATGGGACCAGCCCCGACACCGAGCATTGTCCCAATGACAAGTTGTGACATGCAGGATACAAGCATTGTCCTGGGGGCAACAATCCCCTTCTAAAGCTCTGCGATCAATGAATCAGATATTCCACCCCGCATACAATGTCTCAGTGCCCTGGGGATGGGGAGGGGCTCAGTAGCACAACACATGCACCCGCCCATTGATCCTGAGCTGCCTCCTTTCCCCACAGCACATTAACTACTGGATCATGTCCAGGGTGTCGCGAGAGAGAGCCAGGGCCATCAGGAGCAGCACGGCCCTGCTCAGATCCATCATCACCCTCCCTGAGTTTGACGTAAGTGGCCTCTGACCCCAGCTTCCTCACTCCAGGCATAAGTGGGCTGGCTCCAATGGGCTGTAGGATCTGCTGCTGCAGGGGCTGTGGGTTAGGAGTGTTCCTCTTGGAGAGGCAGAGTCAGAGCAGAGAATGAGCCTGGCTTGTGTCAAGTTCTTCTTGTCCTGGTTAAGTGGCGACTCTGGGCTTTTAAGGGGATCATGATCCAGGTTTATGCCTTCCTGTCATCCTGGAGCAGCTGGGGAAGCAAATCCTCATGGAGGGCCCTGCTCGCATCCCTGTTCTCCAGGCTGCCTTGCTGGCAGAGATAATTATGGGTCTAGCTCTAGCTCCTATCCTCTAGCATCTCCCGCAGATGGGCTGAGGGGAGAGAGAGTCCTGGCCCAGGCAAGGACTGGGAGCTGACAGGAAAATGCTGATGGAGTCCCCTCTCCCTTCCATTAGAACTCAGTGGAATTTCCCAGGATGGGTCACCACATGGCACAGCTGGCTCTGTTCGTCGGTGACCCAGACAAGGACATCAGTCGGAAGGCCAGGGAGGGGGTTTACCGGCTCTACCAGCTGCTGCTGCACCAGAGGGGTAAGGAACCCAGCTGGGAAATGGCACCTGATAGACGAGTGAGACTGGAACCCAAGCCAATTTCTCTCAGCTGGAGGATGAGTCTCTCTCTATCTCTTACTGTGTTCTACACCACCCCCGCAATTCTGTTGGGCCAGGCACGCAGCGAGGACTCTGCCCACTGTGCAGCCACCAATGGGATTGGAAGGACACAAGCCCTGCAACCAGAATGACAAATGTGTGCGTCTCTCTCTCTTTCCCAGACCTGACCATCCATGAGGCTGAAGACCTTTGGTGCTGGGACTGGCAGCAGGACAGCAGGCTCCTGGGGTACAAGAACACAGCCAGGGTGGGGGAGGTAAGGACACTCTGCCAGGGCATGGCACAGCTCTGGCAATGCGGGTGGCTGCCCCCTGGAGCCATTAGACGGAGCTGCTGTTCTAGTCCAGGATTTGGAGCCTGGTTCTGGGCAATCTGCTGAATCCTCACATCTGGTTGGTTTCAGGTCTTCGGAAAGCTCTTCTCATCAGGGCAGAGAAGATTCTTCCTGCAGATGGCCATCCACGACCCCTTGCTGCATGTCAGCCAGGCTGGGCTGCTCCTTACTTACTCCCTCCTGGGGCAAACCCAGCAGCTGATGAGGGACAAGGTGAGCAGCTGCATTACGTTCAGGAGGCTGGGGTGGGGCCCAGGCCTCATTCCCATCCTATGGCCATTCACTGGCTTGGCAGCAAGGTGACTGGGGGGGAATGAGAGTGAGAGCAGGTGCTACTGGGAAGAGAGATGAATTCACCTCCACAAGCAGGAGGGAGCCAGCTTGTCCACGGAGCAGCTCCAGCCCAGCTCGTTAGCAAGGCTAATTAATGACAAGCATTGCCTCATCACAGACTTCTGTTCTTGGGAAGGGCAGCAGAGTCCTTTAAGTGCCCTCTGCGAGCCTCTCCTGTCACCCAAGCCACCACCAGAGTTATTCCCATCACTGGCAGCCTGGGAGGCCAAGGACTGACAGGTGATGGTGACTGACTGGGCAGTTCTGAGGCACATGGGTGGGAGAAGCTTGTCCTGCTGCTGGCAGGGCTGGACCCGCTCTAGAGAGAACGGGAGGATTTAGGGGCTGCTGATCTGCCCCATTCACCAGGGCTGCCATCCTGCGGCTTCAGCATTAGTGACTGGGATGATTTGGGGAAAGGTATCAAGCTCCCAACATCCCACTTCACTGCTGCCAGAATCTCTTCTCCCTCCCTGCTCCCCACTAGAGCCCTCTCCCTGCCTGGGGGTCACTAGAAAGGAGAACAAGACTCCTTTCTGGAGGTCAGGAGGGGGACTCCATCCCTCAGAGGTGGGTGGGTGCTGGGTGGAAATGCTGCTGGTCCCAGGTGCCCTTAATTCCCCCTGATTCTGCGGGGGTATCTGAGTTTCTGACTGGTTCTCGTTCCCTTGCAGAAGAGGACGTGACGGCCAATGTGATGCAACAACTTCACATCATCCAGCACTTGTGCCAAGTGCCTGAAGCGCTGCAGGAGTCCTGCCTCTGAGGCCACCAGCAACTCCCGCTCCCTGTAAACAGAGAGTGTAGTGAGGCTGAGTGGCCTCCCTCTAAGCAGGAGAGCGAGGGCTCCCCTACACGCCCCTTGGAGGGCAGAGCCTATATCGCCCCGCCCCCCTCGCCTGTAGGACTGTTTGTTGGCTGGCCACCGGGGCCTTTGGTAGACTGTGTTGAGACTGAGTGGCCTCCCTCCAATCGGGAGAGTGAGGGACCCCCTACATGCCCCTTGGATGGCGGAGCCTATATCGCCCCGCCCCCCTCACTGGAAGTATAAAAGGCTGGCCCTGCAGCACAGTTGGGGGACAGCCTGCAATAGAGAAGGATGCTCAGCCTGTTCTCCAGAGGCCCTGAGAGGAACCCACACCTGGCTGTTCCCAATCCCCAGGCATGGACGAGGACTGGCCCAGAGTACCTGCTGCGGTTTACCCCGAGGAGCCGGAAGAGACCTGGAGGCCGCAGGTACCAAACCCCAGGGAGGCAGGAAGTAACCCAGGGGCAGTCCTGGAGCAGCCGGCTGCAGAGTGGTTCAGTCGGCATGTTGCGGCCGGACCCCCACCGATGCAGGGGCAGCCAATCCTGCCCCTGCCAGGGCCCTGGGCTGGGATGTGGTGGAGTAGAGTTGGCCTGCATCCCCCTGCCACCCCACCCCGGGTGGCTGACCCCCTACACAGTGCAAGGAGGCTCTAGCCCAGGACAGGAGCTCCCTTATCACTCACCTGGAGGGCTGTTCATTGGCTGGCCACCGGGGCCCCGCCCAGGCTAGAGCCAGCCATGGCAAAACTGTTTGCTCGCTGGCTGCCAGGGTTCCACCCAGGCCAGGGCCAGCCCTTGAAGACTGGTTGTTTGTGGGCTGCTTGGCAGGGCCGTCCTTAGGATTTATGGGGCCCTAGGCAGTATTATTAAACTGGTGCCCCTATGCCGGATGGCAGCCCAAGCTCACAGCCTGGTGGGGGAGGGGGAGGAGGGACTTGACAGCAAAGGATAATGAGATGCCCAGCCTGCCTCATGGTGGCGGAGAGTCACAGTTCCCCACAGAGACTTCCATGCACTCTCCCTCATGCAGAATGGACATGAAGAAAGTACCTAATTAAAAGCACTAAAATTTGGGAATAAAAAATGTCAGTCACAGGTTTTTTGATATGCCCTGAAGTTTGTCAGAGATTTATTTGCAAAAACTTCATAGTAAGGGTGAGTCAGCTGTCCTGCTGAATACAACATTACATATAATGGAATACATGATGCAGCTCTTCTCTGTTTTACATTTTCTTCATAGAATCATAGACTATTAGGGTTGGAAGGGGCCTCAGGAGGTCATCTAGTCCAACCCCCTGCTCCAAGCAGGACCAATCCCCAGATTTTTACCCCAGTTCCCTTAATGGCCCCCTCAGGGATTGAACTCTCAACCCTGGGTTTAGTAGGCCAATGCTCAAGCCCCTGAGCTATCCCTGCCCCCCAGTATTTCTAAGTTGAATTTATATTTTAAATGTACACAAATCTTAAGCCAGCATTCCAGATTACTACATATTTAACTCACTGAAACAAAGACATTCTTTTAAATTAATCAGAGAGATTTAGTGTGTTCATAACAATGTTCATTGCTTTTAGAAAAAGGGAACAGTAATTTACTTTGTGTGATCTCCATAACAAGAGACATGGTTATGAAATTTCACCAACTTTAAAAAAATATGTTTCCAAAGATTTTAGGTATAACAAGGATTTTGTCTTACTAAGGTACTGATTTTGCTGGAGGGTTCTTTTAAAACTAGTTTGTCGGATAGTCAGAAGTGAAGAAAGGGAACTCTTTGTCCAGCTATCTGGAAGGGAAGGACTGTTGTCCCTTTAACGGCTCTCTTCAGTGGGGAGTGGGGGGAGAGGTGGTGAAGGGATGGACAGAAAGGACAGGAAGACTTGGAAGCACTTTTTTTTTTTAACTATAGTACTATAGTAATTAAAATGTGTATTTTAGATAAGGGAGGTCTTTTGAAGGATTTATTTAAAAAACTATGTGTGAAGATCCACACATTTAAGGCTAAAGATGATTGTGCATCTAAAACTCTATGCAAGCATTTTTTAGAAATGTGATTTTATAATCTTCACCAGCTCACTAATGAAATATTTTTAAAGCAAATTTTAAACTAAGGTCCTGTAGACTGACATGTTCTGTGTAAATATTACATTAATGCACAACTGTTTTTGTCAGTAAAGTCAGAAACTGACAGTATAAAAATTTATTTGGGCATAAGCTTTCGTGGACATCTGATGAAATGGGTTCTAGTCCACAAAAGCTTATGCCCAAATAATTTGTTAGTCTTTGAGGTGACACAAGGACTCGTCCTTGTTTTTGCTGATACAGACTAACAGGACTACCACTCTGAAACCTGTCAGTATATACCTTGGGGTTGGCAAATGCCTGTTAAATGGCTTTATTACCCCTTGAATGTCTCTTTAACAGTTTCAATGTTGTGCTAATAGGTCTGGCAGGCTGGAGGTTTTTTCACTTTTAACTACTAGATTCCCTCCCAAGGAAGACTCAGAGCCTGCAGGAAGGGTCAAAACAGGGATAGGAAAACAAGAGAATGGACACTAAGACCCAGTGGTGCCCCAAATTTTCAGGTGCCCTACGCAGTTGCCTATGTTGCCTATGCCTAAGGACGGCCCTGCTGCTTGGGCCCCACCCAGGCTGGAGCCACCCTGATAGACTGTGTTGAGGGGCTGACCACTTGAGCGACCTCAGCCCATCAGGGCAGGCTCTGCCATTTTTATCGCCAGAAGCAAAAAAAAAAAAAAAAAAAAAAAAGGTGGCTCAGGCTGCCGCTGCCCGAACTGCCGAAGCAGGGGGAGGAAAAAAAAAAAAGAAGCTGCCTGGACTCTGCTGCCCCACGCATGTGCTTGCTCTGCTGGTGCCAGCCCTGAGCCCAATAACCACAGCAGAATCTGGCCCCACAGAACCACTGCTACAAGTAGGGGCAGGATGTGGGAGCCCTGTGCCTCCATGAAGCTCCACTCTATATGGTCTCCTAATGCATGCAGAGGTAGAGGAGATCAGTTTATGAATAATTTACATATTCAATCTGGATCTCTTTTCAGCAGAATTCTAGGATGAGTCAAGCTAATCTATGCACCAAACATTTGTGAGAGAAAGCCACACTGTTTGAATTTAAAGTTTATGGTATCGAGTTCAGCAACAATATTCATATTCACCCACCCATCTAAAAAAACAAAATCCCACAAAAAACAAAATCCCATTTTGGGATCCCATTTTCAGAGGTGGAATTGGCACCAAAACTTCCATTACACTAGTGTTAGGCATATGCGTGGCCAGACTGCAAAATATTGTCATTTACGCTTATCTTTCCCTACGCCCACCCAATCCTTTATTCCTTGAATGAGTCTGCACCGATTTTTCTTGTATTAAAAATGTTCTGGATTCATAGTGTCTTTCCTCAGATTTGTTTTGTTGGAATGAACTGTAACCACAGTAAAATGTAAGATTTTTTTATGCTGAAGAATCCCAAAGTGCTGTGCGAACTGTCTGCATACAACACCGATGAAATAAAGCCATAGCTGAGGTAGGGAGAACACAAGCACGCTAAACAGGAGGGGGCAGGAGGGTGTTATATTTACTAGCACAGTACAGATAAGTGAAAACAATGCATGCATAATCTCATTCATTTTATGAAGTTTAAACACCAAACACATTCACACACATTTAACAGTCTTTTGATCTGCTACTACACAAGTGAATTGACTTGACTTCCAACTGTGAGTTTGTCAGTTTTCAGTTGAGCCTTCGGTTTTGATCAGAGCTGGCATCAGCATCACAGAGGGAACTTGTCCAAGGTCATAGGGCCAAACTGTACTCCCTTTTATAAAAAGTGTCAACTCTAATATCTGTGCAGTGTAGACAGTGATGTGATCATTTTTTGACTGTTACCAAGGTTACATACACAGACAGGGCTGGCTCCAGGCACCAGCTAAAGAAGCAGGTGCTTGGGGAGGCCAATACTAAGAGGCGGCACTCCAGCCGCTACTGGGGCGACACGTCTGGGTCTTCAGTGGCAATTCAGGTGGCAGGTCCCTCAGTCCCTCTCGGAGCGAAGGACTTGCTGCCGAATTGTCTCCAAAGAGTGGAGTGGCACGATCGCGCTGCTGCGGCTTTCTTTTCCCCCCCGCTTGGGGCAGCAGAAAACCTGGAGTTGGCCCTGTACATAGTGCAAACTGCATGATTCTACTTTTATCTGTCACAGAAGAATAAAGAATTAAGGACTAGATGCACAAGGGAGATTTGAAATGAGTCTATCTCTGACCACAGATTTTGTCAGCTCACCAAAATCACAGATTTTACTGAGTTTTCTTAATTCTGTGATGTATTGCTCTATGGTGTCATCAGTTTTTTGCATGCATGTAAAGAAATTCTTTCTCTCAAAGGTTTCATTCCTTTTTGGCAGGCAATGTTCCTCAAATTTAGTCAGTATTTTACTTCATGTTTTCACCTTTAAACTTAAAAATTGTTATAAATATCCAATACTTCCTCCCTAACAACATGCAAAAAGATTGATTTTACTATATCATTTTTCTTCTCTGCCCCCATGGCTACTAAACACAATTCAAATCTCTGAATTTTTTCCAGTTCTCTGCAACATTGCCTGACAATTGCTGACTGGATGGAGGTTGCAAGCAGTGTTCCCTCTATTTTTCACATCCATGTGAGGAATGAATTTTGTTATGTACACCAATATGGAGGTGATGTGTGGTGAGGGTGGGGCCAAGGAGTTTGGAGTGTGGGAGGGGGCTCAGGGCTGGGGCAGAGGATTGAGGTGCAGGGGGGTGCAGGCTCTGGGATGAGGGGTTTGGAGTGCAGGTTGCCTCAGGGCTGCAAAGGGGAGAGAGGACTCCCCCTAGCCCTCTCTCATCGGAGCAGCTCAGGGCCAGGTGAGAGGCACCTCACCCAGGCTGTGGCAGCTCCGGCATGGCTGGGGGAGGTGCACCTCTCATGGGCTGCAGCATTTCCGGCAGGGCTGGGCTGGCGGAGGGGCTCCTCTCCCCAGCAACTCCGGCTTGGCTGGCAGAGGAGCTCCTCTCCCTGCCTGCATGGCCCTTGATAGCCTGTTGTGCAGCCGTGCAGCTTACAGGGAACTTAGGTTGCAACATATTAATTTTTGGCTTTTTTCCCCTCTTAAACTAGTCAAGTTATTATTTTGCTTAAAACATATATGCAAAAGCCTCTGTGCTTGATGCTCTGAGTGTCTGTGGTGCCTTGCTTTGTCTTTGCCTGCAAACACAGGCATTAATTTCAAAATGACTGCTGTTTCCTTCTCACTCAGCACTTCTAACACCAGGTAACGATCTTTAAGTTCATTAAATAACAAACCAGTAAATGAGAAAGGAATAAAACTTTAATAAACTGAGAAGTGTCTCTGGTGCAATGCTGCCCACAGCCACGTGGTGTTCCCAACTCCTGTCTCCAAATTCTTATACTCACAACATGGTCCCTGAGGAAGCATCTCCAAATTACAATCGTTCATAAACATACCTCTACACTAGGGCTGCCTCTGAGCAGGGCTGGCTCCAGGCACCAGCATCCCAAGCTGGTGCTTGGGCCAGCAATCTGCAGGGGGCGGCAGTCCCTGTTGTTTTGCCCCCAAGCAGCACGGAATTGCCACGGAGGGCAGAGGCAGTCCATGTGCTCTTAGAGCGGCAGGCGCGTTTCCACAGCGGTGGCAATTCGGTGGCAGCTTCTATGTTTAGCTGTCCGGGGCGGCTTCAGCTAAACATAGAAACTGCCACCTAATTGCCGCAGCAGTGGAAACTCGCCTGTTGCCCTAAGGGCACATGGACTGCCCCGGCCGCCCACGGCAGCAATTCAGCGCTGCTTGGGGCATCGAAAACTGTAGAGCCGGCCCTGCCTCTGAGCATGCCTACAGGAAGCAGGGAATGGAAGTGGGAATGAGGATATGTGCAGAGCCATTGCCATGTGGGGACTGAAGTGTGGCAGGAGGCGGGGGGGGGGACTTGGGTTTGAGGGAGCTGCAGAGAGCTCCTCAAACAGAGGGCAATGGGAGGGGGCACTGGGGAGCTTCTGTGAAAAAAAGTAGGCATGCAGGGTCCCTCTAATTTGTCGCATAAAGTCAGTTTGCAGAAGCTACAGAATGTTCGACTCTCCCCCCAGCCATCAGTTCAAATTGCAGTCACCCTCTACTCCAGTAGCCAACATAAAACTCCTGCCATTGGCGCACTTGAGATACTGGTTACAGCAAACGCAGCCCATTAAGATGGTCGGTTACTCTGAGCTGGCAGCTGCCCCTGCGCTGTTGCGTGCAAAGTTGCAGGGGGAAATATCCCCAAAGGTATAACAAGAAGTGAGCACAGCCTGTCACAGAGCACTGGCAGCCAGCAGCGAGAGCCCTCACCCCGACACAGCTGGGGCCTCCCAACTACTCCAGCCAAGGAGCCCGGAAACACCCCGCCTCCCTCCATTGCCTCCCCCCGGGGCAGCCCCCCGCCAGAACCTGCATTCCTTCCCCCCCCCGCCGCGTGCGCATTTTACGCGGCGCCCAAATTCCTCCCTTCCCTGCTCTAGGGCCAGGGGCCGGTGTGATCACACCGGGGCCGGGGCGCCTGGCTGCTGCCGGGGCTCATCCCATCGGGCGCCCGCAGGCGCTGAGCGGGCAGCAGGGAGAGCTGCAGGGATCGTTGCTAGGCCAGGCCCTGCCTCCCCGAGTGGGGTGCGGGGCTCCCCGCCCCAGGGCTGGGAACCCGGGGGCAGCTCTCACCCACCCCGCCCGGGCTCTCCCGCAGCCGGCTGGGGGCGTGGCGAGACGGGCCCGTCCCCAAGGGCGCTGCCAGCTCAGCGGAGCCGCCCGGGGAGGTGTCTCCCTGCTGGGGGCGGGGAGACGGGCCCGACCCCGCAGTCCGAGAGCAGAGGAGCCGGGAACATGGTGCCGCTGAGAGACTGCAAGGTGAGGGGGGAGCGGTGCGATGGGCTGGGGGCTCTGCGGGGTGCGGTGGCGGCGGGGTCTCTTTTTTGCAGGTGCAATTGGCGGGCGGGGCATCGCTCAGCCCGGCTCCCTGCAGAGCTTCGCCCTCCCGTGCTGCTGTGACAATTCACACAGGCTGTCACCACAGCCCCCCATCTGCCTCCGCGCCCATGTTTGCCTTGTGCAGACTGGGGAGGGGGTGGTGACTCGGGGCTAAGGGTCACGACTCCTTGGTCCCTTCCCCAGCTCTGTAATGCAAGCGCTTCCAGGTGCGTCAGGCTCCCGTGAAAGCGAGATCTGGCTCGCAGAGAGGCTGTAATTCTGACTTGTGCTTGTGAATGAAATGTTTTGAGATCTTGGGTGGGAAATGTGTGGAGCTGAACTTTTGGTGGGAGAAATGTTGGTCATCGGGCACAACCTCGGGGGTTGGAGAGGAGAGTTCAACATGTAGTGCAAAACTATGACTGTGATTAGGCCATGGCTACACTCACACTTTACAGCGCTGCAACCTTCGCACTCAGGGTATGTCTACATCTACAGTTTTGCAGCGCTGGTTGTTACAGCTGTATTAGTACAGCTGTATAGGGCCAGCGCTGCAGAGTGGCCACACTTACAGCAACCAGCGCTGCAAGTGGTGTTAGATGTGGCCACGCTGCAGCGCTGTTGCACACCGCGGAGAAGGAGACCTGCTTGGAGGGGGGGTCGGGGAACGCCAGACACCGCGGGGCTGGATACCTACTTGTAGGTGGGGTCGGGGAACGCCAGAGCACACCGCGGGGCTGGATACCTGCTTGGAGGGGGGGTCGGGGAACGCCAGACACCGCGGGGCTGGATACCTGCTTGGAGGGGGGGTCGGGGAACGCCAGAGCACACTGCGGGGCTGGATACCTGCTTGGAGGGGGGGTCGGGGAACGCCAGAGCACACCGTGGGGCTGGATACCTGCTTGGAGGGGGAGTCGGGGAACGCCAGAGCACACCGCGGGGAAGGATACCTGCTTGGAGAGCAGTGGAGTTTGCTTGATTACCAGAGAGGCTTCCTCAGGTATGCTGGGAAACCTGCTTATTCCACGGAGGTCAACAAAAACGCTGGTGAGTGTCTACACCTGATGACCAGCGATGGTGATCCAGCGCTGGATCCTCTACACCCGAGGCACGACCGGGTGTACGGCCAGCGCTGCAAACAGGGAGTTACAGCGCTGGTAATGCCCTGCAGGTGTGTACACATCCTAAGTTGCAGCGCTGTAACCCCCTCACCAGCGCTGCAACTTTGTAGTGTAGACAAGGCCTCAGGGGTGTGAAAAAACACCCCCCTGAGCGCTGCAAGATACAGCGCTGTAAAGCGTCAGTGTAATCAGGGCGGCAGCGCTGGGAGCTGCACGCTACACCCGTAAGGGATGTGGTTTATATGCAGCGCTGGGAGAGCTCTCTCCCAACGTTGCTGCTTCGACTACACTCACCGGCAGCGCTTTGAAATTCCAAATGTAGCCATATTCAGAAAACATTGTTGGCTGAAACTGCACTGCTCAGGGTTAACAAAGGCGTCCCTTGGTGCTGTTAGGCAAAGTGAACATGTCAGGGCACTCTTCCACATAAAGGAACAGAAACTCCCCTTCTTTCTCTCCTATGTTTCTATAAACACTTAACTGCACATGTCACATTCCTTCAGTACTAATCAGTCTCTGTTTCTTAAAATTTATTTAATTTTCTCTGATTCTGAAGGTTCAAAGGGCTAGATGCATGTGCTAATTACCAATAGTGTTCACATTTTTGTTTATTTTGCTATTCTTTCTTTGCATGTCTCAGATTTCACATTATTCTTCCAAATGCAAGTTTCACAAAGTTTTAGTTTGTTCAAGCAAGTATTTAACATTTATGAAAAGTAGCCAGTTGTTTCATTTAGTATCTGAGTGTCTGGCCTCTAGATAAAGCTGCCGCTTGTGTAATTCAAAGTAAGCGGTAATCCTATAATCAGTTAAGATAGCGCAAATTGAACCTTTTTTTGACATTTGAAAAAAATTCTGTTAGGGAGACCCCCTTTCAGGAAATTCTAAGGGGATCAGAAGCCTCCAGCATGATTCCCGCTGTCTCTGCTACAGGCACAGCCTGATCAAGTTTTTCTCTATTATATTTGCTACCCTTGAACTGGGGCCTTGCTGAGTTTCTTTCACATGTCCTGTCTCCCCAAATTTGTTACTTTCTGAGATGCTTGATTGTGGTTTAGGTCCCAATATCCTGATGCTGCTTTTAGGGCCCTGCAACCTTTATGCTGACTCTGCTTAAAGTATTGCTATATCCTCAGTCATGGCTTTGTTTAAAAAAAGTGAGCTTCAGAGTCAGTTATAGCCCCAAGTGGGCTAATATAAAGGGGAAGGGAAGAAATAGGTGCCGTGCGGCTGCTGTCATGTATTAATGAATCCTGGGAACCCTGGAGGCAGGGGCTTCTCTGTCATTTTGAAGGCCTTTTGAAGCACATAGGAAAGGGAGAGAAAGCAGAGGATCCATCTGCCCAGACCCTACCCGCACACCTCTCCCCCACTTTTCACTCCAGCTCCCAGCAAAGTTTGTGGCTAGCAACACTTGGTACCAGCTTCTCCCCATAGGTACTGTCTAAACTAGCCTGCTCCCTGGAAAGTGTCCTGTCATTGCTAACACTGATGCAGCTCTCCCAGTGTTAGCCATGTTGGGAACACTAGGGCAGACACTCAGTGGTTATAATGCTGGCTGCTGGGGGCACCTTTTCTATACTAGCGTTCTCATGCTTGCTACTGCTAATGGAGGCGTATTAGCACTAGCAACAGTGGAATATTATTCGGAAATGAAGCTAGTGCAGGGAAAGCCTTAGGGCTTGTCTGTGTGAACCTTGATTTTTGTGACACACTGGGGTCAGTCTACCCTACTTCTTGTGTACAGTGTCCGTCACTGATGCACAATGCCATTTCCTTGGTGTGCTTTGATCTGCTCCCCTTTCACAGTGGGGTTAGTGTCTGTATGTATACTGTAATATACAGCTTAATCGCTTTCCCGCTCCTTTTTGCCATAGACTTAATGCAAACACTAAACAAAAGATATACATTTACATTCCAATATAGCTTTTTTAGACTTGTAGTTTGAACACTCAGGTACTTAAACCACTTGCATGTGATCCTTTAATCCAGTCTTGATGAGGAAATCTTGAGAATGCTAATAAAAATAGATGTTACTGCTACTTGCTTCAGATTTTCATCCTTGAGTTTCACAGTTGCAATCAGAAAATAGTTTAAACTGTAAAATGAAACTAGACAAACAATTGCAAAATATGGTTCATTCACAGGAAAATGGATTAGATGGCTCCAGTTCTTTCCATCTGTATTTTTTGTAAATTCTATGTCATGGAAGAAAAATTGGTTTTGGCTACAGTTATTTGTATAGCTCTTTAAGTTTGCTAGCATTATACAGTGAATAAAATGTATGAGACATGAATCTTTGCCCTGAGGAGCTTACAGTTTTAAAGGCATTAGTGAGATCATTCTAGAAACAGAGACTGGGAAGTGTCAATGTATATAGATTACATACAAAAAACTAAATTAGATGTTTAGGTTGCAAAATCAATCATTTGGCATATTTAAGGTTTCCTATGCAACCTTAATTCTGCTCCCTTGCGCATGCATCCTGTGGAAAAGAAATAGTATGTGATGAAAGTATGCATATGAACGAGGAAGCAGAATTAAGGTTGCGCGGGTAATCTGATGGCAGATGAGAGATTTTTGGAATGATCATTGGATTTCTCATCTGATTATTGGGATTCTTTTAGGAATATTCTTAAGGACAGTCACGAAGCAGTTTGCACAGCCATATGCACCATTGTGTAAAGCATACATCACCTCATCCAGGTAATAAGAGGTGTTCTTTCAGTCTTCCTAGTAATAAATTGCCATGGTGGATCTAAAACTTCAGTTATCACGATGAGATGTTTACCATGCAGTTTATATAATGAGGCTGTTATAAAAACTGTTTGCAAAACTGTGCACAGCCTACTTCTTTCATTGTTGTGTGTTGTATTTTTGCCTTATCAAATGTCCCTACAAGCTCCTATAAATTAATCCTTAGATCAAATTCTGTGCTGGTGTAACTCAGTTGATATCAGTAGACTTAAATTAGCAAATAATTTGGCCCCAGGTGTCATTGGGATTGATGATTTCGACAAGTTGCGAAGCAAGAATTTTATTTTGCCACATATCCATTTTGAAAGGGTATATCTGAAGTGATGGGACTAGCATACTACTGAGGTTTATAGAGAGAATGGTACTAAAATTAAAAGAACTATAGCATATCTGGGTCCTTGGCAGATACATAGTATTATGCAATTTCCCTTATCTTTTTTCTACCACTACCATTCTGTTCTCTCTATCCACATTGAGAGGATTCCTCAAACATAATTTTAGTAGAATAAAAGACTTACACGCGTCTCAAAATTTCCTGTAAATTTTTTAGGTAGATGAAACACTTGCCAGAAATTTACTCTTCTGGTTCTTAGAGCTCAGCTAACATGACATATGGAAAATCAGTGTATTCAGTAAACAGTCTCACTTTTTGTTTTTTACATAGGCCTGGCAGGATGCTGGACTTGTCCTATCCACCACTAGTAATGATGCCTGCAAAATGTTTGATGCCACGCTGACACAGGTATGAACTGATTTTTTCTGGGGGCCCCTAATTGGCCAGGACCCTTTGGCATGGGCCTCATCGGCCCGGTGGCTAATCTACCACTGGGTATGGCCGGGTTTTGATAAAATGTGATTTGAAGGGACTTTTAAGTATAAAAACAGTGTTTGTTGCAGCTAATTTTTAAATTGCTTATCCTCTTTATGACTCAAAAGGAGAGTCTGGTTAAAAAATATCCTATTTTAAAGAAATAGATTCCTTTGTGTATTACTGATGACATCTTAGGCCCTGTCTACCCTACAAACTTTGGTCGATGCAAGTTACGTCGCCAGAAAGCCACCACAGTTAGCGTATCGCTCATGTGCATGCATATTTGGATACTTGCATTGGTATTGCGCATACTCACCTCGTATTGATGCACAATGTGGTATGGTATCCCAATGTGCAACCAGCTACTTTCCAGCGCACTGTCTTCTGGGAAATTTTCGCAATGCATGGTGGGGTAGAAACAAGTCATGCAGGGATGACTGGGAACAAGGGGTCAAGTTCCCATCATGCAAATTTCTCCATCCCATAATGCTATCCATAGCCCATCATTTTCCCACCATTTTTAAAATCTCAGAAACCCATGGGGCACTTTTTGGTATCTGCTGTCTCCGACAGAAGCATGGAGACCCCCAGAGCTCTGCACTATTATTATGAACACTGCAGCCATAGGAGAAACAATCCTCCACTATTAGCAGAGCTGCAGGAAGAACCGTAACAGGAATGGGTATGACAGTTTCTTTGAGGACAGACTGCTGAGATATATAGTGAAAAACAATTCAAGGTTGTTGTGGCATTCATGGAGCATCTGCCGATGATATAGTGCCACTTCTGGACCTTAAGAATGAGCACTGACTGGTGGAATCACATCATAATGGAGGTTTGGGATGACAAATGCTGCAGAACTTTTGAATGTAGAAGGCCTCATCCCCGCATTTGTGTGCTGAGCTTGCCCCAGCCCTCCAGTGCAGGGTCACCAGAGTGAGAACCATGCTAACAGTGAAGCAGGAAGTCAAAAAGATCCTAGCTCTTGGCATAATTGGACCCCCTACTCCTCCTCCCTCTCCGTGCTGTTCATGGCAGGGATCTGTGTCTCAGGCTCCTCAGAAGTATCCACAGTGGTCTACTGGGTGCTGGTGGGGTGGCCACCAAGTATGGCATGCAGCTAATTGAAAAAGTGCCAGGTCTGCGGCTCAGCCCCAGATAGAGCGTTGGCCTCCTGGGTCTTGTCATACACCTGCCACTGTTCCTCCACTTTCACACAGCACTGCTCATCCTTGTCATACCTCTTCACTTTTCTCCCCTGTGCAATCTCTTCATAGATGTCCACGTTTCTACGATAGGTCCATAGTTGTGCCTGCACAGCTTGCTCTTCCCTCAGGCCCAAGAGATCCAACACATCCTCCCTACTCCAGGCTGTAGCACATCTAGCGCGTGGCGCCAGCATGGTCATTTGGGCAACTGCATGCAACAAGGGAGATATGCTAAATGTACTCACCAGCTGGGCAATCAGGAAAAGGCATTTCAGGAATATGTGGAGATTTTAAAGGGGAAGTGGGTGGCTTCCAGTCTCCGTGACTCCTTATCAGTGGTGTTCACAATTGTGACCAGAGCTGTCATTGTTGGACATTATAGGACAGCTACTGAGGACTGTTAAGATTGATGTAAGTCACACAGCGTCCACATTTGCACTGCATCAGCCTCAGTAGGTTGATCATGGCAAAATACTGTTCAGGAGGTGGTGTCACTGTGCCACTGTAACAGGGATAAGCACCCTGCTTATGTTGGCTGGAGACAAAATTGAGTCTAGACCCATGCCCGAATAGGTCGACACAAGATAGCTTACAACCTAACTTTGTACTGTAGACCAGGCCAGAGATGATTACTTCTGAAAAAAATTAGTCTCACTTTTTACTGTTCATTTTGTTTACTTTTGAATTTCACTCAGCTGGGACCATGGGGGGAGGGGAGGGTGGAGATTTCATTTGGTTTCTAGTCAGTTTCACACTCTATTTTACAGTATACTACATGGACCAATGATAAGAGTCTAGGGGGCATTGAAGGATCTCTCTCCAAGTTACATGCAGCAGATCCAACTTTTAGTAAGTAGAACTTTTTAATTGCTGGCTATGCAGTACAGTAGTTGTATATGGTTAACTTATTTCTTACACACAACTGAAGGGCTGGGTTAGTATAGCATTGATTGTTTTCATTTAGAACTTTTTTTAGACAACCACTTTTCTTCCCTTGAGTATGATCATTTTTAAAAAGCAAATACGAGAAATAGTAAATAGGTTGGAAAAATTGATATCCTGTGAGCTAAGAAATGTCACAACTAAAAAGAAAAATTCCTAGCTGTCCCAATAACTTGATGGTACATGTTGAAATGAAGGAGAATTTGGTATTAGAGCTCAGTCTTATTGTGGAAAGTATATGGTTAGGCCTTTAAAGGGACTGGAGGAGACAAACCTTGCTATGCACGCTTCTCCTTCTGACATATCAGCATGATATGATTAATGAAAGGAAGTTTCCACTTGCCTGGGAAAAAGCATATGGAGAGGAAAGTGATGAATCTCAAATTGAAGGCATTGATGTAGGGAGATCTTCTGATGCTGAACATGAGGGTTGAGACTTGCAGGCATTTATTTTATTTTAGCTTATTAAACATAATAAATTCATTGTTACAGTACACTTCATTTAAAGATATCGTTGTTTATTTTACACCTTCCTGCACTGTATCAAGATGTTTTTGGCATCTTTGTACATATACAAAACAAATATGGCTTCACTGTTGGGCAGTGTGTGTGAACATTACATCTGCGCAGAAATAACAAGGCAGGGAATGTACCAGAGGTGGAGTGCCTGCCAGTTGGGCAAAATAGCAACTTTAATTCTGCAGGTGTTTGCCTTTGCCAAATTTTAAAGACTTGTCCCCAGAAAGGAATTCTGGGGGGGAAATTCCTGTATCGAGACAGCCCTACCCTGTGGAGAGGTAGTGGGGCCTATGCAGCCCCAAAGGAATATGCTTCTCTGTGGGTATGTCTATGCTGCAGTGAGGAGTGTGCTTCCCAGTTTGAGCGGACAGGCATGTACTAGCTCTGCTCAACTTACCATGCTAAAAATAGCAGTGTAGCTGAGTGTAGCACCAGTGGCGGCTCAGGCTAGCTGCCCAGGTATGTACCCACAGGTACGTACTCACAGATAGGTTTGTATTCAGATGGCTAGCTTGAGCCGCCACATGTGCTACCCACAGCTATGCTGCTATTCTGCTATTTTTAGGGCACTAGCTCAAGCAGAACTAGTGTGTGTCTATCTGCCTGAGCTGGGAAGCACTCTTCCAGCTGCAATGTAAATGCGCCATGTGTGTTATACATCACAGCCAATGAAAGTAGCTTTATGCTCTACAAGTCCTGGGCCATCTTATGCCCATCTTCTTGCTCCACCTCTCTCAATCCTTCTGCACATCTGCTTTTCCTCTTTTCATTATAAAGTAACTCTTAGAAGTGTCTTGCACTTAGGTAGGGTATTCTCTACCCTGGCTTTTCTGGTGTTGGGCAGACTGTTAATTCTCCTCTGTCGTTGCCTCTGGCCTGTCCTAAAATAGTTTCTGTGATCTTTATTCCATCCTGTTGTACATGGGTCATTATAGAGCAAGGTGAGAAATTAGGATCACAAACTCTGCTTAAGGAGGGGACAGCTGCAGCATTGGTTAACTGCTCCTAATAACAAGGTGGTGGTTTGAGGGCATTCAGGGCTGTTAAAGAAGAATTTGAAAGTAAAAGATTTGCTTAAAGGGAAAATTCTAGATTCCTGCTAGTAACTTAGATCTGGTCTATGCTAGGAAATTAGATCAGTATAACTACATCACCCAGGGGTGTGAAAAATTCACACTGCCAGCAATACAGTTAAATCTACCTAACCCTCAGTGTAGATGGCTCTAGGTTGACGGGAGAATTCTCCCACCAACCTAGCTACCACCTCTTGCGGAGGTGGATTACCTATGCTGATGGGAAAACGCCTCCCATCAGCATAGGTAGCCGTCTTCATTGAAGTGCTACAAGCCCTTAATGTATGGTTGTTCCTTAGCTGCCTGGGTTTCTGTGGGATCCTAACCAGTCTTTAGCACTACTGCCTTCTACTACCTGTCGCTTTCATTTAAACTTATCTCAATAGTTTAGTCTAGAGCTTCTGCACCTGCTAAATTACCTATTGTGTCTAAATTTTTCCATGCTGCTTTCTTCAGCAATGGGATATGTGATTGCCAATGGCTTGGTTCTGATTGGCACTGGGAGTTCAGTGAGGTTAGACAAGGAGCTGGACAGTGCGATGAAAAAGATGATGGCACTCTCAGAATCGCAGCCCCTGACTGAGAGGGAGAAGCTACATGTGTCTGCACTAGACATGTTTGCCAGTGGGTAAGTGGTTGGTTTTTAGGGGAGGGCTGGAGGGGGTTTGGTTTCATCATTCAGACTATGTACAGCATGGTTGCATGTTGCCCTTTCTGTTCACATTTTTGACTGTTATGTTGGCATCTTTCATTCCACTTGATTGATTAAATGCTTACTCTAGAATGGTAAGCAGTGCCACTCAGTAGTACAGCTGGCAAGAGATATTGCCTCCTTTTATCTTGCAGATTGACCATAGGTTACTGTCACAGTGACACAGAGAAACTGGTTCTTAAGTTTAGCTCTCCCAAACTATGTGCATCTAAATTAGCCAACAATACTATAAAGAACAATATTTCTATCATGCCAGTATATTACAAGTCTTCTGTATTTTAAAACCTACCAATAATTCCACTATTGGAATAACGGTTTAAAACTAAAACCACTCAAGAGGCTAAATCTTTGGTCATTCTAAATGCTGAGCCTAACTTCCCACAGACTTGGACTGTAGAAGCAAAAATACAAGCAGTCTTGTCTTGTTATTCCATTTATAGACTCTGCTTCCTCTGAAAAGGTGAGACGACATACAAGGTGTTGGAAGCCCTCCACGAAAATGAGGACTTTGGGGAATTGAATGTTTACAGAAATATATTGAGCTTGCTTATTCTCTAGACAATATTAAACACTATTAACTTTTGTTATTTGTTTATTATCCGCATGGGAGATATTAGCAGTAAAAGGATTTGATAACAAAGGTAAGAAATGAGATCACTAAAGCTCTGACCCATGGTGTTTGGTCTGCCTGGCTGGACCCCAATACCTGTGTGGAGCCACATTGACTTTAGTGAGGCTCTCTGCAGAGGTAATGGTCTTCCCACATGGATCAACATGCAGAATCAGGGCCTAAAAGGAACTCCCTCCCCTCCCTCCCCCCTAGTTGCAGTGCATTATTAGTAACAAACAAAGAATACCATATACAGGTTGTCTAGAAAGTGTTCAACTGTCTTCATGGTGCAATCATGTATACTAAGAATTCAGAAGTACTCTTGCAAGCTAGGGAATTGTCAGTAGATTTCCCACTTGCCACAGTAGTATAAATTTAGAAATAATATTAGATTCAGGCAATTTGGTCATGCTGGCCCTGTCAATGATTAACATGTGTTTTTTCTCTCTAGGCGTCTTCCTAAAGCTTGTGACATATGGGATAAGATTCTGCAGGACCATCCAACTGACATGTTAGCTCTAAAATTTGCCCATGACACTTATTTTTATCTGGGATATCAAACACAGATGCGAGACTCTGTTGCCCGTGTATATCCTCACTGGACACCTAATATTCCACTTAGTAGGTATGCAAGAATTGATCTTCAGATAATGTCCGTGGATCTCTACTTCTGGTGTGCATGTGCTTTGTATGCATAAATTCAGATGTCTCTGGTCAGCAGTGTCTGTAGGGGCAGCACACAAACCCTGATTGTTCTTGTAATCTCTATCTGAGGACAGATAAGGGAGTTCTAAATAACCAACCTGACTTTAAAAATGTGCACGTAAGAATTAACATCTCTTCTTGCTTTCCTGCTGACCCACTGTTCAGTTGTTTTTAACTGAGCCGTTTCTTTGAATTTCTTCCATGTTTTTCCACTCATAGGATGTGCCAGCCAGTACAGCCTAGATGGTGAAACCTTCTCATAGCATTTCCAGGTGGAACCACTCATGTCCCCTTCCTCTCCCTCCCCTCAGTATTTTGGAACATTCTGAGGGTGAGGATATAAAAGGCATGGTGCTTTGTGCTGCCTCAGTTCCTTCCAACTGTAGCAACAGAAGGACATGAACCTCTTCAGATTCCTTGTATCCACAGCTCGCTAACTAGTTCCCTAGCTTAGTTTAGTTACTGTTTTTTAGGGAGTTAGTCTTAGATTAAGTAAGTTAGGGTAAATTTATAAGTTTTCTGTAAATTGTTAGTGTAATCCTAATGTCTCTGGTGCCATCTACTAGTTCTATAGCAGGTCAGAAGCTAAAGAGGCTTCCATTGACCTCATTGGGGTCAGGTAAATTGCAGGACTTCAGAAGAGGGAAGCAGAGCTGAGGGGGAAATGCAGCCCTGGGATACAGTTGTAATTGTTATCCAGTAGCAAATCAATAGTACTCTATATCTTACAAAGGTTTGTGTGATTTTGTAGTTAGCGCAACACATGAATACATGTCTTCTCAGTGTTTGCTGGGAAAGAGAAAGTTGGTCATTTGCTGCATATGCTAATTTTTGTAGGGGAAAACAATTAGTTTCTGTGCTCTTTTTCCTTCTTCCACTCTTTGGTATTACTACTGACAGTGTAAGTGTTGTTTTGTATTAAATTATTTTAATGTGTTTTGCAATATTAGCTTCATCTGCTAATTGCTAAACGGGTTTTTCTTGTTGTTTAGCTATGTGAAAGGCATTTTCTCTTTTGGACTGATGGAAACTAACCTTTTTGATCATGCTGAAAAGCTCGCCAGTGAGGTAAGTTGGACATCATTGGTACTAAAAGGTTTTAAATTATTAATCTTATTTAGTATGCAAATATTTGTTTGAAAGAGATAGTTTCTGACCATTTAAAATTAACTAAACAAAAGTAAGCAACTGTACTGAAATTCATATCTATTCTTATTCTACATCCTCATAAGAATGACTTTGCCATTATAGGTGTTACGTTTTAAGAACTCAAAAAAGGAGATTTCTCCTTTTTCTTCAGTTTTTGCTGGCTTTTTAAATTCAAGATTGGTGAGGGAGGGGCAGAATGAGAGTGGAGATCAGAAAGAATCTTGCTACGCAAGCTGGAGAGAATAAAATGGAAACTTGAGAAATGCAGCATATATGAGACCTGTGTCCTCTTGCCAGCAAATCTCGGTGAGGGTCACAGAATATCAGCAGTACAGTAGGTTAACCTGATGAGCAACTTGTATAATGCCTTGGTAAATTGGGTATACCTCATTCACGCTTTATAAAGATGATCTCATTATTTGCAGTGGGAATGAAAAGCTGGCAACATATCCATATGACAAAGGACCCTGTAATTTGAGAAAACTATGTAAAGTATAGGACAAATAGAATCAGTTGACACCTTGGTGTATTTTCAAAGGTTCCTTTTTGTGCCAAACTGCTTTTACATGTCAGATTGCTGAAAGTAATAAAAAATTAAATCTTTTATTTTATATTAAATTGTCAGCAATTGAAATTGGGAAAAAATTCTACAGATGAGTGGGAATTGTTGGAATGGTAAAGATACATGTATCTGATATTCAGAACCTAGCGAAGCCTTTGTTCTTGTTATAGGATAAGTGGTTAACTGCAAGGAGTTGTATTATTATTTTCTTTTAAAGCAAGTGATCAGCTCATATGCTCCCCATATGGATGGAGGGGGGATGGCTTTGTGCTGGCCACGTGACTCTTCTGAGGCTGAAGTGTAAGGAAAGTTTGTAGAATGAAATGTAATTTGGTGGTCTTGATTAAGGTCTGCATTCTCTACAACTACTTTGTACCTCTTAATCATTGTTAAGCAGATGCCAACAAGTGAACTCCAGTAAACAAAAATTTTCCCGTTTCTGATTAAACTAGTCTCACAGGATATGATTGAAGTTATTAGCAAAGATATACTTACTATCTACCGTACCTGAGAAAATAGTCTTCAATTTCTGTACTAGTGACAGTATGTGTACAGTTATTTGTAATCTACCCAGTATGCATCATGGTGTTTTCTCTTTTGCCACCATCAGGCTTTAGCTATAAACCAGTCAGATGCATGGTCTGTCCATACTATAGCACACATAAATGAAATGAAAGCAGACCTGAAGAATGGGTTGACATTTATGAAGCAAACTGAAAACAACTGGAAGGTAAATTTCCTTAACAGTTCCTCTGAAATTGCTGGCTGTGGGGTTTTTCCCCTCCCACTATATACTAGTGATTCCTCTTTACGTGCTTTTCATCAGATCTAGTATAAAATGCACAGGAATGCTTTCACAAAGAAGAGGAATCTGCTGCTTCAGTGTGGAACCTTTTTTTGTGGCGCTTGGGAAAGAGGCAGAAAATGCAACCAAAGTTCTGTGCTTCAAAAATTCACTCTGGGTATTAATCATGAAAAAATTAGGCTCAGCACTTATGGCTGGGATTGGTAGTGCATAATTAAAAAAAAATTAGCTACCCGTCCTCCCTCAATATTTCTATTTTCTTGGCCCGGATAAAGACACTTAAAGGAAATAGATGAAATCCTGGCCTCGTTGAAGTCAATACAAGTTTTGCCATTGACATCTATGGAAGTCAAGATTTCCAGTACTCCTAAGAGAATGGAAAATTATTTACCTGTAATTCTACTTCCCTGAAGGCACCATTTAGCCCTAACAGAAAACCAGGGGTAAGAATCCTGTGTAAGATGTTGCCAGAGAACATGCTTTTTCATTATAAAGACTTGATGCAGAATTCTAAGATTTCTAACTCAGCCATTCAGAATTTGTCCTGAGATGAAACATGGCAGACAAGGGGCCAAATTCTCCTCTTTCACACCAGTGTAAATCTGAGAGTTTGTGTGCATGGAGATCTCAGAAAAAATAATCTGCATTAACTAAAGATGTGAATTTAAAATGGATTAGTTAAACTGCATTAAATCCCTGTATGAACATTCTCAGAGTGGTCTTAATTTGGTTCAGTTTAATTCACTTTTGAAGAGAATTAAGATAAACTGAATTTCTTTTTCCATTGACTTCAGTGGGGTCAGCATTTCTGAAGAGAATAGTGTTTTATGGCTAGGGGTGGGAGAGAGGAGAGATTAAAACTGCTGGAAAAGGGGCAGAGTGGTCATTGACTCATCTCCTGGGAATGCAGGGTTTGAAAAGGGGCAGCACGGTGCCTTGAGCCTTTCCTTTTACACAGACCAAGGCTGAAGCAGGACCCACCCTCCCTCCCTTTTAGGTGAAAAATACCAGGTTTGGTCAGTACCTGCTATGGGCATTATGTTAACTGCCCCATTTTTAGAGGGGCTGGGAAGGAATTTTTCCCTTACCACCATATTGACTTGGGTGTAGTTGGGGTTTTTTTCGCCTTCCCCGCAGTGGGTTCAGGAAGGGCTCTGTTCATGCATGGCATGACAGGCGGTAGGCCATATGTCGCAACTCTTGTCCAGTGCAAGTATTCCATAGGGAAGGTATACAGTGACCAGATAAATGGCTTGGAAAAGGATTTAAAAAGAGGTGTTCAGTAAAGAAACGAACATGGGGCGGTTGGGGACTCCTACGATTGGTACGGCAGGGAGCTGACCCCCCATTCTTATAGCCCACCTTAACCCTCCTTTGAGGAGGTGGGGTTGGATGGTAAGGTCCCGGCAATGGATTTATTGGAGGGACCAGGAGGGGAAAAAGAGAGGGAGCTGGTGGAAGCCCCCCTACCCCACCCCGGGTATAGTATAATGGATTTGCTGGAGGGACCTGGATGGAAAAAGAGAGGGAGCTGGTAAAAGTCCCTCAAGTAATTATGGGATAAACATGGGGGTTATCTGCACTGTACACTGTTATCTTACGGGTTGTCCCAGACATCTGATAATAAAGTTGTAGCCTGATTAAACCCATGTCAAATGTCTCCTGTTCTTCTTTCGGCGTAGCCAGACAACATACGTGTGCGTATAATGCTTTTATCTGCTGTGGCTATAGACCCTATGTTCTGCTATGCAGGCAGTAAAGTGAAATTTATAAACTTTCGACTCAACCTAAGATCAGCACTTTAAGAATAAATTGAGGGACTTGGCAAAACTACTTCATTAAAAAGATAATGAATGTAGTATGACTTGCCGGGGGTGACAATCATAGCAAGATTGTAAAATATCTCCAAAGATGCCTGTGTTTGCTTCTGAAGAGGGGAGGACGTTAAAAGGTTGTCTGCAAAAGAAGGAAAAATGGTGCCTTGTACCTTTTGCTACTATTTGTATCTTATACAGTATTCATCTGGCACAGGTCTAGTCCAGTGCCCCTTTTGGACACTCAACAGATTGCTGTGCGAGAGGTCCAGACAGTGAATTTCCCCTCTTTGTTTAGCTTCCCTTGGTCTCAATAGGCTGCAGCAGTTTTTTCCCTCTTTGGACACATTTCCTCAGCACCAGCTCTCAGTCTGTTACCTCTTTGTGGAAACGAAGCCCCAGAGGCCACTTGACGTATGCCCCAAGACCACCACTGACCTCCAGAGTACCCCCCTAGCTTAAGCACACCTTTTCCCAGAACTCCTTCCGAAAGTGGGAACCTTCAGGATTACCTTTTCAAGGGGCTATGTGGTAGGTATAATCGCTTAACACACAAACAGGCAGACACTTTGCATACTGTCCCTCCAAGCAGTAGAGAGTTCCACTATACACAAGTTTATATGAAAACAGTTTAACATGCTTTTGGGTTGTTTTTTGAAGTTAGAAATATTAGGAATATCACAATTGGAACTATAAATAGAAATCTTTCTGAGTGCTCATTCAAAGTTCAGGGATGTCATTTTAGAAAGAGCTTTTTAAATTCACCCATGCAGAACGACTTTTAACAGAACAACAACAAAAAACACCCAAACAAACAAGAACACCCTAAAAAGGTAACAATAGACAATTTGAAGAACATTTTCAGAAGCCCCTAAGTGACTTAGGGGCCTAAATGCTTGTTCACTTTTGGAAATAGGACTTAGGTGTCTACATCACTTAGGTGCTTTTGAAAATTTACCTTCTGTCTTCCCCAGCAAGAGAGGTGTAGATCTTGCATGGACTTTCTTGCTGGTTAGTTTTATTTTGACAAATACATTCAGGAGCTGCTTTGCTCTGTATTTTATTGTTTTAGTCTCTTCGCCCAAACTGATCCACTAATGAAATAAAGCACTTTGCCCTTTTTTTCCTTCCTCTGAATTAGAGCAGCCCACAGGACTGCATTGCCTTGGGCAATTACGGTTTAATTTTATATGACACTCATAATTGGCAGCACTAAGCAGCTGTGTTTTTATTCATGAAGGGGGACCCAATAATCTTACCTGCATGACATTTGAGACAGATTATTGTATAGGCCAAGTTTGGTAATGTCATTTTTATGTCAGACGCGTAACCACCTGACTCAATAGTCCTTTTGCAGCTTAATATTAAACAAGTAATGATAAACTACTGGCTTATGTAACTATCATAAAATGCTGACATTCTGAGAACACGTGTGCTTCTCAGAGGTTCATATTGCGGTGGTCACCACTTAAATGAGCACATTGTCTTCCTTGTGATAAATGAATTTTAACTTCCCCACTATGCAGGAATGGGCGGCTTTAGAGTCTTTGTGATTTTTGTGCTTATTTGAGTTGTCACAAATGTATTGTTGATGCAGATTCTTGGCTGTTACACTGGTGGAAGCCTGCTGTTTCCAATGGGTTTGTGCCAGTGTGATGGAGAGGAGTATTTGACCTTATGCTGTCAGCTTGTGGCAGGACAGAAAGGTGTGAAGTTAGTCCTGTCAGTTTGGAGGTTTTCCAATAAAGGTGTTGCAGAATAAGGTAGAGTCTGAGTCAAAATGCAATTATGCTCTGAGAAGTGGCTCTGTAGAACTTCAGTTGTGAGGTTCCATATTTGTGTGTGTCTACTTACAAGGAGCAAGTGTATTGAATAAGAGGGTTCCATAGTTAGTTTTCAGAGTGGAACAACCGTGCATGCTCCTTGGTTCCAATATCCACTGATCTATTATGCCCTCCAATTTATAGCAGGAGAAGAGTTCCATATAAAATCAGCTGGAATTTGAGTTTATATTGGAAGTAAAGTATTTTATCTCTTTTTTCAGGACTGTGACATGCTTGCTTGCCATAATTACTGGCACTGGGCTTTGTATTTCATTGAAAAGGTAGGAGCACACTTCTACATCTGTATGCTATATGCTCCAGGTGGATGAATATTTTCATATTAGCAGGCAGTCCTGACCAAAAGGGTATGGACTGCTTTCTTCCCTTCTTAATGTTTGGATGTATTTATGAATATACTGCAGTATAATTTGTGGTGTTTGATGCTTTACTAAAGTGTTTTCAAAAGTGATATTTAAGAAAGAAAAAATCTAAAATAATCTGTATGGAAATGTAGAGAAATTACTGAGATGAGACAATTAAATATTACATTAAAAGCAAATTCACTCATTTTGTAATAGAAAGATGAACTCAGTTCTGTAGTCTTTGCATATACAAAATTTCCATTGAATTCAATACAAATTTTGCCAGCATAAAGAACGTAAGGGGCTGGAGTTTGCAAAAATTACCTGAGACTGACCAATAGGGACATCACGTTAAAGAATCAGAGATTTTATGTTGTTAAATTTTCCTTATTAAAAGTATTTCAGATCTATTGAAACCCTTTACAATCATATTTCTATTGAGTGTATTGGGTTGCAATACGTACTATGTTTTTATGCAGGATAATTTGGGGAGCTCTTTTTTCAGATACCAAGATTAGATATAGGGAAGAAGAAGAAATAAACTATGTTGCACATGTTCCTATTGACATTTATTGATGGGATCACTGATATTCTTATAAAAATCTGTTATTATTGAACTCTACCACTCACTTATGGACACTGTATCCTAAAGGCATCACACAATCCCCCTTTGCTTTTACAGGGTGATTATGAAGCGGCTTTGACAATTTATGACAATCACGTGAGTATAAATCAATTTTGTTTTAATGAAAAGACGTTCCAGTGAGAGAGGGTGCACCTGCCTCATTCTTAATATGACACAAAATATATAAAGGTGTGATTCCATTTTCTGGTTTTATTTTTAAGTGTTTAATTGGCATTTTAGAGCAATTATTCAACTCAACTGGGAAAATTACATGTGAGTTATGCAAATCATCCTAAACCAGTGTCAAAAAACCCCTTTATATCACACCACCATATTTATATTTCGTTCAGACCACATTTTAGAAACTACTAATTTTTTTAGTGTTTTCCAATTATTTTTATTGGTATTACTTTCATATCCTGTTGTTTTTAGTTAGGTTGTCTTAGTTGCTATGAAGAGGCCCTGAGGGCACCAGAAAAAAATATAGATAGTTTTTAAAAGTTTAACATTTTGTAAAATAGTTTTTGCATAGGTCTAAGGCATCATGACTAAGATTGGATCTCACAGATTAACTACCAAGCCAGTTACTAGTTTGGCTCCAACTTCCTTTGTCATATCTTTTCCTGCTTAGGTGACTCGTTAAAGTTCTCTCCTGCTTGAACTTTAGAGGAATTTTTCTAAAATAATTCACAGTAAATTAATTAGGAGTCAGCATAACAAGTATTGCCATGCCTGTTTTGGTGTTAAACTTTACAAAAATATCTTGTCCTACCTAGTAACTGTTGCAAAGTATAGTAGAATTTATGACTCCATTTTGGGAGAGCAGAGCTCATAGGAAAAAGCAGTTTTCATACTCACTATATTTGATTTTATAAATGGGAAAACAACAGAGAGAAAATAATATGAATATTATTTCTGGGTTGTTGTATTTCTGAAAAATGTGATTAGGTATGTTGCAAAATAGCTCTATCTGGAAGAGTAAAGAGACAGAATTAATTTTGAACTGTCATAGTAAGTTTGACTCTCAAATTAACTTCCCACCTAAATAATATGTAATGCAGTTTAATAATGCTTTCTGATTGCAGATTGCTCCCAGATGCATGTCAAGTGGAACTATGCTAGATGTAGTAGATAACTGCTCCATGCTGTACCGGCTTCAGTTGGAAGGTAAAGAACTGTTAGTTTTTGCTTCAGTTCTACTCGTTCTTCTTAAAATAGTAAGATAAAACTCCTCCTCATGCTCCAACATGCAGAAGATGATTTACAAAAATATATAGAGCAACTCTGAGCAGTGGGTTATTTTAGAGAATAAAGACTTGAAAGGGCTGCTGTTCTTGGGAGCTGAGTTTTAAGTTTCTGTTAACATGCATTACCATTATTTCTCTCTAGAGTTTATTACTTTCCTGTGAGTACAGAATTCCATTCAACTAAGTTAACATAGATCACGTTTTTCTTTTTTGGCAAATTTCACTTTCTCTGTCCCCAGAGATCTGTTTTTCAGCCTCAGTTTAAAAGGTCATACACATAAATTGTTAAACAGCTATTGGCTGCTGTTATAGTCAATATCAAGCCAACACTAATATTTAGTTCTTTATTTTGATATTTGAAATAAGTAGACCACTATAGGTATTGTATCATTCTAACGGTTCCATGAGACTAAATATACAGCCAGCAGACTTTTTACTTTCTAAAGTGAAGATGAAGTTAGAGTTCCAGAAAAAAATACTAGTTCCTACATTGTAAATAATAATTTTCACAGAACTCTGCTACAGCCAGTCATGCTGCACATATTTATATATGCAGTCCAGTATTAGTAATCAAATGCCACAGACAGATCCAGAATGACAACTGTGGGCATTATCCTCCTCCATCTGTGTTCGGGGGAAGTCATCTGTCCCATGAACCTTATCTAAAGGGATCCAGGATATCAGTGACCGAAGGTGTTTTTGGAGATAAGCAATAAAGTACTTGCTCAAAAGTGGGAGATACGACACTGAGTGGTAGTTTACAAAGTCTGCTGCCTTGAGAGGTGGTTTTTAAAGCTTACAAGGCTGAATGGAACTGGAAATATATGCTCAAGAAATTGCCTTGCAGTGGAGTCTTATTTTAAATCACGTATTTTACTCCTAGGTGTAAAGATAGGAGACAGGTGGAATGAAGTTATCCAACTCACAAAGAAACACTCCAAAGATCACATTCTGTTTTTCAATGATGTCCACATTCTCATGTCTTCGCTAGGGGCCAAAGACCACAAAACCACCAATGAGCTCTTAACAACTCTTCAGGAACTTGCAAAGTAAGCAAGTGAATTAAAACGATGTTCTGAATAAATATTTTCCCATTACAAGGTTTGTTAGTATTATAATTAATTACTTCCAGTTTGCTAGGTACCATAATATTTTTTTCTGGTTTAGGCTGTTATAACTTGAACTCTGGTTTCAGCAAGGTGTTGTCTCTGAAGTTATACAATAAGGATTTCCTAATAGTTACTTTTTATTGTGAGTGTGTGTAATTGTCTAGAGTGTGTATTTAATCTTGTCAGAGAACAGCATCCTCATCCGAGCAGTGTAGATTTTTTGCTTTGAGTGATTGTGGCATCTTAACCTGTAAACATGATTGTTTTCCTTACAATGGGTGTATTCTAGGGATGTAAGGTATCAGAGGGGTAGCCGCTTTAGTCTGGATCTATAAAAGCAGCAAAGAGTTCTGTGGCACCTTATAGACTAACAAGACGTATTGGAGCATGAGCTTTCGTGGGTGAATACCCACTTCGTCGGATGCATGTAGTGGAAATATTTCCACTACTTGCATCTGACGAAGTGGGTATTCACCCACGAAAGCTCATGCTCCAATATGTCTGTTAGTCTATGGTGCCACAGAACTCTTTGCTGCTTCTAGGGATGTAAATGTTCATTACTGAACAGAGGCATTTCTCTTGTAAAGTAGTGAGCAAACTTTACAAAATAAGCCAGCTACCTATAAGGGCCCTTTTTGCTCTGCTGCATCAATTTAAAACATTGTTCTGTGTTCATTTCCAGATATCTATAAAGTGTCCATATTGATAATCCTATATTTGCTATAGGTATGCAACAAATCATCATTTTTACATGAAATAGAGTTTAAACTGCTGCCAAAATAATTTTGCTAAGATCTAGCAGTTTTGTTCTTCAATACTTATTTTAATATTTTTATATTTCATCAAAATAGAAACATATTTATCACATCCTTGTTTATGTATGAAAAAAAATATTTCTTGCTCTTATTGTGCTATTGATCACCATCACAGGCAGTATAAGAATGACAATCCACTCTTAGATTTTTCCCGATTTTGTTTTATGTACACAAATTTTCGGTGGGTGAAAGTGATTTCCCTTCATTCTTCAGTGTACAATCTGAGCCAATTGGTGCTTTTTACTTCTTACCTTTTGGGGCCATATGCAAGACATTTGTGGCAAAAAGGTACCTCAGAACGCTGAAATGGACAGGGCTAGCAAATAGGTAGCCACCTAGAATGGCAGCTGTTTTCACTTACAAAAGAAAGGGAGAGCATGTGATTTGTCTTTCAGTTTGCAGAAGAGTAGAGAATTCTGGAGGGAGAAAAAAAACAACCCTCCCCCACCCTACACACAGCTTACTAAAAGTAGAGATGGTTTATACATAGCATTAGAAAAATGATAGCAGGGCCTTTATGTTACGGTTCCATTTATAAATGGTGTATAAAAGGTTACTATGAGATTAAATGATGTTAAAAGCATGTTACAGAGTTGTGTGTTAAAGATGATTATAAGCACAGTGGAAAGTGTTTTAGATGAGTCATGGTTATAAGCAACGTATTGAGCTCTTGGATTCACTAACGATCTTCCAAAAAAGAGTAATGCCTGCTACCCTTTTTAGAAATGGAACCTTAATATCAAGTGTGACGGATTTTGTTTTGGGCATAAAGTTGCAGAACAATGCAGATTCACATTCAGTGACTATAATCCACTGAGGCTTTAAGAGATCAAGAAGAAAATGTGAGAAATGTACAGTTGAAAAACTGCATAATCTGGTTTGCCTACTACTAGCAGATCATGATGGACTTTTTTCTTTTCTATAGCTACTGTATGAGCTGTAGAACTTAACCGTTAGTGGATGGATATTTTGTAGAACATTTAATGAGTTTACACTTAGTATTGCTAACCCTTCACCCAGTGCTACAGTACTTTCCTCTGCTTGTCTGCCTCTCTTTGCATCTTTTATTGTAATATTGTCATTGTTGTAATTGCTGTGCATTGCAGTAGTTTGAACCATTATAAAACTTTTTACTTTATTTACATTATAAAGCATATCTTGTATGAATAGGCATATTTGGAAAAGCTAAATATCCAGTTAAACTTGATGTTTACTAAGCCAAGATATATTAAACTGGACTAGTTACTCATGTCAAGAATTTAAGTTACATTACCTATTTTAGAAACTATTTGTATTTGTTTAGAGTAACCATAAAATTCTAAGCAACGAACAGCCTGCTCCATATTTTCAAGACTTTCTATTATAGACATGAGAGGAGTTCGAAGATTTTAAAGATATATTTGTATATTATCTTTGCTTGCAGCTGTACATTGCATATACATTTTTACCTTATGAGTTTTCATAAACTTAGTATGCCTCTTTATCATTATTCATTTGTATTATAGTGCCTAGAACCGCTGGTCATGAAACAGGACCCTGCTGTATTAGGCGCTGTACAAAAATAAAACAAAAAGACAGTCCTGGGCCAAGTAGCTGACATTCCAAGTAGTTTAGGAGTACTGTCTCTCAGCTATTTGTTGTTAGCTCCTTCATCAAATTCAGTAGCATAAATTTAGCACTCCATTTCCACAAGGTTAAGCTGTTTTATATAGTTATAAAGATTTCTAATGGTCATATACTAGCAAATCTAAAGCTAAGAAAATACTTTAACTGACAATAGATAACTATACAAATTAAATTTTTAAACAGAAACCTATATTCCATAAGACAGACAGACAGGCACAGCTTAATTTCGTTTCCCTTTGTTTTATACTGGGAATTGGTAATAAACTGGATTAATGAATAATCTGTTCTACTGGGTCATTAACCAGTTGACTCTTTCCCCTCTCTTGGGTGGATCAGTGTGCAAACAAAATTTTTTATTTTGTTGTGCTGGGGTGGGTTGAAATCTGTTGAAGTTGCTGGGTGTAAAACCTGCCTTTTATTCAGGATAATGTAAGAATTAGTTAGGCTCCTTTTGGAATAAGATAACTAAAACAACAGGAGCCATTGCCCAAATCACAGGCCATAAGCAAAGCTGGTCAGAAATTTAGCTTTGCGGATGCAAAGATTTGCTGGATATTGGTTGGTGGATGGGTGTGAGTGGCACTCTGACAGAGAAGACAATCAAAAAGCCAAGGACATCCAGAAAAGCACTTGTAGCATGACTCTGAGAAAAATCTGAGAGCACTTTCTGGGTAGAGTGCTGGGTTGGCTGGAAAAAGAGGTTGGGAATATGGAACAAAAAAACTGGCTTCTGTTATATGTTCATTTCCTATTGTGTTGAGGGAAACAGGACTCTGTGTACATTCTTGTAAATAAACAGGTTTGCGTCAAGAAATATCTGACTTTATCATTAAGGCTGCAAATCTGTCCTGCAGGTCACGGATGTCACAGATTCTGTGCATTTCTGGGATCTCCATGACTTCACGCTGGCCGCTGCAGCTGCAGGTTGACCCCTGCAGAGGCGGCCCTGGAGCCAGCTGCTGGGGCATCCCTGGGGCCAGCAGCACTGACTGCTGCTCAGGTGGTCCCAGGCAGCTAAACTCCAGAGCAGCAGCGCTCCTGTGGGCAGTGAGCCCCCACCACCAGAGCAGGGGCCAGCCATCGGCTCCCCTGGAGCCACAGAGCAGTGGTGCCCGGGGGCCCCCAGAGCAGCTAAGATTCAGTCAGAGGTATTTATAGTAAAAGTCAGGGACAGGTAACGGGCCATGTTCTTTTGTTTATTGCCCATACCCTGTCCGTGACTTTTACTACAAATGCCCCTGACTAAATCTTAGCCTTATTTATCATCTATATCTCCTCTGAATGGAAACAACCTGGAAGGCCTCTGATGATTGGCTAATTACTCAGGTCAAAAGAGGTTATGGAAAGGGTGTTTTCACTTGTCCACTTAAAATACTTAAGATTTGTAAATTCTTAAAGTTACAGCGAATAAGGTTCTTCTTTGAGTATATGTCCCCATGGATTTTCAGTAAAGGCTATTTGCGCTCCCCGGCACTCTTGATCAGAGACTGCAAAGTAGTGTCTATAGCCAGTGTCTGCGCAGTGCAGTGTCTCATGCTTTGAAGGAGGGCATATAAGGAGATTTGAGGCCAGTGCCACTTAGTTCCTTCTCAACGACCTGCAGCCCAAGATGGATCGTTCTGTTTGCAGCACTCAGCTTCCTCCCTTTCGCCTTGGGAATCCTTAATTTCTTATTTACTTCATTATTTTATAGTTTCTCTATTTAGTTTCATTTGGTTACTCTTTATTTTATTTAGCATTGTTGTGCTTGCAGGGGCAAGGAGGGCTTCCTGACTTCTCTTTTATGGACCTTTCTTTTGTGCCAGAGCACAACTTATTACGCCCAAACCCCCAGGTTTTAAGCCCTGTCAGACCTGCCATTGGTTCTTTCCCCATAGTGATGAACACTGAAGTTGCCTGTGGTATTTGGGGGACTCCCAGGATCCTTCTAAATGCAAGGTTTGTCTGGGTTTAAACGGTAGAGTCAAAAAAAACCAGGGAGACTAGACTTAAGTTCCTGTTAATGGAACATAATCTAACTCTGGAGAGGTCTGCTCCTCCCAGCTCGTGCTTTGGCCTCTATGTCACAAATCATCTTGGTCTCCGTTGTAGTCTTGTTTATGGCTCCAGAGAATAAAACTCGAAAGAAGAAACATACTCCTTTTCCCTGCCTGGAGAGGTATAAACCATTAAACCCACTCTCAGGAGACCTCTTGTCACTCTAAGAATACAGTAGAGGCACTGACTGAGTCTGCAACGGAGGGATTGGTACTGTGGAAGAAACCCCACTTGGACAACATACCTGCCACCAGAGTAACCGCCACAATGGTACCACCTGACAGCCCTGTGTGTATAGCAGCACTGCAAGGTATCATCTATGCCCCACACCGGCAGCTCAGTGTACATCTGAGGTGGGAGATGACTCTACAACCACCTCTGCACTGCAAAAGCCTGTGTCTCACCATTCGGCATTTCCACCTCCAGTACCGACACACACCTTATCTGAAGCTATCAGAGACCTCCACCTCCTTCCAGGTTCCTTTCTTCAGAGGATTTCATAATCTCTCATGAGCCTGAGTCTCCAATACTGAGTTGATTTATTAGAGTCACCTCTCCAGTACCACCCTGACAGCTGCAAACTGAGGCTTGCTTAAGCCTCCAGCTTGGTTAGGACAATAGAGAACCCCCTCCCCCCACCCGCCCCTTAAGCTTAGAGGAGGATTCATTGGACTCAAAGATCTCGGTACAGGATGTTATCCTGGTACTGTACAATCCTACTCCCATGAATCCTTTTCTTGAAGAGGATTCTAGGGTATTACCAAATACCATAGGCTCAGTGACTATGGTTTTCTTTGGGGTCCCTTCCCTTATCCCCCTTTCCAGTGGGGTTGCTGTGACTCAGAGGATCCCTACAATGACTAGTACTATTGGATACCTGAGAAAAAGTCATTGGTATTGTACCTGCAGACTGTCCTCTTGTACTGCACATCACGGTACTGTGCACTTCTCAGGTACCAGATAATATACAGAAAGAGAAGAGTTTCAGGTCAAGGACATCTCACCTCACTCTGTAAGGTCATCTCTGGATGAGACAGTAATGCCATCACTGCAGTCCTACACTGGTGATTTCAAAGCCTTTCGGGACTTCATGAAGAGGCTAGTGGATTCTCTTCAAAACTCATTTGAGGAAGTCCAGGAGTTGAAACATTCCTTGGTAGACATCCTGAATATTAACTTACCCATCAATGAGGCATTGTTATCGCCCGCATATGCCCTATGGCAAACACCTGCCACAATCCTATTAACGTGTAAGTGGGCAGATAAGAAATTTTATTAAAGCTAATGCTAAAATTATATAATACATAGGTTTAGAAAAGAATGTCTGTACATCTGGGTATAGTGCTTAAATTATCGAAAAGAACAAAGGTTGGTTTAAAAGTATATAGTACATAATCAGAAATAACCCAAATAAGATTAATAAACTTAAGATACAATTTAGATATTAGCATCCAAATATTCGGGTACATCACTCATGAAAAGTTATATAGAGAGTTGGATGTGGAAAGCAAATATATCAATAAGTGAAGATTGTCCCTCAATAATTGAGAATATAGAATAGGTTGTCCATTAGAAGATGCAATCCATCAGGGAAGTATTTCAGTTACTTTCCCACTGCGCTTCTCATTGGCACTCCAGCTCATTATTCCTGATATTGCCGATGTCCGGTGGTATGTTTTAGATAGATGTCTCTTGACCACCTGATGGCATCCGACACCATAAGTTGCCACATCAGCTGAATATTGTGTTGACTGATTCCGTATTCTCTCAACACTAACACATTGCTGGGGTCCCATGTGCTCAGGGCTCTGACGATCAGCGTGTGAGTTTGAACCTTGTAGCCCCTTGCTCTCAAGGCACATCACCTCAAACTACATCCCACCAAAAGGAATGGACTACTACTTCCACCCCAGCCCTAATTCTCTTGTAGTCAACCAGAGAGAAGCAGTCAATCTTTCTCTAGGCCTTTTCCATATGACAAGAAATCCAAGCGGCTGGATTTGCTGGGAGGGAAGAGCTACTCAGCAGCTGTTCTCCAATTTTGTATTGACAGCTACCAAGCCTGAATGGCAAAACACAACTTTAACACATACTCCAAGTTTACACACTTCGTTGACCACTTGTGGCAAGACCAGAAAGATTCGGTTTCTCTCTCATCACCGCAGCACAGTTGATTGCAAAAGACTTCCTGACAGCTTCTCTACTGAGGCTGACAGCCTCCAGGGCCATGGTGGTGATCATGAGAAGAGCATCCTGTCTCCAGTCCTTGGGTCTTCCAAGAGAAGTACAGAATAACATGGAAGACCTGCTGTTTAAAGGGCATAAGTGCTTCAGTGAACACACAGATTCCAGAGCAATATTGCAGTCACTAGGGATTTATGTGCCTGTGACTAAAAGGTATTTTAGTAGATCCCAAACTGCTCAAAGATCTAGATCATTCCAGTACCATCAGCACACTTTCCCTAAGCCTCAGGAGTGCTTCTGGAGACTGCTGAAACCACAAAAACGGGGGCTACCCACCCATACTTCTACTCACCCAGACCCTCCGTATAAAAGGCACTTTTGACACCTTAGTTGAAGGCATCAAGCAGCCCACTCCATCGGATCAGTTATTGTGTGACTACCCTGCCTTTTGGAGACCGACTGTCCCGCTACTTACCAGACAAGTGGATATTGGAGGTTGTCAAAGTGGGTTACTCTATTCACTTCCATTCCACTCCTCCCTCCCCATCCCCTTTAGGGATGCTTCTCATGAGGAAGTCCTAAGATAAGAGGTTCATTCTCTTCTCCTGGGAGCAATAGACCCAGGTTCATTAGAGTTCATTGGAAGAAAGTTCTATTCCTGTTACTTCCTTGTTCCCAAGAAAGACATAGCGTGGAGACCAATTCTTGACCTCAGGAACTTGAACAACTGTGTCCTAGCACAACACTTCAGAATGGTGATACTAGTTACCATAATCCCATCCTTAGATCCAGGAGACTGGTTCATTGCCCTCAACCTACAGGACCCCTACTTTCATGTAGCCATCACCCCTCACACAAGCACTTTCTGTGTTTTGTAATAGGGGCAGATCACTGTCAGTATTGAGTTGTCTCTTTTGGACTGTCCACAGCCCTGAGGGTGTTCACAAGGATTCTTTCAGTGGCAGCCACTTGCCTCTGCCACTAGGTAATATGAGTATTCCCATACTTGGACAACTGGCTTCTCAGAGGCCGGTTGCCCAAGAGGTCCACTTAGCAATATCCAGGGCATTAACACTATTCCAATCTCTGTGCCTCTTATAACTCTGTCCTTATAAAAGGTGGTGTATGGTAGGTCAGCCATCAGCGCTCCCAGCTCCCCGATTCATCTTGCTGAGGTGATGGCAATTAGGAATGAAGTTTTGAGGGCGAGGTGGGGAAGGGAGCAGACAGCTATTTGTTCAAAGAGGACTCTCCTTAGGGCATTTAGAACCAGGCTGAGGTTCCACCGTGGAACTGGGTGTCAAATCAGAGCAAACATGTTGTGTAGACCCTTCAGGAATCTAGCTGTGATAGCAATAGTCTTTTCTCACCCTGAGAAGCCCTGGATGGATGTGGGCCAGATGTACCCTGACAGAGGCTCATACGATGCCCCCCTCACTTTCTCCCAAGGGTGTCCTTTGAATATAATGTTAACCAGGAGCTTCTCCTGTCAATGTTCTGCCCAAAACCATATGCTTCCAAGGAGGAATCAAGCCTCCATTCCTTGGACATCAAAAGAGCCCTTGCCTTATATCTAGACAGGACGAAAACCTTTGGGCCTCTCCCGGGTTATTTGTGTCATTCATAGAAATGAAGAAACGTCAAACCAATTTCCACCAGAAAGCTGTCTAAGTGAGTTTTGGGTTGCATCTTGACCTGCTGGTGTTCAGCCTCCTTCCTGAGTAACAGCACATTCCACTGACACTCAGTCCACTTCTGGAGCTCTACTGAAGGATGTTCCCATAGCAGAAATCTGCAGGACTGCTATTTGGTCTTCTGTCCATACTTTTGCCAAGCATTATGCCATCTTACCTCTGCCAAAGATGACACCACCTGTGGTGATGCAGTCCTACAAACTGTACTGGACTTCAGTCACTGTTTGGGAGTTTTCAACCATGGAGCACCCACAGGGACATGTACTCAAAGAAGGAGTGGTTACTTACCTTACAGTAACTTGAGTTCTTAGAGAGGTTTTGTCCTGATGAGTGCTCCACTTTCCACCCTCCTTTCACGCTGCTGTGGATCTTCTGGCTTCATAGTCAAGAAGAAAATGAGTGACAGCTGGCTTGCACCTCCTTATATACCCTCATTCAAAACACAAGGGACTGCTCTGTGCAGGCCTGCAAACTACTTTGCAGTCTCTGATTGAGCATGCACAAGCGCATGTACATCCTGCAGAGCAACATCCTTAGGGATAAAACATCTCTAAGAACACAGTTACTATAATGTAAGTAACCTCCACATTTATTTAGCAAAATGTACAGTGTGTGTTTGATTTGGTTCCATGTAGTACTGTTCCTTAAACTCCGTGAACCTAACTTGTGCCGACAGTATCATGCTGCAGGAGATAACAGAGCAGCACTTAAGAGTACAAGTTCTGCAGTCTGACCTTCTGCTCATTGGCAGTTAACTCCTTTCCTGTTCTGCAGAGCACCTGGTGAAGACCATGAACTGGGTCTGGCTCCGAAGTTGGGGTTGCCACTTTGCCAGGCTTTGGTAGAGTTTGACAATGGAAATTATGACAAGACAGTAGAATTACTTCATCCAATTCGCTACGAACTCCTGCAGATAGGAGGCAGCAATGCTCAGGTAAAGGGGTTGAAGGTGTTTTCTTTTCTTTTCTTTTCTTTTTTAAATTGCATTTGGGTAGGGCTTGTTTGTCTTTCAATAGCATGTGTTACACTTCTCTTTTAGTTTTCCTTTTCTAAATTTGTGATAATTGAGACAAATTTACAAATAAGTACTGTGTCTCAGCTGCTTAATGTTGTTGGTAAAAGTAGATTCCTCCTGGATGGGTTTACCCAGCCCCTAGAAACCAAGCAGTTGTTACTTGCAGCATTTATTACTAAATATTAACTTATGTTCCTTTTTTTGACTTCTCTTGTCAGAGAGATGTTTTCAACCAGCTATTGATCCATGCTGCTTTAAATTGCAAATCAAAAGCCCATCAGAACCTGGCCAGGTGAGTACCACTTGCTAAAATACGGACTTCTGGATTCCATTATATATATCAATAGAAATAGTATTTATGAAAGCAGACATTGTCAATGTTTTTAAACATTGTAAATTCTAAGTAAAATTATATGCTAGCAAAACTAAAGCTATGTAGTATTACATTTAACCTTTTAGGGCACAATCTGCAGCAATTGTCAAATATTAACTTCGTTCAGCTGCTACAAACTGGGCTGGTCAATGTTGTCAGTTCATTGGCAGTCAATAGTTCAGCTACAAGAGCCTGTGGTGAAGGCTGGGATCCTCGCAGGGCACAGCACAGACCCTCAGCTCGGGGTGCGAGGAGGAGGATGCATTCCTGGCCACGGAGGGAGGCTGCTGTGCTGCTGAATGGCTCCTACCTGGGCATGGAGCTGTTCAGCAACAGGGTGGTCTCCTCCTCCTCAGAGTGCTGACTGGAAGGTCTCTGCTCCACTGGGCCAGGACTGCAGGCTTTTCTGCACTTTGTACCTGCAGGGATCAGGTGTCACCGCCCCACTCAGTCAGGCGTGTGGGAGCTTCTCAGCAGTGAGGTGATCTCCCCTCCCACTGGGCCAATATGCAGGGGCAGCTCTAGACATTTTGCCGCCCCAAGCACGGTGGCATGCCGCAGGGAGTGCTCTGCCGGTTGCCGGCCCCGCAGCTCCGGTGGACCTCCTGCAGGCGTGCCTGCGGAGGGTCCGCTGGTCCCGCGGCTCCACCGAAGCTGTGGGACCAGCAGACCCTCTGCAGGCACGCCTGCGGGAGGTCCACTGGAGACACGGGACCAGCGGACCCTCGCAGGCATGCCACCGAAGGCTGCCTGCCTGCCGCCCTCCTGGCGACCAGCAAAGCGCGCCCCACGGCATGTGGCCGCAAGCACGCGCTTGGCGTGCTGGGGCCTGGAGCTGCCCCTGCCAACAAGACCACAGCCTCCCCAACACCTTCTGTCTGCAGAGATTAGACTGAGTGTTTCACTGGCCCCACATAAATGCAGGGAGCCTTCTGCTGCTCCACTCTCACGGCTCCACTTCCTCACACCCGTGACAGTGGAGCTGCAGAGGGCTATCTGCATGGCCACAGGACCAGTGACACCCAATTCCTACAGGCTCAAGGTGTGGGCAAGGCTGCTATCCTGGCAGGGCAGAGCAGATGTGACAGCGGGACTGCAAAGGACTCCCTGCATTTTAGCAGGAGCTATTCAGCTGTGGAGTGGCCTCCCCCATGGCCAGGGGCTCCTAGTCCTCCTCCTCGCAGTCCTGGCTGGGGGTCTCTGCTTGGCCCCACCAGGATAGTTGCCTCCCCCCACACTTTGTGGATTGGGTTTTCACTGGCCCTGAAGCAGCCCTATACAGTCGTGCTGTCCTGGACCCACTCCTTCACTCCCATGACAGCAGAGCTACAGAGGCCTCCCTGCATTGCCACTGGCTGGTGGCACCTGATCCCTGAAGGCGCCAACTGTTACCAATTGATTCTTCCTCCCCCAAGCCCCCAATTTCAGTGTGTCAGCTGAAATTGATGTTTGCTGTTATCAGTTATCAGTTCAAGTGGAATGCTGCCAAGCCTACTTGTTGTTGAGCCGTATTTCAGCTCTCCATTGTGCAGTGTGGTTTTAGTAGAAATCACAAGAGCTGCTTGCATGAGCAGAGAGCAGACGCATTTCCCCATATAGAGGCCTACTGAAGGAGGCTACCTGTGCAGACCAGCAGAAAGAATTGCAGCCTTAAGACCAGATTCTCTTACACTAGTCTGACACCAGAGTAGCTCCACTGACTTCACTGGAGTTAGTCCTGATTAACACAAATGTAAATGAGTGGTGAATCAGACCCCTAGCTTCTAAGTAATGAAAATCATTCCAACTTCCCAGGTATAAAGAGATTCTTCTTCTGTCTCCCTGTCAGAGAGCCCTAATGATCAAAACTGGACAACATGCACACATTAGTTGGGGGTGGAACATCAAAAGTAATTTGAGTGGATAGTCTATGTATGAGACCTCTTATTTCAAATGTTTGTTACAGTTAAGGATTATGAGGTGTCAGAGCAGGAGTGGATGGTTAGTGGTAGAAGGTGATTTGGAACAAAGGAGCTTTTAGGATCTTGACAGAAAGAGAGGAAGATTATTTAGCACTGCCTCACAGAGTTCTTGTGCTTTGCTATTTTCAGTGTCACATGGCTGTGAAAACAGGGAACAATTAGTTGGAGAGCTAGAAATGGGAAAGGGAAGGTCACTGTCTTATTATATGTCCTGTTTGTGTTTGTGGTCAAAGCATAAATATGGGCATTTAAAAACATAGCTGTTCTGTTTTCTACATTGATTTTCCTTGAATAACTCATTAAAGTGCCAGTGACCAAAATGTTGATCAGCCTATTTGCTGCAGCTAATTCCTTATTTTCAGATGACATATGACTACTAAACCAGGAAACAGAAAAACCCGCTGCTATGATTTTGAGCACTGTATTTAAGGTCTTTTTTCCCCTTCTCCCTCTCCCTTACCTCCTTCAGATGCCTCCTATTGGAACGTGATGGTTTGAGACCAAATTCACCATTGACTGAGCGACTTATTCAAAAGGCATCAGCTGTTCATGCGATGGAGTAAATCTTAAATCTGTTATTCCTGTGGAAATAATAATTAGCACTATAATCAGTCGCTTTCTATGACATTAAAAGAATCAAAATAGGGAAAATATTGCATCAGCAGCCATATCAGATCTTCTAAATATCTGAGCTTTGAGAAGCTTGTTGTGGTGATTCAGCATTGTTGCTTGAGCTTCTGGACACCTCTGATTCTAGCAAGGTTCTGACCTAGCTGTGTTTTGCAGGGCGACAGTAGCAAATGAAGTAGATATCAATCATTTGTTTAAAGCATGCTGAGCCATTGGTTTTTCAGGAGAGCGCATCTGTCTTATGCTTATCAGGTTGCGGGATAACACTGCTATTACAAAGTTGTGCACTGTCAGAGTAGGTGGTGGTGTTGCTGTTCTAGAACGTGAGAAGGGATGGGTCGAGCTGTCACATGAAGAGCCTTTGAAAAAAAATTGACATGTGGGATGTACTAGGGAGGAATAAATGGTGCCAAAATGTGTAGAAAGTGAACTAATATGTTTGGCCCAAAGTGACTTTTGGGCTTCTCTGCCATGACCATAGAAGGCCCTAACTCTACAGAACCACTGCTGCAAATAGGGGCAGTATTTGGGAACCCTTTGCTTCCATGCAGTTCTGCTCCATTGGGCTCCTAATGCATGTGGAGGTGGGGGAGGAGAGAAGGAATTTGAATCAAGGAATCCACTGACAGTCTTCCTGCAGGGATTGCTTCAGCCATGGAGTTGCAGTAAAGGTCTGGGGAAACGTGAATGAGGACTTCTGCCACACACATGACACATCCATGCCAGAGTGACACCACCCAGCATGCAGCTAGACCCTTTTGGCCTGCTTGCGGGTTCCAGGATTTGGTTTCAAGTTCCTCAAAGGCATAATTTTGTATCATTTGCTATTAAAGTCATACAGGGATGAACTGATCTTGCAAGTCAACCATTTCACAGTTGTTAATCAAAACTTATTACTTCCTGATGTTCTTATTGCATTTTTAATGGAAGTTATATCCTAATAATGCAGCACATTTTTATAACATCAGTGGATAGTTTTAGAAAAATCTTTGGGCAATCTCTTAAGAATTGTATAGATCTTTTTTCGTATGTAACTGTGTTCCTTTGATTTGCATTAAATTAATACCTTACTCCTACATTACAAATGTAAGAGCAGACTTTATGACCATGTGATTTATGGCATTCCTAATAGTATCCTAAAGAATGTCATTATATTCAAGGAGATGGTGATTGATTATTTTTTTCTGAACTTAGGCATCACCAAAGTGACTAATGTATGAAACTGTGCAGTTTTTGAATATTTTGCATACTGGGATTTATCTTTCTGAAGTCAAGCTGTTCTATACACTCCACGTGTACAAGGAAACCACAGTCTGACTTAAGGATTTAAGGTATCAAGTGGAGCAACATTATTCTCCCTTCCTCCCCCTCCTCAAACAAATCCCATTATGGGACTCATTTTCAGAAGTGGAATTGGCACCTGAACCATCTTCCTTAAATAGGTGTTAGACATTTTTGTTGCTAGATAGATATACATTATAATCTTCTCTATCTTTCCCTGCCATCACCTCACTCCTTTATTCCTAGAATGAGTCTGCAGTGATTTCTTTTAAGTGTTCTAGATCCATAGTTACTCTTTGCATAGTTAATCTTTGTCAAATTGGAGTGAACTGTAACTACATTAATACTTAGGAGTTTTTTATGCTGAACAATCCCAAAGTGCTTTTTGAACTGCAGACACAGCACCAATGAAATACAGCCATAGCTGAGGTGGAGAGAAGCAGCTACCACATACACAACAGGGGGGTGAAAACTTGTCCAAGGACACTGGCCCCAGCTGTGCCTCCTTCTACATGGATATTAATGTTGACACTTTCTGTAGGACAAACAGAACCTCTCTTTAAGGTCCCATAGAGATAAAACTCCGTGGTACTACCTTTATCTACCTCAGAGGGAAGTTGACCCTACAGTGAACTTGTACAGTTTGACTATAGCTGATGTAACGACTTCTCCAGCTGCTGCTTACATTTTATGTTGTAACTAAGCATCATTCCTCCTACTACCACAGCCCACAAGTGTTGCACAGAGCTACAGTTCTGAACTTCTGCTCTCGCTCCACGAAAGTGTTCATGTAACAGGCAGACTTCTGTCACAAACAAGGATGTGCGTTCATTAGAGAGATGGTTAGTTCAGGGAACAGGTATCCGACAGTACTGTGGTCACACCCAAAAGTACTAGGTTGATAACAGTCCCGCCTTTTCTGTATTTAGTGATGGCTACCACATTCTGAGAGTAGATTTGAGACCGAAACCTATTTAACAAGGAATATCAGGCAAGGGGGGTCGTGTCTCTTCCTTCTGTAAATTACCCTGGCAACGGTCATAAGATGTAAAAAAAGACGGAGGAGGGGAAAGACACACGTAGTCCCAACTTTAAACTACCAAACAGCTGTTCAGAGCATTGTCTATAAACCCTAAACACCGTGAGCTGTTTCAGGTTTGTTTTTCCTATCAGGCCTTGATCCTGATATCACTTTAGCCTTGTGCTGTTAGAAGCATTAGTTGCATGTTGTTTCTTTTAAATTTAAGCTGTGCTGCTACACTTGCCCTTTGAAAATACAACCCTAAATAACAAAGGCTCAGATCCTCCATGCTAGTTTGGCGCTGAAGTCCACCATTTAAGCACCATTGAAATTTCCCAAATGCTGTAGGCATCTAACTGTACCAACTGGCATTTTCAAAGCTACCTAAGCCCTGACATCATCCCCCAGCTAATGTGCAGCTCAGGGGGACTAACTCAAGCTGAGGCCTGAAGCAGGATTCTCAAAACTAGGCAGGGGAATGCCTGTTCTGCCAGTGTAGCCTTATCCTGTAGGCATAGTATGACCACACCTAAGACCTGTCAGTCACTGCAGAAGGGCTGGATGCAGGCCATAGATTTGGTGGAAGGGACATGGCACCTGCATAAAGAGAGCCTGGGGCACACAGGGAAATGGGGCAAGCAAGTATCTAGCTTGAGCAGGAGAGTGAGATTGTTTTGGCTATTAGTGTAATAGCTGCCTAACTGGCTGACGACTCTTCGGTGTCTAACTGCAGGAGACGGCTTGTGGCTGAGGATCCCAAGCACGGAGAGCTGTCTGTCTCTGGCCCATAAGCCAAGTACATCAGGTCAGCCATTCAGATGCCTGCAACCCTCTCCCTGGCATTTCACTCCTGGCTCTACACTCAGCTTTCTGTCTTCCAAGGATCTCTTTTCTAGATTTTGAACTCTCCCCATTGTGTGGGGAGCCTAGGTGCATAGCTCAGAGCTGAGGATTCCACTAGACAGCAAGCCAGACAGGGCGTAGGCATTTCAACACTGAGCAGAGCAATGCCTCAGTACCTTTGAGGCCTAGCCTACACTACAGAGTTAGGTTGATGTAAAGCAGCTTACAGTGACCTAACTCCGTAAGTGTCTACCCTACAACGTACCTCCCACCAATGTAAGTCACCCACTACACCCACCTAATAACTCCACCTCCACAAGAGGCGTAGGGCTTAGGTGGAGGTCATTAGGGCAATGCAGTGGACCTGTAGACACTGCATTACTTACCTTGCTTGTTGGCTATCAGTGCCCCTGCTTACAGGTGGAGCCCCTGCTGCCCCAGGGCTGACAGCCCGAGCTGTGAGCCCAGCGCCGGGGTTGCAGCTGGAAGTGACTTAGGGGCACAAGTCCCAGTGAAACTCAATCATTTAGGAGCTTTTGAAAATCCCACTCTTAGTGTAGTTGATATTCTTCTTAGGTGAATATTTTGAGCCACTGCAGCCTAGGGTAGGAGGCATTCCTGAAAGCCAGGGTTATGCCAAGTCTTAATAAAAAAAAAAAATCTAAAGCAGCATAGCCACAGGCAGATCTCTTGAAGCATAAAAGAGGGGAAGGCGCTGACTGTGGAGACCACAGCTGGAATACTGTGTTCCCTTCTGAGCACCTCATCTGTTGGATATAAATTGGAGAGTTCAGAGAAAAATCATACAAAGTGATTTAAGGGGTTAGGATGAAATACACATATTTAGTTATCCCATTAACTTGCTTGACAGTAGTTTACTTTTGTAATGTCTAATAAGAGATTTAGAAATGTCTCTTCACTCTGAAAAAAAACAAACCTATGATTTATTCCTAAACAATTTTCTGTTTAGCTTTCTGGAAACATATTCCTTAATTGTTCCCTTAGTTTGTCCAAGGGAAATTCCAAGCAGAAACATGTGGGGCCACGTTTTCACAGAAGCATTTAATACATGGAAGGGAAATGCATGCACAGTTCTTATTTACTCCAACAAGGAATCACAGAGGATGGACTTGAACTCTATGCTTTGCAGCAATAACTCACCACTGAGAAATAGGTTATTATAAACTCAACGCCTTTGTTCTTTACAGAAGGTATTCCTTTACAGATAGATACTGTGCCTATAAAATAGTTTGCTACAGTGTTCTATGAAATATTTCATGTGATCTTAGAGTATTTGCAAGAAGTGACTATTACTCTCACTTTACAGCTGGGAAAAAAAGAGAAGGTAAAGTGACTTGTCAAACGTCAGAGTGCATCAATGTCAGAGACAATGACAGAAGCCATTCATGCACCTGAGGGGAGAATCTGGCCCATATATCCCCCAAAAAATTAAAATTATGACAATTTCCTGTATTTATTTACTTTAGCTTTCAGTGAATAAATTCTTACCCTTCTCTGAGCAGGTAAAACAAACTGTATTAAGAAGCTTGCTCTTCTAGTCACCATACCCATGACTGAAAGATTCCAGTAATTTTTAATCTTTCTTCGGTAAGATATACAGCTGTGAAAATAGAGGTGCCACTGGATCCAATATGTTATTGCTAAGCATGAAGCTAGTATTGAAGAGGGAAAGTGACACCTAGTGACCAACTGAGATATCACTCAATATTTTGTGAGATAGCTCTGCCTAAAAGATAAAGGCCAACAAATGGATACCTAAAATGAGGCACCTAAATAAAAGTGCCTGAAATTTCAGGGGTACTGAGGAGCTGTGGTTCCCACTGAAGTATGCCATAGAAACTGGCACTTACAGTACCTTACAGTTTTGAATCCTTGTTTGTTCCAATGAGAGTTGGTGTCTTAGTTCTACACTGGAAGGGCAGTATCTGCTGTGTGGGACCTGCCATAGTCACAGTCACAGAAAGTTACTTTTGGCCAACATGGAATAAAGCTAATGGTATTATCCTTAATATGACTGCCACTCAGCTTCACTGTAGAGATTCTGCCTTGACCCTTTCCCAGCATTCCCTTCTACCTTGTTTCCTGCTTAAGTTTTAAGAAAACCATATACCTAGCCTCAGTGTTTGGCAGGTGTTGGATGTCAAGTGCCAGGGAACAAGGGTGGGGGCCATGAAGGGCATTAGGATGCTGAGCATCATGGCACCTGGAAAATCACAGGCACAACACTGGGATCCACACAGCCTGCGTTAGGTGCCTAGGGTCCCTGTACAATGAAGGGGGGAGAAGAGCGAGGTGCCTGAGAATGTGACCCACAAAGCCAGCATGAGAGGTGGCACCTTGCCTAAGTGAACCAATGGGAAATGCTGATGATAGGGTTGTATCCTGTGCCCTGGCTCTCTTGCCGACCTAGGTGACATGGGCTACATCTACACTGCAAAAGGAAAAAAAAATACTGGGTCAACTGACTTGGGATTGTGGGCTCAGACTACAAGGCTAACATATAGCAGCCCCCCTGGGTCTCAGAGCCTAGGTTCCAGCCTGAGCAGGAACCACTACCCCACCAGTTTTAGCCCCTACAGCATGCGCCTCGCAAGCCCAAGTCACTTGACCCAGGTTCTGAAACTTGCTTCTGTGAGCTTTTGTTCTTTTGCATTGTAGAGGTCTCCTTAGTCTGGGCTGCTGTGAGGCACTTAGTGCTGCTAGCAAGCCCTGATCTGGGAAACAATAGGTGCTCCTCCACCTAAGTCGTGTGCCGTGCCTAAAATAAAACAGTTGCGGGGAGCGGGACCACTTATAACCTTACCCGAGTAGTGGATAGGGTATGTACCCAAGATGCGGGTGACCCTGTCCCAGCTCAAACTGCCCCCACTTCCTCCTGAGCATGCATAGAGGATCCACTCCCCCACTGCCCCGCCAACTTAGGTGGAAGAACTATCTTCCCCAGTTTGAGAAGTGCTCTGGGGCACTAGGTGTCTAGATGCCTAGTGTGAGGCAACAGTATGCACACCCAGAGGCAGAAACATTGGTGCTCAAGCAATTTAACTGCAAAAACTTAGGCACGGAGTGAGTTTAGGCACCTATGGGGTAAGGTGACAGCCAAGCAGCAGTTTTATAGCTTGCAGTGGCACCCAAAAAATGGGACTTAGTGCCAAAGGACTTTAGTGGGTGGCACCCTAACTATATAATTAGCTCTTAATTTACCACTTAAACAAAAATATTTTTAGGAATTACAGCTTTCTGTTACTGCATGTTTCCTTTAATGGGAGTGGAGGAAAAGGGCTGTATTTGCAGCTAATGTTGCAGGATTGAGCCTGGGAATAGTTAGCCCAAAAGGCTATATTCAGGCTAAATTGAAGAAATTTAATTCCAGATTCCTTGACCTATGCCCTATGCCTGTTCTACAGCCCAGCCTCTGAAAGCAAGCCAGTTAGCCTGAGAACCAATCCTGCTGTGTTTCATAGCATGCCATTAGCCAAATTGAATTACTGAGATGTAATGACCCCTTTTCTTTCTTTTTTCATGCTTAGCTACTGTCACTCATTTTGGAAGCAAAAGTCTGAGTAGTAGCCCGAACAAACATCTGCTTGGTTTTATGGTGCCTGCAGAAGCGATTCTAGGGTTTCTCCTTGTGCCTAATGCATGCTAGGTGGCAGTATAATTCCATAGTAGGGGAATTCTGTTCACTACTCTTCTTTGCCGGTGGCTGAAGTGGTCTGAGAACACCCCCAAGACTCCAGCTGATGGATGTTATCCCTATTTAAGCTGATGTCACAATCAGCAGCTACTGAGTTCTGTGGCTAGATAAACCATACAAGCATTTGTCCTTCTCAGCCTTCCCACTTGCTATTTATTACAGACTTTCGAGGGGGAATGGGGTAGCGTGCGCCTATGTTACTCATGGTATTCCTTTCTTGTAAAGAAGCCCACCTACCTTAGCTTTTGGGAGGTCAGGCTTTTCTTCCTAATTCTTTGTAAGACCAAGGCCTCTTGCAGCAAGATACTGGTTTATGGTTGATGTGTTCAGGTTATCCAGAGGAACCAGGAGGTTGATGTGACTTCTTCCTTCCTCACATCAGTTGCCTGTGGAGGATTTTTTGTTTTTAATTCCTCAGGATCATTTCTCTAGATTTTGAAATCCCCTCCAGATCTGTAGTCAATACTATGTGAACTTAGTAGCAGAAAGCACCCAAAATACGTGGCAAACTTCTCCTTAAATTATTCATAAATGTTAATTTATTCTTAGATGCCTGCTTTTCTTATCCCTCCAGCATCCTAGTTGGCCTTTGTTTACAGTCTTAACCTGATTCCAGACCACAGCCAAGCCCATATGAATAGAATTTTATTTGAATTTCTAAGGGAGCTGGGAAAGAGAGAGGAAGACCTTGCTCAACTCTTAGCCTAGCTAGTAGTTAGAATACTCCCTGGGATGTGGGCGAGCCCTGGTTCAATTCCTCCACCACACACACCCATTTCTTCCCAAGGGGGAGAAAGGCTTTGAAGAGGGGTCTCAGGTGAGTGGCCTAGCTGCTGCGCTATAGGATATTTCTGATGTGACATTCCCTAAATCTCTCTTGTTGAAGTTGTTCCACTGTGGTAAATAATTAAGTCACTGAAGTAGGGATCCTGGTTCTCCTACCTCCCAAGTAATTGCGCTAACCCCCAGGCTACCATCTCATTCTCGCGTGTGCTGTCTTTCTCTCTCTCTGGCCCAATGATTCTTTCATCATTTAGCCACAGTGGAATAGCTGCAACAAGAGAGAATGAAGGGAGTCTCTCCCCTCCCCCCCAGCAGAATATCCCATTGTTCAATGGTTAGAACACTCCCCTAGGGGGGGTCAGAGATCCCTATTCAAATCCCTTCTCCCCCTCAGGTGAGACTTCAACAGGAGATGTCCTGCAATCCAGGTGAGTCTCTGCCCTGTGGTTAGAGAAGTTATGGTCTCCCCCCCTCCTTTGCCCCCCAACTCTGATTTCTTACTAAAACAGAATAGGGGCCTAACACCAAGAAGGGATTCTCAGCTGCAAATCCTAAGCAGAGGGAGGCACCTCCCTCCAGCTCAGACAGAGTCTAGTCTACACTACATACCTGTATTGGTAGAACTACGTCACCCAGGTGTATGAACAATCCGCACAACCCAGTGACGACGTTGTACTGACCCTCTCCCCCCCGCCATGTAGACAGCACTATGTCAGCAGGAAAGCTTCTTCCACTGACATGGCTACTACCTCTCAGGGAGGTGGATTAACTATGCCGATGGGAGAGCTCCATCCCATCGGTTTACAACAGGGGTGGGCAAACTACGGCCCACGGGACTGTCCTGCCTGGCCCCTGAGTTCCCGGCCGGGGAGGCTCACACCCGGCCCCTCCACTGCTGTCTCTCCTCCTCCGCTGCTCGCTCGCTCTGCCGCCAGTGCAATGCTCTGGGCAATGGGGCAGTGAACTCCTGGGGCAGCGCAGCTGTAGACCCCAGCTGTGCTGCGTGGTGGCGGCAGCAGTGTGGCCTAGCTGTAGCTCTGCCAGCCACCGGAGCTCCAGGCAGTACAGTAAGGGAGCGGGGGGTTAGATAGAGGGCCGAGGAGTTCAGGGTGGTGGTCAGGGACGGGGCTGTGGATAGGAGGTGGGGTGGTCGGTGGACGGAATAGGGGGTTGAATGGGGGCAGGGGTCCTGAGGGGGCAGTCAGGAAGGAGAGGGATTGGATGAGGCGGTAGGGGGGCAGGGGTTCCAGGGGCAATCAAGGAACAGGGAGAATTGGATGGGGCAGGAGTCCTGGAGGAGCCATCAGGAATGAGGAGGGGTTGCATGGGGTGGGCGGTGGGGTCTGGGAGCAGTCAGGGGACAGGAAGCGGGGTGTGTGTGTGGAAGGGGCAGGCATCCTGGGGGGGAGGCTGTCAGGGAATGGGGTGGGTTAGATAGTGCAGGAGTCCTGGGGAGGGGGGGCAGATAGGAGGTGGGAACCAGGCCATGACCCCCTCCCCTAACCGGCCCTCCATACAATTTCTGAAACCTGATGCGGCCCTCAGGCCAAGTTTGCCCACTCCTGGTTTACAGCATCTTCATTGAAGTGCTACGGTGGTGCAGCTGCACCAATGCAATGTTTTAAGTGTTGGCCTGCCCTTCGGCACCAAACTCGGAGGGGGTGGGGCTTAGAACAAATCCATCGCTTTGGCATCTCCCACTAGCTAACTTAGGCAAGGAACTGCCTAGTGTGCTAGCTTTTGTGAATCCCATTCTGAGGCACCTGTCTCCCACCAAACTCAGGCTTTGTGAATCCCAGTGATTTTTCAAGATGTCTTAATAGCTCAGTGGTTTGAGCATTGGCCTGCTAAACCCAGGGTTGTGAGTTCAGCCCTTGAGGGGGCCATTTATGGATTTAGTTGGGGATTAGTCCTGCTTTGAGTAGGGTGGTGTTGGATTAAATGATCTCCTGAGTCCCTTCAAACCCTAATAATCTATGAAAGTGAGGCACAGTGATGCTCAGCATCACCACACCTAAGTTCCTTTGTGAATCCAGCCCTTATGCATCTAAAACTCATTGACAGTCAATGAGACTTAGGTGCCCAAATCAGTTAGGCACTTTTACATCTTACAAAATGCATCTAGACTGCACTGTATTGATGACAATAAAAATCAGCATTGTAGCTTGCCATAGGTGTGTGTGTAAAATCTATAGCAAGAGTTATTTATTGATCAGCCCTTGCCAGGACATTTCCCCCCTTCTGAACAGTGGTACTACAGTTGCTTCCTCTCAATCTTTTGCTTCTTCCATGACTGTCTAAGTCAGGGGTCAACAACCTTTCAGAAATGGGGTGCCGAGTCTTCATTTATACACTCTAATTTAAGGTTTCGCATGCCAATAATACATTTTAATGTTTTTTAGAAGGTGTCTTATATAACTAAACTAGTGTTTAAGAAACTTCATTTAAAATGAAATTAAAATGTTGATCTTATGCTGCCGTCCCGCTCAGCCCGCTGCTGGGCTGGGGCTCTGTTCACCTAGGCCGGCAGCAGGCTGAGCGAGGCCTGCGGCCGGGACCCCGGCTGGCAAGGGTCTGTCAGCCAGAACCCTAGACCAGCAGCAGGCTGTGCGGAGCCGGCAGATGGGACCCCAGACTGGCAGTGGACTGAGCGGCTCAGCCCACTGCCACTCAGGGGTTCCATCTGCCGGCTCCTGCCACCTGGGATCTTGGCTGCCAGATCTGCTCAGCCCGCTGCCAGTCTGGGGTCCCGGCCCTGCCCACATACAGTGGGTACCTACCTTCTCCCTGGTTCTGGCCCATTCTCTTCCTCTCTCTGCACTGAGCTGAGGGTGGGAGTGGACCGAGCACAGGGCAGGGGGTGAAGGTCTGGCCAGGAGCTAGAATGAGGGAGGGGGCTCAGAGTTGGGGCAGGAGGTTTGAGTGTGGGGCAGTTACCTGGGCAGCTCCCATTTGGTGTGAGGGGTGCAGGTGGGAATGTGGAGGAGGGGTGCAGGCGCTCCCCTTTGGTGCTCAGGGTGGGGATAGGGATGTGGCGGGTGCATGGAGTGTGGGGGGCGAGCTGGGGATGTGGGAGGGGGGTGCAAGAGTCAGGGCAGAGGGCTGGGGACCGAGGGCTGGAGTCAGGGCTGGTATATGGGGGAGTGCAGGTGTCAGGGCAAAGGAGGGGCTGGGTATGTGTGGGGGTACCAGAGTCAGGGCTAGGGTTGTATGTGTGTGGGGTGGGGGGGATGGAGTCAAGCAGAGGGCTGGCTGTGTATGAGGGAGGTACAGGGCTCAGGGGTGGGGCCTCAGGGGTTGTGTGCAGGGCTCAGGGCAGAGGGCGGGGGAATGTGTGCATGGGGGGGGTCAGGGCTCAGGGGAGAGGGCTGGGTGACTGTCCCCCTAAGAACTCCCAACCCCCCTGCTTCTTGTCCCCTGACTATCCCCTCCTGGGACCCCTTCCCCCAACTGCCCCCCAGGACCCCACTCCCTATGTAAGCCTCCCTGTTCCTTGTCCTCTGACTGCCTCGACACTTCTTCACAACCCCACCCCCAGACAGACCCCGGGACTCCCTTGCATATCCAACCACTCCCCGCCCCCTGACAGGACTGCCAGAACTCTTGACCCATCCAACCCCCCCTGCTCCCTGCCTGACCCAACCCCTCTCCACACCCCTACCTCCTGACAGGGCTCCCCTCTGAAACTCCCGACTCATACAACTCCCTCCTCAGGTCCTTGTACCCTGACCACCCCTTCCAGAGACCCCCCCCACCCTAACTGCCCCCCGGACCCTCTTTGCTCCCAGTCCCCTGAGCCCTATCCACCCCTCACCCGCTGACAGACCCCGGGACTCCCATGCCCCATCCAACCTCCCCTGCTCCCTGACTGCCCCCTCCAGAGACCCCCCACCCCTAAAGACCCATCCCGGGATCCCACCCTCCCATCCAACCCACCCTGCTCCCTGTCCCCTGACTGCCCCCACCCCTTATCCAATCCCCCCCCAGCCCTGGACCCCTTACCACGAGGCTCCACGCAGAGCCAAACATGCTGCCCTGTGGGAGCACACAGCCCCACCCCTCAGAGCGTTGCATGTTTGGCGGCACGGCTCCGGCTGAGCAGGAAGCGTTTCTGCCTCCCTGCAGAGCCAAACGCTGCCCCGCGGGAGCTTGCAGCCCCAACCCCCAGAATGCTGCACACGTGGTGGCAGGCTCCAGGGGAGGGGGGGGGAGGCAGGGGAGGGGCCGACGGCTTGCTGTGCTCGGCTGGGCACTCTGGCCCAGGAGCATGGACCCCACGGCTTGCCATGCCAGGAGAGTGGGGCCATTTGCCCACCCCGTGCGCATGGCTATGCTTCTGCTCCCTGCCCTCGCGGGGGGGAGCGGAGGGCAGAGGAAAGCGGGCTGGGCTGGGCAGGATTTTTAATGGCATGCTGGAGTCCCAGCAGGCTCCAGCATGCCATTAAAAATCGGCTTGCGTGCCGTCTTTGGCACACGTGCCATAGGTTGCCAACCCCTGGTCTCAAGTAATTGCTCATAGAAGATAGCGTCCCCAATGCCACATAATTAAACATAAAAGATATCTGACAATCGTAATTTGATATTCAATTTATTAAAAGACATTTTGTGATTGCACAGCTCAGTTACACACAACTTCACAAACTGTTCTGTTTGATGCAGCCCTTCATACTTAGCTGTGTATGTAGACTTATCTGAGGTCTCACTACAGTTGCCCAGGTCAAATCAAAGTCCAGAAACACAAAAGTAAAAAGCCTGGAATAGCAGTATTAACTGGCTATATTGCTCAATCGGTTTGATTATGGCATAAGCTTACATTACAACATATTACATTACACATTTAACAACAGACAAATAGAAATATACACTATGTGAAATGTGGCAGAGTTAACATTTCTTTTGGAACTTTAATGATGAGCAACACAGGAGAAAATGTAAATTTGTCTCTCCCCACCCCACCTTTCTTATGTGTAAAGAGGACCTGAAAGATATGTCAAATGTTTCTCCAGCTTTGTTTTTTGCATTATAAATGAAGGTCTTGTGTACTATGGCTGATTCTGTGGCAACTAAAGGTCTAGTGACATTCATTAATTACTAGAGACAAAAGCTGAGTAATAGTACTGATTTTTATACTCTATCAAATAGGTGTCTAAAAATACTAAACTCCAAAGCCTATTGAACATTTGGGAGAAATTAGTGTTTCAGAATCAACCTCCACATCTTCACCCTTCAGCTGAGATGCCAAAGCACTCAATACACATCTTGGAATGCCTCCAACAGGTCCTCCACCACCATGGATAACTAGATTCTGTATTTTTGATTTTTTTTTAAAGTTGAAAACAAACATTCTTTGATTGTATAAAGGCTTGAGTCATTTACTGCATTTTCATTTCCTAGTCTTACACCCTTCTTCCTCAGTGGGAGCTTGTCAATTCCCAGCAGCTCAGTGAGCAGCTCCAGCCTGCAATTTGTCTAACTCCCATGCCCAGGATATGGTTACAGCTTGGCTAAATTCAAAACCAGTTCCCCTCCCTCCCCACCCCCCTCCGTCCCCCAAGCCTAGCAAAATGCAATAGTCTTTAAACATGCCACATTATAAACTTCAGTAGTTCTTGCTGTAGCAGTTTTCCCCTCCCACTAGCCAAGGGAGTTTGCTCACTCTTGCCAAAATGAGTCACCTTTGAACAGAGGCATTGCAGCCCAAAAGGTGAGCTCTTAGAAAGTTAGTAGGGGATGATGGAAATGTGATCTTCATTACCAAAAAACCGGCTGAATGAGAGCTCAACAGACTGCAGATCTGTTATTAAAACAAGCTTGGTCACTATTAGGAAAGTTACCCATTATTGACATGGGGTAATGCTAAACATGGTTTATATGAAAATGTAGACCAGAACAATCTGGTAAGACCCGAACCACTTCATAAACAATAGTTAGAACACTGTTATGACTATGCTTGGCTCATCATTGTCAGCAGTGGGTAATTTTCCTAGCATACAACTGGCCATAGAAAATGAAGATTACATAAACGAGGAACTAACAAGTTCTTGTCACGTGAGCACGTTCTACTGCACCAGAGTGATGAAGAACACCTTTAAAGACGTTCACTCTACACAAGTCATGTGATGTCCCTGGCACAACGAAAATTACTGTCCATCCTGTGTGACAGAAAAACATCAAAGCACCCCAAGACATTACTTCTGTCCTACAGCATTTGCTGGACAACTATCCACATATGGAAAACGTAATACACTAAAGGCAAGGTTTCAAGTGAATCTCAGCCAAGCCTTTAAATTTATGCATGTAATCATTAGCAACTGAAACAACCAATTCTGGGACATGCCTTTTCCCAGTCAATTGTTATGGTCTGCCTCCAGCTTTCCTACCTACAGATCCAAGTTGCACAGAAAATCTGCTATAGAGTTGGAAACAGAACCATGGCTGACAGTATTCTGCTCTAACCATTAGGTTAACATTGCTTGTGCACCAGGAGGAACTCTTCCTTTTGAGACCTTGTTCATTACATCAATTTAAAAGAACAGAATTTTTCTTTGTCTAGTTACTGATTTTAATCTAAAATATTGACATCGACATATAGTACTCCAAGAACACCACCCTGTCAAATCCACAGTGAACTAATTCACAGGTTCCTTGGAAATGATAGGGTAGGCAAGGGAAAGAGCCACCTCAGTAAAGGCATCAGAGTTGAATGACTCATGATTCAGAGCACTACAAAATCTAAAAGCCGTAAGCATACAACAAGTTGTCAACTATATTAAACTAGAGTAGACAATTTTTCTCTCAGTTGAACGTACTTCTCAAGAGAAATCCTTTCTAGTTAGTATTTCCAAAGTTTACTGTTGCTGCACAAAGAAGAATCATAAAATTCCACTCCCACATCCCCAATTCTGACCCCTCCTGTGTGGGGCTACCCTAAGGTTTACATATTATGAACAAGTTAAAGTTAACAGTTTGATGAAAAAGAGTAATTGCCTAGTGTGCAGGATGTTCCCTTTGCCAACCTCCTTCAAGGAGCAAATTCTTGGATGTAGCAGTTGGAAAGGTGCTTTATTAAAAATGAGAGATGAGTATTAGACAATCTAATCCAGGATAAGAAACCCTTAAAAACATGTAAAAATCTGAATGCAAACTGCTCTCTCCCTTATTTAAGATACAAAACATTTTTTGTCTTCTTCACTATAGTCTATTATATACTCTGGGTAAATCTGATGCTTCTCAAAGATGACAAAAATGGAGGGAACCAGCACATTGTCCACGCAGCTGTCGTAAAAGGTGAGCATATCAGTAGCTCTTTGTGGGGGACGAACAAAGGTTGGGTCTCCTCTAACGAAGTCTCCAACTAGAACTCGAGCCACAAACATGGTGTTCCCTTTTGCAGCAGATTGACTATAACTGTGGGCATACTTAGCATCTCTGGAGAAGTAACTTCCTAGGAATGAGAAAAAAAGGGCACAGTAAGGATACTGGATGTGTATGCTGTACTTTATACGTCAGGCACAAAAGAGTTAGCACAGCACAATAATTAGGATGTATTTGACTCAAATTTCAATAAGCGAACTTTATGTTTATTGGCACCCCAGTATATTTAGTGGAGATTTCACACCAGATAGTTAAAGGATTTTGCTGTACAACTCCCATTACTTTCAAGAGGAAGGAAAGAGCAGGCTGGGTTATGAAGGAGTGAGACAGAAAGGGAGAGTAAAGAAAAACAGCCTAGGAAGAGTAAGACATTAGATCAACAGGTATAGCACAAGAGGAAAAAATTAATGTTAAGAGCTGAAGGAAAAAAGCCAGCATCATGGGTGGATAAGAGGAAAGAAACCTCTTGTCTCCATCTGACAGAAAATTACCATCTTCTTCAACTCCCCTCCTGCTGAGGTGAAAGAGGTAATGGACTGGCAAGTTTCCCTCCACTTCCTAGGAATCAAAACATGCCCCTCTCCCCTTCCTCCCCCAATATAACAATTCTTTTTCAGCCCCCAAATTAATTCTCTCAACCCCACATCAAATTCTCCACCCACGCAAACCAATTCCTTTCCAACCTGAAAGAACACTGGAGCTTCCCTCCCATCACTTCCCCCATGCACGAAAAAATCACTGCAGCTTATAAAGACCAATTATCACTGTAACATCATCACTGGGTACTTTAAAGAAAGTCTGTGATCTCATATAAGCAGTCATGTCCTCCTCACCTTTTCCAAAGCTTGTTCCATGGACCCCACAGATTCTCCAGTCAAAATTGTGATTGCAGATGGCTTCCAAATGGGAACTCTTGGTTCCATGGAACAAGAGCCTCTCATCTACATTTTTCCCTCCATTTTTCTTCTTCATCTGCTCTTTTTGCCTGATGTAAAAAATATATTTAAAAGACACATACACTATAATATGGATGAGATTTCCAGCCACTTCTGTATTCCACTGGCAGTCAAATTAGATCTGCTAGTCTGGGAACGGCAGTAAAAATTACTTGTTTATGGAAATATGCTTATGAGTGTGAATATATTGTAATTGGAATATGCTTCCTGAAAAAGGTCTCTGGTAAGGTATCATTACAAAGTTTATAATCTACTGAGTGTGTTCATCCTATTTGTATGTATGTATCATTCTTGTATCTGAGGGCTTGGCTACACTCGAAACTCCAAAGCACTGCCACAGGAGCGCTCCCGCGAAGTGCGAGTGTGGTCGTGGCGCCAGCGCTGGGAGAGAGGTCTCCCAGCGCTGCAGGTACTCCACCTCCCTGTGGGGATCAGCTTGCAGCGCTGGGAGCGCGGCTGGGGCAGTTTACACTGGCGCTTTGCAGCACTGTAACTTGCTGCGCTCAGGGGTGTGTTTTTTCACACCCCTGAGCGAGAAAGTTGCAGCGCTGTAAAGCGCCAGTGTAGCCAAGGCCTAAAGCTAGAAATAAGAAGTATTACTCTGAGGTCCTATTGTAACTATGCAAAGTGTGTGCTATTAATGGTGGCTTGGAATCTTGAGGGCTTCCATTAACTAGGACAATTGGTTCTAAATGGCTGTGTTTACCTGCAGCCTTCCTGCGAGTCAGCCCAGGAAGAATGGAGGCTTGGAGTCTCACAGAACATCTGAACATGTCACAGGATACTGGAATCCATCTTAAACCTGGTGCTTTTCCATTTAGAAGGAGGGGTTGCAACCCAAAGAGAGACAAAGGGTTCCCACCTTGTGCCGAAGATATAAAAGGGGGTGGCACAGAACAAAGGGGGCTGCCAGTCATGAGAAATTCCCTAGTTACCACCTGAGCTGGAGCTAACAAGGACTGGGCTCAGGGAAAAGGATTGGGCTCAGACTAAGAAGGAGTCTAGTCTGTGAAAAAAGCTTATTGGAATATCTGAGAGTGAGATTTACCTTTATTCAGTTTCTTAAGTGTATTAGGCCTAGACTTGCATGTTTTGTTTTATTTTGCTTGGTAACTTATTTTGTTCTCCCTGTTATTACTTGAAACCACTTAAATCCTACTTTTTATACTTAATTACTTACTCTGGGTTAATAAAATCACTTTTGTTTAATAATTAAGACCAGGGGGAGCAAACAACTGTGCATCTCTCTCTATCAGTCTTATAGAGGGCAGACAATTTATGAGTTTACCCCGTATAAGCTTTATGCAGAGTAAAATGGATTTATCTGGGGTTTGGATCCCATTGAGAGCTGGGTTTCGGAGATAGGTGATTTGCTGAGCAGTTTTTGGTTAAAGTCTGCAGCTTTGGGGGCGTGGAACCCTGGGTCTGTGTTGCAGCAAGCTAGTGTGTTTGGCTCAACGAGGCAGGGTTCTCAAGTCCCAAGCTGGCAGTGGAAAAACGGGCTCAGAGGTAATTCCAGCACGTCAGGTGACAGTATAACCAAAACAGTATGACCAAACCCATCACACTTGCCTCCCTACATTTGATAAAAATCTGAAAGGGAATGTGGAAAAAGCTACAAGACACATGGATTAAGATTAGTTTTTTAAATGCTGTCAGTTATTTTCAAGGTCTGTTCTGTTAAAACAAACCATTTCTAGCAAACTCTTTTTTGCTGCTTAGCAATTGTTGTTATTGCTTGGTTAGACTATTAGCTCGATCATTGCCAAACCCAAACTGTTTTTGAGGGGAAAATGTTATCTGTCTATCTAGGCAGGATCTTATATGCTCTCCTGACCCCTAATTACCATGGCATCAAAGCACTCTTATTAAATGTTTCTGCTGCTGTTCTTAATTGGCCAACTATGCTGTAGATATTTAAAAGCCAAAAGGAACTAGAGCATATCAGTAACAAATAACCCAAGCCTTGGGGATTGTAGTTCAATTTAGTTTGGCTGTTCTACACCAGAAGCCCCTAATATGCCTTCAGGAACCTCGCCCCGAGAGGAGTGTGACACCTTCGTAAAATACCCATTTAGAGAGACATTCTAGAGCCACTGCAGCAGACTTATTAATGGATACATTCTCCTTTTGAACCTGTGCAAACAGTGAAGACTCTGCTATCAGGGCAATTCAATATTCAGTAAACACAGATGTACTTGCATACCAATTCTGTGCGCCAGTCGTATCTGTTAATTTTCATGGAGTAGCTACTCCATGCAGAGAGTCATCAGCTTTGCTGTAGAGGGGATGTTACCTTTTCAAGGAGGGGGCGCTAAAGCTCAGCAGCAATAGCACATCAACAATGAATAGCTAATTAGCCTCAGAAAGGACTGAGCGGTATTTCTGAGTTCCTAAAGTAAGCTTCAGCACCACACTGGGTAACCTCCAGAGTTAATGTCAGTCACTAGCATGTATGCCCAGGAGAGACAGTCTTGGAAGTTATGAGACTCACTCCCCTTGTTATTGCCACAACTAGTGTAATGTAATAAAATAGATACAAACCACTGAAAGACTTGCCAAAGGGATGGGTTCTGAATCCTCCTCATTCTCTGGATAGCATAATTGTTCATTGTCCTTTTAAATAGGGTCTCGATTTCAGTGTATTCAGAGGATGGATTAGTGATCTCCACTGCCTACAAAATACCAAACCACAGCCAAAGGTTACAGAAAGCTTCAGCAGGCTGTAAGGGCTGACCACGCTTTCATAGGCAGAACCAGTGAGATCAAAGGTGGATCTTTTGAGTGTATGTAGTACTTGAAATCTTATTCACTCACAGAACAGGAACAGCCTAGATAGTTCCTATGCACTGTGCACTGTACCCCCTAGTTCTGTGCACTGTACCCCTCTCTGTGGGAAGGATCTCTCAGATGAAGGAGAGCTGAATTCAAGTGTTTGTATACGTTCCATACTTCATCTGTTGAGATGGTGACCTGTCAACTATAAACTAGGCTGAGACTACTAACTCCTGTAACACAGGACTACCAGACAGACGTGAGTTGGTAACAGTTTTTCAGTCACTGCTGCCTAGGGCCAATATGAAAATCAAAACTTGAGGTGAAAGGCCCCAGTTCCAACGTGTCAACAGTGCATCTTAAAACAGAGCACTGGCTGCTCTGGGAAGCATGGTGAAAGCAGCTCAATCCACCTCTGGTTCAGCCTGCTCATTCTCTAACACAAATATTATATTCATACATTTTAAGACAATTCATTTTTGCCATGTATCTCTCTTCAACTACCAATTCCATTTTGCCGCCATTACACAAAGTAAAAAGAAGATGGAAGGGGATTCACAAAACCTGATTTACTAATCCTAACAAGCTATCAATATCTAACAACATAGATCAGAAGTGGGAAAACTATGGTCTGCAGGCTGGATTCGGCCTGTGGGATTGCCACCCTGTAGCACCACAGGCCCCATGCCACTCCCAGAAGTGGCTAGCTCCACGTCCCTGCAGCGTGGGGCAGAGGGCTCTGTGCACTGCCCTCGCCTGCAGGCACCGCCCCTTGCAGCTTCCATTGGCTGGGAATGGGGAACTTCAATGGGAGCTTCAGGGGAGGTACCCACAGGCAAGGGCAGTGCACAGAGGCTGCAGGGACATAGTGCTGCCCGCTTCCAGGAGCAGGGCGGGGCCAGGGCAGGCTGAGAGCCTGTCTTGTCCCCACTGTGCACTGCTGCCACCCTGGAGCCACACCAGGTAAGCAGCGACCGGGCCAGAGCCCACACTCCAATCCCCTGCTCTGAGCCCCCTGCCGCACCCCTCCTGCATTTCAACCCCCTGCCGTAAGCCCCCTGCCGCAGCCCACATCCCAACCCCCTGCCCTAATCCCCCTCTCGCACTCCACACCCCCTCCTGCCACGAGCCTCCTTGTACACCCCGCACCCCTCCGGCACCCCAAGCCTTTGCCCTGAGCCCCTTCCTGCACACTGCACCCCCTCCCACACCCCAACCCCCTGCCCTGCAATTTCCCTACCCAGATGTGGCCCTCCGGCCAAAATGTTTGCCCCCCCAGATATAGATTATAGACATATAAACTTTTACTTTGCATAGGATTTTTCATGTCTCAAAATGCTTTACAGAATAAATACTGCAACCTCCAATATTATGTGTAGGGAAGGAGGAATAAAATAGAAGTCCTTATACTAAACAGGGAAGACTAAACAAACAAACAAAAAAAAGCAAAGCCTCTCATAAGTGATCCTTTACGGTGTAGCAAGATTTTCCAGAACAGTTTGCAAGGCCAATGTCTGAAGTGTAGGAAATTCATCAAGGCTGAGGTGTCAGATGTCGTGAAGGCCACCACAGAGGCATGCAGAATCCCAGCCAGTCATGAAACAGTGAAAGAGGATTACTACTGTGAAAGAAAAGCCTTATGGTCAGAGAGGTAATGAGCAATCTCAGGTCAGTTATGCTTCTACCTGGCCTACACTTTAAGAATTGATAATACTTTGCAGTTATTTAACATCTTCCATCTTAAAGTGTCAATTGAGATGAGGTACTTGACTGAAACACAAGCTGGATTCTTTTAATCTCTCACATCACTAACCAGCAGTTATAACATGTTCCTGCCAGTCAAATTCTTTGTGCCTGTGCAACCCCATTGTCTCCAGTGAGCTTAGCACAGGTGTACCTAATTGGAATTTAGGCTGGGATTTGAAAGGGAAAAGGAATTAGGCTCCCAAATCCCATTGGTGTTTAAAGGGAATTTGGCACCTAACCACCTTAGGCTGCTTTGAAAATCCCAGCCTTTGTTAACAATTCCCTTGATAACACACATGGAGGAATTTCCTAATTCCCCCTCAGCTGCAGTGGCAAGGATAACAGGAGCAAAGACTTACTTTTTGTCACTGATGTCAGCTTTACCGCAGGTCCAGATTCTGATTCCCTTACTTGTGTTGAGTAGCACCTTACTCCACAAGTTATTCGTGGTAAACAAAGCCACCCAACATGAATAAGAGGATCTGAATCTGGTCCATACAGCCTAAAGGACAGCTGGCATAGAAATGGCATGGTGTGCTCCTAAGTCACTCCTCACTGCAGCCTGGGAATATGGGGTGAAGAACTGCAAAGAGTGTGAACATCTGCAAAGTTCTGCTCTCTGGCTATCACCCGCTGGCAAAGTGCCCAAAAACTGCTCTTAGCACCAATAAAAACAGTCTGAGAATCAGGAATCCATCACCAGCTCCTTGATGCCTCCCACTTATTCTGTGCCCAAGTGACTTGGCCAATTTCACATAGGACATCTGTAGCAGAGCTGGTACTGGAGCCTGCACTTAAACCTCCTCTAAAGGAGGAGCTACAAAACCATGGTGTATCCAAGTGCTTGATTCTCGGTCTGTTCCTTAGCCATAGAACTATTAACTAGATGATTCCAGTATTTCTTTTGATCCATCTGTTGAAGCAACATGCAAATATCATCAAAACTGCTAGTAAAAACTCCTAGCTGTCCAACAGCTCTGCTCTTACTTGTTAGCTTCATTTCTTTAAATAAATGAATGGAGATATGCCTATCTCCTAGAACTAGAAGGGACAATTGAGTCCAGACCCCCGCCTTCACTAGCAGGACCAAGTACTGATTCTGCCCCAGATCCCTAAGTGGCCCCCTCAAGGGCTGAGCTCACAACCCTGGGTTTAGTAGGCCAATGCTCAAACCACTGAGCTATCCCTCACCCTCTGTGTATATATTATAAGTTTAATACTGTATTTGTTTGATTAGATATGAAAAGAGAGGCAACTTGACCTAGTAATGACCATATCGTCATCATATGACGGTTCTTTGGTGGCCTGTGTGACAAAAGTTGGTAATCTCAGTCCAGTTCCTATTGAACAGATGTGAACTCCAGGGTACATCTACACTACTTTTAAAAATCTACATTTAACTGCAGTGAGGATGTTCAGGCTCTGGGACCCTCCCACCTCACAGGGTCCTAGAGTCCAAATCCAAACCCAAACCCAGCCCAAGCCCAAACATCTACACTGCAATTAAACAGTCCCTTAGCCTGAGCCCCATGAGTCCAAGTCAGATGGCACAGGCCAGCCGTAGGGGTCTAACTGCCGTGTAAAAATACTGTTTGAAAACCCACCAACTCAACTAGCACCCATATTGCTAGTCTCAGGACACTTTAATACCTTTTTAAAAATCTGGTCCAGTCACACCTAGAGATGCAGATGAAATCAATGAGCGTACAGTGTCTAAATATCTTTTAAAATCTGGCCCTTTGTAACTATATTCCCATATGGCAAATGTTTCAGTATACATGGCCTCTTTGTCATGTTCCTTTGGGCTCAGTGCCTTTCCATCAAAAGAACCTGTATAGGAACAACCCAATCTCACTGGAGCAAAAAGGAGAAAACACAAGTACCTTGTACCCCATGTCAGGCAGTGCTGATTTGTCCCAGTTTCTAGGATAGTTTTGATCTGGAGTATCAGTCACTCTTTGGCTGTTTGCGAACAAAAAGAAAATCAGGAATGAGTCTACGGTACTTCCATTCCTGTCATAAACCCTCTCCCAGACTCATAGGGTCCCCTTGGAATAAGTCTATTTTGGTCACTTCCCCTGTAAGAATTTTACAACACAGATTTAATCTTGCTACTTACTGCAGATTACCAACTAAATATCGTCATGTAACTAGGTTCCCAAAAGGAATTAGTCCCCAGTTTCTGGTGGGCAGCATTTCTTAGGCCTGATCTATACTAGTGATGAAAGTCGATCTAAGTTACGCTACTTAAGCTACGTAAGTAATATAACTGAAGTCGACATAGCTTACATTGACTTAAAGTGGTGTCTACACCATGCTATGTAGAAGGGAGCTTCTGCCTCTCACTGAGGTGGATTAACTAAGTCGATAGGAGAGCGCTCTCCCGTTGACGTGTCGTATCTTCACCAGACCTGCTAAATTGACATCACTGCATCAGTTGTAGTGACACCAACTTAGTGTGCAGTGTAGACGAGGCCTTGGTCTCTTACTATGCTTTTGTAAAAGACAAGTTCTACCTCATCAATACCCCCATCTCCTCTTACACCATGTACCACAGGAACGAGCAGATTCCTGCTCATGCAGCAGAGAACTGCAGTGTTGCACACTGACTGTGGCACTGCTGCAACTATCTGCAAACCAGCAGTGTGTTATATGATTCCACCAAAGCATGCAGTATATTGAGGCGAACAAGAACAGTTGAATTGCAATACAACCAACCACTATGGCAATCAGCGAACCAGAATTATCTATGAGAATCAAGAAACTTCCCCATATGCAGCCACCATTCCATACGGGGCATTTCGTTTTACAGTGAAAAAAACAAACAAAAATGAACGCATCACTGAGTACCCTTTTTTCATCTTTTTCACATCTTCTGAGGACACGAACTTTGGTCGCCTGCGGACTTCTCTTTGAGTTTGATAACGGACATTTTTCTGGACCATTTCTTGAAAGAGAAAATTTATTTCATGTATTTTTTACACACACACCACACACACACACACACACACACACACACACACACTGCAAGAGGAAATAAACATTCATTTGTTGATGGAATGTGGCAGTTAAACTTTTTGTCTGTTTAGCAACCACTGTCTCTGCAGCCCTACTAGTTTGTTTCAATCTTCTATGTCCCTTCCTTATGTGACTCTTACTTGAGCTTACCTACACTTCCAGAAATCACTAGCTCCCTCCATCTCACTTACACTCTTTCTTCATAGCATGGAAAATGTTCAGATCTCCTAGACAATTCATGACTTTACTATGTATTTAAACAAGGGCTCACTCCCTCATCTCCTGTCTTCTGCTCCCATTTAAGGCTGCAGTGAAGTCAACAACTCTGCAGTGGAGCGCTGAAAGAGCTTGGCAGACTTTCTGTACACCCTCTGTGAGCCTCTGCAACCGTTCTGCAAAATGGGCATTATAAGAATAGGCCACAGGAATGTTGTGAGAATTCATAAATAACTTTGTAAACCATGGAGATCCCCAGACAGAACTACAGATGTGTGATGGGTTACAGTTGTGACATTACAAATATTCCCGTCATAGACTTGTCAGAAGCTCAGACTTAAGGCTGCAGAATCTGGCAGAAGAAAAAGCTGCATGTGATGCTCTCAGGCAAACAGAGCCATCTTAAACAAAATCATAAGTAATAATCATAGCTAAAAATGCAACCACTGGCTGGTCGAGTACCATTTCTTTTTTGGTTAGATGAGGCCTTCCACATGTTTACTCTAAAGGGAAAAGCTCTCTTTAAAACCTCTTCCCTCTCCCACCCCCCTTACCTCATGCACCTCACCTTGCCCTCTTTGTCCAATTTGTACCTTGTTCCGTTCTGTCATTAATTTGCCCACATACTTATTTACAACTTCTCCACTTTACAGATTTCTCTCCCCTTACAATTTTCCACCCTGCATATGCGGACTATTTCCCCTTCTCCGAAAAACTATCCAGCTAGTCCTATTTGCAGCAGTCTCCCTCTGTACACGTCTCCCAGAAAAGTACTGCAACGTAGCATATCAGAGCTACCAAACTATAAACGATAATGCATTGTGTTCAACTGGAATTAAAGGGGGACAGTACCTTTAAAATTGATCTCGTATTGTTGGGAACCAGCCTGAAACTGTAGGATGTCATTTGGATTTGCCAGAAATAAATTCTCCAAATCATCAGAAGCTAGCGCAGAAGCTCCCTGCAATCCGTCCTATAGAATGGAAATGTGGGGAAAAAATAATGGTTAAACCAGGAGTCGGCAACCTTTCAGAAGTGGTGTGCCAAGTCTTCATTTATTCACTCTAATTTAAAGTTTCGTGTGCCAGTAATACATTTTAATGTTTTTAGAAGGTCTCTTTCTATAAGTCTATAATATATAACTAAACTATTGTTGTATGTAAAATAAATAAGGTTTTAAAAATGTTTAAGAAGCTTCACTGAAAATTAAATTAAAATGCAGAGCTCCTCAGACCAATGGCCAGGACCCAGGAAGTGTGAGTGCCACAGAAAATCAGCTCACGTGCCGCCTTTGGCACATGTGCCATAGGTTGCCTACTTCTGGATTAAACCTATCTGGAAGGACAAAAGATTGCACAACTGCCTTTTTCATTCATTGATAAACATGAGCCATGAATTCTGACCTCTACCAGGGAAAAAATACTGTATTGCATATATGTCATTAGTGAGCCTGGGCCTACACAGGTAAATAAAGTGACAGCTCCCTGGCCACATATCAGGTATAACACAGGATTGAGAGTGGGAAAATATAGTGGGAGGAGTGGAGGTCAACTTTGGAAGACTAACTGAGGAAGCGAATTTGAAGGAGGCACACAGGGTCAGGAAGTTTGCTCCAGGCATAGAGGAAATTACAGAGTTGATTGTGGGAGAATGAGACTGAGGAAAAATAAATAACTGATAGTAATACTTAGCACTTACAGTGCTTACCGTTCATAGATCTCAAAAGCGCTGCATAATGAAAGGATGTCATCACCCTTCTGCACCCCTCCAAAAAGCAATACAACGAAGAAACCCACCCGGAATAGTTTTGGACATGAGAAATGCCACAAACTGAACCATTTCACCACTGATCACTAGCGTCCCATAGACCCAAATTGCTTTCCATCCCATCCGAGGTTCCAAAAGCCCCACTCTAACTTGCAGCTCCCATTGACTTAAATTGGAAATGCACTCTGGAAATGATACTGGGCCCCTACAAGCTACCCAGTGGAGTTCAACCTGCTACTCATTGGGAACAAGCTATGAGAACATTTCTATTCCTGTGCCAGGCTACAGCCGCTTGTGCAGAGATCTCTTTATGATAGATGGAGCTGGCAGTGACACTAGTTTATGTTGCTTGAACACTCCATTAAAGACCCTTTTTTTTCAGTTGCTTATAACTTTGCTAAACTTTAACTGTTCGGGTTGAACTTTCCCATACTAGGAGTCTAACGGAGGCTGAACTATTCAAGTTTTAGCAAAAACAGCTCAGCCATTCTGAAAAATTAGATTAGGACGGGGGAAAAAACATTTTGCCATTATTAAAAAATAATTAAAATCATTTTGTTGAGAAGCTCTACAGCCCTCATTCTTTGGAAGCAGACTTCAAATTTGGCAGGGTGGGGGACAGCCCTGGATCAGAGAGGTGCCTTTTGTGGTCCTTGTGACAATCCACCTGAATTTGGCCAAGTTTATAAGCTTCTGAATACTGCCATTTTTACAAGCTCACATGTACTGTAGAAGTTTGTAACGACTTTGGCATCTAATTTCTTCAAACATTCTGTCTGAACAGAGCATGCTCCAACTGAAGACTACAGGGGCTCAAAGGGCTTTTCCTGCAAACCTTCCTCCCAGATGTCAGGGTCAACCTTGGTGCCAGGCATTTGAACAAGAGCGACTTTCTCCTGCACTCTCAATGCTCCACTGCTGGTGCTCAGGTAGCATGGAGGAAGAGGAAGCAGCCTGAATCACATGCAAAAGGGAAGCAGGGACAGGCTATGATGGAGAAGAGCAGAGGGGGTGGGGACAGGTGTGGGAAATATACTTGGGGACGGGCTGAGGGTGACAAGGCAAGAGTGTCTAAAACCACTAAGATACACACCTTTCCACAACCTGGAACAGAACTTAGGACTCCCAAATCCCAATGTTCCTCTGCTGTCTAGAAAATGCATGTGTAATCTGTTGGCAAAGTAGATCTTTCATCACCTTCTATAGGGTGATCCATTTATAAGGATAACAGCCTACTGCTGCTGCCAATTGCTCCATTAGCTCAAGTGGTAGATGTTTGTGCTGTTCCAACCCTGTTGATGACCCACAGGGTAGTCTGTAATATGGGGGTGTGTCGGCATCCCCTTGTGGCAGGACTGGGAACTACACCCACCTGGTTCCCTGCCCCTTATGCTGCCAAACCCAGCTCTGCATTTGTCAAGTCCTTATTAAGACCCAATCCCTCTTCAATAGTCTTTTCCCCCATTAGGATAACGGGACAGTAGAAGTTCCCTGACTCCAGTAGGGGTTAATCAGCCCTAGGTCTCCTGGGTTTGGGAACTTCTTCTCTAAAAATCCCTGGCCGAGGTAGGTAGCGGAACCTACACCCACTTACTCCACTGGGTTCCAGCTCAGGGCCCTTGTTTGGAACAGCGAGAACCAATCCTTCTCAGTCCCATGCTGTTCTCTCAGCCACTTCCTACCTTTGTAATCTTGCCAGCCTCCTGCCCTGTTTATCGCTCTTTGGAGCATTGGTTTGTCTGGCAGCTTCTCACTAGTCTGCTGGAGGGATAATCTCTCTTGCAGCTGCCCCACCCACTTATCTTGGAGCCCTTTTATCCAGCTGCTTTGAGGTTGCTAATCAGCTCTGGCTAAGCAGGTTGGCAGTTGCTTTGTTAATCCTTTGGCTGATGAACCAGCATAAGATGTATAGACCCTATGACAGGTTCAATATGGTTTCAAATGGTGAAATTTTTCTTTTGTCAATTTACCCTTTTTCTTTTTTTTTTTTTAAAATAGGAACTTACATACAGAAAATTACATAAAGAGAATGTTTGGGTTACAAAGTCATATATTAAAATAAATTAGGAAATGCCACTATAAAGATCAGTGGACACTTGACAATTTTAGTTTTAAGCTCTCTGTCCCTCAGATCCCCATCTGTAAAATGAGGATACTATCCCTTCATCTCACAGGGGTCTTGTGAAGATTAATTCATTAACGTTGTGAAGCATTCACATACTATAGTCATGAGAGCCACAGAAAATCCACGGAGAAAATTTAGAATTCTTTATTAAGTGCCAGGTTTGGACGGTGTACAGTAAATAAAGCCTCATCCCACAGACTGAATAAAGAGAATATAAATAAATACTGAATAACTACCCCTTCATTGACCACCATCCATCCTGAGCGCTCTCTGAGGTTGAAGTCCTATGGGAAAAAATAGTATATGGTCACGTTGTTAAAGACTGTATCAGTTCATACGTACAGGAGGGCCAAATTACGATTGTACAGGCAACTTTCACTCTGGCCTTTCTTAATTTTGGAGTACTTGACTTTGCAACCTTAATAATGTTCTCTTTACATAGTTTTCTTCTGTATAATACATAAAAAAGGGAAAAAGTATGCTACTGGAAGGGCATTTTTCATGAATGCTGCATAAATCTTGTATATGATTCCCCACCACTAAGCCTCCTGGATATGATGCTTCTTTCATGTTATTTTGGGAAAGGGTAGAGAAATTGGTACAAGATTTTATCAGATGACTTTTTGAGGGGGCATCTATGAAAGCTTATAGTGCATGCTTTGCCAGAAATAAGTACCCACCCACAGTCAATCATCTGGCTTTATTAATTGCTAACTAAGTCATGGGAAGGGGCCCATTGTTTTATAAATCAAAAGCAAATAAACAATATCTACAGGTTACTATATAGCAGAGGAGACTGTATTTGTGACATCCCTCCAGAAGTGGTTAAGAGGGGATGGACGTTACAAGGTGCTCACCTGTTTCCCATATTCAATCCACTGGCCTAGATCATTTTTCCAATACCAAATCCATTTTGTTGTCATTATGAATTTGGGGGGTTTTGTAACCGATGATGGTGTGGAGAGGCGTCGAAGCAAAGCAGGAGAAGAGGTAATTGACCTGAAATTGATGTTCTGATCTGCTAAGCTAGAGAGAGAAATTCAGAGAGTTACACCAGTGCTAAGTGTGCATACTTATCCTCACTCATCATCAGTTGAAACAGCTTCCAGATTTCTACATTATAGGTGGAATTGGTAGCACTACCTCTAGTTAAGGTTGCTTAAGAAAGGCAGGCAGAAAATTGCCCCATGCAGGCATGCTCTGATTCAGGAGCTTCAGATCCTTGTGACTAGACTCCCTACTGCAAAAAGAGCTAACACTGTCTATATCTCTTAACACAGCATGCAAACTACGTGATGCTAGGGGCATCATTGCTGACTTGCTAGAAAGTTTGGGGCTACACCTAATTTATTGATACAAGTTTTTTGTAATGAACCACAAATGCACATGATGCTAGTATTTGCTTGTGTTTGTATCCTCCTTGCCAGAAGGGTATAAATTGTGTAGTGTTGGAGTTCACCAGCCTTGCCTGACAAAGACGGATAAAAGCCGCCTGTTCCAGGCTGCCTGAGAACAGGCGTTACAAAAACAGAACAGAAATCCTTTGTTCCTGGATAGCCAGTGGCCAGAACTCTCAAGCAATCACGTCTGGCCAACCCTGAGCTTCAGAGAGCACCAGTGCTCCATGATCAGAGTGACGTGTCAGTTGAAAGTGGAGCTTTCAGAGAAGGAACGAATAGGATAGTGGGTGAATCTAGAGAACACTCCTATTGCGTCCTATATCTATGAATATTTTACCTATGAATAAGATCTACTATCCTTCACAATGGAGAACTTCATAAGAGAGTCCTCCAGGCGAGTTCCAAATAATGGCTGTATAGAGGACTGACAGCCACAAAAACAGTCTAGGACAGGGGTTCCCAAACTTGGTTCGTGGCTTGTTCAGAGTAAGCCCCTGGCGGACCATGAGACGCTTTGTTTACCTGAGCGGGCCACCACTTCCCACAGCTCCCATTGCCGGGAACGGCGAACCACAGCCATTGGAAGCTGCGAGCAGCCATACCTGCAAGGCGCTCAGGTAAACAAAGCGTCGGGCTTACCCTGAACAAGCTGCAAACCAAGTTTGGGAACCCCTGGTCCAGGAGAAGCTTTCACTGAGTTATTGGTAATAACTTCAATATGAAATGTATGTTACTAGACACCCAGTCTGTGCACCAAATGCTACATGTTTCATTAGCCTATATAATCTCAATAGCAGGACAGAACTCCTCTACAGGTTATTCCACTTACCACAAGAACAGGTAAACATTTTCATTAAGCTACTGTCTAACTTCGCTCTCTTCTCCTGTGCACCCTCAGACTGTCTCTCTGTATATTCTCAGAGATCCTGTTCAGCAACCGTTTATGTTACTGAGAAGTCTCTAGCAGAAGCTTATGAGGTCAACACACAGCTTTCAGAAGTCTTATCTAAGGACATCAAGCAGTCATGCCCTAAATTCTCTTGAGAAAAGGAGTTAGCCAGAAACTGAGGGATAGACTATCCTTGTGCTACCCCAAAGCTATGTAGCTCCTTTACAGAGCTTAGCAAAGAGCTTTTAAGCATTATTATACCTGTCGTTTTGGGGGTCACAATAGGCCTTTTCGACTACCTCCATTCTGGGAAGATCAAGCCAATTGACTCCATCAAACCTCTGCCATCGATAAGGCAGATGATAATGAATCATCCTGCAGTCATCTGCAAAGAGAACAAACATGCTAAGGAGCTCACTTAACCTTAGAGCAGGCTGATAGCAGGACACTGAAATGAACCAAGAGAGGAGCAGGAATCAGCATCAAACCCTACAATGCATTTTTATTATGATCCCTTTGGCCTTCTCCCTTTCCATTTGATTCTGCTTTCATGTACACTGGGGTAAATCAAAAGTTAGTCCACCGAAGTCAGAGCTAGACTGGAGTAAAACTGAAGGAAGAGTTGAAACATGCCCTTTCTAACCAGTGAAGCAGCGTAAACTCTTTACATAAGGGGTTGGCAACCTTTCGGAAGTGGTGCGCCGAGTCTTCATTTATTCACTCTAATTTAAGGTTTTGTGTGCCAGTAATACATTTTAATGTTTTTAGCAGGTCTCTTTCAATAAGTCTATAATATACAACTGAACTATTGTTGCATGTAAAGTAAATAAGGTTTTTAAAATGTTTAAGAAGCTTCATTTAAAATTAAATTAAAACACAGAGCCCCTCGGACCAGTGGCCAGGACCCGGGCAGTGTGAGTGCCACTGAAAATCAGCTTGCGTGCCACCTTTGGCATGTGTGCCATAGGTTGCCTACCCCTGCTTTACAATACTGATTTTAAGTCTGAGTCCACACACCTTTCTTTGCTTAGATATTGCCCTGACAACTGACACTGGCATGTGTGAGAGCAGCGCTGTTTATCACTGAGACACGTAGGTATGACTCAGCTATTATCAGCTCAGACCCAGACACACAAGGGGAGTAAGCATAGTTTCTCTCACAAGGTTAAGCAAGCAGGTTACAGCAGGAAAACCCCGGTGCTATTTTTGGTGTTGTTTCTCCCTCAGTTTCTTAAAAAGAGTTTCAGGACCAGAAAGGTGAACACACTGAAGGCACGGCCCAAAGCACAGGACAGTATGAACTGCAACACCCAAGGGAAGGCACCAGCAAGAGCACAGAATACTCCTTCATAGGCAGCCAGCTTGCTCGGCAGGCAAAAGTGCTGAGGCTGGATGGAGCCATAGGCCTTGCCTCTTCCTTGCTCTCTTTGGGCCACCATGTGCCCTCAGTGGAGTAAGGAAAGAGAAGTCCATATGCATCCCAGAGCGCAGGACGGGCAATACTGCCACGTCCATTATGCAGCCAGAGCAGGGGTGGGGAAAGGTTTATTATTATTTGTATCACTGTAGCGCCTAGGAGTCCCAGTCATGGACTAGGCCCCTTCTGTGGTAGGCACTGTATAAACACAGAAGAAAAAGATCTTCCCTGCCCCCAAGAGCCATTATGCCTATCTCTTTATGCCCAGAATCAGAACCCGAGCAAGAAGAAACTCCCCATTCAGCTCTGTCTCCTCTGCACTTACATCAAACCACTAAATTTATCTCATTCCTCAGTCTCAGAGTCAAGTTCCTTCCTTTAGCCAGCGCTTGCATTGGCCTTGAGACACTCCAGAGGGAGTCACGGCTAGTCACTCTTGGCCAGAGCTAATTTCTAGGACATGATGCTGTAAGTTGGAAAGCTTAGAAGGGGTCAATTCTTTAAAGGCACAATATTTTAAAAGACAAATGCTGGAATCCTATTACCAAGACATGGAGAGGGCTGTCTGACTCTTACTCTGCATACTAGACAAAGAGCAATAGTAGAACAATCTTTCAGCTCTTTCCTGGAGTATGAGTCTGGCACAATCAAACAAAAACATAATTCCCAGGCAACTTACTTCAGTATTATACAACTTTAATCAGCAACATCAGTAATAAAAGCAGCTTGATATAACTCAGCTGATTCACATAAAAGGAACTAGATGTTGTGCTACTTCAGGCCATATGGTAAAGGGCTTAATGGGAAATGAACATGGCTATAATCAGACCCAGGTACTGGTCTGCAAGGACTTTTGCTTCAAGTCTGATGACAGCATCTTTCTCCAATTTTTATCTTTAAAAAAATTAAGTCACCAAAAGAATTAGGTTTAACAGCCCTGGAAACTGACTTACTCTAGCCACAGAAATATGCAAGCAATGACAGTGCAAACTTCCCCCACCTAGCCCCACCACCATGATTCACCCCTGATTGGGAGGGCCCACCTCTAAGAGAGAGGGCGCATCAGTGTTTGTCTGTTCAGCCTTTGGCTTTCCTCTGAATCTCTTCACAACTGTGACAGCTTTTAGTCCGTGTTTTAGACCATCTCACCTTGAAGGCATTAGATATGGGATGGAGAATCATTACTACCAACATTAAGCCAGTGATCCAGATATGAAAGTTTCCATATCCCATTACTAGTAGAGATATGAAGTCTGCACAGGGCAGTTCCTGTTGACATTCAATGGATAATACCATTAGTCAGACTTACCTTTATGTTTGCAGAACCTCCAGATATAGTACAGGCATATCTCATCACATTTTTTAATTTCATTGGTCCCAGAAGCATTGATAGAAGGAACAGCTTTGACACCTGTGGGAAAGAACAGTCTAGATCACATCAAACGTATCTCCTCATGCCAAACAACAAAACACCCTGCAACAGAAAGAAAATAGACGGTCTTGATTCTCGGTTCTGTCTGAGAGGCAGCAAGGAGCTGGTTGCAGCTTCCTGATTCAGAGCCTGGGCCTGGTGCAAGTGAGCGCTGCCTCACACAGCACTAACTGGCATTAACTTCAGGAACCTGAAAGGGAGGTTTAGTAGTAGTTACTATTTGTAGGAGAGAGAGAGAGAGAGAGCGCGCACGCACCTGGAGTACGGGGCCTGGCCTAAGATCTGAGGCCTGAACCATAGTCAGCAAAGTCAGGCCATGCTGCGAACCAAAGTCAGGCCACATATCAAAGCAGATGCTTACGAGTTCACTGTCCATTACATGAACTTCGCAATAGTATGGCTAGTATTGCTAAACCACAGGCACTCCTAAGAATTACTAGACACTGGGTATTCATGCAAACACATTCATGCAAGCACAACCTCTCAGCTAATAAAGATGTATAACTATATTTCATATTCTACTTGTTGGGGACAAGAGATGGGGAGAACAGAGATCAACAACAGTAAACCACAATGTGGGATGATTTACCTGGCACACTAACAAGCTGCCTAACCACCAGCAGATGGGCTATAATGAAGATTAAAAACGAAGACGTTTTCAGCCTCAAGGGTGAGGAAAAAAGGTGGAAAGGGAGAGCAGGGCTCTGTAATAGCCTCTACTAGCTCCTACTAGTTAACAAACCAAAAATGTCTGTGCCTTTATCTTCGCTCCAATCACTTCTCAGCTCCAGGTATCTAGCACTCCACTACCCCAACGAAAAGCAGCCACTAGACTGGATCCTCCTTGGTTGACTTCAATGGAATCATACTGGTATTCACGAGCTCATGACCTGGCCTTAACGTTAAATGCAAATAAACTGTATTTTTCCCCACTACCATCCTACTAGTTGTATACTCTATTATTAGTAATTGTTACAAATGAACATGCTCATTCCAGCTAGTGAAATGGAAATTCTATTACTTGCCCTCAGTAGCAGATTCCTATACAACAATCACTGGCCAGGGATCTATTATGTGTATAAAAAGATACTGACGCACATTGCCTAGACGTGCTCTCCAATGCATGGTCTGTGATAGAGTCTAGCCACTGTTTGATCCATTCTTATGAGTAGAACAACTACTGAAGGCAGAGGAGGAGTGAATGTCAATACCCAGCCTATACTCAAGAACTAAGGAAATGGGAATTCAGAAAAGATGGTTCAACATACAAACTAACTGGCACATGTATAGTTTTACCTTGTGAGGGAGACTCATATGATGTAGAGGCTGGTGAGATGGAAGTAGGCTTAGGTCCAATTTCTTCTTGATTCCCAGCATTTGCTTTCTTTTTATCTCCAACTGGTATAGCTCTGTCGTGTGGGGGAAGCACTGAAAGCAGAAAAGGATGGTGGAATCCCACAAAGATGTAAGTAAACCATAGCCTTCAACACATCCAAGGGAGAGGAGGAAGCATCATTCATGCTACAATTTACACCTGTTTGTTAACACTTACTTCTCCTCTGGCCCACCTCCTTGCTGAACTCAGTATGCTTGTGATCACAGATGACCTGGATGTTCTTTGCGACGCAAATATTTAATCCTTCTGCTAGCAGCAACTTCAGCACATTGTTGTCCAGAATCCTGTGGGATCTGTTGCACTTGGAAAACCTACACTCTCCTCGGAGGAAATGTCGGCAAACATGAAGTTTGTTGCAATTGTCTTGCTGGCTGCAAGTCCCATGCGGTCCTCTACCTTTGTTATAGAATTGGCATACCTGGGGAGGGAGGGAGGAGAAATTACTAAAAGAGAGACTTTTTTTCCCTCCCAGTCAATAGGCTTTTCTTAACCCAACCTGCATATGGATTCTGTAATGGAAAAGCTGGGAATAAAGCAAAACCCACAATCAATTCGATTTTGTAATCTAGGCATATTTCTGGAGTGGAAGGTCACCAAGAACAGACATTTTAAAGCATTTTCATGGATTTCAAAGTTGTGTGAGGTTTCCAGAGGGCATGTCAACCTTTCTAACAATGGCACTTTTGGCCACACCAAATTGTTTTTTATATGTTGTTTATTATTTGTGTTGCAGTAGGGCCTAGAAGCACCAGTCACGGACCAACCCCCATTGTGCTAGACGTTGTGCAAACACAGAACAGAAGATGGCCCCTACCTCACTCAGCTTCAGGGCCGCCCAGAGGATTCAGGGGGCCTGGGGTCTTTGGTGGCAGGTTCCGGGGCGGAAGGACTCCCCTGCCGCGGGCCTTCAGGGCACTTTGGCAGTGGGTCCCAGAACGGAAGAGCCCCACGCCGCCGAATTGCCGCCGAAGACCTGGAGCGGAAGAAGCTCCAGGGGCCCAGGCCCCACGAGAGTTTTCTGAGGTCCCCAGAGCCAGTGAAGGACTCTGCTCCAGGGGCCCCAAAAACTCTCGTGGGGGCCCCGCGGGCCTGGGGCAAATTGCACCCCCCCGCCAGGTGGCCCTGCTCAGCTTACAGTATGTTGCATAAGAGTATCATTTCCTGAGGCAGAGTCTGTCTTTTTTTCTGTTTGTGCAGCATCTAGCAGAAGGGGGTCCTGTGATCCATGACTAAGGCTCCTAGATGTTACACTAATTAAAAATATGAAATTCTAACCTGCAAAAGCTCAGCCTTTTTGCTCGGATGACTGCATTTTTAACAGGTTTGTTCTATGCTTTTTCTAGGTCTTTCTTACGTTGGACTGAGAAGTAAAGGAGCCACACCTTACAATTCATACACAAATGATGATGTCTCCCTACTTAACACAGAACACTATTCCGTCTCTTCCAGGGCTTTGGAGCTGTGCTCCGGCTCAGCTGCAGCTCCAGGCAAAAACCTGCAGCTCCATTGCTCCACGCTCCAGGCTCTGCTCCAAAGCCCTGCTCTTACCAACATCTTGTATCAAGATCACTGGATAGGAGAAGTGCCAGAAAATTCCAAGTATGACTACAGTATGTTACTGTAAAGAGTGAAATCGTACATCAAATAATTAGAGAGAAAACGAATATTGCCAAAATAAACCAAGAGTACATTTTGAGATGCATTATCCTTGTTTTCTGTCTGCTCAATGAACAGAGGGGGTACTCAATGACTTGGGCCCAGGATATCCATGACCACGGAAGGAAGCTCTGCTCCTCTGGCAGCCTGGAACTTTCCACTTTAGTGGTGGGATCACTTGATGATCACCTGTTCTGTTCATTCCCTCTGAAGCACCTGGAATTGGCCACTATCAGAGGACAGGATTCTGGGCTAGATGGACCATTGGTTTGACCCACTATGACTGTCCTTATGTTCTAGCCTGTGCAGGAGACAAAGTTTTCTTGGAGACCACTCCAAAACTGAACAAAATCCCACAGGATCTTGGAACCATCTTCTGCTCCAAGGACAAGACATTTCTACAACACTGCCTTTGTGTACAGAGACTGCATAAAAAAAATCCCCACACAATTTATCCTGAAAGAGGAAGCAGGGGAAAAAAACCCAGAAAATATGTGACAGATGCCACTCTTCTCGCTTAATGGCAGAGTGGCCTAATGCAATGGTGCACAAACTTTTCCAGTCACACCCTCCCTTACCATTCATGGAATTTGTCACCCCCTCCCATTCATTTCTTGTAATCTGAAGTAATCCCTTATTTCTGCACTGCTGCTAGCAGCGGAGCTGCCTTAAGAGCTGGCAGGATGGAGAGCAGCAGCTGCTGGTCAGAGCATACGTGCTGTTTGCAGAACAGGAGAACTATTTCTTAAAATCCTGCTCCTGTCCCACCTCGCAATACCCACTCTATTTGTATCCCGCTCCTGCTATTACAGCAGCGGGTCCTGCGGGATCCCAGTTTTTTCACACTCCCCAGAGAACCTCTTGTGGCCCCTCAAGAGGGGTCATGCCCTCCAATTTGCACAACGCTGGCCTAGTGGATAGAGCACTGGACTGGGACTCAGGAGATATTCCAGCACTGCCACTGGCCTGTTGGGTGACACTGGCAAGTCACTTCCCCTCTCAGTGCCCCAGTTTCTCCATCTGTAAAGTGCGGGTAATGATACCAGTACTGCTTTGTAAGGCGCTCTGAGATCTACAGATGAAGAACACTATAATAAATTATCTAACTCTTATAATACACTTTCAGAAGATACTCAGTGATGTGGGCTATATACAATCCAGAAAAGCTGGAATGATTCACTGATTAGTTTTAGAAGCCTGACCCAGACCTGCTCGGTATAGAGAAAGCTGTTCGGCTTGGAGTGGTGCATGTCTGATCTGACTGCCTAAGTACAGAGCTCGAAGACGCTCAGTATTTTCTGTGTAGAATGATCATTGCTACTTGTTTTTCCTCTCCAGGTAGGAGGATCTCTCTTTCCCACCTTCCTTGCTAGGGGCAACATATTTTTGTGTTTCTATCACTTTCCCATCTCAGACTCACTTCTGCCCTCTTTAGCAGTTCCACCATCTCACTCCATCACCTTATTTACTCACAAAACTGCCTCTCTTACATGTCAACCAACCTTTCACAGTGCTTTCAAATGACTCCAGCACCAGGCTGACAGACACTTATTGAAGCCTCCCATTTTGAAAGAAGTATCCTTAGGATTTTTCCCCTGAAACTTCTGCTAACTGGTTTCAGCTGACAACTAGATTTTAGAATAGATCAACCAGTCTATCACAGCATAGGGATTCTGGGGGCTAGTGTCCTCCAGCAGAAACTGACAGACCAGCAGGAAGAGTCTAATGAACTCCAATGTCAACTAGGGATGTCCTTACACAATGCTGGATTAGATTTTTGCTTTTGCAGTTGTGTGTATGCCTCTATAGAGCAGGACTGGAATTGTTGAAGAGGTTGCAAGTCATGACTATATACTGGAGAAGCTGTGGCTGTATGCAGAGGGGAAACCAGACATCATGCTGGCCTACAGTCTATCCGTCACATGTTGCGATTACACAAAATTTGTACAAAGTAAATTAATGGCACCAGTTACCACACAGGAGGAAAACTGCAGGCAAATCATCTGACTTAGTCTCCACAGCAAATACAAACACAGCATCAAGGAGATAAAGTAACCAGGAAATATAATGGCACATCTCTCACAGAGATGACAAATAAAGCACACATAAGTCTCTGGGGACAAATTAAAGTCGAAAAGGATAAAGAGTATTAAATCCATGAGACTCACAATCATTCTAGGATTTCAAGCTCATTAACAGTAAATAGACCAGGTGCTGGTATCTTAACTCATTCATAAATGTGTTTGTTGAAAGCAGGGAGTGTGGTTTCTCTTAATGTTTCTGTCCCGGTCTTGGTTGCTGCTTGTTTAATAGATTCCAAGGCCAGAAGAGACCATTAGATCATCTAGTCTGACCTGCTGCATAGCACAACATATACATTTTGGCTCAGAAACCCTAATGACTTTAATTAGACCAAAGCATTTCAGTCCTCAGGAAACTGAACTCCTGTGGGCCCTTTTCCCAAGGCCTTTACAACGGCAGGGAATTGATTGAAGACTTTGTTTCTATGGTCACAGTAAGAATTAAAATGTGGCGGGGAGGATATGTAAAAGCAGATATTACTCCTGAGGGCATTCTGTGACAAAACATTAACAATTCTTCACACAATATTTTAAAATTCTGCAAATTTTATTTGTGAAAATAACACTATATAATCATGCCAGTTTCAATTATTTTGGCAATTTATTTCAAACTACCTGTCAGCAAGTATGTCTGTAACAATACAGAGACACACACAAAATTCCCCCAGAAGTAGAGAATTAAAGGAACTACTATAACAACCCAGTTCCTGTTTCTCTGTCTCCTCCCCCCTGTCCAGAGCCAGCCAGGGGGCCAGATACCCACAACCCCTCATCTCCAGAGCCCAACCAGGCCCTCCCCCCAGAGTCTAGCCATGGCTCCCCCAGCCCAGACACCCACCCCCTCCTCTGAATCCCTGGGCTCTGGGGGAGGGAGAAACAGCCTGATGCTCGGTCCCAGGCTTGCACAGAGTTTCCTGCATGCCACCTTCTGCTTCCCTCAGGGCTTGCTGGGAACCCTCTACCTGCCTTTCCCTCCCCCTGGCAGCATCTTCTACATGGAAGCTGGGCTCTGCCAAGTCCAGTGGTCCCTCATGGCAACTAGCAGCACCACAGCCCATTTCTGTGGAGGAAAGGAAATGCTGTGCATGCAACATTAACTTCTGCAAAATTCTGCATTGCGCAAGTGGCGCAGAATTCCCCCAAGAGTAAAATATTTGTACGCAAACACTGATATTCTTTCCAAGGAGCTAAAAATATTCAAATATATTTCTAACGCAAGTGAGTGCATATTTATTGTTCATTGCATCTTCAGCACAACCCCTTTTTGTTTTGCAAGATGGCTGAATTTATGGAGATGGCTACATAGAAAAAGTGTTCATGATCTGGTTTGCACAGGTTGAATGCTAACTGTAATATTTGGGCTAAAGAGGTGGAAGTGTTCCGGCTTTTTTTTGTTGTTGTTAGGGTGTTGGATAGCCCTAAAACAGACCCTTTCTATTCTAGGAGGGGCATAATAATTTTAAAAATAGACACTTTTCTGTCATCACTTCCTTACATAACTTCAATACTGAATAAGATGAAAGCAAACTCCCCCTGCCACCACCTTTCCCCTCTAATCTAAACCTACTGTAAGCTTTCAGAAACCAACAATACTTAATATTTTTACAGAACCATCTTTGGATTTCAAAGTACTTTTAGCCTTTTGGGTCCAAACAGTTAGTCAATATTTGGGGCTTGCAGATTGTTTCCGTTAGGAGGAGAAACTGATGATGAGCATCAGATGTGTCTTATAGGGTGCAACCCTGTTTATTTACAAAGAACGTACCCAAAGTCCTGTTTCTCTGAACATAGCAGGAACAAACAACAACAGGCAGTTTCCTTACTCACAATTCCAAGCCTCTTTCTAGCCAGCATGCTGCCCAAAAGACGCTCTCTTGGCTTCCTTCCAGGGCCACCTACCAGTGCTTCCCTGGCTGTCTCCTAGCTTTTTCTTGTCTTGTCTGCTTCGGACATACATAGCTCCCGTGTTTGCAATCAGCTCCCAAAGGAAACTCTGCCATCCACATAGCTCAACTTCTGATCAGCCTTGCATGTAGCTGAGTCCCTTGAATGGTGGCATCCGCTGTTCCCAGCTCTCTTACTCCATAAAAGAAGTTTAATTGCTTCTTCTATTTATCTTGAATGAAGGGTAGCTAACGTGCCCATCAGCCTCAGTGCTGACCTATAGTTCAAAGACATGCCTGCTTATAGCCACCAAGAACCCTCCAGCAAAACTGTATTTTACAAAACATCACTAAGGGTATGGCTACACTTACATTTGTGCAGCGCTGGGAGTTACAGCTGTGTTCATACAGCTGTGTAGGGCCAGCGCTGCAGTGTGGCCACATTTGCAGCATTTGCAGCGCTGTTGGGAGTGGTGCATTGTGGGTAGCTACCCCACAGAGCACCTCATCCCATTTTGGCGCTGTGGGTTGTGGGAAGGGGACGGAAGGGTGCGGGTCTTTCCGCTTCCTGTTCCAACGCCCCGTGGTGCTTTGCTACACATTCCAAGCAGTTTGGCGCCATTGTGAGTCTGCAGCGCGATTTCTGTTACAAATGGAGCCTGAGCTGCTGAGGACCTTGCTGATGAATGTTGCCAGCACATCACGTTTGGCAGTGGAGCTATTCCTTCAGCTGCAAAGTGACAGTAAAGAGTCAGACGATGATACTGATTTGCCTGACGCACAAGACACTAAATTGCTTGTGGCAGTAACGGACATGCTCAGCACCATGGAACGCCACCTTTGGGCTCAGGAAACGAGCACTGAGTGGTGGGATCACATCGTCCTGCAAGCCTGGGATGACGAGCAGTGGCTGCAGAACTTTCGGATGAGAAAAGCCACTTTTATGGGACTGTGTGCTGAGCTCGCCCCTACCCTGCGGCACAGGGACACGAGATTGAGAGCTGCCCTGCCAGTGGAGAAGCGGGTGGCTATTGCAATCTGGAAGCTGGCAACTCCAGACAGCTTCCGATCGGTGGCGAACCAGTATGGAGTGGGAAAGTTGACCGTTGGAATAGTGTTGATGCAAGTTTGCACGGCCATTAATCACACCCTGCTAAGAAGAACCGTGACTCTGGGGAATGTGCAGGACATTGTGGATGGCTTTGCACAAATGGGTTTCCCTAACTGTGGAAGGGCAATAGATGGGACGTATATTCCTATTCTGGCACCACCCCACCTGGGATCAGAGTACATTAATCGCCAGGGGTATTTCTCTGTGGTTCTCCAAGGGCTTGTGGATCACCGTGGGTGTTTCACTGACATTTACTCAGGATGGCCTGGAAAGGTGCATGATGCAAGCATCTTTCGGAACAGTGCCCTGTTCAGGAAGCTGCTGGCCGGGACTTTTTTCCCAGACCGCAAGATCACAGTAGGGGACGTCGAAATGCCCATTGTGATCCTTGGAGACCCCGCTTACCCCTTAATGCCATGGCTCATGAAACCGTATACAGGGAAGCTTGACAGGAGCAAGGACCGGTTCAGCTACAGGCTGAGCCGGTGCAGAATGACTGTGGAGTGTGCTTTTGGCCGTTTAAAGGGTCGCTGGAGGTGTCTCTACGTGAAGCTAGATTTGGGGGAAAGCAGCATCTCCGCTATTATATCCGCGTGCTGTACCCTCCATAATATTTGTGAAGGGAAGGGTGAAACATTCAGTGAGGAATGGACCTCCGAGGTTCAACACCTAGAGGCTGAATTTGCACAGCCAGAAAGCAGGGCTACTAGAGAGGCCCAGCAAAGGGCTTCAAGGATTAGGGATGCCTTAAGGGAGCAATTTGAGGCTGAAAGCCAATAGTAATGTTTGGTGCCTTTGCAGTGCCCGTTTTTCCCTTGGGGTACTGTATTTCTCACTTTCTGCAATAATAAAAAATGTTTTTAAAGCCAAGAAATCATTTATTCAAAATACAGTACATAAAAGGGCAGGGGGGTAGGGTGGTGGACTGTACATTCAGAGGTTTGAATATGTCCTGCTTGGATTGCTGTTCAAACCTGCTGCACTTCAGGATTAATATGCTGCATCGTGATGGGGGTTGAGTGCATAGGGTAAGGGTTGTAGTTCTCCGGGCTGGTAGGTGAACATACAGGTGTTGGGGGCAGCTGGTGGTGGTAAGAACCAGGCTGCTGGAGAAAGGTGTTTTGTGCAAACACTGGGGAACAAGGGAGAGAGCTTTGGGAGGGGTGGGGGTTACCAGGGTACTGATCTGCCTGCATGGCTACGAGAGATTGCATACAGTCCGTTTGGCGAGCCAGGCGGCTTATCAGTTGCTTTGTGCTTTTCTTGGTAGCCAATTCCTTTCTCCTGCTTTGTGTTTGCCTCCACTCATGCATTTTCTCTCTCCAGTCCTGCAGCCTCTTACTGTCTCTGGCGTACTGATTCATAACTGCTTTGATCAAATCTTCTTTTGATTTTCTAGGATTTTTCCTCAAGTTCTGTAGTCTTCGCGCAGGCAGTGATAGGGCTGGAGTATTCAAGGACACTTAAAATAACAGAAATAGAAACATTTACTACAGAGGCTACATTGTTTATTATCACAGTGAAGGAGTTTGTAGACTATTTGTAGCATCATTTACACATACCAAACATAGCACAGAGAGGCCACGGCAGCGAAGGCATGGCGAGCAATGGGATGAGTGTTTCTGCCGCGACTTCACCTGGGAAGGGGAACTGCCTGAGGGCTCACTGGGGTTTCTGTGCATTGGGGAAAGCAGAGAGCAGCTACTTGGGGACCTGCACTGGGGAAAGCAGAGAGCAGCTACTTGGGGACCTGCACTGGGGAAAGCAGAGAGCAGCTACTTGGGGACCTGCACTGGGGAAAGCAGAGAGCAGGGACCTGCACTGAACACTATCCCTACATTTTCAACAGGATTTTCTACTGCCAGATATATCACTGCTGCGTGTTACCTGGGAAGAGAGGGAGGGTCTTCTACAGCAATGTGGATTCCGCCCTGGTCCCTATGCAGCTTGCCTGTGTGCAGCAATGGTCCCCCCACCCCTCACGGCACAGTGGCGCGGACGAGTTAGCCTGACCAGGACAAGGACCATGGTGGCTCTCCCTATAAACTTGCGCAAGCACATTGCCCATGCTCTGGCTGCAACTTTTGAAGAGATTACCGAGGCCGATTACTGCGACGTGATAGACCAAATCAATGGGCTATTCCACATTTAGGCATGCATGCAGGCAGCCATAAGCCCCACCCTCCTCTCACAAAACATTTCCATCCTAAAAATAAAATCTGCTTACCGGGAACATGCTCCTCAACTTCCTCTTCACCAACAAGTTCCAGCTGCTGCGACTGGCTAGCCTCCTCCTGGCTTGAGAAGAGCTCCTGGCTGCATGACTCCTGGGACTCCGGGGTGTCTCCCTCCACCCCAGTAGCCTCACTCTCGGCTTCCTCTACACCATCCCCCACTTCTCCCTGCTCTGAACTCTCCATCGTGCTCCTCGGATTGGCAGTGGGGTCACACCCAAGTATGGCATCCAGCTCCTTGTAAAAACGGCAGGTCGTGGGGGCAGCTCCTGAGCGGCGGTTTCCCTCATGGGCTTTGCAATAGGCACTGCGCAGCTCCTTTACTTTTACCCTGCACTGCAACGCGTCCCGTTCATGGCCCCTTAGCAGCAAGGACTTTGATATCTGCCCATAGGTATCATAATTTCTACCGCTGGAGCGCAGCTGTGACTGCACAGCTTCCTCACCCCAAACACTGATGAGGTCCTGCAGCTCGGAAGTGTTCCATGCTGGGGCTCGTTTGGGGCATGGAGGCATGGTCAGTGATTGATTGATTGCACTCCACACCTGGCTGAGCAAACAGGAAGGGGATTTTTAAAATTCCCGGGGCATTTAAAGGGCGGGTCACCTGAGCCCAGGGCAGTGGAGTGTGAAACGATGAGCAGAGTGGCTGAAAAGGTATGCTGGGATACCTCCTAATACCCTGGAGGCCAATAAAAGCGCTTTTGGTGTCCACACTTGATGACCAGCGCTGCATCACCAGCGCTGGAATCGCTACACCCCAGGCAGACCAGGTGTACAGCCAGCGCTGCAACCAGGGAGTTACAGCGCTGGCCGTGCTTTGCAAGTGTGGACACAGAGTGAGTTGCAGCGCTGTAACCCCATCACCAGCGCTGCAACTCTCCAGTGTAGCCATGCTCTAAGCCTGGGTCTACACTACAAAGTTTCACTGGCACAGCCAAGTCAGTCAGGGGTGTGAAGAAACACCCCCCTCTAGCTAACGTAACTATGCTGCCAAACCCCCAACACAGACACAGCTCTGCCAACAGAGGAGGGCTTCTATCAGCATAGTTAAGGTCATTCAGAGAAGATGTGTTACTATGCTGACAAACAAAAACAAACTGCTGTTGGCATACGGCCTGTCTACACTAGAGGGCTCTGCTGGTACAGTATACCGGCAATGCACTAGTAATGTAGACAAGGCCTCCTAACAGCCCTTCATGGTAGGTACTCTTATCTCCAATTTACACAGGCATGGAAACTAAATCAGAGAGTAGATGATTTAGCCAAGGTCATACAGTGAATCAGTTGCAAAGAAGAAAAAAAAATCTAGGTTCCCTGACATCCACTTCCATGCTTTAGTTTCAACATCATCTCTTACCTCTTCCATCCCTATTTAGCAAACAGCCTTTCCCTAAGAATTCAGTATGACTCACATCAGGCAGGAGGAAAGGGTCATTCTGGAGGAGCAGAACCCGCAGCTCATTCTCGTTGAGGCCACTGACTTCATGGATCTTCAGCACTTTTCGGTTCCCATCCGTGAAAATATCATGGGAGTACTTACATGCCCTGGAAAGGAACAACATTCAGATCAAATACACTGATCTTCAACCAGGGTGGCTTACGAGAGCAACCACACCTAAGGAACAGCACGGAAGGTGAGAGTAGGAGAAGGAAACAGAGATGAGACTAGAAAGGAAGCTAGGCAAAAGCATAGAGAACAAGGGAAGCCTAGCATGAAATCTATCTTAGTTATATATAATGGCCTCCATTACCACAGACTGTGAGGTGCTCAGGTTCTTTAATAGATTTATCCTCACAACACCCCTGTGTACTAGGGAAGTGCTATTATCCCTGTTTTGTTTTTAAAACAGATGGGGAATTGAGGCACAGAGACAATAAGTGACTTGCCAGAGGTCGCACAGGAAGTACGTGGCAGAATCAGGTTCCCCAAGTCCTAGACTAATGCCCTAAGCAGGGTGGATAAAAAACAAACACATTTTTAAAATTGATTTTTATTTAAATCTGATTTAAATTAAATATTAGTTTATTTTTAAAAATAAAACTATTTAAAATTTAAATTGAAATTATGACAGTCTATGTTAAGGCCCAAATTTACTATAATCTATTAAAATCATTTACATTAAATTAAAAAATTAAGCAGTAAGTTTCTGATCAAATCACTGAGCCGATTAAAGTCACTGGCTAAGCACCTGCAACCAGCATTTGTTGAAGTGCTAAGCCAGCTTTTGACACCAGAAGCCTCTTGTAGGTGTGGCGAGAATTCTTTCTTTCAGGTTTTTCAACTAGTTCAGTTCAAAAACTAGTTCATTCAAAGTTAAGAAACCAATCTGGAGTTGAAAATGCAGGGATGCTTGTTTTCTTCTTGCGATCTATGCATAAAAACGAGGTGTGAGAGGATAAAATCTACTAAGAGCTTGAAGAGTGTGTGCACCACAGAAACAATTAGTTCAATTCACTAACAGCAGACACTACTGCTTTTCTTTAAGAAATCAGTTTTAAAAGCAAAACTTCTTTCGAAAAAATTTTTCTTATGTACCCAGCACATTGAAAGTAGTTTGTTGTGTGCCTCCATCTGGCTGTGTCACATGTGCCATCTGGGCACAGCGTGGGGGAAAACATTGCCCCTCCATTCTTTTAATCTATTCTTATTTTTCCACCTTGCACCTGTAGGGTTACCATTTAGAGATTCCCAAATAGAGGACACTCCTGGGGGAGAGGAGAGGAGGGAACTGGGGAGGTACAGTTGGGGGGCACTAGATGGGTGTGTTGTACTGGGAGGGGGTACTTGAGGTGTTAGGGTTAGATGGCTCCAGCTCCAGCGGCTGACCCAGCCCCCATAGGTGCTAGAACTGGGGGGGGGGGGGGGGGGGGGGGGTGCTGCATCCCCTTGCTTGAAGTGGCTTCCATCATACACAGGGTTTAGTTTGGTTCTACGGCTCTCAGCACCCACATTATAAACATTGTTCCAGCACCCCTGCCAGCTCCTGATTCAGCACCAGCCCTGGCCACTGCTTCTGCCCCAGTTCAGCCCAAGCCACTGCTCCAGCCCTAGGGACTGACTGCTGGCCACTGATCCAATCCCGGTTGCTGCTCCAGCCCTGCCACTGCAGCAGGGCTGAAACTAAAGAAGTCACGGAGTCCATTAAAGACATGGAATCCCATGACCTCTGTGACTACAGGGGGAAGGATAGCTCAGTGGTTTGAGCACTGGCCTGCTAAACCCAGGCTTGTGAGTTCAATCCTTGAGGGGACCACTTAGGGACCAAGGGCAAAAATCAGTACTTGGTCCTGCTAGTGAAGGCAGGGGGCTGGACCCAATGACCTTTCAAGGTTCCTTCTAGTCCTAGGAGATAGGTATATCTCCTATTATTATTAATAAATTGTATCCTTACTAAGAAGAAACAAAATGAACTTGTGCGGAGCTTGAAAATGATATGGATGGTGAGAGGAAGCTTGTGAAGCAAGTCAGAGGGACATGGTCAGAACAGCAGATGGGGAAGATTATTTTAGAAAAAAGAATGTGGATAGAGAAGGTGATGGTAGCAGAGTACAGAGAAAGACATGGCAAAAGTAAGGTTGCAGTGGTATGGAATGATTGCACAGAAAGAAGCAACAGTTTGTCAAGAGCTCAAACGTGCAGTTGGAATAGAGAAAGGAGTAGAATAGGACAAGGACATGGTGCACCTCGCTGACAAGGAAGGTAGAGGAAAGATTGAGAAAATGTTTAAAGAAATACGGAACCCAATCTTATGGGCTGTGTACAAAGAAAGGAAGGGAGAAATGGGGGAAGATATCAGGACAATAAAATATTAAAAGGGATCTGTTTATCTCAGAGCAACAATAGGCCACTTGCAGTGAGAATGAATGACAACAAAAGATAACCAGGAATGCTGAGGGAATTAGGATATATCCAGAAACAATGCTGTTAGTCTGGCTAGTCTGAAATGTGACTCAGTAAAGCCCTGTAACTATGTGTACTACAGTAATAAAATATATAAAATAAAACTTTGCCGGTTACTGCTCAATTTAACTACTCTTCAGTGCTTACCCTCTGAAGGTCTCATTGACTTTTGAACCATCTGTTCACATGCATTTCAGGGGAGATGTGGAGAAGTTGGAGAGGGTCCGGAGAAGAGCAACGAGAATGACTGGAGGTCTTGAGAACATGACCTATGGGGGAGGGCTAGGGGAACTGGGTTTGTTTGGTTTGGAGAGGAGAGGACTGAGAGGGGACATGATAGCAGTTTTCCGGTATCTGGGGGGGTGTCATCAGGAGGAGGGAGGGAACTTGTTCACCTTGGCCTCTGGTGATGGAACAGGAAGAAATGGGCTTGGACTGCAGTGGGGGAGATCTGGGTTGGACGTTGGGAAGGGGTTCCTGGCTGTCGGGGTGGTTGAACACTGGAATGGATTGCCTAGGGAGGTTGCGGAGTCTCCATCTCTGGAGATGTTTGGGAGTAGGTTGGATAAATGTCTATCAGGGATGGTCTAGACAGTATTTGGTCCTGCCATGACGGCAGGGGACTGGACTTGATGACCTCTCAAGGTCCCTTCCAGTCCTAGAGTCTATGAATCTATGCTGCTATTGACCTGCCCCTTCTCCTGTACAAGACTTGATTCCAGCAGTTTTTCCCCCTCCAAATATCAACATTATATAACGCCTGGTGTTTTATTAACAAATTGACTTTATTTTCTGTGTTAAGGAATTAATGATCTAAGACCCTAATTCCGCATTAGGGCCTGTGAGTATGGGCTCTTGGGCCTGCATGGAATCCTACTTGCACTGAATAAATTGAAAACAGTAAAGACAACAGAGCACCAGGAGTGTGTGTAATCAAGAGCAGATAGGTTCAAAGGGTGATTCTTGTGCACATTAAAGTGTAGATTTTACCCCTAGAGTCAAATTCTCTTCTGGGTTATTCCAGCACAAACCCAAAGTAACCTACCTTTCCAACAGAATTTGGATAATTTATTGTAGAATAAATCCCCGTTAAAAATTCCTATGTTAAGAAAAAATTTGCATTGCCTAAGGGAAGAGGAACTCTTTACCCAGGAACAGTTTTTATCTATATTTTATCGAAATGTTGTCTACTTCTTTATGAACCTAAAGGAAATGAACAGATTTGAATATCACCCTATATATGTAAAACAACAATAATGTTATAAGATGCAGATTGTGGGGCTGATGAGTGAAAAGCCTCATTAAAAATAATGCAAAGCACAGCACATTCTCTTTGGAAGGAATCATCAGAACAATTGTTCTTCCAATACTGTTAGCGTCTCTTCTTAACTAACTTATTTTAACAGGTTATATAAGCAAGATATGTTGGCTTTTCCTACACGTGGAATATGCTTGAGAAGAGTCAGCCAAGGGTGAGTTAGGACAAATTACACCACCACCATAATCTTCAGATATAATATCAGTCATTAGTGAGGACACACTGACCATATCCAGAGCTAAATCCCACCTCAGCCACTTTCAACTGAGCAAGCTTCCTATAGGGCCTTCTATCTGCAAGTGGGAGCGAGGAGTACCACTTCCCAGTCATAAAATCCTTCCCAGAGGACAGGAATATTTTTCATCACTCCCCATCCAGCAATTCCAGGCATTAGATCAGCATTTCTCAAATATGGTCATATGCGGCCACCTGGGAATTTTTCTGTGGCCACAACAGCCTCCTGGGTGGAGAATGAGGAGAGGGCAAAGCAGCAGCCCCTCCCTGCAATGCCCAGCTGTTGCCCAGGAAGAGTTGCCGTGGTTTTTGTTGGCGTCGCCAGCTAGGGATTGGTGCCCTGCACTGCGCAGCCTCCTCGGGGGCCCAGGCAGTGCTTCTGCAGATGTGTGGAGCTGCTGTGCAGGGTGCAGGAGGAACCTTGGATTCTACAGTTGGCTGGTGAGACCCCTGACCCACCTTCCCAAGAGTGGTGGGAGCTCAGGCTTCAGCTGCCGCGCTCCAGTGGTGGGATTCACCTCCGAGCTCCCATTCCCAGGTTCCGGCTCCAGGCTCCTGCCCCTGGTGTTCCTGCTTCCAGGGCTCTGGGCTCCCACCCAGGGCTTCCGCTGCAGGGCTTTGGGTTTTAGGCTCTGGGCTTCCGCTCCCAGTGCTCCCACTCCAAGCTTCTGGTGGCGGGACTTTGGGCTTCAGCCCCCGGGGCTCAGGTGGGGCTTCAGCCGATGCCAGCACAGCATGCCGTGGTCAAAAAGCAAGGACTGGGATGGGCCTGGGGTGCGAGACTGTGGAAGGGAGATTTGGGCAATGGGGGGGGGGGGGAAGGCAGCAGATCCCTGGGGGGGATGGGTTGGGGGCTATGGGAGGCAGTTGGGGCCAGTAAAGAATATCACCCTATACATGTAAAACATATGTATGTTATTTTTGTTATAGAGTCTGTAAAAACAAAACTAAAACAAACAAAAAACAACACTCTACATAAATAAATTACAATGATTTGGACACATATAATTATTTGTTTTTCCTAAAGTTAAGTATCTTAGCACAATTTGTCGGAGCAGCCAGCAGCAAGCGTTGGTGGCTGCACTCTGAGGCCACCAAAAATTTTTTTGTGAAAACCCTGGCATTAGATCACACTTGTGCCCACATCCCCTAAGCCTTCAGTTAAGGTTTCAATGCTTCCTTCAATGCCTGGAAAAGCACCAGTGTGTGAACATCACATGGTTACCATTTGCAGGCTCCCAGTACCAAGAAAGAGGGGAGTTTCAATGTTTAACATACTCAAGTTGTGAGCACTGGTCCCAGCCATTTTAAAAGGCATGCTAATCTGTCTTCCCCACCTCCTCCACACACTACTATGATCTAGAATGAAAGAGTTTGTGCCAGCACAAGCAGAAAGATTGATCTGAGACTGTCTCCTTTTACAACTTCCAAACTGCTGGCTGTCAATCCCCTTTATCTCTTTTAGTTTCTCTTTGCCCATTGGTACCAGTCCCCTTCCTGCATTGCTTTACAATTCCTACCACTGGTCTGTCCACAACACTGCACTTGCCCATGAAGCTTGCACAAGCATGCACACTACTTGTGAACGCAGAGTAGGGTGACCAAGTGTCTGGTTTCCGATCGGAACACCCAGTCGAAAAGGGACCCTGGTGGCTCTGGTCAGCACTGCCTACCAGGCTGTTAGAAGTCTAGTCAGTGGTGCTGCGGTGCTAAGGCAGGCAAGTCCCTACCTGTCCTGGCTCCGCGCTGCGCCCCGGAAGCAGAAAGCAGGTCCGGCTTCTAGGTGAGTAGGGGCTCAGTAGGGCTCCGTGTGTTGCCTCCACCCCAGGGGGGGTGCAGTGCATGCGGGCAAGAGTGGCAGGTGGAGCCTCCGGGCCCCCTGCGTAGGACCCAGACATGCTGACTGCTTCCTGGGAGTGCGGAGTGCCACTGCCAGGACAGGCAAACAGCCTGCTTTAGCCCCACTGCACCGCGAACCAGGAGCCGCCTAAGGTAAGCCCATGCCCCAACCATGAGCCCCAATCCCACCCCAAAACCCGGAGCATCCTCCTGCACCCCAAACCTCTCATTGCCAGCCCCCGCCCAGAGCCTGCACCCCCATCCCGGAACCCTCCTGCACCTGCACTCCAACCCCCTGCCCCAACCCAGAGCCCCCTCCCACACCGACCCCCTCACCCCTGGCCTCAGCCCAGAGCCATCACCCCCTCCCACATCCCAACCCTCTGACTCAACCTGCAGCTCCCTCCTGCACTCTGAACCCCTTGGCCCTGCCCCCCAGCCTTGAGCCCCCCCTGCACCCTGAACCCCTCATTTCTGGCCCCATTCCAGAGCCTGCACCCCCAGTTAGAGTTCTCACCCGCTCCTACACCCCAACCTCCTGCCCCAGCCCACTGAAAGTGAGTGAGGGTGGAGGAGAGAGAGCCACTGAGGGAGGGGGAATGTAGTGAGGTGGGGGCGAGGCCTCAGGGAAGGGGAGGGGCTAGGGGTTCAGTTTTGTGTGACTAGATAGTTGAGAACCCTAAAGCAGAGTCATATCAGGGACACGGTGAGCACCAGCAGGAGGCCCGTTCCTTATGCACCTGTGCCTGGGGCAGGAAAACCACAGCAGAGTGGCGCTCTGGTGGGCCCCCTGAAGCAAGGAGGCTGCCCTGAGGTGGATGCTGTCCCACAGAGGAGGCAGAGCTGGTCAGAAGAGGGAATCTGCCTGAGCAGGATGAAACTTGAAAGTGAGGATTGAGCTGAAAGACTGTTTATCTGTTTACTTGTTTTTATTAAGAAAATAAATCTCCTTGAAAGACACTGCCTGAGGCAGTGTGTATTTTGGAACTGAGGAGAAGCTGTGCCGGTGACATACACCCTCATCTAGAGTGATGTAGGCAGTAGAGGTCACCACATGGGGAGGGTTCAGAGAAGGCCAGTGAGAATAAATAGTGAGCACAGAAAAACTCTCAGGAGGAAGGACTGAAAGGAATGCATTTATTTACATTAGGAGACATGATAAAATTATATCTCACAATGAATGATCTGAATATGTGGGTCAGGAAAGTCTGTTAGCCCTGACTCACAACATCAGCACAACGGACATTCAATTAAACTGAAAGGTGGTGCTAAGCGAGCCTTATGGGCTACAGTGACAAATTCAACACTAATAAAAGAAAACCTTTTTCACACAATGTGTGATTCACGCCCACAGGATGTGATTTAGGCTAAGAAGATGGGATTGGATATTTATATGAACAAGAAGAATATCCAGTTGTTATATCTAATGCTAAAAACAGTATGGGAAGAGAGAAAGGTTCATGCAGCAAGGATGCAACCAAATTTAACTGAGTGCTCGTCCAGACTAGGGGGGTGAAATCGATCTTAGATACGCAACTTCAGCTACGTGAATAACGTAGCTGAAGTCGAATATCTAAGATCGGAGTACTCACCCGTCCAGACGGCGCGGGATCGATGTCCGCGGCTCTCCGTGTCGATTCCGGAACTCCGTTGGGGTTGATGGAGTTCCGGAATCGATATAAGAGCGCTCGGGGATCGATATATCACGTCTAGATTAGACGCGATATAGCGATCCCCGAGCAATCGATTTTAACCCGCCGATACGGCAGGGTAGTCTGGACGTACCTTGAGAGAGATTAGAAGGAGACCTAATGTGGGGCAGATTGTTCCATCTCTATCTACTGCAGGCTTCTAACTCTTCTCAAACATCTGGTTCTGGCCACTGTTAGAGGCAGGATACTAGACTAGATGGGTCTGCTCTAGTATGGCAATTCCTGACTCTATGTAAAGCAACCTTTCCATCCTCTAAATTTCGGGCCCCCGTGTCTTATTTTAGAACAGGGTGGATTGATTTAAATCATCCATTTTTAATCCTGTTTTGCATTTTTTAAAAGCCCCCCCCTTTAGATAAAGTTGATTCTCATTAGTTGGTGTAATCTGGTATTTCTTTTTGCTAAGAAGGAGGGTACACTACATCTATACACATTTAAGACATTATATAGCTTAACATACATTTTTTCAAAGCCATAAAATACATTTTATTGATATAAAATGGTAACTGACAGTTCATATTTACTAGACTATAATTGTTACTCATGATTTGTGTCAAGTTGCAGTTAGATGAAAATTGGAATTCAGCGCATCTACCTTAAATATGCTGGATTCATAAGAAAAATAAGTTTATCAAAACAGGTTTTGTGTTTGAGACTGATTTATTAAACAAAGGAAGGTAGTGATTCCTCAGGCAGTTAAATGAATCGTTTCTGGTCCCGGTGACCTTAAAGATTTTAGAACTGGTATATCTCATTTTCTTACAACCTGGATTTTATTCACAGATTGAAAAAGAACAAGCTTTCCTGCTTTTTCAACTCTTAATATGTTTCTCAGCTCTGAATTAACTAGCTGGATAAATTGAAATGAAGAAAATATTCTCTCTGCACCTGCAGATGAGGCTACGACTATCAGCAGGTCATCAACAAACACAGGCTCCAGTTTAGCTAGTGACTCCCACTCATTCAGTGGCAAGGCTGCCAAGAAGGGAGTTTCAGACAGGACAGGAGGTGGGCTCCCAAGCAGAATGCTTAACTGTACAGTGTTAGTGTGGAATGTGAGTTCTGCAGAGAGGTGTTTCTCCCAGCTTGTGCCCCTGGGGCAGAGAATCAGTTTTTTGTTTACAAACAGAAACAGAGTGATTAAGTTAATTTAATTACCAGCCCTTTCTTAAGGGTCTTTCTTAAGGGTCTGGAAGTTCTTGGATGAACCTGTAAAACAGGAATCCCTGGGGGAGGAGGGAGGTGTTGAAGAGAACACAGGGGACTCAGAAGAAATACAGCTAAACCTTCTAAGCCAAGTTTACATTCAGAAAAGAGGGAGATGTGGGGGGAGGGGAGTGAAAAGAAGGGGCCAAATCCCAGGGGAGGGATAGCAGTAGTATAGAGAAGTTCCCACTCTACCTGTGGTACCCCATCACCGTAGTTCTGAGTGCCTCACATCATAGCCCCACGGTGAGGCAGAGCAGTGCTATTATCCCCATTGGACAGATGGGGCACTGAGGAGGACACTGACTAAAGGACAGATTTTCAACGGTTTTTAGGCACCTAGTGGGATTTTCAGAAGTGCCTAGAAGGTTAGGATGCTTTGTAAACCCCATTAGATGCCTAACTGCATCTTTGGGTGCCTAAAAACCTTTGAAACTCTGTCCCTAAGGCACTGACCTGAGGTCATACAGGATGTCTGGGGGAACAGGAGTAGAACCCAGGTCTTTCAGGGATAGCTCCCTATTTACTGGACCACCCTTTCTCTCTGCTGTATGTTGCAAAAAAGAGGACTGAGATGGGAGCAAAACCAAGGAGGACGGTTATCTGAGACTCCAGCAATTGGTCCCAGGTGATTAGGAAGGATGTCATGGTTGAAGCAGCACAGAGACAGGCAGACAGACAGAAAGGAGAGCACTTAAATGCCAATTGATGGCAGGTTCTGCCCCAGGCTGGGTTACACAGCAATGCCTGCTGTGCAATTTTAGATTTTAACTGAAAACCATTTTGTTTTGTCATTTTTTGTTCTGAGTTTGAGAAAACGAAGGAATGAGAAAGTGTCGTATGAGCATCAGATGCGATTATACCTCAACTTCTGAGGGTTTCAGCTGTATTCAGGCCAATTTCAGAACAAATAACAGAAATTGCATACACAGAGTCCATAAAGTCAACAATTATTATCATGATTTGTATCATTCACTGGACACTATCTGTGTGCTCAGCACTGTTCAGGATATGCCGGAAAATGTAGTCCCTGAGCCAATGCACACAAGATGTGTAACTCTGGATAAGATGGCTCAGATATATAACTATTAAGTGTATAGTTACTGACCATACACACCTCTACTTTGATATAATGCTGTCCTTGGGAGCCAAGAAATCTTACTGCGTTATAGGTGAAACCATGTTATATCAAACTTGGTTTGATCCGCCAGAGTGCGCAGCCCTGCCCCCCCCCCCGGAGCGCTGCTTTACCACGTTATAGCCGAATTCGTGTTATAGCAGGTCGCAGTGTGTTAACATCACAGTGAACATGTGCTAACATATCTATAAGTGGAGGCGCTGATGGCGATAGAAGTTTTACGTGTTTAAAGACTAGAAGATTTGACCCTTCAACTCTCTTTCAAGAGGAAGTGTTGCCCAGAGCTCCTGCGCCTATTTATTTTCCTTTCCTGCCTTCAGTGGCCCTGATATACCTCAGAACTCTCAATTTTTTTCCTCAACTTTAAAACATGAAATTTTGTTGGTGTTTGGTTTAAAATATTCTCCTGTGAAAACTGCAACTCAATCACTGTACTGTTGTGTTTAAGACCCTTCTGGAAAGTAACTAGCCTTTGAACAGAAGTGAAAACAGTGTTACCAACTCTCGTGATTTTGTCATGAGTCTCATGATTATTGTTTTCCTTAAAGCCTCAACTCCCAGAGTCAAGTGGCTATGTGATGATTTCAGCCTTCATTCTTAAAGAAAAATGAAGTTTCTGGCCCTTGTGGCTGTGAAGAAAGCTTCAAAATGTGACCCCAGCACACCCTAAAGGCTCAAAAAGCAGAATGCAAATAAAAAGATCAACTCTATTATTTTTACATAGTCTCATTATTTTGAAGCCAATCTCATGATTTTTGTGAGCCTGATTCATGATTTTTGAATATTTGGGGTTGGCAATACTATGAAAGAGACTATGAGTCAGTTTCACTTCCATTTAAAGTCAGTTTCTAGTCTATTTGCAGTGAGGTAACAGGCCTAGAGTCCCAGGCAGGTGCAGTATGAACTCATGGGGACATTCCCTAGTAGGATGTTTCCAAAAGATAAATGAGCTATTCCAAGCTTGATGAACTGCAAAAAAAGTGATAGAAAAATCTAGGTTACTTTCTACAGCTGTTTCAATTGTTGTATTCAAGAGTTAGTAACAAAGTAAGAATATATATCACATTTTTAAACCTAACCAGTGTCCCTTAAGTGAACTGACTTAAGATGTCAGAACATTCAGCATCAGAACTGGGTGGATCTAATATTTATTTAATTTTATTTCTTTATATAGGAAAAAGAAATTACCTGACAGAAGCACCCTATCTAAATTATCTGCAAAAAAGAAAAAAAGAAAGAAAAGAAAAAAAAAGAAAAATGCAAGAGAGTTTTCAGGTGCCCAAGTAGCCTCTGAAATCACAGCTAAAGTTGCACCCTTTCTCACACCGAAATCTGAAATGGCGCCCCTGTTCATTGATTTTACCGTCTCCCAGAAATGTAGGGCTGCAAGGGACCTCGTGAGGGCATCAGTCCAGTGTTTCTCAGCCAGGGTCTCGGGCCTCACGGGGAGCAGGTTTCAGGGGTACCAAGCAGGACCAGTGTTAGACTCTCTGGGGTCCAGGGCAGAATGCCTAAGCCCTGCCATGCAGGATTCAAGTCTGGGCCCTGCCACCCAGGGCTGAAGCGGAAGCTTGAACAACTTAGCTTTGTGGGGCCCCCAGTGGGTTGGGGCCCCAGGCAACTGCCCTGCTGGATACCCCTTAACACCGGCCCTAGCCTTTATATGCAGAAAACCCTTGTTGTGGCACAGGGGGCCCTGGAGTTTTTGTAGCATGGGGGGGTGGGGAGGGCTGGGAAAGAAAAAGGCTGAGAACCCCTGGTCTAGTCCATCTGACTTTCTTTAAAACTTCAGCTGCAAACATGCACTGCTTAATATTGTCACTTTAAATTTAAATTAACAGATTATACTTCGGCCTTAATATAGGTCATTGTAATTTCAAATATTTCAATTTTTAAAAAGAAAACTATATTTAAACCAAAAATCCGGATTTTTATGTATATAAATAATTGAGTTTTCTCCACCCTTGTTCAGCACAACCACAGGGGTTCCCTTAGTTATGTGCCCTACCAGCCTAGAGTACAGTATCAGGAATGCAAGGCACAACAACCAGGCCCTCTGCCTGCGTTGCCAGAGATCCCCTGCCCCCTCCCTCATTTTGCACCTTGGTGCCTAGCTGCCCCTGTCCCCCCTGCTATTGCTCCTGGTACCACCCCCCTGCTCCCTTCCCCTCCCCCTCTTTGCACCCTAGTGCCTGTCCCTCTACTCCCTCCCCCGCTGTTGCCCCCGGTGCAAACCTCCTCCCCTCCCCGCTTTTCCTCCTCGTACCTCCCGTCGCGTCCCCTCCGTTACACTCACCGGACTCCAAAGTTGCACCTGCCCATGAGGTTGAGCTTGCAGAAGTGGAGGCGCTCGCAGCCCGCACACTCCTTGCGGACGCAGAGCCGCAGCGGGGACACAGCGAGCACCCAGCGGGCGCCCCCCTCCTGGTGCACCAGAAACCTCTCGTGCCCCACATCCTGCAGGATCTGCTCCAGCTGCTGCTCAGAGAGCCCCACGTGCTGGGGGATCTTGCTGCACTCCATCCGCCCCCCGTTAGAGCACAAGACCTTGGTGATGAAGCTGCAGACCGCGGGGTCCGACATGCTCGCTCTCGAGTCCAGGAGGTTACTGACTAGGCGGACCCCCGCTGCTCGCTCGGTTTCGTGGGCGGATCCGGCTCCTCCCCTCCCTCTGGAAAAAAGAATCGAAACTGAAGGCAGAAATGTATGCGTTTGGGGGATGGGCGGCAGGGCAGTGGTTTGAGGCAGCAAATTACAAAGTTTTGGCATGCAAAGTATGTAGAAGAGTGAAGGGCGTTTTATACACAGTATTTCCTTTTTTTAATATGGAGATATATCTAGTTTGTAGAACTGGAAGGGACCTTAAAAGGTCATTGTGACTAGTCCCCTGGCTTCACAGCAGGACCAAGTACTGTCACTAACAGATTTTTCACCCCAGATGGCCCCTTGAAAGGATTGATCATGCAACCTTGGGTTTATCAGGCCACTGCTCAAGGCACTGAGCTACCCCTCCCCCCCTTTTGAAATGCCTTTGCCCTTTTCTGAGACATGCATTTATTCAGTCCCATTTGTAGCCCTGAGGGTAGGGGAGACATTCTCCTCTTATTTACAGAATAAAGTTATCCTGGATCTAAAGCTAAGGGATACAAGGGATACAAGTTGCAAACCAGAAAGATACTGGTATCAGCTTGAACATACAGTGTAGGAGGCACAGCAGAAGGCCATTTAAACAGGGGGAGGAGGGCATCAGAGTTTTGCCCCTTCCGCCTGACCCTCCTCTTCCCCTCTCTGGCACTGACCACCCCCAGCAGCAGCCTGACTCTCCTGGCCCATGCACCCTTACACCAAATATTAATGAGTGGCATTGCAACGTGCGGGCATGGGCAAAAAGTAGCTCCACGCCCTGGGTGGAACCTGGCCTCATGGCCTCTGCAGTGAAGATTAGGATAAATGTGTTTATATGCAGGTAATGGGTGTGGTAAAATGAGACCCTGAAACATAAGCCCTTGTATCAGAGGCCCGGTATGGGACCTAAAGCCTGAACTAAAGTAATGGTCAAGACTTTGCTATCATAAAGCAAAGTTAAGCTGTGAGCCAGAGGCTGGCCCTGCTCACAGAAGCTGGCAAGAAGAAGGCAGATGTTGCAATTATACACATACCTAAAAGATACTAAGCACTAGCAATATAAACGTGTGCCAGGATGGTGCCAGAACATTCCAGTACAAGCACATTCCACATAGATAATGATGGAAAAGGCCTAAGACTTAAAAAGGCCTGCGATTTCGGCTTCTGCCTCTTCTGCTTTTAGCTAAAGGATGGGCCTAGGGATTTGAATGATAAAAGGAACCTGAGGATCAAGGACAGGACAGGCATTTAATCTCATATTTAACCATGTCAACTATTTACTAATTGGCCCGCTTGGCACGTAAATATATGCAGCTGTTTTCTCATGTATCCCCAAAGACATTTAATGCCAGAGGGTCAAGGCATGTACCTTATACTCCCTTCAAAGTGACAAATGTATCCGCAACAGATATCTCTTGTATCCCCCTCCCCAAAATAATACATGTATTCTGTGTAACCTGTTATCTATAGGTCAGCATAATGACGTAAACGGGATGAGAACTAAAGTTGTTTGTTGCTGATTATAAAAGGGGCTCATGTCGCCCATGAAAGGTGTGTTCTTCTCTGGCACTAGTCGAGAAGAAACACCCGTTCAGCTGAACGAGAATAAAGGTGTGGTACCCGTCTTCTTGTCCTCCATGCCTCCTTGGTGTAATTAGGTAAGCTCCAGGGGGAAACGGGCCCTATTTGGCTAACAAATGGCGACTCCGCCGGGACTTCTCTCCCTGTAGAGGGTGCTGACCGGCGACCGAGGGCGATTCCGAGGAGTGGCCACCTCGAGCCACTAGTTTGCTCGGGCCTTGGGTCGTTACAATCGGTCGGGGCGGCTGCGTCCTCTCTAAGAGAACTCCTAACGACACGGAGGCGAGACGGTGCCAGAAGAAGGGGAAGGTCCAACAGCCGGACGCGGCCACTCTGGGTGGTAAGTGCGTTTTACCTCTTGGGTTTGAAGGATATAACGCCCCCGCAGTGTGGTTGGACCTCATAGGTAATCCCGGTGTGGAAACATACTGTGGATGTTTGATGGTTATGCTAAGTACGCCAGGCAATGGTCAATGAATAATACCACTAATTTCACTAGCCCGTGGGTCGTATTGGATAATTACTGGGACATAGAACAGCCCCAGGGCTTGCTTTTGTTTTTGGGGGGAGTATTGCTTTTTCTCATATTGATGCTGTGCTGGAAGCCAAAATTGTAATAACCAGGTCTAGAACTTAAACCGACTCTAGCCGCCCTGAGACTCCTGCGAGGGGAAACCCCGTGACCAGGATATCTTAATCGCAAGGGGGGTCGGTCGAACCCGTGACCAGGTTTAATTAAACACGAGCATAATGGGGTCCGGACAAAGCGCTTATGCTGGGACGCCCTTGGAATGTATGTTGAACAATTGGAAGGCGTTTAGACGCCAGGCTGATTATGGAGTGGCATTATGCAAGGATGACTTGATAAAATTCTGTACTGTGGAATGGCCAACATTCGGGGTGGATTGGCCCGCTGGGGGATCACTCAAGTTAAAAACTGTACAAGCTGTGCATAACATTGTAACTGGGGATGGACATTGGGACCAGTACCCCTATATAGATATCTGGCAGGATCTTGCAGCTAATCCCGCCCCCCCGGTTGCGAGAGTGTAGAGCCCAAGCCATTAGGGCCTTAATGGCTCGGACCCCTGATCAGCATCGAGGTCGTCCCCCTGTGAAAAAGCCCTGTCCACCAGCTGTGATTCCTACTGCCCCTGATCCTATGCCCCCTCCTCCAGTGTACCCTGGCTTTCCGGCCTCCCCGGCACAATCCCCTCCTCCTGTATCGAATACCCCAGAAAGCAGCCCCCCCCCTTTAAACCAACGACCCCAGAAGACAACTCAGGAGACAGTGACGGGGAGGACCTTAACGGTCAGGACTCCCCGATATCCGGCCGCCTGAGGAGTAGTCATGCTAGGACGGTCGAGGAGGCATGGAAAATAGTAGGCACCCCGGGAGATACAAAATTTGCTCTTACTAAGAGCCCCGCGGTAGACAAAACTGTAGCCGAGACAGTTCTGGTGCGTGAACTGCCCCTAAAGGAAACTGTGGCCCATGATGGTGGACTCACTATGATATATGTTCCTTTCACCACGAGTGACCTGTATAATTGGAAGCACCAGAACCCCTCGTTCTCGGACGATCCCGCCCCATTAACAGCAGTTTTTGAAACCCTGGTCTCGGCCCATAACCCTACTTGGGGCGACATGAAAGTTGCTCTCAATACTCTACTCACTGCAGAGGAAAGGCGCTTGCTCCTTTCAAAGGCCCGGGAGGCACTAGTAGCAGGGGGAACGGATGCAGCTGACTTACCCAATCAGCTCCCTGAGGCTGCGCCCGTCTGGTCACATACAACTGCAGCGGGTCGAGAGCTCCATCACAAATATGCTTTAGCTATAGTACAGGGGATGAAACGCTGTATTAGGAAGACCCCAAATTGGGCCAAGCTGTATAATATTCGACAGGAAAAGAATGAGAACCCAGCCGCCTTCTATGAGCGCTTGTGTAACACCTGTAAAAGATACACAGACCTCGACCCAGAGGATGCTAATGGAAAGCGAGTGCTCATTCCCCTCTTCATTGGGCAGTCCTATGAGGACATTAGGAAGAAACTGCAGAAATTAGACGGGGCATCGGGTAAAAACATAGAGGAACTCTTAGAGATTGCGCTAAAAGTTTATGATCGCAGAGATGATGAGGAACGGAAAAAGGGGGCCTGCCTCCTGGCAATGGCCCTGAAGGGGGAGAGTGGGAAAGGGGGGGACAAAACTAAGGGACGAACAGGACCACAAGGGAAGGGAAAAAGCTCCCGTTTGGGGCGAAATCAGTGTGCTATCTGTAAGGAGGAGGGGCACTGGAAGAATGAATGCCCCCAGCGACATAGCAGGAGGGAGGGAAGCAGAAACAGAGTCCCACCTACACCCGTTTTTTATAGCGAGGCGCAAGGCGAGACATTTGTATAGGGAGGCCGAGGGACCCAGCGGCCCCTCCTGGCGGCACAGCCCGCTGGCCTGGATCCCACGGTAACAATTGAGGTAGGGGGCCGCCCAGTTGAAGCCCTTATTGATACAGGGGCTACCCTTAGCTTGCTTCCCCTTGCAGAGGCTCCCCGGGGGAGGGCTCAAGGGTGTACTATAGTCCAAGGGATAGAAGGACAAAATATAAAGTTAGAAAAATCTCTTCCCCTCCTAGTAAAAGTAGGAGACTGTCATATATCCCACCAATTCGTTTGTAGCCCCTCCTGTCCCATTGCGCTGCTAGGATGAGATCTGCTTACTAAATTGCAGGCAGAAATCTCGTTCAATAATAATGGGACTATGGAAGTTAGGCTTCCCAAACAACAAATTTCTAACTATCAAATGGCCCTTTTGAATGTTGAAAATCCTCCCCCGGCACAGCCGGAGAGTGAGAGGAACCAGCTGTCGGGGGTTAACCTTGAGGTCTGGGCTGAGGAGGGAGGTTTTGCTCGGGCTCGAAACGCTTTACCAGTACACATTTCCCTTAAGGAGGGAAGTCGCTCAGTCCGAATTCGACAATACCCCCTTAAGCTAACCACTCGGATCGGACTGAAACCTCTGATTCAAAAGTTTTTGCAGTGCGGTTGGTTAAGAGAGGGCACCTCCCCATACAATACTCCGATAATGGGAGTGCCTAAGCCTAATGGGCAATATCGATTAGTCCAAGACCTAAGGCAGATTAACAAGTTAATAGAGGCCCCCTATCCAGTTGTCCCAAACCCCCATACTATCTTGGGCCAAGTCCCCAAGAACCATAGCTGGTTTTCAGTGATAGATTTGAAAGACGCTTTCTTTTCTATACCCCTTGATCAGGAGTCTCAGAAACTGTTTGCCTTTGAATGGGAAGACCCAGACACCCATTACAAGGCTCAGTATCTCTGGACTGTTGTCCCCCAGGGACTTACTTGTGCACCCGAGATTTTTGGCAGCCAGCTAAAAAGAGACCTTGCCCTGTTCCTAGCTGGACATCCCTTGTGTAACGTAGTTCAGTACTGTGATGATTTACTCTTGAGCACTGAAACAGAGACAGCTTGTAAAGAACAGACGATAGAACTCCTTAACTTTCTTGGAGCACAGGGGTACAAGGTTTCCAGGGAAAAGGCCCAATTGGTTAAACAGCAGGTCACTTTTCTCGGATATCATCTTTGTCAGGGACGTCGTAGCTTAGGTAAAGATAGAATCCAGGCTATACTCGAAAGCCCTCAACCCCGAAATCCCAGAGAGCTAAGGGCTTTCTTGGGACTGACCGGTTTTTGCCGGCTTTGGATCCCCGACTACGGAGGGAAGGCTAAACCATTATACGAGTCCCTTACTAAAAAGGGTCTGCTTAACTGGGTATGGACCAAGGAAAAAGAAAAAGCATTTCAAGAGCTTAAAGAAGCCTTGGTTCAGCCTCCCGCTCTGGCTCTCCCGGATCCCCGGAAGCCATTCACCCTATACGTTCATGAAAGGAGAGGGGTGGCATCGGGAGTCCTGTGTCAAAGGTCGGGACCAGCCTGGCGACCTGTGGGTTATTACTCCAAGGTATTGGACCCGGTCGCCAAGGGCTGGCTGGCTTGTTTACGAGCCATGGCTGCAACCGCTCTCCTGGTACAGGAGGCTGAGAAACTAACCTTGGGTGGGGATACTGAGGTTGTGGTGCCCCATGGAATACCCCAGATACTGGGAACAGGAGCCGGGGAAAAGCATTTAAACCCCAGTCGGCATACTAGATATGAGGTGGGACTTTTGTTGGCCCCTAACCTAACTTTTAAGACAGTCAGCTCCCTTAATCCAGCTACCTTACTGCCAAATCCCCAAGTCCCTTATGGGACTAATCCCCCCCATGATTGTATTGAAGTCTTACAACAAGAAACTAAACCCCGCCCTGATCTTTCAGATTTACCCTGGTCCAATCCTGATATTGAAATGTACGTAGATGGATCTAGTTATGTAGAAGATGGGAAGCGATTTACAGGAGCAGCTGTCATAGTTAAGGAAGGAGAAATGTACAAGTTTAAGCTTAGCCCCAACTTATCTGCCCAGGCGGCGGAACTGGTGGCTCTTATTGAGGCTCTCCAGATGGGAACTGGAAAGACTATTAATGTATACACTGACAGTCGTTATGCATACATGATGGTGCATGCCTACGGAACCCTATGGAAAGAAAGGGGTTTCATTATGGCTTCAGGCCAAAGAATAGCCCATGGGGCCCTTATCAAATCATTACTTGAAGCCCTGATGCTTCCCCTCCGGGTAGCAGTGATACACGTGCGTGCACATGGGAGGGCCCCTGAAACTGAACAACGAAAGTACAATAGAATGGCTGATCAAGCCGCGAAAGAAGCCGCACGGGAAGGAGCCATATGGCTCCTCTGGGTCCAGGATACGGAAGCCAGAACCCCTGCTCCCCACTATACAGCAGAGGAGGTGTCCCACGCGCAGGCTGCAGGGGCCCAACAAACTCCCTCTGGGTGGTGGAAGTTGCCAGGGAGGGAGATTTTTGTACCTAGACCAGTGCTTCAGGAGATTCTCTGATCCCTACATAAGGAGGGACATTTGGGATCAGGAGCTATGGTCGATTTGATCACCCGGTCCCTTCGGGGATTAGGTGCACACATGGAAGCCCAAAGAATTGTAAATAACTGCTCCGTTTGTCAGCGAACAAACCAAAAGGGGTGCGGTCCCCCTGCCCCAATGGGAGGTTGGCCCTGGGCTGCCTACCCTTTTCAAAGGTGGCAGGTGGACTTTGCTGAAGTCCCCCCTTGTAGGGGTTGTAAGTATTTGCTTGTCTTTGTTGATCAATTTACTGGATGGGTGGAGTGTTACCCTACACGACATTGTCAGGCACGAGCCGTCACCAAAGCCCTGTTACATGAAATACTTCCCCACTTTCACCTCCCGGAGGTGATTGAGTCAGACCGGGGAAGTCATTTTATCTCCCAGGTGGTTCAGCAGGTGTCACGAGCCCTTGGGATCCAATGGAAATTGCATACGCCCTGGAGACCACAAAGCTCGGGCCAAGTGGAAAGAATGAATAGAACTCTTAAGGACACTCTCACAAAACTGTGTATAGAATCTGGTTTGAAGTGGCCTGACGCTCTACCGCTCGCCCTTACTCGTATTCGGAGGGCCCCACGTAAGGGTCTGAAACTTTCACCCTTTGAACTGGTCTTTGGGTTCCCTCCCCGAGTACTCATTCCGGGGTACCAAGAGGATGTAAACTGGGAAGTGGGGAATGACTCTTTGTGGAAACAGGTTTCTGCGCTACAATCTGTTTTGTTACAGTTACATCGATACGCAGCACCTTTCCAGACCCTTCCCTTGGAGCAACCTGTGCACTCCTTCCAGATCGGTGATCAGGTCCTCGTCAAAAAGTGGAAGCATGATCCCCTCACGCCACGGTGGGACGGTCCACATACTGTATCGCTCATCAGCCAGGCCGCCGTTAAGGTCCTTGGGAGCGACAAGTGGACGCACCATACTCGAGTAAAGCGGTTCCTGCACCCTGACCCAGAGGACAGCCTGACTGAAGAGGACATCAGTCCTCTGTCCTCTCCGGCTCCGGAAGCCCGGAGAGACACAGGCGAAGATTCTACTTGGGAATACCAAGGACTGGAAGGACTAAAAGGACTGTTTAAGAGACAGAAACAATGAAACCATCCTTTGTTTTTCTGATATGTATGTTTAGTTATTCATATGGTTGGGAAAATAGGTTTATGCAACTAGGGGAAGTAATAGCAAATTCTTTTAATCTTACTAATTGTTGGGTATGTGGCGGTCCGGGAGAATTGAATGAGTGGCCCTGGGTAGCTCAGCCGGTACAGCCCAAGTGGTGGCTAAGCAGCTTAAGCATAGTACATAAGGGAACGGGGAGGTGGGCTGAGGACAACGGCCCTTGGAGACTCTATTCTGCTGGAGTAGGTGTCTTTTGCCTTAATCGAACAAGACATGAGGGAAGGTATATGGGGGAAAGTAAGTGTGAATGGACTTTATCTCTGGGATTTGATTGCTGGGATCCTCACTGTCGCCCATATGACTGTTTCAAGTACCAAGGACGATGGAACTTGACCCATGTAAAGCTAACTAACAATAGCTGGGTAAGATGTTCCTACTGGAATCACAGGGGCGATGGTTGTAAAGCAGTAGGATTGGATGGGTACTTTGATGCCCTCTTTCTAAGTTGCCAGCGAGATAACACCACTAACAAGCACCATGTGGTACGGTGGTATCAGTGGGCATGGCAACACCTTAATGGAACCCGAGTTACCCATTTTCGACAATTTTGGGCTAGTACCAACAGCCCAAAATTTGGTTGTAATTGTGTGTGGAAGGCAGGGGCTGGGGCGTGGAAATGTAACTACTGTAATCCAAATGTGGACAAATTCCTAGGGGGACCTATAGAATCAGGCAACGCCTTATACTATGAGGAACCGGGCCCTGCTGATTCCCCTGAAACCTGGGATGGCCCCTTTGCCAATGGAATCTGGGCCTTAAAAGGCCACTATTGGATCTGTGGATCCCATGCTTATCGTAGGTTGCCTCCAAACTGGTCGGGAATATGTTACATAGGATATATTAGGCCTTTATTCTTTTTATTACCTCAAGCCCAAGGAAATAAATTGGGAGTTAAAGTTTATGATGATTTAGTTAGAGAAAAACGGTCCTTGGATTCCACTTTAACCGCCGGAAGTTCCCAAAATTGGGGAGCTCAAGAATGGCCCCCTGAAAGAATCATCAAACATTATGGACCGGCCACCTGGAACCCCAGTGAGCTTGTATCCGGGGCCAGGGAACCAATTTATAATCTAAATCGAATTATTAGGCTACAGGCTATCTTGGAAATAATAACTAACCAAACAGCTGCAGCACTAGACCTCTTGGCCGATCAATCAACTCAAATGAGACACGCAATTCTCCAGCACCACATAGCTCTTGACTATTTGCTAGCAGAGGAAGGGGGACTCTGTGCAAAACTTAATGAGTCTAACTGCTGCTTACAAATAGACGATAATGGCCAGGCAGTGAAACAGTTAACTAAGGAGATGAGGAAAATAGCACATGTCCCAGTACAGACCTGGGGCGGCTGGGACACAGATTGGTTTACCTCCTGGCTACCACAATGGGGATGGTTACGGAAAGGTTTCCTCCTTTTTATACTCTTTATCACCATCCTATTAACAGTCGCTTGCTTCACCCCGTGCTTAATTGCAGTGGTCCGAAAACTGGCTAGTCAAGTTACATATCAACAAATGATGATATTATACAAGCCGGAAGAATCTAAGGTGCAAGGCCCATAAGCTCTTAAAATGTTTTTAAGGGGGGAAGCTTGATGGAAAAGGCCTAAGACTTAAAAAGGCCTGCGATTTTGGCTTCTGCCTCTTCTGCTTTTAGCTAAAGGAAGGGCCTAGGGATTTGAATGATAAAAGGAACCTGAGGATCAAGGACAGGACAGGCATTTAATCTCATATTTAACCATGTCAACTATTTACTAATTGGCCTGCTTGGCACGTAAATATATGCAGCTGTTTTCTCATGTATCCCCAAAGACATTTAATGCCAGAGGGTCAAGGCATGTACCTTATACTCCCTTCAAAGTGACAAATGTATCCGCAACAGATGTCTCTTGTATCCCCCTCCCCAAAATAATACATGTATTCTGTGTAACCTGTTATCTATAGGTCAGCATAATGACGTAAACGGGATGAGAACTAAAGTTGTTTGTTGGTGATTATAAAAGGGGCTCATGTCGCCCATGAAAGGTGTGTTCTTCTTCTCTGGCACTAGTCGAGAAGAAACACCCGTTCAGCTGAACGAGAATAAAGGTGTGGTACCCGTCTTCTTGTCCTCCGTGCCTCCTTGGTGTAATTAGGTAAGCTCCAGGGGGAAACGGGCCCTATTTGGCTAACAATAACAAAGAATAGCCTGACCCATCCTAAAGATAGGGGCAGGAGTGTAATAGGATACAGTTTTGTTTGCACCAACATGTACAAAGTGAGAGATGGCACCCTGACATGTAGAGGGGTTGCACTTCTAAGAGTCAGGAGTGATATGTAACTTGTTTGTACCTGTCTATAAAAGTGTACCTCTGAAGAGTTGTCTTTGTGTGGCCTAGGGGACAGTGGTAACTCCCGTCACTGTCTGAGCCAGTCCATTGTCAGGGAGCACATATGTACTAGCAGACTTCTGATCCGGAGAGCTAGAGACTGTGTTTCATTTGACAATAAACCAGGCCGGGTGCCTTCGTACCTTATCAGAGTCTGTGGTCATTGAGGGTTCTCTCAGGGTCTGCTGGGTCAGCTATCTGTGCAGAGCCGGGGCAGCACACAGAGGGAACACACACACGCAGCCGACTGTTATCAACACTGAACAGAGCAGAGCACCACACCGGTGATGTCTGATGACAATGAGTGAAAGCCTAGAATAAATGTGAAAATCCCATTAGTCCCGAGATGGTTCTTTTGAGCCAGTATAATATAACCAACAAAAGCTATGGCACACATGGCTTGTGGGTCGCATGTACAAGAGTGAAACCAAAAAACCAAACCACACACTCTGCTTCAAATGCACCACTGAAGTCAATAGTGTTATATTCATCTAATGTATCTCTTTCCATATCCACAATCCCCAACTAGACAAATTATTGTGATGGACTCCTTCAATGGACACTAATATAGTCAGAAATTTTCCCCAGGTCTTGTGTGTGCACGTGCATGTGTGTGTGTGTTTCAAAGCTATAACTTAAATAAGAAGGAAGAAAAGAGTGCTACCATTCTGAAATAATATAATTGTTTATGTAGGACCTACACAATACTGTGTTCTTGCAATTCCTTCTGCTGGCCGTGAAAGCAGCAGTTAATTAATATAAATTATGTGCAGAGCGGAGCTGATATAATAAATGGTGGTGCAGAACCACGCAAGTAAATAAGTTTTGTTAATTTCCAATGGGGTTTGTTCGGGGGGGAAAGAGAGAGTAGTGGGAAGGTAAACACACATTGAGGAGAAAAGTCATTTGTGGCTAGACTGAAAATTTAGAGTAAATCCATAAAGGAAGAAATTTAAATGTTAAACATTTAAACAATGCAGAGTTATAAGATTAAACTAATGAAGTTAACCAGTCATTTAGTATCAAGAAGATACACACACACACACACACACACAAAATAATACTGAGGGCATGTCTTCACTCCGGCAGTGCTTTAACATGGCTTTGTAGTTGCGGCATGAGCTCTGTCCCAGCCAGGGCCGGCTCCAGGCACCAGCCGAGCAAGCTTGTGCTTGGGGCAGCAGATACTAAGGGGAGGCATTCCGTCCAATCATAGGGCGGCACGACTGCCCAATTTTTTTGTTTTTGTGTTTTTTTGCTTGGCTCTGGGTCCAGGTCCGGATGCCCTGCACCCAGGGGTTTGTTGTTGTTTTTTTTCGCTTTGCCTCTGGGTCCAGCCGCCCTGCACCCTGTGGTGTTTGTTTTGGTTTTTTTTGGCTTTGCCTCTGAGTCCGGCCTCCCTGTGCCCAGGGTTTTTTTGTTTTGTGTTTTTTTGCTTGGGGCATCAAAAAAGTCAGAGCTGGCCCTGCTCCCAGCACTATAAAAAACCCACCTCCACGAGGGAAGTAGCTGCTAGTGCTGATGCACTGTCTACACTGCCACTTTATAGTGCTGAAACTTGCAATGCTTAGAAAGTTGCAGCGCTGTAAAGTGGCAGTGTAGACAAGGCCTAAGTCACTTATACTATTTGATCCAAACTAATTAACCTGTTTGGCATGTGAAACTGCTCTAATCTCTTTTTCTTTGAAAACCATTACAATGCAAATCACAGTAACTAAACAGGTGTTTGTTTTTTGTTTGTTCATGTTACAGCTGAAAGCTGAACAGGGACTTCAGCATGAGACTATATTGTTCAGGGTTGGGTTACATTCCAGAAATACATACATCTTCAGGGTGTCTATGCTGAGAAAATTCAGACCCATAATTCACCACTGCTGCAGTTTCAACAAACTCAATAGTACAGTGACAATACTAGTATTTTGCTATGTCTTCATATTACTCCTTCTTTTACAGGCTTTTCACCATCATGTTTGTGGCTGCTTGAGCAGCAAGTGCCTGGAGCTCTGCCCATCACCATGGCACACAAAATTGAAGAAATTAAAGACTTCCTGATCACAGTCAGGAGGAAGGATGCAAAATCTGTTAATATAAAAAAGAACAAAAACCATGAAATTCAAGACCTGCTGAAGCCAGTACCTATACACTCTGCTCATCACAGACAAGGGACTTGGCTACACTGGCAAGTTAGAGCGCATTAAAGCAGCCCTGGGCACCCTAACTCATGATGCATCCACAATGGCAAGGCACGTAGAGCACCCAGACTCTGCGGCTGGAGCACTCCTGATAATCCACCTCAATAAGAAGCAAAACGCTTGATGCACCCCAGCTGTAGCGCTGCAGCGCCAGTGTGGACGCCCTGGTTTATTAATGCACTCTGATCAGCCTCCAGAAGTGTCCCACAATGCCTGTTCTAGACACTCTGGTCATCACTTTGAACTCTACTGCCCTGCCTTCAGGTGACCAACCATCAGATCCATCCTTTAAATACTCTGGGAATTTTGAAAATCCCCTTCCTGTTTTGTCAGCCAGGCGTGGAGTGCTCTCAGTGACTCTTTCCAGGTGACCACGCCTCCATGTGTCAGGCGATCCCCAGTATGGAGCAATGGCAAGGTGCTGGACCCCATCAGTGTTTGGGAGAGGAAGCTGTCCAGTCCCAGCTGCGCTCCAGTCATAGGAATTACGATACCGTTGGGCAGACAGAGGAGGTGTCCAGTAAGCGGCTTTTATTTTGGGAAGGAAGTTGTTCAGTGCAGGCTCTTGGGGCGAGGAGGGTTAGGGCTGCATGCATGCCTAGATGCTGAATAGGGCATTGATGTTCTCTCTCACATCGCGGTAATCGGCCTCATGATCTCTTCAAAGGTCTCATACAGAAGCTGGGCAATCCGCTTGCGCAAGTTCCTTGGCAGAGCTACTGTGCTCCTTGTCCCAGTCAGGCTAACATGTCTGTGCCACTGTGCCATGAGGGGTGGGGGTCCATTGCTGCACACAGGCAAGCTGCAGATGGGCCAGGGCAGAAGCCGCATTGTAGTAGAAGCCCCTCCCTTCCTTCCCAGGTCACCCTCAGCAGCGAGATATCTTCCAGGATGAACTCCTGTGAAAAATGTGGGGACAGTGTTCAGTATAGGGGGCCCCTGCAGCTGTTGGCTCTCTCCAAGACACAGAACCCCAGAGGACAGTAAGGCCATGAAACTTGCCCCTGTGCTTACTCACCTTTCTGGGGGCTCCTGTGAGTTATGTGCACTTGCTTTGGGATGGGCAATTTCTGCTGTTGTGTAGACTGTGCTTGCCCTTAAGTATGAGGGAATCATTGCTCTGTCTGGTGTGAACAATGCTGCCTCTGTTAAGTGTTGCATTTTGGCTTTACAGATGCAACCTTGAGATCTCAGCTGTCCTTGTTATCAACAACCGAAAGACTCCAAAGAATCAGGAAGTGGCCACATAGAATCAAAAAAGACCTGCTGCATGAAGTAATGCAGCAGTCCATTAATGAACATTAAAAAGTGCAGGAGTGGCGGGAGAGTGAAAGGAGGGTCTGCCAGCAGAATGCGGATGGCCGGCATGAAAGCATGGAGCGGCTGCTAAGCATTGTGGAGCGCCAAGTGGACTCAATACAGGCGCTCGTAGCAATGCAGGCGGAGCACTTCCACACCTGTGCCCCCTTCCCCTGCAGCCCTTATCCCCAAACTCTTTTCTTTGTGCCCCCATGTCACCTCCAACCCACTTTCCTTAACATCCGGGTTCTTATCACCACCGGCTGCCTCCAACACCTGTAGCGTCACCACTCAGCCCTGCAAACTATGATCCCTACCCACTGCACTCAACCCTCATCACCATGCATTTTAGCCAGCCAGAAGTGCAGCACTCATTGCACAGCACTCCAGACAGGAAGGCTGAGTATGATAATAGGACATACGCAAATCTGTGATTGTACTGTTCCCCACCCCACTCCCTTGCACTTTCTGTTTCCCAAGCAGTTGTGTTTCTTTTCAATAAATGAATTTTCTTTTCAATAAATGGATTTTTTGGCTTTGAAAACATTCTTTATTATTGCATTAAGTAAAAGATACCTTAGCCTAGAAAAACAACAGGCACTGCAAGTGAGTGTAGCAGAAACAGATTCCTACTAACGGAACCACAGCACTTCACTCCCGTGCAGGGCACCAAACATTACTGGTGGCTTTTAGCCTCAAATTGCTCCCTCAAGGCATCCCTAATTCTTGCAGCCCCTCCCTGCTCTCTGGCTGTTCAAATTCTGCCTCCAGGTGTTGAACCTCAAAGGTCCATGCCTGAGTGAATATTTCACCCTTCCCTTCACAAATGTTATGGAGGGTACAGCACGCAGATATAACCGTGGGGATGTTGTCATCAGCCAGGTCCAGCTTCCCGTGCAGACAGCACCAGTGACCCTTTAAATGGCCAAAAGCACACACCACAGTCATTCTGCACCAACTCAGCCTGTTGTTGAACCACTCCTTGCTGCTGTCAAGGCTCTCTGTGTAGGGTTTCATGAGCCACGGCATTAATGGGTAAGCGGAGTCTCCAAGGATCACGGTGGGCATTTCGACTTTCCCTACGGTGATCTTCTGGTCTGGGAAAAAAGTCCCGGCTTGCAGTTTCCTGAACAGGCCTCTGTTCCGAAAGATGCATGCGTCATGCACCTTTCTGGACCAGCCTGCGTTAATGTCAGTGAAATGCCCACGGTGATCCACAAGCACCTGGAGAACCATAGAGAAATACCCCTTCCAATTAACGTACTCGGAGGCTAGGTGGGCCAGAATTGGAATATGCTTCCCATCTATTGCCCCGCCGCAGTTAGGGAAACCCATTTGTGCAAAGCCAGCCACAATGTCAAGCATGGATGCGATTAATGGCCGTGCAAACTTGCATCAACATGATTCCAACGGTCGACTTTCCCACTCCAAACTGGTTAGTGATTGATCGGTAGCTGTCTCAAGTTGCCAGATTGCAATAGCCACCTGCTTCTCCACCATCAGGGCAGCTCTCAATCTCGTGTCTTTGCATCGCAGGGTGGGGGCGAGCTCATCACACAGTCCCATGAAAGTTGCTTTTCTCATCTGAAAGTTCTGCAGCCACTGCTAGTCATCCCAGACTTGCATGACAATGTGATCCGACCACTCAGTGCTTTTTTCCCAAGCCCAGAAGTGGCGTTCCACTGCGGTGAGCATGTCCGTGAATGCCACAGGCAATCTCATGTCATATGCATTATGAGAGCTGACATCATTGTAGGACTCCTCACTGTCAGTTTGTAGCTTAAGCAGTAACTCAACTGCCATTCATGATGTGCTGGTGAGACCCATCAGCATATTCCTCAGCACTTCGAGGTCCATTCCCGCAGACCGAAAGGGAAGACAGAGCACACAGTACAAAAAACATTGAAAGATGGCGCCAAATGTGGATGGAAGCACAGGGATTGCTGGGATGTGAAGTGATTCATCATGCGGCGTGGGGACAAGACCCAGAATGCCCCGCACCTGCCCCTCACCTGCTTCCCACGAACCGCAGCACCAGAATGGGAAGAGGTGTTCTGTGGGATAGCTGCCCATAATGCACCACTCCCAATGCCATTGCAAATGCCATAAATGTGGTCATGCTAGTGCATTTGCAGCTGAGAGTGTGGACACACTGCAGCGCTTTCCATACTGCGCTCTCCGAAGGTGGGTTTAACTCACAACGCTCTACATCTGCAAGTGTAGCCATGCAAGGAGAAGGCTGAGAAACTGAAGAAGTCCCAGCCACCTGGTTTGGCTGTGAAAGAACTTAAATGAACCAGTCATTCACAGAGCTTTTTTCATGTATTATAATAAAAGAGGGAACTGTTTTAAAAAAAGCAGAAGCTTCAATATAGAGAGAGCACTGGAGATTGTACCATAGCAATTTTGCCAAGCCCAGAGATGACCTGTACCTGCCAATAGTGGAGGGGACGGGGGGGGGGGGAAGGATACAGAGTGAGGACAGCCAGTTTCAGGAGTGTTACTGAGCATACCCCTCCATGCGACACCTCTGGCCAAGCCGACATGTTACACTTGCCCTGCAACACTAGGTGCCTTGCATTGCCTTGCTGAAGGAGTTCCCACCTGGGCTCCTCACAAACAGCCTTCCAGCCACACATTAGTGTTTGTGTGTAACTGCAGCGTGCCAGCCCACACTTGGGTTACACTCAGGCTCTTACCAGCATTGGTTATACTCCAGGGTGACCCCAACACCCCCCAGTCTTAGATTTTCCCCCAGAAATTTATGTCCTGTACTGCCCAGCTTTTTCTTGACAATACAAATTATGTAAAGTCCATTATTTCTTATAATAGAAATAAAATGCACACAAATTGCCACCCTAAATAGTGTTTCCCACATACTTCAATTCAAACACACTGGATTAGATAAAACAATAAAGCAAGGTTATTAACTGCAAAGAGATAGATTTTAAGTGAGTACAAGTAATGAGGCATAAAAGTCAGAAGTGGTTACATGAAACACAACTAGTGCCTAACTCAAATTGTGTTAAATTCAAAGTAAAGTTTTCTCACCACATGCTTTCAGTGGTCTTATCGACCAGGCTCCTTAGGTCAGGACCCTCTCTCTCCCCATACCCATCACGTGGACGGCACCTAAAGCAACAAAGGAAGTGGTCTGAGGTAAGAAGCTTGGTTATAATTTTATCAAAACTATCCCTAACTGGAGCTGAATTATCTGTACTCTCCAAGGGACTGGTCTTCTGCACCACAACAGAACCTTATACCATAATAATACGTGGAGAACTGGAAGAATACTTCCACAACTCTGCCAAGAATTTTTTCACAACAATGATGACATCACCCACAATTTCCATGTTCCCACTGACAGTCATGAGAAAAAAGAATCATCTGACTGGAAATCCCACTGTGGACAAAGCCACACTCTTGATCATAACACCGATTGCTTCAGAAAAAAAACTGACTGAAATCCTTAACAAACATCCCATCTACCACAGTCTCCACACTGCTGAGAGGACAGCTATACAGAAATTCAACCATGGGATGGTGATCAAACCAGCAGAAAAAGTGGAGGGGCCATCATAGTCCCCAACTGTGATGACTACATTAGCTAGGCCAACCAACAATTCTCTAACGCCACCAACTATATGTAAGCAGAGTCAGGATGAGCTCTACCCTGACATCTGGTGGTGAATTATGGAGAGTGTGGAAAGGAATTTCAGGTATTTGCATTTGCACACCCTCCCTGCCTAGCATAGCCCACGGCAGCCTGGGATGGTTACTTTGACAGCTGTGGGATCCCCAATATCTTTGTTATTGGGGCAGAGGGAATAAAGTGTTGTCACCCTGATTATGTGAATGAGGAACTATGAAACTGCTTTAAGACAGAGAGTTTCACCATCAATTAAGTAGCACTCACTAGACAAGGGACATGGGAGCCAAAACCTAGTGAATGGAGAGAGGTTGGGGGCAGGTATATGTACCTGGTAGTATGGGCCCCTTTTGAGGGCCTGGCATACCAATTGCACCTCTTCCTCTTCCCTCCCTCCACTGTTGAATAGCAGAGCTAATTTTGATTCTATTAGGAATCTAGCTAGAGGCTGCTGGGTTGAATTCACTTTGGACCAGTGGTGCACCAGCACCAGGACTCCCCAACTACAAGCTGAAATCACTAAGAGCTGAGATCACTAAGTGCTGTGTTAACTAGTGGGGGGAGCTTGAAGATATACTGCTAAGGGCTGGCAGAGCAGTTTGCAGGATGGTTGGAGTGGCCTAGCACAGCAGAGTGGAGATGAGCTGATTGTGAGGACAGCTGGAGTAGTTCATGGGATGGCAGGTGAGTGGAGCATCTGGTGGAGTGGAGCAGTGTGTGGGATAGTTGGAGCGGCCCATGGAACAGCAAGTGGAGCAGAGCAGTTTGCGGGGATGGCTGGAGGAGTGGAGCAGAGCTGTTCATGGTGAAGGTTGCAGTAGGTCTTCACGGAGAGGCGGGGCAGTTGGCCTTGGCCCACGTAAGGTGCCCCTTTACACCCTGTGTGCCCCCCCATTTCCAACCAGGCTGGGAGGGGTAAAACTCTGCAGATGAACTTTTGAACTCTGGGGTGATTTGGACTTAAGACCCTGAGGGTCTCTACCTACGCTACATTGATGACATCTTCATCATCTGGACCCATGGGAAGGAGTCTCTGGAAAAATTCCACCACGATTTCAACAGCTTCCACCCCACCATCAACCTCAGCCTGGACCAATATACACGGGAGGTCCACTTCCTAGACACCACGGTGCAAATACGTGATGGTCACATTACCACCACCCTGTACCGGTTCATTCACCTGCACGTCCACCAATGTAATATACGCCATCATATGCCAGTAATGCCCCTCTGCTATGTACATCGGCCAAACTGGACAGTCGCTATGGAAAAGGATAAACGGACAAAAATCAGATATTAGGAATGGCAATATACAAAAACCTGTAGGAGAACACTTCAACCTCCCTGGCCACACTATAGCAGACCTCAAGGTGGCCATCCTGCAGAAAAAAACTTCAGGATCAGACTTCAAAGAGAAACTGCTGAGCTTCAGTTCATCTGCAAATTTGACACCATCAGCTCAGGATTAAACAAAGACTGTGAATGGCTTGCCAATTACAGAACCAGTTTCTCCTCCCTTGGTTTTCACACCTCAACTGCTAGAACAGGGCCTCATCCTCCCTGATCGAACTACCTCATTATCTCTAGCTTGCCTACATATATATACCTGCCCCTGGAAATTTCCACCACATGCATCTGAGGAAGTGGGTATTCACCCACGAAATCTCATGCTTCAAAACGTCTGTTAGTCTATAAGGTGCCACAGGATTCTTTGCTGCTTTTTGAGGGGAAAAGGACATTGCCAAATGTACTTGGAGGTGGGGTTTTTTGCTCATGGTTTGTGTTATAATGCTGTTTGTGGTGTTTCTCCAACGTAATGCTGCATTGTTTACCTCCTTTATTAAAAGGATTTTGCTACACTTGGACTCCGTGCTTGCAAGTGGGGAAGTATTGCCTCCTAGAGGTGCCTGGAGAGGTGATATGTAGTTGTCCCAGGTCACTGGGTGGGGACTTGAGCCGGTTTTGCATTGTGTTATTGAAACGGAACCCCTGGATACTGAACCCGGCCCCTGTTGCTGCCAACTCAGAGGAGGAAAGGGGTTACCTATAAAGAACTCAAAGAAGATCCCATACCACAATTTATCCAGGAGTTCAAGGATATCATCAAATCCTTCCCCAAACAACTCCAAGAGAAACTCTATAACCGCATTCCCCATGAACCTACCCCAGTGACCTTCTACATGCTTCCCAAAATACACCATCAAGGGAAACCCAGGCAGAGTTCTTTTTATCTGACCACAGCACTCTTATTGGAGGAATATTGGGATTCATAGAAACCATGCATAAGAGGTTGGGAAACCAGAACTGACTGGGCCAGAAGGTGGAGATCAAGATGACCCTTACTCTGTCCTGGCAGATTCTATGTAGAACTCGTGGTAGGAGCTGTAGTGAAGGGAAGGCATAGTTGAATTGGTCTGACCAAGTAAGAAGAAAAACCTCATCCTGGGAGTGGTGAGCTAGGGCTTTTCTGGAGCAATACATGACGCATTTCCTGTTTGCTTGAGAAGCAAAGAAGATCACTGGGTGGGGTTCCCCATAGAGTACATAGTACAGAATCATGGAGCTCCCACTTGTGGTTGACGGAGAAATATCTTCGGAGAGAATCTGTGAGCACTTTTTGCTTCCTCAGGAGATAGGCTGTGGATAGGGTGATTTGATTGCTGATACACCAGTTCCAGAGGCTGGCTGCTTCTGCACACACAGAGACGGATCGCGCTCCCACTTGCTTGTTGGTGTCAAAGATGTAGCATTGTCTGACATTATAACAACATGGTGAGTGTAGAAGAATGGAAGAAAGGACTTGCATGGCTTCTGTACTTCTTGCAACTCCAGGATATTGATGTGCATTCTGGCCTCTCGAGATGTCCATGCATCTTGTGCCATGTGGCTGTTCGTGTAGGCTCCACAGCCGAATAGGGATGTGTCCATAATGATGGTCCTGTCAGGAGAGGAAGGGAGAAAGGGGACATAAACGCATGCCTGACACGGATTTGTTCAGCATAGTAGGGAAGACAGTGCCTTAGCCAGAACTGTCACCATGAGGTTCATGAAATGATGGCTTGGGGAGTATAACCACTGCAGCCAAGTTTGAAAGCAATGAAGGTGGAGTCTTGCGAATGGAGTGACATAGTGCATGAGGCCATATGATCTCAGAGAGACAGACACGTTTTGACCGGTACTCGAGGGTTGCTTGTGACATGAGCTATGATATTGTTCATTGTCTGAAACCTGGCCATAGGCAGGTATGCTTTTGGGGTGATAGAATTTAAGGTTGCCCTGATGAAATCCAGAGATTGTGTGTGGGTGAGAACAGATTTTCTGATGTTTACACTGACTCCCAGTGAAGAGAGGAGATGTAGCATCATGGAAGTTGATGCATAGGCTTCCTGGCGGGATGTGGCAACAAGGAGCCAGTCATTGAGACAGGAGAAGACAATGAGACCACGATGTCTGACGTGGGCCACTGCAACTGATAATATCTTGCTAAAGACTCGGGGGGCGATTTCTATTCCAAAGGGGAGAATTCTATACTGAAAATGGTCAGAGCCCACCATGAATCTGAGAAAGCGTCTGTGAGAGGGATGAACGTCCACATGACAGTAGGCATCCATCATATTAAGAACTGTGAACCACATGCCCTTAGCTAAAAGATCGTTGCCAATGTGACGCTGTGAAATCTGAGTTTGCGAATGAAGCAGTTAAGATGGTGGGAGGTCGAGGACTGGTCTCCAATCATTCTTCTTTTTGGGGATCAGGAAAGTAGGTCAAGTAAAACCCTCTCCACCCTTGGTATTGCAGAGGGACGTATCTGTTGCTTCTCCCTGCAGTAAGGAATTCACCTCTTGTTTGAGAAGAGTGGTCTCTATAGAGAGGTGGGAAGTAGGGAGTTGGTAGAGGTAGAGATGCAAACTATTGTATAGCCAGAGTGGCTGAGTTTCAGCTCCCACTTGTCTATTATTATTGCACTCCAGTTGTTGAAAGAGTGTGCTAAACGGTCCTCAAATGGTGTGGTGGGGAGAGAGTCAGGAGGGTTTAGTGTTCTGTGGCTGAGATTGAGATACTGAGCCTTGTTGCAGAGGGTGTAGGGAAACTCTCCACTAACATAGTGCTGTCCACACCAGTGCTTAGGGCTGTGTAACTTACATAGCTCAGGGGGGTGACTTTTTCACACCCCTGAGTGACATAAATTATACTGTAATAAATACAAGTGTAGACATAGCCTTAGTAAAACCACCACCTTTTTCTTTTCAGTTATATTCTGTTCCAGTCTCTTGATAGAGGTGGACCAGTCCTCTGAGCTATCAAGCCAGTCCATTTTCCCCAAGGAGCTTTCTTTTCCCCACAAATGGTTAGTTCACTCAGTCCCAGGGGCTGAAGGCTCAGTGTCCTTTTAGCATCTCTTTCACTAGGCCTATGCAGTCACTGCATTTCATTGTATTGCTGGATTAGGACCCCAGGTTCATCACTAGTTGGTGACTTTTGCTCTGTAAACAAAATTTGTAGAAACCTCACAAATGGCATTCTGACTAATAATTTTTACTAACTACACACAAACATGCAAGGCCTGGCTACTTATGTACTGTTGTTCTGGCTGGTTTCTAAAGAGAACACTCCTAAAAGACTCAAACTATTTTAAGGGACCCTATCGAATTGATATACATTACTAGGGCAAAGGGAGAACCAGGGAAGAAGGACCGCAACTTCCTCTTTCCCTGGTAAGTTCCAGCCTGGGAGCCCCAAGTGTTTTACTATTATTTATATTACAACTAAAATTAGGACTCCCTTGTGCTAGGCACTGTGCAAACACAGATGGCGAAACAGTCTCTGGCCCAAAGAGCTTACACTCTAAATAGACAAGACAGTCAAACAGTGATGTGGAAAATGACTTACTGAAGGTACAAATAGAAAGTCAGGGGCAGAGCATGCAGGAGAATCTAGGTATCCTGCTGTGACATTGCACTCCATATATTTTATGGAAATATGCTTATAAGTGTGACTATGATGTAACTGGAATATGCTTTATGCAAAAGATCTCTTGTATAATTGCAAAGCTTATAATCTACTGAGTGTGTTCATCCTATTTGTATGCATATATCGTTCTTGTATCTGAAATATTAAATATAACTCTGAGGTCCTATTGTAATTATGCAAAGTGTGGGCCATTAATGGTAGGTTAGAATCTTGATGGCTCCCATTGACTAGGACAATTGGTTGTAAATGGCTCTGTTTACTTACAAACCTTCCTGTGTATGTGTGGCCAGGCCCAGGAAGAATGGAAGCTGGGGACTCACAGGACATATGATCATGTCACCTGATACTGGAATCCATCTTAAATCTAGTACTTTTCCATTTAGAAGGAGGGGTTGGAACCCAAAGAGACAAAAGATTCCCGCCTTGTGCCAAAGCTATAAAAGGGGGTGGAACAGAATAAAGGAGGCAGCCAGTCATGAGAACACCCCTGCTCTCCACCTAAGATGTCTGCTGGAACTAGCAAGGACTGTACCAGTGGGAAGGATTGGGCCCAGACTAGGAAGGAGTCTAGTCTGTAAAAGAAGCTTCTTGGAACATTTCTGGGGGTGAGATTTTACCTGTAAACGGTTTATTAATGTACTAGGCTGAGACTTGTGTGTTTTTGCTTTATTTTGCATTGTGACTTACTTTTTTCTGTCTGTAATTCCTTGAAACCACTTAAATCCTACTTTTGTTTATTAATGAACCAGAGTAAGTGATTAATACCTAGGGGAGCAAACAGCTATGCATATCTCTCTATCAGCGTTACAGAGGGTGGACAATTTATGAGTTTACCCTCTATAAGCTTTATACAGACTAAAATGGATTTATTTGGGGTTTGGATTCCATTGGGAACTGGGTGTCGGAGATAGGTGACCTGCTGAGCAGTTTTTGGTTAAGTCTGCAACTGTGGGGGCGTGGACCAGACCTGGGTCTGTGTTGCAGCAAGCTAGCATGTCTGGCTCAAGAAAGCAGGGTTCTGGAGTCCCAGGCTGGCAGGGAAAACAGGCTCAGAGGTAATTCCAGCACATCAGGTGACAGTCCCAAGGTGGGTCTCTGTGACCAAACCCGTCACACCTGCCTCTTAGTCTAGTACCCAAACCCCTGGACCACACTGCCTCTCCAGCTTACGAGAGTGACGATCCCCAAGTTCTGATCATCCTAGCATATGACAATTATGCGAACAACACCAAAACCAAATGGAGTGGCTGATTTTCAAAACATTGCAAGGGGATATTAAGAGAAGAGATCAAAGCCTAATAGTAAGCTAAAATATGAACAAACATTTTGATGGTGGGTGGGTGGCCTTTTGGTACATCTGCACTGAACACTCCTTATGGTGGAGTGTGGAGTACATACACTGCACACACCCCTAGCAAGGGTACATATAGCAGTGTAGATGGTGAGGCACTGCTTAGGTGAGTAAACACATGCCAGAACCTTGGGGTGTGTACCTTACACTGCTCTCCACATGCCCAAGTCCCTGTCTATAAAGCTATTTTTAACAGTGTAGTGTGCCACTACTGGAGTCTTTCCCCGCTGCAAGGAAAGGCCCCAGCAGGGGGAAAGGCTTTGGCAGGGGGAGGCAAGAAGGAAAGGCTCTAGCAGCTCCCCCTGCTGGAGCCTTTCCCCACTGCCTTGTCCATGTCAGAGCCTGCCACTGCTGCATGTAGCTACATACTGCAGCAGAGGCACAGCCTGCTTTTAATTGCAGCCTGTACCTACATATACCCTACATGCTGCAGCCGTGTGCGTGCAGTGTAGACATATCCTTAAAGTATCTTAGGTGCTTCACTTCTCCTGGCTTTGTTGAACAAAGAGTATAGAAATGTCTGCTTGTTTAGTTTGCAGCCACTAGATGGAACCAACATACCTTTCATTAAAACAACAAGGAGTCTAGTGGCACCTTAAAGACTAATGGATTTATTTGGGCATAAGATTTTGCCGGTAAAAATCCCACTTCTTCAGATGCATGGAGTGAAAATTACAGATGCAGGCATTTTTATACTGACACATAAAGAGAAGGGAGTTACCTCATAAGTGGCGAAGTAATGTTGACAGTAATTTTCACTCCATGCATCTGAAGAAGTGAGGATTTTTACTCAGGAAAGCTTATACCCAAATAAATCTGTTAGTCTTTAAGGGGTCACCAGACTCTTCATTGTTTTTGTGCATACAGACTAACATGGCTACCCCCTGATACTTGACACCTTTCATTGCCTCTGTTAAAATTCAGTTTGAAGAAAATACTGATTCCTGATAATACTTTGCCTGTGACAACTTTGTATCAATTTCTGATGAGTTCACAGTAACTATAGGACACATAGAGAGAGCTCCAAAATGTGCATGAGACAGACAGTCTTTTATTTGTTATAATCTGAAAGAATATAGCTATTTGGGGGGGCTTCTGAAGGATTACAGGCCAAAGAAGACTGTAACAGCCTGTAGTCCACTACATTGAACCTGGATGATCAGACCTTGAGTATTGTACTTTAAAGCATGGTTGCCTCTAGGAAGGTAGTTTGTCTAGAAAAAAGAACCAATAATTGGTCAGGAATGCTGGGATATATTCCTGATTCTGCCTTTGAGTCATCCTGTGACATTGGACAAATCACATAACCCATCTGTGCCTCTGTTTCCCCAACAATAAAATGAGTTTAAATAAAGCCTACTTGAAGGGGGTGCTGCGTGTCTTAATATATTAAATGTTTATGAAGCAATTAAATATCCTGGGATAAAATATATAAGTACACAAAAGTGTTAAAAAAAATGCACTCACCTCAAAGCTTTGACTGTCACTCTGCTGCATGTTAGAACCATTCAGAACTCCATGGCAGCAGGAGGGACAGAATCCAGCTCCTTCCAAAGTTCAGTTACAAGTGGAGCTAAAGGAGAATTTCCACAAATGGTTTAAAGACCTATGACATATATTTGAATACATTAATAATAGTTTGTATAACAATGGAACATACAGGTCCCAACCAAAAACAGGGCTCCATTGTGGTAGACACTGTACATACATACAGTAAAATCCAGTTCCTCCCCAGAAGAGCTTATACCCATAAATAGATAGTAGATAGTGGCCTGGGGAGAGATGGAGAACAGACAACAAAGGAAGCATTGAGTCCTATCTAAAGCTCTCCGTGCCCTAATATTATTAATAATAACACAATAACATCTTCACACCATACATGGGGAACTGGGAATGAGAGGCACAGCTTCAGCTGGTGTAAACCATTATTGCTCTGTTGAAGTCAACAGAATTATGGCAGTTTATAACAGCTGAAAAGCTGCCCAAGCTAGATTGCTCATCTGACCTTGAGTGAGTCACTCCATCTGTGGCAGAGCAAGGAATTGAGCACAGAGCTCTAGTGTGCCAATCCAGTGCTATAAATGCAAGACTTAACACTTTAACAGGCCTACTTCCATTTGGTAGAGGATACCAACCAGCTCATTACAGAATTGTTAGTACTTTTGTCAAAGTTAGACTCAGGACTCACAGTTTGTCAGACCACTCTGTTTTATTAGCACAGCGCTCTGCTAATAACACCCAGATAATGTGAGCACCATGCAAGACGCAAACTATCTTATTTACACAGACAAAAGGGCGAGCACTTACCAAGATAACAAAGGAAGCAGAATCTGATAAGTTTACCTGGGCTAGGCATGCATATCTTTTTTCCTTACTATTACTGATCTTTTGTTAATGTTTCGCCATTTGCACCCTTGTTTATGCCTAATGTTTCTCTTCCTGGCACCTGTATTTCAACATTTCTTATTTCTGCTTAAAGGTACATACAACATTTCTTTAATCCATTCTTATTTTTACAATATAATTCATTTTACTTTCACAATCCCTCCTTTTGGTCAAGTTCACGCCATGACCAACACTTTACTGGGTTCCACATATTAACTGTTCTTTATCTCTTTGTTCATCAGCAATATTCAAAATCATCATATTAGCACTCTGTTTTGGGGCAGTCACCTGGGTGGCATGCCTTACACGATTTTGGATACAACAGGAGACTAACTGAAAACATACAAAAATTATTAGGATTCCAAACAGGATAGACAGGGCTCCCTGAAACAACCAGTTTCCTATGCCAGAGAAATTGAACAGGTTACTTAGCCACTTTCATAAAGAACTTGGCTCTTTATGGGGAAGATATGTGATTTGTTCTAAGTGGCTAGTGCGATTTATTACCTCATTGGTGGTGATTTCCAATGAGAGCACAGTACCCTCCTTTGGCCACCAGCACTATGTTCAATGCCTGATGGTTTTGGAGGGTCATCTGTCATATCACCCCTATTTCTTTGGCCAGGGCTCTTAAACTTTCTCCAGTTTTAATTGCCATTATTTTAACTATTTCTTGTAACCTCAGGAGCTTTTTGCATGGTGTATTACTCCCCCAGGTGGGATAAAGGAACTGCCAGGTGTCATTATTATTCCATATTGTGTTAAATGGACAAAGTCCTCCAGTGAGGTCTGGGGAATTGAGTGGGATAGCCAGGACGGGAACACCAGTTTGAGAGTGGGCTGGGATGTGGCTGCAAACCCAGCATTTAGAAATATTAAGGGTCTGAGCTATCCATACTTGCTGCTGGATAAAAGAATTGTCATTGTGGACTCCCCAGACCTTAAGACACCAACAGCTGAGGAACAGGCACCACCAGAGGCGTATGTTGGAGGCAGGGCCCTTCTGGCTCTGACAACCTCAACTGAGAGAACTGCAGTCACAGTTTTATGTCCACCAAGCAGCAGGCGCTAGGCTCGCTACTGCTTCTTCTTGGGCCTTGCTTTAGGTAGTCGTCTGCTTCTGGCAACCCTTACGAGAACGTAGATCGTAAGGTATTGCAGGCTGTTCCTCTACGTCTTCTTCTGGAGTCAAAATTGACTCTGCGTGGTCCTGAGGTGATTGGTTCGCTGGGGGTGGTGCATTCTTACACAGCGAAGCATGTATCCATTCTGTGATGCCAGACAGTTTAACAGCCGTCTGGCTAGTCAGCAGTGCCTGATGATTCTTTGATGTTCTTTAAGTCTTTTTACTACTTCTTCCTTGACTCTGGCTATAACAATGGCCTTCACACCTTATCTTTTCCTGATGCATACATTCCTCATTCACACAAACAGATTGAGAATACAAACAGCAGTATTTTATATCGAGCAAAATGGCATTGCAAATTAAACCTTGCTAAGTTTTACAATCAATAACCAAGACAATTTACATTGAGACCCAGGCCTTCAATGGTTCTCTAATTTACTTAACATAGACACAATAGAGAATCCTGTCTCTTACTAACTAAATCTTAAAACACAGAGTTAAGAGAGGGTCCAATTTGTAATGCATATTGGAAAACAGAATCTTATAGTCCCAGAGGGTCATTTCTTTCTGCTATTCAAAAAGGGTTGCTAGCAGGATGAAATCAAATCATATATTAACTCTTATGAGACATTATAAAATCCTCCTTCTACATCCTGCTCCAACATATCCCCCTTTTGACACTAAGATTATTAATCGCCAGTGTTACTTCTTATTTAGTCCACGTAATAGAAAATACTGGAAGGTGATTTGGGCCTGTGGCTTTAGCTTTGCTTACATTCGTTTTATCCAACAGCACATTTTAAAAATTTCAATTCAACACATACAATTTAAAACCAAAAACAATTAGGGGTAGTAACATTAGTATGCTAGTAGCTGTGGGAGACGATCCAGAAAATATGTTATACCAGTGGTAAGCTGTTAGGTCTTTCTGCAGTGGCAATTTTTAACATGTCCCCATTTGCATGTATAATATGAATGGTCCCGTTTCCCACATTGTTTTATGTTACCATTTTAACCTTTTAACAGATGATTGATAACTGTTTGCCATTCAATACCAAGACTGATAGAGAACTCAGCTAAATCAGTGCTTACAGTAAGCTGAGGCCATGTCTACATCTAAAGTTTTGCAGCGCTGGTTGTTACAGCTGTATTAGTACAGCTGTATAGGGCCAGCGCTGCAGAGTGGCCACACTTACAGCAACCAGCGCTGCAAGTGGTGTTAGATGTGGCCACACTGCAGCGCTGTTGGGCGGCTTCAAGGGGGGTTCCGGGAACGCGAGAGCAAACCTGGAAAGGAGACCCGCTTCGCCGCGGTTTGCTCTCGCGTTCCCGGAGCCACCCAGCAAACCGCAGGGAAGGAGACCTGCTTGCTCTGGGCTCTGGGAACGAGAGAGCAAACCGGGAAAGGAGACCCGCTTCGCCGCGGTTTGCTCTCTCGTTCCCGGAGCCACCCAGCAAACCGCAGGGAAGGAGACCTGCTTGCTCGGGGCTCCGGGAACGAGAGAGCAAACCGGGAAAGGAGACCCGCTTCGCCGCGGTTTGCTCTCGCGTTCCCGGAGCCACCCAGCAAACCACAGGGAAGGAGACCTGCTTGCTCTGGGCTCTGGGAACGAGAGAGCAAACCGGGAAAGGAGACCCGCTTCGCCGCGGTTTGCTCTCTCGTTCCCGGAGCCACCCAGCAAACCGCAGGGAAGGAGACCTGCTTGCTCTGGGCTCCGGGAACGAGAGAGCAAACCGGGAAAGGAGACCCGCTTGATTACCAGAGGCTTCCTCCTTCCACGGAGGTCAAGAAAAGCACTGGTAAGTGTCTACATTGGATTACCAGCGCTGGATCACCAGCGCTGGATCCTCTACACCCGAGACAAAACGGGAGTACAGCCAGCGCTGCAAACAGGGAGTTGCAGCGCTGGTGGTGCCCTGCAGATGTGTACACCTTCAAAGTTGCAGCGCTGTAACTCCCTCACCAGCGCTGCAACTTTCTGATGTAGACAAGCCCTGAGACTTCTTTATTGTTGTTGTTGTGGCAAATAGTAAATGTGATTATTGGTAAACAACAGTACTTACATTACATTTACAGTTGTCTTCTGGTGGGTTGCTAACACTTTTTTAAACACTTTTCCCCAAGAATTAACATACACATCGCCCATTATACAGTACTTTGGTCATTATTAATTTTATTTCACATACAGGATTCTAGTGAGATGTCTTTACTACAGGGCTTTGGAGCAACAGGCATGAATAAGCATACCCACTTTTGAGGAGTCCACTTGGTACAACCTCTGGTGTCCCATAGTTTCCCTTTCTCTCCAGCCCACTGGCTTAAGGTCCAGGACAGCCAGAAAGATCCCAGGTACAATCTGAGGAGTGGGCTAACCTTCCATATCTTTGCTTCCAGAGCCTGTTGGTGTGCGATTTTAACAACAAGTTCTTCACTTAACAAATTTTGTCTCACCGTACTGGAGACATACTACATCTATTTATATTGATAGGTATCAAACAATGATTTTTCCTTTGCTTTAACAGATGCATCAAAACCTTAATATTTTCTGATATTACCCAAAACATCTTATGTTCTAAATATCTGCATTTCAGTACATTCCATAGCTATTGCAGTATGTTTTTTTACTTTCATTTGTTTTTGTAATAGGTTGTTCTGTAGCTGGCATTAGCTTTTTCTGATTTTCTGAAAGACAAAAATAACATTTTTCTACCCCTTTTGAGGTGGCATTGATTATCGCTTAAAAGATTCCTTTATTTTACAAATATCCTTGCTGATTGCAGGCAAAACAGAGGAATCACCCCCATATTTTCCTGTGTTTTTTGTTCTATAGGCAGGCCAGGTTTTAATAGGTTATACTTTTTAAGGGTTATGGGAAATTATTCCACTGTTTAGTTATTAAATTCATGAGGTGGCATACCTCAAGTTTTTCTTCTTATATAGCAGACCAAGTTTGTAATGTTTTTCCTGCTGTGTTAAGCTTTAAGTTTATTCACAGGTAATAGCTGAGAAGCATTATTACCATATTACCTTCAAGGATTTTTCCAAAAATCATACACACTATACGTTGTTACAGGGGTACTTACTAACCATTAAATTTATTTCAATGTTTAATATTAACAATAACATTTAGCATCAAATCTCTTAAAGGGATCTTGTTATACCATGTCTTTTATTTAGGCAATTTCTTTTGTGCTGGCAGTTCTCACCTTCCTGTATCAGTTAGCTAATTTGCATCAACACAGGCTTGGCTTTTGAATTCAAAGCCATCAGCAGAGCTCAGAGACTTTGTCTTAAAAGAGACACAATCAACTTCTACCAGAGTTTTGATTTCTTTCCACTTTCAACTCCTGCTTACAAAACACACAGAGATCTGAAAAAGAAAACACAGTCTATTGCGGCTCTTTTTGGAGCCCTAATAGGATTTTAATTCAGTAGCACGTTTCATTTGCATTTCTTTTACCCCTTTCTACAATATACACTGCACATGTCCTAGGGAAAATGCACATTCCTTCTATACTACAACTTTTTTTTAAACATTAGCCATATCAATTTTTACATAAGGTGTAACTGTTTCTTTTGTTCTTACAGAGTTTTCATGTACCCTTATCAAAGTGACAGTCTGATTACACAGAGCCATTTTAAGGCTCAGTGTTTTTAACATTGCTTCTTTTTGTTTTCTTCACCTCTGCTGTTGCCTTCAGAGGGTCGTTGTTAATTTCTTATTCTTTCACTACAGCTCTTATCTGCTATTGTTACAAAAAAACCCAACCAACCAAACAAAAAGACTCCAAAATCTCTCCCTATTCTCCTGATTTCGACTGCCCTATTGCAGCCATGACTTGGTCTTTATTTAAAAACATTTTAAATTTTGTAAAGAATCAAGTTACTCCTTAAGGGTTACATGCTAAATCCCAAAGCCAAACAACACTAATTACCTGTGTCTTGCAAAAAGGTCTGTCAGTTTTGCAACTTTGAATTAAGGAGTCAAATGAATTTTTAGTGGCATTAAAAACAAAAACAAAACCAATTTATCTTACACTTACAAAATAGGAGTTTTACAAACCAGATGTGCTGGTTTAGATTCTTAGAACTTTACATATTTTCACAGACAAATAGATACATACACATTTTCTTTTCCTTAATATTCCTTTGCACTGCTTTGTTTTTACATAGCTGTACATATATTTGGATTATTTACAAGCACCCTTTTGGAAAAGGGCCCATTTTCCCTTCAGAATGGCTGCAAAGAAACCAAGAATTCTCTCTTTTTAACATGGTCCTTTTTAACATTTTCACAAAGTTTAACTGCTTAATTCTCTCCAGCCTCTGTAGAGTTAACTTTTCACTCTCTTTCCTTAAATCACTTGTTTATCTCCCAAAATGACACCTTCATGAACTCAAATTTAACTATTTTAAATATTGTCCCAGGGATTCATGCCTGCACTTACTGCTTTTCTTACTCCTGACACTATGCCCCTAGGGCTTCCAACCTGTTTTTCAGTTTTTTGTTTTTTTTTTCCTCTGTTGCTTGCCTGCTTGTCTGGGCCCAAACCTACTTTTTCCAATGAACCATTTGTGAGTGATATTGTGGTCATTTCACAATTTTTTTGAAAGAAATGTTTAAGGAAAGGGACCAGGAAGGGTGGGGGCTAGTTGAGGAGCCCACCCTTCTTGCTGAATTGGTAGTGGAACACTAAAGAATTAGTGTTTGAGGCAGACAACAAAGGGGAACAGAGCAAGGGGCTTTTTGTCTTTTTTACAATGAGATGGGAGTAAGAAGGGGGTTGGATCGATCAGGGGTTGGTTTTTTTTTTGAGAACTGGGTATCGGTGAGCGCTCGGTCTGGTGGTGGGAGAGGAGGCTTTTAATAAAGCTTTTAACTTATTATTTGAATATTTGAGAGAGGCGAGTTTTGATTCTGTCCACCTATGATTTGCCTCTTCCCATCACTGCATGAAACAATTAACCTCTCCTTTAGCTAATTTAGTATTAGGTTGGCCAAGTTTGTCCTTTAAGACATCCACTCGGTCTTTGTGCCAAGATTTTAACACTGGCTACTGAGTTTTGGGATCCCCCTGAGTTAGCCTAGACCATTTTTCCAGAAATTTACAGGAGTCCGGATCCTTTTTACAGGAGTCCGGACCCATCCTAAAATACATAAATGAGCTGGCGTTCGTTTAGGGAACTGTCCCAACTTAGACGTCTGGTTACCCATACAGGAGGACTTCACACACCAATTGCACAAGAAGGAAATTCGGGTTCGTTAGAGCGATGCCCGGTGCAACACACAAAAGGAGCCCACAGGCTACTGCCTCAATCGCCCTTGCTTTCACACCAAGGGTTTTACCCAAAGTGCTGTGCGGCTGCGATTGTGCAGATTCCACTCACTCAAACTGAGGGGACAGGAACCCCTTGGTCGGCCAATCCCCAGATGGAGACAGCAACCAAACTCAAACACTCCACAGGAGGACGGATAGACACAGAGACAGGACAGTCCTCAGTCTGGACAAAACAGAAATAGTTACTTGATCAGATTCCTGATATCAGATCCCGGGATCCCTACCAGAACAGAGTGGGAACCAACAGGTTCGATGGCGTAGATTTCACTGTGGTTGTGTGCCTTTCCGTTCAGGTGGAGGACCGCTCGGGCCAAATGCCCAGGTGCCGGCTGCCACGGTCGTCCTACAAAAACGGTCAAGAATCACACAGCCCCAGTGAAGATGGTTGCCAACTCGGTGGGACCTCCAAATTGTCAAAGTTAGGGTATGGCTACACTTACAGTTTTGCAGCGCTGGTAGTTACAGCTGTGTTCGTACAGCTGTGTAGGGCCAGCGCTGCAGTGTGGCCACACTTACAGCTACCAGCGCTGCAGTGTGGCCACATTTACAGCACTTGCAGCACTGTTGGGAGTGGTGCATTGTGGGCAGCTATCCCACAGAGCACCTCGTCCCATTTTGGCGCTGTGGCTTGTGGGAAGGGGAAGGAAGTGTGCGGGTCTTTCCGCTTCCTGTTCCAACGCCCCGTGGTGCTTTTCTACACATTCCGAACATTTTGGCGGCATTGTGAGTCTGCAGCGCTATTTCTGAGATTTCTGTTACAAATGGAGCCTGAGCTGCTGAGGACCTTGCTGATGAATGTTGCCAGCACATCACGCATGGCAGTGGAGCTATTCCTTCAGCTGCAAAGTGACAGTGAGGAGTCAGACGATGATATTGAATCGCCTGACGCTGAAGACACTCAATTGCTTGTGGCAGTAACAGACGTGCTCAGCACCGTGGAACGGCGCCTTTGGGCTCGGGAAACCAGCACTCAGTGGTGGGATCACATCGTCCTGCAATCCTGGGATGACGAGCAGTGGCTGCAGAACTTTCGGATGAGAAAAGCCACTTTCATGTCACTGTGTGCTGAGCTCGCCCCTACCCTGCGGCGCAGGGACACGAGATTGAGAGCTGCCCTACCAGTGGAGAAGCGGGTGGCTATTGCAATCTGGAAGCTGGCAACTCCAGACAGCTTCCAATCGGTGGCGAACCAGTTTGGAGTGGAAAAGTCGACCGTTGGAATGGTGCGGATGCAAGTTTGCACAGCCATTAATCGTACCCTGCTAAGAAGAACTGTGACTCTTGGGAACATGCAGGACATTGTGGATGTCTTTGCAGAAATGGGTTTCCCTAACTGTGGAGGGGCAATAGATGGGACGCATATTCCTATTCTGTCACCACCCCACCTGGCATCAGAGTACGTTAATTGCAAGGGGTATTTCTCCGTGGTTCTGCAAGCGCTTGTGGATCACCGTGGGCGTTTCACTGACATTTACTCAGGATGGCCTGGAAAGGTGCACGATGCACGCATCTTTCGGAACAGTTCCCTGTTCAGGAGGCTGAGGGCCGGGACTTTTTTCCCAGACCGCAAGATCACAGTAGAAGACGTTGAAATGCCCACTGTGATCCTTGGAGACCCCGCTTACCCCTTAATGCCATGGCTCATGAAACCGTATGCAGGGAAGCTTGACAGGAGCAAGGACCGGTTCAACTACAGGCTGAGCCGGTGCAGAATGACTGTGGAGTGTGCTTTTGGCCGATTGAAAGCCCGCTGGCGTTGTCTTTATGGGAAGCTAGATTTGGGGGAAAGCAGCATCTCTGCTGTTATATCCGCATGCTGTACCCTCCATAATATTTGTGAAGGGAAGGATGAAAGATTCAGTGAGGAATGGACCTCCGAGGTTCGACGCCTAGAGGATGAATTTGCTCAGCCAGAGAGCAGGGCTACTAGGGAGGCCCAGGAAAAGGCTTCAAGGATTAGGGATGCTTTAAGGGAGCAATTTGATGCTGAGAGCCAACATAATGTTTGGTGCCTTTGCTGTGCTTTGTTCTACCTTGGGGTACAATATTTACCACTTCCTGCAATAATATAACGTACTGAAAAAGAAATAAAATCCTTTATTCAACATACAGTACATAAAAGGCAAGGGGGGTTAGGGTGGTGGACTGTACATTCAGAGGTTTGAATATGTCCTATTTTGATTACTGTTCAATGTCTGCTGCACTTCAGGATTACTATGCTGCAGGGTAATGGGGGTGGAGTGCACAGGGTAAGAATTATAGTTATCAGGGCTGGTAGGTGATTGTACAGGTGTTGGGGGCAGCTGGGGGTAATAAGAAACTGGCTACTGAAGAAAGGTGTTTTGTGGAAATACTGAGGAATAAGAAAGAGGGCTTTGGGAGGGCTGTGGGTTACCACGGTACATATCTGCCTGCATGGCTACGAGAGACTCGAAAGACTCAGTTTGGCGAGCCAGGAGGCTTATCATCTGCTTTGAGGTTTTTTTGGCAGCCAATTCCTTTCTCCTGCTTTCTGTTTGCCTCCATTCATGCATTTTCTGTCTCTATTCATACATTTTCTCTCTCCATTCCTGTGTCTTCCTACTTTCTCTGTTGTAGTGATTCATAACTGATTTGATCAATTCCTCTTTTGATTTTCTGGGATTTCTTCTCAAGTTCTGCAATCTACGTGAGGCCGGTGATCCGGCTGCATTAGTCAAGGTCACTAGAAAAAAGAAAGATAGAACCATGTAATACACAGAGGCTACATTGTTTATTATCACACAGTGAAGGACTTTTTAGACTTTTGGTAGCATCCTTCTCACATACCTGACATAACACAGAGAGGCCAGGGAAGCTAAGTCATGGCGAGCAATGGGGTGAGTGTTTTTCCCCTGAGTTCTCCTTGGGAGGGGGAATTGACCGATGGGTCACTGGGGTTTATCTGCACTGGGTACAGGACGTAGCTGGTGTCCTGCACAGGGGACAGTAGTGAACAGGAAGGTGGCGAGCTGCTGTCGGGGGGGGGTCCGCGTTCATGCCGTCCTGCTGGTGAGGGGGGGGAAACGCACAGCTGTGCTGGCTGCCTGCTGGGAAGGGTGGGGGAACACCGGAGCGCACCGCGGGGCTGGATGCCTGCTGGGAGGGGGGTGGGGGAACACCGGAGCGCACCGCGGGGCTGGCTGCCTGCTGGGAAGGGTGGGGGAACACCGGAGCGCACCGCGGGGCTACCAATGTGCTTGGAACACCGGAGCGCACCGCGGGGCTGGATGCCTGCTGGGAGGGGGGTGGGGGAACACCATAACGCACCGCGGGGAAAGCTACATGCTGGGAGGGGGGGTGTTGAACACCTGAGCACACCGCAGCCCTGGATGCCTGCTGGGAAGGGGGAGGGGAGACCGGAGGGCACCGCGGGGCTAGCTACGTGCTGGGAGGGGGGGGGAACAACAGAGCGCACTGGGGGGGGGGGACCGCGAACCTGGCACCCTGCACTCAAGTATCCCTAAATTCTCAACAGGGTTTCCTACTGCCGGACATATCACTGCTGCGTGTTACCTGGGAAGAGAGGGAGGGTCTTCTACAGCAATGTGGATTCCGCCCTGGCCCCTATGCAGCTTGCCTGTGTGCAGCCATGGTCCCCCCACCCCTCGCTGCACAGTGGATCGGACGAGTTAGCCTGACTGGGACAAGGACCACGGTGGCTTTCCCAATCAACTTGAGAAAGCAAATTGCAAACGCTCTGGCTGCAACTTTTCAAGAGATTACCGAGGCAGATTACAGAGACGTGATAGAGCAAATCAATGGGCTATTCCACGTTTAGGCATGCATGCAGGCAGCCATAACCCCAACCCTCCTCTCCCAAAACATAAAAATCTACTTACCCCGAGCACAATCCTCAGTTTCTTCCTCACCAGCAACTTCCTGCTGCTGCGACTGGCTAGCCTCCTCCTGGCTTGAGAAGAGCTCCTGGCTGCATGCGTCCTGGGACTCCGGGGTGTCTCCCTCCATGCCAGTAGCCTCACTGTCGCCTTCCTCTACACCCTCCCCCACTTCTCCCTGCTGTGAACTCTCCATCGTGGTCCTCGGATTGGCAGTGGGGTCACACCCAAGTATGGCATCCAGCTCCTTGTAAAAACGGCAGGTTGTGGGGGCAGCTCCTGAGCGGCGATTTCCCTCACGGGCTTTGCAGTAAGCACTCCTCAGCTCTTTTATTTTGACCCTGCACTGCAACGCGTCCCGTTCATGGCCCCTTCTCATCAAGGACTGCGATATCTGCCCATAGATATCATAATTTCTCCTTCTGGAGCGCAGCTGTGCTTGCACAGCCTCCTCATCCCAAACACTTATGAGGTCCTGCAGCTCTGAATTGCTCCATGCTGGGGCTCGTTTGGTGCGTGGAGGCATGGTCGCTGATTGATTGAATGATTGATTGCACTCCACACCTGGCTGAGCAAACAGGAAGGGGATTTTTAAAATTCCCGGGGCATTTAAAGGAGGGGTCAGCTGAGCCCAGGGCAGTGGAGTGTGCATGATTACCAGAGAGGCTTCTAAGGTATGCTGGGATACCTCCTTATGCCACGGAGGTCAATAAAAACGCTGGTGGGTGTCCACACTTGCTGACCAGCGCTGGATCACCAGTGCTGGATCCCCTACACCCGAGGCTCGACCGGGTGTACAGCCAGCGCTGCAACCAGGGAGTTGCAGCGCAGGCCGTGCTTTGCAAGTGTGGCCACATCCTAAGTTGCAGCGCTGTAACCCCCTCACCAGCGCTGCAACTCTGTAGTGTAGCCAAGCCCAGAGACTCAGGACTCACAGTTTGTCAGACCAATCTGTTTTATTAGCACAGCACTCTGCTAATAACACCCAGATAATGTGAGCACCATGCAAGACACAAACTATCTTATTTATACAGATAAAAGGGCGAGCACTTAACAAGATAAAAAGGAAGTAGAATCTGACAAATTTACCTGGGCTAGGCATGCATATCTTATTTCCTTACTAACTATTACCGATCTTCTGTTAATGTTTCGCCATTAGCACCCTTGTTTATGCCTAATGTTTCTTTTCCTGGCACCTGTATTTCAACATTTCTTATTTCTGCTTAAAGGTACATACAACATTTCTTTAATCCATTCTTATTTTTACAATATAATTCATTCTACTTTCACACTTTGTACATTTTCTGAGAAGGCCCTCTGGTATTTCCACCAGACATAATTCTATACTGTCGACTACTATAGGCACCTTCAGGGGGGCTAGTATTTGAAAGGTCCTGCGATAAGTGGTAAAAGACGTGCTCAGATCAAGGGAAGAAGAGGAGAACACCAGGGGGAATCAGAATTTGAAAATGATACTAAATGGATGAAAAGTAGAACTATTGATATCACAAAATAGATTTTGAAAATAATTGCGTCTATGCAACAATTAATGACCAACTGCTGTTTGTCTTGGCTTACTGATTATGGTATATTCTGTACATTATAAGTGTCTGACTTTATCAGATAATTGAGTTAGTTATTAATTGAGGAAATTGCTCATGAGAAATTAGTATTCTTCAAAAGTCATTAAAGATTAATTTTCCCCAACTTGCATGGGGTGATATTGTGACTGTATTAATAGCAACCACAAAGCACAGAGGGATATGAAAATATCTGATTGCCTAAGCCCTGTGGGATGCAGATACTGCCAAATATTGATTAATAGTCACTTTTCCTTCCAAATAAAAATTACTTATGGAAGTGGGAACTATATATGAAGAGCTCTTCTGAGGTATGTGATTTATTTTCTGTTTTTATGGATATTCAGCCAAATTATATTTGAATTATTACAAAGGACATATTTAGAACCAATAACGGTAATCAGGATATAGAAGACAGAATAGGAATTACACAACAATTATCCTTCTAGTATATGGTACTTCCCGCTGAAGTGGCTAGTGTCTAATACTTCAGCAGAAGGAATGCCAACCCCCTGTACCCGCATACTACATCTAGCCAGTTGTGCAGTACTCTGAAACAGGCAGAGGAATTGCTTCCTGATCTCAATTGGCAATTATCTTATATCGTGAAGCATACAGATTAATAGTGGAACTGGGCAAAACTATGACTTAAAAGTGAGTATTACTTAAAAAGCTTTTTCCCCCTCCCAAGTTAAGCATGTGTTTTCATAAGACAAATACTGCTATTCTAACAATAAGAATCTCCTATAGAACCTGATCTAAAGCCCACTGAAGTCAATAGGAAACTTTCAATTTATTTCCATGGGTTCCGGATTAGGACAATCTAGCATTTTTCAGCTGTAGATAGTGCTCTAGTTTACAAATGGAGGGAAAAGCACTTTTGAAAACAGCACCATTATATTAAAAAAAAAAGTTTTTCAAACCGAAAACAATACAGTAGTGTTATCTAAGTGTTAGAGAATTAGAGATAAACAAAATATTACAGAAAAGAATAATATTTAATTTGAGATAATGAAGGATTAATTAAAGGGGTTTACAGGTGATTCGTATTTTAAGGAGTTTATGAGAGGCAAGGAAAGGTACATAAGAAGAGCCACAGCCGAAAAAAAAAACCCTGAATGCCTGAAGAACATCCAGCTCTGTTATTAGACACCTCAAAGAATTGAGGTGTTAATTAAATGAAAATGAAAAATTAGAGCTAAATCAATCAAATTTTAGAAAAAAGCTGTTTCATGTTCAAATTAAAGGCACACAATTATGATTCAGATAACAGGGGAGGGAAATTATTTACAAAGCAATTATTAATTCAGGAAACCTCCAAGGTGATCTGAGATATGAAAACTGAATCTGAGAAAGTTCCAATGAAAATCTACATCTTTATAAAATCTTATCAAAATTCTGCGCTTATCAGATTCAAATGGTGACCGAGACAGGCTTGGATTTTTAAAAAAATGCGCAAAATAGAATGATCACAGTTAAAATAGATATAGAACGTAGTTAGAGAGGAGGAAAGCTTAATGGGAGTTGAAAGTGTTCACTGCTTGGCAAAAGGCACTCATAGCTTCCAGCATCAAGCCCCAAGAAAGGAAAGTCAACCAGTGCATGTGGTGCTGTCTGGCTGGTGGGGAGTCTTGTGGCTAAAGCACTGCATTGGCATAAGGAAATTTAATTTCCAGCTGACTTCCTGTGTGATCTTTTGCTAGTCACTGAAGGCCTGATTTTTAAAGGTGCCTAAAAATGAAGAGAAGCACCTAACTCCTGCTTATCAAGAATGTCTCTTCTCTAGGCACCTTTCTGCATCTGTAGACTCCTAAATAGCATCAGAAATCTGTCCTTTGGTTGTTACTGTTTATTATTTGTATTCTGATAGCGCTTAGAGGGCCCATTGTGGTAGACACTATACAAACATAGGAAAAAGACAGTCCATCAAAGAATTGGCAATTTAATTAAACAAGACAGACAAGCAAGAAAACAATATTCAAGCATGATGGGAAAGGTACACGGTTTTTTTAGTTACATTAAAGAAGTTATAGGAGGTCATAGATCAAGTGTTGCCAACTCTCGTGCTTGCAATATTTCCTGTTTTTCTTAAATCCAGCTCCTAGTGCTATGTGATTACATGAGAATCTCAGTTTTCCTTAATTAAAAAGTCCTCCTCATTGCAGAGAAAAGTTTGAAAATGTGAATCCTAAAAGCTCAAACTCCAGATGGTAAATGTAAAACCACAAATTTATTATTTTTCCAATCCCACAATTCTTGGAGGCCTACCTCATGCCTCTTAATGGTTGGGTTTGGTTATGCTGTGAATCCAAAAACTGTATTTTCTTTGCCTTTAAATACATAAATAAAAATATAAAGAGTGATAGAAATACTTAGCAGCAGTATTTATAGTGATTTAGGTTTGCTAAGAAATGTATGAAATCCTATAAATATATTGTGCCACTTTCTTCTCTCATTTACACTGGCATTAATCTGGAGTTCAAAGTGCAAGACAGACGCACATTTTTTTTAACACAGAGGGTAATTAGCCAGTGGAACAGTTTGGCAAGTGATGTGGAAAATCCACCTACACTTGGAGTCTAAAATCAAGACTGGCTGCCCTTCTAAAGAACATGGTTTTGTTCAACCACAAGTTGTTGAGCTAGATGCAAGGTGAAATCCATGGCCTGTGTCATGCGGGTCAGACTAGATGATCATAATGATCCCTTCTGGTCTCAAAAATCCATGAATTAATTAATTCAGTGGCATTACTCCAGGTTCATGATCACGTAACCGAGTGCATAATTTGGCCCTTATCTGCTGGCCCTTATAGACTGACCCACCAGCTTCAGTACAAATGAATGAAAATTTTCCCTTTAGGTGCCTAACCAGGCTATTCTGAACAGTATCTGCACTTTGGTATTTCTTTAGCCTTGGAACTACTAGCAAGAGTAATGAGAAATAACAAAAATTATATTAAGAGCATAAACCGTGGAGAGCGGGAACATAAACTCATATGACATCTAGTTAGTAATGCAAGATCCTACCCTCTCAATAGGAGAAACACAGGAAGTGATAGTGGAAGGTCTGTTTCTGATCTCTCAACTCCACTGATGTAAATCAGAAATAACTCAATTGAAATCAGTGTGAGAGCAGAACCAGACCCAAATTTGGTAAAATATCAGTGTATAAAGGGCAAATAGTCTGAGAAGTTATACCATGCTGAATTGAGCCTGACTACATTATTTAAAAGTGACAGTTTTACATGGATCAGTAAAATTATGAAATATCGAGGAATCAGAATAAAGAAATGGTTAGAAAAATGCAACTGGGGATTGGCCATCCAAACTTTTCTTTTGCAGAATTATAGGAATTAAGACCCACTAGCACTAAATTAATGGGGTAAGATTAATATTATAAAGAGGATAGAGCATTACAACTGAATAACTGTCCCTCAGATATTGTCAGCAGCAGCATATTATTGCCTAGGGTGGCAAATTTGAAGTGGCAGCAAATTTGAGCACCCACGGAGAAACTCCCCTGCTCCAGCTCGTCTTCTCTGTGAGCGTGCCGACACATCCTGTTTCTCTCCCCTCCCTCCCAGTGCTTGCGCCGCGAAACAGCAGTTTTGTGGGGAAGGGAGGGAGTGGGGAGGAGGAGGAATGCGCGCACTGGGGGAAGAGGTGGGGACGGGTCGGGGATTTGGGGAAGGGATCCGATAGAGGCAGGGAGAGGGTGGAGTTGGAGCGGGACTTTGGGGAAAGGGGTTGGAATGGGGGCAAGGAAAGGGTGGAGTCGGGGCGGGGTCAGGGGCGGGCGGGGAGACAATTATTTCAGGGCCTAGGGGCTGCAAAATCATTAATCCACCACTGATTGTCAGTTGACTTTCCATATAACTACTTTAGAAATGTCAAAAGAAATGCTTTGGCCTTTTTGTGGTAAGTGGAAAACAAATACCCAGCAGATTGAAATCAACCAAATTACATGATGGTAGAAACAAAGAATAGTTGAAACTGCCCAATTTAAAAATTAAATCAAATGTCTGGTAATATGACATGGATAAATTCTTTACAATTACTGGATGCAACATCAGTGCCCCCAGGGAAATGCAGAAGAATATATTTGTAATACCAGACACTCAGGAGACTCTTTATTTAAATCGCATAAAGATTTTTCACTCCACTAATCTCATTATAAACCATGCATAGCAAACATGGAGTGAAGTACACTGTACAACAAAATTGGACCCAGGGAAAAAATCAGGCATGTTTTTTGGGGAACTTTTCCTAAAAAAACCATAAATGGGCTTCTAATATTTTGCAACAGCTGGATCCAGAAAGGAATTATAACTATGTTAGAATTATTTCACAAGGAACATTCAGCCCACGTCTGGACAGGATGTATTTTTCAGCTAAGTTAGGTTAACCTCATTGAAAAGCCCATGCATAGTTTAAGACCTTTTTAAATTATTTGAGCTGGTCCTATTTTAGGCTAGAAGGAACCTAGCTTAAAAAGTGCTAAACTGTGTCTACAACCTGAGTGTTAAGGTGAGTTAAGTTAATTGAAAAACACACCTTTCTGTGTATGTAATAATAATACCTACCTCTTAATAAGCACTTTTCTTCAGCAGAACTCAAAGCACTTTCCAAAGGAGGTTAATATCGTTACTCTCATTTTACAGATGGGGAAACTGAGGCACAGAACAGGGAATGTGACTTGCCCAAGGTCACATAGCAGGTCAGGAAGAGAATCCAGAGTCCCAGCTCAGTGCTTTGGCCTTTGGGGTTTTTATTTCCTTCTTCCTTTTTACAACAACAAGCACAAACAGAAGCAAGAACTGACTTTTCACATGTATATAGAATATGTAGAAGTGTAGAACTGGAAGGGACTTTGAGAGGTCATCAAGTTTAGCCCACGAAAGCTTATGCCCAAATACATTTGTTAGTCTCTAAGGTGCCAAAAGTACTCCTGTTCTTTTTATCAAGTCCAGGGCCTCTCAACCAGGGGCCCATGGCGCTCTGGGGGGGCTGTGAGCCAGTTTCAGGGAGCCATGGGACTACAAAGCTGAAGCTTGACACCCCAAGTCCCAGCAAACCCGCCAAGCTGAATCTGGGAGTGGAGCCATGAGGCTGAAGTCCTGAGCCCCAGCACTCCCTGTGGGGCTAAAGCTCTGAGCCCCAGTGCCCATGAGTGGCTGAAACCAAAAGCGAAGCTGCAGGCCTGAAGCCCCAAGCCCTGGCGCCTCACATAAGTTTGAAGCCCTGAGCCCTGGCACTCTCCATGGGGCTGAAGCCCCAGAGACCTGGTGCCCTATGCAGGGCTAAAGCTTGGCACAATGGGGCTGAAGCCCAGCACCCCGAGTTTCTGTGATTATTTTATGTTTTCTTCCAGGTCATTAATAAAAAATGTTAAATAGTGTATGGTCAAATACCGGTACACTGGAGACTACCCACTTGATGACAATTTCTCATTTACAATTAAATCTTAAGACTATCAGCCAGTTTTTAATTCACTTAGTGTGTGCCATATTAATTTTGTATCATTCTAGTTTTTTAATCAAAATGTCATGTTGTACCAAATCAAACACTTTTCAGAAGTCTGAGTGTATTACGTCAACATTATTACTCTTATCAACCAATCTTGTAATTTCATCCAAAAACAATATGAAGTTAGTCTGACAGTCAGTCCACTTGTGGAGCTAGACAGAGTCAGGGAGTAGTATTGGTTCATATTTGGAAGATGTTCTTTACAACTAGAAGATCTTCTCAATTTAAAAAAAAAGTTAAAATTCTGCCAAAACTGAAATTCTACTGAAATTCAGTGGTTCCTACCTCACCCCTTCTAGATCTACCAATCTACTACAGAAACACCTAATTAGTAATGTGGTTCTCCATTCTTTAGACCAGTTCATAAGGGAGAAAGCCTCTCATGGACCTGGCATCAAATGAACACCTCAAACCCTTAGTTTTTCAAATGTTTACTTCTGTGGATTATCAAGGAGAACTTCATTGACCATTTGTGGTGCATGGATCACAGTTTGAGAACCACAGAATCAGAATATGATCCAGTTGATCAAAATGCTTAATATCCCACTGTTGGCTTACAAAGGAAGATACATCCTACTCTATGAAAACTATCACATTGGAGAACCATTTACAACATCAAATCTCCTGATACAGCAGCAGGAATGTGCTGGTCTGCCCAAGGAACTGGAGTGTTATAAACTGGAAGGACGGTCAGCAAATGAGATTTCTTCTCCCAGATTACGCCAATTCAAACTGTCCTCTACATTGATACATACTACAGTAATGCTACAATTCTTACCAGGTGGAGAGGAAAGGACCAATATTAAGATGTTTGAATATTAAAATTAATTTTATAAAGGGTTTCATTTGTTAAAACAAAAATAAATAAATAAAAAATATTTCCACAAATATAAGTACACCAATTTTATTCCAATTGATTTATTTTATAATTATGTGGTAAAAATGAGAAAGCAAGCAATTGTGCTGTGACAGTTCTTTATGTTTATGTCTGATTTTATAAGTTTTTAAGTGAGGTGAAACTTGGGGGCACACAAGACAAATCAGTCTCTTGAAAGGGGTACTGTAGTCTGGAAAGGTTGACAGACACTGCAATACTTGATACGCCCCGGATCTGCAATAATCGAGTCCCTTGCATTCAGTCCGTATGCATAAATTCCTTCAGTGGAAACTAGGGAAAGCTGTTACAGTATTGAGAGATGAAGAATCTGCTCCAGTATCTGGTTTATAAGTGGAGCATTATAATTTCCATTCTAATGTATTTTTAAAAGAGAACAAACTCACAGCAGTATGGACAATCAGAGCACAGCCTATTTACTTCTGATTCTGTCAGATGCGTTAATAGTGAATTATCTTGAGCTCTCTTGGTAGTAAATTAGGTTGTGGTGTATGTGTTTAACTGAGTCAGGCTTTAGTTAGAACAATGAGGAGTCCTTGTGGCACCTTAGAGACTAACAAATGTATGTGGGCATAAGCTTTCGTGGGCTATAACCCACTTCATCAGATGCATGGAGTGAAAAATACAGTAAGCAGTATATATATACAGCACATGAAAATATGAGAGTTGCCTTACCACGTGGGCAGGACTGGCGCTAGGGGTTTGAGCGCCCTAGGCGGACAGCAATTTTGCCGCCCCGCGCGCTGGTCCCGTGGCTCTGCTGGAGCTGCCGTAGTGGTGCCTGCAGAGGGTCCGGTGCTCCGCGGCTCCGGTGGAGCTGCCGCAGTCGTGCCTGCGGGAGGTCCACCGGAACCATGCGAGCAGCCGACCGTCCGCAGGCACGACTGTGGCAGCTCCACCAGAGCCAAGCCGCGGAGCACTGGACCCTCCGCAGGCACCACTGCGGCAGCTCCACCAGAGCCGCCTGCCGCCCCCTCCGGCAAAACGGCGCCCACCATTTATTCTGGCGCCCTAGGCGATTGCCTAGGGTGCCTAAATGGTAATGCCGGCCCTGCACGTGGGGGGTCAGTGCTAAAGAGGCCAAGTCAATTAAGGTAGACTATTCTCAGCAGTTGACAAGAAGGCGTGACTATCAAGAGAGGGAAAATTACTTTTGTAGTGCTAACAAGGCCAATGCAATCAAGGTAGACGTTGACCATTTCCAACAGTTGATAAGAAGTTGTGAGTATCAGCAAAGGGAAAATTACTTTTTGTAGTGACCCATCCACTCCCAGTCTTTATTCAGGCCTAATTTGATGGTGTCCCGTTTGTAAATTAATTCCAGTTCTGCAGTTTTTCACTGAAGTCTGTTTTTGAAGTTTTTTTTGCTAAAGTCTGTTATTGAGTGTCCAGGGAGACTGAAGTGCTCTCCTACTGATTTTTGAAAATTACAATTCTTGATGTCTAATTTGTGTCCATTTATTCTTTTGTGTTTGGCCAATGTACATGGCAGAGGGGCATTGCTGGCACATGATGGCATATATCACATTGGTAGATGTGCAGGTGAACGAGCCCTTGATGGTGTGGCTGATGTGATTAGGTCCTATGATGGTGTCCCTTGAATAGATTTGCGGACAAAGTTGGCAACGGGGTTTGTTGCAGGGATTGGTTCCTGGGCTAGTGTTTTTGTTCTGTGATGTTTAGTTGCTGGTGAGTATTTGCTTCAGGTTAGGGAGCTGTCTGTAAGCAAGGACTGGCCTGTCTCACAAGGTCTGTGAGAGAGTGGGATCATCCTTCAGGATAGGTTGTAGATCCTTGATGCACTGGAGAGGTTTTAGTTGGGGGCTGTAGGTGATGGCTAGTGGCATTCTGTTACTTTCTTTGTTGAGTCTGTCCTGTAGTAGATGACTTCTGGGTACCTTTCTGGTTCTGTCAATCTGTTTCTTCACTTCACCAGGTGGGTATTGTAGTTTTAAGAACTCTTGATAGAGATCCTGTAGGTGTTTGTCTCTGTTTGAGGGATTGAAGCAAATACGGTTGTATCTTAGAGCTTGGCTGTAGACAATAGATTGTGTGATGTGGTTTGGATGAAAGCTGAAGGCATGCAGGTAAGTATAGCAGTCAGTAGGTTTCTGGTATAGGGTGGTGTTTATGTGATCATCGCTTATTTGCACTATACTATACTATAAGTGGATCTCTTGTGTGGACTGGTCCAGGCTGAGGTTGATGGTGGGGTGGAAATTGTTGAAATCCTGGTGGAATTCCTCAAAGGCCTCCTTCCCATGGGTCCAGATGATGAAGATGTCATCAATGTAGCACAAATAGAGTAGGGGCAGTAGGGGACGAGAGCTGAGGAAGCGTTGTTCTAAGTCAGCCATAAAAATGTTGGCATACTGTGGGGCCATGCGGGTACCCATAGCAGTCCCGCTGACTTGAAGGTATAAACTTAGTTAGGTGCCCAGAGAGCTGTCTCAGAGATTGTCTCTTCCCCTATCATGGTCATTGTGTCCCGATCGAATTTGCTTGTTGCCTGTCCCCAGCATGGGACTTCATGGCAGATGAGGCTTAGTGAAAGGCCCTCAGCTCTATTGTTCACTCTCTCTTGCAGTCTGTGCGAACCCAGGTTTGACCATTTTAGGATGTGATGGTAGATGCCTTAGTTTACTCTGGCTTTCTCTTAATTTTGGGCAGGTAGCCAGGATCGCAGTGGGAGGAGGTGGGACAGGAGGAATGAGTTCTAATGTGTCAGGAGTTGTGGGCTTGAGTGCTGGCAACAGTTGTTTGTTTTTAATTTTGTAACATGCAGCCATCCAACAAAATGAGGGGCACAAGGAGCGTTTTTAAAAGAAACGAAAATAATTATCTGTGTGTGAGGGGGTAGATTGTGGCATTGGGAAGGGCGGCTGGGGAGTTTATTTTTGGTGAGTGAGGACACATTGCTAGGCTTGTCTGTTTCTTTGAGGGATATTGAGCAGTCAGGTGTGGAGGGGCCTAATTTATATCTTGTGAGTCTATATTCAGACAAAGAAGTCATTTTTTTTGTATTTTATGCTTAGTTAGGCAGATTTTAAACATCAGTATGAGAGGCTAACTCCTGTGAGGAGGGATTTGTAAAGAAACAAATAAGTGATGCCTATGTAAGGCATAACGGGCCTGATTCCCCACTGCGTTGCACCTTGTGTAGTAATTTACACTAGTACGAAGTAGGCCAGTTTTTGATCTCCATTACACCAGCATCAATCCAAAGTCATTGCACTGATGTCAGTGGAGTTATTCTAGATTAACTTTGGTGTAATGGAGATGAGAGCCTGGCCCAATGGATAGAAACACCATCATTCTAATTGGATAGCATTTCACATCCACTTGTCACAGGTACACATTGGGTCCACAAGGTGGAAGTGTTGTCCTGCAGCATGGGAGCATGTCTCTAACTCAGCAGGTTCCAGCAACTACACTGTTAACTCTCACTGTGCTCTTGTCCCTGCTGATAAACACAGCACCAATTGTAGACAGCATGCAAGTGAGATCTGACCTTTTGTGGACCTCAGCTGCTTGGGACAAACTTTTCTAGTGAGGCAAATACTTCCTACACTGACCTAGTACATATAAAAGTATCCCCCTCTCGTGGCTGGCCCCCGTGACTAAGCTAAAGGCATTCTCAAGCAATAGGCGCTTACACTTATGGTGCTGAATGTCCCACATTTCGTCCCTGCTGGCAGTCATAGTCATGTATGAAGCTACAGTTCATTACAAAAAGCACTGGAGAATCAGGCCCAGTGTCTCCATAGACATTTGTCTGAGGGCTGTGAGCAGTGGCCTTTGCTATACTAGTAGAAAGGGTGTAGCAAACTTTTCTACCATTGGAGTCTCTCTGTCTGTGAACTTTGGGCTGAATTATGAATGCACTAGAGGTGGGGAAGGATGTATTCAGCCTTTCATTCTCCCTCCCCTCAAAACCCTCACACAGAAGCTATTCATATTTTATCTGTCTGAGCTCTACAATAAAGAGGATGGGTCCCTGTAAAACAGGGGGTGAATTGGAGAAAAAAGAGAGTGGTACTCTTGAAATCTCTATCCACGTGACTCACCAAAATGAGGCACTGTTCACAGTATTGCCTACCCCGAGCATTCAAAAATCATGAGTCGAGCCCTGAAAAGTCATGATTAGCTTAAAAAAATCAGACTTTTAAACTAAGAAATTTAGGATTATTTTTATTTCCCTTCTGATTTTTAACTTTTATGGGTCACATTTTCTAGTTTCTCTGCAGTCAGGAGCAATAGATACTCTCTTTAAAAATGAAAACTGAGATTCTCACATAACCACATGATGCCAAGAGCTAATAAAAATCGGGAGAGTTGGTTGTCCTGTGCTCCCAGGAAATTGTGCAGGTGTTGGGCATGCTCTAAGCTCAGCTGAGTTCCTTGAGCTCAGCTCCCCTGGGTAGGGCTTGGATGTGCCAATGGGCTGTAATAGGCTCTTTGGGCTGACCCCTTCTTGCCTGGGGCCAGGGGAAATGATGTCATCTCCCAAATGCCACCCTCCTGTGGCATCTATTGAGACATCATTCACAAATTGTGCAGATCTGTGATCCTCCCTCTCTTTTCTCACATGAGAATGTTAACACATAGGCTTTGTTGCTACATAAAACCTGTAATACTTTAACTATGCCAATATATCTATGCCTGTACAGTAAAGAGGAACAAGCTATTCCTGTATAAAACACCTCCTACTAGTATAACTCTATCCACACTTGTACTGATTTAACTATCTCAGTAGGAGAATCACACCTCTAACCAAAATAGTTCTACCAGTATAAAACCTGTGTGTAGATCAGGCTTTAAATGGTCATCCCTGAGCATCTGCGTTAATCCCTCACTGACACCTGGGCTACACTTAATTAGATCAACCTTCTTATTTTGCCCAGGGCTGTGAAAAATTTTGTGCTCTGTGCAATATAGGTTGATCTAACACCTAGTGTAGATATGGCTATGTTAAGGGTAGAATTCTCCCTTGGACCAGCTTACCACTTCTCAAAGAGGTAGTTTAACTGATCTCTGGAAAACACCTTCCATCAGTGTAGGAAGTGTCCACACTACAGCACTACAGTGGCACACCTGCAGTGCTGTATCTATGCCACTGTAGTGGCTGTAGTATAGATATACCCTAAAAGATATTGGTCAGTTCACCACTTTCTGAGGCCTCTCTTCAGGCTGACATAGACATCAGTGCATCAGTTACATTCAGCTCACATTTTCAAGGTTATCTTCACAATCATAACAGGTAAAGATTTACTTTAAGGAATAGATTCTGAAGAACAAGACAGCAGCTTGGGAGAAGTTCCCATAAGCCATGCTATTATGTACTGGTCCAATCCAATCCCTGTTTCCAGGGCTGTTGGTGCTACTCACTGCCCCTGCAGAGGTGTGCTTGGACACAGCAAGGTGTAGCCCTGCCTGCCTCCTGCACCAGGAAGGACTGGATATCTCCAGGGACTGGTAATGAACAATGGAGCTTTTCACTGCTCATTCAGTGGTGTGAATCCAGCCTGAGTCCCCTCTCCCATCACACCCCCAGTCCCTCTGTGCAGAGCAGGCCTGAGCCCCCTCTCCCTTCACCCCCCAGCCCCTCTGCAGAGCAGGCTGAGCCACCTCTTCCTCCGCCGCACACAGAGGCCAGCCCAAGCCACTTGCTCAAGCCCCCTACTTCCCTGTACAGGGCTGACCTGAACCCTGCTGCTCGCTGCCCCCTCAAGCCCCCTTTTGCCAACTGGGGTGCAGCCAGGAGCAAAGCCATGGCTGGGGCTGAGGCAGGGCTGGGGTGGGGCTGGAGCAGAGCTGCGAGCAGAGCAGAGATGGGTGGCGCTCCCTCCCCATCGCCTGTAGGGGCTGACCCAGGCCCCACTGCACCCCTTAAATGTTCCTCTGTGCCCCCCGAGGGGGGGTGCCCCACAGTTTGGGGACTACTGTCCTAGGTTGTGGTAAAAGCCACCCAGGGAGCTTGGGCAGCTATGGGGAGCCCATGGCCCTCCACTAGCCCTGGGTGGGGGACTGCAGTGTTTGAGAGCAGTCCCTACCCCTCAGGGTGCACCGCCCAAGGCAGATTGAGGGTCCAGGGCTTCCCACAGTGGCCTGGGCTCCCTGGGCAGCTTCCAACCAAGCCAGGGTGCAGAGTCTTGAGGGAAGGGGAGGAGCAGGGGGCAGGGCCCCATGGTGGGGGAGGATGTGAGGGGCCCCAATTTTCTTTGTGCCCAGGGCCCCAATAAATCTTAATCTGCCTCTGACTGAACGGCAGCATTTATTTTGTATTCTGGAGATACCAGGAAGATGTTTGATTCAAGATACTCCCACCAAATAAGCTCTGAATGTGGTACTGAGTTTAGCCAGGTGGCGGCGGCACTGTATAACTAGAGAAAAATAGTCCTAAAAGAAGAGGAATGAGAAGGGTGTATTAGTTAGAACGCATACCCCAGAGTTTTTCATGCAAGTCTTTCCTGCAAGTGGTCATTGAAGAGTAACTTTGGAAGACATGGCTAATGTCTAAAGTCTTTGCTTTCCTGAAACTGGAGAAAGGAGACATATAATGTTGCCAGCTATTGACTAAATATATCTGTTGTCTGTGCCATTCAAGATGCTAGAGTGTCTTATTTTTCAGCGCATCTCCCCAGAAGTGGAGTGAATACTCAGCATGAAGCAAGCAGACTTTCAGAAAGGTTGGAGCAGATTCAATCCTGGCTTTGACAACATTCATCAAAAAAGATTTTTTTTAGAAAAATCTGAAGATGGGAGCTCTATTTCTGGACCTGACAGCATAATTTAACATGGTCTGGCACATGGGGTGCTTAGTCAAATTGTCAAAACCACTCCCAGCATAGGTAGTCAAAGTTGTTGACCTTCTCCTCCACAACAGACATTTCGGAATGCATATGGGCAACAGAGTTAGTGCACGGAAAAGACAAACCAGCGGTCTACCGCAAGACTCTGTGCTTCTCAACCTGTACGCAAATGACCGTACGCTCATCCAATGCTGCTAATTCACATACGCAAATGACATTTGCTTAAGCATCCAAGCATGGCCATTCCCAGAACTTGAAGACACCCTAAATGCTGACTTGATTAAGATGGCTGAATACCGTAGTCAGTGGCATTGACAACCAAGTGTGACCAAGACAGTTTTGAGTGTGTTCTATCTTTACAATGCCAGAGAAGACCAAGAACAGAATTTCTTTCTCAATGGACAGCTCTTGAAACATGAATCCCGCCCAGTCTACCTTGGAGTAACCCTAGATAGATCTCTCACACATTTTAAACACCTGAAGAAAACTGTGGCTAAGGTGAGGATGTGTAATAACCTTCTAAGCAAATTGGCTGGCGCTTCCTGGGGAGCAAAAGTTCAAAGTCTCCAGTCATCTGGTTTAGTCCTCTGTTATTCTGCAGCAGAATACTGTGCTGCGGTCTGGCTCCATTCATCTCACGTCAAATTGATTGACAAACAACTAAACTCAACAATGCGCACCATAAATGGGTCTCCGTGTTATGCAATGTCACTCCTCCACACTTCTGCCTTAAGGTTGCTACAGCCAGAATGGTTGAGAAGATCGAGGAAAACCTGAGCCTACCACTATACACAGACCTTTTCTACCACTCAAGAGCCCGCTTCTCGTTGAGGCACATGTTGTGAGCCCACTTGCCCTGCCCACATTTCTCTGCAACGTCCATGTGGTATGAAGAATGGTCTGCAGCTGACATCTGAAACCAGTCTCATATAACTGACCTGGCTTATGCGTGTGCCAGGCTTTGATTTGCCATGCCGCTCATGGGCCCTAAATTGATTTTGAATGGGCCAAGGTCAATGTGTAGTAGTAAGATTTTATGTTTGTATTAATATCATTTAGAATGAAGGATAAAGAATAATGTAGCATGTATTCAATATATTGGTGTATGATTTGATCATATCCTGCCAGCCACCCTTTTCAAATAACAGAAAGGAATGGCCTAATGGGCCATTGGTAAAGAAACATCAGCCAGAATCTGTGTCTGGACTGATTTCAAGGCAGTGACGGACCTTTAAGGGTCACCAATTTGTTGTAGGTTTAGCATTTTAAAAGAAGTAAAAGAATGCAATGATTATCTTTCTTTTGCATTGCAATGTAATGTTCCTGTTCAAAATGTTCTGTGTAAATCAATTCTGTTTTGTGTGTAAATAAGAAATGTGTGTGTTAAAAAATAAGTGTAGAGGCCATCACTAAACCAAATGTACAAAAAAAAAACAAACCACCAAAAACAAAGGCAAGGGTGCCAGAATGCTGCAACATGCTCGTTATAAAATGTCAAAAAAGGGCAAATTAACAACTCTAAAAATAAAACGGGCACCTATCAATGGGGACAAGATAGCTGTAATAAAAAATAAAAAAAAATTAAAAAAACAAGCACTCATCAAACAACAATTAATTACAGCACAAGAGAGCAAAACTCATTGGCCCAATGAAAAAAAAATCACTATATAAACAGGGTGCCTTGCCATTAAACTTTGGGTTCGTCCTGCCAAGACTTCCCCAAAGCATTGTGTCCCTGGCTCCTCCCCACCAGTGATCAACCTAGCTGGCCACTACGTTGATCCGGACTGGTAACTATAACATCAACTGGCAAAACAGTATGCATGGTGTGTATATGTGTAACTAAAAAGCATATGCTAACTGCCGTATTCTTAATAAATGCAGCATGTTGCCTTCTCCCCTATAAAAAAATCTCATGTGCTCTGTATAAGCATAACACGTGCAGCCAGCCTTCACACCTGGGGCCAATGAGACGACCCCTGCCCCCATGCAGCTGTGGCCAAAGACAGGCCATGTCACGCATCACTGACAACTGCCCTCTGACCAGATGTGATAGTAGTCTGAGGACTCTCTATATCTCTGATGAGGCTACCGCAAATTGGCTTGGCAAGCTCCGGATCTGATAAGAAGATTGGTAACTAGAGAAAGAGAGAGGGAAGGTGATAAAGTTCAAATAATAGAGATTTTTAACTGATTCCGAACTAAGATTACTAAAATATGCTTCATTATGGTCCTTCTATTCTTTTGTAATAATTCTATATCTCTCTCTGATTCGTTGTTAGTATTTTTTCCCCCATCATCTTCCTTCTCTTAGTCTACATTAATGCTTCTCTGACAAGGCAACAAAAAGTAAAAGTAGCAAAAAAAGAAAAAAAATCATTACAGTGGGATTACAAATCAATGGGGTTACAAATCAATGAGATTTAGGCACATAAATCACTTGGGCCAAGATTGTTAATGGCATGTAAGTGCCTAAATCCCATTGAAATCAATGGGTGTTAGGCACCTAATTAAATGCCTTTGAGGATCTGGGCTTTAGGCACTTTTGAAAATTGGAAAATTTTATTCTAAATCCTTAGTACCTAAGTAATTGAAGTGCCTAAATCCCATTTCAGGTCAATGGATTTAGGCTCAAATCCACTTTAGGTGCTTAACTCCAATTTATTTATGGGAGTTTGGCGTGTAAGTACCTTTGAGGAACTGGGCCTTAGCCACTTTTGAAAATGTTACCCATAGTGCTAGGCAGCCCATTTTCTGGGTTTCTCCTCTTTCATTTTCTATTGATGTGCTGTGGCTGTGAGCCCCGCAGTGGTCTCTGATATGAAATGACCTAGTGGTGTCTTGAGGCTGGCATTGGGGAGCTGTCATGATATAACCCCCACTCTGAACCTTAGCGTCCAAAAGATGGGGTACCAGCATGAATCCCCCTAAGCTTAATTACCAGCTTAGATCTTGTAGTGCTGCCACCAGCCAGGACTTGCAGTGCCTGGTACACTCTGGTCCCTCCAAAACCTTCCCAGAGGACCCCAAGACCCAGACCCCCTGGATCTTACACAAGGAAAATAAACCCTTTCCCCCACCGTTGCCTCTCCCAGGCTTTCCCTCCCTGGGTTACCCTGGAAGATCATTGTGATTCAAACTCCTTGAATCTTAAAACAGAGAGGAATTCCACCTTCCCCCCTCCCTTCTCTCTCCCTTTCTCCCACCAATTCGCTGGTGAGTACAGACTCAATTCCCTTGAGCCTCAACAAGGGGAAAAAATCAATCAGGTCTTAAAAAAGAAAAGCTTTTAATAAAAGAAAGAAAAAAGTAAAAGTTGTCTCTGTAATCAAGATGGTAAATGTTACAGGGTCTTTCAGCTTATAGACACTAGAGAGAAGCCTTCCCCCCAGCACAAATACAAATTAAAATCCTTCCAGCAAAATACACATTTGCAGATAAAGAAAACAATCAAAAAGACTAAACCACCTTTCTACTTGTACTTACTACTTGAACAGAAAATTAGAGAGCCTGTAGGTATGTCTGGTCACTCTCAGAACCCAGAGAGAACAACAGACAAACAAACAACACAAAACAAAGACTTCCCTCCACCGAGATTTGAAAGTATCTTGTCTTCTGATTGGTCCTCTGGTCAGGTGTTCCAGGTTCACTGCTTGTAACCCTTTACAGGTAAAAGAGACATTAAACCTTAACTATCTGTTTATGACAGGAGCATAGAGGCCATCAGATGCATGAATGATTTTTTTTGCATTTGAGATGGAGGCTGGTAATAATACTTTGCCCCTCCTAGCCAAGGATCTCAATGCGCTTTTGAAATACTATTGAATTTCAAAGCCACTGTGAAGTAGAATCCCAATTTTATAGCTGGGGAAATGGGCTGAAAAGACTTGCTCAAGATCACATACCAAATCAGTGGCAGAGCTAGTGTGTGCATATGCATGTGGGTAATCCTTAGCCTGTAGCTTAAAGCACAGAGGAGCCAACCCTCAAACATTCATCAGACATTTTAGTTGGCATTATACATCCTAAAACAATTTTTTTTTCTCTTCTGTCCCATCCCACTCAGAATTGCATAGAATCATAGGACTGGAAGGGACCTCAAGAGGTCATCTTCTCTGGTCCCCTGAATGACTCCGTCCTACTCATCTTTCAGGTAGCACTTATAGTAATAATTTGTGCTGGAATAATTTGCTGTCCTGCAATGTGACCTTGGACAAGTCACTTCACTTTTCTGCGTCTCAGTTCTCCCACCTGTAAAATGGAGGTAATGATACTTTCCTTCTTTTGTAAAGCACTTTGAAATCTACACACGACCAGCACTTTACAAGAGCCAAGTACATTTCTATCTGTAACAGATGACACCTTTTGAACACCTCCTCTCCCCTTATTCTTTCCCATTGTTATTTTCTGCTTCCTTTCCGCCCATTCCACTTTTCTCCTCTCCCTTTCTCCTCCTCTTCTTCCCCAAACTCCAGGCCATTCAGATGCCATACAGCCATTTAAGAAATCTATCTGATCTTTTGGCCTCTTTTCCTTCTCTGTCATTTGATTCTGTTTCCTCAACCCTGCTCCCTCCATAACCACAAATACCAATAATTACTTCATCTCCAGTCAGGGGCGGCTCTAGCTTTTTTGCCACCCCAAGCATGGCAGTCAGGCCGCCTTTGGCGGTGCACCTGCGGGAGGTCCCTGGTCCCGCGGATTCGGCAGCATGCCTGCAGGAGGCTTTGGCGTACCCGCTGCCAAACTGCTGCCAAATCCGCAGGACCAGCAGACCTCCTGCAGGCAGGGACGGCTCCAGGCCCCAGCACTCCAAGCATGTGCTTGGGGGGGCAAGCCACGGGGGGCGCTCTGCCGGCGCCATGAGGGCGGCAGGCAGGTTGCCCTCGGTGGCTTGACTGCGGAGGGTCCGCTGGTCCCGCGGCTTCGGTGGTCCTGCAGCTTCGGTGGACCTCCCGCAGGCGTGCCTGCGGAGGGTCTGCTGGTCCCGCGGGTTCCCGCACGCCTGCGGGAGGTCCCCCAAAGTGCAGGACCAGTGGATCCTCCACAGGCGAACCGCCGGAGGCAGCCTGCCTGCCGTGCTTAGAGCGGCGAAATCCCTAGAGCCACCCCTGCCTGCAGGCATGCTGCCGAAGGCAGCCTGACTGCCGCCCTCACAGTGACCAGCAGGGCACCCCCCGCGGCTTGCCGCCCCAGTCACGTGCTTGGAGCACTGATGCCTGGAGCCGCTGCTGTCTCCAGTCTTTTCTGAATTTGCCTTTCCACTCCCCACTCCTTAGAAATTCACCCTCAGCACTGATACTTTCTAGAAACAGTCCTAGGCTATTTCTAACCATTTCACTCTCAAAGTGCTTGGGAAATTAGCCTTCTTTCCTCACCTAGCAGGGAGGCTGCAATGTGTAGTGGTTTGAGGAGCTGACTGGGAGCCAGGAGCTCCTGAATTCTAATGTAAGCTCTGCCATTGACTCACAGCATGGTCACTGTTTTCCCAGCTTTAAAATGGGAGTAGTTATTCACCTACCTCACAGAGGTGTTGTAAACATTTAATTACCGCTTGTAAAGGCACCATCTCAGAGTAAAATATTATTTCTTCATTTCTCATATGGCATTTTTGACCATTTTAAAAAAATGTAGGTTTAGCTTTGGCAACAGCCTAGACAATCTGTCCTCCATATTGCTGATGCCTTCCCTCTTTCTGCTCATGAAGGTTCCTTCTCCCTTTCTTTTATCACAGTGCAGCCTTCCATGCTGTGGGACACTCTAGAACACAATTTTATCCAGGAATCTCTGGTTCCCTCCTATCACAGTTGTGCTTCTGTCAGACTGTTCCTGCCCCCTTCCGACTATCTGTTGATGTTGCTTCCTCTGAACCAAGACTCTTCCTCTTTGCAGTCTTAGAAAGGGCATCCCTTGATTTTCCACTCTTATCTATTTCTTCCTGCTCCATTGTTTTAGTTCTACCTTTAACTTCTGTTACCATCACTCTGCCAGGGCCGGGTTTAAACCAATTCACCTGATTCCCTGGAATCGGGCCCCGCATCGAAGAGGGCCCCATGCCTTCACCTAAGGGGGCCCTGCTCTGGGAGTCTTCGGCAGCATTTCGGTGGCGGGGGGTCCTTCGATGCAGCAGAAAACCCAGAGAGGACCCCCTGCTGCTGAGTATTCCAGTTCAGCCCCGTGGGTCATAAAGCCGGCCCTGCAGACAGTTGTGTGTTTGTTTCATTTGTTTGCTTAATAACTCTTTTCTGTTCACCTTGTGGCCTGTCTCGTTAGCCCAGCTTAAGCCTTAAACAACTTCCTTTAGGTAATTGCCACAAAAATCTGTCTAAGTCTGAAGTTCTCAACCTGGAAGTTGCAAACAGGTGCCTGGTGGTCATGCTACATTGTCCTTCCTATAGTGCTAAATGGAAGCAGGGGATCTCAGCTAGATGGGTTGGGTCTCCCAATATGGAAAAGGTTGAGAATTAATGGTCCTACCCCATCTCAGCTAAGGGTATGTCTACACTACGAAATTAGGTCAAATTTATAGAAGTTGATTTTTAGGAAGCGATTTTATTCAGTTGATTGTGTGTGTCCCCACTAAGTGGATTAAGTCAGCGGAGTACATCCACAGTACCATGGCTAGTATCAACTTTCGGAGCGTTGCACTGTGGGTAGCAATCCCACAGTTCCTGCAGTCTCTTCTGCTCAATGGAATTCTGGGTTGATCCCCAATGCCTGATAGGGCAAAAAAATAGTCGCAGGTGGGTTTGGGTACATGTCATCAGTTGCCCCTCCCTCCATGAAAGCAATGGCAGACAATCATTTTGTGCCTTTTTTCCATGCAGATGCCATGCCACGGCAAGCATGCAACCTGCTCAGTTCAGCTCACTGACACCACTGCTGTTGTGTCCTGGGGGACTGCTAACCATCATCATACACCACTTCCACTGCAACTCAGCTCTGCTGCTTTTGTCTCAATAGTGAATTTCTCCATGTTGTCTGTCATGTGCTCCCGGGTATGTGTGTTCTTCCTCGGGAAATGTGCGCGGGGCTAACAGCTGTCCTCCACTCCATCCAATGCAACTCTGCTCTCCTGGTGCCATGAATCCACCTCGCAGGTCCTCTCGTCATTCTGTATAAATATCAATTCTCATGGCATTCGTCATCATCCACCACTTCTGCTGCAACTCTGCTCTCCTGCTTTCCTGCAGACGCCTTACCACAGCAAGCATAGAGCCCACTCAGCTCACCGCTGCTGTCGTGAGCATTGTAAACACCTCGTGCATTATCCTGCAGTATGTGCGGGACCTGCAAAAGCAGGTGAGGAGGCGACAACAGCGCGATCATGATAGTGATGAGGACATCGACACAGACTTCTCTCAAAGCACAGGCCCTGGCAATCTGGACATCATGATGGTAATTGGGCAGGTTCCTGCCATGGAACGCCGATTCTGGGCCCGGGAAACAAGCACAGACTGGTGGGACCACATAGTGTTGCAGATCTGGGATGATTCCCAGTGGCTGCAAAACTTTCACATGCGTAAGGGCATTTTCATGGAACTTTGTGACTTGCTTTCCCCTGCCCAGAAGTGAAAGAATACCAAGATCAGAGCAGCCCTCATAGTTGAGAAGTGAATGACTATAGCCCTCTGGAAGCTTGCAACACCAGACAGCTACCGGTCAGTCAGGAATCAATTTAGAGTAATCTACTGTGGGGGCTGCTATGATCCAAGTAGCCAATGCAATCACTGAGCTGCTGCTATCAAGGGTAGTGACTCTGGGAAATGTGCAGGTCATAGTGGATGGCTTTGCTGCAATGGGGTTCCCTAACTGTGGCGGGGCAATAGACAGAACACATATCCCTATCTTGGGACCGGACCACCTTGGCAGCCAGTACATAAACCACAAGGGGTACTTTTCAATGGTGCTGCAAGCACTGGTGGATCACAAGGGACGCTTCACCAACATCAGTGTGGGATGGCTGGGAAAGGTGCATGACACTTGCATCTTCAGGAACTCTGGTCTGTTTGAACAGCTGCAGGAAGAAACTTACTTCCCAGACCAGAAAGTTATCGCTGGGGATGTTGAAATGCCTACAGTTATCCTTAGGGACCCAGCCTACCCCTTGATGCCATGGCTCATGAAGCCATACACAGGCACCCTGGACAGTAGTAAGGAGCTGTTCAACTATAGGTTGAGCAAGTGCAGAGTCGTGGTAGAATGTGCATTTGGATGTTTAAAAGCTTGCTGGTGCAGTTTACTGAGTCAGTTAGACCTCAACAAAACCAATATCCCCATTGTTATTGCTGCTTGCTGTGTGCTCCACAATATCTGTGAGAGTAAGGGGGAGACATTTATGGCAGGGTGGGAGGTTGAGGCAAATCGTCTGGTGGCCGATTACGCGCAGCCAGACACTAAGGCGATTCGAAGAGCACAGCAGGGTGCGCTGCGCATCAGAGAAACTTTGAAAACCAGTTTCATGACTGGCCAGGCTACGGTGTGACAGTTCTCTTTGTTTCTCCTTGATGAAAACCCGCCCCCTTGGTTGACTCTACTTCCCTGTAAGCCAACCGACCTCTCCCCTTCAATCACCGCTTGCAGAGGCAATAAAGTTATTATTGTTTCAGAATCATGCGTTCTTTATTAATTCATCACACAAATAGGGGGAAAACTCGCAAGGTAGCCCAGAAAGGGTGGGTGAGGAGGGAAGCACCGGTGGGGTGGTGGATGAAGGGAGGAGGGAAAGACAAGGCCACACTACAGTTCAAAACTTATTGAATGATTAGCCTTCTCTTGCTTGGGCAATCCTCCGGGGTGGAGTGGGTGAGGAGGATATGGAACTTGAGGAGGAGGGCAGGTGGTTACACAGGGGCTGCAGCGGCAGTCTGTGCTCCTGCTGCCTTTCCTGCAGCTCCACCAGATGCCTGAGCATGTCAGTTTGCTCCCCGATTAGCCTCAGCATTGCATCCTGCCTCCTCTCAGCATGCTTCTCCCTCCTCTCATTGTGTTCATTTAACGCTTTCCTGGACTCTACTGTTGTTTGCCTCCATGCATTCTGCTGAGCAATTTCAGTGCTGGAGGACTGCATGAGCTCTGAGAACATTTCATCGTGAGTTTGTTTTTTTCACCTTCTAATCTGCGCTAGAATCTGGGACAGAGATGATAGGGGGAGCGTAGAAACATTTGCAGCTGCGGGAGGGAAAAAAGGGGAAGTAGTATTTAACAATATCATTTTAGAGAACAAAGGGAAGACTATTTCACACTGAATCAAGCAATTCACATTATATAGCACATGTGCTTTTGGTACAAGGTCGCATTTTGCCTCTTATATTGAGTGCCTGCCGGTTTGGTGTGAGACATCGCATACACTTGGCTGGGCAACAGAATTTGGCTTGCAGGCAGCCATGGTAAGGCAAAGAGTTTCAGCTTCTTCAACCTTCATAACGTGGGAATGGTTTCAGACAGCAGCGCCCTCCTTTCCCATACCAAGCAAAGCCTGTTGGGTTGGCCATTTAAAAGGAGGGGCTGCGGTTTTAGGGTGAATGTGCAGCACAATCCAACCCTCCCCGTATGCCCAATTCTCGGGGATGATCCTTCCTCCCATCCCCTGCACTGCATGGCTAGTATCAGGGAAGATCCCTGTCGGCCAAACGCGAACAGCTCAGCATGAATGGGCCTCCCCCCACCGTGTTGCTAACAATTGGGATTATTTCTTTTCAGCCAAAGGCAAACAGCCCAGCAGGAATGGACATCTTTGAATGTCCCTTTAAACAAATTTCCCGTATTTCAGCCAGGTGACCATGAATGATATCACTCTCCTGAGGCTAACACAGAGAGATAAAGAATGGATGTTGCTTGAATGCCACCAAAGTCTGGGCCCATTCACTGCAATGTTTTGTTCTGCAATGATTCCAGACTACTTGCTACTGGCTTGGCATGGTAAAGTGCCCTACCATGGAGGACAGAATAAGGCTGCCCTCCCCAGAAGCATTCTGCAAAGGCTTTTAGAGTACCTCCAGAAGAGCTTCATGGAGATGTCCATGGAGGATTTCTGCTCTATCCCCAGACACATTAACAGACTTTTCCAGTAGCTATTCTGACCACGAATGCATCCCAAGTCTTCAGGGCAAATTAATCATTAAACACACTTGTTTTTAAACCCTGTATTATATTTACAAAGGTACACTCACCAGAGGTGCCTTCTCTGGCTTCATGGTCCGGGAACCCATCTTGGGAGGGTTGGGAGGGTATTGGCTCCCGGGTGATGAACAGTTCCTGGTTGCTGGGGAGAAGGGATTCTCCGCTTGCCTGCTGTGCGCTATCCTCAAGCTCCTCCTCCTCCTCATCTTCCTCATCCATAAAATCCTCATCCCTGTTGTGTGAGACTCACCCCTTGCAGGTGTCCATGGACAGTGGTGGGGTAGTGGTAGGGGCCCCTCCTAGAATTGCATGCAGCTCATCATAGAGGTGGCATGTCTAGGGCTCTGACCCGGAGTGACTGTTTGCATCCTTTGTTTTTTGGTAGGCTTGCCTCAGCTCCTTAATTTTCATGCGGCACTGCTGTGTGTCCCTGTTGTAGCCTCTGTCCTTCATGCCCTTGGAGATTTTGGCAAATATATTGGCATTTCGCCTTTTAGAACAGAGTTCTGCCTGCACGGATTCACCTCCCCATACAGCGATCAAATCCAGTACCTCCCATTCGGTCCATGCTGGAGCTCTTTTGCAATTCTGGGACTCCATGGTCACCTGTGCTGATGAGCTCTGCATGGTCACCTCTGCTGATGAGCTTGCCATGCTGGCCAAACAGGAAATGAAATTCAAAAGTTCCCGGGGCTTTTCCTATCTATCTGGTCAGTGAATCTGAATGAGAGTGCTGTCCAGAGTGGTCACAACGGAGCACTCTGGGATAGCTCCCGGAGGCCAATACCATCAAATTGCGTCCACACTATCCCAAATTCGACCCAGTGCGGTCAATTTTAGTGCTAACCCCCTCACAGGGGAGGAGTACAGAAATTGATTTTAAGAGCTCTTTAAGTAGACAAAACAGGCTTGGTCATGTGGACGGGTGCAGGGCTAAATCGACCTAACGCTGCTAAATTCGACCTAAACTTGTAGTGTAGACCAGGGCTTAGACCACTCATTTGCCTCCATTGGCCATAACCTTAGCATCATTCTTGACTATATTTATCGTCTCCCTTGGAAATATCCTTGTTTTTCTAAGATGCAGCCAGAAGAGAACAACACACATTCACATATAATGCCTGATCTTGCTCCCACTGAAGTCAATGGCAAAGCTCTCAGGGCAGTAACTAATCATTATTGACCTAGAAAAGTTAACAAGAAATGTTAGACAAAACTCCATGTCAAATCAGGGTATTTGTAATGATCAAATAGCTCAAAAACTCAAAAAGCAGTTGACAGATTCCCTGCCTTCCCATACTTTGCAGAAACTTTTGTCTTCTAGTAAGTTTCAGAATAAATCAATTTTTCCAAGCAAAAGATATAGAGTGCGGGTATGCAGAATATGACTTTAAAACAGGAACCAGTTGCTACCTTAGCTGGTTGCCTCCAGACTGTGGAGAGACTACTGCCTATCCTTAATGCATGCACACTAAACTAGATCCATAAATGCCAGGTATGATTTAATAGGCTATAAAATCCTACATCATGACACCACTGGAACTATTGAAAAGCAAAGCAGATAAATCAGTTGTGCCCTAGGTGCTGCACTCACACTGGTATTGTCATTCACCTGGGGCTTTATCTGGCAAGATGCAGAGTCAGGGCCGGTGCAAGGATGTTTTGAACTCTAGGCGAAACTTCCACCTTGTGCCCTCCCCCGTCCCTGAGCCCCCGCCCTGAGGTGCCACCCCGTGGCAGCTCCTCTCCTCCGCCCTGAAGTGCCCCTCCTGCAGCAGCGACGGCGTGCTCGTGGTGGAGGCAGAGCAGGGGTGAGCTGGGGCAGGGAGTTCCCCTGCGTGCCGCCCCCACCTACTTGCTGCAGGCAGCCCTCCCCGTGCTCCCCTGCCCCAGCTCCCTCCGCCTAAATGCCGGCAGCGACCGGGGCGGCCGAAGATCCGGTCACTGTGGTTGCTACCAAAGAAAATGCCGTCCCTCAAATCCTAGCGCCCTAGGTGACAGCCTAGTTCACCTAAATGGTTGCACCGGCCCTGTGTGGAGCGCCCTCTATTCCCATTGAAGCCATTGGGCTGGAGTCTCCTTTCCACCATTGTGATTCCACTGAAGTTAGTGGGGATACGCCACTGTAAAATCTATCAAACAGAGTGGAGAAACAGGCTCAATGGGATTTGTGGGTGTTCAGCACTCACAGGGTTGGACCCCTGGCATGGGATTTTTCATATACAGAGGGATATCGGGCACACATGGCCGGTGTGTGGTCAGATACTATGGGTACAAAGTTGTTGCTCAGATTGGACTGTGTGTATTAAATCTACTAGATAATGTTAATCTGGCTGCAAAACAATTTATGTCACCAGTTTACAGATAGCAAGACAGAGGGTTACAATGACATGCAGGAAAGCGTGTATATTACAGTTTATAACTTGCATGATGATTGTAATCCTGTCACCGACCATGGAGCAATACAACACAATAAAGCACCAGCAGGTGAGAACATTACAGAATCTACAGGCTGATAACTTGGCATCAACTCTATAAAGTTCTTTTGGAAGATATTAAATATGTCAGAGAAACATGCACCTGCCAAAATAATTTAAGACACTTGATCATGCTGTTTTTTATTGACAAGGAGCTTTTAATTTTGGTTTTAATTTTTTTGTTTAGAATGTGACATGTTAATGGAATGTAGTATTGCTGCCTATCACAGCTTTACTGCAAGTCTCATCATATCTGGTGTTTTCCTTAAAGGTTCAGGTCCTGGAGTCATGTGATTATATATGACTGAGCTTTCCTTTTTTAAAGTAGTAATATTCTAGCCCTCATAGCTATGGAGAAGAGCTTGCAAATGTAATCCCACCCTATGTATCCTGAAGACTGTTGGCTCATTTCTTGTACAATTTTGTGCACCCTATCTGGGCTTTGCCTCATTCAGGGACTGAGCTATCATCTGTAGCACAGCTTTATTCCACTCATACCATCAGACTTTGACTGTGTATCTGAAAAGACACAAAGAATTCCACTTCAACTTCTTACACCTGCAAGCAAACCATGGTTAAAGTAGGTCAAATGAGGAGATTTTACCCTGATTGGTTCACCTACTTTTCCAAATCCTTTGCTACTTCTCCACTGTGCCCCTTTGAGGGAGGTTTCCATCAGCTCCTCTCTGCAGTTCTCCTGCTCCCCACTTCCTGTTGTTACTGCCCCTACTACTAGGGCCAGAGTCAGGATTCAGCCTGTACCCGACCTCTCCTCTTCCAGCTGCTCCTTCCACAGCTGCTGCCCCTCCTTGGTAGATTATCCATTCCCGGTGTCTTCTGCTCCTTCTGATGCAGCTGGGACTTGAAAAGGTTCTGTGGACTGGAAATGCTTCAGTGACCTGAACTCTTGGTGCTACTTTGGGCTTCACCTCTAGCAAAAACAAATCTAACTCAGACACTTTGAAATATGGTCCATATCCCAGCCCCGGTTGTTCTCATTTACTCATGAGTGCATCTTGCTGCGTCCTATTTCATTCCCCTCTTCTGTTTAAATTGTACCCAGAGCTATTTAAGTCTTTTGATTTGTTTCTTTTTTAAAAAAATTGTCATTGGGGCATCAGATAACATCTGCTTGACTTTATCCAGAGCAAGTCATGACAGGGCTCCCTGCCCTTTAGCCACCAGCTCTTGTATATTTACCGCCCACTATAAATATAATGCAGTGTGCTCGGAGGTCTCATGTGAGGTGGCAACAGCATAAGAAAGAAAACCCAGAGTCCCAGTGAAGAGTGATTGTATCTCAGTGGGAGGTAGTGCTCATGATGGCTGAACAGAGGTGAGTGACTGAGGCCCCGATCCTCAGAGATATTCAGGAACCTAAATCCCATTGATCTCAGTGGGAGTTAGGCACCTAAATACCTTTTAGGATCTGAGCTGTAGAAGGCTAAGACTCTCTGACTTTCAATGAGACTTAGGCTCCTATGAGAGGAAGAATGAAAAGCTTCAAGTCTGAGAGTTCCAAGCTCCAGGATACTGCACATCTAACTATCTACTCAGACATCTTGTGGAAGATCAACAACTGATCTTCAAAGAAGTTCTTAGGGTTCATAGAGAACAACATCATGATCCAGGCACCAGAGTCTCCTACCACAAGATTAGATGAACTCTTTACCAATAGGGAGAAATTGACTGAGGATATGAAGGCAACTTTAGCACTTATGACTATGAGTAACTTGACTACAGCATGCTGGGCTCCTACAATACTGACCTACAGGTTAGTAGGTTTCAAGAAAGCAAGTTGAGGGAGAATGAAGGCTCTAAATGCTAATTCTGTTATTGGATCTGCCCAGGAAGAGTCTTGCACCAATGCAAAGCCTTATTGACTTATCTGACTTTTCCTGGGGAGAAGTTGTCTGTTATGCCTTAATTGCAGGTATGCTTCAATTTTTTCCACATTCAATTATTGTAATACTTTCCTATTGTATGTTGTTCATTAAGACTCTGATCCTGTCATTGAATCTCTGTGAGTGGACCCTTGCAGACCCCTATGGACTTCAATGCACGCAGTTGCAGGACCGAGGGTCCTTTTGAGTAAAGTGCAATAGGAGAAAGTATTAAAATCTATGAGTGTGGAAGCAGACTGAAGTTTCCAAACTGAATGAATAACTAAGGCACAACAAAGTAGCTTCCCAGAAAAACGTAACGGAGCAAGAAACAGCAAGTGCGCTCAACGTTTTGAAGGCAAAAAATAACCACTAATGGAGATAGGAAAAGCTAACAAAATAAGTGAGTTGGTTAAGTCCTGCAGAGTAAAGATAAAGGCAGGGAAAAGATAAGGCCAGCAAAAGAGTAGAACAAATTCATGATAACAACGGGGTGTTGGAGGACGCAAGAGCTTTTTGTAAATAGACAAGAGGGAAAAAAGAAATACTAGCGAGAATTTGGGCTCGTTAATAAAAGATGTGAAATCAATTATTCAGAAATGGCTGAGCGACTGTGCTACTTTGCTGTAACAAGAACAAACCCAGCAAAGAGGTGGGGACAGCTTAAGTGGTAATGCAGATCTTGAATAAAGTTTTCAACATCATTTAAGGAGTTGACTTTTCAAAAGTGACTTGGGCACTTTGGTGCACAAGACACTTACAAACTTTTGACCATGGTACCCCTACTTACACAGCTGTTTGAAAAGAAGCAGGAAAATAGACATTTGGAGAACTGTCTTTATATAGAGGGGCTGTGGATGACAGCCAATCTAAGCGGTGTGCAGACTCACTAGCTGTGGACCCCCAACTAAAAACTCTCTTAAAAATGTTTTTCTGCACTTCTCTTCTGCACACCTTCTGGGCCCTGTTCCCAGTCCTTTCCTGGGAGTCTTTCTGGCTCTAGAATAGAGCACTGGGCCCTTAGACTAATTGCCCTGGACGGAGTACCATCCTCAGTTCCTGCTGGGCTCTTGTTCCTTTTGTCCTTCACTGTTCCAGCAAAGACCAAGGGGGTCCCAGGAGTAACCAGACTCCTGCAGACCTTAGCTCAGAGCCTTCCACAGCAGCCTACTCACAGCCTGTGACACCACTCACAGGCTTTTTCTTTTTGGCAAAATGGACTTGACTGGACCACCAGCTAGGGTGATCAAATAGCAAGTGTGAAAAATTGGGACAAGGAGTGGGGAGTAATATGCGCCTATATATGATAAAGCCCCAAATATCGGGACTGTCCCTGTAAAATCAGAACATCTTGTCACCCTACCACCAGCTATCATTCCTAAACACTTAACTGTTTTTAGTCTCTTGCTCTACCACGGATCTGTCAGGTAATGTAACAGTGCCTTTCTAATACAACCCCGTTTCCCCAATAATGTAATGTAACTTTTCTTAAGTCCTTTAAATCCCTCAGAAAGCTTTTCCCTTTCTTGAGCAAAGCCCTTATAGACCCATAGAAGGTGGTCAGTTGTTTTTTCCACTGTACAGTGCACACATAGTCCATCTTTGTGTTGATTTATTTAAAAAAAAGTTTTGTGCTTAAACCACAACGGCCACTTAGTACTCTAAATAAAACCACTTCACTTTTCCTATCCAGGCCCTGAGGTAAGTCATTATCCTCAACTCTAGAGCACAATTAAAAAAAAAATCTTCCTTTTTTTTTTCATCCACACTTTTTGCCATTCCTCTTCTAAATTTTTCTGTACTAGGCTTCTGAATATCTGTTTACTCAGGGGTATTTCTATGTTAGTCCTTCCATTTCTTACAGTGCTTTCAGTTGCTTTGTCTTGTATTTCATTCCTTGTTATCCCCATACGTGCTAGGATCCAAGTTAATGCTACATGTACCCCCATTTCCACTAAATCTGTTATTAGAAATATAATTTAATTCATTAAATCATTTCTATATGGAGACACCCTTTTTTATTGCCAGGAGGCCTGATACTGAATCTGAAAAAGTGACCGCAGCTGCTGGGTGTCCATCCCAGATCCAGTTTAATTTAATTCTAGCATGGTTGCTACTAGTTCGGCTGTCATGACAGGTACAAAGTCATATATTCTTTTATAGGTACTAATTCCTAATTTTGGTATACAATACCATCTCTACTTTTCCTGGTTTTTTTTCCTGTTTTGGACCCATCTGTGTATATTTGACAAAAACAACTCCACGTTTCATCTATGTGCTGGTAACACTTCATTTTTTATACCCATTGTCCCCTTTTTACCCATAAGTTTATAAAATAAATCTAATTCTGGATTTGTGGCTTTCTATCTGTAATGAATTTTGCCTATGACTAAAAGTTTTGACTTTGGTTAGCTTTTACCTGTCTTTTAATTACTGCATCCACATTTTAACTAAAATGGCATCTGGAGTTTTAACATTGTGTGCTAGAGGTCACCTGCTGAATTCCCAATACTCCTCATATATTTGTTCGGTACTTTCATCATTGCAATTCTCATTAATTTGGCTCAGAAAGTTAGGCCCACTAATTTCATTCATAATTTAACTGGCATATCACTAGCAGCTTTCTGTAGCACATGTGAGTGTTGTACTAACTTCACCACATGCAATTCATACTGCCTGTGCTTACATTAAATCTAATTTTTTTAATTCTGATTTTATACTGATCCAAAAGCTTGGCAGCCATAGTCAATAACTGGTCTGATCAAGGCTCTACACCATTGGCAGTGTTTTCTTATCTCCCCCCAAAGAAGTCCCAGCAATACTTTTAAGCAAGTTGATCTTTCCTTTGCATTTCCTCTTTAACGTCCTATATGAGTCTTCCAAAGTAATTTAGTATCAAATATTACCCCTAGGAATTTAAACTTCTTAACTATATTTGTTCTCCATACCTACACATTTTACATTCCTTAGTAGCTTTTCTTTTTGTAAAGATCAATCCTTTCATTTTAGCAGTGGAGAACTTGAAACCCCATGCACATCTCCAACCTGAAGTCTCTTGTAATGCTTTGTTGATTCTCTTTTCTGCCATCTCAAGGTTCTGCTCCTAATCCATAAAGCACAATCATCTGCAAATAGAGTGACAACTACCCCAGCACTTACTAATTTTGGAAGATCATTTACCATAATATTCAATAAGGGCTGACTGATAAAAATGGTACACAGCAGGGAAGTTTAATGTTATATATAGTTGACACAAAATTCCCAATTCTGACCTGCACGGTCCTTTTACTCAAAAATTCTCTGATCTATCCATTCATTCTTTCTAGCCTGATCTTGCCTGTTTTGTACAATAAGCCTTCCCTCCATAGTATGCTGTATCCTTTTTTAATATCTGGAAAGACAGTTATCATGAAACCTTTCTTTTTCATATTTTTTTGTTTTTCAGTTTCCAGTTTAACAATATGGTCAATGGTGCATCTTCCTCTCCTAAAACCACTCTGCACCTTAAATATAATGCCATTGGTTTCCAAATAGACAACCAATCTGTCATTCACCATTCTCTCTATAATTTTACTCAGACAGGAAGTAAGGGCAATTGGTCTATAGGCATCCTCTTTTGTGGATATTTTGCCTGGTTTTCTTATTGGAATTATTACTACATCTTTCCACCTTACCAATATCACTCATTGTTCCCATATAATATTATAGAATTCCAAAAGTATTCTCAAACTGATTTCAGGAAGATATCTGAACACTATATTGCAGACATTATCTTTGCCTGGGGACATATTTTTGTTTATATCAATAGCTTTCTCAAATTCCTGCATATAAAACTTTTCATTCAGTATAGTATCTTCATGCTTTCCCCACTGCATACAGGTTTATACCTCTCTTCAATGAATTGTCTTGTAATGTGGCACAAAACTACACTTTCATTTCCATCATTACTCATCCCTCAGAAAATTTCTGCTAAAAACATCTGTTCTCTCATTCTCATTATCAGAACTTAGAACTATTTTTTTGTCAGTTCCAATAGGAGCTGGGATGTGATTACTCTCAGTCTAAAATCCACTCAGTCTTCTAATTTGCCAGTATATTTTGGTATCTTTATTTGACCTCCCACAATACTCTCTCCAATTCTTTTTTTTTTTTTTAATTCTTTGTGCTATGGCCTTAGTTCTTTTATATTTCATTAGACCTTCACTATTAATTGTATTTTTCATATTGTTAGTTAGTTTTCTTAAGATTTAAGGTGGGTCATTTTCTACTACTTTCAACCTTACCTTGTCCTTGAAAAGTAATAAGTATAGGGAAATGATCACTCCCAATTCCTCCTTCCTTATATATTTCCCAGTTGCATTTGCTTGCAATATCAGGTCTAAGCAAGAAAACCGACCATCTGCTGCATTCAATCTAGTGGGGGTGCCATCATTTTAAACCACTAAATTGTTTTCATCAATGAGTCTTTCCAGACATATGCCATTACTACCAGTTGTCCTACTTCCCCATAGTTTATTTATGATTGTTTAGGTCACGTATATAATATATATGGTCTTTTAGCATTCTTCATTATTTCTTGTAATTCTGAGCTTTCTAATGTCCCGTATAGGTTATAGATATTATAAATCTTTAAAGAAATATTTCTCCTCTCCACTGGGCTCTCAACAGCATTATATTTGAGACTTATTTCTTCATTCTCTACTTGGGTGTAATTTAATCGTTCCCTTATGAAAGTACAGACACTTCCATCTCTACTTAGTTTTTGGTCTTGTCTAAAAGCCTGGAATTTTCAAAGCAAACTTTTCAACCAACCATATTTTCTGGATACATATGAGATCTGGTTTAGTATATTTTCTTTTTGTTCTTGACCATGCGCTATCAAACTGTGCACATTCCAGCAAAATACTGTGATCCCCAACTAGTCATATTTCACTATTGCCCTCATTCAAGATTGCATGAAAATGATCATTGACAGATTACCAACACATAAGTATTTTCCATGACCCTGGCTATAATTTTAATTTTTTCTGACTCCCCCTCCATATGTGATGTTCAATTTATCACTTCTATCATACATGCAATAAACCTTTCTTTTTTCTCTATTAATATTTTAGCACCAGTTCCTTCTGCAGGGTTTATAATATTTTTTATAGAATGAGGCTGCATCGGCAGTTCTTTTCCTATGCTGATTTTCTATTCTTTTTCCTAGTTACAGCTTCCTCACAAGTTTTTGATAACAATTTTTGTCTTTTGTATCTCTTTAGATGTCTCTTTTGCCACAATACAGCCTGTGTGCCAGACAGATTCCCAACACAGTTACTACACTTGACCTCCACCCCTTTTACACAATTTTCATAGGAATAATCACCCCACATTTACTGCATCTCATTTTCCCTTTACGAACATTTGCCTATATCATTGGCACTTATAGCACCTTATGGGAGGGGGATATGCTGTGGTTATGCTTATGGCTTGGTTCTAAATATCTGATGATACCCTAATATTAGTTTCTCAGGGAAGTCCTGCCCTTAAATGTAACCAGCACTGCTGCTGATGGCATGTTTTCTCTTCCTTACTTACTAATTAACTGCTTGCTTACTACAATTTTCCTGTGTTTTTTTTTTTAATCTCCAAAGGTACCCCATATATTACCCTCCTTGCTTCAGCCAAATAGCTGGCAACTTATTTAACTTTCCCTAAAGTTTTAGCTTCTAGTAGTTTATTACCCTGCGGGAAAGAACAAAAGAGGAAAAGAACTAAATCCAGTGACTATGGCTTGGTCTACACTAGGAAATTAGGTCAATATAACTACGTCACTCAGGGTTGTGAAAAATCCACACCCCTGAGTGATGCAGTTAAACTGACCTAACCTCTGGTAGAGACAGTGCTAGGTCAATGGAGGAATTCTCTCATCAGCATAGCTACTGCCTTGTGGGGTGGTGGATTACCTACACTGATGGGAGAACTCCAGCAGTCAGCATAGGCAGTGTCTTCATAGAATCATAGAATATCAGGGTTGGAAGGGACCTCAGGAGATCATCTAGTCCAACCCCCTGTTTAATGCAGGACCATTCCCCAAATCCCTAAATGACCCCCTCAAGGATTCACTGAAGCGCTCCAACAGCATGTAGAATTTTAAGTGTAGACAAGCCCTAAGGAAGGTTGTGATATTTGGGCACAAGTACTTGAAAGGTGCCAATATCCAGGAGGGAGAGAAATGGTTTGGTACAATAAATATAATACATCGGTAGAACTAGGAGTAATTGGGTGAAACTAGACAAATGAAAAGGTAGCCCAAATATCTTCCTCACCGTGTGACCTGTTAGATCATGAAATAGTCTCCAAAAGGGACATGGTGGAAGCCCCATGTCCAACACCAAACATTCAAAAATAAGGAATCAGGACCCCCAAATTTTGGCATTTGCTTAAAAATCATGTGATTAAAAAATGTTGGGTTCTCTTTACTTGCCTTATATGTTTTGTGAGCCTTTAAGGGTCAGTCTTTTCTTGAAAAGCATGAGGGCTAGAAACTTAAAGATGAAAGCTGAGATTCTTATACAATTACATGACTCCAGGATCTGGGGCTTTAAGAAAACCATTGCAAAATCAGGAGTTGCCAACACTGCACTAGATAAATAGCTAGACAGACAGACAGTATGTACATAGAACATGATAGAGTTCTAGCTCAATAAATCAGATACAATACAACTTACTTTTATAGATATATGAACAGTTAACATATAGAATGGAAGAGACCCAGTCACTAATCTAATACATTTTCCTGCCAATGCAGATTAAAAAACAATAAAAAGTAAAGGACAACTTCCTTCTCCCTTTTAGGGGAAAAAAAAATCTGCCTGAGATACCAGACCCCATTTTTCGATGAGCTGGGAATAGGGCTTTGAATATCAGACTAGCCCTGGTGAGTTGAGGACATTAAACTCTTTCCCACCTCTCTCTTCTCTTAATCTCTTTGATTTTGCAATCAAATGGAAAACATTTATTTTAACATCTTGTATTGCCATTATGCTTCATTTAAAGACTCACTTGCAAGCCAGCAGCCGATTCTTTAAAATGAACAGCCCTGAAACCTAACCCATGCCCAAAGGCAGTTTAGTTCTCTCCTTTGGGAAGGGGAGTGTTACTATCCATTCTTTTTCTTATGCTAAATACATATTTTCTGGTAAGGAACTTTTCCACCTCTGATTTACTGCATAATTTCCTCTCTTCTTCCCCCCTCTGTCTCTTTGGCTAAAGGATTCTTTTCTTGTCTTATCCGCTCTGTCTCTTCACTGCCCCTTCATGCTTTTGTCTCCTGTGTGTACCTCTCTGCCCAGATTTCCCTGTGTGCAGTTTGTAACCCGAGCTCCCATTTCCTGGTAGATTTTCTTAAAGAGGCAACGTTCGGCAAGCAGAACAAAGCCTATTGTTTTATTTCCTCAAATCTTTTTGATCCTCACGTTGTGATCCATTTTCTTCTTTAGCCCCCGCTCCTCCTACACACACTTTACCGTTGTTAACGGTGTGTAATTTTTGAGGGGGTTGGAGAGGGCTAGTCACAATTCTGCAGTTATTGGAGCAAAGATCGATGTAACATTTCCAAGCCTGACTCTCCCCTCCACGCAGATGTTTCTGGGTTTAAATTTTAACAGATCTTCGGGCAATGGACTATCAATAAAAACAATCTGTTTATTTCCTTCTTCTATTATCCCATTTTCTTGTTTCCTGGTCTGTTTGTTCTGTCTGCACCAGGTTTGAGAACATAACTATTAAACTCCCTCTCCCTTTTCTAGTTTCACCATCAATTTGGACACCCTTTTGTGTCAGCAGATTCCCCCCTTTCTTTCTCCCTCTACCATGCCCTGCATTTATTTCCCTGTTGCCTGACGGTAACATGAGCTTTTATTTCCTGGTGGCAGGGCTCCTTTAAGAGGCAGAGCTCAGTGCTGGGAATTCACGTCAGTTTCAGCCCTGAAACTCTGAAGATCAATGAGCAAAGAGCTTTCTCTCAGTTCTGTCTTTCAGTTTCTCTCTTCCAGGAAGGAAAACATTCACGGAGAGGGGGAGAGAGCGAGAAAACCAGCCTCACCCTTCAGATCTCAAAACATAACACCGGCAAATTAAATCAAACATATTCACCCCTTCCTTCAAAGGGAAAAAAAAACAGCAAGCAAACATCTCAACAAAACTATGCGGGCTGCCTGTCTCAGGGACAGATCTGCAGGATCTTTGGGGTTATTTGGAAAGATGGTTGGAGTAACTTCTCCTTAAATGATTACGTCTGTCTGTGAAGGATTTCTGGGTTGGGGAGAGGAAAGGAAAGTGGAAAAAAACTGAGAACTTCCTGATCTCTCTCTCCTTTCCCCCCCCTTTCTGTGAGACATGTCTGAGGCTCCTGCTCAGTGTTGCATCAAGGTAAAAACCCATTTTCCCATTTTGAAACCTGCCTAGATCCAGACAATGTTTGCAGCGTGGAAGATTGCAGTGATTATATTTCTAACTGATCTCTCTTTGGGGAAGGGCGTGTGAACCGGGTTTGGGGGGAAAGATGCAGCCTGTTTTTGCTCTTGTGCGATACCTTTTAGTTTAACCTTGCTATCTATTTCCTTTGCTTCTTCTTTAAATAGACAATTCAATCCTTGGCATAAGCGAGCCGGGAAGTCAAGCTTGTCTTGTTTGTTTGCTGGTTGAGTTTTGGCAGTAAATACTCAGGGATTACTGGTTAAACCTGGTGTTTGTCTGTCCGTGAACACGAAGAGAGAATGTGAACTTTTTGTGCTTTTAGGAGGCGGGGGGCGAAAGAAAGGTCTCCTGCAGAAATGTAAATAGAAACATTTGCTGTATGAAAATGATAGTTTAGCATGATCAGGAAAGACCTGTTTTCTTAGACTATAGTAACTTACCGCAAATTTGAGCACATTGCGCTTGTCTTAGTGTTTGATATGCAAACGCCCTACATATGGTATCTTCACGGCGTGCAAAATGTACTAATTTTCAAAAGCTGATCGGTGAGGGTTTATTTATTTCGCCAGGCGTGCACGGCATCTTTACAACTATAAACAAGTCTCAAACTATCTTGATTTCCAGTGCACGAAGTGGGTAACTAGCACCGCAGTTTGGCCGTCAGGAATGTCGTTCTGTATTTGTGGATACGGGAGGTGGGTCACCCAGGGTAGAGGTAGTTGAGAGTTGGAGGCGTGATTTTCGTTGTTGGTGGATGGTTTAAATTAATACCTGGTACCTGGCCCCTTACAGTTTGGAGATCCTGGGTTTTGTTGTTGATGCTGCTGCTGTTCTAAAGTTTGTAGGAAGTTTGCTGTGGTGGAAGGGATGCAGTATTTGTATTTCCACAAGCAGTGGGTTGGTGCTGTTTTTTAATCAACTGATTTGTGGCTCTCATCTATGAACATGTAAGGGCAGTGTTGTGAGAGCAGAGTGCAGCACACTCTGCCTTGTGAGGGGCCTGAGCAGTGGGTTTCTTTGTGACTTGGCCTATTGAACATGCTACATGGTGAAGTTTCCCATTTTAAGTTGGAGGCGGTATAAAGCTGAGAGTAGAAAAAATAAAGTTTCCTCTCTTGTCCAGAACTTTCCTAGTCAGCAGATCCATATAGATAATGATTTCTGTTCAATTACCTCTCCTCCAATTTATGTTTTAATAAGTTTTTTTCTTCTTAAGGAGTCATTTTGTTTCACTCACAAGCTGGATAGGAATGTGTTCAGAAACATTTTATGATAATCTATGGGTAGAAAGAAATGGTGATTGCCAAAGCATTTGAAAGGTGGAACAGCCAGCAATAAAAAGTTATTTATCCCACTGAAAACAATGGAACCCTTTTTGTCCTGTATGTTTGCACATTTATGATGATAGTCCTGGATTCTGTGCAAGACAACTAGAATTTGAAAACTTCTGGGCTAAGTTCTTTTTCTGGGTAAACTAATTTCATCACAATGTTCTGTGAAGTCCTGTGGCACAAAGAATGTAGTTTATTTGACTTTTCATGACGTGGATAGGCAAACTAGATAATAGGGTTTTGTGTGTTTTAATAGTATGGCAAAACATTTTGATGCAGGGAAAATCTGTACTACTAACTAAGCCTACCAAGTACTACTAACATTGATTTTTCTAACAAATCCCATAAAAACATTATATATGCTTACTGGAGATGAGATCACAAACTACTATACCAAAAACAAGAGTGCTGCAAAGTAGCTCATTACTTTGTGTTAGAAATGGGGCATCTTCCAAATAAAGGAGGCTTGCTCATGCTTCCACATAAGTCAGTGACAAAAGTCTAACTGATTTACGATACAGCGTGCTTGGTCCCCACATATTACTTGTATATTTCTTACTCCATCATGCTAATAGTGAAAATATGGAAGTGTTTCATTATCTTAAAGGGATGTCATCAAATTGATTTTTTTTAAAGTGACTCATTTTAAAAAGTCCTCTTTAAATACCATGGCCTGAATTTTTGAAAAGACCCTTAACATTTTTATGAGTGTTTTTCTGCTCTCACATTGACACTGACAAGGATCTCATTAGCAAGAGAGAAACTGGTTGCTGTACAGGGGAAGCCCTAAGTCCAGCTATACACAGAGTGCTGTCACATGCACACAATAAACAACATGGAAAAAAAAAGAGATTTTTTTTGGCTGACTTCTCTGTTTATAATCATTTTTAGTTATTCCTCTTAAGTACTGAAGAGGAACTTTTCAGACAGAAATGTGAATTTCAAATAGATGATATTCCTTTAAAAGTCAAACCATTCTGGATAATTTTTCTCTTCATTTGATTGTTTACCGTCACTGTCTTTGGACATTTGTTTAATTCAGAATAGATTCAAAGTTAATCGTACATCAGTAACTGGAATCAAAAGAACATCTCTAAATGATGGTGTAACCATTCCAGTGCGATCCATTATTTCACTGTAGCACGATGCCAGATTGCAGTGTGGAGTGTTTACTCAACAGCATATAAGCAAGCATTACATTGTATTACAAGTCTTCTGCGACACTGTCTTGTACCTTGCTGCTGTAAACAGCAAATGTTTCAATGTTGAATTGTCTGCCTGGCAAAGGCATTTCATTAGGAACCTATGAACTGGAAGCAGTGTTGTTTATAGCTATAAGTATTTTGTTAGGGCTTTTCCCTCCCCCAATAAGGAGCAAGTCAGCATGCAATAAATTCCACAGCAACTAGTGTGGTGAACCATGGACAGCCAGAAAGAAGGGAGTGAAGGAAAGTGCTTTGTTTGTAGCTGAGACGTCTTACCTCACCAGAAAAGCACTATAAGAAGATTTAGGAAGGACTTCTGGGGATGAAGTTCTGGTATTACAGTGTTTGCTTGTCTGCTCTCAATCAATACAAATTCACAGTAATATCTCTCTCAAATGGCTGTTTGGGGGCATGCGCATATACTTATATATTGATACATTTTTGGTTTGCTGCAAGTGTGTGTGTGTGTGTATTTATAAAAATTTATTCTCTGGGAGGGGAAAAAATGAATGCTATGGCCCTGATCCTGCAAACATTGATGCACTTGCTTAATATGCTACATTGAGTAATCCAATTAACACTGGTCGAGTAGGAAGGCAATCAAGGTGAGCATGAACATAGGAGTTTGCAGGATCTTGGCCTAAGTCAGCGATGTCATTGAGAAAGTAAGATTTCAGGAAACACACAGTTAAGGTCAAACCCTTCATGTTTACTGTGTTTATGCTTTAAAAATCTGGCCTCTCTGTATCATTTTAAATTTGCAATTTATATATCAAGACTGGGAATCAGGAGATCTGTGTTTCTTCACCTGACTCCACTTCTGTAACCTTGGGAAAGTCACTCCACTGCCCTGTGCCTCAGTTTTCCCATCTGTAAAATGAGAATAATGATATTTTTCTTTGTAAGGTGCTTTGAGCAAAGTATAATTAAGATACAGTACAGAACACATTGTATTCAAACTTGTCTTGATTATTTTTTTAAAGATTGAGTGGCCTTTAAAGTTATAAATGTTTAACATTGAGTGGCCTAAAGCTTGTTATGGTCTCAAGTTTGAGATGAACTCAGCTTCTCTATGAACTCTTGAGATGGCCCAGTGTTCTAAGTCACTCGCTGTGAATCGATCTAAAAAGACAAATGAGAAAGATTCAACTTGCTGAACTTATACATTCATTAATTTAAAAATACAGAATTTCTTCCTTACAAACATAGATTCATAGACTCTAGGACTGGAAGAGACCTCGAGAGGTCATCAAGTCCAGTCCCCTGCCCTCATGGCAGGACCAAATACTGTCTAGACCATCCCTGATAGACATTTATCTAACCTACTCTTAAATATCTCCAGAGATGGAGATTCCACAACCTCCCTAGGCAATTTATTCCAGTGTTTAACTACCCTGACAGTTAGGAACTTTTTCCTGATGTCTAACCTAAATCTCCCTTGCTGCAGTTTAAGCCCATTGCTTCTTGTTGTATCATTAGAGGCTAAGGTGAACAAGTTTTCTCCCTCCTCCTGATGACACCCTTTTAGATACCTGAAAACTGCTATCATGTCCCAACTAAGTCTTCTCTTTTCCAAACTAAGTAAACCCAATTCTTTCAGCCTTCCTTCATAGGTCATGTTCTCAAGACCTTTAATCATTCTTGTTGCTCTTCTCTGGACCCTCTCCAATTTCTCCACATCTTTCTTGAAATGCGGTGCCCAGAACTGGACACAATACTCCAGTTGAGGCCTAACCAGCGCAAAGTAAAGCGGAAGAATGACTTCTCGTGTCTTGTTTACAACACACCTGTTAATGCATCCCAGAATCACGTTTGCTTTTTTTAGCAACGGTATCACACTGTTGACTCATATTTAGCTTGTGGTCCACTATGACCCCTAGATCTCTTTCTGCCATACTCCTTCCTAAACAGTCTCTTCCCATTCTGTATGTGTGAAACTGATTGTTCCTTCCTAAGTGGAGCACTTTGCATTTGTCTTTATTGAACTTCATCCAGTTTTCCTCAGACCATTTCTCCAATTTGTCCAGATCATTTTGAATTTTGACCCTGTCTTCCAAAGCAGTTGCAATCCCTCCCAGTTTGGTATCCCAGTTTGTCTTTAACTGAGACAACCTTAACTCCCAGGTGTTCTGAGCTAACACGTTTTTAGTAAAATTACTTTGCCTTTATGTTTTCTATATACAGAGTTTGAAGCTCTCTATGTATATTAATAAGTTAACCCTGGCAACCCCTGGCCCCCAAAGTAGGTAGGTATTACTACAGATAGGGAAACTGAGGTGTATTGAAATTAGAAGTATCTTGTGCAAGGCCACACCGCAAATCTGTTGCAGGGCCAGGAATGGAAATCACATGTCTGAGCAGCCTCTTTCGTAGTGTTGCCAGTTCTTGCAATTGTACTGTGAATCTAGTGATATTTGGTGTTTTACTTAAATTCCCAGCTCCAGGAATTATTTGATTCTGTGAGAATCAGGCTCTCCTGTTTGTGGATAGGAGCCTAAAACAATGACCTAAGCACACCAGAAAGAATCAAAAAGCAGAAGAACCCAGAATGTATTATTTATTTTAATGTTTTTATTAAAAAAATAAACTCTCCTGACTTTTAAGCCAATCTAATGATTTTGGGGAGTCCGACTCAATTTTTGAACACTTGGGTTGGAGATTCTGCCAGTTTTATCCACAAAACTGTTTTTCATCCCTTTTTAACAAGACTTTGGTCTCAGAAGTATCTGGTACCTACAAGTGTAACTAGAGTTGCCAACGTTTTAATTGCATAAAACCAAACACCTCTGCCCTGAGACCTCACCCCTGCCCTGCCCATTCTTCATTTGTCGCTCACTCTCCCCCACCCTCACTCACTTTCACCGGCTGGGGCAGGCGGTTGGGGTGCAGGAGGGGTGAGGACTCTGGCTGGAGGTGCAGGCTCTGGGGTGGGTCCAGGGATGAGGGGTTTGGAGTGTGGGAGAGGGCTAGGGTTGCCAACTTTCTAAGCACAAAACTGAATACCTTAGCCCTGTCCCTCCCCTGAGGCCCCGTCCCCTGCTCACTACGTTCTCTCCCCCCCTCCCCAGTGGCTCGCTCTCCCCCACCTTCACTCACTTTCACAGGGCTGGAGCAGGAGGTTGAAGTGTGGGAGGGGGTGAGGGCTCTAACTGGGGGTGTGGGCTCCAGGGTGGGGCCAGAAACGAGGGGTTCAAGGTGTGGGAAGGAGATCTGGGCTGGGGCAGGGAGTTGGTGTGCATGAGGGCATATGGGCTCTGGGCTGAGGGTGTGGGCTCTGGGGTGGGGCCAGGAACGGCGTCAGGGTTTTTAGCGCCCTAGGCTGGGGTCCTTCTGCGCTCCTGGTTATTGGCGGCAATTCTGCAGCGGGGGGCGGTCCTTCCACACTCCCGGTCTTCAGGGCACTTCGGCAGTGGGTCCCGGAGCGAGTGAAGGGCCTGCCACAGAATTGCCGCCGCCGACCCAGAGCACAGAAGGACCCCCCGCTGCCGAATTGCCGCTGAGGACGGCAAAATGCCGCCCTCCCAAATCGTGGCGCCCTAGGCAACCACCTAGGTCACCTAAATGGAAGCGCCAGCCCTGGGTGGGGCTGGAGATGAGGAGTTTGGGTTGCAGGAGGGTGCTCTGGGCTAGGGTCAAGAGGTTTGGAAGATGGGAGCGGGATCAGGGCTGAGGCAGGGGGTTGGGGTCCAGGGGTGGTCAGGCTCTGGCTGGGCATGCAGGCTCTGGGGTGGGCCCAGGGTTGAGGGATTTGGGGTGCAAGAGGGGGCTCTGGGTTTGGGGGGTCAGGGCTGTGGTAGGGTGTTGGGGCATGGGCTTACCTCAGGCAGCTCCTGGTCAGCAGTGCTGCGGGTCTAAGGCAGGCTACCTGTGTGTCCTGGCACCGCACTGTGCCTTGAAGTGGCCAACAGGTCTGGTTCCTAGGCAGGGGGGATGGGGATGCCAGGAGGCTCTGTGCTGCTCTCGCTCATGGTCACTGCCCCCCCGCCCCAGCTCCCATTGGCAGTGGTTCTCGCCCAATGGGAGTATGGAGCCAGTGCTTGGGGCAGGGACAGCACGCGGACCCCTGTGCCCTCTCTCCCACCGCCTAGGAGCCGGACCTGCTGGCCACTTCTGGGGTGCAGCGTGGTGCCAGGACGAGCAGGGACTAGCCTGCCTTAGACCCGCAGAACTGCCAACCAGACTTTTAAAATGGCCCGTTCAGTGGTGTTGACCAGAGCCGCCAGGGTCCCTTTTCAACTGGGTATTCTGGTTGAAAACCACACGCCTGGCAACAGATAAAATGCTTCCCAGGATTTTGCGGGCCAAACTGCTCTTGGTTTGAATTATCTTAAAAATCCAAATGAAAGTTTCTCTTTGCTGTTTTTCAAGGTCCAGCCTGTTAAGCTTGCAGATTAGAGTTTGTTCAAACCTGACTTGTGGTGTATATCTCATTGATGCTTAAAACGCAAGCTAGTTCCAAAGGCCACACTCTACTGCAGCTTTCTGCAAGTAACATTTCACACAGATATTCATCTTGGATGTTGTTGTATACTGTGTTGATTGATATAGGCCCTGATCCTGGAATGAACTGTATATGGCTCTCATGCCTGAATGAAGCCCCATTTATGTCAATACAGATCCTCAAAGGTGTGGAGCTTCACCTGAGAGATGCTTGTTTTAGGTCTGGAGCTAATTTATAATGATAAGAGGAGAGACTGTGTTTTAAATTTTAAATACAAGGGATCAGCGTAAAGGCTGTGCTGTCTACCTGAGTTTTGCTTTCCCAGATATCTTTTTCAGTGCTTTACTTCTATTTCATCAGAGCCTTTTTTTTTCTTTTGGGGAAGGAACTTCCATTTTTTTCTCCCCAGTTTGATGATGAACCTTGTAAATTTCATACCCTGCAACTATTCAGGTTGATGCCGGCAGAATCCTGCCACCCTTAACCAAGGCTGACTCTTTACTTGGGGAAGATATACCCCTTAATTTGTACTGGGAAACTTCTCTATTAAATGTGCTGATTCGTCTCACCTTGATGCCAATCAGAAAACTCCCATTAAGATCAGTGGATGCAGGATCAAACCACAAGAGACCAGACTTTAGAAATGCAAAGGTTTTTAACACCCGATTAATCACTTAACTAATTAGCACTAGCAAAATTAATCCTCATGAATCAAAATTTTGCTAATACTGTCCCAATTACACATTGGTCATTACTATTCACTATATATCCTTATAGGTTAAGTCAGTTTCCTGGGAGGCAACACAATCAAATAGCCATCCCAATCTAGCATGGCCCAATTACATGGAAGTCACTGTAATGGTAATTTGCATTTATATAGCACCCTGTGTCTCAAATAAGTTACATAGCTACATTGCCCTGGGGGAGCGGGAGGGGGGGAGAGAGGGAGACAGCCAAACAATGCATAGGTAATTAGAATGATTATAAGTAGAGATGAAATCTACTGTTACACTGTGGTAAACTCCATCTCTTACAAAATGCAGTAAGGGTTCTTTAATACCTATATTGAAGAGAACTTCAGTTTTTAAGGTCTTCTATGAAAAACTCACCTAAACTTCATGGCACTCTGCCTATCTCGAAGAAGAGTTGAGCCAACATTTTGCCTAGCCAAGAATGTGGTTCCTAGGAGGTTAAAAATCCATTTTGTCCATAGTTTAAGGCCAGAAGGGACCAGTAGATCATCTAGTCTGACCTCCTGTATAACACAGCATGTTAGTTACCCCAGTATTGAGCACAAAACTTGGATTAAACTAAAGCATTTCAGGCCTCAGAAAACAAAACTGTTGTGTGCCACAGGCACAGAACAGGAGAGATTGAGGTGCCACCAGTGCCCAAGTAAAAATAAAAGTAGCTACTGATTTTGGGTGCCTCAGTTTTTGGGTATTTTAGATTTATGTCTCAAGTTGGGCACCCAAAATTTAAGCCATTCAAAATTAGTGATCACTTCTGGAAATATTGACCTTGACATCTCTGTGCCTCCGTTTTTTCATCCGTGAAATGGGGATAATACCCACCTCCATGGGGGTGTTTTGAGGCTTAACTAAATACGATGTGCAATACATCATGTATGAGCAGATCATTTATTGAGACAGCCAGTGGCATAGAAGCTCTCTGATCTGTGCCCATTCCTCTCCATCATGTGGCCTCTAGGGAGGTGTCTCTTCTTTGCTTCATTTTACAATGTCCTAGACCTCTTAAAATGATTGTGATGTTTGCAAGAAATTAAATTTCCTTTCTTCCCACCCTCATGCAATCACATGCAGAACTCAATAAGGTTGAATAGATTTTACTGAAATTTTTCCAGAAATGTCACCCCTGGGTGGAGACCCACCGTGGAAAACTTCAGACTTAATGGAGTCTGTTTGAGAAAGTTATGATCAATCATAGGACAGGGGCTTATAATGGATTTTGCGTTTCAACCTATAGCTATTACTGCTTTTCTAATATAATAGACAAGGTGAAGTAATATCTTTTATTGGACCAACTCCTATTGGTGAGACAGATGTGCTTTCGAGCTAATGTAGCTCGAAGTTGGTCCAATAAAAGACATTACCTCACTCACCTTATCTCTCTAATATCCTGGGACCAGGACGGCTACAACTACATTGCATATTTCTAATATAATGGTACTTAACTCCAAGGGGCATTTTGGCTGGGGTACTGCAGCTGTAGGTGTTTCTTCATAAACATGGTTTTCTAAAGATTATTCCCTGTCACACCCCTTTGCTGCTTTGTTCCTTTGCTTCTCAGTTGTCACAGTGTTTTGAAAGTATTACCATGGTAAAGACAATGTGTGTTTTCTAAGAGGTCAAATCAGGGGCAAGAAAGAGAAACAGAGATGCTCACAGTGGTATCACATGGAAGATTTATACATGAAAAGCGGGTAGGTGGCCCTTTAAATTGGGCCACGTCCAGACTAGGAATTAAAATCGATTTTAGATACGCAACTTCAGCTACGAGAATAACGTAGCTGAAGTCGAATTTCTAAAATCGAGGTACTCACCAGTCTGGACGGGGCGGCATCGATGTCCGCGGCTCTCCGCGTCGATTCCGGAACTCCGTTCGGATTGATGGAGTTCCGGAATCGATGTAAGCGCGCTCGGGGATCGATACACCGCGTCCAGACTAGACGCGATATATCGATCCCCGAGCAATCGATTTTAACCCGCCGATGCCGCGGGTTAGTCTGGACGAGGGCTTGGATAAAGCTACATGGAATGCTGTGAGGAGTGGCACAGTGTGTGCCTTAGGCCACGTCCAGACTAGGAATTAAAATCGATTTTAGATACGCAACTTCAGCTACGAGAATAACGTAGCTGAAGTCGAATTTCTAAAATCGAGGTACTCACCAGTCTGGACGGGGCGGCATCGATGTCCGCGGCTCTCCGCGTCGATTCCGGAACTCCGTTCGGATTGATGGAGTTCCGGAATCGATGTAAGCGCGCTCGGGGATCGATACACCGCGTCCAGACTAGACGCGATATATCGATCCCCGAGCAATCGATTTTAACCCGCCGATGCCGCGGGTTAGTCTGGACGAGGGCTTAGAGAGTTATCCTGTACCTAGTAGGCATTAGAATGGCTCTGCTTAAATACTTCCTGACTGTCACACAGTTGACTTGTGGTGTTTATTTAGTGGATCCTGTAGTTGGATTTAGTGAGTGTAGTTTTTCTCTAGGGTTTTCCAGAGTTCTAATTCACCTTTCCCTCAGCTAAATTATTTGGTTTTCTCTCTCCATTTTTTTCCCTGGCGTCCTTTAAGATATTGCTTGATTTAGGCTGCACCTATCCTGGGCCAGAAGAAGAGGTCGGAAACACTGCTTATTTGTATTGTAATAATGCCCCTGGGCACCAATGAAGGATCAGGATGCATTTTGCTAGGTGCTGTGAAAACAGAAAGTGAGAAGACAATCCCTGCCCCAAATTGCTCACAGTGTCTAGGCTACGACAGGAAGCAGCAGTCAGTGAGATTATCAACCAGGGTAAAGGAAGGAGGAAGTAAGAGTAAAGAGAGAAAGTTGTAGTATACGCTAAGCAGAGGTGTGTCCAGCTCAAATTTTGAAACCAATTCAGCTGGCTAATTAACATGAAGCCACATTGGGCCAGATTTTCAACAGAGCTCAGGGCCAGATTTCCAAGGGCTCAGTGCCAACAGTCGAGGTGAGATTTTTCAGAATTGTTCAGCTACCCTGTAGGCACCTAAATAAGTGGCTGTATTTTCAAAAACTGTCAGCAGCTTTTGCTGTGATACCTACTGCCAGATTTTCAAAAGGCATCGACACCTGATGTGCTCAGCCCTTTTGGAAATCGGGCCACTGAGGTGCCTAAATTGAAGATGGTCTGTCTTAAAAATCTGGCCCAGAGTAGTTCAAAAATTAAATAAAATTCTAACCTAGGATGGCACCAAGGCAAGAACATAACTTTTCTATAGGACTTCTTCAGAAGGTACCATTTTCCATATGTAGATGTTTGGACCATTCTATTAAAATGTAATAAAAATATTACTGCTATAGATGGATATATAAAGAATCTCATTGTCTACTAAATACTGTAGGTTTTAAGAATACTTCCTATGGAACACAAATGATTTTATCTGTATTAAATTATATAGGATTTTCAATAAGGACAGTTTCCAAACTCAGCTGAAACTTGATTTGACCCAATCTGCATTGGTTGGCTAAATGGAGCATAATGCCTATCATCTTACTGTTTTGGATTTCCATGTTAAAATACTGCGGTATACTGACAGGATTGTAAGATAGATAGGTATTATGTGTGGACAGGATACCAAACCATGTTACAGAACTACAATAAAACCAACCCCAAACATTCAAAAATCGTAAGTCAGACTTCAAAAATAACAAGATTGGCTCAAAGAAAAATAGTAAAACGTTGGTTATTTTTATTTGCTTTTGGTTTCTGAGATCTTTGAGTGCACCAGGGTCACAATTTGAAGCTGTTCTCTGCAACTGAGTGCTATAAACTTCCATTAAAAAAGGGTAATCTGAAATTCTTCTCTAATCATATGACTCCAGGATCTGGGGCTCTAGGAAAAGCACTAGATATTGAGAGATTCACGATAAAATCTATGAATTGGCAAGACTGAAACTATGACAAATTCTCCAATTGGCAGGATTATACTCTGGGATGCTTTTAGCCCATTATTTGTAACCCACATGCCTTTTTCTTCCTGTAAAAATAGGACAATGTAAGGAAGGCCTAGATTACTCACATGAGTGTTGTGAGTCTCATTTCATTAAAATATGTAAATTGCTTTGAGAGCCTCCAGTAGAAGTTGCACAGTATCAGAGAGGTATTATGGAGAAACTCTTCCTGCTTTTTAGGAATTTTATTAGAGATATGTGCCAGGAATCCTCCCCTCAAAGGAAGTGATCCTTTTTTTCTGTCTTATTAGGATAGGAAAATGCTACAGCATGTTCTCTCCAGCCTGTTTCATGATATGGGATTAAACCCACACATGACTGAATGCTGAGTTTTACTTCACTTACATGGCTGTCAATGCCTCATTCTGTGTGAGGAAGCCAGGACTTTTGCAATTGTCAAGGGATTCGGAATGGCTGAGTGGGTGATGGGGATTGGGAAGCAGGAGGTGCTGTGTGGGGTGAGGGAGGCGCTGAAGTTGCGTATCTTAGATCGATTCCCCCACCCCCACAGTGTAGACCAGGCCTAAGACCCCACGGGAGACTGCTAGCTATTATACTGGAGGTGAGAAGGGCATGCAGGGGCTTGACCCTAGTTGTTTTCTCTAGGGAAGGGGAGTTTCCCATTCCTGCTAACAGTCCTAGGATGACAACTGGAGTACTAGCTCCCAGGGGTGGGTGCTTACTAACCCAGGAATGACTGGGCAAAGGTATGGCAATATTTTTCTCATTTGATTACAAAGGTTGTTGTGTCACCATCAACTGACTTCAGCAAATGGAGACTTTGGGAGAGGATCCAGGGAGAAGCATGGGAGAGGCCTGACAGGAGAGAGGGTTTCACACTTTCAAATGTTTAATGGCAAATGGCCTGAGTTACATGCTGTATGTTGCATTGTATTACCTCTGTCAGGGATCACCTGATCAAATGCACGGGTAATTTGACTCCTTGATCCAGACCTGATTTGAAAAGTCTGGGAGCTGAAAGGACTTTCACTGTCCAAGTCTTGCAGTGCACTCAGTGAAGAGCTAGTGCAAACATATGTGCACGCTGATACTCTTATCCTCTGAGATGCAGGGGAATCTAACTTGAGATGCATCCTTCAGATACGCATGGGAGAAACAGGGAAGTGTGCAGAGGATTCCAGAAGCACCTGGGAGGGAATTGTCCCTTTGGAGGCTCCAGAGGCTATGGGAAGGAGGTGCACAGTTCTCTCTTCTCTGCTACAGCGGGCAGCAAGCTGCCCCTTCTGTCACTGGCTTGGCAGAGCAGAGCTCCCCCACAGTTCACCCTCCTCCTTGGTGGGAACAAGGAGAACTTCCTCTCCTGTTTGGTCTACTTTAACCACCAGTTAAGAATTCGCCTTGCAACCTGGAGCCAAATTTCAGATAATGGCTCATGCAGTCCTGAATGAGTTTTTGGGTGAAGAAAAGAGAAAATTCCACACACTAAAAAGCTTGTCCAGAGGCCTCATAGGAGTAATCTCACTAAAACTGTTACTCAGCACTTAACCCTCCATCTTGGTCCCAAGCAAGCATCTGCCTGCATTCTTGGTCTCTCATTATTTGTAACTAGCAAGAGCTCTGAGTGAGAATGTGAATATTTTAAGAAGTCTAGTCTATTAGGCAGTGGACTAGAAGGAGGCTAGTTTTTATGGTGTACTTCTTCAGGTTCAAGAAAGGGAGTGAAAATAAACCCTTCAGGGATTACATGGAAGGGGAATTCCAGTTTAGCCTTTGAAAAAGCAGAAGTTGTCTGGTATTGAGGAAGAGGCATTGTTCACTTCCAGGAGCCATATTTGGGTTGAAGTATGCCTTTCCAAAGGCCTTTGAGTTCCCATTGCTATTAATTTGAAATGTGTTCCTGAACTCTTCAGCGCTAGCCCTCTTATGTACATGATAAATGGGAAGACAAAAGCTGGTATGGAAAATGACCTGTCTGAGAAATGAAGGAGATTGTATTTGTTGTAGCTCTTTTTCCTTTAGCTACTTTTCCCTCGCACTCCCCTCCCTCCAAAGTCTGTGTGCAGTGAACTGATGCACAGCTATGCTCCCTGTAATATTAGCCCCATGATCTTCCACCAGTTGTCATGCAGCTTCTCACCTGAAGTATACAGTTGTGCCCTGACTTATGTTTTCAGAGCAGGGCACTGAAGTTGCTGCTTTCACCGTCTGGCCATGAGTGGCAAGAGGTAATTGAGCTACTTTGTTCAGTAGCAACTGCTCCATTTGCTGAGACCTTTGGGCAGAGCTCCCATGGTGAAAAGTTAACAAGAGCGCTTTTGTCCCCCTTTATTTTATCCTTTATACTCAATTCCCATTTTGAATCCCAGCCATGGGAATCTTGTGCCTCATTCCTGCTGGGCTGAGGCAGGAGAGAGAATATGAGCATCACAGAAGTTACGCGGTCACTTGACGGAAGGGGCATTTTGCTGATTCAGCACCCACATTATTTAGATATGCAGTCTAGGACACAATCCTAAACCTAGCACAAGCCTCCTTGTTCAAGATCAGTTAATATAGTTCTAATGGATAGAAAAGAATAGACTGTGATTTTACCTAGGCACCTTTAATACAGAGTGTTAACCTGCTTCCTGTATGAGGTACTTATATGGCCGCCATTACCATGGTAACAGAGCACCACACCATCTTTCATATACTTATTATCACAATACCCTGGTGGGTAGGGAAGTGCTATTAATCTCTTCTCACAGGTGGGGAACAGATTGATTGAGGGTATGTCCACACAGCAACCAGACAGCTGCCTGTGCCAGCTGCCTTGGGCTCAGGCTGTGGGGCTGTTTCATTGCTGTGTAGACTTCTGGACTTGTGCTGGAATCCAGGCTCTGGGACCCTGTGAGGTGGGAAGGTCCTGGAAGCCTACCTACCAGTGAAACAGCCCCACAGCCGGAGCTGGGTCGGCTGGCAGGGGTCAGCCACAGGTGTCTAGTTGCTGTGTAAACATACCCGTGAGTGATTTGCCTGAGGTCACACAGAGACTTTAACCCATGTCTTCCAAGTCCTAAGCTGGTGTGCTGCCCTAACCACTGGACCATCCTCCTCCCTTTCTACTTAGCTATATCCTTTTAATGTGCAACAACTCCAATACCAGTGCTGAAGTGACCGTAGGCAAAACAGCAAATGTCCATGTTTAGCCGTAGCTCAGATGCTATCTTGGGTCTGAGAACCTGTCTTATTGGGAGAGAGAACACTGGTCAAAAGTTACCCCATATATTTTGAAAAAGGGCCAGGCTATCTTTTAACTGCCACCTTAACAGTCCCCATAAAATGGCTAGCATGGTGTAGAAAGGAGGGCTTCTCCAGTAGTGCCTCTTCTTCGGAATACTTACTGTGGGTAGAAAAATTATTCATTCTAAGATGTATAATAAACTAATAGTGACCATGGCTGGGGGGATAACCTTGAATAGAAGAGTGTAGTCTTATTTTCACTATAGGAGCTAGGACTATTCAGTAGACCTTGACCACTTATGGGATGGTCTTCATCCTATGATGCATCCCAGATAATAGATAAAATCTACCAGAGCTGAAGATGCACATGCTAAATGAATTGTCTCCCTGAAATAGGCATTGGAGTTCTCCCTTAGACACCAGAGAGAGAAAGGTGGGGCCTGTGCTATTTATGATAGTCTGGGGGAAGTGGTGGTAACAGAGAGATAAGGCATTAGTTCATTGGCCCACTACTTTATTCAGCAGACTCCAGACCTGCTGATTTTCACTGGTTCAGAGATCATCTGTGCTTTGCCAACTACGCCATGAAGTTTATTATTGATAGTGCCAGCTGCAGCAGAGAACAAACTACTGAACAGCTCTCTCATCTTGCCTGGGCTCATTTGGGTTTCCTCCCCTGGTACTCACTCACCAGCACCTGCTTTGCAGAGTAGACCTCAAGTAGTTGTCCCACTGTGGCGACAACTCTGAAATACTAAAGCCCCCATTACCACAGTATCAAAAGCACCTAACATTCTTTTAATGTATTTATTGTCACTACACCTCTGTGAAGTAGGGGACGTATTGTTAATTATCCCCCTAGGTACCTTAGAGTCCATCACCATTTTCTTTTCTTTTCTTTTTTTTTAGGTTGAATGATATCATGAGGTGAAAATATTCAAACAGCAGGGAGGTTGTTCCGATAGCTTCTAGACCAGAGGTTCCCAAACTGTAGTGTAGGGTACAACAATGATCTACAGAGTGTGTGTTTGTCTGTGGATGCTCAATTGGTCATGTGTGCTGGCTCTCCTATTTGTCTCCCATTGCTAGTTTAAAGAAGCTTTTCCTAATTATAATTTACCATGTAAGCAATTATTGTGGCTGACACAAGGCTTATTCAGTAGTGAACGGGAAGAGAGGTGGGTCCATGACATAATGAATGAGAACATCAACCAGACAGTCTCTCTGTTGGGATGTCGTCCATATTGTGCAAAGAGAGAAAACCCTCTTCACCCAGAGTTGGATCCTGCCCTGACTTACACATTGGGTATGTCTACACTGCAATAAAAACCCCTTGATAACACCGAGTCTCAGAGGCCAGGTCAGGTGACTCGGGCTCAGGCCACAGGGATAAAAATTTCAGTGTAGATGTTCAGGCTCAGGTTGGAGGCCAGGCTCTGAAACCCACCCTCCCCGTGGGGTCTCAGAGCATGGCTCCACCCCGAGCCTGAACATCTACCCTGAAATTTTTAGCTCCCAAGCCCAAGTCAGCTGACCCAGGCCAGCCGTGACTGTGCCACAGGTGTTGTACTGGAGTGTAGGTATCCTCATAGACTGAAGTCAATGGGTTGCTCAGGGCAGGGCCTGGCTCCCAATGCATGTTTAAAGCTGAGCATGGAAGTACAATTTTTATTCATATATTTAAAAAAGATTGTGGGAACATTCGGAAGGTAGGCTGCTAGAAACCAGAGGGGAAAAAGCTCCATTTTGGTTGCTGTACATGTAAAATCTACAAGCCAGAACAGGACCAGCCCTAGCATTTTTGACAGGTCAGTAAAACATTGTCACCAAGCCCCCAATATTACTTGCCCCACCCTCCTCAAAAATTAATTGATTAATCCTCCATTCTTTTGAACTAGATTAGGTAATCATGTGTCCCTGAAAACTGGGGAAGTTCTTGTTTTCAGAGCTTACCCCTGTCAGAAGTGTCCTGTCCTGGTTTTTGCAAGCCCCAACAGATTGGTCACCTGAAGAAGTGGCAGTTGGTCACCAGCTGAGCTGCTGAAATTGATAGGGGGTTGGGTGAACACCATGCATGTCATGTAATAAGAACACAGGATATAAAGCTAGAAGCTTCTTCCGGGATCACTGAGTTCAAGCCCCTGGTATGGCAGACAACCTTGTCGAGTAACTCCATAACGTTGACCCCCTGACCTCCATACAACTTCCTAGTCAGCACCCCCATACAACCCATCCTTCCCCACATGCAGTCAAATCCATATTTAGTCTGAAACTCCAGGTACTGTTACAAGTGCTGAGCCTGTAGACTGCTCAGATCCATACATAGATGGCTACTGATCCAAATAGGGATCTGGTGTCTGTACTTCTTTTTACCTGTCCTGAGCCACAGGTGAGAATGGGATTGTGGCACGTTATGCGGGAGGGTTAGGAAGGAGGACAAAAGGAGCAAGAGGGAGGAGACCCAAAGGACTGAGAGTCAATGGAATGTAGAAATTAATGGGTATGGCAGAGGGAGAGTGATATATAAGGAAGGGAAGAGTAGTTAGCTAGGAAGGCAAATGCAAGCTGTTGAGTCCACTGTGGATACCTCTATGCAAAGCTTAATGAGTTTATATAGTGCTCAGATATTAAAGTGATGGGCTCCCTAGAAATATCATTGAAAAAGAGAGAAATATTCTGTAAGAAATGATCATTTAGAAGCTGACCAGTATGGGCCAGGCCTTTTGATCTGTTTCTTTTGTTGTTGTTTTCCTCAGCAGCAGAAACCTGACACTGTAAGTTTGAGGAGAAATGATTTTTTTAGAAATGTTTGGGCCTTTATGATGACCCTTATCCCAACCGTTCAGAAAGTGTACATGGGCTTTCCTGTTCCTGACTCTGCTTCTTGACCCTGACCTCCTTTGGCGTAAAATGCTTTGATCTGTTCTGTTTCTAATGACCTTAGTCTCTCTTCAGAGTTTCTCCAGATCTGGCTGCTGAAGAGCATGAAAAATAATCAGATCCTTAATGGATTCAAATGCCACATGCCGTTTTCAGCCACATACTCCCTGTTAGCTCTTAAGAGACCTGTCAGTACAGCCTCATGCAACAATGTGTGAATTTATCATTAGTGAACCATGGCAATAAATTTTCTGCTGTGGATTCTTGGCCTGAATCGCCTGCAAAAAGTCCATTGAGCCACGAAGCTGTGCTATGCCCAGGATTTTGTGATCTTCTGTGTTACTGAGAAATCTCCTTGGCATTTCACACTTCTGGATAAAAAAAATTACAAGAGCTTCCGTGCTTCAGGTCCTTAGAATGTAAGCTCTTTGGGGCAGGGCCTCTCTTTAGTTATGTGCGTTCAGTACCTAGTACAATAGGGATCGGGGCTGCTATGCTCAACTGGGGTGCCAACCATAAGAGACTGGCAGGCTTCAGGATGGAATGTCCCCTAGTGTATTATTACACTGACACACATCCTGCATTTATTTTGTATTCTAAACACCTCCTTGGGGAAACCTGGCCGCTATCAGTGAGATGCTAATGGGCTAGATGGAGCATTGCTGTGTTCTGGCATGGTCCTTCATTTTAGTGTTGCTGAATAACTGCAATGAGCAGGTACTACAGTGGAGGTGTCAGTTCAGGCTTTCCCATATTACCCCATCAGTGTGTCTTGACTCTGCCCTGGAGGGCGCCTGACTAGATTTGATGGTTCCAACTCTATGCCCATGCAATCCTTGGCTTCACTTTACAGATTGCCAATAGTCAGGGCCATGAAAGAAGGAATAGTATTTGTTGGGTTGGTGATATTTACTTTTCCATGTAGACCAGTTAAGGAGGTAGCCAGGTGAAACCACCAAGAGTTTTCTCTCAAACACACTTTACCAGTAAGCGTTCATAGAACCCAGTATATATAAAGCTTTGCTTCTATGCAAGTGAAGCATCTATCTGCTCACGCTTGCTTTATTTAAATTCAGATGGCAGGCAACTGAAACTGAAAGGTGAACTGCCAAAAGAACAAATAAAGCCGAAATAGAGAGTGTGTATATGTATGTGTACACACACCCTTTGCCAAACTGTTAAATACATCTAATGCAGCAGTGTAGCAATTCAATAATGTGGAAACTCAGACTCGTGGTGAGTGATTGTCTTCCATTAATGGATTGAAATGGAGCCTGCATGGAAATACACTATTAATTTTAAGCATCAGAAAGCATAGTAAGAGGACGATACACACCTATCAATGATGTGAGCAATAGAATGTGCCAAGTCAAACCTATCAGCTTTAACCATATGGCTTAACACTGAGCTGCAGATGGGCAGCATTTGGTTCTGCCAAGTTAATAGCTGGGTTGCTCAAGTAGTACATAATAGCCATATCCTACAAGAGGTCAAGCATCTTCTACTTCCTGTTGGTTTCAGTGGAAGCTGAGCACTTTTCAGGAGGCAATCCACACCATGCAGGAGAGCACCCAAATCATCCAAGCAACACTGCTGCTTGCTGAAACGGAAAACAAGCTATCCATGCACAGTACCTCTCCTTCCCTCCCAGAATCTTTAAGGAACTGATATGGTGTGGTGTCTTTTTTTTTTTTTTTTTAATTTAACCTAGATATAGCCTAGGTCAGGGGTTCTCAAACTAGGGGTCGGGTCCCCTCAGGGGGTCATGAGGTTATTACATGGGGGGTCATGAGCTGTCAGCCTCCATCCCAAATCCTGCTTTGCCTCCAGCATTTATAATGGTGTTAAATATATTTTAAAGTGTTTTTAATGTATAAGGGACTGATATGTCAGCCTCCACCCCAAATCCTGCTTTGCCTCCAGCATTTATAATGGTGTTAAATATATTTTAAAGTGTTTTTAATGTATAAGGGACTGATATGGTGTGGTGTCTTTTTTTTTTTTAATTTAACCCAGATATAACCTAGGTCAGGGGTTCTCAAACTGGGGGTCGGGTCCCCTCAGGGGGTCACAAGGTTATTGCATGGGGGGTCATGAGCTGTCAGCCTCCACCCCAAATCCTGCTTTGCCTCCAGCATTTATAATGGTGTTAAATATATTTTAAAGTGTTTTTAATGTATGGGTGGGGGTTACACTCAGAGGCTTGCTATGTAAAAAGGGTCATCAGTACAAAAGTTTGAGAACCACTGTCCTAGGTTAATGGTAGAAGCCACAGATTATTGGCATCCAATTTCTGTTTGTCCTGCATAAGTGAGTTTTCCCGGTTTGGCTCTTTGTGGACATATGTCCACAAAAGCTACACACACAACTAGCAGTAATCACCACTTTTGCATTACGGTCTTGTCTGAGGGGACATCTATGCTGCAAGTGGAGGTGTCAGACGTTCTAAGTATGTACTCAGGCAGCTAGTCCCTCCCACTGCTGCAGCCATGCTGCTATTTTTAGCACGCTAACTCAATCACAGCTAGCAGGTGTACACCTACCTGAGCTGGGAGTTACACCTCCATCCTGCCTCAGCGGTCACTAGGTTCAGTTTTAAAACTGGATAGATTCTAAGAGGACAGACTCTTCTTTGGCTGTTCCAAAGTCTGAGTTAGAAAACTGAGACAGTGCATCCACTATCAAAACATGGTTACAAAAATCCAGGAGAATTCTTGAGCGATGCATACGACTCAGGGGCATGATGTTTCTCGGCACTAAAGTAAATTAGCTTTAATATTCCATAGAAACAGAATGTGTAAAGTAAAGCATTCAGCAGACAGGACATAAGTTTTCATGTACAAATTGATCTCTGAACCCTTGTGTATGCATAACACCACACTCTGCAGCTACATGATCACAGATTGTATCTCAGGTACTGCAGAATGTCGTTCATTCCCCTAGCCTCTAATATGCTAGCCTATAGCATAAACACCTGTCTAATTTTAGGCTGTTGATCTGACACTCAGGATTTTGGAATGTGCTACAATCAGTGGTGCCACAACCTTAAAAGTGGTGGTGAGCATACCGAATCCCAATAGGATGCAAAGTCCTCCTGTTATCTGAGTCACAAAGTAGGAGCTCAACTAAAGTCCTGGTTTAAAAACCAATCTCCCCCACAAAAAAACCTGCTTTATTTTGTGTCATTTTTTTTCAAGTAGAAGAGAGATTTGGAAGTGACAGTGTTCTATAGAAATGTGATTGTAAGTTGGCAGTGTTTTGGACCATTCATGGAAAATACTTATTTTTAATAGGCATGTGGGTGTCAGCTGAAAGGATAATCTCAGCCTTTTTGATTTCCCATTGCTGGCAGGTTTGTATAGCAGCTGCCCCAGGGGAAGAGACAATGCACAGATCCCAGTACGCAATAAGTAGTAGACTACTTGCATGGCTGGGTCATTAACTTCCTTCCCTCCATTTCTTGAGCTTGAGTCCTACTGTTGTGCATTGTTTGCCAATTATACAAGTTTGGGGATCATTAGGGACCTTGAAGTCCATGTACTTTTCCAGATGGAAGTCTTTTTTTGTACTAAGGCTGCTCCGTTTCTCTCTTGGTTAATTAAGTGCCTTGCTTTCCATTTGCCTGTTGGCTGTAACTCTTCTCCCATTTCCTTCCCTCTCTTTTGAGAGAAAAAGGCCCTGCTATTCCTGGCTTGCACCAGGTCTATTACTAGACTCTCTCCCTGTTATTTGTGGGAGCAAAACAGAAGTAGAAAGTGACTCACTGTAGTGCAGCTGGGCCAAAAATAGTTTGCAGGGGCTCACAAGTGGGATGCTTCTTTATTGCAGCACTGTGTATTCTGCCAGAGCCCCAGTAGCCGTGGTGGAGGTCTGTGTGTGAGAGAAGTCAGGAAAATGCTGCTCAAGGACCAATTCATAGTAAGCAGGGGGCATGGTATTGTGATTTGAGTAGGGGACCTGGAAATCAAGACTCTAGGGTCTGGTGTCTCCTGGGCTCACTTGTGGTGTGACCTTATCCTGATGTCTCTTCACCACTCTCTGCCTCAGCTTACCTCTGTAACATGATGTATTCTTATTTCCTACTTAACAGGTAGGAATTACTGCCATCTGATTTATAGTCCCTGAAATCAGATCCAATCCTGCTTTTGAAGATTCTCTCCTTTTTCCCTACAAGGACTGCTCCTTGAGCTTAGGCAGGGTAGGAGTTCTAATGCCACAGGAAAAGCAATCACTGATCATTCGCAGTTGTTGCTGTGAAGGAGAGGTTGCTGGCTGGGTCGGTGTTTGCAAGGAAACCATTTCTTCCTTCTTCTCTTTGGGCCAATAATTGCCAAGCTTCTCAGAAGCGCAAGTGAGAGCTCAGGTTAGTTTGTTAAGCTGAAGGATATGGATAGTATTATTTTCTTGTTGCATGGAGAATGTGTAAGTTTGACTCCTTGTATGTCAGGCTGATGCTGTACCAGGGTGAGCTGATGAACTGATGTGCTTAGGTTTGCTTTCTCTTTCTAAAAATACCTCTTGATTGTGCCCTTTATAGCTAATTATAGAAGAATATTTGTCACAGGGTACACTCACCGCTGGGGCGCCTCCTCGTGGCTATTAAACACAAGGTCCAAAGAGGGGTCAGATGTGTTGGTGAGGTGCGGAATAGGATGTAACACTCTAACTAAATTGTACCCACAAATCCCAATATATTGACCACAATCCTGAGTAGCCAGATATTTCTGCTGAAATGCTGACATTTAAATTATCATCATTAGGATTCAGAGTCAACACATTATGGAAACACTTCTTGCCTCTCCCAGCTATTGTTTCAGTGGCTGATTCAAGAAGACATCATCATGTTAGTTCATGTGTGGAAAGGTATTTTCACAACTATAAAAACTATGAATTTAATTTTCATTTTAATGAAAGCTTAAAATCTGCAGAATCTCTCCCATCAACGTTGTACACAGTACCAGAGAGAACAGACTCAACCTAACAATCTATCACTTGCATTACTGCTGGACATGAAACAGGGGCAGTTAACTAGGGTGAGGGTCAAGAACTGAGAACCCAGAGGCATTTCTCATCTGTCTGCCAAGGTCATTTCATAGCTAAATAGATGGAAAGGCCAGAAGAGACTATCAGAAGTCATGAGAGGAGTCTACTGTCACTCCTTATTAATCACTGCTTCACCTATGAAATGTTACCTCTTCTTATCTTATTTGATATGGGGAGGGCTGGCCAGCATTTTTTGTGGGCAAAATTTTCTTGTCACAAAATGTGGTTTTGTCAAAATCACTATTTTCTGTGGGGAAATGTTCATTTCAATTTCATGTTTTGGCTTTCCCCAATTGAGAAAATGAAAATTAAAAATGCCATTTCAAAAAGTTGAATCATTTCATTTTGATTAAAAGTGTCCACACTTTTTTGTTCTTGACACTTCAGATTCAGAACTTTTTGGAGTTTTTCAGTCCATGACATTTTGGATATTTCAACTCTGGGATCAGAAATTCATTCTGAAATGTCAAAATTTCCCATGGGGCAAAAATTCTTCTTCCCAACGAGCTCTACAGACAGGCACTAACACTGGGCAATAGTTACTTTCCATTACTTACTTATCACCTGCCAAACAAAAAGCTTCGGCCAAGGCCTGCTGAAGTCAATGGGAGCCTTTCCATTGGCTACAATTGGCTTTGGATCAGTCCCAGAAAACACCATTATCTGATCATCTTTGCTCAATGACTGAGTCTTGAAAATGGCTCCCCTCCTTCCTTGCATGCAGAAGTTACTTTCAATTTTAACTTCAGAGAGAAGTAACTTAAGAATAAAAAGAATAAAAATAATTTCTCATATTTCAGCCAGGGAGCAATGATGATAGCCTCACATGCTGTCCTATCAGCAGGGAGGAATTATTAAACTAAAAGTACAACACACACACATTAGCCTTGAGGGTCACATTGAGCAAGTCAGACATTCTACAGATTTTAAGCTTCCATTAAAATGAAAATTAAGTTCATAGTCTTTATAGTTGTGAAAATACCCTTCCATCCATGAACTTATGTCTTCTTGGGTCAGGCACTAAAGCAATAGCTCAGAGACGTGTGAAGTGTTTCCATAGTGTGTTGACTCTGGATCCTAATGATGATAATTTAAGTGTCAGCATTTCAGCAGAAATATTTGGCTACTCAGGTCACTGTGGGCAATATTTGGGACTGTGGCTAGCATAGGTATGTCTCCTCTAGCTGGGAACTACACCCCCAGCTAGACATACCTTCAGACAGCATGGAACATCATCAAGTAAACAGCTAAACTTGATCTTAAACATATTTTTCCCATTTGTTTGCAATTCTCTTGTACCTTTTTCTTTGGTCACAGACCAGAGACCTGATTCTCTACTGCCTTATACCTTGTGCGGTCATTAATGCTTATATAAAGTGGATGTAAAATAGTGAGATCAGAATGGTTTCATTTTACACCCATTTTGCCCAGGTGTGAATAAATACCCAAGGTTTAACACAGTGGAGAATGGGCTCCAGTGTTGTACCTGAAAGTGGATTCCAGTATGTGAGTTTTGGTTATCTGAGGCTGTAGTGTACTTTACATTAGCCTTAGCAAGAAATGGAGACACCCCTGCAGATTTGTTTTGTTTTTGTTTTAATATAAAAAGAAACATCTAGACTAAAAATGTGACTTAGAGTTAATTTCATAAATACGCATTTTAAAACAACCACTTCTAGAACTTCGTAGTTATCCAAACATCTGAAAGGAGAATTGATTTTTAATAAGAAAAACACATATCAGAGTATGAAAATCTTCCATTAGGATTCCAGTGCCCAACTTAACTTGGCCCTGGTGCCCCACACAGCTCTGCCAATGCCCCTCAAATATGTTCTATAACAGCTTTTGCTGTATCCGTACAGGAGCTTCACTCAGCTCTGTCAATGTACAGGAGCTCTGAACTTTAGCACCCAATCCAAATTCAGTCTTGTGCCCCCATTCTCTGTTCCCTGTTTTCTAGGTTGAGATAGTCGATCTTGACTCATAGGTGTGGAATTTAGGGATGCTTTCCAAGTGGTGGCAGCTTTTGATACAAAATCAGGATCCACCAAAGGCCAGCTGAGTCATGTAGTGATGGAGTTGGAGCTGCTACCTGCCACTGGCGCTGCTGGATTTGCTTATCCTCCTAGGATATTATATATTATTGGACTCATCTTTGATTTAGATTAGTTCAAGTCATTTTATTGGGTGATCTGTACATAGATCCATTACATGAGAAAAGGGGAAGGCAGGGGGAATCAGCACCATGGGGGGGAGGGGATTCTATGTCAGGCCTTAGGGTCAATTTCCTCTTTCTCTTCCCTACCACTCCATGAATTCCACATGAATCTAGATGCAAGTTTGAAGCTTCTCTGAGGCTTTATAGAGTTGAGGGGCAGGGAGGGGTAAGGAGAGGAAAACTGAACTGGCCCAGGAGCTCCCTTTGAACATTTTGCCATTAGACAATGAGGGTAGGAGAGCTTCCTGAAAGTGTGGAAGTGCAGAGGAGAGAGACTAAGGGCTTGTCTACATCACAAAGTTGCAGCGCTGGTGAGGGGGTTACAGCGCTGCAACTTAGGAGGTGTACACATCTGCAGGGCATCACCAGCGCTGCAACTCCCTGTTTGCAGCGCTGGCTGTACTCCTGTTTTGTCTCGGGTGTAGAGGATCCAGCGCTGGTGATCCAGCGCTGGTAATCAAGTGTAGACACTTACCAGCGCTTTTCTTGACCTCCGTGGAATAAGCAGGTATCCCAGCATACCTGAGGAAGCCTCTCCGTCAAGCAGGTCTCTTTCCCTGCGGTTTTCAGGGGGGTCCGGGGAACGCGAGAGCAAACCGCGGGGAAGCTGGTCTCCTTCCCCGGTTTGCTCTTGCGTTCCCCGAACCCCCAGTGCAAGCAGTTCTCCTTCCCTGCGGTTTGCTCTCGCGTTCCCCGAACCCCCAAGCAAGCAGGTCTCCTTCCCTGCGGTTTGCTCTCGCGTTCCCCGAACCCCCGAGCAAGCAGGTCTCCTTCCCTGCGGTTTGCTCTCGCGTTCCCCGAACCCCCGAGCAAGCAGTTCTCCTTCCCTGTGGTTTGCTCTCGCGTTCCCCGAACCCCCGTGCAAGCAGGTCTCCTTCCCTGCGGTTTGCAGAGGGGTTCGGGGAACGCGAGAGCAAACCGCGGGGAAGCTGGTCTCCTTCCCCGGTTTGCTCTCGTGTTCCCCGAACCCCTGTGCAAGCAGGTCTCCTTCCCTGCGGTTTGCATGGGGGTTCGGGGAACGCGAGAGCAAACCGCGGGGAAGCTGGTCTCCTTCCCCGGTTTGCTCTCGCTTTCCCCGAACCCCCCTTGAAGCCGCCCAACAGCGCTGCAGTGTGGCCACATCTAACACCACTTGCAGCGCTGGTTGCTGTAAGTGTGGCCACTCTGCAGCGCTGGCCCTATACAGCTGTACTAATACAGCTGTAACAACCAGCGCTGCAAAATTGTAGATGTAGACATACCCTAAGATAATATCTGTATGGTGAATTCAGAAAGGTGTGGGGATGGCTCCCTTCAAATGTCTCCTATTGTGTGTCATTCATGGGGCCCTGCTCCCCTGGGAGGGCCAGCCAGGAACTATCCCAACGAAAATGTGTGGCATGTAGGGTTTGCCATGCCAGATCAGATCGGGGCTCCATCAGCTCCTGGATCTTACCTCCAGCTCTGTGCCATATCAGATACTTCAGAGGAAGGTGAAATTCCCTGCCATAAAACACCAGGTCAGTTGTGAAATGGTGTATGTGAGGCAGGGAATTCCCCCCCAGTCACTGGTAGCAATCAGTTTATGTCTTGAAAGATTATGGGGCTTGACACAGCCTAATAGCCATTCCCTCCTTTTTTCTCCCCTGTTGCTCCCCCCATGGGTGGAAGAGAAATACTCCCTTCAACTATCCCCCCACATGGCAAGGTCAAAGGGAGATTAGATAATCCAGTCCATTCACTGGGCCCAAATAGCAGCTGGTTTCTCCTCCTAGTGATTATCTGGGAGATGCCCTGACTGCTGCTTGGGCTGCCCAGCTGCGAGGGGAGGATAGGAAGCGAAGCTGATGAGCCATACAGCTGCTGCATTGAGGGACGCTGCGTACTGAGCTGTAACTGGGCCCAGATCCCCCGACAAGGCCAGATCCAAGACAAAGTTCTAGTCATTAGCAGCCCTGGTCTCTCAGAGCAAAGCATTTAAGTAGGTGAGTAGCCCCACTGACATCCTTATTCCTTGCTGAGCAGCATCGCCAGAAATGTTTGCTAAATTCTGATCACAGAACTACACCTGGGCAAACTTGTAGTAGGATTACACAGGGTGTCACTGAGGAAGGAACTGGAAAATAAAAATTTGGTCGACAGAACCTGATACATGGGATGGAGGGGAGGAAAACAAACACCACCGCCAGCCCCCCTAAATTGACAGGACTGTCAGATTCTATGCTGAGCTGTGTTGAAATTTAAATCCTGGAGCTCTGAGTAGATGTTGAAAGAGACAAAAAGAGAAACACTAACGGACACTCACCGACTAAAAACTCTACCACAGCTACACAAAAAGACCCCATTAATCATGCCAGGAATATTTAAAGCACCTTTGTTTTTGTTTTTTTTAAACTGATGATTATTTCAATACATTTTCCTGCCTCTCTTCAGAAGAGAGCCTCAATATTTGCAGTTGCTCTGGCACAACATTTTTCACGATTATACTAAGAGGCAGGCTTAGGTCAGCAGAGGGAAGCTGCTTTAATGAATCCAAAGGTTTGTCAGCCAGACTAGCTTTTGTACTAGTACCAATAGGCTGTGCCAACAAAATGATCCCCTCCAGAGATTTCAAGTCATGGGCTGTTTGTGGGATTAGGATAGAGAGGGAAGAGAGTTACAACTCCATTTTCTACTTGAGTTCATATCATTTATGCTGCAAGTCACTAGAAGATTCCTTCCCTTTCCTCCACCCCACCACCAGATTTTTGGGATCCATACAATGGTCTTGATCCTGCATCATAAAAGTTAATGGGAAGTTTGCCATTGACTTAAATAGGAATAGGTCCAAAGTGTACGCTTGCATGGGGACTTAGTCAGATGGGACTACTTGTGAGAGAATGAGAGAATGAATGAATTTCAGGCTCAGATGCCTAGAGGATTTTCTTTTCTTTTCTTTCCCTGCTGGATAGACCCAGGGTTTTGTGAGCAGCAAATTCATTCTCAAAATTAGGACTCAATCCTGCTTGCATTGTAATCAGTGGGAATTTTGCTACTGTTTTTGGTAGGAGTAGGATTGGTCCCTTAAGGAAGAAACGGTGATTTGCTCTTGTGTATGGATTTAAGGTTTATTTAAAAAAATATTTATTTTCTAACATTAGGGAGTAATGCATGATAGTTGTAGCAGGGGTCTCTGAGATAGAATGACATGACCAACTGTGCCCCAGACTTTTTATCTGGTGAGGTGGTTGTACTTTCTGTGCCTCTGTTTCCTCTTGTATCACAGAAGGGATAAAGTACTCATATACTCAGGGGAATGCTGGGAGGCTTTAATTAATTTAGATCTGTGAAGTATTTAGCAATCCTCAGATGTAATGTTCCATGTACTGTAAGTGCAGAGTATTAGCAATAATATGACATTATTTTGTATTTATTTGTTAAACGGGATCATTTAGTTTCGAGGGTGGAGGGAGTTTAGAAAGAGGTGAAGAGGCATGTGAGAAAAGAAAAGTGAAGAGAAAGGAGGTAGATGGTTGAAAGATCAGAGAAAGAGACCAGAACCTACCCACAGCCATCAGGGTTTGTGGAGATGCCATCAAATTGAGAAGCATCAAGCTATCATTGAGCCTCCTTTTTAACTTGATGAACAAAAAATGTTTAATAATTAGCAAGTAAAATAATAAGCTCCCTGCCTTCCTTGTAGTCTTTAGCCAGATACCCAGAATAATTAAAATAAAGAAATATGGAATTTCCCATGTTCTGAGGGAACTACTTTGATTTTGGGAGTGGACTGATGGAAATGTAGAGTCCAGAAAGGATTGCTCACCCTTGCAGTGCATCAAGAGGTCTAGTTCACCACATAACAGGGCATCGCTGAAGAAGGGAAAAGAAATGCATGTCAGGAACGGTCTTGATAATACTTAGTCCTGCCATGAGTGCAGGGGACTGGACTAGATAACCTCTGAAGGTCCCTCCCTGTCCTATGATTCTGTGATTCCTAAAGTAACAAGACATTTGTGATACAAGTTGAGGAGAAACAGGGTGACTCAAGTTTGAGACTTACACTTTGTCTTTAGTTCACCCCATCATGCCCAGATAATTGCAGTACACATGGTTTGTATCAAAGCTCCAATGAACTTTCATAACCAGATGATCAGGATCTTGCACAACACACTTGGTGTCAGGTTTTGCTACAGCTCAGGCTTGGTCCATCTAAAGTTCTGCTGAGTTTTGTGCACCTGCTGTCAAACTTGTACTAAGCTTTGACCTACCATGGCTTGAGTGTCTTACGGTTTTGGGTTGAAATCATGCAAAAGCTCTGGTTAAATGTGATTTTGACCAGAGATGGGCCTAAACAAAAGTCCTTGATCTGAATGCTCCCAGACTTGGAGCTTTGATATCCAGATCTGCTTAGAACTTTTAATGGAAAAAGTTGGCTCTCTCTTCCCTCCCCATCTTTATGTAAATAAAAAATTATTAAGGGTGTTTTGCTTACAACAAAAAAGACCAAGCATTGAAAGATGAATTTGCTGGGAAAGTTGTGATTGAATCTTGAATCACCCAGCTCTCCTCAGTGTCCATCACAAGGTTCATGTTACCAAAAAAACTAGGAAAACAGGGAATGCAATGGGATTGAACATGCTGTGCGACCTTAGCTATGGGGTTCACCCCCAACTGAAAGCTAAGAGGCGATACATTACCCTTTCTGCTTCTGCAAAGTTAGACACACCAATGGCCCAGTTCTGCAAACACACATGTACAAGAGTCGTTCCACTGAGTTCGAGAAGATTACTCACGTGTCTACTCAAGTGATTTTCTATAAAAAGAAGTATAAAAAAATATACATGTGATTTAAATAACCTACTCTACATAGGCCTGAACCAAAACCCAATGAAGTCAATGGGAAGACTTCCACTGATCTTAGTGGGCACTGGAATCTGTTCCATATTGCCTATATTGAGAGTCATACGTCTCCTTTTCCAAACCAGGGTAAATGGCACTATTCAAGTCTCTTTTTACACCAGTGCAGCCAGGGCCAGCTCCAGTGTTTTTGCCGCCCCAAGTGGGGTGGGGAAAAAACAAACAAACAAAAAACCAACCCGCGATTGGCGGCAGCTCTACCCCGCTGCTTCATTCTTCAGTGGCAATTTGGCAGCAGGTCCTTCCCTCCGAGAGGGACTGAGAGACCCGCTGCCGAATTGCCACCAAAGAGCCGGATGTGCCGCCCCTTTCTGTTGGCCGCCCCAAGCATCTGCTTGCTGTGCTGGTGCCTGGAGCCGGCCCTGAGTGCAGCTTGTCTGCTTTAGGGTTTTACCGCAGTGCAGTTTCATCATTGTAGCTACCCATAGTAACCTAGTAAGGAGGGCTTTAAACTAGGTTCGACGGGGACAGGTAAGCAAACCCCACAGGTAAGTGGGGAACAAGACCTGGGAGATGGGTTGGAAACAGGAGGGAGCATGGGCTATAATGGCAGAGAGAAAGGAGGGTCAGAGCAAAGCTGGGAGAAAAGATCAAACCAGTATCTTAGATGCCTATATACAAATGCAAGAACTATGGATAATAAGCAAGAAGAACTGGAAGTGCTAATAAATAAATACAACTATGACATTGTTGGCATTACTGAAACTTGGTGGGATAATACACACGACTGGAATGTTGGTGTGGATGGGTATAGTTTGCTCAGGAAGGATAGACAGGGGAAAAAGGGAGGAGGTGTTGCCTTATATATTAAAAATGTACACACTTGGACTGAGGTGGAGATGGACATAGGAGACGGAAGTGTTGAGAGCCTCTGGGTTAGGCTAAAAGGGGTAAAAAACATGGGTGATGTCGTGCTGGGAGTCTACTACAGGCCACCTAATCAGGTGGAAGAGGTGGATGAGGCTTTTTTCAAACAACTAACAAAATCATCCAAAGCCCAAGATTTGGTGGTGATGGGGGACTTCAACTATCCAGATATATGTTGGGAAAATAACACCGCGGGGCACAGACTATCCAATAAGTTCCTGGACTGCATTGCAGACAACTTTTTATTTCAGAAAGTTGAAAAAGGTACTAGGGGGGAAGCTGTTCTAGACTCGATTTTAACAAATAGGGAGGAACTTGTTGAGAATTTGAAAGTAGAAGGAAGCTTGGGTGAAAGTGATCATGAAATCATAGAGTTTGCAATTCTAAGGAAGGGTAGAAGGGAGTACAGCAAAATAGAGACAATGGATTTCAGGAAGGCGGATTTTGGTAAGCTCAGAGAGCTGATAGGTAAGGTCCCATGGGAATCAAGACTGAGGGGAAAAACAACTGAGGAGAGTTGGCAGTTTTTCAAAGGGACGCTATTAAGGGCCCAAAAGCAAGCTATTCCGATGGTTAGGAAAGATAGAAAATGTGGCAAAAGACCACCTTGGCTTAACCACGAGATCTTGCGTGACCTACAAAATAAAAAGGCCTCATATAAAAAATGGAAACTAGGTCAGATTACAAAGGATGAATATAGGCAAATAACACAGGAATGCAGAGGCAAGATTAGAAAGGCAAAGGCACAAAATGAGCTCAAACTAGCTATGGGAATAAAGGGAAACAAGAAGACTTTTTATCAGTACATTAGAAGCAAGAGGAAGACCAAGGACAGGGTAGGCCCACTGCTCAGTGAGGAGGGGGAAACAGTAACGGGAGACTTGGAAATGGCAGAGCTGCTTAATGACTTCTTTGTTTCGGTCTTCAGTGAGAAGTCTGAAGGAATGTCCAATATAGTGAATGCTTACGGGAAGAGGGTAGGTTTAGAAGATAAAATAAAAAAAGAGCAAGTAAAAAATCACTTAGAAAAGCTAGATGCCTGCAAGTCACCAGGGCCTGATGAAATGCATCCTAGAATACTCAAGGAGTTAATAGAGGAGGTATCTGAGCCTCTAGCTATTATCTTTGGGAAATCATGGGAGACGGGGGAGATTCCAGAAGACTGGAAAAGGGCAAATATAGTGCCCATCTATAAAAAGGGAAATAAAAACAACCCAGGAAACTACAGACCAGTGAGTTTAACTTCTGTGCCAGGGAAGATAATGGAGCAAGTAATTAAAGAAATCATCTGCAAACACTTGGAAGGTGGTAAGGTGATAGGGAATAGCCAGCATGGATTTGTAAAGAACAAATCATGTCAAACTAATCTGATAGCATTCTTTGATAGGATAACGAGCCTTGTGGATAAGGGAGAAGCGGTGGAAGTGATATACCTAGACTTTAGTAAGGCATTTGATACGGTCTCGCATGATATTCTTATAGATAAACTAGGAAAGTACAATTTAGATGGGGCTACTATAAGGTGGGTGCATAACTGGCTGGATAACCGTACTCAGAGAGTAGTTATTAATGGCTCCCAATCCTGCTGGAAAGGTATAACAAGTGGGGTTCCGCAGGGGTCTGTTTTGGGATCAGCTCTGTTCAATATCTTCATCAACAATTTAGATGTTGGCATAGAAAGTATGCTTATTAAGTTTGCGGACGATACCAAACTGGGAGGGATTGCAACTGCTTTGGAGGACAGGATCAAAATTCAAAATGATCTGAACAAATTGGAGAAATGGTCTGAGGTAAACAGGATGAAGTTCAATAAAGATAAATGCAAAGTGCTCCACTTAGGAAGGAACAATCAGTTTCACACATACAGAATGGGAAGAGACTGTCTAGGAAGGAGTATGGCAGAAAGAGATCTAGGGGTCACAGTGGACCACAAGCTTAATATGAGTCAACAGTGTGATACTGTTGCAAAAAAAAGCAAACGTGATTCTGGGATGCATTAGCAGGTGTCTTGTAAACAAGACATGAGAAGTCATTCTTCCGCTTTACTCTGTGCTGGTTAGGCCTCAACTGGAGTATTGTGTCCAGTTCTGGGCACCGCATTTCAAGAAAGATGTGGAGAAATTGGAGAGGGTCCAGCGAAGAGTAACAAGAATGATTAAAGGTCTTGAGAACATGACCTATGAAGGAAGGCTGAAAGAATTGGGTTTGTTTAGTTTGGAAAAGAGAAGACTGAGAGGGGACATGATAGCAGTTTTCAGGTCTCTAAAAGGGTATCATCAGGAGGAGGGAGAAAACTTGTTCACCTTAGCCTCCGATGATAGAACAAGAGGCAATGGGCTTAAACTGCAGCAAGGGAGATTTATGTTGGACATTAGGAAAAAGTTCCTAACTGTCAGGGTAGTTAAAAACTGGAATAGATTGCCTAGGGAAGTTGTGGAATCTCCGTCTCTGGAGATATTTAAGAGTAGGTTAGATAAATGTCTATTAGGGATGGTCTAGACAGTATTTGGTCCTGCCATGAGGGCAGGGGACTGGACTCGATGACCTCTCGAGGTCCCTTCCAGTCCTAGAGTCTATGAGTCTATAGCACTAAAACTCCAGTATAGACAAGCCCATAGTATGGACTCAAGCCAATACCCTGATCCTCCAATCAGATCTGTGTAGGTGGACCACTGTGCCTTGCTGACTTCAGTGGGACTACAAGTGTTCAGGGATCCACTCCCATGGATCTGATTGCAGGAATGGGGCTCCATGTGAGCAAGAGTGCACGGATTGCTCTCTTTTAAGGGATGAACTTGGTGGGGATTTTGGGATACTGCCCAGCCAATTCTAAGCACTGGAAATATTTCTGTGATCCTAGGGCAGACCTTCCCAGTTTCACATTTTGATAGCTGCCCTATTTATGGAGACATTTATAAGGCAGCTACAGGAAAAGGTTTCATTAGCACCATCTCCTCCTCACACTATCACAGAAGCAGCAAAACACAGTAAATTAGGTCTAATCGTCATGAAAGTTTGCATGTTCATAGGGCAACAAAAATGATTAGGGGTATGTAACAGCTGCTGGATGAGGAGAGATTAATAAAACAGACTTTTCAGCTTGAAAAAGAGATGACCAAGGGGGAATATGACAGAGGTCTATAAAATCATGACTGGTGTGGAGAAAGTAAATAAGGAAGTGTTATTTACTGCTTCTTATAACACAAGAATTAGAGGCCATCAAATGAAATGAATAGGCAGCAGGGTTAAAACAAACAAAAGGAAGTATTTCTTCACACAACGCACAGCCAACCTGTGGAACTCTTTGCCAGAAGATGTTGTGAAGGCCAAGACTATAACAGGGTTCAAATAAGAAATAGATAAATTCGTGAAGGATAGGTCCATCAATGGCTATTAGCCAGGGTGGAAAGGGATGGTGTCCCTAGCCTCTGTTTGTCAGAAGCCAGGAATGAGAGACAGGAAAAGGTTCACTTGATGATTATATGTTCATTCCTTCTGGGGCATCTGACATTGGCCACTGTCAGAAGACAGGATAGTGGAGTAGATGGACCTTGGGTGTGACCCAGTATGGCCGTTCTTAAGTTCTATGTCCTATGAACAGGCTTTGAGTGAACCCTGAGGCTGTGATTTTCAGACTTCCCTGAAATTCAATAGGAGTCATGCATTCCCTTAGGCTTCTTTGACTATCCCACCCTGAAGCTTTGTAATCATTTTCTTCATTACATTTTTTACTTGTAACTTTCACTGTTTCTGCTGCATTCAGGGGAGCCTGCATTATACAAGTAGGTAAATAGGAGGGGCAGATTTACCATCCCTAAACCATTCATTATTTTCTATACCTCTATCACATCTCCTGTTCTTTTCTTCAGAACTAGACAGTCCCATTTTTTTCCTACCTCTCCTCATACAGAAGTCTCTGTTTCCTTCACCCATCTCTGGACCCTACTAGATCTGCTATTTCTTTTTTGGAGCTAGGGTGACCAGAACTAACCACAGTCTTGTCGGTTTTCATTGGGTTGTCTACAGTGATGTTAAGGTCATTTTCCAGAGGTCTTATAGCTAATTTAAAGTCCAGCACTGTGTAACTTTAGTTCAGGTTACTCCTTCCGAAGTGCAGTGCCTAGCTTTTGTCAACGTTGTAGTTCATGTGCCATCATGCTTCTCGTTCAAGTGCTATTATTCTGGCTAGGTCCATCTGAAGTTCTCTACATTCTTTATTCCTGACTAACCTTAAATATTTTGTGTCCTCTGAAGATTTTGCCCCCTCATTGTTCACCCTCATTTCCAGATTAAATATATTAAATGACACTGGGTCCAGTACGGTTTCTTCGGAAACCCTATTGCTAACCTTCCACCATCTTGAAAACTTCCTGTTCATTCCTATTGTCTTGTTAAGAATTTGGCCCAAAAGAACTAAATGGTGGTGGTGCCTTTAATTTATAATTCCACCCAGTGATCCCTTGCCTGAATGCTCATATACTTTTAAATTAGGCCCCATAAACACGTTTCAAAATAGTGTTTAAATGTGAGCAGGTCAAACTCACTTGCCAAGTAAGCCACATTCTAACACAGCTCTATCAAAGCCTGACCCAAAACCACTCTGAGCAGGGTTAGATGACATGGTGATAGAAATGCCTGAGCTGCGTCTACACCACAGCTTCTACCTTTGGTACCTTCAGTGAACCTGCTATGTCAGTAAATTGCAGGTCCCATTTTTGCCAGTGTAGACGAGGCTTTAAAGATCCTGGCCCCATCTGTAATATGATTTGCTTTACCAGCATGGAGGGGCCCAGACCACTATCTGGATCCCAGCAATCCCAAACTTTGGGGAACTGGGACTTCCACAGAGCTAGTTTTGCCATGGCCTCAACCTGAAATCCTCCAAATAAAGTTAAATGACAATGGAACAAAAAAAATGCCTGAGCCATGTTGACACAATAGTTTCTATCTGCAGAGCTGTGCTGGTGATGAACTGGGGATCCCATTTTTGTAGGCTGCCTGTCCAACCTTATTTTTCAAACATTGAAGACTTTTTATGGTTTGCCTCTGCCTAATTTTTTCTTGAAATCTTGCAGGAAGTTCAGCTTGCTGTGTCCACTGATAGCAGCTGAAGTATCAGGATCCAAACGAATATATTGACTACTTAGGTGTGTCATTTTAAATGAGCACAACATTACCGTGTTTTTATTTCAGAACAGCGTGACTTAGTGCACAGAGCACTGGTCTGGGACATGTTTTTTCCCCCAGCTCTGCCACTGGCCTGCTGGGTGACTTTGGGCAAGTCACTTTACAACTCTGTACCTCGGTTTCTCCATTTTTAAAATGAGGATAATGATACTTACCGGTTGCAAAATGCTTTGCGATCTATGGATTAAATGTGCTGTATAAGAGGGAGGTATTTTGTGACTGGTTGCATTTGTGCTTAAAATCTGTCCAAAAGTGCCATAAACTTAACTGAGGTAAAAGGGATGTTTTGCATTAAGCTCTCATTTCAATTATCTTTGTGAGAAAACGAAAGTGGGAGGCTGGTAGTACTGGCTAAAAACACTTCAGGCGTAATGAGAGCAACTGTGGCCCAAGCTTCCCACTTTACAGCTCTGTCAATGACTTGCAGCTGCCAGGTAGCTTTACCAGTGCGGTACAATACACTGCATCCTGACCTGCAGCACATCCTGTTCTTCCAGTCATTTGGCTTCTCTAGGACAGAGACTGCCGGTTATGCTGCATTGTGCCAAATTGCATAGTGTCTTTTGTGTGTGGATAAGTGAGGACTAGGAGAAAACATTTTTCTTGTGGCCTGGGTCTCCAGAACTGGGAGGCCAGTGTGTTAACTCATTGCATCAGCAAGGCCCCCTAGTTCTGCACGTCGTTTACAGGAGTACAGACTCCTGGTTTACAGAGTTGAAAGCATCTGATTCTGTAAAAGCAGACTGGGTTTCTAGACCTGGAGGTAATTGAAATTATCCCAGGGCAACTTTAATCAGCAGATAATTCATTGCCTTGATATATTTTCTGATCCCAGCATCGCTCAAGCTGACCTGTGACAATTGTTTTCTTAGCTCAATTGAGCAAAGTTACTGCTTTGAGGCCAGGAGGTCCTCTGTTCAAAACCAGGCTCCCCCATCTCTGCAGCTATTACACATGTGCTCTGACTGCTAATGTTAATTCACCCTCTATCCTGAACCCTGCAACATCTGTTCAGCTAAATTTTCATCCCACTAGTAGGAAAATAATTCTGCTGTGCAAAAGGGGAGAGAGAACTGGGAGCAAAGGATGTGTCGTTCTGAGAGTGCAAGTTGCTTCTTGCTTCAGATCCTTTATTTTATACTGAATTTAACTGCCATTTAGAATGAGAAGGTTGCTTTCAGCAACGAGCAGTCCATAAACCACCTCTGTTTCCTGCTGATTTCATGTTTCACTAGGAAAGACATTGCACAGGAATCGAGATAGGATTGACTAATGAGCATGGGCGTTTGTGGAACAACCACACTGGAGACAGGCTCATTCTCTCTCTCTCCCTCTCCCTTTCTCCCAACTCACTCTGAAGAGAGCTAGCTACAACTCATCTTCTAACAATAGGCCTGCCCTGAGTCCTTCTCTTGTGCCACAGTTTTGCCCTGTTCTGAAACTGCCGTGTCTCTGAAAATTCATTAAGAGCTCTATGACCCAGATGTTTGTGTGGTGACACTGAAGCAGCTGTCACTGCTTTAAAAGAAATACTTGGCAATATTTCTTCCAAAGACCTGCTAGTTCTTCCTGGGAAACCATGGGAAGCATTTTTTAATAGAGAAAATTGTGCATAGGCATAATGTTTACTAGACTTCTCTTCCCTCGTTTTTTAATGATGGGAGGTGTTTGCATGCAAACAGGATTTCTGTGTCTTAAGAGTCCATCTGCTTCCACTCCACCTGAAATCTTAACCCACTGCACAGAACAGCATGGAAATTTCAACAGCAGCTCTCTATGAAGAGAAGTCCTGAGTAATTGTCCCTACGGTGACGAGATTAAGAGTATTCAAGGCTCGTTTGGTCTATGGTTCGAGCACTTTCAAAGGGACAAACCACGTTCAGGTTGTTCACAGATCTATTTTCAGTCGAACCTGAAGAAACAGGCTAAAGTTCAACTAGAACTGAGGGATCTACAAAGGTGAGGGAAATGAATTGAATTGCTAACAATGAAAGTCAACCTAAGAATTAATTTCTGTAAGGTTTTCCATTGACTTCAATTGGCTTTGGATCAGATCCTATGTGCTTGGTGAGTGGGAGCTACTCAGGGACATAAGGGGACGGCTCTTTATACAAGTGCCTTTAGAGGTACTCATTTGTGTAGTTGAACAAGCTAGGGCTGAGCCAAACACAAACTTTGTATCTGGAGCTGAACTTTTCCAGAGCTTCAGCTCTCATTTTGGTTGGGACTCATCTCTAGAGCAGAGAGGTGACCATCTCAGACTTAAGCCTGGAGAACAAGAAGTTACATCAGAAAAGCAGTGCCCGTATCGGCACTAATGCATGTTCTCAGCCTTCAGGGCTTATGTTGGCTTTCTATGTGCTTTTTGCAAAGCACTGTATACACCAATAGTGCAAATAAAAGTAATGTGTGTGTGTGTCCCTGGTAAAGTCACACACGTAAATTTATGTAAAGATATGCAAATTAGGCCTGGCATTCTGGCCCCTTGTAAGTTGCCAATGCAGCCATTGTTTTTACACCACTGCCCTAAGTAAACAAAGATCTTGTTTTCATGCTGTCCCTGTACATCTGTGGCTGTGACTTGAATGGTGGGTGGGAATCTGAGTACTTGCCTCTTTAATTATCTGATTGGCATTAATGAGCTAACTAGATACACAAGTGAGCTGTCAGGTTCTTTAAGAACACTAGGTATGTCTTGAGTGCAGCTGGGAATGAACCTCCCAGCCCACATGGACTGACATGTTAGCTTTGCATGAGCTAGTGCACTAAAAATAGCAGTGTGCATGTTGTGGCACAGGCTAGCCACTCAAGTACAAACTTCCCCAACCCCTTGGGTCCCATACTCAGGTGGCTAACCCATGCTGCCGCCGGGGCTGCTACATCCACACTGCTATTTTCAGTGCGCTAGCTCACACAGAGCTAGTGTGTGTCTGTCTGTCTAGGAAGGGGAGCACGCTCCCAACTGCCGTGTAGACATACCCTTTGAGGGTATATATCTAAAGTAGGAAAACAGGTTTTTATTTTAAAATGTGTTCACCATGATCAGCTAGCACGTGTTAAAGTACTCTTTGCCCTGTCTAGGCCAGGGTTTTAAAACGTGTTAGCTAAACTGTATTAACTATCATATTTTTAAAGCGCTCTTTTGTCCTAATTTAGATTTACCCTAAGTGTCTCATAAGAGTTTGAGATCCCGTTTTAACCAGAGTAACTTGATAGTCAATTAATTAACATGGTTATAAATGCTACTCCAGACACTCTCCAACATTTGGTTTAGGCGCACACACTTGTGGTTTATTTTATGGCTAAAGCCCCATCCACTAGAGTATCCCCTAGGGTAAATTACAAATGTTTGTGTCCTGGAACACAATGTTTGTGTGGAGTAGCTACACTAGCATGAACAGTCGTGTTAGTTAATTTGAGTTAATTGGCAATCAGTTAATTACATTTACTACAGGACCACAAACTCTAGTCCAGTCAAACCCTAAAGTAAATATGAGATTGTCAGATTTCCTCCTCACAGTTTGATGGAAGGGTAGAAATCCTTTAACAAGGCCTCATGCATCACACAAACAGGGAAGAATTTTGCCAACCTTACTCATGGTGATTGGTTTCAATAGGGCTACTCCTGATTAGCAAGGGTGTCAGAATATGTGCCTTGGACCAGTTAGAAGGATGACGATGGCTGGGCAGTGGATTGAAGGACTGGGGGAATCCTTGTTTAAATACGGGTTCAGAAGAAACTGGCATTAATGGAACCACTGGCTGAAAAGAGAGTCTCCGGACCCTGGACTTATGATTGCCTTCATTTGAGTGACTAATTTTGCTGGAAAAAATAGAATCAAATCCTTTAAAAGACCGTATTCCTTCTCATATTTTGAAGTGCCCCACATGTCCAGAACAATGAACAGGAAAAGTGTGGGCTTTATTTGGTAGAATCCAATGGGATGTTTGGAGTTGCAGCTGACCTGTAGTAACTTGAATTAATTGATTGCCACTTAACTAAGGCCTGGTCCACACTACGCTGTTAAACCGATTTTAACAGCGTTAAATCGATTTAACACTGCACCCATCCACACTACACTGCTCTTTATATCGATTTAAAGGGCTCTTTAAATTGATTTCTGTACTCCTACAAAACGAGAGGAGTAACGCTAAAATCGATATTACTATATCGATTTAGGGTTAGTGTGGACGCAAATCGACATTATTGGCCTCATTCTTTTACAGTAGCTACCCACAGTGCACCGCTCCAGAAATCGACGCTAGCCTCGGACCACGGATGCACACCACCGAATTAATGTGCCTAGTGTGGACGCGCACAATCGACTTTATAATATCTGTTTTATAAAATCGGTTTAAGCTAATTCGAATTTATCCTGTAGTGTAGACGTACCCTAACATGACTGTTTGTGCTAGTGTAGACACTGCACATATGTTTGCTCCAGGACACAAACATTTGTAGTTTACCCTCATTCATTTTTAAGCCCTCCTGCTGTGCTTAAGGCTTTGTGATCCCACGATGAGAACCAAATGCAAATAAATGAATAAATTATAAGGCTGTTGTTTTACAGGCTTTTCAAAGTTAAAATGAGATGGTTGCTCACTTTGTTGCATGTGGAGGCCAAGTGTATCGCACACAGCAGGGGCTCCGCATCCCTCCATTCTCCCTGCTTCCCCCACTTGGCTTCCTAAACTCCCTGTGTGCCACCCTCCCATCCTGCCAGGAACTCCCTGCAGTGCCTCCCATGACCTCCTTCATGCTAGGGGCGCTCTCTGCCCTCCCTTCCCACCGCTGTCAGGATCCTCCATTATCTGGCTATGCCTGGGGCTGTGTGTGCCCATTTCCCCCTCCCCATTACTTGCCCCCAGCATCCTAGCAGTATGCCTGCGCTATGGAGACTATACCAGCATAGCTATGTCGGCGTAGCCTATAGTGTAGACACAGCCTATGCTGACAGAAGGAGTTTTTCTGTCAGTGTAGGACCACAGCCTCCCCAAAGAATGTTAACTACATTTACGGGAGCCCTGATCCGACTGGTAGTGAAGACATAACCTGAGAAAACGCGACTAATAAGAGGAGTTTTCACATACCTTTCAGCATGGCTTCCTGATCACCGTGCTTCAGGCAGTCCTTTTAACTAAAATTATCAATGTATTTGTTTTGTATATAGCTGTGTATATAATATCTGTGTGTGTGTGTGCATGCATGCGTGTGTGTGTGTGCATGCGCATAAAGATAGATAGATTAGACTGTGAGATCCAGTGGAACCTCAGAGTTACGAACACCAGATTTATGAACTGACTGGTCAGCCACGCACTTCATTTGGAACCAGAAGTACACAATCAGGCAGCAGCAGAGACAGAAAAGATCAAAATATAGAAAAGTAATACTGTACAGTATTGTGGTAAACGTAAACCACCAAAAATAAAGGAAAAGTTTAAAAAAAGAGTTGACAAGGTAAGCAGTTTCTGTGCTTGTTTCATTTAAATTAAGATGGTTAAAAGCAACATTTTTCTTCTACATAGTAAAGTTTCAAAGCTGTATTAAGTCAGTGTTCAGCTGTAAACTTTTGAAAGAACAACCATAACATTTTGTTGAGTTATGAACATTTCAGAGTTACGAACAACCTCCATTCCCGAGGTGTTCATAACTGAGGTTCTGCTATATCTGATCTTAGACCTGTCACTGGAAAAGGACTTATCCCATCCTGGGCCTTAGAACAGTGTAATTTTATGGAGGGAAGTTCTAAATTTCGGTGGGGCTAAAAGGAAACCTTTCAAAAAATGATAGCTACTTGGAAGCCACTCAGAGGTTTGTAGTGTTAAAATCATAGAGGCATAGGGTTAGAAGGGACCGCAAGGGTCATCTAGTTTAATCCCCTGCCAAGATGCAGGATTTGTTGGGTCTAAACCATCCAAGACGAATGTCTATCCAGCCTCCTTTTGAAAACCTCCATTGAAGGAGCTTCCATGACCTCCCTAGGCAGTCTATTTAATTGTGGAGATGGATTAGTAGGCAGCAGGCAGATGAGGAGCCATGGTCATTGGTGCATGATATGATGAGTGCAACCGATCACAGATATCACCATCTCTAAGTGATTGTGTGTGTGTGTAAGTACTTCTCTCTGATCCACACTGCAAATTTTTATTGCATATTCTCCTAGGCACCTCCACTCCCATCAGTGGAATGTCTGCATATTAAACTAGTGCAGAAGAGGCTCTAAATATCCAGAATGGGGAGGAGAGGTTTGTGTAAGTTGGTTAGGAGAATTATGCTCTTAAAGCCCAACCATTATTCACAGAGGCCCAGACTGTGAACCCTTTATTCTAGGGTTGCCAACAGTCCCTTATTACAAGGAACATCCCTTACTTGTTCATCTCTGTACAACAAGATTGTGAGTTGCAGAGTGCATCAAAAAAACCCCTGGGTGAATGTAGGTGCTGCTGCATTATATTATTTATTAATAAATGATAATATCTGGAGGAAGGGTGGGGTGGAGCTGTTAAGAAAACAGTTCATTTTTGAAATATGATGTTAGCAGCCCTACTTTATTCTCACTGATGAGCACTTACTTAAGTGAGTACTATTGACACAAATGGGATTACTTGAGTGAATAACTGTTCACCAGAGTGAGTACAGGGTTCACAGTTTGGCATATCCAAGGCTCCGGTCCAGAAAATATTTATCCTTGTGTTTATATGACTGTGAGCTGTCCCAATATTCACCACATGTCCATGGTTGCCGTCGTGCAATTGTGTGTAAGGACTGGAGCATAGCCTGTAAAGCACCTTGGGGTCTTTCCAGCTGACAGACTCTATATAAACATTATTACCCTGCCCTGCTGAGGTAGGTAAAGTCCAAATCTTTGGGAAAAAAAACTATTGCCAAAGAAGCAGGTGTGTCAGTTCAAAGTGGCCCACGAGGAGCAGCTATAAGCTTGTACTTTGCCCATTTACTGAGGGTTTTATCTGATCCTTGGTTATACAACCTGATGAAAATGAACATTTACTGTGGCAGTTCCTGCATAGCCTAATATGTAGGCTACTTCCTGAAACACTGAGCCATCTCTGTGATGGCCTGTGAGTATTTTGGGTGCTCCTACCACAGGGGTCAGCAACCTATGGCACGTGTGCCAAAGGCGGCACATGAGCTGATTTTCAGTGGCACTCTGCTGCTGGCGTGGGGTTCCGTCCGCCAGCCCCGCTCAGCCTGGCCTGCCTGGATGGACGGAACCCTGGTGCCAGCAGTGGGCTGAGTGGGGCTGGCGGCGGGGATCCCGGCTGGCAGGGGCCGGCGGACGGAGCCCTACACTGGCAGTGGGCTGAGTGGCTTAGCCTGCTGCCGGCCTGGCCCGGCCGCCGGCCCCACTCAGCCTGCTGCCAGTCTGGGGTTCCATCCACTGGCCCCTGTAAATGTAAAATGTATTACTGGCACACGAAACCTTAAATTACAGGGAATAAATGAAGACTTGGCATACCACTTCTGAAAGGTTGCCGACCCCTGTCCTACCAGCTAGAGAACTGATTGATGGGCCTGAGTATTCAAGGGGAAGGTGTGCTATTGATGCCAGTATAGATAACAGCACTTGAGTAAATTGTGGGTACCCACTGCCCTATGGGTAGGGTGGATAGTTTGATACATTTAGTTGTGTTCATTTCCTTAAACTTTTTCAGAGATGATTGGGAATTGGAATTTCCATTCCATTAGAAATTCCATCATCTTGAAGGGGGGAAAAAATCAATCTGCCTCAGAAAAAAAGCTGAAATTTCCCACAAGATGAAATGTTTTCAAAAATGTTGTTTCGGCTCAGTTGAAACATTTTGCCTCATTTTCACCCTTACGATTTTTGATTTTTTAAAATAATATAAAATAAATTTCAAAACCAAACATTATTTGAAAATAAAAAATCATCCCGTTGTATTCCAAACACTTTGAAACAGAATGGAAGGATATTATCAAAATGCTTTGTTTTGAACCCCTCCCCCTGAAAATTTCTGTTCTGACAAAACAGCATTTTCCAATGGAAAAGCATGCAGCTGCAAAAGTTTTGACCAGTTCTACTTTTCTCAGAGTCCTAATAATAGGTTTGTGGGTGGGCAGTTGTGATTGATCAGTGATTGTTTGTGCACTGCTTTGAAAATGTGCAGAGCTATGTAACTGTTTAGGTATTATTTTGGCACTGGAAGCAATGCAAACATATCCAGATATAGTAGCATGGTCTTGGTCATGTGTTATTTCATGTCTGTGTGCATAGGGAAGGCAGCATGGTCTAGTGCAGAGGGAACTAGAACTAGGTTTACACTACAAGCTAGGGATGTGATTCCCTGCTCATGGAGACATACTCCTGCAAGTCCTTATCTGAGCTAATGCACTAAAAATAGCAGTGTAGCCATGAGCAGTGGCAGCAAAGGCATGGTTAGCTGCCTCAAGTACAAACCTGCCTCAACCCTGTGGGTAAGTACTCAAGGCAGCTAGCCTGTGTGTCTCCTGGCACTGCCTGTGCTACTGTGGCTATGCTACAGCACCACACCCTTAGCTCGTAGTGTAGACACATCCTGAGGGTCAGGAGACCTACATTCTGTTTTATGGCTCTGCCACTGACCTGTATGACCTTGGGCAAGTCACTTTCTCTCTGTGCCTCTGTTTCCACTCCTGTCCTTTGCCTGCCGTATCTATTTAGATTGTAAGCAGTTTGAGACAGGGAATGTCGTTCGCTGTGTGTTTGCACAATGCAACCCTGGCCTTTGCTGGGGCCTCTAGGTGCTCCCATGATGCAAATAATTAATATAAATTAAAGCAAATAATTATATTAAATAATCTCTTGTCCTTGGATATTTGCAAAATGTTGGGGAGGTTCTGGTTGTTTTTGGTAGTGTATTCCCACTGCTGATCTTTGGAACTCTACCACTAAACTTTATTTCTTATTTACTTGCTGTTATTCTGGCATTTTGAAGGGCTCTGTGGAAAGAAAGCAGCATAAAATCACACAACCAGTTTGGCGGGTCCTGTTCAGACAGGACTCATGCTAGGAGAACTCATGTGCCTTTGTTGCCAGCTTCAAAAAAAAAACAACAAAAAATCCAACTAATATGCACATAGTGAGAACTTCAGACCACTAAGTGTAAGCAGTGCCACATGGCAGGCCATGGAGTTGCAAGAGATAATCTGATGCCTGCTAGATCTACCATGTGTCTCTGAAAATTGGTAATGTTCCCGTTTTCACTTGTCCCAGTAACTGTTGGTTGTGGGGGGAAAAGGGGATATTTTGTAAGGTTTTCTTTTTTACCTCCTGTGAAAGTCTAACAGGTCAGCTCAGTTTATGTATTAAACAGCCCTTGCTTGATTTGGTTGCTTTGATCGATGCCCCCTCTGTCTACACTAGCAGAACGCTATGCTGGTTTTTAAAGCAGTTTTGCTACCACAGTTTAGTCATGTAAAGAAAAACGCCTTTATAACTAGATCTCTGCAATCACATCACTCTGGGGAGCATTGTAGTATGTCCATCCTGGCTCCTACAGCTGGGAAGGGAGAGGATTCTGTAACTTGACCATAGCACTCTACACAGTGTTGAGGGCAGGGCCGTCCTTATGCATAGGCAGAATAGGCAGCCGCGTAGGGCCTCACACTGCCTGGGGGGATCCACTCTGCAGGCAGCCCAGACAGTGTAGAAGCAGGGCTGCTGAGTCCTAGAGAGAGCCGAATGCAGCACAGTCTGAGGAATGGGATTGGCTGCTGGGGTGAGGGTATGCTTACACGTTAATAAAACACCCTTGCCTGGCCTGTGTCAGCTGACTCAGGCTCACAGAGCTCGGGCTGCAGGGCTGTAAAATTGATGTGTAGATGTTGGGCTTGGGTGGGAGCATGGTCTCTGAAACCCCTGTGAGCCTGAGTCAGCTGACATGCGCCAGTCGTGGGTATTTCATTGCAGAGTAGACATACCTGTAGTCTGCAGGCAAATCCTGCTGCTCTGTTGTCTCTCCAATGATTTGAGTCAATTACATAATACTCTTTATTTCTAATGTGCCTACTCGCCATAGCGTTCTGGGGTGTTGTATGTACATCATAAGAACAATCATTTAAAATAGGCATTAAAAATGCAAAATGACAAGCCACCCACTAAGACCTTTAGATTGCATGTACTTGTCATCTATCTTGATTAATTTTATTTGTTAAATTCAGCTTTTCCCTCCTCTTTCATCCTTTGGTTTCCAGAACAACAGCCACCCAGCTTTAATTTGTGGTCAGTTGGATAGGGAGGAAAGATGGCCTTGTGGTAAAGCACTGGAGTGGGATTCAGGCAATCTGGTTTCAATTCCTGGCTCCCAAGCTTGTGAAGGATAACTGCATTTATGAGGCAAAACTTCCATCCAGCAGGAGGTCTTATTGTCCAAAATGGTGGGCTCTTTCCATGGTTTTGGATTCACTGTGATCCTGGAGTGCCCACTTGTCAAAATGAGCACAGGACAAGCAGAGTGAAACTTCAGAGCTTCTTTTTTTGCCAGGGGCAAAGTCACAGCACATCTACAGAACAAAATACCAATAACTTGGGAATTAAAAACAGAAAGGGAAAAGAAGCAATAAAAAAATCAGGGCAATGAAATCCAAGTGTACAGGAAAAAGTAGGAGAGAAGGAGAATAGTTAAATGGATACTTTGTACTTGTTCATGCAATTATCTCAAATCACTCTAAGCTCTTTTGCAGCCTTCCTTGGACACATTACTTATTATCCTCATTTTACAGATGAGGGAATTGAGGCACAGAATGGTGAAGTGAGTTGACCAAGGTGTCCCTGTGAGTAAGTGGCAGAGACAGGAATAGAACCATATGTCCTGATGCCAACTTCAGTCCTTTGGCTCTAACATGATCCTTTTCCTTTTGTCCTCTCACTGTTCCTATTTTTTCCCTGGCTGCAGCGCTACTCTTTCATTTGCTTTTCTGTATAGCAGCTTCTGCTCTGCTTCCTGGCTCAGACCTGCTCTGCAACATTACAGAAGATGATCCACTTTCCCCCTCTTCCATTTCCAAGGGCTGGGAGTGCCCATGGAATTCCCAAAGTGAATAAGGGCTGCGTGGGATGTACCATGTCACATGGACAGGTAATACCTGGAAGGCATCTCTCATTTTCAGAGCAATTGGGAAACAATCGCTAATAGTGATCCTCCTTACAAAACAAAATATTCAACCTGCTCGGTTCATTACTTGTTAGCTTCAGGCAGGAACACTGCAGATTTGTTACTAGTAATGGTCAAGTCATTAGCACATGCAGCATTAATGGAGGAGAAAGCATCGGATAAAGAGTCATCTCTTGACCATGTTTACATCCCTGAAGCACAGACCAGGTTGTTGAATTCAGTTCCTGCTCTCCTTTTGTCATATATACCTGCTAGAAAGGTTGTATGGAAAGGAAGCATCAGCCTCTTTTCAAAGACAGAAGAAAGAAAATCTTTTTTCCTTGTAAAACAGGAGTTCTGTGCCAGACCCGACCGCCTGTGTAAACATACAACATACATATTTGAAGATCCTTAATGTCCTGCCAAGATCCACAGTCCTGAGCTGGAGGGAACCACCTGTTATGGGAAATAAAGATTTTACTTTGTCTCAGGCTCTTGTCCAAGTTGTTAACATTACTTAGAAAAAGTAAACAGTTACAAATTATTGATACATTGATCTGGAAAGGATTAATTTACTTCTCGATTGCTTTCTCATTGCAGTAGTTTACTAACTGATTATTTATATGATACAGAATAATAAAGGTTAGGCCTGGAGGGACCCTGTGAACATCAGCAAGGCCAGTATTCCCTATGCCTAGTACAAATCACCCCATGCCAGTTCCTCCTGTGTATCATATTTTAGCCACTTCCCTTGATGTCCCTCGACCTCTCTCAGTGGCTCTTCCTCTGTTATTCCAGTATCTTACTACTAGGGCACTTTTCCTGTTTTCTTATGTAAACTTGCCATTCTTCAAATACATTCTAGATCAACTTCCAATGTGTCTTTCCCCTCCTTTATTATTATTTGCTTTTGGCAATGTCTAGAGATCTGTCATATTTCTCTTTTTTTAGTTGTTCCTTTAATCTTTACTTGCAAGACAGGACCTTCTGACTTTTATGATGCTTGTCCTTTTCTTTGTATTTTCTCTTCTATTTTTTATCCTTCTCAGAATGAAGAGCCCATCATATCATCTGCAGTATTCCAAGTGAAACCTCACCAATTGTCTTCATTTCCTCTTATCTTCACAATTTTTTCAGGCCTCATTGCCCTCATGTTGTTCTTGTTGAGATAGATGGCTAATTAGTGCTAACCATGAAGGGGAGGCCATAACTGATGTTCCATATAGATTCTGTATGGTAGAGGAGGTCAGTGCTAGGACAGTCTTCCCTTGGAGTTTCTTCTGCTGGGATTTCTGATGGGCAAGTAACCTTACTAATCCTTCTGATGTTTTCTGATGGCAAACAAACAATTTTCTATGTCATTTCTGGACTAGCTTATCAAGAAAGTTTTGGATAATTGCATTTTGAGATAGACCTTTGTGGATATGGGATATGTATGTGTGTGTCTATCTTTATTTAGTCTATTCAGCTCTCATGGACACCTAAATGGATCTATCCATTCTCATGCCTTGCCTCGTAGCCATTCTCTTTCAAGCTGGGGAGGACAAGATTCAACTCCCTCTGGAAAGTCTCTATGATATTTTAAAAAATTGATCAGAGGAGTTGCTGTTGAAGAATGCATAGCACACTTTGTGATGGAGTGTGTTACCGTCACAGTGTTTGCAGCTCAGGGGGTATGAGATTAGGCCCGAGGCATATGTCTAGCGTTCATCATGATTTTCCCAGGACTGTCTCAATTTTGGTTGGCTGTCCTTCATCCTGCAAACTATGGCTGGAGCCCAAAGAGTCATAAAATATTGTCATGGCCAAGGTAACAGCAGCAAGTCAATGCCATTTTTTCCTGGAGAGTAAACTTTTAAAGATGGCATCCCAATATGGGGTAAAACCTGGATCCATAGACTTGGCAACCACACTATTTATGGACTGTTTTATTTAAGAAAATGCCACAATGGCACTCACAGCTCGATTCCCTAGTTTTAAAAGTTCATCTAAATATCCACCCTCAACCCCCTTGCTTATCAGTGTTCTTATTGCCTGTTGCGAGTGTTAGCTGTCCTTTGTGGAGGGCATAAGAGCCTGTTCAACTATTTTTCTCGTGTTGTCTGGGTCTGGGATGGATTTGTGTGTGACTGACCATAAACAGCTTTACTTTAATTCCTTATGGCACTTACTTTGAATTTTGGGTGTGCCAGACTTTGCAAAAGATAATTGCTGTATTTCATGGTGCAAGTTGTTTTCAAATAGATATGCATATACGTGCTCATCAACCGGAGAGCCAACTTAAGAGATTTTGGGGAGATGGGGTGAGGAGCCAATTTGGGTGATTCTGCTAGGAAACAAACCTGTAGGCCAAGCTCAGATTTCACTTCCACTGGTGTTAATCTGGAGGAATTCCATTGCCTTAGTGGAGTTACTCCAGATTCACACAGATATAACTGAGATCAGAATGTGGCCATTCAACGCTACTGAGAAGGGTCCCACATTTCAGAATTTCTTAGGTTAGTGGCAATTCAGGGGGTGCATTTCAGCCTGTTCTGGCTCTCCATTTGGTTTCCAGCAGCTAGTTAGTGTCAAAAGATGCTAAAAACATATGAAATACTTTCCTAAGATTACTCTTCCATGTAAGATATAGCTGTAGCTGCCACACGGATATTATGTGATTGCTAATAAGATGGGATATATCCACATGACAATGTCTAAGATGTGGGCCACACTATGAAAACGTTTGTGGACCCCTGCTCTGGAGTAATCGGCACTGTAACTTAACTTTTTTCAAAGAAGTTATTCCTCCCTCCAGTAAAAGTAAAGAAAGCCCCTCCAACACTTGCTGAAATTTAATTATGATGTTAGTCCTGTGGATGCTTTGGGCATGCAGTAACATTGCATGTTTGTACTGGAGTGAAGATTGAAATGTAGCAGAGTGAAACCACTGTGTGCCGCTGTCTCATTTGTGACATGGTGGGGAAGGAGTCGTTGGGTGCAGCCCCACATTAGCTTGAGATTTGTGTAGCTCCTCAGACACTGTGATGCCAATCCTTCTCTCTGTCTTCGCAGCTCGGTTTCACGGCCTTCAGAAATTTTACAGTGAAACCATGTATACATGACTGCAATTAACATTAATCGGCATTCAGGGTTTGATTCCCATGCATGCAGGCGAGATTGCATAATCACCTTATGGCAGTAGTTCCTCCACTTTGCAGAGAGCAAGGATAGGAAAAAAATACTAAGAAATCTCTCTCCATCCTGCAGCTGTCCACGCCTGTTCTTTTACTGTACTGCCCTCTCTATGTGCAGCCCTCTCTCCCTGCCACCATCTGAGCCATTTCCCCCTCTGTAGATTACACCTTAAAACCTTCATTTCCCCCACGCCAGATTACAGTTAATGATCTGTGGTCATCCATTCTGCAGGGGTTTGCTGGCATAGCTATGACAGTCAGGAGTGTGAAAAAACCACACATAGCTGTGCTGGCAAAACCCCCAGTGTTGACGCAACTGTGCTGACAGAAGAGTGCTCCTGTTGGCTTAGCTGCTGTTGTTTGGAGAGGCAGTGTGCTATGCCGACACGCCTTCTGTCAGCATAAGCTCTGCCTACAGTAGGGGGCTGTGCTGGCATAGCTGTACTGGCAAAGCATTTGTATTGTAAACAAGGCATCTATCTCTGAAGCCTTTTTTGATACGTTGTGTTATGGACACTATAGGAATTGGGTATTTAGGAACATAGGAATGACCATGCTGCATCAGACCAATGGTCCACCTACCTCAGCATCCTGTCTGACAGCAGCCGGTAACAAATGGTTCAGAGGAAGGTGCAAGAACCTCTGTTCCCCCTGCCCTGCCCAATAATGGACACATTTTGCAGTTACATGCCTATCGAACGAAGCTGGGGGAAGAGAGAGTTTCTTTTTTAAGCTTGTCTCTGTCACCAGCAGAAGTTGGTTCAATAAAAGGTATTACCTCACCCACCTTGTCTCTCTCATATCTTGGGACTGACATGGCAACCGCTATACTACATACTTTTCTTTTAAACATCAGGCAGATGAATCCTGTTACCTTCTGCCTTGATACATTAGGGCCACTTGGCCTGTTCACAACTACCTTTCGCCTTGTGTAGTCATCAGTGCAAAATGGGTGTAAAATACTACCATTCTGATTCTGTGGTCTTGTACATCCCTTTGCACAAGGTGCAGTGCTACAGTTTTCTGGAGCTATCTCCCTTAGAAATTTTGCACTGGATAGTTAGCATATCTGTAGATAATACTCATACTATTCATATAAATGACCTTTTTAGAATTATACTGAGCTCTTTGCCTCAATAATATCTTGTAGTTTTACCTTGTATTTTCCCCTCACAGTATTTCTCTGTCCTTCTCTCCCACATATTGGCAATAGTCTCAGAGGGAAGCAACATTTGTGTGTGTGTGTGTGTGTGCTTTAGCTAGTTAGTGTCTTAGTTCGTATTTGCTAATTTGAGCCATTTTTGCAGTGCTCAGACAATAATGCAACCGTATCACGGCATTTTTGACAACATCATTGACCTCCGTTGGCTGCGTTTTCACAACACTTGAATGCATTAATATTGCTGTCTGTAGCATTTTAATATAATTAGAACAGTGGCTGTAATCATCTGGGGAAAAGCATTCACCCCCTCCTGCGTTGAACTGCAGCACCTCTGGTTTTCATTTGCCTGGGAAATCGCTGTAGCAGGGAATGAGAGGTGAGGGCAGGGCTCTCTTGCCCTAGTGCTTGGAGATTCAGATTCAGTCCAAAGGGAGGAGGTAGGGAGGAACTGAACTCCATGAAATCACTAAGGTCACTGAAACAATCTCTGCTGTCTGTGTTCAGGAAATGAGATGCTAATCTTTTCCCAGGGCTTCTTTGCATAAGGTCCATTCCAGAGAGCTATGTTTATTTTAATTTCTCTAATTACTGGCAGTATGCTGATTATGCTGCTGTAGATTTCTTGTGAATTGCTACAGTAATGGGATCAAAAATGTGCATGAGTCCACCATGGAAATTAACAAGGAGATAGAAATTGGGAGGTGGGGGAGATTTAATTCGCCCTCCAGTGCTGCAGAGTTCCTGCTTCCTTGTTGCAGGGCCTAATCTTCCTCCCTGCATGTAGTCAGAGAACATGGTCTATGGGCCTGATTCAAAGCCCATTGAAGTCAATGGATGTTATTCTGTTGACTTCAGTGGACATGGAATCAAACCCCATGTGCAGGGGCAGGGCTTGGAAAATTTTACCCAATCCTACACTTGCTCACCAGGCTAAAATCCACTGGTCCCCTAGAGCCATGCCCGCTCCTGCACAGTCTCCCCCTACTCAGGTAATCTCTGCTGCTTGGGCCCAGTGTCCCTGGTCTCTTGTTGGCTGAACTTTGTCTTCAATTAATGCCACTCTCCATGCAGAAATCTATCAGGTCGTGCTGCACCACACACAAAAGAGGTCAATGAATGCGGGATATGCTCCACCATCAACAAATAACCTATTTATACTGTTCACTTTACTAATCCTCGGCCGGGTTGCCAGTGTAGCATTGGTGAGGCCTCCCCACATGCAGCATCCTCTGCTGGGCTTGGTTGCTCCCCGCACTTCCTTCCCAGGTGGTAGCATCTCCCCTCACTCAGTGCCTCCTGTTCTATGGGATGGATGTGATGGCCTCCCAGTGCATGTACTCCTCCCAGCAGCCACCCAAGCAACAACTGCCATTCCCACCCCCAAGAGAACTCTCCACCTTACCCCTAAGCTTTGGCTGCTGACAGAGGTGGCAGCACTGGTTGTCTCTGCAGACTCAGGCAGACATCACTACGTTGGTTCCAGTCAGTTTGTACTTGGAACATTTACTTTTGCTACCATGTATTTTTCTTTTTTAAATGAAAGCTTGGATTCTGCAGAAGCTGATGGCCTTCACCTGGGAATAGGGTTGCTAGATGTCCAGTTTTCGACTGGAACACTGGGTCTAAAAGGGACCTTGGCGACTCCGGTCAGCAGTGCCGTTAAAAGTCCAGTCAGTGGCACAGCGGGGCTGAGGCAGGCTCTCTGCCAGCTATGGCTCCACATGGCTCCCAGAAGTAGCAGCATGTGCCTCCTCTGGCTCCTACATGTAGGGGCAGCCAGGAGGCTCTGCACGCTGCCCCTACCCCAAGCCCTGGCTCTGCAGCTCCCATTGGCTGGGAACCACCTGTGGACAGGGCAGTGCACAGAGCCGCCTGGCCACGCCTCCACATAGGAGCTGGACTGGGGACATGCTGCTGCCTCCGGGAGCTGCTTGAGGTAAGCGCTGCCTGGAGCCTGCATCCAGATCCCCTTCCGCATCCCAAACCCCTGCCCCAGCCCTGATTCCCTCATACCCTCCAAACCCCTCAATCCCAGCCTGGAGCACCATCCTGAACCCCAAACCCCTCATCCCCAGCCCCACCCCAGAGCCTGCACCCCCAGCCAGAGCTCTTAACCCCCCAACTCCTGCACCCCAACCCCCTGCCCCAGCCCAGAGCCCCCTCCTGCACCCTGAACTCCTCATCCCCGGCCCCACCCCAGAGCTGGCACCCCAAGCCCCTTAGCCAGCCTGATGAAAATGAGCAAGTGAGTGAGGGTGGGGAGATGGAGTGAGCAGGGGTGGGGCAAAGGTGTTCGGTTTCATGCGAGTAGAAAGTTGGCAACCCTACCTGGGAAAGATTCCTGCTCACCCCGATTGAGGGGATTTCTCAGTTGCAGGACAGAGGTACTTTCCTTCCTCACAACCTAAGAGCCGAGCTGGAATACCTGTGTAGCCTCGCTCCAGGACGGCACTGCAGCCACACGACTAAGCATTCCATGCCCATGGAGTGAGGTCAGTGGTGACAGAGTTAGAGTCCAGGAGTCTGAAGTCCTGTTCTTCACAGGGCAGTGACAGCAAATGTCCCTTGTAGGTAGTTCACACCTTCTGTTTCTCCTTATTGGCCTCCCGGTGATAGCTATCTAAGTCCAAATTACTGTGTCTCCACCTACTGGTGAAATAAGCTCATCAGGAAAGAAGAAGAAAGATTTTACCCCTTTGAAAGTCTAGATCAGTGGTTCTCAACCCCCAGCCTGTGGGCCACTTGTGTCCCAATCAGCACACAGCTGCAGTCCATGTGACATCCTCAGGGCCATACAGATAGTCTATAAACTGTGTGGATGCAGCACACATACCACAGAGAGCTGCATATGCATCCTGCAATGGTAAATAGGTTGAGAACCACTGGTCTAACAGGAAGAGCAGGGAGGCAGGCACGGAGGGTGACATGGAGATCAGCAAACTGGATGGCAAGCAGACACAGTACACTCCCACTTATTCGAATGGCCTGGGGGACATCCAAAATTTTTGGAGTAGCAGGTATTCAGTAAAATGGAAGTTCTATTTGAGGTGAAGTTTTGATACTTCATACTTTGCTAAAGGATAAAAATAAACAACTTTAAGTTTATTAAAACACCAAAATTGTGTAAAAACCGCTGTGAAAATAATTTTTCTGAATTATTAATTACTTGATTTACTGCTATCCAAATGGCAAGCCATTGATTAGCGCTAACAGGTGCTAAGAGGCTAACTGAGGAGTTATAAGTGGATGATTAAGTGAAATATAGCTACATGAGGGACACACTGTAGATCTGGATAATTAGAATTTTCAGGTAAAGGGAGTTAGGATAACTGGAATTATACTTCCACTGCTGGGAGCTAAGCCCTGGCACTGTGTGATATTGTTACATGTCGAAGAGTAGTGGCCTTTTACGCAATGACTGAGATTTGGATACAGGCCTCTAAAATATCCTTCTAGGGCTGCTGAGCCAAGTCAGCCATCTTGCTATCCTGAAAGCTACTGGGCAGGTCATGTGTCGCTTTGTCTCAGCAATTTAAAAATAGTCCGTTGCAAAATGCCATATTTCCATCTTCTTCAGATTGTCCTATGATTGGGGCTACTTTTGCATTTGCGTACTAGATTTTCTTCGGTGAGTGTTTCGCTTCTGCAAAAATACATATCTACTTTTGTGCATGCAGCTTGCGGTGGACTTGGTGTGTAGGGACAAAAATAGGACTGGTAGACTTTTACATTTCCTTGTGGGAACTGGAAGTTGGAGAGCATTACAGGCTAGGGCTGTGACTTCTGGGGCTACGGGGGCCTAATGTAAGTAGTTTTGAACCTTGCGAAAAGCTGTTATTTGCAATTCCACCAAATTTCAGATTTTTTGTTAAGTGTACAAAGTGTACTTGAATGTTGCTCCCCTCCCCACCCAAAACTGACCTCCTCTTCTCCCCCCAGCTCCTATGACTTATCCTGTGGTCTTCCCCTCCATATTCCTGACTAAAACTTTCAAACAACCCACAGTAGATTCTGTTGACAGAGGATTTTCCAAGATTTTCAGGCTGAACTCAGTGCATGCTGTGACATTACTTTGGGAGTTTAGTCAGTGGTGTGTGAATGCTTGTGCAGCACAGATGTGATCAATAAAGCTTATAGTTATCTCACTTATTGCTTTGATTTAAGGAGGTTCCAGTAACTGGGCACCAAATGTTGCCTGGATTCTGTCCTAGGTTCTGATTCAGGGAATCTCTTAAACACATGGTTAAATCCATCCCTACCTAGTAGAGCACTTAAACATGTGCACAAGTTTAAATCTAGTGGGCCTTCACCATCTGCTTAAGGGCTGTCCTGAATAGAGATGTATCCCTAAAATAGTTAGCAAGCCTGATATTTGGTTGGATGTCCAAATACTGCTGGGTTCCCTCTCCTAACAGACGGGGGGACAGTGGAATAAACCCCAGAGATAGGGTATCCCTGAAGGGTCTTAATTAAAGAATTAATTTATTTTAATCGGCATGAGGTTTCCCTGGAAACTTTCCTAGCTCACTGTGAGCTGAAGGGAAGCCTTCCAAAAGCCAAGACAGCAGGAATTGTGCCAACCTGTGCATCCTCCTCATGAGTTTATGGCTGCAGGCAAAATATTATGGAGCTGTGATTTCGAAATTGTTTGTAGATTGCAATTATTTGAGGCTGATCATTTTGTCACTTGTGGGATTCAGTATTCCCAGTCTATCACAGAAGCTTGTGAATCTGGAATGTAATAGCACTTTGGTCTTTTATAGCACTCTTCACTAGCAATCTTCCCTTACAAACATTAATTAATGGAGCTTCACAGAATCGATGGAATTTGCCCAAGTTCATGCAGCACGTCAGTGGCATAACTGGGTAACAGAACCATGCATTCTGATTCCCAATCTGGTCCTCTAACCACTACCTCACAGCCCCACCCGTATAGACTTTGCTGCAAAGGGCAATACGATACTAATTGATGACAAAACTATTTATTTCCCCCTGACTATAGCATCTGCCCCTTTTAAACCATTACAGACCAGCTCTTCAGTTGGTGTAAATCGTTGTAACTCCATTGACTTGAGGAGCTACACCAGTTTATACCAGCTGAGGATCTGGCTGGATAACCTTAAAATGATGATACCTACCTAATTTCCATAGTTTGTTTTATTTTATAGATCCCATAGAGGAAAGTTAAGTAATTTTGGAGATGTGAAGATTTCAAATGCATCCTAAAATGGAATGGATTTAACAAACACATCCTGAAAGTGTGGGTCTAAAACCGATTCAGCAATCAAATATGACCCTTTGCATTCACATTTTTATTTAACCAGAATGTTGTGTAGCAGCTGAAGCACAGGATTAGGGTAGGTCACAGAACTAGAACGATACTTGTTCCTTTCCCACTCTGTTGCTGACTCGCTGTATGAACCTAGCCAAGTCACTTATAGCCTCACTTTCAAAGGAGCTGAGCAACTCTACCTGCTGCTGACTTGCTCGGCACCTTTGGAAATCTGTCTAGTAGTAACTATGCAGTGTTTAGGGAGGGCTGTATTTTCAGGATGCCTTTGTTAAGTCTGTTCCACTTTAGGATGCACTTGCTGTTCTTTTTTTTTTAAGGCATCTTAGCTCTGAAATTGCTTAGCTGATTTGAGCCTTAGTCTTTCTGTAACTCAGGATACCCATCTGTAAAATGGATTTACCTAGTATCTTCAAAGTCTCTTTGATCTTTAGCTTAAGGGTGTTGTAGCAGAGCATAGTACTGCTATAGGAGGAGATTTTCAAAGCCACAAATGAGAGCTGGGAGCCTACCTCCCACCTGAGCATTTGAAAATCTCCCCTACAATTATGGCTGTTTCACAATCTGCTATTGTAGTCTGAGCTGTAATGGAAATATTGACTGTGACAAAATGATCAAGCCTATATTTTTTTTTCATAACAATTTTGGTGTCTTTTCTATCTGTCCTGAATATTGGATGCCACAAAACAGTGGATCAGATGCATTTACTTAGCAAGCTCTATGAAACTTCCTTTTTTGGTATAAATATTGTTTAAAGCACCATAGGCTAAATTATACCTCTAAGAGGTGGAGCTGTACATGGACCCCAAGGTTCCTCAGACCACAGGTTGAAAACCACAGCTCTAATGCATCTGTGCAGGGATAGGCATCATTTTGGCCCTATTTCAGCAGGGTTCCTCTCTTTTATAAATATCTTTTTGCATGAACAAAATGTCAATCGGTAATGCAGTTCAGAACCGTGGCAGGGAATGCTAGGAAGTGGTTGGTCTCATTGTCTACCAACTGTCCATTTGTTATGCATGCGCCAACTTTGAGAGGGAGCAAAGTGCCAGTGAAAGTGCAGAACTGCTCTGGAGTGCTATGGTGGGGACCTCTTGGAATGTGAAGCACTGAATCAGCCATCTGTGGTTGGGGCATGAATACCAAAGCTGAACAGTCAAACTCCATGTCCAGCTTTGTCCACCAGCTTTTTTGCCATGTCAGATATCCCCAGGGAAGACTATCTCAGGTTTTTAACTAAAAATCTGGTGTGAATTTAATGTTGATAAAAGGTGCTGTAATGAAAGCCCTGGAGACAGTACGTCTCCACAGAACAGAGCTAAGCCTGGGTTTTTTTCAGTAGAACCTTCTCAACATTGCTCTGCCAATATGCCTAAATCCAGAAGAGAAATTACATTGCTATAGGGGTCATTCATTCTCTGTGTATACTTGGTCCTTGGCCTTTCTGCTGAGTCCACCAGCAAAGATGCTAAAGAATGTTAATTGTAATGGTGGTTTTTAGAATGTTGATTTTTGTTTATGGGGAATCTGGACTGAGACTAACAATGCATTTCATGTGGACCACTGAGCAGCTAACTGATCTAGGTCAGATTGCCCTGGACTTGGTTTGAAGCCATGGCTAGAAGGTGAAAGGCCCTACTCTCAATTCTCTTTGTTGTCTAGTGCCCCTTGGAATTTTCTCCTTTCATTACTTTAATTTCTATTTGAATCATGTTGTCAGGAATAAGAAGAACTCTCACATTCCATTGAGATTAATTATAGTGCCAGCGTTCCGAACGTTCCACAGATGAGTGTAAGACTGTCATTCTGGTTCCATAGCATGCTATTGTTTGTAAAGGAAATAACTTTATTTTTCTTGCCGGTAAGTTTGTCCTTTTCCATTAGACAGACACTGTGGTAAGGGAGGGGCTCGGTGGTGATAGCTTTTACTGCATCCCTACTGAAATTATGAAATGAGCGCGCGTAGCTCCTTTTGTTCACATCCATGCTAGTTGTACTACCATCATCAAACTTGTCAGCACTCAGCACAGCGCTGGGAAATAGCACGTTGAACTAGCAGGGGAGTGTTCAGCAATGATTTCTGTGCTCCTGCAAATATTGTGGCTTAGTTTATTTACAAAGGATATAATTTGAGTTGTGATTACAGTACATGTTTAGAATATGGAGGAATTTTCCCACCAGATCAGATCAAGTTTTGATCTTAGGTTTCTGGACAAACTTGTTAGGGAATAAAACCGAACGAACAGAAGATTGTGGAACTTACATGACTTTTGCAGATCATCCCTCTGATAACTCTGCTTGTATGTTATATCCCTTTCTTCTGCTCAGTGTCTATCTCTCTGTTTTTAGACCTGATCTTGCTGTGTGATCCACATGGGCAGACTGCTCTGTCTGCATGGATTTTAATGGGGCTCTGTGCAGGCACTACAGTCTACCTGCATGAATCGCAATGCAGGACATGCTGTTCAGCACAGGGCCATATCTTACTCTGTGTGTGTGTGTGTGTGTGTGTGTGTGTGTGTGTGTGTGTGTGTGTGTGTAGAGTGCCTAGTGCAATGGGCCCTTGATCTTAGCAGGAGCTTTAGGAACTACCATAATACTGATACTATAATGAGTAGTAGTAATAATAGGAAACATCTTGTTTAACTGTGAGTTTTGTGCAATACTTAGATAAAAGTTACTGTATGTTTAAGAAAGTGGAAATGGCTCCTTTTATTATACGGATTTCTTTTTTGTTTAGAAAAATGCCTGCAGTCCTCTGAAGTAAATGCGGAAGTGAACAGCAATATAATATGGTTCTCTATAGCAATGTAAATACTACAACATATCAACTAATTACTCAATTTTGGTAAAATGTTCTGAAGATTTAAAGTGCTAAATATTTAATAATTATGCCCAGAGCACTGCAGTATGCTGTTATGAGATGTAGTGCTTTGAGCATTTACTTTAGAACAGCACACACATATATATACACACATACACATATACACCCCGCTATCAGATTTACATTGACTTGAAAATCCTCCCCATCTCTCCACCTCTGTCATTTCCCCCTTCCTCCTTCAGAAAACTTCTGAGAAAACCCAGAGAAACTTATTGGGTCTTAGCAAGATGAAAATCATCACCTTGAAAACTCTCTCTAGTCCCTGGCTGCAATTTGCAAGCTTGGAACTTCCAGGGATTTAAATGTCATGCCTGCAGAGCTATAGAGCAAGTGGACAAACTACACTCTTTGTGGTTCCCTAGCCAGTCGGGTGCATAATAAATGCTATTCGCCCCCACTACTCATACACACTTCCTTCCTTCCACCCACTTCCCCCTCCAGTCCCCTGTTTTAGTTTCACACCTCTGTTCCAAAGTTCACATTGTCCTCTTTCTCTCTCTCTCTCTCTCTCTCTCTCTCTCTCGCCTTCTTATTTTTAATAGCAGGAAAGAATTTCCTACACACCTCCAGCGAGCCCAGTAGTGAATTACCCTTCCTCATCACCACTACATGTCCCAGTGCCTCGAGCGATCAGGATGGAGGAAGACGCGATCAGACTGCCAGCACACCTGCGTGAGTGTTTGAGTGGTGGCTCACCTCTTGGATTGAGGAGGGAGGAGGAAGTGGTTATTCTGTAGAATGGGATGGGGGAACTCTGTGGTTAGACTTTGAGAAAGCACTAGCTGTTTATCTTTTAAAAACACTTTTTTTTTTTTGAACGAAGGAAATCGCTCAGAAACACAGCGAAAATGTGTTTTTCCCCACAGTATACGTTCATTTCACGTGGCAGGAAAAATGCAGAGGACTGAATTCAGCCATGACTTTCACTTCAGTAGAGTTACACCAGGGATAAATTTGACTCAGCAAGGTCACCTTGGGTAGGATGACTATCTCAGGGTTGGATCACTTTGGTGATGTACTTTGGCTCTATGTCAATACTTCTGGCCCGTGAGTGTTTTTGCACTAATGATGGTCCTCAGAGTGTTTACTGGTCCCAGTCCGGCTCTTCACTGCAGAGTGTGAACACCTGCAGCTGTAAAGCCGGAGGAGTGAGGCTACCACGGTGCTCACCAGAGTGCTGCTACGTCCACAAAGAGAAGCTAGCATTAGGACCAAAATGAGTTGATGATGGGGCCAGAGCCTCATCTCATTGAGGTAACTTGCTGGTTGCAGGGCAGGGCAGTGAGAGGTGAAAGAGTGAAAAAGGAGCCAGTGGAATTTTTCTTGTTTACATATGGTTATTAATTTGTTAAACACCATGTCCCCAGGTGCTTCGGCAAGACAGATAGTAACACTGTACTATAGTTGCCACTGGATTGATGTGGTGTGGGAATGACAAATGGAATTGAGATTTTTGGAGGGGAGGTAGTCCATGAGACAGTTTTTTTCTTAAAAAATGTCCCCATTATCTTAAATGCCTGCCCTAAAGTATCCTTCAGGCACACTCCTTTCCTCATCCCAGAGACAGAACCCAGTCTTTCAGTGCTTCTAGGGTCCTGGTCTTCCTCCCTCTTTGTCCCATGTTCACTCCAGGTATTAAGTCCTAAACTTGCCCTTAATTCACATCACCTATTTCTACTGCATCTACAATAGCCACGAGTTTTTGCCTGTTGCTTCTTCCTGTGCTGCCATTCAACCCGGGTGATACCGTGTGATTAGCTTGCTGAAAAGAATGTGTAAACTGTCACTCAAATTCACTCCCATTCGACCAGCCAGCATGAAGATTTTCTTCTGCTAGGAAACTTTTGATCCAACTTTGATAGGAAAGTGTGTTTGAAATCCACAGGGTATCCCCGCCATTAGTACCTCACATTTCTATACCGGTCTGATTTCTTGTGGTGAAAAATCATTACAGATTATTCAATACATTTATTTGGAAGATTCTTCTACCTTATCAGTCTGTCATATAGATTGTAAACTCCATGGATTCAGGGAACACATAGTCTTCCTTGTTCACCACATTGGAGACCAGAGTTTTGACTCTCAACAAATAGTTATTATTGGTTTATGTACTATATTGCTGAAATTCCTTGATTTTTGGAGATGAATATTAAGACCACAAGGGACCATTATGAACATCTAGACTAACCTCCAGAGTAACTTAGACCACAGAATGTCACTTCATGATTTCTGCAGCTAGCCCATAATTTTTATTTGAGCTATAGCACATCTTTTAGAAAGACATCCAGTTTTGAAATAAAGACTTTAAGTGTTGGAGAATCCACCATATTGCTAGGTAAATTGTTCCAGTGACTAATTACTCTCACTGTTAAAAATGTGTGCCCTATTTCTAGTCTGAATTTGTATAGCTTCTACATCCAACTATTGAATCTCATAATACCATTTTCCTGCTAGATATTATCAAAAGTCTCTTCTCCATATAGGAAGTTTTTATATTTTATATATATATAAATTGAGCTTTGGAACTCTGTCACTAGAATGCCTGGTTTGCAGACTTCAGATTATTCTTGTACCTCTTTTCTGAAACCTTTCCATGTTTTTTAACATCCTTTTTAAAGTGGGAACACCAGAACTGGACACGGTATTCCAGCAATGGTCTTGACAGTGCTGTATACAGAGAGAACTAATCTTTCTGGACCTTGGGTAATATGATTTAAATGGGATGTGGGACCGTAACGAGGTCTAGACTCACCAGTGCAGCGCCTCCTGCTGGTCCTCTTGGGAGTTAGCTTTTTTCCAGCATATAGAGCACCCTCTTCAGGCCAATGTCTCGCCTGCTGCTGGTCCTGTGTCCCTCCCAGATTCCAGTGCCCCTTTACCTCAGGGCTCTGCCCCAGCAGTACCCCCACTCTCTGGGTCTTCTCTCCCATGGGAACCCCCAACTTTCTAAACCCACCTTGCCTCAGTGGCTACTGCCAATCATCATCTAGCCCCACTCACTGGGGTAAACTGCAGTCTGTCATGGCCCTCATCATTGCCAAGGAGGTTGGACCAGCTGCCTCTGCCTCTGCCTCTGCCTCTTCCCAGGCTGCACCTCTGTAGCCACAGTACCTTTGATAGGCCTTCAACAAGGCCTGCAGCCTGGGGGTTTACCAGGTAGGAACTCCTCAGCTCCCCTTTGCCTCTGCTCTGCTTCAGTTACCTTGCTCCCAGGCAGCTAGCTCTTTTTACTCCAGGGCTAGAGTGAGACTCCTTTAGCATCTGGCCCCCAGCCCTCTTATCAGGGACAGCTGGGCCCTAATTAAGCTGGCCACACCTGTGGTCAGCTGCTTTCACTCCTTTTCCCAGCCACAGCCCTCTGTAGGGCTGCTTTCAGCCCTTGTTCTGCGGGAGTGGGGCAGCTGCCCCACTACAGAGACTAAGGGTTAATAATTCCTGCTGGCTCCTCTTTTATTAACTAAAGATAGATCCAAATATTGTATCTTAGATCCAAAGCTGGACTTTCCTCAAAACTTAGGTACAGTAGTTTGAATTGGGCATTTAATTCAGTCCATAATAGAAATAGGGGCTAGTAGTGACATTCAGATCCAGATCATGGTTTGGGTCTATCTTTGCTTTTAATCTTTAGCGCCTGGCTGAGATTCAATAGCTGATGATCTTTCCCAAACCCACTCCCCCTTCATACAGTTATTTCTGAAGGCAACAGGGAGATCTGGTACAGTTCTCACGTCAGAGCCACTGAACAGAACTATTCCCATAGCATAGTCTAATGACTTAGCAAAACGCAGTTAGAGCCCTGTTCTAGCCATAACAGACAAATTAATAGGGCTATTTTCTGCTTTCATTTACACTCCTAGCAAACCAGTGGGGTTCAATAGTGTAGCATGGGTATTACTGTGAGCATAATTTGCCCTAGGGATTGGTTTTGCCTTCTTGCTGCACTGGAATAGGCTCAAATATATTCTGCAATTGAAGGGAGAAGCTGGAACTGGAAAGGAATGTCCTTGATTAATATGAAATGGGCTCCCTGGATTTAGACAGAGTGTTTTATGCCTTTCTATAATAATGCCTCTATTTTAATTGTTAAGAGTACTCTTAAGGCAGTAACAGCCAATAGCACCAGGACAATTAAGACAGTAATTTCCTCCAACGTTGTAAATCAGTCCCAAGTGTTTGGTGAGCAAATGGGCTTCAGACAGGCGACAGGGAGAGGATTTGCTCCAGGAACTGAAGTAAGGGGAGTAAGAGTGGGGAAGGGGAAGGAGTGGAGTGCAACTTTCTCTCTGCTACAAGTATAGGGAGAGCTCCCTCGCCTCTGTGTTTGGTGCTGTTGAAAATCTAGGGAGAGTCCCCTCTGCCCTGGCTGGTGTGAAGAGCTCCCCCTGTCATTTCAATCTACTGTAAACCCTGATTTGCTCTCCTTCTCTGACCATTTACCCCCATCCCAATAATATGGAAGTACTATGTACTAAAACTCAATTTTGTACTGTGAGGGGCTGAAATCCTTTCTCCAAAAACCACATTCTTCCCTACAAGACTTTTGTCCTAGGCATCCAAACATATCCCTGCCATCTAATACTCATAATATTCCCCCTAACTTCTGCCTTTCTGTTGCCAGCTGCTATTATGGCATTTGCCGGCCATCAGCAAGGAGGGTAGAAGACCTGGTGTCCCCTACAACTAGAATTAATGTCATGCCAGGGCTCAAGCTGCTGGTAGACCCAGAGAATGGTGTATTTGCCAGTTTCTCCTTTGTCCTCACCATCTTTTGGCAGATCGAACATATCACTGTGACAGATGTGACACTATTCTGGACAAACCTTATTGAAAAAGCTGATGTATCATTGTTGGCCAGGGATTGTATGTAATCCCTTGCGGGAGGAGGGATCACAGCTCTCCAGGAACTAAGAACAGTGATGGATGGTTGGTCAGATTCACTCAGGTTGTAACATATCCAGAGAGCTACCCGCACCTGGAGAGAGGCTCAGATATACTGGTTCATACTGGATCCTCCAAGGACCAACAAACAAAGAAAGGAATTTTGTTTAAATAGCCTGAAATAAAACTGATGTGGGGCCTTCTTTCTGATCCTGCAAACGGACAGGGCCTTCTGTCCAAAAGGCAGGGCCGGCGCTTGCATTTAGGCGGCTTAGGCAATCGCCTAGGGCACCAGCATTATTAGGGGGCGGCATTTTGCCGGAGGGGGTGGCAGGAGGCTCCGGTGGAGCTGCCGCAGTCGTGCCTGTGGAGGGTCCGCTGGTTTGCGGCTCCGGTGGAGCTGCCACACTCGTGCCTGCGGACAGTCAGCTGCTAGCGCGGCTGCGGTGAACCTCCAGCAGGCACGACTGCGGCAGCTCCACTGGAGCCACGGGAGCAGCCGACCGTCCGCAGGCACAACTGCGGAGCTGGGGGACCAGCGCGCGGGGCGGCGAAATGGCCGTGCGCCTAGGGTGCTCAAACCCCTAGCGCCGGTCCTGCCAACAGGGCCCCAATCCTTAGGGAAGGGTTGGAAGGATTTGGCCTACCGAGGCCCCATAAGGCTGAGGGTGCTCGTTGTGAACTAATAGCTATAATGGAACTTACTGAAAAACCCTTTGGTGGTGATAACCACCAAGAGCCCTTGTTGGAGTGAGGGGGTGATCCCTGGTAAGTTTATTAGCACACATGTTGGTTCTTTTATTGTTTTTCAAGTGTTTTCTCAGTAACGCTTTCACCTTAAGAATAAAAGTGTTGGCTTAGAAAGATCCCTGTGGTAACCCACCTGTTTACCATCTCTGAGGAGAAAAGCAAAGCAGGCCTGCTTAGGGAGTCTGACTTTGCTGGGGAATTCACAGTATAGGCAGGGAACTGTGCAGCCTGGAAATTCCCTGGCCAGGAGTAAGACACCCTCAGCTGTCTCCACCCAACAGAGGTGACAGCTGAAGAGCTGGAAGCCTAGAGTGGTGTCCTTGCTGGACCATAGAGGGAGAATACAGGTGCAGTTACCCTGAAATATGACAGTCAACTCTGCAGTTTGTGTTTTCTCTATCAGCCTGCAGAGCTGATGGAGAGAAAGGGTGGTCCAGTTGTTAGTGAGTGCTTTTGGGCTGTGGAAGACTTAGATTCAATTTCCTTCTCTGTCACAGACTCCTTGTGTGATGTTGGGCAAATCGCAGTCTCTGTGTACCTCAATTCCCCATCTGTAAAATGTGGCCAATAGCACTTCCCTACCTCACAGGGTGTTATGAGGATAAATACATTAAATACTTTGAAGCACTCAGATATTGTGGTAATGGGGGCCTAATAAGTACTTAGATAAATAGATATCCTGGAGGTACTTGCAAATCCCTTTTCTGCCCGAGGGATGTGACAAAAATCCAGTTTCTCTGCATTCTGTGTTTAAAAGGGCTCCCCTCCCTGTCTGGTACAATGCCATTTAGTGCTGTCTTCCTGCACTTTGGGTGATACCCTGTGGTGAGTGGTTCTTAGAACAGGATAAAGTGTAAAACAGAGTACTTAAGAGAAGAGACGGGTCAGAAAACCTTTCCCTTATGTATATCATTATGCACTGAAACATAGGCAAACATATTGTAAAGGAGCTTTTCATTTTTTTTTACCATGCAAGAATAAAATGGCTATTTTGCCTTCTTCTCCACATTGTCAGCAATGACTGCTGTGATGGAATGTTCTAAACCTGCCATCATTCTCTTTGTACCCCCTTTGGATACAGAGTTTCTACAGCACGAAGCATAGAAATATTGAACCTATAGAAGGACAGGAACTGTTAACATCTTCTAGGCCATCCCCTTTTTCCCTGTTGTACCTGCTCTACCACTTTCTGCAGTCTAGTTTTAATCTTCAAAGGGTTTTCCCTCCTTCCCTTAAGAGGCTATTTCAGAGGCTAATAGGTTACAATCTAACACAGGAGTTGGCAACCTCTGGCACGCGGCTCACCAGGGTAAGCACCCTGGCGAGCCAGGCCAGTTTGTTTATCTGCCGTGTTGGCAGATTCAGCCGATTGCAGCTCTCACTGGCCGTGGTTCGCCGTCCCAGGCCAATGGGGGCAACTGGAAGCTCCACGGGCCGGGGGATGTGCTGGCCGCGGCTTCCCGCCTCCCCCATTGGCCTGGGATGGCGAACCGTGGCCAGTGGGAGCCGTGATTGGCCGAACCTGCCGACGTGGCAGAGAAACAAACTGGTCCAGCCCGCCAGGGTGCCAGAGGTTGCCGACCCCTGATCTAACAGGTCACACTGTTAAGAGGTTCCTCCTGACACTTCATAGTTAGACCCACCCTACACAGTTCTGCTCTGTTCTTCATGTTTGTCTTTCATATGTTTGGAGATGATATGTCTCCCATCTTAGTCACAGTGAGGCAAACTGTACATATTTGTCTCTTTTGAAAGTCATGAATCAATCATTCATGCCCTCTGTTTGTTGTTGTCACTCTTCTTAGAACTCCCAACAACTTGTCTGGTATTGCGATGCTCAGAATTGAACACAATATTCCAGGTGCTGTCATACCAAAACCAGGTAGAGAGGAACTCTGACATCCATGCTCCGTAATGCAAAGCATTCTCTTTTTTGGGTAGTGGGAGAAGAGAGACTTTTAGAATAGTTGGGCTCTATTCATCAGAGCTGCCCAGTACCTGCAGTTCCAACATACTTCAAAAGCCGTTGCAGGTACTCTGTGCTCTTCAGTTTCCAGCCCTTAGTGTTTTTTAGGGTCTGATTGGCTCTGATGAGCTTCAGTGCTTTTTAACAGTAGTAGTATTGTACAGCATTGAAACATGTCCATCTTCAGCCAGTGAGGTTGCTTGCTTCTTTAAACATGCCGGTGGTCCCTTGCTGTAGCAGTAATAATAGACTGTTCCATTGCCTCTGTGGCCTGTGGATAGGAGAGAGAGGTCACTAATTTTAATTCTCTACTATGAAAATATTAATGAGAAGTATTTAAATATCCGGAAGTGCATTGTATGCATCCAATTCATCTCTCTTTGCATGAGTAGTTGAATTCTTGATTCAGTTGAGACCAAACCATTTGCTTTTGCATGGTTATGAACTCCTTATGATCTCACCCAAATTGCCCATATGATGTCACTATTCTGTAAAAAGAGGCTTTGCTTGATCTGTTTATTAACTAAGCCATAATGTGTGGTGATGAGCAATACATTTAAAGGGCTGCTGGGTCAGATATATACTGAAGCAAAGCTGAGGCATTTACCAGATCTCAAATCCTTTTAGTTTGAGTGTCCTACTACTGACTACTCATATGCATCATTTGTTTTTAAGAACAACTGATTCAGTTTTAATTTTTTTTTTAAGGAAAGCAGGAAACAATTAGGAGATGGGTGAGAGACAGTCACACTGTCACAATTTCATGGGATCCATTTTTCTATGTAATGTCTATTAATTATGTTTCTCTATTTATTAATCCGTTGGCACCTGTTAATTATTCTGTAATTTTGGCTAGTGGTTGGAAAAGCCAATTCCAAGTGTTAGACATACGGTTATTTAGTGCCTAGAATCTTCAGTGCATTGCACTGTAAGTATACAGAAAGAAAGGAAGAAAAAAAGAAAAAGAAAACCCTTCACCCTAAGCCATATTTAGAGCAATAAAAATATTTGCTTTGGAAGGATCCTTGTGGAACAAAACTGGTTGACGCACATTCAGTGAAATAAAATAAAAGCTACATACAAGACAAAGGGGTTTTGAGAGATGCCTAGAATGTTAAATTAATGACTCTGGAACTAAGCCTGGTCTCACTGAAATTAGTGATTAAACTCCCATTGATTTTAACCGGACTTGGATGTGACCCTTTGTGTAATCTTTCTCTGCCATGTGCTGATTGGCTGGTTTGCCCATTCCCTCATAGCCACTTAATCTCAGCCTGGCTCCACATCTGCTCCTTGTACACGCCTACACTCCTCTGCCATGTCTTCCTTATACCTTTTCCTTCCACGGCCCCTTTCCCATCATTTCTCTGTCTGTTTAGCTAACCCACTTCTAACTAAACTTCAACCCACGCCAAAGAAAAATGTCCTGGCATTACCATGACTTTTGATGCCATTGCATTGTTCATTGTGTTAGACCCCTGCCCCCACCCAGTGCCTGTCTTGGTTAGTTAGATTGTAAATTCTCTGGGGCAGGGACTTTGTACTATTCAGTGGTTATACAGTGCCTCGCAGAATGGGGCCACAAGTTTGGCTGGCCCCTAAGCACTGCTGTACTAAACATGATGAATAATTTATTGGAGAAGGAATATGTTTCAGTGATTAACTCATGGGACTAAGAGTCAGAGGCTCCTGGGCTCTATTTCTGGTGCTGCTGCTGAGCCCCTCAGGCTATATCTACACTGCTTTGTAAACCCAGTTGCGTGGGGCCCGGTCTGGTGGGGACTCGATGTTTCCAAGCCTATGCTTGAGTGTCCACAGTGCACTGTAAACCTGGGTTTACAATTGCAGGACCTGGATCTTACAGCCGTGCTAATGAATCCATATTGTGCTGTGCAGACCTTTTGACTCAGGTCTTCGGCTTGACCTGTGACCACACTGCAAAATGACAGGGCTTGAGCCAGAGTCACAGAAGGACTCAGGCTGTAAGTAATCCACCCACCCTCTAGCAGCATCCTAGGTCACAGGTACTGAGTGCTTGCTGACTGGAGTCAGACTGATTTGTGTGTGGATGGAAGTGGGGCTTGGGCTCGAGCCTGATTCAGAGCCTGGCTCAGTGTGTAATTTAGCATAGACATCCTCCCGGAAATTAAGTGATTTAACCAAGAATGCTCTGTGTTTCATTTTCCCCATTTGAAAAACGAGGATTATACTGTAGCTCACACAGGGATAGATTTTCAAAGGCCCAAATGGCAGTTAGACGCCCAACTGAGTTTGAAAATCTCCCCCAGGTCTGAGGTGAGACTTGATTAATATTTGTCAAGTGCTTTGTAAAAGGCACTGTAGACTGAAGAGTAGTAGTATCATAGGGCTTTGTCATACAGTACTTGTTTATGTAATAAAAACGATACGTTTAACATTTACAAAAAATAACAGAATATTGTTTAGGCAGTTATGCTACTATTTTGCACTTCTCTCTGCCAGTTTCAAAACACTGGACAGATATAAATGAATTAAGCCACACAACTACCCTCAGACATAGGAGGAATAAAGCTCTGAAAAGTAAAGAGAAAAATGCAGTGCTTTATTGCTCTCCTATAGGAATGGCAGCGCTAAATCAATATGGAAGAGATGCAAAGAGAGACATTTAATTTGCAACAAGCTTAGCAGGGCAGCTCTTTGCTAGGGTTGAGCAAGACTTCATTATTGGCCCAGTTGGGAAAGCTATGACCTATGGACCAGGAAGATCTTCATTTGAATTTCCTCTGGAGTAACATGTGGACATGGGAAGTGAGTTGAACCACCTTGCCACTGGGGATGCCACTATGGGCCTGATCCAGTGCCCATTTATGTGTGTCACCATTGATGTAAATGGGCGCAGAAGTGAATCCCAAATTGGTTCCATCTCTTCTAGTATTGGCCACCAGGGCAGATGCATCACAATTAAAATTTAAAAAATTGGGGTTGGAAGGCATTGTGAGCAGGCTTCTGCTGTTCAAGCAAGTAGTTTGCAAATACACATGTTGTTGTCTCGCGTGCTTGTGACACAAACCCAGTTAATGCTGTGGTTATCCAAATTGAAATGCTTAGAAAGACACATGCCATTTTCATTCCCCTCTTGGCCCAGTGGGAGCTCATATGGCAAAGTTGGGAGGGGATAGGAGCCCTGTGTTTCAGAGCACAGACAACTGGCTGCTCAGGACCAGGGGTGCCATGCCAGTCTATTGCACACATGGACGGTCTCACCACTGAATTTTTAGTCTTTTAAAAGCACACATGCACACACAAATCTCTCTTCACAGAGGAAAGAGGGTGTTATCACTTTAATTTGGGATTCAAGCAGTTCGCTTGTGGAATTCCCCTAGAAAGTGTGAGGAAAAATCAGAAGCAAAAGCAGCAGGACATTTATGGTATTACTGGGCTTAAAGCATTTTTAGCCTTGTCTTAAAGCGATGATGTCAAGTTCAGTGAAACCTAAAATTAACTTGTTCTTCCCCTTCCACCCTCATATGTCTCTGTATATTTTTTACATTTGTGTTTTATAAAACAAATGCTTCAGGCCTCATTTTTTCCTAAGAAAAATGCAGTGTCAGCAGCTCAACACTCACAAATAACCTTATAATAAAAAAAGAAACAAGAAACTGTGTGTAAGCCATGACTAAGGGATCCTTCAACAACAAACCAGTGTGTGGTAAGGAACCCTTCAATAACAATACAGCACACATGCTATGGCCACCCGTCAATAACAAATAACTTGTGTTATGAGCAGCCTTACAAGGTCAAATGAGCATGCACTGCCCAGCACTCACAAGCAGCTGTATCATAGCAGACTAAGGCACACATTATATATGCAAGCAGGACAATCCATGAGGATGAATCAAACTCCAGTATCAAGGTTTCAAGGGTTAATATTAATAACTGAGCTTTTAAAAGTTATGCAGAATATCTTACGTGTCCTTTTTAATGGTTGGGTTTATTTCTGCCATATACCTAGGTCCTTATACAGCCCCCATCTCCATAGCATCGGAGTGCCTCACAAGTATTAATGTATGTAACACAGAACTACGAGGCTGAGAGGCATTATTATCCTCATTTTACAGATGGGGAACTGAAGAGCAGAAGCATTCAGTGACTTACCCAAGGTCACATGGGAACTCTGTGCTTGAGCTGAACCCATATCTCCTGAGTTCCAGTCCACTGCCTTTACCCGGAGACTACTCTTTCCCAGTCCCTTTCCAAAAATGTACGCTAGGCAAGAGCTTACGCACAACAGCTGAACACACAGCATCGTTCTTTTATGTAGCTGTGGCTTTTCAATCGGGTGGTGCCAGCAATGTGGGGGCAGCAGTGGAGGGTGCAGTTGCTGCCTGGCCCTTCCACTCTTGCTTGGTACATTAGCCAGCAGTGAAGTAATTAAATGAAAGTTTAGAAAATGCACACAAAGTTCCCAGTTCTAGCCTCAGCTGCCTGCACACAATTCCCATTCAAGTTAGTGGGCTTCTACCCATGTCTGTGAGGGGAGAATTTCTCCTATGGTGCTTGAGGGTGACATTACCCGCTTTGAATGTAGGTTTTGCTTTATGCAGACCCAGCGGTGCCTGTAAAACGCCTGCAATTCATGTTTTAAAAAAAATCTGAACGTATGAGTCATTCATCCTATAGAACTGGGCTGTAGTTTATGGTGTTGCAGGTTAATAAATAGCCACTAATGGCTGGGCTTTCCAGAGTTGGAACGCCAGGGATAGTCACTTGGCACCACTTCTTTGCTTGTGAATCTTTTTAAAAAATTTAAGACGGGGCTAGCACTGACCTGACAGGTTGGTTACATTTGTTTAGTGCATATGCCTGACAGGGTTCAATCTCTGTACACTCACCTACTGAAAGCTAGGCCTGCCTCACATGTACAGCAGGGTCAAGCAGGTGTTCAACACTTAAATAGAATAGAAAATGGAAGCTCTGAATTAAGAATCGACCAGTTGTATTAAATGTGTCCATTCTGGTGAGCAGCTTGAACCCTAAGCAACAAACTCTTTCCTGCTTGAATTTGAAGCACTCTGGCTTTGTCCAGGAGGTTTTGCAGCAGTAGAAGGAGGGCCTGATGGAATCCTTCTTCCCTGAGGCTGTAGTAAATTGCTCCCAACCACTACTGCTGTTTTTGACTCAGAGGCAGCTAAGCCCTTGCCATATGGGGGTTTGGCCAGTGGATCCTTGTAGCTGCAGCTCCACTGGGCAGGTGTTATTTATTATTTGTGTTTCACAATAATGTGTGAGGCACTATGTACGTACCTAAGAAGACATGGACCTTTCTCCTAAGAGCAAACAATCCCCCTCAGCTGGCCCTATCCCAGCCCTGTAGCATATTGACGGTGTGGAACCGCTGTGCAGGCTGCTCAGTGGAATGGCACTAGTTCCACTGCCTGTTGGATGGGGTAGGGGCTGGGAGGGGAGGTAGAAGCAAGGAATGGGGGACACATTTTTAAACACAATTAGCTGATACAAAACTGTACCCAATTTGTCTTGATCTGCACTAACTGGTCAGTCGCAGTCATTGTGTGTGTTAACTCGGCTCTTTACTATAGTGATTAATTGTGATGACATTTTCTAGTGAAGATATGCCCTAAGTGCATAAATAGTTGGGAAGGAGATGCTGTGTGGTTCAGGAATGGTGCTGCATGTACTAGAGAAAGAGGTTTTTTTAAAAAAAACTTATTAATGAGTTCTCAGCACTTTTCTCTTTCAGCGCTTTGGAAGGATTTTATGTTTCCCTCAGGTGTCTTAAAGGCTTCTAGCTTGCAGTGCAGACCTCCCACTGGGGCTGTGACCTGGTCAGAAGCACTGACTCTTCTTATTTTAAACCCACCAGCAACAAAAATACATAGTATATTTTTGAAGGGAAATTTCCTTTTTGGGTTTTTGTGCCTCTGAAAGAATTTCCGATGTAGGCAGACAGTAATTCCCAGCTACATGCTTCCTGATAAGGAAGCAGTTTCAATAAATGCAGCTAAAAATAACTACCTTTTTTATTTTAAAATACTTCGAGAGCTTTGTTTACCCTTTCTTTCTGTTTGCTGAGAGAGGGGTTGACTTAGGATCAGAATTTCAGGTTTGTCACCTTTGGGGTCCATAGGTCTACAACTTCAGATTCTAATTGCATTGACTGAGTCTTTTATCTTTACAAGGCAGATAAATTGAGTGATGTGAAGTTTAGAAGGTGTGTGCGTCCATCTTTTGCACAAGATCTTAAAAACCAATGTTCAATCACTGTTGCCTGGGGGACATTGAAGACCTCAGGGCACTTTTCACACAAGTAGACATTTGTCCAGTGTTTTGAGGAAAACTCATCCCGCCTTTGCTGTGTGCTGGCTTAAGCTCCAGAGGTGGCTGAATTTTGGTGCACCTGTAGGTATGTAGTTTCTTAAAGTGCTTCATGGTCTTTCAGAATGAATGACACTATATAAATGTCCATTATTTTTATGTATTTTGGAGGTACCACATAGTGGCTCCATAGTTCTGGCTTAAATAGGCTTAAAATTGGGCGTTCATTCCTGTTTTGTTCAGGGCCACCCGGGGGGGAGGGGCAAGTGGGGCAATTTGCCCCAGTCCCTGCAGGGGCCCCGTGAGCCCTGGGCCGGCAGTGGTGCAGGTCTTCGGCAGCATTTCGGCGGCGGCGGGGGGCCCTTCAGTGCTGCTGAAGACTCAGAGCGACTGAAGGGCCCCCCCACTGCCGAAATGCTGACAAAGACCCGGACTGCCGCCGGGTGAGTAGAAGCACAGCAGCTCTTCCACTTTGTCCCAGGCCCCCTGAATCCTCTGGGCAGCCCTGGTTTTGTTCTAAAAGTTGGTTTCCGATTGGTGTGGAATTTTGCAGAGTTCATTTTTAGGCCTTCTGAATTTCTCGTCTAGTTTTTGTTTGGTTTCTCTTCATAATTTTTAATAGGAAGTCCCTGAACTTGGGCTCTGGGTGAAATTTGTCCACAGCAGTACTACTTTTATTGTTGACCAATATATCTTATCAAACATTGTCTGTCTATACAAAACTTGATAGAGGGGGATCCTGAAGGGCTCTGATGCAATAGGTAACTTTAAAAAAAAATCTATTTTAAAGTTGGATTTACGGTCACTTTTACATATTGTTCATGTTATGACTGAAAATGTCTGGACTGTGCACACAAACTTTATTTTTTTATGGGGGTTGGGCCCACATGAAACCATCTCCCTCAGGAGCTACACTTCACTGTCAGATTTTATCCTACACTAGAGAAAAGTTCACGTTGTGCTGCTGACACCAGAGAGCTCATGTGCGGCTGTTGATGGATAAAATATAATCTGTCAGCAGCTGCACTTCTACAGCCCTCCCACCTCCCCTTTAAGCATTAAAAAACCTAGGAAATTAATACACAAAAAACTGTCCTGTGAAGCAGTTAAAGCTGCTATACATAACATACCAGACACAAACCAACAGAAATGAAATGAAAAGTTAAGCCACTTTAACAGCACATACCTTCCACTTACTCCACCCGCGAATAATTTACCATATGCACTACTACTCTACATCTCAGACCATGCAGTGCAACCTTAACTCTGCCCAAGTGGGCATACCAACCTTACATCACTCCCTTATACTGCCCTTCTGCTCACAACCCTGTACCAAAATACTTTCTTCCAACACAACCAGCTACTACATCAAACATCCACAAATGCTAGCGTTGTTGGGAAAATAATCTGGTCAAGGGGTACTTGCAGGAAGGGAATTAAAGGGGAGCACAGTTAAGGAATGGAAGGGGTCAGACCTATGGGATCATCCTGCTCATCCCACTAGTAAGGCAGGGTTGTTCTCTACAGCCACATACCAGTTCACCAGACTAAGACCTCACCTGCACTGGTCAGCACCATTCTAATTTCTCCTTTCCCTGCAGCCCGCAGATAGCGATGGAGGGGAGGGGTAGTGAGGGGTGTTGGCCAAGTATCAGTGGCAAAATCCTGAAGCATATCTTGGAGTGCTTTGTCCAGTCTAGTTCTTCATAGACCGGACTAAAGAAAGGTGAGTGACTCTTTCCTTTCACTTGTTTATTTCAGGAGGTAAGCCATAAGTATTGGCTTTGATGGATTCAGCATTGACTGGGTGCTTTTGTACCCCTTTTGCAATACACAGTACACTCCCTGCATTAAATAGTAGTGGCAAAGCCATTGGTAAGACTTCCTAGGCTCTGTGACTGAGGGTTAAATGAGCAGTTCCAACAGGTTCATCCAGCAGCGACTAGATCAAATAATTTCCCTTCTCCTCCCCCTCAGCTACTTCACAGGATAATATGACTTGTGGCCAACTCCTACCCAAAAAGGCATTCAGCTGCTGTCAGAGCCCCTCCTTTTGGCCTGTTGGTCCTGCTCTGGGCTGGCCCGGAGCCCAACATATTGCACAAGGGTGCAGCTGCTGGTAGCTCCCTCCTTGACCTCAGCCTTCTTTATTCACTGAAATGCCATCCAAGGGCTGAGCACTTGTCCCTTTAGACAAGTTCCTCATGTAACCTGTTGAGAATATAGTCTATTTAAAAAACAAAATACCTGAAGCTTTTTACCTTCTGGCTCCTGTGCTTTGGGGCTGCACAGAGTAGGCTGATCTGCATCTATAGGCCATACCATGCCTCCTCAACTGGCCCATGGAACATGCACAATTAATACGGTATTAATTAATTATGGGGAGAAGCTGCTGCTGGCACGAGAACCAAGGCTTCCAGTTCATAAAGTGAATGCTTTGATGCTGAGCTTTAAAGAATATTTCCATCAGCTCAAGCCAGCAGAAAGATCCTGTGATATTTAAACCCTCCCTCCTTTCAGACTCCAGAGTTCAGAGTCCTGCTACCCTGGGAACAAAAAAAAAGGGGGGGGGAGGGGAAGAAGGGGTGTTTTGCAAAAACACAGTGGAGGATGTTAGCTGGTGCTGAGAACATTTATGCTGGACTGCGAATGGGAGTAGGGGTTGGTGCTGCAGCCGTAGTGTAGTGGAAATAGATACCTGCTGAATGAAAATAGAGGGTGAAATCCTGGCCCATTGAAATCAGTGGGAGTTTTGCCATTCAGTGAGGCCAGGATGTTACCCAGAATTCTTCACTTCCCTGCATAGCTGCTGCTTTAGACAATGACTGTGGGAAGAAAGGTCCTGTGGGTCTTGTGCAATATTCAGAAGAATTTCTCTCTTCCATATTGCAGAAGGAAGTAGCCCTGGTTCAGGCAGGTCCACAAACCAATTACTCGTTTCAGTTCTGCCACTTAGTGTGGACTAAAGGATTTCCTGATGTGGAAATCTCCCTGGATGTATGAAGGTTCCTCCTTCCTGCTCTCTCTTTCATTCTGATTTCTTCCAAACAATCTGTCTCCATCAGTGTTTAACCCCTCACTGGCTTTCACTTCCTCAATGGGCCTTGGGGGAAGGCAGCTTGTCAAAAACCACCCTCTGTGTGCAGATACTTCTTGTTCCCCTATTTTTGTGCGTCACGCTTCTGACTTTGTATCCAACTTCCTTGGAAACTTCCTGAGTGACCGTATTGCCTCTGGGCCATTAGGTGCATTATTCTGGGTAGTCACTACTGTGTTGTTGTAAGTCTAATTAATCATTGGGGCATCTTGATCTTTTTTATGGGTGTATTTTTTTTACTACTGTTTAAAGCTAAACAAATAACTATTGATACTCAGAGATAATATGTATCATCATTACTGAACCTATAAGACCCAATTCACTATTGCCCTGCACCTTGTGGTGGTGTTTGCATCATTACAAAGTAAGCATAAAACACTACTGGATCGGCATGGTCACATTTTATACCCACTTTGCACTGACAACACTCATAGCAGAAATGGCTAATAGGGACATGTTGCAGTAGAAGTTAGAGGCCCCAGTCAGGTTGGAGCCCATTTTGCTGATGCTGTGCAAGCATAGTAAAGAACAATTTCTGCCTGGCAGAGTTTAAACACAATGGTCCCTGATCCTGCAAACCCTTATACCCATGCTTAACTTTAAGCCCATGAGTAATTGCATACAAATCGGTGGGACTGATCATCTGTGTAAGTGTTTGCAGAATTGGAGCTTACATTAAGACAAGATGCAACAAGCTAGTATGAAAAATAAGCAGAGGAGCTGGAGAAAGACAATTAAGGGAACACCTATAGGAAGGTATGGTTAGGTAGACTGGATATGTTCACAATTGACACGCCTAAGTAAATGAGACATTAATGATGTCAGTAGTCCCTGCTGTCCTCATGCCTTCCTGTTAGCAGCACAGGCATTAGTGCTGGACAAATCACAAAAAGTTTTCAGTCTGGTTTAGTTCTGCTGAACACCCAAAAGAAATAATAATAATACTACCTAGCTCTTTTCATCAGTAGATCTCAAAGTCCTTCACAATCTTTTAATATATTCCCTGTGAGGTAGGGAAGTGTTAGCATTGCTATCCGAGACACAGAGGGGCTATGTGACTCTCTCAAGGACGCACAGGAAGTCTGTGGTAAAGCAAGGAATTGAACCCAGGTCTCCCAAATCCTAGGCTAGACTGAACTAGGTGGTTGCCTTCCCAGACCTATTGGATATGCAAAATGAGGGTAGAAATCTCTTGTTTACAAGTCTTCTCATGAGAGTTCTGATAGCATCCAGTTGGGCCTGGGTTACTACACGAACACAGACTCTCACACAGCCTGTTGATACTTTGGGACAGAATTTGGAGATGCAGCAGAAGTGCACAAAAATTAAAGTTTTTGAAAATTCAAAGTTTGGGTTTGAGTTTTTGAAGAAGTTTCTAATTTTATCTGAACTGAGTCACCCATCCATCACTATGTATACATATGTAGGGATATCTCTACACAACAAAGAAAAACCCACTGCACCAAGTATCAGAGCCTGGGTCAATAGACTCAGGCTTGCAGGGCCAGACTGTGGTGCTAAAAGTAGCTGTGTAGACATTCCCATTTGGGTTGGAGCCCAGGTTCCAAGACCCGCTCCACTTGCCAGGTTTCAGAGCTGGGCCCTAGCCAGAGCAGTAATGTTTACACTGCTATTTTTAGCTCTGCAGCCCAAGCCCCATGAACCAAGTCAATTGACCTGGGCTCTGAGACTTGGTGTGGCAGGCTTGTCTTTGCAGTGCAGACACACCGTAGGTGTTCAAACCCCTCAGCGATAAGCCTGGTATAAATGCCTACAAAGACAGGTGTTATGCTTGCATGCACTATTTATTACACTTCTTTCTCCTCAGCTCTAATTAGCACCTACTGCATGATATAACCATTTATCTTGTACATATTTGACAGATTACTGCACTTGCTCAGAAACACTGTTCTTTCAAAAAACATGGTGGATACTGCATGGACATATCCCACGTTAACTCTCCCAGAAAGATTCAGAGTGCCATCATAGCTAAAATTACTATTATTATTATTTTGCATATGTAAAATATGCACTGGGGAATGAAAAGTTACTGTGTTTGTGAAATAGTGTTTAGATTTCAGCCAGTATTTCATCAGAGATCGTCTTCAAATTGGGCATTATAGTGTATGCTGTACAGTGGAGGCTCTAGGCTGAAACTGTAGGTGACGCACTGCAATTTGCCGTCACTGCACTTTGTGTGTGCTCATTAGTTGAGGATGCATTAGAAAGTGCCTGATATTTTCTGGGCCTTTTACTGAAGGCCCTCTGTTGCTTTGAAGCCTTTTAATGTAAGGCCTGATTTACACACCATTTCTGTACTACTTTAAATACAACATCTTACAAACTGACATACTTAAATTGGTATAACCTTGTAGTGTGGACACAGTATACCAGTATAAAGGTCCTTGTTGTATTATCCCAGAATAATTGCGTCCACTGTAGGGGGTTGTACTGTTGTAACTCTATTGTTTCCTAAATCACTATAGCTAAAGTGGCACAAAACCTGTGGTTAGACCAGCCCTAATGTGCACATGTGCATTATCCTAAATCACTATAGCTAAAGTGGCACAAAACCTGTGGTTAGACCAGCCCTAATGTGCACATGTGCATTATCCTATCTGGGGCACGGGAACAGCTAGCTGTACTTTGTGGATTTTGTCATCTGGAGAAGCAGGATCCATGTCTTCCTTTGTGTCTATACAGCACCTAGCATATCCTTACTATTTGAAATAATAACCCCCTGTTTAATTAACAGCTCTGGATCCAGATGCCACCTAGCATTGGGATAAAAGTAACTCTCTTATACTTTAATGTTATTGTCTTGTTTGTGTGGTGGCAGAGGCCCATATTCTCTGATGGCAGAGCACTCACTGATACAGTAGTGGGGACCACTACACAGGAAAATCTCATATCCAGAAGGAAAGCTGGGGGTGGTCCATCAGAAAGATAAATAAATACTCAGTGTGGGAAACTCCTTGAAATATTCACATGGTTTTACGTTACATAGTGAACCTCCCCTGGCTTCAGGTTTAACCCACATTAATCAAAGGATTCTGTTGGTCAAAAGTTAGCTGAAGTGCTCAAACCTTTCGAGCAAACCTGGGCTGATTTTATGCTTTTGCACCAAAGTTGTCAGAAATAGACAGTTTTGACACACAGACCACGTGAAACACAATGGTTTTGAGCGAGATTTTTTTGAGATATCGAGTTCATTCAAACCCAGTCCTCGGTGTGACACTTGGCAGTGCAAATGGAGCATGTCCAAATTGATACCAAAGAAAAAGCAATATGGCCAAATTTCATGCTGCCTTAACCCTGGGGTCCTACAGAGAGCTAGAGAACTTACAGGACTTAGTGAATATTCCAGTAGTCACTATTGTATACACTAGTGGTCTCATCTGCACTGTCATTTCTATTTTGCTGGGAACCCAGTGACTACAGCAGGGGTTGGCAAACTATGGCACATGTGCCGAAGGTGGCACGTGAGCTGATTTTCAGTGGCACTCACACTGCCCGGATCCTGGCCACCAGTCCGGGGGCTCTGCATTTTAATTTAATTTTAAATGAAGCTTCTTAAACATTTTAAAAAACTGATTTACTTTATATACAACAATAGTTTAGTTATAAATTATAGACTTACAGAAAGAGCCCTTCTAAAAACATTAAAATGTGTTACTGGCACACAAAACCTTAAATTAGAATGAATAAATTAAGACTCGACACCCCACTTCTGAAAGGTTGTCGACCCCTGGACTACACTGTGGGTCTCCAATTGTCCCTTGGGTGCTAGGGCAGTAGTATGAGTTCCCCCAGGCTCCCACCTTGCCTGACATGAGCTATATTTTAACTATGACAGGTGACTACGGTGTTTGTGCTGGGGAACCTGCTTACAGTAGCTGTCCAGTGTAGACATCATGTGAGCCTATATATTTTGTGTTTGTGTGTGTCTGTGTGAGAGAGAACCTGAAAGGCTGTTTTAGGTGGTAATTAACTCGAAAACTAGAGATCATGGATAAAAGGGAAGGACGGCATTTGCCTTCCAGCAGTTCTGACAAAAATATAAATCAATTGAAGAGGCAACAGGGCAGGTTATTCGGAGAAGGAAGGAACTGGAGAGAATGCAGCCAGCCAGCTGCTGGAATTTGGGGTTCAAAAAGCAGATCTCTGGGGCAAACTGACGTAAGCCTTAGAAAAGGAAGATGAGGTAAGGAGTCTCAGAGTTAATATGCACAGGCCTCCAGTGGATCATAAGTTCCCCTTATATCTTTCTTTGTTCCTTGGTATCTAATCTTTTCCCCTCAGTGTCATGGAATATGAAATAGTGTAATTAAATTGGTTCCTATTACCCAGCCATTATTGGCAATCTAAGTGGGGAAGAGATCCAGTTTAATCCTAGTGCCCTGTATATAGCCCTATCTCCTCCATCCAATACGTAATTTCAAGTTCAGCTCCACTTCCCATATTACTCAAACCCCAGCCTGCAGGCATTTCAGTTTCCTTGTCTCAGTCATTTTTTCAATTTCTGTTAACTGTTACTTGTGATTTGCAATGGGAAATTAAAAACTTACTGGAAGCTTCTGATCCATGATCCCTTTACTAAGGTGCTTCATGAAATACAGCATGTTATTATTCACTTGAGCTTGGTCGCTCTTGGCTCTCGGCCAATTAGTGATTCACAAGATCTCTGTGAGAATCATTTTTATAAGCCTGGCTCCTCCACCTCCCTACTTTACTTAAAAATCCTTGCTGTGAAAGTTTATTTTAAATAAAACCACCACAGATCAAGAGCAATTGGTAGTTATAAGGAACAGTAAACTGTTTCCAAAGTCCCATCAAATGAAGTCTAAGATTAGATGAAGAATTTGTCTCTGATTTCCAAGTAGGGAATTGGGGGGGGGCTTGGGGGGGCTGCAGTTCGCTCCCTCATCCCCTGTCACTTCTCAGCAATCCCAACTGTGTGTGTGTCCTGTGTCTCTCTCTCCTTTAGAACAGACTCAGAAACTAATCTCCTCTGAATACTCCTGGGTGTCTGATGTGTGCGCAGTGGGCACGAGGGGGAGTGGGAGTAAACCCAAATGCAGTGGACTCTCTACACGCTCATGTGAAAGCAGAGCTCTTGATCCTAGAATGCCGGCTGCAGCAACAATCCAGGGGTGTTTTCAGCGCTTGCATGCCAAAGTCTCTTCAAATGTCTCTGCTCAAAGGCATGAGCTGGGCTCACTTCTGAGGGAAATTTCCTTTTTGGGGAAGTTGCTGCAAAGGAATTTCCTGTGTGGGCAGACAGAGCTTCCTGACTTGAAGGCTTCTTGGAAGGGAAACCGTTTCATAATGAAATGACAAATTAAAGACATACCAGCCTGGTTCACTTCAAAACAGCTATTGAGAGAGCTCAGGCAGTGCACCATTATACTCCTGCGCAGAATGAAAATAAATTGCATCCTGACAGGATTCTCTATCCTGGAGAATATCCTTCCCTCCTGCCCCCTCTCCCCACTGGTCTCACTTTCTGCCACCCCCGTTATTAGCTGCCATCTCAGCTATCTTTTACAGCCCCCTCCAAACAGCAGGTAAGTGGGTGTATGGCTTAAGCTGCTATGTTGAATATCTGCTGCTGCACCCCTTCCCCACAAAGCATGCAGCATATGTCACTTTAAGGCCCATGGGGCAGTTTAAGCCATTTCAGGGCCCCTTCTGAAAGCATTTGATTGGTGTCTCAACTGCAAGGCTCAAAAATCCTGACTGCAGCCAGCACAAAACTCTTGTGCCATGGCAGCTGCGTGGGGGGGTGGAGGTGGGGTGGGTGGGGAATCGGTCCCATGGAATGTTGACAGGCATGTTTATGTGATCATGAAGATAGTTATGGGAATTGCAGGTATATATATATCATGTTAAATAAGAGGGAGTACACCCCAACCATGACACAATGAGGAGGGGAAGCATCCTAATTCCCCAGAGGGCCCAGGTTAGCAGCATGGAGTTTTCAGTAAGCACAAAGCAACATGTGTTCCTGCCCCATATTGCACAAAAGTGTGAGCCGTAAGCACCACACTGGCACTGATGGTTCTCCATGACCTGCAGGACCACTGTGGCTGCAAGTTTGCTGGACTGTCTGAACTGAGTCAGAGTCCTATTCCATGAAGACTACCAGAAACCATCCTCCCTGCTCTTTCTCTTACATGCACACGTACATACACCCACACAGAGTGACTGGAGACATGCCTTTCAGTTGGGGGGAAATATTTAGAGGCATTTTGCTTCACCTTTCTGTGCCTCAGTTTCCCATCTGTAGAATGGGGATGATAATAGTACCTATTTTTGTAAAGTGCTTTGCAGGCTACAGATGACAAGCTCTACAAAAGTACTTGGTAATGTTATATCCTTTGGCCAGCCTTCCCGTCTTTCTTTCCAGCCTCCCCCTTTGATCGATAATTAGAGTTACTCTAACATTCTGTGGCAGCCCCACAAAGTGTGCATACCGTATTTGGCCAGGTTGTCAAGCATGGTATTTAGTGCTTTTACTCTGTGGAAGACTCCTTGCCCTTTTCCATTGCTATGAGATTCTGCTGGAGTTTCTAACATCCAAATCACTGGTGCAACATTGCCAACTCTCACAGTTCTGTTGCAGATCTTGTGCTGCTTTTATTTTTCCTTAAAGCCCCAGTTCCTTCATGTTCATTTTAGTCCTCATGGTTGCAGAAAAAAACTTAAAAACCTGATGCGGAGAGGCTCAGAAATCAAAATGCAAATAAAAAGGACCCCAAATGTATAATTTAAAAACTCCTCAAGATTTTTAAACCAATCTTATAATTTGTTGGGGGCCTGATTTGTGTTTTTTCCAGCACTTGAGATTGGCAGTTCGGCAGGTGATAGTTTAGGGTCAGGACTTTGATATCAGTTTGTGGAGAGAGATGTTTCAGCAACAACAGTGCATATTTGTTTATCTCAGCAATGTGAGGGGTGAAGAAGAAAGTACTATAACTAGCACATTGCTTAGTGTGATTAGCATAACGATTTATCATGCATAAAGCAACACCATGGAGGCACATCTGATAGTAAGGCATTATCAGAAATGGTTCGCAGCAGAGAGAGAATATTACTGTTCCTCAAAGCAGAGTAGGGCCCATGGTGGGAAATGCCAGCCTTACAGCAAAAGCACAGGTGGTTAGTAGGAAAAACAGACATTTGCAACCGTGCAAATCTTATTCATTCCATGCTTTTAAGTATCACTAGCTCAGTGAGAAAAGAAAAACAAAAGGTGCACAACAGAAAAGTCCTCACTAGAGCTTGGGCTTGCATTCAAATACCCTTTGTCCTGCTTGTATTGATGACAATTCTGTGTAGTGGTCCACAGGGCAAAATTGGGTATAGCTCTACCTGGTGCCACAGATGTGCCAGTTTAGGAAGAAGGTGGCTGGGCCCAAGAGATCATGGAGCACTCAACAATGAGGGGTATTACAGAAGTGCCCGTTTGTTTCGTTTTTTCTTTTTAATCCATATTGTAGGTCCTGTTGCATTTTGGATGCTCTGATGTCATATGTGGAAGTAGGGCTCTCCAAAATGGCACCCATACCATAAGTGTGGGTCTGTGCTATTTAAAAAGGCTTAGAGACTAAATTAATAGTATTCTCTGAAAGTGGTCCCTCTAGACAGGGTTGAAGCATACTGGTGGGGCCTTTCGTGGAAGCTTGCACTGCTGCTACCCATGCTGTACTTGCTTATTATTATTATACTTTGCAGCACCCAAATGTGTGCTTGATGCTTCACGATGCAAATACAAAGAGTGAATAAACAGAGGGCTTATGCCTTTTCTTCTGTCACCACCTTTTTATAGCATTAAATTCATTATTAAAATCAACACACAAACGATTATTTTGTTCAACTAATCTCCACGTCAAGAAATTTCATCCAGATTCCTTTAGCGTCAGTCCCTTTGTTTGGGGGAATTTGTTTTTTTATTCTTAAACTTGACACAGGCTCAAACAGCTCTCTGATTTATCACCCCTCTTTTTTCCCTTGTTAAAATCCCTTAATCTCCTCTTCTTCCCCCCCCCCCCAAAAAAAAAAAAGGAATACAGACCTGGTTTCTCTAAGATTTTTGAATAAGAACTAAACAGAATTACTTTTAATCCACTCAGACCTCAAAACCAGGTAATATCCAGAAGTAGCAGCAGCCACCATCACGGGAGGAAAGCTGACACAATTGTTAAGCTGTATGTAGAACAGCACAGTTCCACTAAGCCTTTCCTAACAAAGGTTTACATTGCTAATCAGGTGCCACTCCAGGCTCACTGTTCAGTTTAACCATAGCAATTTCCAGCAAAATGCAAGAGGAGAGACTTAATTTGTGCTGCCTCCCTGCCCCCGTTGCCTTAAGGATACAGACTGGTAGTTCTTGGCATGAAATCAAAGCAGTGCTGGAAGGAAATGAGGTAGAAAAAGGACATTAAAATCACAGCCACAGGTCTGGCCTGACAGTCTATTAGTTTTGTTCCTACTTCCCTGAAGAAAATCCAGTTATGAGTCCTAGTGGTCTCTCTCATGAGCGGTGCGTGGACTGCTGGGTCAGGGAGCCAGCCCAAGCTGGGGCCACGGCACAGGGGAACTGGGAAAAGCGGGTCAGAGTGGGAAGCAGGAGGAGTCTGGAGGCAGAGCATGGGCGGGGCCATGCCTGGCTGTTTGGGAAGACACAGCCTTCCCCAGCCTATGATACCCGTTTGCCCACGGTCTCTCTTGCTTCTTGGGTTGGCAGGAGCTGGGACTTTTATACCCCACTTATGGCAGTAGTGTTTCAGTTGCTCACTCCTGACCCCTCTGATTAAGGAGTAGCAGCAATGGATTCTGCAAAGGCTTTTAGCAGTCCTTCTTATCAAAAAGATAGTAGCTCTGGGAGGAAAAACAGGAGATTTCAGGAGGGATGAGGAACAATGCACCAGCCACCCACATCTCCCAGTCATATCTGTGGTTTTAAAGCCTTAGCTCCAAATTCTGCCCTACACTGCATATGATGCAACCCCATTTGAAAGGAGGACAGAATTTGGTGGTGGGAAGGACCCATTAGGCCATCTGACCCCATCCTGTGCCAGTGCATGCTCCAGTGCTTTGTCCCATTTGATGGAGTTTCTATGACTCCTTGGGAGACTACTATACATAGATCCCACCCCAGGAGGAAGGTTTGCCTGATTCAGTCTTAATTTTCCCTTGCTCAGTTCAATCTCACTCCAAACAATCTCTGCCTTCTTGGTGTTAACACATATCAAATATTTGCAGGCATCTTCTTTCACCCCTTCCCCCCCACACCCCAATATACTGGTGGTATACATTTTCCTGCAGTGCAGAAGCCATGTTTTTGAGAGCAGATTCAGAATTAAAACAGTCCAGGATGTGTGTGCTTGTGGAGGGATGAGGGCTTGTCTTTTGGGGAGGGAGAAGGACATTCTCAAGTAGCCATTATTAGGATTGTTCTACAGCCCTGACTTCCGACTGGGCTGAGAGCAACTGGTATTTTATCTAGTTGAATATGACCCTCATCATTTGAAATGCTTCCTGTTTCACCTCGCTGGGAACTTACAATCACAGATACATTGCCATAGGAACGTGAACAGGAAAGACATAGAAGTAAATACTCTCTGTGTTTGACTTTCTTTTTATATCTATATGCTTGCACTAGAGGAGTTTATTCAATTAAAAAATAAAAACTTTCTGGGTGACTTCCGGAAGAACCCAGCTTTGAGTTTGGCTGATCTCTTGGGGATCAAGAGTGCAAAAATACTATGCCTGAATCAGTGCAGGTTTGCATGGTGCCAGAGCTATTGCAGTAACAACATTTCAACATGGTGCCAGTGACCGCTGTATGCAAGCAGGTCCAGAGCCTGAACGTGAAAAACATGGACATGTGTTTCCTTTCTTGCACAACCCGCATCATGGGATTTCAAGTTCTCAGCCTAGCTATAGATATAAAATGCTTATTCCCATGTATGCTGCTGGAAGTAACAAGTACATCCAGGGAATATGAATGAATTTGAATGAATGTTCCATTAAGGATGCAGGTGCAGAGAAAGGTTGAATAAAGGTGGCACTCATGCCACACATAATTACCAATGACTAAAGCCTAGGCGACACAGTAAATTAATGCCCTAGTCTTTTTTTCTGTGACAACCTGGATGCAAATGTAGATTAGGGCACCAATTAAATGAGTTGGGTAGCTGTCTTCCTTGTGCTGTCTCTAGAAGAAACATTTGTCCTCCCAGAGCTTCTACATGATTTGGGACCAGGAGAAGACTAATACAGTAATGTACAGGGTTCTGCGGGGCAGGACTGAAGATTATTGCCAAAGCTGAGTAGGGATCCAGAACTGGAATTGCACCTACTGCACCCATATCATCATGGTTTTCCTTGTTCCTTCTAAGTACAGCAAAGATTCAGCTCTGCTTACTTAGGAGGTCTGACAAGATGATAGTCCCAGGCGGCAATACCTAGAGTTGTCTGTTTTAATTGCTTTTCATGAGGTCCTCCAGATATTTCCAGAGGAACTGGGTGGGGATGGTCTCTTTTTCTGTACTCTGACATTGGCAGCCTGTTCCTGAGCTGGCCTGTTAAAGGTACAGAATGATACTTTGTTTCGGAGGGAAATTTCCTTTCTGAGGAAGTTAGTCATACCCAACAAATAAATAAAAAGTTCTTGTTTAAATCCAGTGTGGGTAGAGGGAGTGTCTTGATTGCACATTTCCTGGGAAAAGGCAGCTGTTGACATATCACTGACTAATGAAAAATTGCCTGCTAAAGGCACCTCCTTTCCATAAACTCATTCCAAGAGGCAGGAGTTCCTTAAAGGTACAGACCATGGATATTTCCTAGTTTTATTTTCAAACCTTTCTGAACAGGATTATTTGTATTAATGGATATATCTACATTGCAAAGAAAAACCTGCAGCACCAAGTCTTAGGGTACGTCTACACTACCAGCCGAATTGGTGGGCAACGATCAATCCAGCAGGGATCGATTTATCGTATCTAGTCTAGACATGATAAATCGATCCCCAAGCACTCTCCCGTTGACTCCTGTAGTCCAGCACTGCAAGAGGTGCAGGCAGAGTCAATGGGGGAGCAGCAGCAGTCGATTCACCGTGGTGAAGAAACCATGGTAAGTCGATCTAAGTGTGTAGACTTCAGCTGAAGTTGCATAACTTAGATCGATCCCCCCACTCCCACCCTCAGTGTAGACCAGGCCTTAGAGCCCAGGTCTATTGACCTTGGACTACAGGGCTAAAAATAGCAGTGTAGATGTTCCCGCTTGGCTAGCCCCTGGGTTCTGAGACCCTCCCCCCTCGCTGGCTTTCAGAGTCTGGGCTCCATCTCGAAAAGGAACATCTACACAGCAATATTTAGTCCCGCAGCCTGAGCCCTAATCAATTGACCCAGGCTCTGAGACTCATTGCCACAAATTTTTCTTTGCAGTGTAGACATACCCAGCCAGATTTCCCGTAAAAACCAGGATGATCCTTGACTATTGAGGAAGGCAACACTAAGAAATTCGACCGTTTCTGATCTTGGATTAAACCTGTAACTTTATGTCTAGATTGGAAATCCTTGGTAGTTCAAAGTGATACCTACCTACTACTGCAACATTTCCTAGCATGCATTAATGCAGTGTCCAGAAACATCTGGGAATGGGTTGACTGAGGCACTTTTAAATGCTACCTTGACTTTTATGTCTAAGAGAAGGGATTATGTATAACATTTAGTTCAACCTGAAATGACCTCAGTGCCTTACTGGAAGTTAACTAAAAAACACACCCCCACACCTTCTACTTCTACAGAAACCAGTCTTATTTTTTAATCTTAGAATCATCATCATGCAATTTTTTTTTACCCCAACAATATCAACAGAACACAATTATGCAAACAAGGAAGTTTCCATGGGCTGAATTGCACAATCCAGAGAGAGAATCTGAGCTGTTAAACAAATCACAAGAGCTGAACCCTTAGCTGCATTGTGTGGAAGGACTGTGTACTTGGTGCAGTTGTAGGAGTGGATGGAAGAAATATACCTTTCCTCCTCCCCACTCACTGACTGTGCATCCAAGTGGGCCTGAATAGAGTCTGCACCCCCGGAGTAGTGGGTGTGCATTCTCAAGCCATCTGAGGTTGTTCTGTGGAGTAGTGCACAAGGCCTACCGCAGAACCAGAGGAGTAGAATGAAGGATAGATACTCATGCTGCTGGATTAAGTGCTAACCCTGCACAATGAGTCTGAAGCACTGATAAAAGGACTCCATACTTTTCTAATTGGTCTGTCTACACTTACAGCTGACTCCGTATGTAACAGTAATTCCAGCTTCATCTCATGGCCTTCCATTTTTGTTGCAGCTCAGACACTTATCCTTTCCTGATCACCATCTCCCATCCTGTGTTTAGCTACAGGCCCAGACCTCCATTATCCCAGAGAGCTCTATAGTCTCACCTGCAAACTTGCAGCCCATCCACTAATTGGAACCCCTTCTCCTCCCCAGTAATGGTATGAGCCACAGTCTTGCAGTATCTTGCATGTTAACCTCTACGTACATTCACTTAGCTCATTGATGTGGGCTGAAGGCCCCATTCATCCTTTCAGTATTATATCTTTAATTATTGCAAAGCAGTCACATCCTATGCTGTGAAAAGGCCAGTAATTAAGACAAATAAATAACTTCTACCTACGCATGAATAACACAGGACAATTAATGTTTTGTGTATATCTGCAAGGCTGCTTCACCCACATCTAGGGCAAGGTTTCTGCAAAGTTGTTTGAGTCACGCCTAGGTCGGTAAAAGCCAAGTTTTACTGTGTTACCTTTTGCCTTCACATACTGCAAACACCTGTACTGTGCAAATTGCATGCATTTGGCGGTGGGGGGAATGTGAGACCCAGGAAATGAGAGGCAGCTGAAGAGGGAAAAGAGTTATGTGTGGAATTAGAGAACTAGCTGATAGATGTTTTCTGTGGAACTGGAGAAGGTCGAGGAACCCACAAATTGTCCCCAGCCTGGTCTGTGGTAAAGGGAGAGATGGGATCATTCCCCAGAGAGGAAGAGTTATTTCCAAAGATCATCAGCATGAAGTGGCCTGTACTCAGCATCATGCAATGCTGGAACATGAGCAGCAAACATCAGTTATAACTTCTGCAGGAGAAGGAAGAGTTTTTCTGAAGTTTCAGGAAATGAGTGCAAATGAGTCCATTTACCCATGAATTTTTATCTGCTGATAATCAACTGATCAGAATTATTAGCAAAGTGAGCAGTTATGGTTTCTTTATCTGACTCTGAGTGTTTAAGTGTGAGTCTCCGGGTTGTGGGAGTTTTCTCTAGACTTACACTGTTGTGCCTTGTTTAACAATCTAGCCTGGTCTAGAGCAGTGTTTCTCAACCTTTTGGATACCAGGGACTGGCTTGCTGCCTTCCTAAGCTGTGTCAGGGAGATCTCAGGGAGTCGCACTGGTCCACAGACCGATTGTTGAGAAACACTGATCCAGAGGTTGTAGAGCAATGGCCAGGGCTCCTGGGTTTGGTAACTGGCTATGCCACTTTCACTAGTGTGTGTGACTTACCTTCCTTATCTATAAAAAGGGGGAATGGCATTTCCTTGCTCCATAGGGTTGTTGTGAGGGTAAATATATTAATGGTTGTAGCATACTTCAAAATCCTCTGAGGAAAAGTTCCACTAAAGTAGACCACTAAATCCAAAGTATTAACCTCAATTCTATCTAGGGAGGAAAAGAGAGCAGGGAATATGGGTCAAATAGCATCAACAGCCAAAAGTCTTGTTTTCTACAAGTGGCCAGCCCTTAGTGTGAAACTCGTGGAGCTGAAACCACCAGACGTGCAGCTGGACATGTAGGTAAACAAAGCTCTTACGGATGTACTGATAACTCAGTGAAGCACGAGTGGACAAAAATTAAGATCCCTTCTCCCCCTTTGCTTTTCTCTTTTGCTGGAATCAGGGTTTTGATTTTCATTTTCATGTTCTTGTAGCTACATTATGGTTGCGTGTTTAATTCTTTTCAACACCCCTGCTGCTGAATAGTCATTAGAAGCTGTTTAAACTGACAGGGTGATGGCTGCTTTTTGGAAATGTTTGGACTCAATTACTGTAAATTTAAGACTTTTTTTTGGGGTAATGTTGGTGGCAATGACGAGAAGGAGAGGGTGCTGGGAACTTGAGAGGGAGATACTCTGACTCTGTTTCCTGTGTGGGATTTTGCTGTAGGTTTCTGTTCAAACACTTGAAAATAATTCCAGATTGCACATTTTCCAGAGCATTTTTTAAAAATTAAATGCAATAATTTTTAATTCATCCTAAAAAACATTGACTGTCTATATCTGATATAAAACACGATGCCTGAGTCTGATTTCACACTGGTATAAATTGGGAGTAAACTGGGAGTAAATCATTGGAAATGAACCAGTATAAAATTAGTGTAAGTGTAAGGGGACTGTTCCCCCTTACTAACATTAAGTGGGAGTGTTTGGTTGCTAGCTACCAGCACTAAAAAGGGAGGAGTCGATGGGAAATCAGGAGCCTGAGACTGACAGTCTCCAGGATCAATGTGGAGAGGCCAATGCTCCAGATCAGCCTGATTGAAAGGGCGGGCAGGCTAATCAAGGAGTCAGGAGGCCAGGGCGGTTCCGTCCTCCATGTGAGCTGGAATTGTCTGAGTCAGGTGGAGTGGGGCCGAGCTAAAGAGAGAGGAGGGGCCCAAACTAAGCTGCTGGGAGCAGAGCTGCAGTCCAAAAAGCCAGAGCACAGCCCAGAGAGAGCAGACCTGCCCTGGGAGGGGAGCTGCAGCAACCAGAGACAGAGGGGCCAAACAAGCAGCCCAGGAAGCAGGTGAGAGCTGAGAGAGAGTCACAGATGCAGCCTGCAGAGCAGACCTGCCCTGGGAGCAGAGCTGTAGCAATTGGAGCCAGAGAGGCCAGAGTAGCAGCCCAGGGAGCTGAAGGCAGAGCAGCAGCAGTAGCCGTGCTGAGGCAGTGTGGAGCTGGGGCTGGAGCAGGCCGGAGCTGGGTGCGGCGAGCAGCTGGGGAGAGCGAGGGGGACCCTGGGCAGTGGGCCCAGCACAGGGAGACGCCTCAGCCAAGAGGCTCTGCAGGCCAGACTTGGAGGGGGATCATAACCCTGACAGAGTGAGGGTGACACTGGGGAGAAGGGTCCTGCCACCCAGAGCCTGAGAGTGTGTGGCCACCGCCAGAGCAAGTGTCCAACCCGCAGTGTCCCTGCAGCACAGCCAGGGCCTGAAAAGGAGGCCTGGGACCTACAAGAAACAGACTGTGAACTGCCCTGACATTCCAGAGACACTGTTTGTAATGTTCTCTGCCACAGAGCAGGGTGATGTGTTTTCCTTTAACCTTTCCCATTTTTCCTTATTCTTTTTTAAAATTATTTGTTAATTAAATAACTTGTATTTGCTTTAAATTGTATGATGTGATCAGTGGGTCAGGGAGGTGCGCAGTGCAAAGAGAGTACCCCGAAGTGGGGACACCCTAGCCCCTGTCTTGGGTGACCACAGCAGCGTTGGGGGTTGAGCCTCCCAGGAATCCTGGGCCCAGCTTTGTTGGGGTTACGAGGACTCTGCCAGACAGGAGAGTGGAAGGGGAGTCCTCAAGGGCAGGGAGGCCTCCGGGTAAAGGAAGTGGGAGCGAGGACTCAGATCCTTTCGCCAGCCCACTTCACCAGGGTAGTGCAGAAGCCAGGAAAGTTCCCCACAATAGCAGGACCATTCCCCCGCTTACATAAGGGAATGGAGGATTAGATCCATATATTTTAGTCCACTATTTGTACATTATGCATATTACCATCTGTTTTCTTTTACAAGTCCTGGCATCTATTATATTTAATTATTTCCTCTCATGGCTTTAAATTGAGACCAGTTTCAAAACCTGGGAGGCTTCTTTTAATTGCTTTCCCCTGTGTCAAGGTGTGGCTATTAAATGAAGGCTGCTTCTCTTGAAAACTATTGGAGATTTTTTCACCTCTAGGTTGCTAGTTTCAACCAAGCCTGGGCTAGTGGTGACTGAAAGTTTTTCCCACTTGATGGCTGTTTGGTGGTCTAAGGAGGAGGAATTTGGAGGACTCTTAGTACATGAGTGTCCATGTTACATACAATGATAGCAGATCACAATAAGTGGAAGACAGTTAATGTCTTTCATGCTTCAGTGTTCCCAAGAGCTTCAGGGGAGTTATTCCAGAACAGCTACTCCTGATTAACTGTTCCATTGAGTCCAGACGTTGCTAGTGTTGGTGCAGTAGAGGGGTTTTAGAAGATCCTGTTCTTCATCACATCCCAAGTATACTGTAAGTGTGGAATTTCTTTACAGAATAAATAAGGAAAATAGATGGAAAAATACCCATTGCATTGGAGGAATTGTTCCAAAGAGTTGATCCATGTCCTTCAATGGTAATTTTCTAATGCAGCCATTGTCTATGACAGTAATGAACTTTGGCTGAATGAGCCACAGTTGCACAAGCTGAAGTGGCCTCTTGACAGCTTGACTCATCACATTTTTTCATGAGATTTAAACCAGTTTTAGAGACTGGAATCCTTATAACTTAGTCCTGTGAATCAGTTCCCTCCTTTTGTGTTTTTGTTCTTCCATTAGCGTAGGCTCTTTTCTCTGAGTACCTCACCCTAGCAGTTTCCCCAAACCCCACATAAATGGTCTAGCAGATAGAATACAAACTTCATGTAAATGTCATTTTTCATCCCACTCATGTGCATGAACCTTGTTGGGACAGGTTGGCTCAAGGGTTTGTTAATGGGATTTGTTTGGAGTCCAGCTCATGCTAGCAGTAACCGTAAGTAGTTAATATCGGATGATGCTTTGATGGTTTCTCTTAAGTGAACTGACTGTCTCAGTCCAGTATTTTGTTAATAGGTGTCCACATTGCAAAGCCCACCTTCACCATTATCATTAATTGACATCCCAGCAGAAAGATGGAATGGCCATGGAGAATGAAATAGCTTCTTATCCCTAGAAGTGGCTCCTCCAGATTGGAGGTGAAGCTCATTGCCAGGACAGGGCTGGGTAAAGTGGCTCTGCTGTTGCCCATGCTGTGCCTTTTCGAGGCATAGGCCAATCATTGCGTTCTCCAGGTCTGTCATTCTATGCCTTCCCGCAGCTCTAATTTTTTTACCAATATGAAAATGTAAAGAGAAATGATGGATAAAACTATGCTGCAGGGATAGGGCTGGGGAAGAAGACAGAAAGCTGAGAAGAACCCAGCTCTCCGCATAACCAATTAAATTGTTACACACACACACACAGTGTTCCACCTCCCCACATCCTACCCTCCATGAAGACTTTAATTGTTGGTAAAATGATTATAAGAAAACTTTTACAGTGAGTCCAACCATCATCTATCATATAATTCTCTCCAGCAGAGCAAAAGTCTCTTCAACGAGTAACCTTTACAAGAATAACCCTCTCCAATGAATAAATTGTTTGGTGTACCTAAGGCAGTTTGTCTGACATTATTTTCACAGGATTAAGGACCTTACAACATGTTAATTGTCTGTACCTGGCATACCAATGATATTAACACATTGCTACTGCTCTGAGTTGCCGACAAAATAGCAGTTGTGATCATTTGCTAACTCAGTCTTTGGATTGACTGATCATAATAGCTAGGGCCCTGCCGAATTCACAGCCAGGAAAAACACATCACAGACCATGAGATCTGGTCTCCCCCCTTGAAATCTGGTCTTTTGTGTACTTTTACCCTATATTATACAGATTTCATGGGGGAGAGTCGAGCATTTCTCAAACTGGGGGTCCTGACCCAAAAGAGGGCCTGGGAGGGGGGGTCACGGTATTGCCACTCTTATTTTGCTCTGCCTTCAGAGCTGAGTGACTGGAGAGTGGTGGCTGTTGGCCGGGCGCCCAGCTCTGAAGGCAGCGCCCCACAAGGAGCAGTGCTTAAGAAAGGTTGACAATACCATACCATGCCACTCTTACTTCTGTGTTGCTGCCTTCGCAGTTGGGTCAGGACCCCACAGTTACAACACCATGAAATTTCAGATTTAAATATCCAAAATCATGAAATTTACAATTTTTAAAATCCTATGACTGTGAAATTGACCAAAATGGACGGAATTTGGTAGGGCGCTAGTAAGAGCATTGTATTGCTATGATGACTTTCCTGTAAAGAGCCCAAAACTCTGAACACACATCAGTATTTTATAAAAAAAAAAAAACCAAACAACCCTACCTCCCAACAACTGTTAAGTAGGTAGTGCTAGTATTACTGCTACCCATTTTGTAGAGGGGGAAACTGAGGCATGGAGTGGTTAAGTGACTTATCTAAGCTCACACAGCAAGTCACTGACAGTGCTGGACCCAGGAAAACCCAAGAGTCTTTATAACAAGTTGTGAGAATACCCGCTACAATCTTGTAGGACAGAACCCTATTCCAACACACATCCCAAGAAATTGGCAGATAGACTATGGGTATGTCTACACTACGGGATTATTCTGATTTTACATAAACCAGTTTTGTAAAACAGATTATATAAAGTCAAGTGCACGTGGCCACACTAAGCACATTAATTCAATGGTGTGCGTCCATGGTCCGAGGCAAGCGTCGATTTCTGTAGCGTTGCACTGTGGGTAGCTATCCCGTAGCTATCCCATAGTTCCCGCAGTCTCCCCGCCCATTGGAATTCTGGGTTGACAGCCCAGTGCCTGATGGGGCAGAAATCATTGTCGCGGGTGGTTCTGGATACAGCCTCACCCCTCCTTTCGTGAAAGCAGCAGACAACCATTTTGCACCTTTTTTTCCTGGGTGAACTGTGCAAACTCCATAGCACAGCAAGCATAGACCCTGCTCAGATCAATACTGCAATTGTGGACTTTGTAAACACCTCGCGCATTCTCGTGCAGTCTATGCTGAACCAGGACCTGCAAAGGCAGGCGAGGAGGAGGTGGCGGCTACGGCAGCATGGCGACGAGAGTGATGAGGACATGGACACAGAATTATCTCAAACCGTGGGGCCCTGCGCTTTGGAGATCCTACTGGTAATGGGGCAGGTTCTAGCCATTGAACGCCGATTTTGGGCCTGGGAAACAAGCACAGACTGGTGGGACCGAATAGTTTTGCAGGTGTGGGACGATTCCCAGTGGCTGCGAAACTGTCGCATGCGTAAGGGCACTTTCATGGAACTTTGTGACTTGCTTTCCCCTGCCCTGAAACGCCATAATACCAAGATGAGAGCAGCCCTCACAGTGGAGAAGCGAGTGGCAATAGCCCTCTGGAAGCTTGCAACACCAGACAGCTACCGGTCAGTCGGGAATCAATTTGGAGTGGGAAAATCTACTGTAGGGGCTGCTGTAATGCAAGTAGCCAAAGCAATCATTAAGCTGCTACTACGAAAGGTTGTGACTCTGGGAAACGTGCAGGTCATAGTGGATGGCTTTGCTGCAATGGGATTCCCTAACTGTAGGGGGGCGATAGATGGAACCCATATCCCTATCTTGGCACCGGAGCACCAGGGCACCCAGTACATAAACAGCAAGGGGTACTTTTCAATGGTGCTGCAAGCACTGGTGGATCACAAGGGACATTTCACCAACATCCACGTGGGATGGCCAGGAAGAGTTCATGACACTCGCATCTTCAGAAGCACTGCTCTGTTTAAACTGCTTCAGCAAGGGAATTACTTCCCAGACCAGAAAATAACAGTTGGGGATGTTGAAATGCCTATAGTTATCCTGGGTGACCCAGCCTACCCCTTGATGCCATGGCTAATGAAGCCATACACAGGCAGCCTGAACAGTGGTCAGGAGCTGTTCAACTATAGGCTGAGCAAGTGCAGGATGGTGGTAGAATGTGCATTTGGCCGTTTTAAGGCGCGCTGGCACGCATTACTGACTCGCTCAAACCTCAGCCAAACCAATGTCCCCTTTGTTATTGCTGCTTGCTGTGTGCTCCACAATCTCTGTGAGAGTAAGGGGGAGACCTTTATGGCGGGGTGGGAGGCTGAGGCAAATCACCTGGCCGCTGATTACACGCAGCCAGACACTAGGGCGATAAGAAGAGCACACCCCGAAGCGGTGCGCATCAGAGAAGCTTTGAAAATGAGTTTCATTAGGGGCCAGAATACTGTGTGACTGCTGTGTTTGTTTCCCCTTCATGAACCCCCCCGCCACTTTATTGACTCCTTCCCTGTAAACAACCCACCCTCCCCCTTCGATTACAGCTTGCTTAAGGAAATAAAGTCACTATCGTTTAAAAATCATGTATTATTTATTAAAAGTCGTTCCCTGTAAGCAACCCACCCTCCCTCTTCGATTACCGTTTGCTTAAGTCTTCTTTTTCCTCCACCTTATCTGAGATAGCCTTCGGGATGGAGTAGGGAGGCTTGAAAAATGTGCAGCTGCTTGAGGGTGGGAAAAAAGGGAGAGAAGTATTTAAAAAGATACATTTTACAGAACAATGGTTATACTCTTTCACAGTGAACAACACTATTCACCTTACATAGCACATGTGATTTCACTGCAAGGTTGCATTTTGCATCTTAATATTGAGTGCCTGCGGCTCTGGTGTTACAGATCTCACAGACGCAGGTCCAGGCATCAGAATACAGCTTGCATGCGACCATGGTAAGCCATTGTCTTTCGGCTTCTCCAGCCTTCATATACACAGTGCCCTCTGATGCTCCTTTCCTGTTAACATGCTGCAGCAGAAGCCAACTGCCCCATCCAATTCTCTAAGATGATTGCTTTACCCCTCCCCCCACCGTATGGCTGGTATCATGGAAGATCACTGCTAATTACCCTCTTTTCCCCCCCCCCCCGCACCATGTGGTTGGTAGCTGGGAAGATTCCTGCTAGCCAAACGCAAAAAAGCTCAGCGCTATCCTTCCTCCCCTCCCCCCGCTTGGCTACGTTCAAGGAAGGATTTCTTTTAAGCAACAGCCCAGTAGGAAAATGGCCATCTCTGTCCCCTTAATTAAATTCCTGAATTTCAACCAGGTTACCGTGAACGATATCACTCTCCTGAGGATAACAGAGCGAGATAAAGAACGGATGTTTCTTGAATGCCAGCAATCACCGGGACCATACGCAGCTATGCTTTGTCATGCAATGATACCCGATTACTTGCTACATGCATGGCATGGTAAAGTGTCCTACCATGGTGGATGGGACAAGGCTGCCTTGCCCAGAAACCTTCTGCAAAGGCTTTTGGAGTACCTCCAGGAGCGCTTCATGGAGCTGTCCTTGGAAGATTTCCGCTCCATCCCCGGACACGTTAACAAACTTTTCCAGTAACTTTACTGGCTGCGAATGCATCCCAAGCCCTCATGGCAAATCAATCTTTAAAAAACGCTTGCTTTTAAACCATGTTTTATATTTACAAAGGTACACTCACCAGAGGTTGCTTCCATGGCTTCACTGTCTGGGCTAGTGGCTTGGGAGGGCTGGGAGGGTAATTCCGTCTGGGTCACAAAAAGCTCCTGGCTGTTGGGGCTAACGGAGTGCTGTGTGCTCGCTGCAAGGTCGTCCTCCTCTTCCTCCTCCTCCTCCTCACCTTCCCCCTCCGCAGAATCCTCAGCCATGGCTGAGATTACCACCCCCACCTCGGAATCCACGGACAGGGGTGGAGTAGTGGTGGCGCAGCCCTCTAAAATTGCATGCAGCTCAGCATAGAAGCGGCATGTTTTCGGCCCTGACTCGGACCTTCCGTTTGTTGCTTTGGTTTTCTGATAGGCTTGTCTGAGCTCCTTAACTTTCACTCTGCACTGCACTGAGTCCCTGGTGTGGCCTTTTTCCATCATGGCCTAGGAAATTTTTTCAAATATTTTTTCATTTCGTCTTTTGGAACGGAGTTCTGTTAGCACTGAATCCTCTCCCCATATAGCGATCAGATCCAGTACCTCCCGTGCTGTCCATGCTGGAGCTCTTTTTCGATTCTCAGGAGACTGCATTGCTACCTGTGCTGATGAGCTCTGTGTGGTCACCTGTGCTGATCAGAGCTCCACGCTGGCCAAACAGGAAATGAAATTCAAAAGTTCGCGGGGCTTTTCCTGTATATCTGGCCAGTGCATCCGAGTTCAGATTGCTGTCCAGAGTGGTCACAGTGGTGCACTGTGGGATACTGCTCGGAGGCCAATATTGTCGATTTGCGGCCACACACACTAACCCTAATCCGATATGGCAATACCGATTTTAGCGCTACTTCTCTCGTCGGGGAGGAGTACAGAAACCGATGTAAAGAGCCCTTTATATCGATATAAAGGGCCTCGTAGTGTGGATGGGTGCGGCGTTAAATCGATTTAATGCTGCTAAAATCGGTTTAAACGCATAGTGTAAACCAGGCCTATATTTCAAAGTGATCTCTCTTCTCTCAATGATTGATTTATGAACATAAAGCCTCTTCCTCACAGGTAGAGGAATCATGGGGAGAAAAAGCGAGAGAGCAGGCACTCAGCATGCCATCAAATTTATTTCCTTTTATAGAGGTTGCCAAGCCTAGTTTCCAATTTTGGAAGGCTGCGTGGGGTAAGGGGGCCTGTGCATATTAGCGTTTCTCAAAACTTGATCTTGATCTCCAGTCTAGATATCAGACTCCTGCATACAGGTAAACTAGACTGTGTTCTCTTTTTCATCTCTGTGGACCTCGGGTTTTAATTCTTTCTGTTCTTGGACGCACAAAAAAGGAAACCAAATGTGAAGGAATACTAATACTGTATAAAATCTCATAAAAAGAATAATAAAGTGGGCAACTCAGGAAAATGAGACAATTTCACTTTTTTAGAAGCATGTTTAGGGATCAACAGCCGTCAAGTAGAAATAAACTTCACATCACCAATCTGCCATACTATGTATCTGGGCAGTGTTTATTCTTATTTGTATAGTGTAGAAAAAATGCTAGGGTGCTTTATTCAGATGATGTCCTTACTTACAGTATACTGAGCAAATGTGTATGCATACACTTGTGTGGTGCATATATAAATGGGGATTTGTTATTTGTGTAGGTGGGTTCTGTGCATGCCCATTTAACCATCCTCCACTATGGGCTGTCACCATCGGCAGGGATTGTGAGCTGGGTCCTTCAGCTCTGATGGCACAGACCTCTACCTCTTGAGCTAAAGGAGAACTCAATTAGTTGCTAATGAAAATAGGCACTTACCTCTTTGTGGCCCAGCCACTAGAGGAGGACCCAGCTCACTTAGCTAGCATACTCCCCTCATCAGGAGAAGCTCTTCTTAAGAATCTGAAGCCCACAGGTGGGAGTGCAGATGCCTGTATAGGTCACCATTTTGTAATAATTCCCACCAAAAGCATGGGTCTTTGCTACTGAAGCCAAAGGAGTAACTCCTTTAGCTCCAGCTGATGACTCATGCATGTGTACGGTGTGGGAGGTTGTATTATTTGTGTGTTGTGGGGCAGGGTTTAGTGGAGGGTTTGTCCATTCTCTGTGTTTGGAGAGCGAGTATATGTTAACTTTTAGGCAGCTGCCCATACTGTTTGGGGTGAGAAATAAGGTTTAAATTACATAGGGGAACTCATCTCCTCACAGATTCCTTAGAATGGGCTCTTGGTGGCACAGTCCTTACTCTGCTGTACAGCTGGTGCATAGGGAGGGCTGTGCCAAGAATGGGAAGGAGAAGGCCAGGAGGACGTTCATCATTCTCCCCTGAGACTGTATTAACTCCTCAGCACAGTCACTCCGCACTGTAGAATCCTCCCTTCATGCTGGTATTAGGGCTGAGGACTGCCATAGAGCAGGGGGCTCCAGACTTAATACAGAGACACCAGGCCTCTGAAGATGACTGTAGCCTTTTGTGGATCCCTTCCAAACTCGGCGGATGTGGATTGGGAGGACAGAACCCTGCCCATTCTGTATCTGGGGGCGGAGGCAGGACAAACCCACATTCCACGCCTTTTCCATGCCCTCTGGCAGAATGCTTTGGGGAGAGGCTGCGAGGGGAACCCTTGCATCACTCCTGAACTGCCAGTCGCTTGCAGGAGGTAGGGTGACCAGATAGCAACTGTGAAAAAACGGGATGGGGGTGGGGTGTAATAGGCGCCTACATAAGAAAAAGTCCCAAAAAAATGGACTGTCCCTTTAAAAATATCTGGTCACCCTAGCAGGAGGGAATGCAATGATGGAAGTCATCCCTACTCTCCTGGATTACTGCAACTGACTCTGAGGTTGCTCCCACCATACAATTCCTGGTCAGATCCACAGCACCTATTAAACACATCTCATCTTTCGTTCCAGCTCTGGATTCGGGAGGCTGCTTATAATGAAAATCTTTTACTGCCAGTGCTTGTCCCTTTCAACTCTGAGGACTGCTGGCTGCCATGTGTGCTCTCCAACTAGGCACAGGACCCTATCTCCCTACCAATAAGCTCCTTATGTATTGGTTGTCTTTTGACTGGTTTCTCTGCTACTGGTAAATACTTGAGAGGCTTATATAGTGATGAATGTCACAGAATGCCTGAGAGGCAGCTAGCAATGTTTGACGCAGCGAAGGGCTTTATTTTCAGTTAACAGTTGGACTATTTGGTTATTGAGTTCTTTTAGGTCATTTGGGATACATCTACCCAGCAAAATAATAATAATAATAATCACAACAGTGAGTCTCAGAGCCCAGGCTAACTGACTTGGGCTTGTGGGGCTAAATATAACTGTGTAGACACTCAGGATGGAGCCTGGGCCCTGAAAGCCAGTAAAGTGGGAGGGTCTCAGAGCCCAGGCTTCAGCCTAACTGGGAACATCTACAATGCTATTTTTACCCCTGCAGCACGGGCCCAATTCAGTTGACCCAGGTTCTGAGACTTCCTGGTGAGGGTTTTTTTTAATGTGTCGATGGTGCCTTGGTCTGCATGTGTGCATTGGTGCTGTCAATTATTTGTGACCAGCATCCGAAAGTTATTACTGCCCACAGTAGTTCCCAAAAGATAGATTGTGATCAATCGTAGGTCATCACCCACCATATATCGTACATACCATATGTAATATAATGGCATGCCCACTTCAAAAATTGCCACTACATGCATGGTCTCTCTCTCTTTTTCTTGGTATTTATTTGTGGCTGGATCTGTTTGAGTATGTACTTAAGTTGGGTGAATATATATGCCTCACTGTCTGAGAATGGGAGAGGAAGATAGAGAGCTGCCAGTGAGGAAATAGTGTCTGAAAGCTAGAAGAGTGGAAATAGTGAGAAGCCAGGCACATTTTTAGAGAGACGCAATGGGGAAAACAAAATCCTATTGGAAATCTAAACAGCCCTGAGAATTTTGGAACAAAGTATGGAAACTCACCTCAGGTACTTCCATATGTACAAATGATCTGTGTACCCAGCTCCAAATCCTGTATAGATCATGCAGTACCCAAGGCAGATTGTTCAGAGTGAATGAGGGCAATGACTTTACTGGATGGGGCGTAGTACTGGTGCTTTTGACATACCAAGTGGTCTGGTCCAGAATCAAAATATTCCAGGAAATGGAGCAACGTAGCAACGGCATATTCAAAGACTTAATTAAGAGCCTAATAAAGCTTTAAATTACATTATTAGAGGTCCAGAACAATAAGTAAACACCGAAATGCAACAAAACTGCTTGGGCCATATGAATGTCTGGGGCAACTCTATTGACTTAAGTTGAGTTACACCAGGGCTGAGTTTTACTCCTTGCAGCTAAGTTAACTCTTGCAACATACAGTAAATCCCTTTGTGGCCTCAGTGATTTGCAAATATCTGGCCTGGAAAAAATTCTGTGGAGAAAATTACATATCAAAAAGATAAAAAGGTGTTATTCTTTGTTCTAAGTGATCCATTTACTTTACAGGCTAAAGAAAATCCTCTAGCTGTAAAACTTGCCTGTTTGAACTCCTTTGGTCACAATTGATCTGATATAAAGTTTGGTATTAGGGTGTAACATTTTTGTTAGTAGTACACGGACACCTATTGTTAGTTCTTAGTCTCTCAGACATGTGCATGCCAAAGGCTGGACCTTGAGAAAAGTTTATAATAAAGAACCTCTCTGCACTCCATGCTATTTGATGGCTATCCTTGTTCTGCTGTGTGAATAAAAGCAGTTAAAGAATTTAGATGGTGGCAAGTGCTGGGGACTGAATTGGATTTTAGTTTTGGAACTGAATTTCATAACAGTCATGGAATTCCATGCATTCGCTGAAATATTTCAAAGCCTGGTTTATGGAATATTATCTGCTCCTTTTGTTCTCCTAATTTAGTTCAGTTCTTTCAAAAGACACTCTTTCTAAGATGCAGCCAGTGAGCTCTAACTGTCCTACCATTTAAGAAAAACTCTGGGGGAGGTTTTTTTTTGGTTTGTTTTTTTAAGAAAAAGGGACTTCTGATAACAGCTTTCAAGGACAATGGGCACAATTCAGAGAGGTATGGAGGTGCCTAAAGATGCAGATAGATACCTAGTGGAATTTTCAAAGGTGTCTATGCAGGTTAGGTGCGTAATCTGCATTAGCACTGTTGAAAATCCCACTGGCTTCTATGGTGTCTTTAGGCTCTTACATACCTTTGAAAATTGAACTGAATGTCTACTTGATTGTTCACATCTTTAACCCCTTGGAAGCTTGAAGCAGCAATCTATTCCCCTACTGAAATTTTGTTAGCTTAATTGTGTTCATGAACATGGATTTATTATTGTAGCATTTTGATGATAGCAGTGTGTGGCTGGTGTTAATATAGCAAAAACTCATTGAAACATTTCTTCTTGAGTCAGATTTGTGTATAGGGCACCATGCTGCTCTCATACCAATATAAATCAGATGTAATTCTATTTAAGTTACTAATCAAGTTTAAACTGGTATGAGATCAGGATCAGCCCCAAAAATAATTACATGGGCTTTGCAAAGAGGTATAAGAATTCAGAGAAGAGATGTAAGAAATATAATGAGTGAGATCTTGGAAAAAGTATGTTCTGTAGATATCATACATTTTTTATGTCTGAATAATGTTTAAGATAATAGACCTCAAATTCAGCTCCACTAGTATTTATTTTCCTTCGAGACAGAGGCTACTTTAGTCATGCTTGTTGCCCCGACCATAATGCTTTTTCTGAGGCTGTGTTTGCTTTTGCTCTGTCTGTTTCTTGTTGTTCTTACTTAAGAACAGATATTTGCCAAAACAAATGTATGAGAGTGATAAAAGCCAAGAGGAATGTCTGTTGGACCACAGGAAATTTCCTGTGCAGGAAGAGATCTTGGGAGCTTCCTGTGGAGGAGTGCATTATGGGACTATTGGCAGAAGTCCCTTTACCACAGCTGCAATTAACCAGAAAAGGATGGAAAATAGTCAGCATCAGCCTTTTGCAGTCATATAACTTGAGAGAGAGGAGTCTGAACTGCAAAAAAAAAGTCTACTGCATGAGCAAACATTAAATCAAAGTTGTGGGTTTGCAGATGAATACGCTCATGTACAGGAATTGAGCAAACAAAAATGGTCCATTGTTACAGCTGGAAAAAAAAGCCTTGCTTTCTCTGCCATTGCTGAGGGATTTTCCTCCACTTTGAACTTTAGAGTAAAAATTTGGGGGACCTGCATGAACCCTTCTAAGATTAATTCCTAGCTTAGATCTGGTAACGCTGCCACCAGCTAGAAGTCTGTGTCTAGCACACTTCCTGTTCCCCCCAAACCTTCCCTGGGGAACCCAAGACCCAAACCCCTTGGGTCTTAAAACAAGGAGGAATTAATCATCCCCCCCTCCTTTCCCCCCACCAATCCCTGGTGAGTAGACTCAATCCCTTGGATTTTAAAACAAGGAAAAATCAATCAGGTTCTTAAAAAGAAAGCTTTTAATTAAAGAAAGAAAAGGTAAAATTTATCTCTGTAAAATCAGGATGGAAAATGCTTTACAGGGTACTCAGATTCATATAGACTAGAGGGACTCCGCCCCCCCCCAGCCTGAGATTCAAAGTTACAGCAAACAGAGGTAAAAATCCTTCCAACAAAAAGACACATTTACAAGTTAAGAAAACGAACATAAGACTAATCCGCCTTGCCTGGCTATACTTACAATTTTGAAACATGAAAGACTGATTCAGAGAGATTGGGAAGTCTGGGTGTATGTCTTGTCCCTCTCAGTCCCGAGAGCGAACAACGAACAAAAAAAACAACACAAACAAAGACTTCCCTCCACCAAGATTTGAAAGTATCTTGTCCCCTCATTGGTCCTCTGGTCAGGTGTCAGCCAGGTTCACTGAGCTTCTTAACCCTTTACAGGTAAAAGAGACATTAACCCTTAACCATCTGTTTATGACAGCCAAGTAGGGTAACTGAGCGCTTCCCTTACTCTCCCCTGAAACTCCATGCTAAACCCCTACTTTTCTGGTTTACTTCTGACTCTGAAAAATCTGGTTCCCAATTACTGTGGCTCTGGGTGAGAATGCTGCATAGAACTCTCTTTGCAGTTTAGTGCTGCTCCTTGAAGCTGGAGCAGGGATACTTAGTAAGATTATCACATGTCCCTAAAAGCCAGGTATATCCGTATCTGCTGGTCCTCTCCCAGCAGATCAGTCAGTTTTACAAAAAATGTTTTTTCCTGCTTGTATTTTTTAAATCAACTGAGACTGGTCCCCTGCCAGAGCTATTGGCTACATGTGCTAGTATAATTAACAGCAGGTTGGGTGAGAGCACCTGCCTTCCATCAGGCCTGTCAATGTTGATACCATATCTTCTTTGTGCATGTGGCTTCCCAGTGAATCTTCTGGCCAGCTTCACAAGTGATCTTGAGTTAGCCACATCCCACATGTACACTCAAGTTCACCTAGTCTTAGAGACTCATGTCTACACTAGAGAGCTTACAGCGGCACAGCTGCACTAATTCAGCTGTGCCGCTGTAAGATCTCCCGAGCAGCTGCTCTATGCCATCAACATAATTAAATCTCCCCCAATGAGCAGCAGTAGCTATGTCGGTAGGAAAGCATCCCCCCCGACATAGTGCTGTCCACACTGAGGCTTCTGTCAGTGTAACTTATGTCGCTCAGAGTAAGGGGGTTCACAGCCCTGAGCGGCATAAGTTATACCTACAAAAATGCTAGTGTAGACATGGCCAGTGCTACAAGTGGAAAGTCTGTAGGTAGTTCTGTGTTTCTAACATTGGCTGATGAGTGTCCTAGACTGGACTGTAGGGTTCAGGGAGACTGGTTTGGGAGAGTTGAGGAATGACAAAAAGCTGAGGAGGAATAAGAGACTGAGATAAAGTGTAGAAGAGAAAGTGCTGGGGTGACAGGCTGATGAGACTGAAGGGAGGTAGATGGAAGGAACATCAGAGAAGGATCAAGCAGAGGAGAGAGTGAGGGGAAAGGAGAGAAGACAAAAGTATGGTCATTTATAAGAAGACAAAACCCAAGAAGAGTTTATTTATTTTTCTTAACAGTATGTGCAAGGCAGGATCACATCCTAAATTACGTAAACAAAAGCATGTAGACACATAGGAGGAGATTTTCAAAGACACCAACAGCAGCTGCGTGTCTAATTCCCATTGAAAGTCCATGGGAGTTAGGTGCCTACCTGTCATGGGTGACTTTGAGAATGTATCCCATAATACACTTGGGATGAGATTTTCAAAGGAGACTAAGGTGATCAAATCTCATCATTTTTATCCACGGAACAATTATAACGTAGACACAACAATGCAGGGCCTTCCCACACAGCACCATGCCAATGTGTCTCATCCCTGGCCCCATATCTAGTGGGAAGATGATAGTACAGAAGTGGGCAAACGACGGCCCGCGGGACCCTTCTGCCCAGTCCCTGAGCTCCTGGCCTGGGAGGCTTGCCCTCAGCCCCTCCCCTGCTGTTGTCCCTCCCCCACAGCCTCAGCTCACTGAGCTGCTGGCACAATGCTCTGGGTGGTGGGGCTGTGAGCTCCTGGGGCAGTGCGGCTACAGAGCCCAGCCTGACCCGGTGCTCTGTGCTGCATGGTGGCAATGGCTGGCTCCAGCCAGGCGGAGCAGCTGTAGCACCGCTAGCCACTAGTGCTCCAGGCAGCACCCTAAGGCGGTAGGGAGCGGGGGGAGATTTGTTGAATAGAGGGCAGGGGAGTTCAGGGTGGTGGTCATGGGGCAGGGGTGTGTATAGGGGTCGGGGTGGTCAGAGGGCGGGGAACAGGTTGAATGGGGGCAGGGGTCCAGGGCGGGGCAGCCAGGAAGGAGAGGAGGGGTTGGATGGGGCAGCGGGGGGCAATCAGGGGCAGGGGTTCTGGGGACTGTCAGGAGACAGGGAACGGGGGGGTTGGATAGGGCAGGAATCCGGAGGGGGGCGCATCAGGGAGAGAGCAGGGCGAGTCGGATAGGAGACGGGGCCAGGCCATGCCTGGCACTTTGGGGAGGCACATCCTCCTCTGACCGGCCCCCCATACAATTTCTGAAACCCAGTGTGGCCTTCAGGCCAAAAAGTTTGCCTGCCCCGTGATAGTACATTCTTCATTCTCATCTAGTCATTGGCCTCTCTGGGGAAACTGCCCCTAAGGGCAAATATGGATTTTTGGTGCTGCATCTATTGATGTATTAGAAACTGGAAAGAAGCTATTAACTCAGTAAGCATCAGACTAATAATACTTGACCATTATCATTCTGGGCTGGATTCAAGGCACTGACCTAGAGGTAAAGGCTCTGAATTCAGTTACCAGCTTTCTGAGCCATCCAGCACCCCCAACTCTCAAACCCAGAGGTTTTTCTGATGCAGTTCTTGCTCTTGTGGACCAAAGTGTTGTGTGTAGCTACTCCCAAAGTCTGCCCATGCTGCTTCAGCTTTTTTCTTGCAGTTTTTGCTGTACCAAGACTCTTTGTTTGCTTGATAAGTCCTTCCCCACAGGAAATTTCCTGTGGTGGAAAACTCTGGGGAAACTTCCTGTCAGATGAGGTGCTGCAAGGGACAGATAACGGAGACACTCCAACCCCCAAACCACAGCAGCTGAGGAGGCGTTGTCGCATACCGCTTTCTTTAAGAGTAGGATGGAATGTAGGAAGAGCTGTGAGCTCTAACTGTCCAGAGAGTGGAAGTGTTCACTTGAAACCAGTGACTGCAGCTTTCGCTGGTGAAATTTGCATAAAGACCCATCATTGTGTGTAATTAAACTTCCTGCCTGTGTAATTCAAATTCCCTGTAAAGTGTAGAATCACTTGACTTGCAAGGGACTTCTGGGAGGAGGTCACCACAGTTAATGTTTCTCAATTCCTGGGGCAAGATAGGTAGATGCTTTGGATACCACAGGCTAAGAACCAAGCAAGGTTCTAGGGCTCAGAATGAGTGCGGGAAGACTCTCTCATCTCTCCTCTTACTCCGCATCACACAGTGTCTCTTTCAGCTCCAAGAAGAACCACGCACTATTAGAGCTTTGCATGTAGCCTTATATTTGTGCTAAAGATCAGGCTGCTGCTGTCGTGTCATCCTTAAGTCAGTGATCAGAAGCTGCTTCTGGGAGCTCTAGGAGCCCCAGTAGAAACCCCTCTAACTTACTGGGAAGCACCTCTCATCTGGAGAGGAAAGAGTGAGTGAGGAAGGTTGGTTCTATGGTGATCAGGAGATCTGGATTAAATTCTTAGCTCTGAATATGACCTTGGGCAAGTCCACAAGCCCAAGTCAAAAGGGGTTATTGGCCTGAGTCAGCCTAATTTCTGTGTGGACAAAACAGGGGCTTGGGCTGGAGTATGAGCCATGTAGACACACTTTCAGTTTTTCTGGGCCCCTCAAGTCCCTACCTGTAAAATTAGGATGATAGAATATCCCCACCACCACCACCACCACCACCATCATATGTCTTGTCTGTCTAGACTGAAAGCACTTGATAGCAGGGACTGTCTCCTACTACATATGTTGGTGTATCTTATTAGCGAGTCTGGTAGCACTGCCTATTATTAATGTTGCCTGACATTTTCCATTACATTATGTTGTTTTCATTTGCTTATAACTTTGCCAGATATTAACCATTTAGGCTGAAATTTTCCATGCTAAGACTGAAATTTTCTTTCAAAATTTTGAGTCAGTATATTTCAGGTGTATCTGAGAACAGTGTTTCTGAGAATGAAGTTAGGGGAAAATACACAATTTTATCCATATTGAGACTTTTTTTTCTTTGAAAAGATTTAGCACCTGCATGCTTTGGAACAGGGATTCAGAATTTCACAGGGTTGTGGTCTTTGTATCAGAGACGTGCCTTTTACCATCCCCATGAAAATCTGCCTGAATTCGGCCAAATTGTAGGTCTTTAAAAACTTGTAATTTTTGCACATGCTCAGTAGAGACTTCTTAGATTGTAGCAGCTAAATTTCCTGAAGATTCTGTCCTCAATAAGCATGCTGCAGCCCTGAGCTCTGCCATTGTACCTCTGGGTTCTGTGGGCTCTGCCAAGTCCAGGTCTGGGCATTTGATCTGATAACAGGGAGCCTGTGTCTGATGTGCCCTCAATGATGGCTCTGAGGGCCTCAGGCAGTGCGAAGGAGGAACATGCCTGATTTGAATGCAACAGCCAGACCTGTGGAGGTGGTAGATTGGGAGAAGGATCTGCGGTGTTGGGGAGGGGAAACTGAAGGCTTGCAGGGGGAGGGGAAGAGAGGGAAACTGGGATTGAAAATGTAAGTGAGGATAAAACTGACACTGGCTGGGCCAGGAGACAGCCCAGGGAGGGAGATTAGACAAGGAGCCCAGGGAGGGAGATTGGGGCTGGGAGCTAGTGGGAATGTAGACAGAGGATGAGGGTTGGGAGGGACTGGAGGCCGGGAAAGAGGGAGGGGGCAGACAGATCAGATGAGAAGCTGGAGGAAGAGGGGGATTTGGAATAGCTGTGGAATGAAATTGAAACTGGGATGAGAAGTTTAAGGAGTGGAGACTGGGACTAGGTAGGTGAGGAAAATGGGACTGGGACGAGGAGCTAGGAGTGGGGAAGAGACAGGGCTGTGACAGGTTGGAGGGGATGGGGCAGAAGGAATCCTACTTGGGGAGAAAGGGCAGAAGAGTCTGGGCTCACTACAGCACTCTCTACCAGTGCTTAGAATGGAACCCAAGATTCCTGAGTAACACCATTTCTCAGCTGTCAGCAAATATCTGTGAAACCCACTGGCAAAGTGTCCCCCTCTAGTTCTGATCCACATAGAAGATGACAACCTACTACTGCCCTCAGTTTCTCTGTTAGCTTAAGTGGCAGAGGTCTGTGTAGTGGACCCACCCTGCTGATGACTCATGGGTGTCAATATGCCATATGACAGAATTTCTGTTTTTTCAGGGATTTTCTTTTAAAAACATAGGAAATTAACCACACACACAAAACCCCTACTTTGGAAGTTATTAAGGTTGCAAAGTCAAACACTCAAAAGTCAGGAAATGCCTGAATTAAGGTTGCCTGTACAACTTTAATTCACTTCCCCGCCCCCTGTGCATGTACATCATGATACAGTCTTTAATCACATGTTTGCATGTGATTTTTTCCATAAGACCCCTGCCTCATTCAGTGCCCAGGATGGACCTGTTCTGGGAATGAATCAGGATTTTGTAGTGAAGGAGACTGTTTGCTGTAAGAGCCATGCCTCATTTGTTGCAGAAGTTGGAAGGTACCTAGTGAATGAGGCAGGGAATTGCAAAAAATGAAAGGACGGGTTCATGGTTAAGACAGATGAATACTGACATGGGGAACTACAGATTCTATCCCTGTCTCTGCCATAGAGTTCCTATGTGATGCTGGACAAGTCCCTTAAAACAAGTGTTTCACAGGTGGTCACTAACTGTGTGTTCCTCATTTTCTGAGTGCCTGACTTGAAACAATGACGCCTGATTTGCAGAAGTGCTGAACATTCACAGCTGCAACTGAAGTCAGTGGGAGCTTAGCATTATATTAAGTGTTATCTAATGCTACGTTCCCTGAACAATCAGTACCTAGACCACAAAACGGATAGCCAAAACCGGTGGATAGTTTTGAACTTAATCTCTTGGTTGCTTAATTCCTCTTCTGAAAGTGGAATGCTCCTGCTCCATCTCATAGAGGGGTTGTGAAAATGTATTGTTTGTGAAGCATTCTGATGTTATAGTGATAAGCACAATAGAGAAGCTTATGCTTACACACAAGGGAGCCAAAAGTAAGGTTGCCCGGACAATCCTAATTCTGATTTTTACTAGCTTTTGAGTGCTTGACTTTGCAATCTTCAGCGATGGGGATTCCATCGCCTCCCCTGGAAACCTAGTCCAGAACTTAACTACCCTTATAGTTAGAACATTTTTCCTAATATCTTACCCTGTCTTTAAAGGACACGGAGAACAACAATACCAGCATCTTTACCTCCTCACACATTGCAATAACATTTGATGTGAAGATTGAAACAGTGAGCCCGATCCAGCTCCCACTGAAATCTATGGGAGTCTTTCCAAGCACTTTAATGAGAGCTGGATTGGGCCCATGGTGAGACAACAATGCTGTTATTTTGACCTGCGTGAAGAATATAAGATAAAATAACATTAATATCTTTATATAGTACGGTTCATAGATGATTATAAAGCCTTTAACAAACCTTTATTGGTATTGGGAAAGAGATAAATTCTATTAGACTCATTTTACAGGTGGGAATATTGAATCACAGAGAGGATAAGTGACTTTCCCCAGGTCACAGAGCATATCAGTAGCAGGATCTAGAGTTGACCCCCCGCCCCAAACGTCCTATTATCTGTTCCCCAACTCTAACCGTGGTTCACACTCCCTCCTACCATGGCAGTCCTACTGCTTGTGCTACCCTACTTCTAACTTTAATGAATATCTTTTTATTTTGTATGGCAGTCTCTTCCTGGTTGTATTCATTATATGTGGGCTTTATACACCAAAACTGATTTACACCAGGTTACATAGGAAGCCTGTGGCAGAAACAGAAATTGAACTGAGGTCTCTGCTGTGCTCCAGTGTAGTGCCCTATCTACTAGACAATCCTTCCCTTCACAATTTCTTGGACTCCCACTCATACTCTCAAAAGTCTTGTGGCAAATAAGGCACTTGTTTACATGGGAAAGTAATATCAGGAAAGTATTTAATGTATTTTTAGCAGTCTTCAGTGTAATTTAGCAGATGGAAACAAGAAGAGACAGCATTTTCAAGAGCCACCTCTCTGCAGACCACCAGAAAGTGCTTTGCAGGCTATAGCTTGAAAACTGATGAACTAAACCATACATGAGAGACAGTCTTGTTGTAGCTGTGTTGGTCCCAGGATATCAGGGAGATAAGGCGGGTGAGGTAATATCTTTTATTGGACCGACTTCTGTTGGTTAAAAAGAAAAACTTTTGACCTTACACAGAGCTTTTATTCCAGTCTGGAGGAGTCCTGAAGCAGAGCTCCGTGTAAGCTCAAAAGCTTGTCTCTTTCACCAACAGAAGTTGGCCTAGTAAAAGATATTACCTCACCCACCTTTGTCTTTATAAATGAGAGAGGCAGATAGGCAGGGCTTATACATGCATATACCGACAAATTGTAAATTTATGTGAGGGGGAAGTCCTGAGTCACATGTATTCCATAATTTTCATCTGTTTATTGTTCCAAAATGAGTCAAGGACACTCAAGTCTACGGCAGCTTTTCCATAGAGTCCAATGGGCCTTGGGTTGGAGTGGGGCCTCGTTAGGTTGTGAGATTTCAAGGAAAGATCATGCCAATTATTATTATTAATGCTACATTGTCAAGTGCATATGATGCTATAGAAATAATAAATTACAATAGTAATAACATTCAAGATATATTTGGGCACATCAAACAAATATGCTAAAGAAAAATCCAGGATACTGCATAACAGATGTTATCGTTTATTTTGAAAAGTGTCATTTGATTTTAGTTTATGATAATACAGTCAAACCTTGCAATAACGCGCCCCGCCATAATGCGAAATCGCATATAACACGATCACAGGTTGGCTCCCCTTTAAGGTATAATACAGTATTGTACTGTACCAATGGTCCCCAACACCATGGCAGGGGAGAAAAGCTGCAGCCCCGCACCTGCCGGGGACAGAGAACTCCAAGGCTGCGGGCGCCGGTGCTCTCTATCCCGGCAAGCGTGGGTACACGGCTTCTCTCCGGCTTCAAGAGGAGCCACGGCTCCCCGCCTGCTGGGGACAGAGAACTCTGGCTGTGGGCGCCGGTGCTCTCTGTCCCTCGCAGGTGTGGGGCTGCGGCTTCTCTCCCACTTCAAGAGAAGCCGCAGCTCCCTGCCTGCCGGGGACAGAGAACTCCGGGGCTGCAGGCTCCGATGCTCTCTGTCCCGGCAGGCACGGGGCCGCGGCTTCTCTCCTGCTTCAAGAGGACATGCGGCTCCCCGCCTGCCAGGGACAGAGAGAACCGGCGTCCACAGCCCCGGAGTTCTCTGTCCTCGGCAGGCGGGGAGCTGCGGCTCCTCTCCCCTGCTGGGCACTAGGCACTAGTGGCACTAGGGGCACTAGGCGGCACACATCAATGCACCGCGTTGGGGACCACTGACAAACCCTGCTATACCACGACCCTGCATTTAGCGTGATCGAAGTTTTTGGACCCCAAACATTGCATTATAGCAGGGTTATTTGTACTTCATAATCTACTAGTAAGTGTTCTGTAGTATATTTTGTAAATATAATGAAACCGTGGTAAAATGAGAGTGCACTACAGCATCTGCTATTAAGTCATTTTAGAAAAGCAAGATGGAACTGCCCAGAAAGGAGCTGTGAGAATCATCAAACAGAATTATTATTAAACTGCAAATAAAAATGTTCAAGTTGAGCACTGAAGTCCTAAAGAAAACTTTTTGGCAGTAAAACTTGTTGAAATTTTTCAAATGAAAAGATTTCTTAAATCAACAAGCAGCCAGTTGTTGACTCTTGAAATTTCAATTTTTTCAAAAAGTCATACTTTTAAAAAAGTTTGCTTTAAAAAATGTCATTGAAAACATTCTTATAATTGTTATTGAAAATATTTATTTACCCCCAAAACCTGGCTTTTGACAAACAAAAAATTTTGGTAACCATTTCAATAACATTTTCAATAAAAATTTTGAAATCAAAATGGTGAAATTTCTTTTTTTGAAAGAATGAAACATGGTCTTATTTTGAAGATGTCAAAATGAAAACAACTTTGAAATGCTGATATTTTTTGTGAAACTGTCAAGTATCAGAGGGGTAGCCGTGTTAGTCTGGATCTGTAAAAGCAGCAAAGAATCCTGTGGCACCTTATAGACTACATGAATACATGCATCTGAAGAAGTGGGTATTCACCCACGAAAGCTCATGCTCCAAAACATCTGTTAGTCTATAAGGTGCCACAGGATTCTTTGCTGCTTTTGTGAAACTGGTTTGGTATATTTCAGCCAGTTCTGTTTGGCAGGCTCTTCTCTCTCCTGAGTCGCCTGTCCTCTTATTCACCACACTTCACCCTAGAACAAGATCTCGCTTCCCCTAAATAAGGTCCATTAAGATACCAAATCAATTAGTTCAGAACCAGTTTGTCATTTCTGGAAGTCCAGCTTTCACAAGTCAGGAGTTCTGGAAAAGAACAATAAATGGAGTCCTCCAAAGTAGTGATATGTAGAGCCATATGCGTACCGTGGTAGATGATGCTGATGATTATTGTATTTTATTTTGATTTCTTTTTTATTGTATTGTGGTAGCACCTAGAGGGCCCTATCATGGATCAGGGTCCCATTGTGTTAGGTGCTATACCCAAGAAAATGTCTGTGTTCTGTCCATCTCTAAAAACAAGCCAATACTCTCATATATTTATAGGCATTTTGCATTTTTAGGCTGCTATAATTAATGGGGGGAAGAGATTTGTATTTTAATTGAGAAGTTTTGAATGTGTGAAAATCTTAGCATAATCATTTCCAGAACAGAACAGCTAGACTTAAAGACACTATCATTTAAATAATCATATATTTAAAAATTTTTAGTAATAGAAGGATAGGTTGTTTGATGCTTACTCATACTGGTTGTTAGAATATAGATAGTCAGGCTGGGAAGTGTACGGTCACATAGAATCATAGGATATCAGGGTTTGAAGGGACCTCAGGAGGTCATCTAGTCCATCCCCTGCTCAAAGCAGGACCAATCCCCAACTAAATCATCCCAGCCAGGGCTTTCTCAAGCCTGACCTTAAAAACCTCTAAGGAAGGAGATTCCACCATCTCCCTAGGTAACCCATTCCAGTGCTTCACCACTCTACTAATGAAAAAGTTTTTCCTAATATCCAACCTAAACCGCCCCCACTGCAACTTGAGACCATTACTCCTTGTTCTGTCATCTGCTACCACTGAGAACAGTCTAGCTCCATCCTCTTTGGAACCCCCTTTCAGGTAGTTGAAAGCAGCTATCAAATCCCCCCTCATTCTTTTCTTCTGCAGACTAAACAATCCCAGTTCCCTCAGCCTCTCCTCATAAGTCACATCCTCACATCCCAAACCAGTCACAGTGAAATAAGGTGGTATTGGGCTGTTAGGAAGACGATCCTGTCCTGATAGTGCCCACCACTACCAGATAAAGAAACAGATTTTAAGATGGTTAAAGAAAACTTAGTTTGATAGCATCCTGTCTGGCAAGAAATCATTTATCAATGGTTGTGGCTGTGAAACCCTCATTTCTCTATTGTTTTATCTTTATGGCCCCCACTTTTCTATAGTTAATCTGTCTGGTTCTCTAACTGTTTCTGTTTGCTGTAAAATTAATTTTGCTAGGTGTAAGTTAATTACGGCAGTGGGATATAATTGGTTAGAGAATTATGTTACAATATGTTAGGATTGGTTAGTTAAATTTCAGTAAAATGATTGGTTAAGGTATAACTTAGACTATTACTGTATAAACTGGGGTCAAACAGGAAGTGGGGGGAAGGGAAATTGGAATCATGCTTTGCTAAGGCGGGGGAATGGGAATAGGGAATGGGGAACAGGGACACAGGCAAGACTCTGCGGCATCAGGGCTGGGAAGGGGGACACGGGGTAAACACTCTGTGGTGTTAGAAACCAACCCCAATAAACATTGCATTGTCTGCACTTTGGACTTCTGGTCATTTGCTGCTTGCTGGCTGCCTGAGAAGAACCAGGAAAGTGGGAGGGTGAAGGGAAAGCCTTCTAACACTGGCTTTACCCAAGCGAGGAGTCCATTAAAATCAATGGGATTATTTGTCTGAGTAAATGCTCACTAAACTAGCGTAAAGGTTGCATGATCTAGCCTGTAAGATCATAATTACTGAAACGGATCAATTTTAAAATTCTCTTTCCTTTTTACTATCAATGTGATTTGTCTTGCATTTGGCATTTCTCTCAACTTGACGATGAAAATATGTGTATCCCTTTCACTTTTGTTTAGAGTCACTTTCATTTTCTGATTTTCACACAATAAGACGGTTTTGACTGAATTTAAAACAAACTCCCCCGAAAACATTTTTACTAATAGTTGATTTTCATAAAATCACTTAAACCCAAGCAACATTGTTGTTTTTTCCATTCAGAGGACTCCAGTTTATTAGCATTGAACAATTAGGAATACCTAGATTATTGGCTTTTAAAAAAATATCAATAAACATATAACTGAGGGAGTGAATGTTGGGATTAGTTGTAGCAGTGGTCCCCAATCTTTTCGTCTGGCACTTGTGGCGGTGGTGGAGCACCTGTTGAAATGCCACCAAATTTCGGTGGCATTTCAGCGACGATGCCTCTCGATGACGTCACTTGTCGGTGGCAAGCGGTGTCATCAAGAGGCGTCGCCACTGAAATGCCACAGAAATTCGGCGGCATTTCGGCGGATGCTCCGCCATTGGGCAGGACGTGGGTGCATTTAGATGCCCCTGCAATCACCTTGGCGCCCGCGGGCACCGCGTTGGGGTCCCCTGAGTTGTAGTCTAAGTTTTGCCTGGACTTGTCTGACAGCTGGTTAAATATATGGAATGTGATGAACTGCAAAGAGAGAGAAGAAAAAAGACTCTAATGGGGGGAAAATATATGCAAAGCCACATGGGTAGAGTTATGCAAATGACCTTATCAATGTAACGAAAAGGCTTCTACACTGTGTCTGCCAATTAAGAAATAGCAGCTGTGGATATACTCAGCTCATTGTCTTGGTACAGATGTAGCTTTAGCCTGCGATGTTGGCAATCACAACGTGAAAGCAGATTAAAAAAATCCTCTCCTTCTTTAAGCCCTATTAAAGGGTTGGCTGGGATGTTAAATGAGACCTGAACTAGGCGAACACCCGCAAGATGCTTCTGGTATATTACAGTATAAGGCTTAGCTAATCAGAGCTGGGAGAACATCAGTGGTTTTAATTAAGAGGTATTTGTACAAAAAAGTTTTAGGTTTCACTGCTCCTTGGTTAATTCCTCCCTTCTTAGACCTAAAATTTAGATTGACCTAGCCATCATTGCTCAGAAGTGTGAAATATTCACACCCCTAAGCTGTAGTTAAACTGACCTAACCTCCAGTGTAGATGTGGATGGATGGACAAATGAAGTCTTCTGTCAATCTAGCTACCACCACTTGGGGAAGCGGATTACCTACAGTGACAGAAAAACCTCTTCTGTCTATGTAAGAAGCATCTACATTACGGCATTATAGTGGCAGCGCTGCAGCTGTGCCACTGAAGCAGCCATAGTGTAGATATAACCTTTGGGTGAGCTAGAGTTCACTTCATTTCCCATCTCCAGTGCCTTTAACAAAAAAAAAACAAAAAAAAAACCTCCCATAGAAAGTAGCTGGGAGACCCAGAGTTCAGTCTCTGAGGGTAACGTCTACACTACAGGATAAATTCGAATTAGCTTAAACCGATTTTATAAAACAGATATTATAAAGTCAATTGTGCGCGTCCACACTAGGCACATTAATTCGGTGGTGTGCGTCCGTGGTCCGAGGATAGCATCGATTTCTGGAGCGGTGCACTGTGGGTAGCTACTGTAAAAGAATGAGGCCAATAACATCAATTTGCATCCACACTAACCCTAAATCGATATAGTAATATCAATTTTAGCGTTACTCCTCTCGTTTTGTAAGAGTACAGAAATCGATTTAAAGAGCCCTTTACATTGATATAAAGAGCAGTGTAGTGTGGACAGGTGCAGCGTTAAATCGATTTAACGCTGTTAAAATCGGTTTAACCGCGTAGTGTGGACCAGGCCTGAGGCTTTTCAGCAAGGACTGCACAGGGTGAACCTCCCTACATTCAAGTCCCAAAAGGAACTAAAGAAATGAATTTAATTAAATAACTTTATAAAATCTTATGATAAAGAAACAAATAATAATCTAATTTTTACAGCATGACCATGGCTATTTTATAATCCACAGACATTACCTTCACAGTTATACATAAACATAAATAAAGAAAATACAGTGAGAAGAAAATGAGAGTTCCCAACAGGGCTGCCCAGAGGATTCAGAGGGCCTAGGGTAAAGCGGGGGAGCTGCGGCGCTTGTGCTCACCCAGCGGCGGTCTGAGTCTTCAGCTGCATTTTGGTGGCGGGGGGCCCTTCAGTCACTCCATGTCTTTGGCAGCACTGAAGGGCCCCCCGCCATCGAAATGCTGCCAAAGACCCGGACTATCGCCAGGCCAGGGCTCGTGAGGGGCCTGCGGCAAATTGCGCCCCCTTCTGGGCGTCCCTGGTTCTCAGAAGCATAGGTTTTGTTCACCTAAGCCCACGTCCAGACTAACCCGCGGCATTGGCGGGTTAAAATCGATTGCTCGGGGATCGATATATCGCGTCTAGTCTGGACGCGATGTATCGATCCCCGAGCGCGCTTACATCGATTCCGGAACTCCATCAACCCGAACGGAGTTCCGGAATCGACACGGAGAGCCGCGGACATCGATGCCGCGCCGTCTGGACGGGTGAGTACCTCGATTTTAGAAATTCGACATCAGCTACGTTATTCACGTAGCTGAAGTTGCGTATCTAAAATCAGTTTTAATACCCTAGTCTGGACGTGGCCTAAGTCTCAGTTAGAGGCTTTGATCACCAAATCTATAATGTCTGCTGAGTCTTAAACATCTTCCCTCCACTTGCTTGTAGGAATCTTCATTTGGAATCCGTGCACTGCTAGCCAGTCAGCTAACTGATTAACCAACCACTCAGTTAAGTGTACAGATGTAAAGAAAACCCTGCTGCAAAATGCTTCAGAGTTAGGGACAACAGCCTGCTGCCTGCTTTCTGCTCCTGGGCTCAGCTTCTCCCAGCTTACACAGGGCATATGGCTAGAGTGACCAGATGTCCTAATGTTATAGGGACAGTCCCAATTTTTGGGTCTTTTTCTTATATAGGCTCCTATAACCCTCCACCCCCTATAGGCGCCAACTTTCCCTGACGCATGCTTGCGCACCCCCGCCTCAGGCCCTGCCCTGACTCCACCATTTCCCCACCCCTTCCCCAAAGTCCCCGCCCCAACTCTGCCCCTCCCTGCCCTTATTGGACCCCTTCCCCAGATCCCCACCCTGGCCCCGTCTCTTCCCCAAGCGCGCAGCATTCCCCCTCCTCCCCACTCCCTCCCAGTGCTTGCAGCACAAATCAGCTATTTTGCGGCGCAAGCGCTGGGAACCAGGAGGAAAAAGCAGGCACACGGTGCACCCAGGGGACTAGGCAGAGGCAGAACAGAGGCAGAGGTGAACGAGGGGGGGCAGGGCGGGGAGCTACTGGTGGGTGCTAAGCACCCACCAATTTTTCCCCATGGGTGTTCCAGTCCCGGAGCACCCACGGAGTCAGCGCCTATGCCACCCCCATCCCAATTTTTCACATTTGCTGTCTGGTCACCTTACATATGGCCTTCTGCAAAGCAGCTGCCCTGACTGCTTGCCTTCATGGAGTCTGACCTCAGCAACAGGGAACCTATTGGAGCATACCCAAAACTACCACACCTAATTCCAGAAGCGTCTGGATGTGGAGTGCTTAATCTGCCTAGCAACAATGATGCAGACACAACTCACTCCTACATCCCCACAGTGGGTCTCTTAAAGAGAAATCTCCCTATTAGGCACATGGGTTACATTCTTCCCTGCTTAAATCACTGTGGTGCACCTGAGACACAATCCACAATATCTTGCCTTCGTTGTTCTTCAGAGTCAGTTAACAAGGAGAGGTATGTACAATAGGTGTGTATCAACTGCAAATCTGTAGTTTTTAGAATAGTGGGGAAGTCAAGAACGTAATCCTTATATTTAACTATACGAATTCTAATTCTACCAGCACTTCTGGTGTGGTCGGAGAAACAGAAGAATTCACACCATTTTCTGTGGGGAGGCCATTTTGTGAATTTCCCACATCTCGTCTCTCTTCCAATTCAGTTTCCTCAAAATGAACACTTTGGTTTGGATCAAACTCTCTTGCCAGTGGGTTAAGATCAGACTCCAGAGTCGAATCAAGTACAGATTCATTTTCATCCTCCATCTGAATTACCACTTTAGTGGTTTTCTGCCTAGGTTTATCACTTACAGAGTCTTTAACTAATTATCCTCCATTGATTTATGAGCAGAAATATATCCACACAGTCTTAGCATGTCCCTATGAAGAATTTGGATAAGGCCATCTCCTGATTCTGCCTGAACCCTGTAGACAGGGATATCTTCTTCTAGTTGCTCAGGGGCCATATGTACTACTGGCTCCCATCTATCTGCAAGCTTCTGCTTTCCTGTAAGACTACGGTTGCGTACTAGAACCCTATCTTCTGGTTCTATTGTTGACAGAATTATTTTGGCATCCCATCTTAATTAGTTGGTTAATTGCCTCCTTTCACTTTCTTTAGCAGCTAAGTCATATGCGTAACAAAGCCTGCATCATAAATCTCTTACATATTCCTGATGAGTCACTTCTTGTTGTCCTCTGGCTTTAATCCCAAAACACAAATCAATAGGTAATATAGTTTGCCTCCCAAACATCAAAAAATATGGGGAGTATCCTGTAGTATCATTTCTGGTACAGTTATATGCATGAACTAATGGTTTAATATACTTCCTCCAGCTGGTTTTCTTATGCTCTTCAAGAGTGCCTAACATATTTACTAGAATACGATTAAACCTCTCCACTGGATTTCCTCTGGTGTGATAAGGAGTTGTGCATGATTTTACTCCAGTGATCTTACTTACCTCAATAATCAATTCCTATTCAAAGCTGGCACCCTGATCACTGTGGATGCATTGGGGAAAACCATAGTGAAGATAAAATTCTCCCAGAGCACATTTGCTACAGTTCTGGACTTCGTATCCTTAGTTGGATAAGCCTGAGCATACTTAGTGAAATGATCAGTCACCACAAGAATATTCTTAGTGCTGGAAGCATCTGGCTCTACGGTTAAAAAGTCTATGCAAACCAGTTCCATAGAAGCATATACTTTAATGTTCACAAGCTCAGCAGCTTTTTCCACTCAAGCTTTTCTTTGAATTCAGCACTCACAATCTTACCATTTTCTTTCTACTGCTTTGGTCATCCTAGGCCAATAAAACTGGTCTCTAGCTAATTCCAAAGTTCTCTGAGTCCCAAGATGACCCGTTTCATCATGGATGCCTTCTAGCACTCTATCCTGATGAGTATAGGGGATTACCAGCTGGTCTATATCCTCTCTTCTTTGTTGTGCTTTCCAGTCGTCAGCGGGCGGGATCGAACCTGGAACCTCTGGAGCCTAGTGCATGAGCTAAAAGCCAACTAGCGCTTAGCTAAGGCTGTAGAGCAGACTCATTTTAGCTCTCTCTCTAAGTGGTCTTGGTGCCACTAGATGGGACAGAACATCACACCCAAAAGGTGTGAGGGTTACATACTTCCCCTAGCTGAGGAAGTGAATCCCGAGCTTCAGAGACTTCTCAACTGAAATCCCAGATGAGCCCCAACTTGTAATACCAACAGACCCCAGTCATCAGCGGGCGGGATTGAACTTGGGGTCTCTGGAGTTTAGTGCATGAGCCTCTACCAAATATGCTAAAAGCCAACTGGCTGTTATCTAAGGCTGTGGAGCAGACTCATTTGGTCTCGGTGCCACTAGATAGGACAAAATACCACACCCAGAGGGAGTGTGGGTTACATAGACATGGCCTCAGTTTTATATTTCAGATTTGAACAAAAACGAAAGCAAAATTCAGCATAAAACTTTCTGTTTGTCTCAGTACGATAAGCAGGCCCAGGTTCCCTTGAAAGGCTTGTAAGCCTAGTCTGTCTTCTGATCCCTCTCCTCTAGATATTTACCTACTTTGGATTAGATCCCCTCTGTGGTGTCTTCCCCCGTGCTGCCAAATGTAACAATATTACATGAAGGATATTATTACATGAAGGATATGCCAAATGAAGGATTTTAAAGCATAATTTTACAGCATTGTGCAATTTATAAAATGTTATGATATCTGTACATCTGAAAGACTGTGGAAGATCAACAGCTTTACCATAAATACGAGCAGTTCTAGACTCCTCATCAGAAAATCTTCCCTCTCCCCAGATAAATCTTGTTGCTCTTCTTTGCAACACAGGGCCTGGTTCTGAGAGGTGCTGCTGAGCACCCACAGTCCCCATTAACTTCAGTGGGAGATCCAGATGCTCAGCACCTCTCAGGATAAGGCCCTAAAACCAAAGTTTTCAAAAGCTTGGGCTGGCATAAATTATCTCCGGCGAGCACATCTATGGGCTCAGGCCAGAGTTGAGTGCTCAGAGGATTTTCATAGCTAGTATTAGATCATGCCCAAGTTGTCTGTATGTCGATGAGGGCACAACTGGGTGATGGGTACCTAAGTAATATTCCCAGAAGGTCCCAGGTATGCTCAGAGTCTGTTCCAGGGGTGGTTGTATCAGAGGCATGAGTAAGCCAGGAGGCACAAGATGGTCAAGCTGGAGCTCTCATTCACTGCTGCGCACCCTGAAAATGGACAGAGGAAGAACCCCCCAGCTGCTCACACTGGAGAGACAGGGAGAGAGACTTAAGGCTTGTCTACATTCCCCCACAGGTCGGACTCCAGGGGTGTGAATAGTAGTGCACATCCAAGCACTGCACTTTAACTCCCCTGTGCGTATGCTGCTGTCACAAACTAAAAGGTGCCTAGTTCAGATTAACATAGTCGTCTTCCAACAGGATTCCATTCAAGCTTTTAGTTTGCACCCGCAGTGTCCACACAGGGCAGTTACCGTGCAGCATGTTGGTGAGCACTGCTGTTCACAACCCCATTGACCAAACGCTGGGGCAATATAGACATGCCCACAGACAGAAAGAGAGAGATTAGCCCAGGGAAGGAGGTGGAGGGTCAGGATTTGGGTAGGGGCTAGGAGAGTCAATGAGGAAGAGGTAGAAAAGGGATAAGGCTCACATATTAGGGTTTGGGGATGGGAGTGGTAGGCAGCTCAGGGTCAGCCCTGGGAGAAGGCGGTGGTACAGCACCTAACTGTTTGGGGTGTGTATCGTGACACAACTCAAAGGAGAGTAGGCAGCATATATAGGTGGTCATGGACCAGAGGAGGAGGTGCCCTTTCCTTACTAACAAAGTCTTTGAGCCTTAAAGGAGCTTCCTCTACCTCACTGAGGCCTTGGCTACACTGGCGCTTTACAGCACTGCAACTTTCTTGCTCAGGGGTGTGAAAAAAACAACCCCCTGAGCGCAGCAAGTTACAGCGCTGCAAAGCGCCAGTGTAAACAGTGCCCCAGCGCTGGGAGCGCGGCTCCCAGCACTGCAAGCTAATCCCCACGGGGAGGAAGAGTACCTGCAGCGCTGGGAGACCTCTCTCCCAGCGCTGGCCTAGTGACCACACTCGCACTTCAAAGCGCTGCCGCGAGAGCGCTCCTGCAGCAGCGCTTTGGAGTTTTGAGTGTAGCCAAGCCCTCAGATACAGGTTATGCAAAGATGCAGGCTCATCCCGCCCCCATCCCACCAGCCAGCCAGCATTTCAGTGCTTAGCCAAAGGGAGAACTAGAAAGTTTGATTTAGAGGAGCCATGTCTTCTCAATCCCAGTTAGGGTCAACTCTGCACCCAGCTGCCTTGTCAAGCAAAAAATCCTGTGAACCTGGTAAGACATATGTGTATTTTTACAAACCACAACTCAAGAAATGCTGGTGCATTGCAGTAAACGTTGAACTAAATTCTATGCTGATTTGCCCTCAGTGATGCAATGCTATTAACTTCGGTGGGCAAGACATTGGGGTTTAGCCAGCACTGAATCTGGCCCTTTGAGTTTAGAAACACTTTTGCTTCTATATCACTTCTTTTCTGGATTTCTCTCCTCTTCTCACCGCCCCCTCCCCCCCCATTGCTATCAACAAAATTGCATGGAAACAGCATCTTCATTTCTTACAAACTACAGTCGCAATCTAGGGGGAGACAAAGTTGTACTATTTAGTTATGAAACACCCCCTGCTCTCTCCTTGTTCTCTTTCTCCGTCATAGCCAATTCCATCAAGGTTTTTGCACACAAACAAAAGATTCCTCTTGCCAAACCAACGTCATCCTCCTCCACCTCCTACCTGATTCCGTCAGCAGAGTTGCAAAAAGCATGACTGTGACTGCACTAAATGAATAAGGGTGAGGCTGATCAGACAAGAGAAATCTCCTCTTTACACACACAGACCTCAGTGATCGTGGGGGAGGAGGAAAGACATTCATAAGAAGTTCCAAATGAGGCAATAACAAAACAATCTGCTGTTTAAAGATTGTCACAGTGGCCCTTTGGAGTGTTAATTAGAATCATAGGACTGGAAGGGACCTCGAGAGGTCATCTAGTCCAGTCCCCTGCACTACTGCTACTCTGTCAAATAAAGCTCTGTTTAGGAACAGAACAATTGATATATTTGATCAAGCCAGTGGCCAATACCATCTGTTTTAGAAGAAAGTATAAGAAACCCTCCTGTAGACAATTATAGAATAAACTGCCACAACAAAACTTTCTTCCTAACCTCCATTAGTTAGAGTGCAGGAGCTTTTGGCTTGTGCGCATGAGGGTTTCTATTTTTTCTGATGTTACACTCATTTCTTCAGAAACTACTTGTGGTGTCACAAATGAGGGGTTATATCTGCATGTATATAATGTATATGTGGTATTTAAATTACAGAGTCATAGAATTTAAGGCCAGAAAAGACCACCGGATCACCAAAGCCTCCCAGCACACTCAACCCAACAACTAAAATTAGACCAAAGCACCACACCCCCCAAAATACGAGAGTACTTATGTGCTACAGGCAGAAATTAGGAGGGACTGAGGTGCATCGGTGGGGAGGCCACAGCAATGACAGGGAAGTGATTAAGTGAGATATGCCCTGATAATCCTGGCAAGTGACCTGCACCCGTGTGCTGCAGAGGGAGGTGAAAACCTGCCACAGATACTGCCAATCTGACCTAGGGGAAGTCTGTGTGCTTCAGGTTTATTACCTAACAGAGCTGGATCCCATTTATAACTTGCGATTTGCAGCATTTCCTGGGGAAATTTTTTTTGCCACTTTGCATCCTCTCCACACCTCAAAATGTCATTTTGTGTGAAATTGTTAATGAAATCTCTGCTTTCGGATTCACAGCATCGTCCATAACTGCAGCTTTGTGCATGTTGCCATGCAAAGCTAGAGGGTCCCTATAACTTGAAAAAATTTACATACCCAAAACAAATTTTCCATAGAGATGGCCTCCCATTTGCAAATTCTTAGCAAAAAGTGAAAGGACTTCAATTTCAAGTAGCTTTGTATTGATTCTGTGCCCTGTATAATACATTAGCTTAGCTTCCAACATGTAGAACCTGAAACTGATGAGGAACAGTACAGTCAGAGCACCCTGAGAAGCAGGGTCAGAGGGTATCCTCTCCTCAAAATCTAGTTCCTCCTCCTCTCTCTTGTCCCCTCCCTCCCCACTGTGTGTAAATGACTATCATTTCCTCCCTCCCCATTTATATGTCTCTCATTTTCCCCTCCCCTCTCTCACTCTCTCTCTCTCTCTCTCTCTCACACACACACTTTGGCCCACAGGATAAGAGTGGAGAAGTATGTGAGAGAGTGAGGCAACTCCATACAAGTCTGAATTTGACCTTGCGTCTCTTCTTTTTTCCATACTCCACTCTGCATTTCCAAAAGTTGCTCTTGCTGTCAGCAACTATTAGCAAAAGTAGCTTCCAGGGCTGCTTAACTTGTGACATAGCATTCTTTGTTGATGGAGCTGTACTGGCTGCAAGAGCCAATGACACTGGAGCAAGGATATCCAAATCCAGGCAAGTGCTGCAATGTGGGATGAGCGGACCCAAATGGTGTTTTTTTTCAGACGTTTCCTTTTGTACAACTTGTTTTTGGATTCAGATATAGGTAATTTGGGAGCAATTTTGAGTGAATGTGGAGCAAGCAGGTTTGGATGATTTGAAGAATGTGACAAATATGACTTAATAATAAAACTTGAAACTCACTCATTTGCAATCATGAGTGCAGCCTGATGTGGATTACTGAGTTTTGTGAAAAAGCTGGTGGATGAGCAAATATGCTTATAAATCTGGGTTCCTGCATCACGCAATGTACCTTGTTTATTTTGACAAATATAGTTATAGAGCTGGTTGAAAGTTGCCAAAATGAGCCAAGCTAATTTTTATTAACATTTTCATCAAAAAATTGATGATGAAAAAACATAGGGAAAAAATTTCAAGTACATTTTCTTTTCTCTATTTTAGGCCACCTATAGTAGTTTAGTTGCAATGACATCTGACAACACAGGATGCTAGTAAATGGCCCTTAGTGTGCTTTGCAGACCATCATATTTTTCACTCTGCTTGTATGTGAGATCCCTTCCCCCTGACCATTTGTCTGCCTTGCTAGTTTTGATTGCAATCTCATCAGGGCATAGATTGTCTCTTAGACTCAATTTTACAGTGCCTAGCACAATGGAGCACTGATCTCAGTTAAAGTCCTTAGGTGATACTGTAGTATAAATAATAAATACAAGTAATAAATTCTTAATAATTTGCAACCTCACTCACAACCCGGTAACCTTATAACTAGTCTGAAAAGTTTTTGTTTTTTGTGGATTAGCTCGGTCTTCTGTTTTTTGCTTGTGGCTCATAGCTTGATCCTAGGCTGAAAATGTATTTTGTGAATTATTTGCTGATATAGATATTATGTCGTTGTCTTGGGGGAAAAAATTCATGCTAATCTTTTTGGTTCTGGGAGCGAGCCTCTTGGGTCTGCCTCTCAGTGACAGCAGCAAGATCAAACTACTGGTGGTGCTGGAATAACGCAATGAAAGTGGTTGGAGTTTGGCTTTTAGTTTAATCCTTCCTGTCGTCCCATTTAGAGGCTTGGGACAAGTGTCCCCGCCCAATAGAAATGTGACTGAATTACTATTTCACTGAGTATATCGGGTTAGGAGGCAGTTTGGAATGCGTCTCAGCAGTCCCACTGTAATGCCACGTGAGGAAAGGCCTTGTCTAGTGCAGTCAGAGGTTATTTTGAGCCCCTGACCACGCCCTTAGGCACTGTCTCCTTGGAGTAGCAATTGCTTGCTAATCAAAGCAATAGGAATTTGGTTCAGTAAGGAGCCCCTGAGAAATTAGGCGGAGACTAGACCTTTTACCCACTTGGCAGCTGGGCTTGAGGCATGTTGGAGTGAAGAATGTTTTGCATCATGTTAGCAATGGCTCTTTCCCCTTTGTATTTCAGGATATGTGTACTGTTAGAAAGCTGAGCCACGGTGGAATCCCTGGACTTGCAGTTCACACCATTTGCAGAATGGTACCCAAGGGGTTAACGCTTAATGTCAGCTGAGGGCTTGCCTTTGCATAAAGGAGAGAGAGGAACTCATATATTGATCCAGTGTGGCAGGCTTTTACAGCCCCCTGGATCAGTAATCCAGCAGAAAAGGGCTGGAACGTAGAAACAAGTCCTGCAATGAAAAAACCCTTTGGGTCAAGTGTGCTCCATGTCTTCACCCTGACTGTAAGTGAAACCTTCTGTGCACTGTGTTAGTTAATATTTCCAGGCAAACTGAGCCATGAACTTGGCTGCCTTGCCAAGTTCTGCTTTTACAGTAGCAGAGCAAATGTGGCCATGACTCAGAATTATAGGACCCCAGATGCTGAGGAAGTGAGCAAACTTCTTGTTGTCTCACAGTGGACTCTTCTGTGACAAAATCAGTTTCATGTTCCATGGAAACAGCCTGGAAAATATGGTGATGTATTTTTTTTTCCAGTCACGGCTGAGTTAAGAACAGAAAATCTAGCCAAAATTCCTTGAAACAAAGGGACCCAAGGAACTTTTCACCATGATCTGGGCTTTTGAGAAAGAAATATCCTTGGGAAAAGACGGCAGCTCCTTAGCACAGGGGGTTTGCAACATCCCAATAGGCCACAGCTGGCATTTTGCCAGATTATGAAAGTGTAAGGCTTGAAAACTTCCTCCCAATTCAGAATTATGAAAATCATTTCCTGGTGCCTCTTTCTAAGCACTGAGATCTCCTTTGTGTTTACAGCCGCTGGAAAGATCACCGTGACCCAAAGGATGACAGGTCAAGTGATAAATTGCTGAAAGTGCCATCTTAATTCCAGCAATCTGATTCATTATAAAGGTGACATTTTCCTTGACTTTTAGATCCCTCTGATGTATTGTTTGAATGGCAACATGAAGCCAGTACTTCTGCTTCCACCACCATTCTACCTCATCTGAGCTGGAATAAGATCTTTACAATGAGAAGGAGTTCTGTTAAATGATTGGAGGGTAGGCAGGGGACTGGGACAGGGCATGAGTTCGGACTATGCTGATTAGTTTATTTATTTATTTATTTGTTCATTCATTACTTGTATCGTAATAGCTCTTAGAGGCCCCAATCTGAGATCAGGGCCCACTGTGCTAAGCAGTTCATATGTGAGAGACAGCCCTTGCCCCCAACAAATGTACAGTCCTTGCTTTACAATAGCATACACCAGATGGATGAAACAAACAGGTGGGGGAAAGGAGAAAGGAGGAAGAGGAGTTAGAGAAATGAGCAAGTTCTGGGGTGGTCGGGCTCCAGCTGTCAGCCCTGCACGGTGGGGCTCTGGCTGTCAAACACAGCAACAGGAGATGTAAGCAACTCAGCGCCTGCACTGCATCAACCGAATGTCATAAGCTGCCTTACATCGACCTAACTCTGTAGTGTAGACCAGACCTCAAAGGGAAACAGTAACACAATTTAGTTTAAGCCTAACATTTGACCTAGCTTAAAAAATTGCATGACTTAAAAATAAAATTGCTGAGAAGTTTAAAAGTACAAACTTCCTGCAGGACAACCTCCTCTACCCCTACCTGCAAAAGTGTGTGCTGCTATTGCTTGCTGGGTCTAAGCAATTAGTTAATGAACATTATTCCCAGAGCTCTCCTAATGTTCTTTAGGATATATTGGTGCACAAGCAAGGAAACAAGCCACAGAAGACATTTATTTTGGCTCTTTTGGAAGGTGGAATAGGGAAAGCAAAGTGTGCTCCATGGAAAGCGGCCAGAATCAGTTGGGAAGGAGTCAGCCGTGGATTAAGACTGTAGCTGGGACCAGATCCAACTAAACTTTCACCCATCCCCATCCCCTAGACAGCTGCATGTATTGCCCAAGTAAAAGTCACATGACCCCCTGCCGTCCTTATTTACAGTCACATTGTGACACAATGTGAATGACTGATAGGTCAGATGGGCTCAAGCAAATTTCCTCCTTCCCTGGGTATTGCCCCCACAGCAGGGAGGGAGAAGGTGACTGGCAGGAACGGGCTATGCTGTGTTTTCCTCAGCTCACTGGCCACTGCTGCATTAGGGCCTTCACTGAATGTGGTGTCCACATGCAAGGATCCTGCCTTAATCTTCCCTGGAAGAAATGGTATTTTCAGGCTTCTAAGGCCATGTCTACACTAGAAACCTTACAGCAGCACAGCTGTACCGATGCAGCTGTGTCACGGTAAGATCTCTTGTGTAGCTGCTCTGTGCCGACGGGAGAAGCTCTCCTGCCAACATAGTGCTGTGCACAGCCCCACTTATGCTGGTGAAATTTATGTTGCTCGTGGGGGGTGTGTTTTTTTCCACACCCTTGTGCGACCTAAGTTTTGCCAGCATAAGTGGTGTGTAGACATGACCTAAGAGGACTTTGCAAACAGTGCACAGGGGAGAAAAGGGAGCTGGAGGGGATAAAAAGGACTTTTAAAAAGTGTTTGATGAGGCTTCTTTAATGAGTTCCTAGAACATTAGTAGGTCCTTTCACTTACTGCTGTGACTGCTAGCTCCTCCTATTGGTAATTGCCCAGGCAGAATCCTGAACATCTGTCATGGCCACTTTAGTGCATAAGACATTGGTATGTCACTGTGAATGACAATGCTGGTGATGATGAAAGCATTGTGCTAAGATAAAACTTATAGGCACATCCAGTTTAGAGACAATGTAGAGAGAAATCCATACATGACAAATAGTGCTGTGGGTGGGTCTGACTATCTTCACAGACACATAGTGAGTGTTAAATAAAGCCAACGGAAGATAAAATCATTGCTGTAATTAATTAATTTCCGTGCTTTCTCAGAGTGCTATAGTATTCTTCAAGAATGTTCCAAAATGCTGCAGCTTACAATATTAGTTCTGCTACGGCAGGGCTAAGTCCTCAGGTGCACTTTTTACACTGGTTTTACTCAGTCCTGACTTAGGCAAACTCCCAATGAAGTTAGTAGAAGGAATAAAAACTGTGGGTCAAATACTGATGTCAGTTATAATGGTGTAATGCCATTGACTACGGTAAGTTACTCCAGCTTTACACTCACCGTCATAAGTGGTATCAGAATCCAACCCTGAGTAAGGACTTCAGGATTTGGCTTGTATTATTTTGGGGCGATTACTCTGGTATTTTATTTGGAAGAGAAGTAAGCAGTTCTGTAGTAATTTTGTAAGTGGGTTTCCTCAGCTGCTAATCTACATCTGTGAAGAAAAGTTCAGCTCTGGAAGGAGAAGGAGCTTTTCCCTTGTAGAATTTTGGAGTGTTTGGGCTGCCTGCCCCTGCCCCTGCCCTGTCTCGCTCTCTCCTCCCTTCTTCTTCCCCACCACATTTCAAGGTTTTTTTTTATTAATGACTTCATTCGCTCTCATTAATCAGTAAGCTATCTCAGGCTGGCAAGCTAATTTAGAGTCCTGCTTGTGCATTTGATCAGCAAATGCAAACCATGTGTAATGTCAGTAGAGGTGATGGAACATGGGATTTTCACTTCAGTTCCAGAAAGTGCCATAGCTGCTTCCAGGAAGCTGCATTTGGCACTGGGTGTGGGGAGCTGGAAAGATTTATTTCCCTGTACCAGAGCTCAGAGCCTCATCGTTCTACTCGAGCATTTTCCAATCAATACGTTTCTCACAGACTCTGCATAGGCTGTATTAGAAAAACAATTTGATCTATTTATTATTATTTTATTATATGATAGGGTAGCCCTATAGACCAATTTGCAGGGTCTTCACACAGTCAATACTCTTAGTGAGAAATTAAGAGCTTGTCATAGGGAGCAGAGTAAGCCCTCGGGCAGATATTAAAGCTGGTATTACCTGTGTGATCTGCAGAATTCTACTTCTCATTAATTTCTCTAGCACTTGTGCGGAAAAAAGCATCATGCATGGTGCACACGGGGCTCACAAGTAGACTGTGTGCACAAAGCACACCCTGTACTTGTGTTCAGTGGTGAAAGGAATTCAGTTGCCCTCTGCGCTTTCCTTTAGTCCCATCTTCCATTGCAAAAGGTCTGTGAGCCTCTTCTTGAATTTCAGGCGGTTGGCCTTTGCTGTTATTCTACAGCTGCTAGATTTCTGCCAGGACTATGGGGAACTTCTACGTCTTGACATTATAATTAAAGCCAGTTTTACAACATTTTTTTATGATGTGCAAGGCTTGTTTGGGTAATGCGTGCTAGTCCCCTCACTCCCCACCCTAGAACTCCTCCACTCCCCATCCCATCCCTTCTTTCCCAGTAAAGTTCCTCCCCCATCCTATTTGCTCTCCCCCACAAGACACACCTCTCAGTCAATTTCCCCTCCGCCAATCAATGCTCACCCCCCAATTAATTCTCTTTGGGGCATAGTCAGCCTGAGCTGAAGGTGGCCTATGCACACTTTGGCCTGAGGCTTTTTCTGAGGTACTCATTGACATGCTGTTCCTGCCTAATAGCTGGTGTCTCTGGGTCCCCATTTTCAGGACCTGCTTTCCATTAAGGGAGGGGACAATCCCTGCCTGCTGCAATAGCTCTGGTCCTGTTATGGTTACAATCCAGGTGACACTTGTCAAGAACAGGTAAGTTTAAGAGTCACCATTCACAGCCCTCTAGTCCCCTCGGGACACTTACCACAGTACATGGGCCAACAGGAAGGAGGCAAGTCCCCATTATGGGGCTGCATCACACACACCCTCCCAGTCAGCATCAAACCAGCTGTCCCAGCTCACTTGCAGTGCCGCATGCTTGTTTCCAGGTAGGTGAGCATGCCACAGAGCCATCTGTCTGTGTCTGTCACCAAACCCTTCTTCACCCCCAAGTATTGGGAGTAGGAGAAATTCCCTGTGAAGATAGGAATCCTTAACCATCCTGCTTTTATCATCCCTGGAACACCCTGTCTTAAATGCCTGCTGGCCTCCTGCTGCTGACCGCCAGTGCTAACAGCTACTGGGAAAGCATCCATAATAAGAATGGCAGAGCTGTTGTTTTCAATGGAGAGGGTTCAGTTCCAGTCTCAGGAGGGAGTAATTCCTCGCAATGGCGCTCAATTTGTGATTCAACTTAAAACCCCTTCAACACAATTAGCTTGATGCTACTTAGCACACATTTCCCCAGCCATCTCCATGGAACAGCTCTGCATGGTTTGTGGTCTCTAGTTCAAGAGCCAAGCCCTGGGCCTGCATCGTTCCTCTGAGCACTGGTAAGCTGGAGAGAAAGAGGAGTAGCAGGAAGGGAATGGTAGCAATAGTCATACTTAACATTTTTATAGCATTTTATTTTATTTTTTGATCTCCGTCCTCTGAAGCCTCCAGGATGACAGTGGCTGGAGATGGGATACTGGGCAGGGTGGGCCAGGGCTCTGAGGTGGCACCGAGCATTCTCTCTCTCAGGTGCTTGGTTGGCTTGTTCTTGCTCACATGGTCAGGGTCTAACCAGTGGCAGATTAGCCACTGAGCCAAGGGGCCTGTGCCCAGGGGCCCCAGCCAATTGGTGGCCCCCAGAAAAATGGGTGCCCCTCCACACCCCCACCCGCTGTGCTTGCCTGCCCAGTACTCCTGCCAGGGAGCAGAGTCAGGACACAGGGGCTTGCCCCGCACTGCCCGCCCGGCACTCCTGCTGGCGAATGGGGAAAGACTTCGCTGTCAGGCAAGAAGGGCGAGGGGGCAAGCCTTGGTGCTCCGACCCCATTTCCCTGGCAGGAGCCCCTGAGGTGGGGCAGGAGGGGACTGCAGGCAGAAGGGGTAGGGAGGGGGCCCCACTTGCTCTGACCCAGGGCCTCACAAAACCCTAATCCGCCTCTGGGTCTAACCATACATGGACTGGGAAGGAATTGTCCCCCAGCTCAGGTTGGCAGTGACCTGGTTTTATGCCTTCCTCTGTAGCATGTGGGTGTTGGTCACTGAGTATATCTCATTTAGTCATTTCCCTGCCATTCATTGCAGGGGCCTCTGGCATGGGCACACCTCGATCCTTCCTAGTCTCCGCTTGTGGCACAGAACAGTCTAGTCTCCTGAGGGTGGGAATAGTTTTGTCTGATGTTGGTTGTTGGGTTTTTAGTGTGTGGGTGATCTGTGACGTACAGATGGTCAGACTAAATGATCTGGTAGTCTCCTTCTGGCCTTATACTTTATGACTCTGTATTCAGAGCACTAATAAATCCTCTTCACAGCCCTTTGCATAAGGAAACTGAGACAGAAAGGTGAAGTGACTTCCCATGACCCCACACTGAATCAGTGGCAGAGCCTGAACTATGTCCCCCCCTCCAGACCACAGTACCTTAACAGTGGTGGGCAAAGAAACCCACTCTTTTGCCCCCACCTGCATCAAACACTTCTCTTTCTGCCACGGGCAGTGTGCTATGTGATGTGAGTAATACAGGACGTTGCAGATTATTAACAGCCCAGAGCCAGCCTCTACATCAGTTCAGAATGCGCCGGTTGCTAGCAGACGTTTGCTTTTTGTGAACATTTCCAGTGCTGTATTCCCACTGGTGAATTGTGTATTGGTCTGTAGTCAGGGCTTCCCTGCCTGACGCTGCCAGAGAGACGATGCTTGGGTCCCTGGGTGTACAAAACCAAGCTGCTGATTTGCATGTGCTGGTCCCTTTGTTGTTTGCCCAGCTGTGGTAAGTACTTTGCAGTGTGGGAGTGAAAACAATTCCATCTGCTCTCTGGAAAGGATGAATGAACAGGGGGAGTCTTTTCTATTTTTCCCCTTCTCTCTCTCCCTTCTTTTTGCCTATAAGGCAGTCAGGCATTAGGATGGAATCTCCCAGGCTAAACGGAACAAAAATATATGTAACGTACTTGTGAATGCTGTGTAAGTAGCATATGATTTATATATTGAACTTCTGACCTATTAACTCATATTGAAACTAATATGAAAAAGGCCTCTTTCATACTGTATACTACACATCCTACTCATACGTAACATACATCTAAAATACGTGATTTACTGCATACAGTATATATATGAAACACACATGTCCTTTCCTCTTACGGGAAACGGGAGATATTGAATGTTAGTGTTGCCACTGTCAGGGTTGGATATCTTTCATAAAAATGTGCCCTCATTCACCCAGAAATTATGATCTTATGCAAGAACTACTGGATGAAATTCTTTGGCTTGTATAATGCAGGAGGGAAGAGTAGATGATCATAATGGTCCTTTTAGGCCTTAAAATCTATGAATATGTGGGTTATTGTGGAGCACCTATGCAGCTCAAAGTTCTTTTAATGCGCAGAGAAAACACTTCTTTAGGGACCTGCAGTTGCCTCACAGAAAACTTGGAAAGCATGGCATTTAAAACCAGTTAATTCTGAAGTGTGTATGTGTGTGTGATTTTTTTCCCTGCTGTTTATGCCAGCTACTTCAAAGGAATGTGTAAACCACTCAAGCAGTTTCTTTTTGTTCCACCTATTTTTGTAATGCTACCATATCTAGGAGCTGGGAGTGGGTTTCTTCCTAACTCCAGGAGGTTATCAGTTTGTGTCCTGGAGCATGAGAGTGGATCAACCTCATCATTTTTATCCCAGCTAATGTAACAAATGTCAGAAGCGGGACTTCAGGTGAAGAATAAGTAACAGGAGTAGATAATCTATTAAGATACCAAGATCCAGCCTGCAGCGCCGGAAAGGCGAGTGCATGTTTTTCTCCCTGTTTAATGCATATGCTGCTTCAAGACTGTAAGAAGCACTATAAATAATTTTATTCTATTGATGCTAATGCTCAGGAGCTGACAAAAGACAGGCTAGCTAGAGAACGTGAGTCTCTCAGAGCCAGATTCTGCCATCTTTATTCACATTGAGTAATAATAACAATATCTAGCTCTTGCAGAGCACTTTATCCATGGATCCAAAAGCTTGTTACGAAAAAGGGCAGCATCATTAGCCCTATTATTATAGATGGAGAAACTGAGGCACAAAGTAGTGAAGTGACTAGCTCCAACTCACACAGCAGAGATGGGACTAGAACCCAGGTCTCCAGAGTCCCAAGCCAGTGCCCTCACCACCACTGCCATTTCTCTAACCTTGCTGGTTTAAATGGGAATTTTTAAGGAGAAAGATGCTGCCCAACAGGCTTGGCCCAATGCCCAGTAAGGTCAATAATTAACTGATTTCAGTGGTCATTGGATGAGGCAGAATTTAGCCTTTATTTTGTAGCACAGGTCTGATCATCCTCACTGTTTTGTTTGGTTTGGTAAATGCTTTTTGTTACTTTAATATGATGCAGTTAGCACCCTTTATTGAGAATAGAGGATAAGGGGGATGTAGAGTCTGTTTTCTTGCATAGTGTCCCTGATAATAAAGGTCAATGGGAAAAGAAATGGCAAAAATATAGAACACAGCATCCAAAAACATAAGCAGAGTTCATTTTCTTTTACAGAGAATATATGACAAATGTTTTCATGAAGTATCAGCAGGTCTGTGTAGTTAGGTTTCCTCTCTGCCTTAAAACCTCCTTGAGCTGCACAGCCCTCCCTTTAATACCTTTCTTCTCATGAAATGATCTGTTTTAATAAGACAAAAAAAAGAGGAAAAGAAAATATGTGATACCCCACAGGGCAGTATTGTTTCTGAATGAAGCTTTCCATGAGGTGTCAGCAGCTCTTTCAGTGACGTTAGCCTGCCTCACACTTACTCACATTGCAATATCTGCGCCTCCACAAAAAGCCTCTCTGGAGTGAATTGATTCAGCACTGCAAAGGAACTGTCATGCAGTGAACAGAGTGCTTTAAAGCAAATCGTTCCACAGGAAAGTGAGGGAGGGATGAGAAGAGAGAAGATCAAGGAAGAGAAGTAGTTAACTTGTTTTGTTGTCTTTGATAGCACTTTATATGCTCAAAACACTACAGAGAGACACTAATTCTCATAACACCCCCATCAGTAGGAGGTAAATAGTATTACCTCATTTTACCAATGAGGAAGTTGAATTAGAAAGTCAAAGTGATTCAGTGTCATATCTAGGAATAGACTGAACAGAGGCATACGTTATGAAATGTTACTGTGTCCGAACAACAGTTGGCAAGATGATGCTGAACATGGTTTGTTCTAGTCTATCCAGAGCAGTGAACTGTGTTCATCACTGACTCACCTAACACAAGTGTGTTCAGACATGGTAATACTTAATAGTATAGACCAGGTCCAGGGGCAGCTCTAGGTATTTTACCGCCCCAAGCATGGCAGGCAGGCTGCCTTCAGCGGCTTGCCTGCAGGAGGTCCCTGGTCCCATGGATTCAGTGGCACGCCTGCGGGAGGTCTGCCAAAGCCGCAGGACCAGCGGACCCTCCGCAGGCATGCCGCCGAAGGCAACCTGCCTGCCGCCCTCGCAGCGACCGGCAGAGCATCCCTTGTGGCTTGCCACCCCAGGCACGTGCTTGGCGTGCTGGTGCCTGGAGCCGCCCCTGACCAGGTCAAACAGAAAACACTCACATACCAGTTTTTGGGATCCGGGGCCTGGAAAAATAATTATTTTTATTGTTTGTGATATACTCTGTAAAGGAATGCACTGTAAATTATAAAATGTGCTGATCATATGAGATCATACTGGTGTGCCACAAAATGGAGAGGATCTTGTATTTTTTTACAAAAGCCACAAACCTTTTAGCAGAAGATGAAATGCAGTTGAGAAGTTTGGTGTCTTGTTTCATCTTTTGGATTGCTAATCAGAACTCTAGTTGGATTTCCATGTTACCAAAATGCCAATGACGAGTAAAGATCAAAATGCAGATATCTGCTTCTTCCTGTTTGTAATTAAATTGCACCAATTAGCTACCCAGAGACAATCACTGAAGTAGGCTTTAGACATGTAGAAGGTTACTCCACTAGCCTATCGCCACTGGAGAGACTGGTTCAAACGACAGAATAAGACACAAATTAAAATGAGCTTCATATTCTCATTTTCCACACGCCAAAACCACCACACTAACTGGAACCACTGGAAGCCTCTGTTCAGAAGAAGCTTAGAACTCTTCCAGGTCAGGACTGAGGTGCATTGACAGAGCTGAGTGAGGGTCCAGAAGTAAACAGCAGGGAGTGTTCCCTGTCAGGCCTGAGGAGCTTTGCAGTAGGGAACTGGGAGAAAGCAGCACTGGCAGTGAAAGAAGTGTCATTGCCCAGGTTTGAGTTGTATAGGCAGAGCTGGTTGTCAAGGCACAAAGACTAGAATAGCAGGGTTGCAGTTCAAGAGAGATGCGCTGACAGAATTGCATATAGGAAGCCCCTACAGCTTGTGCCATTACTGTTCTTGGCCTTAGCCTTGCTGACTCTCCCTTACTTCCACGAACCTGAATTAATTTTTGTTGAAAAAGCAAGATTGTTGGGGAGCAGAGTTTATTTATCATTAGAATTTACTATATAGCTCCATAGACACACTTGGTGATTCCCTTACAATAAAACCCAGATTCCATGCTCTAGAGCAGTGGTTTTCAACCTTTTTTCATTTGCAGACCCCTAAAAATTTTCAAATGGAAGTGCGGACCCCTTTGGAATCTTAGACATAGTCTGCGGAGCCTTAGGGGTCCATGGACCACAGGTGGAAAACCATAGTCCTATGGTAATGGCAACCTTTCATGGACCCCTTAGACACAGTCTGTAGACCCCCAGGGGTTTGTGGACAATAAATTGAAAAACACTGTTCTAGAGAGTACAGTCTAGTTCCTCTATGACACATACCTAATAGGTTTTCTCCTGCAGGAGGATACAAGTTTAACCTTTCTTGGGGAAATGAGGATTTAAAGCCTGGAACTTTGAGGACTAAACTCGGAAATGTTTTGGAATGCAGCATTCCCTAATGACATGGCTGTGTATGTAGAAAGCATTTTTGAGAAAGCACCATGTCCAAGTACAAGAGTCATTCAATCCAAGCAACATTGTCTCAGTGAATCAAAGATGAGATGCAAGTGCAAGAGGTCAGATTCAGGGGCAGCTCTAGATATTTCGCCGCCCCAAGCACGGCGACATGCCGCGGGGGGCGCTCTGCCAGTCGCCGGTCCTGCAGCTCCAGTGGACCTCCCGCAGGCGTGCCTGCGGAGGGTCCACCTGGCCCACGGCTTCGGTGGACCTCCCGCAGGCGTGCCTGCGGAGGGTCCACTGGTCCCGCGGCTCCACCAAAGGAGCCGCCTGCCACCTTCCTGGCGACTGGCAGAGCGCCCCATGCAGCATGCCGCCCCAAGCACATGCTTGGTGTGCTGGGGCCTGGAGCCGCCCCTGGTCAGATTAGATGGTCACTGGGGTCCCTTCTGGTCTTAGAGTCTGCTAATCTATGAATGAAGAAGGGAGGGGAGGGGAGGGATGTTGGTTGGAAAAATAAACTGGTGTTTAATAATTGAGGAAATGGTTGCCCTGGGAGAGGCCGACAGGAAATGCAAAGAAACATTACATAGTTTTTAAACTTCAGGGGAATATTCTTTGGTGTGTTTGTTACCGTCTGTATTTGTGTGGAAGGCAGGGAAAGTCACTTGTGGGCGTTTCAAGCTCTTTCTCTTCTTTTTTAATGTCCTTAATGTCCTAGATTTGTGCTGTATTAGACTCCACCTCATCCTCTGTATCCAACGACAAGAGATACAATTGACACGAGTGCTGCAGTTGGCAGTCCTCAGGATTAAACTCTTGGGGTCTGGAAACAGATTGTTTCCACTGGGAGGACCTTAGGCTGTGGAAGAGAGGAAGATGAGCCAGAGTCTCAACATTTTTTTAGACCATGGTGCACATCGCTTTGCATAGACCTTCTCCTAAGGATGGAGCTACAGAAAACACTCACCTCAGTGATCCCACTCTAACCAATAACTAAATTGCGGGAGGGCTAGAGAGTTTAGGTCCTCTTGCAGAGACAATTAGATGTGATTCTTTGTTTTGTAAGTGGTTCATAATGCAATGCTAAGAGGTACATTACAAATGAAGACAGATTTGATATGGTTTCTTTCTGCTGAGTATACTGCTGTTCAGATCAGCGGTATCTCGTTCCTTTCGGGAGTCAAGTACGCGCTCATCTGAAGCTCCAGAAGCTTGCTCTCAATTCCCCTCCTGACTCAGATTCAGTTCTGTATGCAACTTGATGCCGGGGCTTTCCGATTAGCTGCTTTGGGAATCTGAATCTTTCATACCAGCAGAACAGAATTCATTACCCATGACTTATTTTTTTAACCCTGGCAAAAGGGCTGCATATCATTTTTTTAAAAATAACTAACTAGGAGATTTGTAGTTATGCTTACAAAGATTGGGGTAATCAGTCTCATAGACTAGTGTGTCAGGAAGGAAACGTCTTCCCATATGCAGCAGCATACAATCAGCCAGGTGCAATATAAGGAAGGGTGGTTCATCTTGCTCTGAAGCATAAGATTTTAAGCACTGCCAGGGGCTATGTACCAAAGATCTGATCAGATATGGCAAATTTTATGTTTCCATGCACAGTGTGAAGCTTTCCTTTCTACATAACGCATTGTAACAAGTCAAACAATGAGTCATCTCATAAGGGGAAAAGGAAAGGAAGCTTTTATCTCCCAGTGGATAAGAGATAATCTGCCTGCCTATCTATCTAGGTATAAGCAGCTGCCTGAAAATTAAGCTGCTTTTTCTCCATGGGAAGGAAGCCATTTTAAAATTGAATGTAAAACTGATATTTTAATCTCACCCATCCCAGGTCTCATTCTGTGTCTAAGAAAATCAATGGCCAAACTCCCTTTGACTTCACTGATAGTAAGATCAGGCACCGAGACCAAACTTAAGCCTGGTCTATACACAAAAGTTGTATCATTTTATCCATATCAGTATAGTGAAAGTGACACAACCCTGCTTGTAAGGGAACAGTTATATCAGTACAAATGTGCTTGTAGTAGTACAGTATGCAGTGTTTTTGTAGCCGTGTTGGTCCCAGGATATTAGAGAGACAAGGTGGGTGAAGTAATATTGTTTATTGGACCAACTTCTGTTGGTGAGAGAGACAAGTTTTTGAGCTCTTCAGTGTAGGTTATTTCTATGTAGGAAGGGGACTAAACTATAGTGTATCTAAACTAGGAGTTGTTCCAGTATAATTATATTCATAAAAATCACACACACACACACACACACACACACACAAACCAACATAACTCTATGTAGACGAGCACAATCTCTATCCAGCCAGTTGAAAGCTGTGGTCTTGTGTCTTGTTTAGAGGCAGACACATGCTGATTAGCAAAGCAGTTCACAGTAAGGCATTGGGGCGTAGATGTAACTTTGTATTGCTGTCCCAGACCAGTCTCAGGCTTTGCATCCAAATGCAGTTACTGATTCACTAGTCTAGAGGTAGGCAACCTTCGGCATGCGAGCTGATTTTCAGTGGCACTCACACCGCCTGGGTTCTGGCCACCGGTCTGAGGGCTTTGCATTTTAATTTAATTTCAAATCAAGCTTCTGAAACATTTTAAAATTATTTACTTTACAAACAACAATAGTTTAGTTATATATTATAGACTTAGAGAAAGAGACATTCTAAAAACGTTACAATGCATTACTGACACGCAAAACCTTAAATTAGAGTGAATAAATGAAGACTCGGCACACCGCTTCTGAAAGGTTGCTGACTCCTGCACTAGTCCTTTCCTAGAATCGCTTGCCCTTTGTTCCAGTTTCTTAACATGACCACAGTGTTTCTATCTCCCACAGGCTTGCAGCCAGTTTACTGGAGCAGGGATGATGTGGCCCAGTGGCTCAAGTGGGCAGAGAAGGAGTTTTCTCTGAGATCGATTGACAGCAACAGTTTTGAGATGAATGGCAAAGCACTCCTGCTCCTGACCAAAGAGGACTTTCGATACAGGTCTCCTCATTCAGGTGAGGTTTATCTACACCAGGAAGGATGGAGCCACACGGGGTGCAGGAAAGAGATGGAAGCAGAGACAGACTCTGGGGAGGGAGGGAGGAAGAGAGCCATGAAAGGTGGGTTGCAGAGACAAGAAAAGACAGCCATAGTTGTTGGGGTGGGAAGGGAAAGACAAGGACAGCTATGCAGACTAGGCCAGGGGAAGAGTGAAACTGTAACATCCAGTGAAATAAGATCCAAACACCCCTGAACTTTGAGAGAGTTTAGATCCCAATCCAAACTGAGAGTGCCTGGCCCATCTCTAGTTAAAACCCTCTGCAAAACCCAGAGAGAGACTGCCTGGCAGCAGGTTAGAACATCCAGCCCTGTCCTTTAAAGGCTTATCATTTCATAGACCCAACTACAGTAGGGAGTTAATCAACTGCTCCAGCCTCTTAAGAAGCCTGCATTAGCATTCTGCCTCACAGTTGACTCGGCTGATTGTGCTGCTAAAAGCTTCAGCAAAACTCATCCCTGGGGACCTTTCCTCTCTTTTACAGCTCCTGTGGGCTTCCCATTACTCTGCCCATATTCTCTCACATGCTGGAGTCCAGCCCCAGGCAAAGCACAGGCAGGTGTGTGAATCAATCCGCCTGTTGCCAAATAATTTAGTCATGTACTCACACAGAAGATTCAGAAACATGTGTGTGTCACCTGCCTGTATTTATATTCCCTGCAGACTGTCGCCTCCAGCATTACAACCACACTGAAACTCCTTCCTCTCCTGTGTCAGGGTTGTTTAACTAAATTTGAATGAATGGTTCTAAATAAAAGTCGTTAGCTTTCTTTTTATGACCATACAGGGTACCCCTGCTAAATAAAAAGGCTTGTAATTCAATCAGCTACCAGAGATGATCATACAGCTTGAACTGAGTGCCTGGAAAATAGCTGCTGTCAGACTTCCAGTGTAAAGACACAGACACAGATACAGATACTGTTGCAAAAAAAGCAAACATGATTCTGGGATGCATTAACAGGTGTGTTGTAAACAAGACATGAGAAGTCATTCTTCTGCTCTACTCTGCGCTGGTTAGCCCTCAACTGGAGTATTGTGTCCAGTTCTGGGCACCGCATTTTAAGAAAGATGTGGAGAAATTGGAGAGGGTCCAGAGAAGAGCAACCAGAATGATTAAAGGTCTTGAGAACATGACCTATGAAGGAAGGCTGAAAGAATTGGGTTTATTTAGTTTGGAAAAGAGAAGACTGAGAGGGGACATGATAGCAGTTTTCAGGTATCTAAAAGGGTGTCATCAGGAGGAGGGAGAAAACTTGTTCATCTTAGCCTCTAATAGAACAAGAAGCAATGGGCTTAAACTGCAGCAAGGGAGATTTAGGTTGGACATTAGGAAAAAGTTCCTAACTGTCAGGGTAGTTAAACACGGGAATAAATTGCCTAGGGAGGTTGTGGAATCTCCATCTCTGGAGATATTTAAGAGTAGGTTAGATAAATGTCTATCCGGGATGGTCTAGACAGTATTTGGTCCTGCCATGACGGCAGGGGACTGGACTCGATGACCTCTTGAGGTCCCTTCCAGTCCTAGAGTCTATGAATCTATGAATACGGATGGTGTCACACTAACCAATCAAAACGTGGAGTAGTTCTGAAAGACACTAACCTTGTGGCTCTCCGAAGGCACCTCCCTCTGCTAGCATCCTCATTCAGGATCTGGCCCATCCTTTTTACATATAGGCCCCAATTCAGCAAAGCACTTGAACATGTGCTTAAGTCCCATTGACTGCTTAAGAAATAAATAAATAACCTGAGGCAGGACAACTTTTCTGGTGTTTTGTATGTAGCACTCACTATGCTGCATGTAACTGGCCTTCCCTTATCCCCAGCACCAGCTGTCTAGGAGAGACACCTCTCTTGTCCCTGCATATACTGTTACTGCACTTGTCGTCAACTGGATTTAAGCATCTGCGGGCTGGGGACTGAGCATTCATGGAGGAGAATCCTTGGCTCTAAAATTCATTTCCTCACTGTGAATGGAGCTCATACTTTGCTGAATGTGAGGCGTGATTTTACTGACTACTGATCTGTGAACTCAATTAAAAATTTTATTCTAATTTTTCTATGGTAGCTGTTGACAAACTTTTGAGAAAACATTCCATTCAGGCCTGCTAAATCTATGCCACATACAGCAATAACAGGCACAGAGGTCGCCCTTAAAACTTTTAGATGACTATAGATCACTAAATAACATCATCTCATATTTGAAGTATTTCCCAGATATTCCTGTATTAGAACTATAAGGAAATGAAGAATGCCATTTCTGCTCTAATGTTATTTAGTTAGCTAAGGGCTTCCATACACTCAAAAGTTGAACCACTTTAACTATACTGGCAGGGGCATTTCAGTGAGGGGTGTGATTTTTTTTGTTTTAAACCAAAACATTTATACCATTATAACCCATTGTGTAGATACAGTTATAGCAGTATAAATGTGCTTATAACCAGTATAACTTATTCCCCTTCCCTAATGGGAATAGCTATATCAGGATAAACAACATTCTACCAGTATAACCAATATATCCACACAAGGACTTGTACTGTTTTGTAGGAAATCACATCCCTCATGAAATCCCTATATTGGTCTAAAAGCTGTGTGTAGAGTAGGCTTAAGGCAAAGGTGGGAAGTTTTTAAGGATGACCACCCTATTCTCCTGAGTGATCTGGCACAATTTATGTGTGTTTCTCTGTCTTGCTCTGTAAAATACAAATTATGTGGTAAAATCCCTCTCTGGTCTCTCATTATGTATTAAATGTGGATAAGGTGACAGGATTCTTGAGGCTTCATATTTAATTAATTTTTCAGGCATTACAGACTCCTTTAAAAGTGCCCCAAAGTCACCCCTGACATAGTAAAGGCAGCCAAGACAGAGAAATAGAGCAAAAAGTCAGACTATGGAAATGAGGATGACTTAAGCTGAAATAGCTAGGAAATAAACAAAAAAGATTTCATATCTTTGACTGACATGTAGAACCTTGGAGTTTTGAAGTGGCAAGTGCTGAATATGAAATGGATTTATAGGTGCTATAGAAATAAGAACAATAACAATAATAGAAAATCCAAGGTCTCCTAAATGCCACTTTAATTAAGACAGTTAAAGGACCTATGAAAATTAGTTAATATTTCAGACAAAGTACCACTGTTGAATATTGTTCACTCCTGCATGTGGGGGCAGGAGATAGGCAAAGGGCTGCTTGTGGTATTATTAAGATTAATCACACACACCCCGGGGCACTTAGAATCACCTGCATTTTGTGCTTTGGTTAACTCTTTCTACTTAACTGCTTCATTTTCGCCAGCCATAAAAGGCAAAAAGCACCTCCACTGTTGCCCAGATGTACCTAGGTACAGCTGGAGGTGGAGGCGGTATGGGGTGTCACTGAAAGATGAAATATTCTCACAGTAAATTAATCACCACATAAACAATCAGTCTTCTGGCAACTGTAATATGTGTTCCTTTAAGGCCACCATATTGTTACCTGCAAACTCTAGCAGTGCTGGAAGTTATTCCCATGCCATGCTGACAGCCACAAGACAATAGAAGTTAGGTGCCTCGCTACCTTCACAGATCTGGGCCTGACTGACCTGCTAAATTTACCATGGGGAGAATTTATCAACATTCCATTAGATTTCCATAGAATGTCATAACAGTAAAGGAACATCACTGCCACAGCACACATACTAGTGTGGAGGAGCATCAGTGATGTTTTTTCAATGGAATGTATATCTTCTCCAGCATAAAACCTCATTATACAGTAAAACTTAAGGGAGGAAGTGTTGAATAATGGTCAAAGCAGAAGGCTCAGAGCCAGGAGATCTGTGTGCTGATCGTCGTTCTACCATGGACCTGCTGTATAAGCTTTGCCTGGGTGACTTAAACATTCTATGCCCTTGTTTGCCAATCTGCAAAACTGGGACAATAATAAGAGGAGGTGTGAGACTTAATTCACTAATGTTTGTAAAGTGCTTTGAGATCCTCAGATGGGAGGTGATGTGGAAGTACAAAATCTATCCACCAGACTATTAAGTGCAACTGGACTGAGGTTTATATTGCTCCCCCACTTTTCACTACTGTTGTCTCTGCGTGACATGCACAACTTTTGGACTGCCAAGAAGGAGTCTTACTCAGGAGTGAGAAAGATGCAAGTTCTTCTTGCAGGCACTTTTGGATCTGAAAATGGCACCCAGGAGCTTAGAATTCATGCATCCAATGGCCAAATGAGTCTTCTCCAACTTTTCATTTCCTTTAGCCACCTGTTTGTCTTTCAGGTGACGTGCTGTATGAACTCCTTCAGCATATCCTGAAGCAAAGGAAAGCTCACATGCTATTTTCACCTTTCTTCCACCCTGGGAACTCTATCCATGCTCAGCCAGAGGTCATATTACACCAGAACCACGATGAAGGTAATCACGTCTCTTTTATTACTGGAGGTGTCATTATGTCAGCAGTTTGGATGAGGCCGTCAGGAGGTCTTTTCTTACTCCAAACCAATAAAAATTTCATTTTAAAACAATCTCTCTCCCTTCAGAAGTGGAATAGTCCTTTAGTTGTTAGAATGTTCAGCTGATCCACCAAGCCATTTGGTTGAAAATTCTTAGTGCTTTATAATATTTCAGTCTTTTGCTTGTGTAAATCTCCATTTATTTTCCGCTATTTTGTCTTGCTACAAAGCCTGTTTAAAATATACTAGGTGTGGATAACTTTTCTGGAGCTTATATATAGAACCCACTCTGTTGCACAGAACTTTCCTTTCCCTAGTTTTCTGGGAAAGAAAACTCCTTTCCCACCTTATGTACTTTTATTGCACTTATGATTGGCTGGCTGTAAATTGGGGACTGGGAGACTTTGACTTTAGAATTCATTTCCTCTGGTGGATCTAGAGACTTTTGACATATATGGCATGGTGCCAGGCCCATTTCTTTTTAGGTCAACTTTTGCCTTAATTGTAAGGTTGGTAATTATTTTGTTTTCAAGGAAAGGCTGTTCTTCTTTATTTGTGTGTGTGTGTGTTTCTCTTTCAAATATTGCACCTGTGCCGTGTGTTTTTGTAATTAAGCACATTTTATAAATTAACAAATAAATAACTATCCTGACCATTAGATCTTAGATAGTGGCAAGCTCAAAGAGGCCTGTCATAAGCACTAATATCTTTTATTGGAAAACCCTAACTTCTGAGGTTGAATTGAAATTTCAACACATTGTCACTGTGATCAACACTAGATAAATAAGATAGACACATACATAGCTGGGGAGATGAAAGAAACATTTGTAGAACTGTTGCTTAAATTTAGTTTGTTTTACTATTGTGATAAAATCTGGTGGCAATATAGACAAATTCACCAATCTGTTTGCAGATATCTCCCCACGATGCATAACAAGTGGTGCTTTTTTGAATGGATTTGCTTTTATGGCATGGCAGATATTGGGCATTTTTACTCTTTATAAGAGCTGGTCAGAAAATGTTTGGACTTTTTTTATGATATTTTTCAGATTTGGAGTTTTTGTTTTTCTGGCATGAATTATTTTTTGGATGAAAACACTTTCCAGGAAAATTTGTGTTTAGTTGAAAACCCAATTTTCCATCCCAAAAAAGTTTTGACAGAAAATTTTCAACTCGCCATTCTCTGTATCTCCTATCTTTAATCACAAATAAAAAACAGTTTGGATTTCACCCTAGTCCCCGCTCATCCTAGAAGTGCACAATTTTGCAAAATTCAGATGAGGTATGATGCAGGACAGGATTATGGGGCATTGGCAGAGCTCTGTGGGAAGCCTAGGACTGGCATAACAGGAGGCACTGAAGGTAGGGGCTCAAGGGCACTGGCAAAGCTGTATGAGAATGTCAGGACTAGAATAACAAGAAGGTGATGCAAGTCAGGAGTGGGTTGCACTGGCAGAGGTGAGTGAAGGAAATTTCGAGTTCCTGCCCAGAATACCTGGCTTTAGGCAGAAGCTGTTATTAATTTCTCACTTTTGTGAGTCCTGTAATCACACACAAGGTTTTGTTGTTTTTTAATGGAAAACTGGGAATGGGCCAGCGGAACCCTTTGTGAAATATGTGTGATGAAGAACATACTGGGAAAATTTCAGGGTCTGAACATTTTGTACTTTAGTACTCAGTTCCTTTGGGCAAAATCTCTTAGGCTGGGGTAGCTAAGTCACAGGTGTAAGATGAGTATAGTAATGATTTTAAGCCTATCCAGTGATTTAAAGGCTATAGATTTAACGATCTAGTAGAATGTTTCCCACACCAACTGTCCCTTACTGCACACAACTCTGTCATCAATGGGATCACTTTTCCACTTATCACTGTACATAATTCCCACAGGAAGGGCCAACTCCCATTGATTTCTATGGAAGCAGGAATAAACCCAAGGTGCCTCAGCATCTACAAGAAACCTAACCATCTTTATATGCCCAGTATCTGCCAGGTTCTAATGGAAACACTAATAGCCCCTTACAGCTGCCTAAACATCCCAGACTAGCAAAAGAAGGGAATGGTAGCTCAGAATGATGATCCTCAGCTAGTGAGCACCTGGTTTCAATCCTGAGCTACAGAAAATTTCACAGTGTTGTTTGACTAGGCGTTCGCTTGCATCACTTGCTAAACCAAAGCTGATTGCTTCCTTTAAGTCCCCTCTCTTAAGGCGATTTGTAGCCCTATTTTACTTGGTCCTTAGAGCACTCAGTGCTGTGACGCTGGTTCCTTTCTTCATACTCATTCCCAACCACTACAATTAGCTTCATTTTATTATTTTTATTTTGATACCTATGGAATGATACAAATGTTTTAATTATGGACTCCCAGCCACATACTCTGGGCAGTGAGAGAAGCTCTTTATGCCAAGCATTCACAAGCAGCTAATGAGTGCATCTTGCATACGTTGACTCTCTTGCTGTGCCTCCTTTGTTGTCTCATGTTGCTGCGTGAGGAACTTGCCCAGCTAAATGTTTGCTGCCTTCCTGCATGTACTCTCTTTTTTTTTTTTTTTTTACTGTGCTGTGTTCTCTGCTGGGTATTCACCCCAGCTTAACTCACAATGACCGATGGAGAGGGGCCAGTAGATCCTTTGGCATGTGACCTTCCTCAAGCTTGATTTTCTTTAAGGCTTGTTTTACAGATATCAAATTGGTTTTTGTATCCCTCTCTGAGGAGGTCTCTCTCATTCTCTTTACCTCTGTAATCTCCCTTTCCCTGTTTAACTCTCCACCTGAGTCTGGAGTTGCTCCTAAGGATCATCATCATTTTAACGTCTGTTATGAAACCAGTCCATCCACAATCAGCAGTGGCCAAGAGTTGCTACAGCCTCATGGCTCTTCACAGCCTATGCAAAGTGAGTTTAACAGTCAGTTCCCAGTTTGTTCCATTCCCAGTGTGCAGGCATTCACATCTCTTACAAAAATGCCACCACAACTGGCGTTGGTTTGGAACCCCCTGCTGGCAGTCTTTTGTGGAGATACTAAGGGCCAAATGAGCTACAGAGACTGAATTAGCCCCTTATCTCTAGTGGTCCTTCAGAATCAGCACTGAGTGACTTGGGATGCTGTGGAGGAAGCTTGCACTGTTGTTGCCTGCACTTGTTCTGAAGCTAATCAGATGGCTTCAGTCACTAGCACTGTCAGTCCAGCAACTTTCCACCCCTTTTCCACCCACCCATCCCTGCAGGGAGCAGATAGGCCAACAACTTTCCACAGCATTCTGTTCACTTTTAAAAAGCTACATGGAATGGATGGTTTGAGGGTGCATTCCAACACAGGCAGATGCGTTCACGAATTCATTCTGGCACAAGCTGGTGCAGTGCATGCACAACAATGTTTAATTTATTAGGGCCAGATTCTTATTCCCTTACACACAGTGAGAAGCACCTTACCCCATTTGGTTTCATTCATTACAGTGGAAGTGCTCACAGAGTAAAGTGCTTTATTCAGTAAGGGCAGCCGGATCTGACCATCAGTGTGTTTTAACTGCATGAGTTTCCAAATTAAGAGGATGATGAAGGGAATTTAATGTCAAAGTGAGCCCTTTTCTGGTCCTATTAGGTTTGCTAGAGGAGTTGAGAGGGAGTCCCCTGAGATCCATTGCCCTTCACTAAAGGATCCTTATTGCAACATCCCATCCCCTGGTGAAGGAGGGGGATGAAGGTGCCCCTCTCTGGAGTCTGTCAATGTTGCATAATGTTTCCACCAGAGGTTTCAGTAGAGACCAGTGTAAGGCGTTCCTTCCTGCTCATGGGCTGAGTTCAGTCTCGCTACAGCTCAGTACACGGACTCAGCAGCACGGCACTGCTACTAGACATCAGGAGGTAAAGTCTATGAGTCTATGAGGAACTCAATGCAATGTCCCTGGTTGCTCTCTCATTTCTCAAGCATCTTTGCTTATATAGCACAAGAATGGGCATAATGCGTTTGAATGAGTATGTGGCGGTTTAATTGGGCAGCCCGCAGAAAACAGGGCACTGTGTATGACATGGGCCAGGTATTGGGGAAGCAGTTGTAACTAAATGGGTTTTCCTTGGGTTGTGGTTAATGAATGTTAGGTCCCATCTATGCTCACTGAACATTCTTCCCTAAGCACAATTTAAACTGCAGTCACTAGGCAGGATCGTAAACCAGGCTGTGGTTTTTGACCAATGTTTGAGCAGTGCGGGCCTTTCCATATCAATTGTTCAAACTCAAAACCATCTTTGGCCACAATGTACTTTAAACCTATTTTGAAGCCCCATTATTAAACTGTTTTTCATCCAGTGCAGTCAGAGCATAGCCTAGATCTGTAAGTTTCATTTCCTCCTGCCATTTCATTGTTCCTAACCTAATTAGCTACACAAATACATTTTTCTTGTTTATGACCTCGGGTGTGTGAATCATAAACAAACTCCAGGCAGGCATAGCTTCCTCATAGGCCTTCACAAGGAAACTGGTGGCTGCTGGCAAATCATATAGGTGCCCATTTTGGTGTGGCGGGGGAGGGCAGAGAAGTCAGTTTAAGGTCACTGAGCCAGTGCTGACTGGAATTGCATCTTCCCAGCTATAGAGCATTGCATGTTTAGGCTTTTGCATGGGTCAGTGCTGATTCCTCTACTGCAGCTTATGTGGATTCCAAGGTAGGCAAGGAGCCCATAGATTCCTTTCTGCCTGAATAGGGGCTCCCTTGACAGGAGAGAGCAAGGAGAACAAGCCTTCTTAAAGGAGCAGAGTGAATGAATGAACAAATAAGACAGTCACATTTACCTGTTTTGGTTGTTGATATGTGCCTAACAGTTTCCTGCTCTTATCACCTGAGGCTATTGGCAAATAGGGATGAAATTTGAGCTTTGTTTTTCTAGATAAAAACCTGTTAGCCTTTGCTCTCTGTTGTATGCAGGGCTGTTGTAGCCATGTTGGTCCCAGGATATTAGAGAGACAAGGTGGGTGAGGTAATATCTTTTATTGGACCAACTTCTGTTGGTGAAAGAGACAAGCTCTGAGTAAGCTTGAAAGCTCACGGACAGAAGCTGGTCCAGTAAAAGATATTACTTCACCCACCTTGTTTGCTCTCTGTTGGTAGCTTTCTTCTCAGAAAACTACAGCCTAAATCAGCCAAAATCAGTTTCTTCTATGTTAATTGAAGCAAATGTTTTTTGGTTTGTTGATGTTAACAACCCTTTCAGATGGTATTCTAAATGCATGCTTTCTGAGCTCTCCTTAAGTTTAAGGAAAAACAACGAGGAATCCTTGTGGCACCTTAGAGACTAACACATTTATTTGACATAAGCTTTCGTAGGCTAGAACCCACTTCATCAGATGCATAGATTTTTAATTTTAAGGGACACTGCTAGTGTCAAAAGGTCCACCCATACTGTTTTTTCCAGCATCAAACACTCTAAAAGGTTTTCATCTGAAATGATCCAGCAAGAGAAAAATCTTGGTGGAGACGCTTCTAGAGGGTTTATAGGTGGTGATCGGGTGAGTATCAGTCAAAACTTCCTGCCAGTGAAGTGTTAGGCTGTGATATTCACAAGGTGATCTAACAGGGTTTTTTTGTTTTGTTTTTCCCCCCCATCTCTGATTTCTACAACTTTATGACCAACGTAGCCAGTACTCGTCCCATGTCTTGAGCCACTCTGCTGCTGGCTCTGATCTTCAATATTAAGTTACAGGGTCTGCAGGCAGAGTAACATGAAAGACAAAACATGCATCCTGGTCGTTGTAACATATGCACAGAAACAAACCTGTTAGGCCTAACAAAGACACGTCTCCCATTAAGCTGCCATGTATGAAGTTTCTCTTGTCACCCTCTCTGATTTCCTACTATTAACGGAGTGCTTCCCACCTACGTGGCTTGGACACTCACACTATTAAATTACTGTAGAAAAGCCAGGTTATGTTGGCTTAGGACAAATTTATGTTCAGTTTTGAAGGTAGCACAAAGGAAAATGAATAATAATAACTTGTACTTACATCAGAGGGGTAGCTGTGTTTGTCACTTTTTACAGAGCCAGACTAAGAGTCCTGTGGCACCTTATAGACTAACAGATGTATTGGAGCATGAGCTTTCGTGGGTGAATACCCACTTCATCAGACATATTCACCAACAAAAGCTCATGCTCCAATATGTCTGTTAGTCTACAAGGTGCCACAGGACTTTTTGTCACTTGTACTTATATAACACTTTTCATCAAGGGATCTTAAAAACAAACAATAATTGTAATTCTTTTGAAAGGTGAGGGGACTGAGGTTCTGGGAGTACAGACCACTTGTCCAAGGTCGCACAGGAAACTCTTTGGAGAGTTGGTAATAGAACGGAGATGTCCTAACCACTAGTTTCCTACTCTCAAAGAAAACACTCCCTCCCTCTCAGATATAGTGAAGACTATGTTAAAATGTGTCAATGAGTTTGTAGATTCACAGAGGTGTAGTCCAGAACACACTACATCTAGAATGACCTCCTGTATATCACCGGACATTACATTTCACTCAGGGGAGCCCAATAACTTGTTCTAGAGCATATTTTCCAGAAAGACACTGAATCTTGAATTAGGTCCTGTGGTTCTGTCACACTCATCATGATCTATGTTTTTCACCTTTTGTCCCCAGACAACTTTGTCCAGAGACCTTCAAGACCATCCGCAGAAACAGTCCATCACAACCCCCCAACCATTGAACTGTTGCATCGTTCTAGATCGCCTATCACCACCAATCATCGGCCGTCACCAGATCCCGAGCAGCGGTCACTGAAGTCCCCATTGGACAACACTATCCGCCGCCTCTCCCCAGCTGATAGGGTCCCAGGGACAAGGCATCACCAAGAGAACAACCATCAAGAGCCCTACCCTCTCTCAGTATCTCCTATAGAAAACAACCACTGCCCGCCTCCTCCTGAAGTACTACAGAAGCCTTCCAGCCCCCGCCAAGAGAACACCAGGGTCATCCAGCTGATGCCCAGCCCCATCATGCACCCTTTGATACTGAACCCCAGGCACTCTGTAGAATTCAAACCATCACGGTTGTCTGAGGATGGGCTACACAGGGAGGTAAAGCCTATCAATTTGTCCCACCGGGAAGAGTTAGCATACATGAACCACATCATGGTGTCCGTCTCCCCTCCTGAGGAGCATGCAATGCCAATTGGAAGGATAGCAGGTAAGTAATATTCTCTAGCCCATGGTCTTCATTCAGAATTTGCCATGCACTAATCTAATGAACCATGTAATATCATTAGGAAGAATCTTTTGAGCTTCCTTTGGGTTTTTATAATCTTACCAAAGAGTACAGGCATCTTGTAAGCCTCACAACTTCCATTGCACAGGCTGGTAGGTATTACTGAAACCAGTTATACAGGTAGGTAAGCAGAGGGGCAGAGTCATGTGCTCAAGATTACATAACATTTAATCAGTGGAAGAACTAGGATTAGAATGCTGGAGTCCTGCCTCCCAGTCCCCAGCTCTACCCATTCCCAATTAGTTTTAAGATTAAACTCTTTGAAATAGAGCTTGCCCTAATGGAGTAGTTAATGGGCCTCTGAATGTTGAGAAACAAAGATCTAAATTTGCCCAGGGAGGGGAAAGTCCCATCAACAGTGCAGCAAAGTTAGAATGTCTGAAATAAAAGGTTTTATGATAATATTAATGACCCTTTCTGCAGTTTCCACAAGTCAATTAATGACTGGACAGCACTTTAAAAGCCTTTGGCTTTGTCTCAGACCCTTAAATCCTTTTGCCAGACATTTACTGACCAGTAAAAACCTCAAAATGGCTCATAATTACTGACATAATGCCTTTACTATGGGGGAGGTGGGAAAGGGAGGAACGTTCATCTCCAAATTCTACAATTGGCACTGCTCTATTATCTGATCAAAAGGAACAGTTGGCAACCTGTGTGACACTTAACCCAGATTTACTTTTCTGGCAATAAAAACAATAATTAATGCAATGCAATAGATTAAGCTAATATAAACAGAACCACCCCCTATCATTCCTCTCCAAGACAGTACTCCGCTAGATGTCCAGCTCTTTTCTTGGAGCCTCTTGGGAAGGCTACCACTTTCCTGGGCAAAAATTTTAAGGAATATTGCTTGAGGGACATAGAAGAGATGTCCCACTCACAATGGGGTTTGATCCTGCAAAATACTAAGGAACTGCTGGAAGGTGACTTGAATGAGAATTGGAGGCACTCTGCATTATCTAGGGAGTGCTGAGCATGTTGTAGGATCAGGCCCAATCTTGAGAAGTGGCCACTCTGGCTCTCCTCAGAGAGAGCTACTTTGTAGGCCTCTCTGCTGTACCTCATTACTAGCACTGTCCCTCTTTACAGATTCAAATTTACCTCCATCCCACACAAACCTCAGGCATTGTCTCACTTTTGTTATCGTAAATAATTGACATCACATCTGCTGAATCAGGAAACTGAGGTTACAGAAAATGTTTTTTGTGCGTAAAAGAGAACTGTAAATAGATCAGGGTGGGGGGAAATCCAACCGCTTTAGAAATATATGCTGAATGCCCCAAATAACCAAGTGAAGAGGACATTCCACACATTTATGCTAACATAAAACTTCAGAAAATATATGTAGGGCTTGTCTACATCAGAAAGTTGCAGCGCTGGTGAGGGAGTTACAGCGCTGCAACTTAGGAGGTGTACACATCTGCAGGGCACCACCAGCGCTGCAACTCCCTGTTTGCAGCGCTGGCCGTACTCCCGTTTTGTCTCGGGTGTAGAGGATCCAGCGCTGGTGATCCAGCGCTGGTAATCAAATATAGACACTTACCAGCGCTTTTCTTGACCTCCGTGGAATAAGCAGGTATCCCAGCATACCTGAGGAAGCCTCTGGTAATCAAGCTGGTCTCCTTCCCCGGTTTGCTCTCGCGTTCCCCGAACCCCGAGCAAGCAGGTCTCCTTCCCTGAGGTTTGCTGGGTGGTTCCGGGAACGCGAGAGCAAACCGGGAAAGGAGACCAGCTTCGCCGCGGTTTGCTCTCGCGTTCCCCGAACCCCGAGCAAGCAGGTCTCCTTCCCTGAGGTTTGCTAGGTGGTTCCGGGAACGCGAGAGCAAACCGGGAAAGGAGACCAGCTTCGCCACGGTTTGCTCTCGCGTTCCCCGAACCCCGAGCAAGCAGGTCTCCTTCCCTGAGGTTTGCTGGGTGGTTCCGGGAACGCGAGAGCAAACCGGGAAAGGAGACCAGCTTCGCCGCGGTTTGCTCTCGCGTTTCCCGGAACCACCCTGCAAACCGCAGGGAAGGAGACCTGCTTGTTCGGGGAACGCGAGAGCAAACCGCGGCGAAGCTGGTCTCCTTTCCCGGGTTTGCTCTCGCGTTCCCCGAACCACCCAGCAAACCGCAGGGAAGGAGACCTGCTTGTTCGGGGGTTCGGGGAACGAGAGAGCAAACCGGGAAAGGAGACCAGCTTCGCCGCGGTTTGCTCTCGCGTTCCCCGAACCTCCCTTGAAGCCGCCCAACAGCGCTGCAGTGTGGCCACATCTAACACCACTTGCAGCGCTGGTTGCTGTAAGTGTGGCCACTCTGCAGCGCTGGCCCTATACAGCTGTACTAATACAGCTGTAACAACCAGCGCTGCAAAATTTTAGATGTAGACCTGGCCGTAGATTTGCAATGTCTAGGCCCAGTGAGGGGCACAGGCTTGTATTTGGTATCAGACCCAGTTGTCCCTCATTTTAAGGCCTCATTCAGTCCCAAAATTCCTTGCAACAGATTTGGGGCCTCTTCACTTTTATTGTTAGTAATTATTTACATCAGAAACAAGGAATCATTGATTAATGAATTTTAAGGTCAAAAGATATCATTATGATCATCTAACCTAGTACATAATGTAGACCATAGACCTCACCCTGTTGAAAAAGAAGTTGCAGAATCATTTACATTACAAGAATGAATCCCACTGTATTTTAAGTTTCCTGCCAGAATGACTTTCTTATCTCTCTTCTTTTGGGTGTCATCATACATTGTGTCTCACATTTGGCCTGTAGCAGATTGACAGGTATGCATGGTGTAATGTCAGAGCGAGCACTCTGCTGGTGATATTATCTTAGGACTCTACCTTCCTGGAGACTTCAGGCTGTGCAATAGGGATGAGGGAAATCTTAAGGTTTGGGTTAGGTTTGTTTGTTTGAATAGTGTGCATTGTCTAAAATAGTTTTTAAGTTCTAAGATAAGATATAGTAAAACTTTGGAAAACTCTGTAATGTTTTAAAATAAAACAAAATTCCCTGTATTACAGTCAGCCAACTCTGGTCTCATATAGGTTCTGTAATGGGTGTGATATCCCCAAAAGAAAGTATGGTGGGCATTGCAGCAAGCGTCAGCACTGGTGTTATGTACTTTGCTCTTTACCCAACTAGCATTATGTAAAGGAACTACCTGTGTACAATGGGGTCGAAATAACCATGTTTATGATTATATACAACATGCAAGACCCTAGCTATGTATATACTGTGATGCTCTGGCAGAGTTTGGATAGTTTCTGAAACACAGGGAGGGCCACTATAGGCTCACAAACTCTTTACAGTGGATACATCTGAATTCCTGTTCACTACAGCCAGATACTACTCGGTGCAAAAGCACAAATGGCCTAAGGTTATACCTATGGAAGTCAAAGGAAGTAAATTTCACTATTAACTTCAATGAGAGCATCACTGGGCCCCTAACAGGAAAATGTTCTGGTAATTATGTGATCCTTCTGCCTGTCTGGAGTACTTGGCATAAAGTCATTTAATTTTGAACACAATCTGTTTTTATGTTAACCCTTTACGTCAAGATTAACCCGTTATCAGTTTGAGTTTCCCTCTCTTCATAATACTACTAGTATCAGGTTAGGTGCTTGGTATGTTGAGATATGCTGCTTTGACTTAGCAAAAGAACCTTGAGAATTATAATAATAGTAATAATATCATCTAAATTTTGTATGGCACTTTTCTTCGCTAGATTTCAAAGCACTTTACAGAGGAGGTCGATAGCTACTCGATTCCATATAGGTTTTTTTTGCTACGCTCATCATCATAGTATCTGAGCACCTTTCTACAGATGGCAAAACTGAGGCAAAGCTAGGTGAAGTAACTTACCCAAGGCCACCCAGTAGGCTTAGTAGCAGAGCTGGGAATAGAACCCTGAGTCCCAATGCAGTGCCCTATCCACTAGGCCACAATGCCTTCCTAGTATATACTCCCCAAAGCAACACTGAGGAACTAAAAATACTCCAGAAAACCATTCTAAATCCTTAGTGTTGTGAGTAGGTTAGTGAACAAAGGAGGGTCTTCTCAACTATTCACAAATGGATAAGGGCCTTATCACTGCATAACATGAAAAAAGGGCAAACAGCTTCAGAAGGGGTACAGTTGACCCATGGTGACTATCTAGGCAACCATGGCATTTTTGCATGGAGAAATGGATTTTGCAGGTGATCGTTGTGTCCCTGAATGCGCAGGAAGAATCCATTACCCCTGAGTGTAGGTGCTAGTGCAGAAAAAATGTCTGTGCCACTGTGAGCATGCTCTGTGCCCACAAGCAGAGGCTGGGAGTCTGCAAATGAGTCTGTTAAAATAGAGACCTCTCTAAAAAATTGTCATCCTCAAAATAAAAACATGCTTAAATTTTAATATATCAGAGGCCAAATTCCACCCTGGCTTACTACCGTTACTCCCACATCCCACTACCGTGAGGTTACAAAAGGTGGGAATCAGAGCAGAGTTTGGCCCTAAACCCTCCTCATTTAAAATTTAACACCCGCCCCCCCCCACAAAAAAAGAAAAACCTATACAGTTATTTATTTCTGTAAAGAAAATGTTTTCCTTTGCCATTATCCACAAACATCCTGTTTTCAGAAACCCAATCAATAGAACGCTGGATGGTCTGTCAGAAAATAATGACCTCCACCTGCTGGATGATTAATCTGTTTTACAAATTTGTGTAACATCATTTCTCAAAATAGTAATTTGACTGATGATAAAACACTTTCTCCTTTCAGCAAACATTTTAAAATTGTAGGGCCCAATTTTCATCGGCTGCTCTGAAAGGGTAAAGGGTTCTTAAAGTGGGCATATATGCTACACTTACACTCCATTTAATGCCCCATTATGCTACCAAGAGAGTAAAGAGGCCTTAATTTGCATGAAAATCAGGTCCATCTATCTTCTATTTATGCAAAACATGGGCATCTTTCTCACTGTCACTGGTATAAATCAGGAATAACTCCACTGAAGTCAATAGAGCCACATAAGTGTATAAATAGTTTGAGATCAGAATCAAGCCCTACAGCTGTATCTGTAGTTTGTTTGTTTTTTTACATGTTTCAGTGAGACACTTCAATATTCAATAGACCGTGTAAAATTACTCCTGTGAGTGTATAATAAAAAAACCAGGGCTTTAGAAGCTCTGGAGTTAATGCTTATTGAAATATACTGGGAAGGTATGTTATCTAACTATCTACGGCTAGATTGTGCTTTAAAGGCACTTCCACATGGCATGGGCATGGTCAGGGGGCAGTGTCTTGGCGGAAGCTCCTGCAAGCATTGTGCCTATGGGGGACACAATACCTATGATGGGAGCATGGGCCACTGCAGGATAAAATCCTGGCACTCTTGAAGTCAGTGGGACTTGTGTTATTAACATCAACATCAACACCAAGATTTTACCCGCAGTACCTACTAAATTAGTGCACAACATGCCCTCTCTGCATATGCACAGGGCCTGCTCAACTGACTGTTGCAGGTGGACATAAGAATGGCCATACTGGACTAGACCAGTGGTCTATGTGTGGCTAGAATCAGACACTTAAGAGGAAGATGCAAGAAACCTGGCAATATAAACTGTGTAATAATCTGCCCACAGGGGAAATTCCTTTAGTCAATTAGAGGTTGGCTTATGCCTTGAAACATCCCTTGTGGTACATGTGGATGTTCTTATTACTGATATAAATGTCCATTGCTGCTCCCAAGCCTCTCTGAGGAGCTCAAGTCACTGCAGAGCACCTTCGAGCTGCCAGTGAGCTCCCAGTGTTATTTTGGGGAGTGGCTGTGTTTCGCTATAGCAGCTCTTCAGGGGAGAAAAGTTAGTTCATTAATCCACAGCACAAACCCCATGACATGATGTTCACCCTTATCTCTGAGCCTGAGATTTTGGAAAGTGATGACATCCCTTTACCATACTTTTCCCATGGCTCCTCTGTAGTATAACTGAGAATTAGGAAGTGTAGTTTCTGTGAGAGGAGGTGTGTGATGGAGGGTGTCAGGAAGCAGTCTGATAACCTATAATTAGGTTGTGCTGAACCATCGTCATGGACCCAACAACTTCTTGTGGCTTTGGCCACCACAGGAACTTTATGGTAAACTCTGGGCTGTGGAAGCTGCCTGACCATATACAGCAAAAGAGGTACATCAATTTGTGCAGATAGTTTGGAAGCTCCAAACCATGCTGTGTATTGATATTCAAGCTCTGAGTAGGGTGGGCTTCAGAGTCCAAGCCACAACTTCGAAGCATTGTCTACAGTTATTTTTAGAGCACTAGTGTGAGCCCTGCTAGCTCAAGTCTGTTGATCCAGGCAAGGAGACCCTGTTTGGTCCAAAATGCTGTTTAGACATACACTACTGGCATGCAGTGCTTATCAGCCAGGTTACCGTAGCAACTGGGCTCTGTTTAGCTTCGTGGACTGACTGGTGTGTTTCTCCATTTCCAGGAGTCTTGGGAACAAGCACTGTTATATGTAAGCTGCTGAGAGGCACGACTTCCACAACATCAATGTGTTAGATCACTGCAACTGAATAGTGTAGTAATTCTTTTATAATAGCTGCCAGGTTCTGTACTCTGCTAAAGCTATGAGAGTGGGTTCTACTCTCAGCTCTGATTTGCAATCTCTGCCTCAGTTTCCCCATCTGTGAAATGAGGATAATGCTTATCTCCCAGGGTTGGTGGAAGGCACCTTCACTAACCAACCTGTGTGCTTGCTGAGAGGGAAGTTTAGTTCAGTGCAGAAGGCCAGCGCATGGGCTATGCGCGATTCATATTCCATTTAAGACTACAAAATAGAACTTAAAATGTGCATAAGCCATGTGCTAGTCCTCTGCAAAAGGATGAATTTCAGCTGGAAGTTCAGTAAGGACCTGATTTCTGGATTTCCTACCCTTTATATTCCTCTAAGGGGGTTTATAAACAGTCATTTTAGAAAATAAACAAACAATTGACAGTAGATCTTTTAAGAAAGTTTGAGCTGTAAACCCATGAATGTTGATTTTTTTAACTTTTATGATGAACTGAAAAGCTTATTTTTAAAAAATAAGAAAAAGAAAATAAACCGATTAAGATCCCAGATCAGTGACAGTAGATGTGTAGGTTTAAACATTGCAGATCAACACATTTCAAAAAGAAAAGAGCTAGTAATCGGTTCTTCTTTAACTTACCTGCCAAGACTTGAGTTCAGGGAGTCTCCTTTTTCTCTCTTAGGCCTCATTTACGCACATATTTTGTACCAGTCTAAATATGTCAATTAGGGGCTGATTTTTTCACTTATCTAGTTATACTGGTTCAACTCCCCTAGCGTGGACACAGTCAGACTGGTATAAAAGTGCATTATACCAGTAGACCTCATTCCCCTTTCTGTACAGTAATAAGCTCTGTGAGGCTATGTCTATGCTACGGCGGTAAGTCAACCTACGCTACGCAACTCCAGCTACTGGAGTTGACGTACCTTAGGGGTCTACTTAGGACGTACCTTAGGGGGTTGACTTACTGGGGTCTACATCGCGGGGGGTCGACGGGACAAACTCTCCCCCATCGACTTAACCTTACTCTTCTCGTTGGGGGTGTAGTACAAGGGTCGACTGGAGAGCGATCTGCAGTCAATTTGGTGAGTCTTTACTAGACCCGGTAATCGACCTCCAGTGGATCGATCTCAGAGCGTGGGTTTTAGCCCATGAAAGCTTATGCCCAAATACATTTGTTAGTCTATAAAGTACCACAAGGACTCCTCATTCTTTTTGCTGATACAGACTAACGCAGCTACCACTCTGAAACAGATCTCAGACCGTCGTTCCCATATGTAATGTAGACCTGCCCCTAGTATTAGCAGCTTTATACAGGTGTAACTGGTTCCACACTACCAGGATTGTACTGATTTAATTATATTGGTTAAGTTTTAACAGTACAACTTTTGTGTGCGGACAAGCCCTTAAAGAAATTGATATAATTAGCTTTTCAGCCTATGTAAGGAATGAACCTTCCTGCTCTGCTTTCAGTATTTGCATTATACTAGTGCCTGTAGGCACCACATAGGATCAGGGCCCCATTGTATTAGCTACTGTATAAACACACGAGAGACGATCCCTACTTCAAAGGCTCACAGACTAAATAGTCAGCCAATGGCAGGTGGGGCAATAGAAACACAGATGGGTGTAGTGACTTTCCCAGAGTCACACAGCAGGTCTGTGGTAGAGTGGGGAATAGAAGGTCCAGCTACACTATATCACAAAATGAAGGCATGTTTTAACCCGCTCTGTGTCTGTGACCAGATCCCCAAACACACATATTTTTAAATGCAAATGAAGCCTAATTTGAAGTCAGTGTTTCTGTAGTGCCTTGCATCCAAGGACTCCAAGCATTTTACAGATAATGAACCAAGCCTCACAATACCCTTTCATTATTATCATCAATTTACAAACTGGAGAAACTGAGGAACCTGAAAGTAAAATGTAAAGATGACCAAGGACACCAGTGCCCTATAACAGAACTTTCGGTGATTATGTTGCTGTCCACTGTCACAGCAAAAACTCAGAATCATGGGCTCAGGTCACAGCAGATGAAAAGCCTTTCAGTTCCCCTTTCAGTAATGACTTGTCTACATGGGGCAGACTGACTGACATAACTAATATAACACCAGTATTTTAAAAGGGCTCTAGAGGTGATCCTGGCAATTACAGACCGGTAAGTCTAAAGTCAGTACCAGGCAAATTAGTTGAAACGATAGTAAAGAATACATAGAAGAACATAACTTGTTGGGCAAAAGTCAACATGGTTTCTGTATGAGGAAATCATGTTTTACTAATCTATTAGAGTTCTTTGAAGGGGTCAACAAACGTGAACAAAGGGAATCCAGTGGACACAGTGTACTTAGATTTCTAGAAAGCCTTTGATAAGGTCCCTCACGAAAGGTTCTTATGTAAATTAAGTTGTCATGGGATAAGAGGGAAGATCCTTTCATGGATTGAGAACTGATTAAAAGACAAGGAGCAAAGGGTAGGAATGGTAGATTTTCAGAATGGAGAGGGGTAACTAGTGGTGTTCCCCAAGGCTCAGTCCTAGGACCAATCCTATTCAACTTATTCATAAATGGTCTGGAGAAAGGGGTAAACAATCAGGTGGCAAAGTTTGCAGATGTTACTAAACTGCTCAAGATAGTTAAGACCAAAGCAGACTGTGAAGAACTTCAAAAAGATCTCACAAAACTAAGTGATTGGGCAACAAAATGGCAAATTAAATTTAATGTGGAAAAATGTAAAGTAATGCATATTGAAAAAAAAACCCAACTGTACATACAATATGATGGGGGCTAATTCAGCAGCAACTAATCAGGAAAGAGATCTTGGAGTCATTGTGGATAGTTCTCTGAAGACATCCACACAGTGTGCAGCGGCAGTCAAAAAAGCAAACAGGATGTTAGGAATCATTCAAAAAGGGATAAAGAATAAGACAGAGAATATCTTATTGCCCTTATATAAATCCATGGTACGCCCACATCTTGAATACTGCGTACAAATGTTGTCTCCTCATCTCAAAAAAGATATACTGGCATTAGAAAAGGTTCAGAGAAGGGCAACTAAAATGATTAGGGGTTTGGAACAGGTCCCATATGAGGAAAGATTAAAGAGGCTAGGATTTTTCAGCTTGGAAAAGAGGAGACTAAGAGGGGATATGATAGAGGTATATAAAATCATGAGTGGTGTGGAGAAAGTGAATAAGGAAAAGTTCTTTACTTGTTCCCATAATATAAGAACTAGGGGCGACCAAATGAAATTGATGGACAGCAGGTTTAAAACAAATAAAAGGAAGTTCTTCACACAGCGCACAATCAACCTGTGGAACTCCTTGCCTGAGGAGGTTGTGAAGGCTAGGACTCTAACAGGGTTTAAAAGAGAACTGGATAAATTCATGGAGGTTAAGTCCATTAATGGCTATTAGCTAGGATGGGTAAGGAATGGTGTCCCTAACCTCTGTTTGTCAGAGGATGGAGATGGATGGCAAGAGAGAGATCACTTGATCATTGCCTGTTATAGTCACTCCGTCTGGAGCACCTGGCATTGGTCACTGTCGGTAGACAGGATATTGGGCTGGATGGACCTTTGGTCTGATCCAGGTTGGCCGTTCTTATGTTCTTAGGTTAACTATTCCAGAATAACTCCCTTGTGTGGACACTGTTCTGGAATGAAAGTGATTTTATTCTGGAATAATTACTCTGCTTTCTGAATGAAGTAGATAGTCACTGTTATTTTGCAACAGAGTGTCCATGCAGGGAGATATTGCAGAATAATTATGCTGGAATAGGTATTCTAATCAGTTTCCCTGTGAAGACAAGCCCTCAGGCTCTCCATTCAATTATGTACTTAGCTGTCAGATATGATTGCTGCTCCTCCCCACTTCAGCTCACCTTGCTGCTGAGCAAGAGAAAATGTTAACTTCATTGTGCAAACTGAGATGCTAGATAGTGAACTGTCTTGCAAGCTTCAACTCAGTAATTTTCTCCTCTTTGCGAGAGAGATGTTGACAGTTCAAGCTGTTCAGATTTGACTCTGCAATCCGTACCCTTATCTACATGAGGGACATTTTTGAAAAACTACTCACGGTTGTGCCAGTTAAGCAGTGTGGGAGCCTGACTGCGCGCAGGGCTTTGGCTGCCAACTCAATTTTCAGCACTGTGTTGATTAGATTTCCTCCCAGCAGGGTTAGACAGTCCAGTACAGAGAATGGTGTCAGCAGCTAGTGTTTACACTAAAATATAAGACCTTGTCTTCATTGCCAAAAGAGGTGTATTGTTTTTACCTCAGGGGTAATTAACTTTCCTGAGCTATCCTGAGGTAAAAACATAGTGAAGACCAGACACTACAGTTTTATTGTAAGGTAAACTGTGAGGTTAACAGCCTTATGTCTTATCCATGGTTAAGCCCATTAAAATTACCTCACCTAAAACTGAAGTGCCTTATCTTCACTTTGTTTTTAACTTCAAGATACCTCAGATGTGTTAGATACCCTCAAGTAAAAAAATACCCCCCTTTTAGCAGTGAAAACAATGCCTACCAGACTCCTAATGTTGCTAACGCCACTGCAGCAGAATCACTTTTAACAAGGATGTGGCCTGTGATTCTTTCCGCTCAACTGTGCCATCCAATGAAAGATCATTGGCCTTATTTAAATACTTGCCATTGAATTGTGGATTTAAGAGCCTGATTCTGAGGGCAGGTCTACACTACAAACTTGCACCTATGCAGCTGCGCCGCTGTAGCACTTCTGGTGAAGATGCTCTAAGCCGATGGGAGATCTCCTGTCAGCTTAATGGCTCTACCTCCACAAGGGGAGGTAGCTATGTCAATGGGAGAAGCTCTCCAGGCTTAGCACTGTTTACACAAGGGTTTACGGTCAGATTAACTACGGTACTTAGGAGTGTGGATTTTTCGTACCTTTGAGTGACAGTTATACCGAAGTAAGTGTGTCATGTAGACCTGGCCTCATTTACACGGTGGCCCCTTTACATTGTAATTTACACACACTGTAAGGGCTGATCTATATTGAGAACTCACATCTGCATAGCTACATGTCAGGGATGTGAAAAATCCAAACCCCAGAAAGACAAAGCTATGCAGACATATTCCCTGGTGTATACAGCACTGGGTTGATGGACGAATTGTTCTATTGACCTAGCTACCACCTCTCAGGAAGGTGGAATACTTACACTGATGGAGAACCTCTCCCATCAACATAGATAGCATCTACACGAAAGGACTACAGAGGCATAGCTGCAGCTATGTCGCTGTAACAGTTTTAAGTATAGACATAGCCTAAGGCCCCTTTGCACAGCCAGAGTGATGTGAATGAGACCATAAGGCAAGGTCTTCATGGGAAATTTTTTTCAGTATAACCTAGGGTGTGAATTTAAATTGATACAGTTATATAAGTATAATCCTCATGTCGATAGCCTTATTTCAGGATAAGAGTGTCTTTTTTCAGTTCAGCTTTTGTCACTTGATAAATGAATAGGAATTACTTGTTTGATTTCACTTGCAGTAGCATCCCACAGCTGGTCAGCCTTTGTCCTAACCCTGTAGTTACAGGGGCCACAGATTATATTATGGTCCTGTTTTGGTGAGATCGGAAGCCAGAAGCAACAATAATATTTATTTTTGCGTCTTCAGCATCTCTGATCCTACTGTGCTTCAGTGCCTAGGTGTTATGGTGACTGGCATTCCATAAATACCATAACTAGACAGATGGGATAAGTAGATGCTAAGTGTCTCCAATCCCCACTGAAGTCAACTAGGTGCCAAACCCTTCATAGAAGGCATTGAGTACCTCACAGTGGTCTAGCCCCATAGACTTGACATTGTACACTCCTGGGCTAGATTCACTTCAGTACCTCAGGCCTTGTCAATAGTTAACACCCTTATATAGACACACTTATTTGATTTAGGTTTTGTCTACACTAGCACTTTTGCTCTCCCACTGACATAGCTACTGCTGCTCCTTGTGGGTGGTTGAGTTATGCCAGCAGGAGAGAGCTCTCTGCCACTGGTAGAGAGCAGCTACACAGGAGACCTCACAAAGGCGCAGCTGCAGCAGTACAGCTGTGCCGCTGTAAGGTCCATAGTGTAGACATGGCCTTAGGAGTTGCTTAGGTTTAATAAGCTTAAACTAAACTGAAATAAACTTGGTTTAAACTAGAATAAAAATGTTTGCACCAGTTGAATTAAATTGGTTTCAATTCACACCTGTAGTTAAACTGCATATGGCCAAGGCCTCAAAGCCTACATGTTATACCCCTCTGTGTTGGGGGTGTCAGCTGTGCCCCATGACAGGATTAACCCCTGATGAGAGTCAGGAAGTATTTCTACTGTCATTCTCCGCAGGGGTTCTGCCAGGGGAGGGTATATGTAATTTAGTGCATCTGCGCTGCATCCTCTCTTCCAGGAGGGACTTCCAGGGGATGAGGTGTATCAGCAGAGTGCTAGCTATGCTCACTCTGTAGAGAGCTCCAGGCTCTCTGGTGTAGCGGGACTGTGAGTGCCTTGTGCTGTTGTGATCCCTCCAGCTGAATTTTCCATGGTTGTGAATCTGCAGGTCAGGTTACTATCGGAGAGAACCCAGAGGTAAATAGGGCCCCTAACGTAAAACACTGGAGCTTTTTGCACTGTACAGTCAAAAGCACGACCATTGTTGGGAGGGTTCTCTTTTACAGTGAAGTTGCCCTCGCTTTCTCACTCGTCTGAGATACTTTTAATCTTGAAGAGTCTTTGTCTTTTAATCCTTTCCTGTACTACATTTGGCTATCGAGCCACTTTCAGGTTTTCCTGATGTTGAATAAGATTGGGCCACACTGAGCATTTGGGGGGAGAACTTTCATTTTGCCCAGGAATATTCCATCAGGTTTGGATTGAATCCCACTCTTTCTTAGTCCCTGCCCTCTTTTCCCTTGAGAACAGGTGACAAAAAGCCATGAGAGATCTGAGGGAAATTTCTTTAGGGACTAAGTTAAAATGAGTGTTATAGCGGGGAAGGAAACAACACCTGACATATATACTGGAAATATCTGTTTGGTGTGGAGCACCATGCCTTGTATGAAGTGCTTTGCCTTCAGTGTGCTTGTTAGGATGTGAATTCCTTTGTTGCAGCAAGACAAACAACACAGACCAAAGCAGCAGTTGCATTTCTGCTGTTTGTTCCATCTTCGATGCCTCATGGGTGTGAGTTTCAGTTACCTCGTTTCCCAGTTCCTGGCACGCTTCTTATACAGCCCTGATTTTGAGCTTCCTGCCATCTTTCCACAAACACAATACAAAGGCCAAACGCCTTTGTGCCTCCCACCCCCACGTTCCCATTCCCAGTTGGATGAACCCAGACTTCCTCTTCTCTGTTCCCTCTCCAGCCCTACCTGTGTAAGGCCTGTTGTATTGTAAAATCTGGCAACCTTCTCCTCAGCTTTGATTTTACTGAACTGCATAAATAGCAGTCTGTCAAGCCTGTGTACACGCTTTCTCTCTCTCACACACATACACTCTCTCTCTTCTGTACAGAGGGTGAGAAAGGTTTCTTGATTCCTTGTTGACTTCCTTCCTCCCCCCAATAATTATTTTATACCCTGAAGCATGAGATTAGATTACTTTTATTATCTTAGCTGACATAGCAACAGATGGTTTTTAATGGTCACAAAATTAGACAGCCCTTTTGAAAATCCAGTCTCAGTATTTGTCTTAATGTAGCAGTAAATCCCACAGTAGAATTTCCCTTTTTCTTCTAAAAGTTTCTGTAACTGGGTTGACCAACAACCATGCATTAGCCTTGGCTGTGGACAGAGGTTTATGTGTGGATGTAAACTGTAAACAATTGCGCTTGCCCACAAGCTATCATTTTGTTAGAGAACTGCTGGAAATCTGGGGGAGATCCTGAGCTGCTATAAATGATTGTAGTTCCATTTAAGTAAAAAAATAGATTATGCCAGAGAAACTTTGGACTAATCTATACAGCAAGGAGCAGACCTTAGCTGGTATATATTGTCATAGCTCCATTGACTCATTGACTAAGTTTCTTTGGCATGATCTATTTTTCTATAAAACCATATTGACTTCCATGTGAGTGATTGATCTTTACTAAACATATTTATATAATGGTCTGCAAAGGAAGAGGATTTCAGCAGTGGATATCCAGTGGATATCCAGTGCGTAAGAAAGGGAGAGCTCGGTTTCTTGGCCATGGGACCTACAGTATCATCAGAGTGACTCCCTTACTTATCTCTAGTGAAATATCATATAACCTAGTGAAAATCTATATTCTGTGCACCCAAGAATCTTAGCCTGGTTACTAGCAGTGTTACTTGTTCCAAGAGTGGGTATGTTTAAGAGTGACCTAGTTATTGTGACATCAAGATCACTGGTCAGATATGCTACCATTTGAGGAATTCACACAAAAGTCCCTTTCCAATATCATAAGTTACAACCTTCAGCCCCCAGTGTTCTCTGGTCAAAGCTGACCATACATTCAGAATGCACAAATTTTCATGACACTCAAGTTTTAGGTACAATATAAAACCTTATTGCAAATCTAAGGGAGACTAGCTGACATTGCTATCAGCTCTTAACAGATTTTAGGAACGGTTTACATCTCACAGCTCATTCACACATATATCCAGAAATACATACAGGCAGAGATATAGCTAGATAATATTAATAATGTACAGAAAACTATAATCTACTTCTGTACTTCAACAATGGCTTCCATTTGAGGAGCTACAAACATTAATTAATGAAACTTACAAGGCAGGGAAATATTATCATCCCCATATTGCAGATGTGGATAATGAGGGAACAGATAGGACAATTGACTTGCTGAGGGTCACAATGGAAGTTTGACAGAACTACGAACAGAACTCAGATCAAGAGAATGTGTGTGGTACAAAGCTTTGACTGGGATTTCTACAATAAGCCTGTGTGGCAGAGCCAGGGGTGGGCTATGTAAATCATTCTAAGCCCAGTTAAAAACGTTATACTGTGTGACAGACCCAGACCAGTGGGGTACAGGAGTCTGGTCCTGTTGGTATCTAGGAAGTGGGTGGGCGAAGGCCGCCCACTGCAAAAGGACCTCCCCCCAGCCTAAGGAGAGAATCCACAGGTCTGTGATACTAAATAAATATGGGGGACAACTAAGGAAAAAAACAGGATCGGGAGTGAGGTTACAGGAGTCTGGTCCTATTGGTATCCAGGAGGTGGGTGGGTGAAGCCCACCCACTTCTAAAGTACCTCTCCTCAGCCTAAGGGGAAGATCCACAGGTCTGTGACACCAACTAATTCCGTGGGACAACTAATGAAAAAAACAGGATCAGGAGTGAGGTCACAGGAGTCTGGTAGAGGGCAAATATACTGGTCACTGGATGAGTAGTTTTCTGTTCCCTGAGTGACCAGAGCAGGGGCTGCACTAGAGTAATCAGGAACCTGCTAGAACCAATTAAGACAGGCAGGATAGTTAAGACACCTGGAGCCAATTAAGAAACTGCTAGAATCAATTAGAACAGACTGGCTAATCAGGGCACCTGAGTTTAAAAAGGATCTCACTTCAGTTTGTGGCATGTGTGAGGAGCTGAGAGGGAGTGGGAGTGCTGCTGGAGAACTGAGTACAAGTGTTATCAGACACCAGGAGGAAGGTGTTTGGAGGAGGCCATGGGGAAGTACCCCAGGGAGTTATAGCTGTCATACAGCTGTTACAGGAGGCACTCTAGACAGCTGCACCCACAGGTCCCTGGGCTGGAACCCGAAGTAGAGGGTGGGCCTGGGTTCCCCCCAAACCTCCCAACTCCTGATCAGACACAGGAGGAGTTGACCTGGACTGGGGTTCCACCAGAGGGGAAGATCTCTGAGGCAAGCAAATCCGCCAATAAGCGCAGGACCCACCAAGGTAGAGGAGGAACTTTCTCACAACTGTAACATCATTTTTAATGCTACTTGTACAGAAAAGCACTTTTGGAGAAATTTTATAGATTTTACAAAAATAAACCATGGTCATATAACTCCACCTGTAAAGCTAGTTTGTCTTAGTAACTACCTCATTTCTTAATTACCTTGCCCTGTAGTACAGATGGACAGGAGAGTTAAAAACCTTCTTTGAGGCCCAATCCTTTGTATTTAAGACAATGGGAGTTTTCCCCCTTAACTTCAATGGAAGGAAGTATTGGCCATTTATGTTTATTCATAAAATAGAAGAAATTGGAAAGCAAAACTGTGCCAACATACCACTTGTTAGCCTACTGTCATACATCCCATAAATGAAAGATGTATATAATCAATGCTGTTCAAGATACCTGAACTCTGCACCCACTCAAAATGATTCGGAAAAGATAAGAGCCCAGTATCAAAGATTCTAAAGGACACAAAAAAGTAAATCAAGGTTATATGTAAAATTTTGGGTCAGCCAAATGTCAGAGTCCTATAAATGTTAATCATAAAGTATGTAACCAGAGTTTGTCAAAGCAGAGACGTGATAATGTACCGCACACTCATTCTGGTGCACGTGCCCTATCCCAATCTGCTTGTAAAGGATACAACAGACTGAAGTAATCCCAGTGTATTAGGGATACAGTGTACCTTCAGGGATCAAGGTTTTGCCTCTTAGTAATTCTTGCAACAATATAGATTATTCTACTCTAGTATATAACTAAAAAAGAGTACTTCTCTGTACAGCTTCAGGGTAGAAATTTCAGAAGTGCTGACTGTGATCTAAGTTCACTTCCATTGAAATCAGCTTCCATTGACTTCAGTGAGAGCAGAGTTAGGCCAATGCTGAGTCTACCCTCAGCATTCTCTACTAGCTGCTCAATTTTTGAAAGCTTCCTGTTAGGCACAGGTGTATTTTCACCCTGCAATACATGTGCATACATTTCAGTTAGTGTAAAAGAGACTAGAATATGCAGGTTGTATTGCTAATCATACCACAGCCCATATAGGAAAAAAAACTGGTAGTTCACAAGGTGGAACATTTTATCCATGAGTGATCAAACAAGGGTGAAAACAATGCTCTGGAAGATCAGGGTCAGGAGGGGAGTGGAAGAAACAAACAGGATGAGGGGAGGGAGATTTTTTTAAAATTACGATTCCTATAGTAACATTTGTTTTGCCATAGTGTCTTCCACTGAAAGAGCTCAACGTTTTTCATAAATAGTAATGAATTATCTGTCTTTTTAGGTACTTATATGGGCCTCCACTCTTATAAAACAAGCACCTCCCAAATAATTACCAAAACCAAACAAATTCAAAACCAGAATTTTCCTTCCTTCATTGCCTGCAGGAGAAAACTGGAATAGGCAGTTTAATTTATTCACATTTTTAAATAAATTGTAAATGTAAGAGGGTGAGGCTGGCATGTGAAGTGTTATTGACAAAAAAGGTACTTGACGAACATTCATGAGCGGGAGGACCGTTCAGTAGTTATGGTGCTAGCCCAGGATTTGAGAGGCTAAGATTCAATTCTCTGTTCTGCCACAGACATCCTGTATGACCTCTCGGAAGTCATTTAAGATGGGATCCACAAAGGGAATGAAGCATTGCAACATTGAGCATCATGACGCCTAGAAAAATCACAGGAACAACACTGATCCACCTATGCTCCCTAGACAATGAATGTGGGGAGATGAGTGCCTTAGAGTGCACTCCACAAAGCCAGCATAGTAGGCAGGGACCTGCCTAAGCCAGCCAGTGGGAGATGCCAACTAGACAGGTGTGGCTTAAGCCCCAGATCTCTCTTGGATTTAGGCATGTAAGTACAGGCTGCAGAGAGGTGCCTATTTCTGCTTAGCAATACACAAATGGGAACCAGCTACCTGATTCCAGGCGCCTATGGTGTTTCTTGCCAGAATGAGTTAGGCACCTGCCTCATGCCACACAAAACAGTCAGAGGAGGAGACAATAAGTATCTTTGTGGATAGAGGCCTTAGTCTGTCTGTGCCTCAGTTGTCCATCTGTAAAAATAGGAATAATAGCACTGCCCTGCCTCACAGGGGAAATGCGAGGGTAAATATGTTACAGATTATGAGGTGGTCAGATACTACAGTGATGGATCCCATTTAAGTATCATAGTTGTGATTGCCAGGAGGCCTGCAGCTTGCTCTTGTCTCCAGTGAGAGTGAGTTTCAGGGGTCCATGTAATGCAAAACAGAGCATGCCAGTTGCTGTGTTGTGGGAAATTAGGAAAAACGCTTTATGGTTTTTTTCCCTCTGAAATTTTCTGCAAAAATACTCCAGTTTTTAATGAAAAACTGAATTATTGTTTTTAATCACGAGAAAATTTCAAATGGAATGAAGAATTTTCTGCTAAGAAAAACTAATCATTTTTTTAAAAGACAATTTCCCCCAAAATACCCCCAACCTTTGAAAATTTTGCAATCAACCAGCTTTGCCCCACATTCACAAGCCTCGTCGTATCAGTCAACATGCTAGGTTGCATTGTTCTTGTGGTATGTACCAGTTCTGGAAGGCATGATCACAGAGAGTCAACCTCTCAGGCAGGGCCAGTCCCATGGAGGGCAGAGAAACCTTGAATTGAACACTACATTTAGTGAAGAGAGAGGCGCACCAAGGTGCTGTGCTTATGGGGACTAGTTTTGCTAAGTAGCTGCTGCCATTTGTGTGAAATGTAGCTAGTTCTGAGTGCATGGCTTTGTTCCTCAGAGCATCCCTTATGAAGCAGGTTACAGAGGATGCACCAGCAACGTTAATTCTGGTTTTAGAGCTAGTACAGGTTTTCAGAGATCCTACATTTCTAAAGTGAGCAACACTACTAAAAATACTTCTAGACATTTTAACATAACTCACATGTATTAGTAATACTCCCACTCTGCATATTATTATCATCATCCCCATTTTAACAGATAGTGAAACCCAGGCAAAGAGGAGTAGAATGACATGCTGAAGTGGTGGGTCTAGAACCCAGATCTCTTGATGTCTCAAGCTGTGTTTTAACCATTTAACCACATTGTCTCTCATTAGTTTGTTGGTGAAAGTGGGCTTTTCTTTTGATTTCCTGATAAAAGGCAACTATGAGGCCATCTTAGGGTTCTGCCTGCACTCTTGTGGTTTATTCAGGACTATCCAAGGAATTGTGAATCTATAATTCAGAGTTGCTTGTTATGAAGCTGTACGTATGTGCCACATACACATCTCAAGGAAAAAATGGGGAGCAGCTCAGCCTCTTGGCTTCTTCTGCCATAAGAGAGTGCCTCAAAACATCAAGCTAAAACAGGGGTAGGCAACCTATGGCATGCATGCCGAAGGCAGCACGTGAGCTGATTTTCAATGGCACTCACACTGCTCAGATCCTGACTGCCAGTTGGGGGGAGGGCTCTGCATTTTAATTTAGTTTTAAATGAAACATCTCAAACATTTAAAAAACCTTATTTACTTTACATACAACAATAGTTTAGTTATATATTATAGACTTATAGAAAGAGACCTTCTAAAAACATTAAAATGTGTTACTGGCACGCGAAACCTTAAATTAGAGTGAATAAATGAAGACTCGGCACAGCACTTCTGAAAGGTTGCCGACCCCTGAGCTAAAACCTAAATACTGATTAGTGACTTAAGGAGTGTTTGCCAGGAGGGAATTTTAATTCAATTGTCCAAATAGAAGGTATTTAACCTCTTGCTCTCACATAATTACAGTACTTTGGTTTTCTTTAAAAAGCACATTTAGAACTGGTGAAAGGTGTCAGCTTTATAATGTAGAACACTGAAGCCTTCTGTTCTATAGGAAAGGTATAACGTGCACTCTTCTCACAGTATGCCTTAGCACTGACCTAGAGCGACCACCTGGAGCAGGGAGCCAGTAGTTTAGTCTCCATGGCTGCAGGGTCCTTGGCTTCTCTGAAGAGACAGCCAACAAAGGAGTCAGTTAAGGCTAATTGTGTCAGTGGTTACTGGTGTATGGGTACTTCTCTATGTAAAATAAGACTGAACCCAGTCTCTCATTTCAGAGAGCCTGTGAGCTGGTAATGACTTTCAGTCATTATTGATCTGAGAGATAGTCCTACCAGTGGCAAAAGCTTCTATCCCAGGCCTTTACTTCTGGTTGCTATTGGCTTGTTTCATCCCAAGGGCATGGAACGCTGAGAAATGAAGCCATAAATGGGGTCACTGTCTTTTATGCGAGCTCCCCAAATTCATCCCTGTTAGAAGTATCTGAATGATGTTATCTTGCCCTTCTCTTCACAGACTGCAGGCTGCTTTGGGATTACGTCTATCAGCTGCTTTCTGACAGCCGGTACGAAAACTTCATCCGATGGGAGGACAAGGAATCCAAAATATTTCGGATAGTGGATCCCAACGGGTTGGCTCGGCTGTGGGGAAACCACAAGGTAAAGAGCGGTGGGGTTTTCCTCCCAGAGAATGTTGCCATTTGTAATATTCTGGAGTTCATCCAGAAACATTAAAGAGAGAAAGTGAAAGAGTTATGGAAAGATTTAATCTTTCATTCTATTTGTGTCAGTTTACATATCTAAAGCATCCAACCTTCATCAGCAGGGACCACAGAAAGCCAGGCATTATATAAAGAGCCTGGTAGTTTGTGGATAAAGACATTTAGCAAGAAAATGATATGGACTCAGGTTGTAATAGTTCTGCTTTCTGAAGGTATCTCCCTCCTCCTTAGGTCTGACCCTACTGGGTGCTCAGGCTAGCTAGAGTGATGTCTGGAAGGGGCCATAATGTCTCTGGTATGGAGCTTTCTTAGGAAAACCACAGGTTAACAATTTAATAGAAATCTCTACTTGGGGACTCATCTGAGATTTTGACATTGCCTGTTTTCTCTTTCCAAAGGCTGAGCTGCTTCTCATTCCTTGCCACATTGATAAAACAGCTATTGCCTGGGAGGAGAAAATATTATGTTGTAAGAAACACGAAATACAATAGCATTAGAATCTTCCTTGTCTGAAAATGGTTCTGATTTGCTTACATTAAAGCAGTGGTCACCAGCCTGTCGATTGTGATCGACTGGTCGATCCTGGGGACTCTCCCAATCAATCATGCTCTCCGGTGGTGCAGCGGGGCTGCCACTAAGACAGGCTCCCTGCCTGCCTCGGCCTGGAGGCAGGGGCACACAGGGGTCTCTGCACCCTGCTCTGGCCTGCAAGCATCATCCCTGCAGCTCCCATTGGCCGGTAATGGGGAACTATGGCCAATGGGAGCTTTGGGGTCGGTGCCTGCAGAGAGGGGCAGCGCACAGACTTATGTGCCCCCGTCCTTCCTCCCAGGCTGTGATCAGAGAAAAGTGAATGGAGATTTGGGTGCCTCAGTTTTAGATGCCCAACTCTGAGATACCTTAAAGGACCTAATTTTCAGAAAGTATTGAGCACCCACTGTCTGACAGGCCACTTTTGAAAATCTTGGCCTTACAGCACAGGGAGGCTTTGGAGAATAGGCACTTCTGCTGGAGAATGAGCCTGCTGGCAGCAGAAGAACTTGGGTGAACAAAACCCAGCTTCTCCATTCTCACGCTCTCATTTGCCACTGGAGCCTTCCCTAAAGCATCACCAAGCCAGCCATGGCTCTCAATGGGAGGGGCAAACAAAAGGGGCCTTTTGAAAAATAAAACCAGAGTGAGGGATCTGGGCTAAGTTAAGTAAGCGACTGATGGTGGTTGCTCATGTCAGGCATAGAATGGGCAAGCACTGCACAAGCTTCCCACACACAGCTGTGCCAGCATATCTTATTTCAGACCTCTGACACTCTGCTATTATAGAGCTGCGCCCCAGCACAGCTCTGCCAATGCACCTCCTACTGTTCCAGAGCAGAGAGTCTCCTGAGCAGAGATTCCCAGTGTGCCAAAGTGTGTGGGGGGAGGGGCTTTGAAATGTAAACAGATGTACACATTAGTGGAATTATTCCTGATTTACACCAGAAAAAAAGTGAGGGGAGAAACAGGCTCTAGATTTCAAAGCGCTGTGTAAACATTAGCTAATTAATGGAGGGGAAGCCCAGTGGAGCACCACCTTTAACAGGAAGGAGTGCTGTCAAATAAAGTTTAGCTGTTCACAAGCTTATACAAAAGGCCATCATTGAAAGTAAATCCTACATGGGGTGATACTCTCTTTCATAACTAAGTCTCTTCTCGTGATGAAGGCCTTTGCTGAGCACAGTCCAATGTGACCTATTTAAAAATCGCTCCCCATTTTTGGAAGCCACCCTCATTCAAATCACACTGTGTGAAAAGAAAACCATAAAATGCTGGAGAAGCAAGATGCGCCTACAAACAGCAGAGGATCAGAGCAGGTAGCTTCTTTAACTAGCATGGTCATTTCGCCTCGCTGTGGTATTTCTATAGCTGCTTCCAAAGCTTTAGGAAGGGTGTACTGAATTGTGTCTCACTGCTTTTCTTTTGGAACAAACAGAACAGAACAAATATGACCTATGAGAAAATGTCCAGAGCTCTACGCCACTACTACAAACTAAATATCATCCGGAAGGAGCCAGGACAAAGGCTTTTGTTCAGGTAATTGTTCCTCTTTTTTTCTTCCCTCTTCTCCTCTTGGGGTGATTTCTTTTTGATGATAACAGGAAGTAGTTTGGGGCAGGTTGTTCCACTACCAGCCATGTAGCACCATTGTCAATGGGCATAAAACTGAAAGAGCCTTTCACACTGGTGCTTCCACACCTTCAGGGGGGCTGTACCAATGTACCAGACAAAGAGCCTGATCTACTGCTCACTGGAATCATTCCATTGACTCCAGCGGACACTGGATCAGGCTTTAAGACCTCAGTTGTGCGCCTCCCATTTGGTTTCACAGTTTAAGTCACAGCAGTGCTTGATTTAAACCCAGGTCTTTTGATCTCACCACATCGGAGCTTGAGCTACTTCAAACCTCCATCTTGTGATCACTCAACTGGGATTTGGGGTTCCCCTGAACACCAGCAGGGTTTATAACATGTACTGCGGAATGGGAGGTGTGCAGCGGCCGTGGAATGGGACCCAACATAGAGGCTTATAATGAACAGAGGAAAGGGGAAAGCTAGGCGAGCCAGTCACAAAACCTGAAGTACCAATATTGGCAATACATCCCAGTGTTTGGGAACCACTGTTCTAGACTGTGGGAAACAGAGATGTAGTGGATGTATATGTCTGTAATTTGTCAGTATCTAGGAGGAGCTCTGTATCTAGTGAGGCAGGATCACTGGAAACTGATCCCATTTTAGAGTCTGATGCAAAGCACCCTGAAGCCATTCGGAGTCTCTCCTTTGACATCAATGGATTTTGGAACACTCATTTTAACTGGAAGGCAGGGTTTTGTTTGGGGCTTCTTAGCATAGTATGGAAAAAGAAATAACTAGAGCCAGTCAAAATTACATTGAAAACATTTTTGATGGAAAAGAGTAAGTTCATGGAAACCTTGTGCTTTGGTAAAAAAAAGTTTATATAAAAAAGGACAAAGGAAAAAAGGGAGTAAATGGGGAGGGAAAAATCAATTATTTCAATTTTTGATGAGAAATTTTTTCAAAATTTCAAACTTTCCAATGAACAATTGATGTTTTTTAGCTGGCTCTAATAATATTGAAAGAGAAAAAGAGCAGCTGTAGAAAGTCACCCTATTCATTTTTTTTCCTCATATCAGTGTAGAATAATGCAGAATGTGACTTTGTGAACAACATGCAGACAGTTGTCTTAAAACCACCATGCAGAGTTGCTAACAGAGCAAGATGGAGGTAGTGAGAGATCTATAGTAGAGAGGCTGCATGTTTTCTGTAGCACGAGAGGTCAGTGCTGATACTTGGCCTTGCTTAATTCACCAGCATTTACTTACTATGAAGCTGGAGGCCCCACTCAGTACAGGTGGCTTCTCCTCTCCCTTTCATGTGGGCCTGCCTTCATATCCAAATAGTGTACTTAAACCAACAGTTAATTAAATGTTTTTCTGATTGTGTTCTAAGGAAGCCTATCAGTATCTGGGGGCTGCTAAGGGCAGGGCATGCAGAAAACACTCGGGTGCTGGGGGCAAAAAAAAGACTAGGAAGGAAGCACAGAGACTCTTACATACCTTTGAGGATAATGCCCATTGATTTCAATGGAAGTTAGGCACCTAAATACTTTTGAGCATCTGGGTCAGAGTAACTAGGGAGATGTTATGGCAGGGTATTAGGGATACTCAGGAGCCCAGGAAACTCAGGATCATAGTAAGGGTTAAGGGGGGAAACCATTGATTGACTTGTCACTTTGTTTTGAAGGTTCATGAAGACCCCAGATGAGATTATGAGTGGCCGAACAGACCGCCTTGAGCACCTTGAGTCCCAGGAACTGGATGAACAAATATATCAAGAAGATGAGTGCTGAAGGAACCAACATGCACCACCTCAGTGGGTCCGTGGGAGAAATGTCTGCCTGGGTGTCTGGAGGAGTTTGGGAAGGGGAACAAGAACACAGGAGCAGAATATGGGGTCAAGGCTTACCTTGAAGACCATGCAGGACCCAAAGCACCTTAGTAAAAATAAAAACTAGCAGAGGTGGTGGCGGCAGCAAGGTGGAGGAGAGAGAGCCTGGACTCATGCACTACTTCGTTGTCCCTACCAAGTCTCCCTTGACTTGTTTTTATTTTCCTTTTGTTGGTTTGTTTCATTCTTTCCTAATAAATATGCAGTTTGACTTTTCTTAATTCATGTAGGATGAGACGCCAGGTTTTGCTTTTTCAGAAGCCTTTCCTATGGAAATAAATGGAGCCCTATTATTTTCTGTGCAAGTCTCACAACATAACTATGGTGGCCGTGGCACAGAAGGGGTCACCCTACTGGTTCCATTTGCTCAGATCACATTTGCTCATGCTGGCACAAGGAAGGTCTCAAGCTACCAAGAAAATGTATCCACACACCCACCTACTAATTGAAGGGGGGGGAAATATATTTTGCTACAAGCCTGGGACCCAGCGTATGTTGGCCTGGCAATGGGCTCCTGTTAACTGCTGGCACATGGACCAAATCATCTAAGTGCTCTGAGGAGCCGGGGGGTGGGAAAACAAGGAAAACCTCAGACAGAACACAATAGACTGATGCTGGCTTTTGCCCTTTCTCTAGCAAAGAAGATTTTGAATAGAAGTGACAAACAAGGTGGACTTTCTTGTTCAAGTTTTCTATCAAAAAGTAAGAGCTGAAGTATTTGTGATTACAAGTAGTTGCAATTTCCACAGCAGCTAGCAGTTTTTGCGGTAAAGGTGAAGGGCTGCTTTTACATCTTAAGGAGAAGGAAAAATGAGGAAGATACAATTGCATATAATACTCAGAAGCCTCCCGAGGATCAGCCGGCACTGCTGGAGAGAAAGTGAAATCAGAAGCATGAAGATGTGGTAGACAACCAGAGACCAAATAGCTATACTGGTATCCCGAAACTGGTTATTGATGCCTCCCACTTCCTGCCCCACCCCTCCCAAAGGCAACTCTACCAGCCAGAGATCACTTCTCAGCTTACCCATTTTTAGCAGTTTATTTTAAAAAAAAATCCACCCCACTGCATTCTTGTCTTTTTAATTTTAAGATATTCTTGTTTTGGCAGCCCCAGTTTGGTGTGCAGCCTTTAGGGCAAGAGCAGCTTTGGCTGCTGCCTGCTACTGGTGGAAGAAAGAACCTTGCCTAGATTGCTATCAGCAGGAGCAATTGTCCTTTCATCCATATGGACTTTTATGTCAGAGACTGGGAAAACTATTTCCTTTTGTAACTGTGCTTTGGTTGGTCCCTGTAGGGATGAGAATTGGTGGTTTCAGGACAAGTGATGGATCCATCAGCCATCCCTTGTTAGTCAAGGAAAAATCTAGTTGCAAAATATGCATTTGGGAAAGGAGAAGATCATGTAATTTTTCAACAAGGAGATTGGAGTTTCTCTGCACAGGCATCATGGGATGTCCAAAGGAAAGGAAGCCTGTGTCTGTTCATTAATAAAATCTCTTTTGTAGATCATAGGAGTATGAAATTGAAGAAATCAAGGGATCATTAAATCTATCTTACCAAAAAGCCCAGATACAAAACCTGATCTTAACCAAATATTGAACAGGAATGTTGCTAAACAGAAAATTTTCCATTTGGTTAGGCATGGTACCCTGTATATTTAAGTATCTGTAGTCTAATTTCACTGCAAGGTGCACTGAGTCACATATGGCAGAGGGAAGGGGTTTTTAATGGGCATAGAGTGCCACACCCTGGAATGACAACAAACCCTTCCCAGTTGTCCTCACATGAAGAAAGACTGGGAATACATCTTCCCTCAAGCTTTATCCAGCCACATAATGAACTGTTTTTTCCATGCTCTGAGTGGATGTGCTTACAGATTGCAACACACTGTGTATTTGACTTTTTCCTGCATCAAAGAACAACAAATATCAGCAAAAGAGATGATCACCACCCCATCAGTCCTTGGGGTGGCTCTGAAACCCTTGAGTACAAAAAGGGTCATTGGGGGAGGTGCTGAGGAATTCTGGCTCTGTGGCCATGGACCTGAAACTGAAGGGAGAGAAAGCTGGTTTTGTTTGGTTTTAGCTAAAGAAAGTGACCTTGTTCAAGGAGATAAGTGGTGGTCCCTTCTCAGGAGCAGAGGCTTAGATAATGAGGGAAAATACCCTCTGGCTTAAGCCATAGCACACAGAGCTGGCAAACATCTAACCAAGAAAACTCAAGCCAAAAAAAAAAAAAAAAAAAAAAAAAGGGAGATTTCAACTAAGAAATGGAGAGGGAAACATCAAAAAGGCATCAGATTTAAAGGAAGTTCCTTACTCTTCACTTCCTTTCTACCATCTGAAAATAGAAAGAAAACAAGAGTTTGCTATTTTATCCGTTGGTACTCTGGCCATGACCAATAAGTGATCATCATTCATTTCCTCTGCTCCAACTACCTGGTTGGAAGGAGGAGGAGGACTCTTGTATTTAAGGGCTCTAAGCTACGTTTTTCTGCTGTGTTGGTATTTGTGTGCTGAGGAGTTTGCCAATTTGGTCTACACACCCTTGCCATTTGTGGTGGCAAACATGGTGAAACGTCATCATGGGGATGGTAAAGGGGTGGAAGGTAAGGAATCCTGAACTCACACCTATTTGCCCCAGGGTGAAATTTCACAGAAAAGTTTTTGCCTTTGACAATAATTGGTAACTGATACCTGCAGAAACCAAGAAATAATCTAGACTGCAAAAAATTTGAGCTATGTTTCCTTTCTGGTGTTATGAATGTTGGGAATTTTCTTTCACCACAGAGCTATGGCATGTGACTCCCATCCACTTTTAGAGTCCACTTCCTCCTTCACATCCTTAATGAAGAAGAGCTTTGCCAAGGAAGACCCATACAGACACACCAGTAAGAATGAACATAGTCTTTGGATGCACAGCAGGCCCTTAGCATAGTGAATTTTTCAGATAAGTAAGGTTGCCATCTTTCTGTCAAGATCTAAATGGCTTATGGAGTGGTAGAGCAAGTGCCAAGAGCTGGAGTGTTTGACTGAGCAGCCAGCCAGGCTGAAGGGACTTGCAATATCTGAATTTGAGGTGTCCTTAGTATCCTGGGGGCCAGTTCATTAGAAAAAGACTTCTACAGCAACTGTAGGAAATGGATTCCCTCCTGTCTTGCAGAGAGATCCATTTCCCACCTATACTGATAGTTCAGTCATGTTTTACCTACACTCCATAGGGCCTCCATTTTTGGAAGTGTGGTTATCAGGGAGAATTTTGCCCTTTTCACCTCCCTCAGCCCCTGAATTCCCAGTGTAGGATTTGCCAACTGCCACATAGCCCTAGTTTCTGCCCACTCCCTCAAAGGAAACTGGAAAAGGGAGAAAGATTTTAAGGAACCCCTTAACCACTGGGTGATGGGCCTTTTCTTGAAATAGCGTGGCTAGACAGAGCCCTCCCTTGCCATCAACTTGCTACAGATCTGTACAAGCCAGATCCTTCTGCAAACAGAAGAGGGACAATGCTGCTTGGGCAGGACAGATGGCAGATCTGTAAGTCAATAAGGAAGTCTTTTTGCAGTTAAAATCTCAAACCTTGTGAGGACTATCCATTGAGAAAACACTATTAGGGTCACCTGCATAAACACTAAGTAACTGCAACCACTTGCGATCTCCGATAAATACTGAGCATGCATTTTTCATGATTTCTCTTTATATGACTGCAACCATGTGCAAATCCAGAATGCATTTTTTTAAATTAATTCTAGTCTGTTTTTATTGATGGCTTTTTTTAAAAAAAAGAAAATAAGGTATGGGGTTAAGGGACTGAATCAAATGAATGTAAAAAAAACAAAACAAAAGCCTATTCTCAGGGCCAGTGAGTTGCAAATAATTTTTAAAAATGTCTGTAATTACATCATCTCAATAAAAAAAATGTTTAATATAAAAATGAGAATGCCAAGTTTCTGTTGATCTGATCATTGCGAGATGCAATTTTAAGCTATTACGGTTTCGGTGTGTAGGAACTGCTTTTCCACCAGGGGAATACACACAGAATGCAGCAGCAGTTTTCAGTCCCAAAAAGAAACCAGCAGGCTTGCCATTGCCATTGCCAAACCTACATGGGCAGAGTCTGATCTTTCATGCTTCCTTTGGTTTGCAATTTGAATCCAATCCCTCAGAGCATTCTCTCTGTTCTCTTACTTACTAATGGATCCCACCCCACTTGTTCACAGATCAAACAAAGTATATACCCTAGTTTCCCTTTGCTGCAGCACAAGCTGCTTTGGAGAAGGGCTAGAGAAGGAAAAGGCTGAAGTAACATGAGGAACCGGCGTTGCAGCTTTTTTCTGTCAAACATCTCAACAGTCATACAGAAAATAAAGCAGTCTGGGGACTAGGATTTCTCCTATAGATTGTTGATGGCCACAAAAAACAGCAACCAGCCGACCTAGGACCATAGCAGCTAATATTCTACACTTTTACCACATGGCAAACCCATTCCCAAATCCAGTCTCTTGGTCCCTGACTCAGTCAAGGCTAGGGTACTATGAAGGCAAAGTTGAGCCCTATAGGGCAGGTAGTCACCCTCATCTCACTGTGCTCCCACTTGGCTCACTAGGAGTCCGGAGAGGGGGGTTCTGGGCACTGTCTCCTCATAAGCATCCCCTTGCAGATCAGTGAGACTCTGTTTTAGCCTGCCTCAGATTCTCTTCCTTAATGGGGTAACAATGCAGTCACTTAGCCCAGTCAAGGAGAAGCCAAAAACTCTACTCTTTAGTCAGCTACCTCCCTTCGGTAAAGCTGTCTGAAAGGGGCACTTGTACAAGGGCTTCAAGGCTCTTAACTCAGAGTTCAGATAAAACTTAAAAGTCCCAGAACAAAAGGTCTCTAGATTCCCTTCAGTGGAACCAGTCACAGGCTAGGCATCTGATCCCTTGAAGGGGTAGCCTTCTGATACAGACCCAAACTGCCCATGTGACCTCAGCACAAGTTACCATCTGTAAAATGGGGCTCGTAGTGTTGGCATGCCTGTTGATGGGTAATTCATGAATGTTCTTAAAGCGCTCCTCTGGCTAGCTACTACCTTTGATGTAACAGCAGGTTCATTCGGCCAGCTGTGCCTGGTGCTTTCGGGGTGGCTGGCAGATGTTAAGATAAATTTGTGTTGTGAAGTAGCTCAAGACTCAGAGTTACCCACATACAACAATTATAATCTGGTGTGGAGTGACCTCCAACATATAAACTATCTACATAGACTGTTCATACATGGTTATAAAAAGTTTTTTGGGGGGAAATGCACCTGTGTAGCTAGGGACCCTGCCAAAAGGAGATTCCCTAGACTGTGTCATGCTTCTGGCCTCAGAGGTGTTTTCTTGCTTTTTAGCCAAGAAGCAAATTTAATCAAACACATTTACACAGCCTTTGGGCTGTTGTTTGAAGGCATTTGGAACAGTGGCAGGAGCAACAATTTGGGGATTATGATAGCTCAGTGATTTGAGCATTGGCCTCCTAAACCCAGAGTTGTGAGTTCAATCCTTGAGGGGGCCACTTAGGGATGTAGGGCAAAAATCAGTACTTGGTCTTGCTAGTAAAAGCAGGGGGCTGGACTCAATGACCTTTCAAGGTCCCTTCCAGTTCTAAGAGATTGGTATGTCTCCTATTATTATTAAGTTTTGGAATGGGAAGGAGATTCAGTGATTTGGGGTCAGGAATAGCTTAAGGACCAAACACTCTCACTTCCTCAGGGAGCTCAGGCCCAGAGCCTCTCAGAGAGTTAGGTGCCTAATTCCCACTGATTTCAATGAGGACAAGGCACCTATCTACCTTTGAGGATCTAGGTTTCAGTGCACCTCCCTTTGAGCATCCCAGTCCAGGGAAGGAGTACACACTCAACATCTTTATTTTGCTGTTATAAACTGCTGGTGGAAGGTCCCAGCCTGAGAGTTGGGGCTATGAAGTCATTTGCTTATTCACAGAACATGAATCACACGGTCAGCTGCTGTGGAAGCTCCGCCCTCCCTCCCCCAACATTGCCCAGCTCTGACTGGAGGGAACACATGTAGGCTCCAGAAGGGTAGTCAGTCTCCATGCCCACCAAGCTGTGGTGTCTCCACTGAGCCTGCTGGAGAGGTTGTCAATTATAAGGGTGCTTTTTATGATATGGACACAAGTACTTCTTACTGCGATTTTTTTCCAACATGCTTTAACATGGGGACTTGGCATACAAGCCAAGGCAGCAGCTTCCAAGCAAACTATTTCCTTGGAGATTTAGATAGATTCAGGCCATTTTTATTTCAACTTTAAACCCAAAGCTCTTCTCAGCTATCCCAAAAAGAAACCACCTAGGAAGCGTATGATTGAATCAGAAGAAAACTCATATTTCCCCAGGTGCTGAAAACCACAGAATGAGACAGTGTTACTCGCTTCAGTGAATGACTGTTCTCCAGTGAGGTGTATAAACGGTCCAGTACTAAAATGCTCCAGACCTTGGTAAAGCTGTCCCATTCCTATGCTGTAGCACCTTTTAGTATCTCAGTCCTGTATTCCTACTCATCTACCAGTATGCCTAAATCCTAATGTACCACACTGTGCGCTATTTCAAGTTCATAACTACCCTCACAGCTCTGCCAGCTTGCTTCTATCCTAGTCAGCAGTACACCCCACCCCCAATTTAGTCCACTTTTGCACAAATTGGAAATCATACAAATTTGGGGTTAATGTTCGTCAGATAAAACATTCACTAATGGTAGGGCTGAACCAACATAGGCATTTTCACTTTAGATCTAAGAGTTGTTTAAATGCAGATCATCCCTGCATTACCACAATGTGTCAAGTTCTAGCCCAACCAAATTTCTTTCCTTGTTGAAAGTTAGATAGCAAGCAGGTACTGGGGCATAAGGACAAGAGTAGCATTTCCAGCACTGAGCCTAACTAAGGTTTTATTTGGATGTCTAATATGCACCTTTTCATATTGATTTATTAGATTACCATGGTGCAGCAATACACAGAACAATGCAGAATTACAGCAGGTCAAAACGTTAAGCATATTCCATGAAAGCCTACCTCCAAAAGACATAGTGGCATGTGTTCAACTATCAGCCCTAGGCCCAGCATAAGGAGCGTGTCAGGGAGCAGAGAGAGTGGGGGAGGGAAGAGTCCGGATCACACTGTGCTCCAGCTATCCCCAGCTGTGGACTGGCTTCTTACGGACTGCTGAAGTCAGGAGGAGTTTAGAGCAGCACCAGAGGCCCTGGAGCATCACCAGGGAGGAAGGAGGCAGAAGAGTTCCAGGGAGCCAGCATTGCCTATGCCCAGAGGCACTGACTACTCGACCAACGCAGCTGAGGATCCAACTTGAAACATCTGAGCCCAGGGCAAGAAATAATATTCAGTGAGGAGAACATATTATGTTCTTTCCAAATTTCCTGTCTTTCTACAGCTTGAGTCAAGTTCTTACATTGAAACAAAAGCTGAGAAAGCACAAATATTAATCAGTTCTTCTTCGAGTGATTGCTCACATCCATTCCAGTTAGGTGTGCGCGCCGCGCGTGCACGTTCGTCGGAAACTTTTTACCCTAGCAACTCCAGTGGGCCGGCAGGTCGCCCCCTGGAGTGGCGCCGCCATGGCGCCCAATATATATCCCTGCCGGCCCACCCGCTCCTCAGTTCCTTCTTACCGCCGTGTCGGTCGTTGGAACTGTGGAGCGCGGCATAGCTGTCCTCCACGTCCCTAGCTCTCCTTGTTCTCTATCGTTTATCTCTAGCACTATTGTAGTTGTTAATTAGATTGTTAAGTGTAGATAGTAGTAGTTAAGTTAAGTAGTTTGTAAATAGTTCTTCGCCGGGGGCTTAGCCCTTCCCGGCACCCGGCACCAGGCTCATGCCTGGTTCGCCGGGCTTCAAGCAGTGTGCGGCCTGCAAGAAGCCCATGCCCACCAGCGATCCCCACGACGCGTGCCTGAAGTGCCTGGGGGAATCGCACAGATCCGACAAGTGCCGCATCTGCAAGGCTTTCAAGCCAAGGACTAAGAAGGAGAGGGATCAAAGGCTCCGGACTCTCCTTATGGAGGCGGCACTTGACCCGGCGGCTTCGCAGGCCGTGATCTCGGCGCTGGCACCGGATCGCACCGGCACCGAGAAGACTCCCCGGCACCGACCTTCTCCGGCACCGGGGACAGAGCCTAGGCCGTCGAAGTCTATTACTCCGGCTAGGCAGACCCGACTGGAGCGCCCGGCCTCAACATCGGCCGCGGCGCCGCCGGCACCGTCGACTCCGGGCCCGGCGGGTCCGTCGAGTCCGGTGCCGCCAAGCTCCCCCATGACATCTGGGGTTGAGATAGTGGTGCCATCCACACCAGAGACCTTCGCCTCGGCACAGGACCTCATAGCCATGACTGAGCCCACTCAGCGGCCACCCCCGGTACCGCCGGTGCGGGTCGTGTCCAGAGGCAAACCTATGATGTCGGCACCGTCCCGGGACTCACGTTCTCGATCCAGGTCCCGACGTCACGGTCGCTCCAGATCCCGCCGCCGCTCGCAGTCCCGGCACCGCTCCCCTCAGCGGTACCGGTCGCACTCGCGGCACCGGTCGACATCACGACGATCGCGGTCGGACTCCAGCCGCCGACACCGGCACCGCGATTCCAGGAGCCGATCCAGACTTTATTCGCCGCACCGGTCGACCTCCCGGCGCCGAGCTGGTGGCAGGTCCCGGTCCCGGTCGACCTCCCGGCACCGAGCTGGTGGCAGGTCCCGATCCCAGCAACGAAGCGGCGCCCGGTACCGGTCCAGATCCCGGCACCGTGAGAGAACCCGGTCCCGGTCCAGGCACCGATATGACTCCCGGCACCGGTCCCCGGCACCGAGACGATCGTCCGTACCGGCCCGCGCGGACCCTTACCATCCAGGGTCCGCCCCGCCATGGCCCTCCAGACAGCCGTCCGTATCCTCGCTGACGGACAGTGGGTACGCGCTGGGCACCGACCGGCAGGCAGCACTGTTCAGCGATCCGCCACAGCAGGACCAAGGCCCGCAGCAATGGGGATTCTGGACACCCTGGGCATATCATCAGGCCCAGGGCCCCCAACAGCTCCCTGCTAGGCCGGCGACTGCGGAGCGCAGGGCACCTGAAGCCTCCTTGTCTCGCCCCCCTCCCTCCCCGGATGGGGAGGAAGGGTCCAAGCATCAAGACTCCGCTTTGGCTCCTGAGGCAGAGGCGAGGGCCGAAGGAGACCCGCCGTTAGACACTCTCTTGCCGGGGGTCTCCTCATCCTCCTCCCCGGATGAAGCGGTGGCTGGGACCTCCTCCAACAGCCCCCCCCCGCTGGACCTCAGGGCGCACCAGGACCTCCTCAGGCGAGTAGCTCAAAATCTGAGTCTGCAAGCCGAGGAGGTCTCGGAGATAGAGGATCCAATTGTGACCATCCTCTCGGCAGACGCTCCCACCAGAGTCGCCCTGCCGTTCGTACGAACCATCCAGGCCAACGCCAACACCATTTGGCAGTCTCCGGCCTCCATTCCTCCCACCGCGAAGGGCGTAGAGAGGAAGTACATGGCTCCTTCTAAGGGCTACGAGTACCTCCACGTGCACCCGACCCCGTGTTCCCTGGTGGTCCAATCTGTCAACGATAAAGAGCGTCACGGCCAGGAAGCCCCAGCCCCCAAATCCAGGGAGGCCAGGCGGATGGATCTCCTCGGCCGTAAAGTGTACTCGGCTGGGGCGCTGCAGCTCAGGGTCTCCAACCAGCAGGCCCTGCTGAGCAGGTACGCCTTCAACTCCTGGGTGGCAGCGGATAAATTCAAGGAGCTGCTGCCACAAGACGCTCGTCAGGAGTTTACGGCCATTTTGGAGGAAGGCAAGAAGGTCGCACGCACGTCCTTGCAAGCCTCTTTGGACGCTGCGGACTCGGCTGCCCGTACCCTCGCGTCGGGTGTAACGATGCGTCGCCTCTCCTGGCTGCAGGTTTCTGGCCTTCCGCCGGAGCTCCAGCACACTATACAGGACCTTCCTTTCGAAGGCCAAGGCTTATTCTTGGATAAGACAGACCCCAGACTCAAGAGTCTGAAAGACAACCGAGTCATTATGCGGTCACTTGGGATGCACACACCCGTGACGCAACGCAGACCCTTCCGGCCGCAGCAACAACAACAGCGCAGGCCGTATCCCCAGTTCCGCCAGCGGCAGAACCTTAACAGGCGCCGCGGCAGGAACAGAAGGCGCAGGCACTCGGGGAACCAAGGGGGGCAGAACCAAGGCTCCTCTAAGCCCCCGCCTGGACCTAAGCCTTCATTTTGAAGGTGCGCCCGAGGGCGCAGTAACAGTTTCCCCAATGGATCCTTCCCCCCCGTTTTCCAACCGCCTTTCGTTTTTCCTCCCGGCGTGGTCCCTAATAACATCAGACCGCTGGGTCTTACGCACGGTGCAGTCGGGTTACCGCCTGCAGTTTGTTTCATTTCCTCCTCCCCGCCCCCCTTCCTCGTCCCTCTTCAGGGACCCCTCTCACGAGCAATTCCTTCGGCAGGAGGTGCAGACGCTCCTCGGCAAAGGAGCTATAGAGGCGGTGCCGGAGAACGAGAAAGGCAAGGGGTTTTATTCCCGCTACTTTCTGATCCCCAAGGCCAAGGGGGGCCTCAGGCCTATCCTCGACCTGCGAGAGCTCAACAAGTACCTGGTGAAGTTGAAGTTCCGCATGGTTTCCTTGGGGACCATTATCCCATCCTTGGATCCGGGAGACTGGTACGCCGCCCTCGACATGCAGGACGCGTATTTTCACATTGCTATCTGGCCACGTCACAGACGTTTCCTTCGCTTCGTTGTGGGGTCTCTTCATTACCAATTTGCAGTCCTCCCATTTGGCTTGTCCACGGCCCCGAGGGTGTTTACGAAGTGCATGGCAGTTGTTGTGGCGCAGCTCCGGCGCAGTCGTATCCACGTGTTTCCGTATCTGGACGATTGGTTGATTCGGGGCACGTCAGAACAACAAGTCTGCAGCCATGTCCGCGTGATCACCGACATGTTCGCCACTCTGGGCATCTTGGTGAACACAGACAAGTCCACCCTGGTTCCCACTCAAAGGGTGGAATTCATCGGGGCCGTCCTGGACGCCACTGTGGGCAGGGCCTTGCTGCCATTGCAGCGGTTCCAGGCCTTGTCGGCGATCGTGCAACGGCTGCGGTCAGCCCCCTTAACGTCAGTGAGGACATGTCTAACCCTGTTAGGCCACATGGCGGCTTGTACTTTTGTGACCAATTACGCTCGGCTCCGCATGAGGCCCCTCCAGTTGTGGCTCATCAGTCATTACAGGCCGACAAGACAGCCGCTAGATATGTTAATCACAATCCCCCAGAGGGTCCTAGATTCTCTCGGCTGGTGGCTAGACCAGTCAGTGTTGTGTGCGGGTCTCCCCTTCCACCCATCTCAGCCCTCGGTGTCCCTAACAACGGATGCCTCAGATCTCGGCTGGGGGGCCCACGTAGGGACCCTGAGGACGCAGGGCCTGTGGTCCCAGGAGGAGGTGGGGCTACACATCAACATGCGGGAGTTGAGAGCGGTCCGTCTTGCTTGTCAAACGTTCTGTCATCAGCTTCAGGGTCGCTGTGTCGCGGTGTTCACCGACAACACGACGACCATGTATTATATCAACAAGCAGGGCGGCACCAGATCCTCCTCCCTGTGCCACGAGGCGATACGACTCTGGGACTTTTGTGTAGCCCACTCCATTCACCTCATGGCTTCCTTCCTCCCCGGAGTACGGAACACGCTGGCGGATCGATTGAGCAGATCCTTCCTGTCACACGAGTGGTCCCTTCGCCCAGACGTCGCCCTCTCCATCTTCCGGAGGTGGGGTTATCCCCGGGTAGACCTCTTCGCGTCCAAGGGGAACAGGAAGTGCCAAGCGTTCTGCTCCTTTCAGGGCAGGGAGCCCGGGTCGATAGCGGATGCCTTCCTCATCCAGTGGTCGACCCACCTGTACTATGCGTTTCCCCCATTCCCTTTGGTCCACAGGGTCCTTCTGAAGGTACGCAGGGACAGGGCTCACGTGATCATGGTAGCCCCGGCATGGCCCAGACAACACTGGTACCCCATGCTGCTGGACCGGACTATAGCCGACCCAGTTCCCCTGCCCCTTCATCCGGACCTGATTACCCAGGAGCACGGGACCCTCTGTCACCCGGACCTGCAGTCGCTGCACCTAGCAGCGTGGCTCCTGCGTGGCTGACTGGCTCTGAGCTGCGCTGTTCCTCGCCGGTGAGGGAGGTGCTCTTGGGCAGCAGGAAGCCGTCCACAAGAGCGACATATTTGGCCAAATGGAAGCGCTTCTCCTGTTGGTGCGTGGAGAGAAATCTCCGCCCTATGGAAGTTTCGGTAGCCGATATCTTGGACTACATTTGGTCCCTTAAAGGGCAAGGTCTGGCCATATCGTCGTTGCGAGTCCACCTAGCAGCTATCTCCACCTTTCATCCGGGTGCGGATGGTCGCTCTGTTTTTTCTCACCCGACGGTGTCTAGATTCCTTAAGGGGTTGGAACGTTTATACCCTAACGTCCGTCCCCCTGCTCCAACCTGGGATCTTAACCTGGTGTTGTCCCGGCTCATGGGGCCCCCCTTTGAGCCGTTAGCCACTTGCTCCCTGCTTTACCTCTCTTGGAAGACGGCCTTTCTAGTAGCTATCACCTCGGCTAGACGGGTGTCGGAACTCCGGGCTCTTGTGGTAGACCCCCCATATACGGTCTTCCACAAGGACAAGGTGCAGCTGAGACCACACCCTGCTTTTCTCCCCAAGGTGGTCTCAGCCTTCCACGTCAACCAAGAGATATTCCTTCCGGTTTTTTTCCCGAAACCTCACTCCTCAGGCAGGGAGCAGCAGCTCCACTCGCTTGATGTCCGTAGGGCTCTCGCGTTCTACGTGGAGAGGACCAAGCCCTTCCGCAAATCCCCCCAGCTTTTCGTGGCAGTAGCGGACCGCATGAAAGGGCTTCCTATCTCCTCCCAGAGGTTATCCTCTTGGGTAACGTCCTGCATCAGGACCTGCTATGACTTGGCCCATGTCCCTACGGGCCGTGTGACTGCGCATTCTACCAGGGCGCAGGCGTCGTCGCTGGCTTTCTTCGCCCGTGTGCCCATCCAGGAAATCTGTCGGGCAGCGACCTGGTCATCGGTCCACACCTTTGCTTCCCACTACGCCCTGGTCCAGCAGTCTAGAGAGGACGCGGCCTTCGGATCTGCAGTGCTCCATGCCGCGACTTCTCGCTCCGACCCCACCGCCTAGGTATGGCTTGGGATTCACCTAACTGGAATGGATGTGAGCAATCACTCGAAGAAGAAAAGACGGTTACTCACCTTTGTAACTGTTGTTCTTCGAGATGTGTTGCTCACATCCATTCCACACCCGCCCTCCTTCCCCACTGTCGGAGTAGCCGGCAAGAAGGAACCGAGGAGCGGGTGGGCCGGCAGGGATATATATTGGGCGCCATGGCGGCGCCACTCCAGGGGGCGACCTGCCGGCCCACTGGAGTTGCTAGGGTAAAAAGTTTCCGACGAACGTGCACGCGCGGCGCGCACACCTAACTGGAATGGATGTGAGCAACACATCTCGAAGAACAACAGTTACAAAGGTGAGTAACCGTCTTTTCTAAAGCCAGAAGGGACCATTATGGTCATCTAGTGCAGTGGTTCCAAACGTTAACAACCTGTGAACCCCATTCACTAAAATGTCAAGTCTTGTGAACCCCCTCCTAAAAATGAATATTTCCCGGGATTTTCTCCTTTACCAGAGTATAAATTATAAAAGCAGTGACCTTGAAAATATAAAAATTGTTTTTATGACATGCTTATTACACACTATTTATTATTAATTATCATTACAATATTTTTATTACATTATGAAAACAGCAGTGCTCTTCCAAGATCTCACTTTTGTAGCTTGTATCATTTTGAATAAACCTGTTATAAGCAGGGCCGGCTCTAGCCATTTCGCCGCCCCAAGCACGGCGGCATGCCACGGGGGAGCGCTCTGCCGCTCACCGGTCCCACGGCTGTGGTGAACCTCCTCCTGCAGGCGTGTCTGCGGAGGGTCCGCTGATCCTGCGGCTCCAGTGGACCTCCCGCAGGCGTGCCTGCGGATGCTCCACCGGAGCCGAGGGACCAGCAGACCCTCCTCAGGCACGCCTGCGGCAGGTCCACCGGAGCCGCCTGCCGCCCTCCTGGCAACTGGCAGAGTGCCCCCCGTGGCATGCCGCCCCAAGCACGTGCTTGGCGCGCTGGGGGCCTGGAGCCGGCCCTGGTTATAAGATAAGGCTCCCATGTTTCATCAAGGAGCATCAGATGTGAAACAGCATGAAGATATTTAAGAAGCCAACTCAAAGAGTTCCTCCTACACAAGCATTCAGGTCTTGAGCAGTCCAGGCAAACAACACACATTACAACAAAGCTTAAACTTGTTCTTCATAATAATTTTACAAGCAATACTAGCTGCCTATTTCATTTTAAAAACAGCAAAAAGTATCCACCTCCTTTTCCATTTCTTATAAGGAGTGTTGAAGTTTAAATCTCCTCAGCATGATAGATATGCTTACTTTGATCTGCTTAGCTCTTCTAAGTCCAGGGGCTCTGGGCTGCTGGCCCTGTGGTGCACAGGGTCCCTAGGGACAGCTCTGTCCGCCATTAGGGAATTTTTTCCCACAAACACCCTGTAACATTTTGCAAACCCCCAAGGGGTTCATGAACCCCAGTTTGGGAACCACTGATCTAGTGTGACCTCCTGTAGAACACAGAGCATAGAACAGGAGTCGGCAACCTTTCAGAAGTGGTGTGCCAAGTCTTCATTTATTCACTCTAATTTCAGGTTTCACATGCCAGTAATACATTTTATTGCTTTAGAAGGTCTCTTTCTACAAGCCTATAATATATAACTAAACTATTGTTGTATGTAAAGTAAATAAGGTTTTTAAATGTTTAAGAAGCTTCATTTAAAATTAAATTAAAATGCAGAGTCCCCCAGACCAGTGGCCAGGACCTGGGCAGTGTGAGTGCCGCCGCAAATGAGCTTGTGTGCCGACTTCGGCACGTGTGCCATAGGTTGCCTACTCCTGGCATAGAACTTCTCCAAATCGTTACTTTCTTCCTTCCATCTTCTATGTGCAGGACATGTTGGTTATTCTCCCACTCTACACTCCCCAAAAAAGAGACATCTGAATACTAAACAACAAGCTGCCAAATGCCCACTGAAATGTTTGTGTGCAAGTATGCATAGCCATGCACGTGCTAATGCTGAGTGAGATGGGGAACCTGCCAATTTCTTTAGCTAGCCACAAGCCCGGATCTAGCTGTGAACTTAAGAGGAAAGTATTTTTTTTCCTTGTTGCCACAATGTTTTTTGTCTTTGCTGCAACATCCCTTGTTTACTTTAAATGAACACTGTCAATAGATTTTAAAAATAGCTTTCCACAGTGGATAAGCCATTGGAAGCTGGATCTACAGTCTGTTTATTTACAGACTGGTTTGCCCTCCACACACACAGCTCACTCTTATCGAGAGGTTACTCATGAGCACTGAGGCCATGTCTACATCTAAAATTTTGCAGCGCTGGTTGTTACAGCTGTATTAGTACAGCTGTATAGGGCCAGCGCTGCAGAGTGGCCACACTTACAGCAACCAGCGCTGCAAGTGGTGTTAGATGTGGCCACACTGCAGCGCTGTTGGGCGGCTTCAAGGGGTTTTGGGGAAGGCGAGAGCAAACCGGGGAAGGAGACCAGCTTCGCCGCGGTTTGCTCTCGCGTTCCGCGAACCACCCTGCAAACCGCAGGGAAGGAGACCTGCTTGCTCGGGGGTTCGGCGAACGCGAGAGCAAACCGGGGAAGGAGACCAGCTTCGCCGCGGTTTGCTCTCGCGTTTCCCGAACAAGCAGGTCTCCTTCCCTGCGGTTTGCAGGGTGGTTCGCGGAACGCGAGAGCAAACCGCGGCGAAGCTGGTCTCCTTCCCCGGTTTGCTCTCGCCTTCCCGGAACCACCCAGCAAACCTCAGGGAAGGAGACCTGCTTGCTCGGGGTTCGGGGAACGAGAGAGCAAACCGCGGCGAAGCTGGTCTCCTTCCCCGGTTTGCTCTCGCCTTCCCGGAACCACCCAGCAAACCTCAGGGAAGGAGACCTGCTTGCTCGGGGTTCGGGGAACGCGAGAGCAAGCCGGGGAAGGAGACCAGCTTGATTACCAGAGGCTTCCTCAGGTATGCTGGGATACCTGCTTATTCCACGGAGGTCAAGAAAAGCTCTGGTAAGTGACTATACTTGATTACCAGCGCTGGATCACCAGCGCTGGATCCTCTACACCCGAGACAAAACGGGAGTACGGCCAGCGCTGCAAACAGGGAGTTGCAGCGCTGGTGGTGCCCTGCAGATGTGTACACCTCCTAAGTTGCAGCGCTGTAACTCCCTCACCAGCGCTGCAACTTTCTGATGTAGACAAGCCCTGAGTTACACACAGTGGCTTGTTATCATGGGGCTGCTCTGCTAGGCATTAATTTAATTGTCCAATATATATAATGAATGAAAGAACTGTGCAAACAATGTTAGGTCAAATTTTGGGCATCTCCACATTTGTTTAATCTCCACCTAAATTTCAATTTGGCATATTTATTTTAAAAACATTGGCCCTGATCCTCAGCATGGGTGAATCAGCAAAGCATCATCAATTGCAATGGAGCAAAGCCAATTTACACCAGGTGAGAGCCGACCCAAGACGTATTGAATATAAAGACACTTACTGACCAGGCATAGTTCTCATCTCACTCAGCTGTTCTAGTGCTGAAGAACTACAAGCGACATTTGAAAGAGAACGAAGCACAATGCCTCGTGTAAGACAAAAGAAGTCATTATGCTTGATATGATCAGTTACAAAACCTGCAGGAACAAATCAATCTTTCTGCGCCCTGCAGACATCTGTGTGTAAAGTTTTCTAGCATCTAAAAGTGTTGGAAGAATGGCTGAAACAGGAAGAATGATAAAAGTTCAGCAATTATAATTGTTCTAACACTGACTGATGAACAGTATTAGCCTGAGGTCATTGATTTGAAGCCAAACTCTGCTCAGTGGGTAATGTTTTCAGATTATCCCATCTCAACGTTCATCATGGCAAAGGCAGGTAACTGAAAGGAAGGCAGCTCTAACAAGGCAGGTATTGTTCATTGTGATTTCAGAGGAACAGGAGATTCACATGCCCTAAGTCTAAAGTGAGACAAAGAAGCTAAGTTGGTACAAAGGAATTGGGGGAGTTACAGAGAGGCTCTATGACAGGGGACACTCACCTCCAGAGAGCCTCCTATTAGCTAGGTGAAGTGTTGCCATTTTTTTCCTTTCTCCTGGCACCCCCTGTAGGTTGCTGACCTTAATAGGCCGGTCTTCTGTGGCTCAGCCCTCCAGCCAAGTCACACAGGCAAAAAACCAACAACAACAACAACAACAAAAAACCTTCCAGGGTAGCAAAACCACTTCATTAGTGAGGGCCAAGGCCCACTCACTACTACAAACAGCCTCCATGTATTGCCTTTAATTCATCACTGCTGCATTGTCTTTGCCTCTACCCCTTCCTTACCTTAGGGATACAGTTCTTAGGTCCTCTCTCAGTCCCAGGTCCAGTAAAGACAGCCCATTACACTTCTTTGGACAGAGCAGAGTCCCCTTCCTTGCCCCTCTAGTCCCACCCAAGCAAAGCCCCCGCAGCTCCTTTTATCGGAGTCTACTGGCTCTGATTGGCTGTTTCCATGCAATCTCTCTAGGTAGAGTTGGAAGACCCACCTCTCCTGCTCCTTACTAGGGCAGGGTGTAGTAGGACCACAGGGCCCCCAGTAGGGAGCCAAAAAGGGCCAGGAACACCTCATTACAGGATCATTTAATAGATTCACAGAATTTAAGACCAGAAGGGACTATTAAATCCTCTAGTCTAGGCCTCCTGGATATCATAGTGTGACATTCTGTACCTCGGGGGAACACCCAGCACCCCCATGTTCATCCTTGTAAAATGATGGTGTGGTATCCAATTCAAAGTTTGTCATGCTGGGTGTCTTCAGAAGACTCATGACACACTGAGGATTGTTGTTACAGTAAAGGATACTCCGTTCCCTCCTTTTAAAAAGGATGTTGAAATATTGGAGAAGTTGCAGAAAAAAGTCACACAAATGACTTGAGAGCTGGAGAAAATGCCTTACAGTGAGAGACTTACAGAGCTCAATCCGTTTAGCTTATCAAAAAGAAGGTTGAGAGGTGATTTGATTACAGTGACTAAGTTCCTTCACTGGTTACTAAAGGTTCATTAGTCTAGGGAAAAAGACTAAATCCTGAATGTTTGGGATTGGTAATTTCCTTGTCTGTATTCTAGGAGTACCAAGGAAATTTTGAGGTTGGAGTGGCTTGGTTTTAGGAAGTGAATACAGGGCGGCGCCTGGCTGACCACATGGAAATCAGCCGCAACTATTTATTCTTGCTGTATTCTTCCACTGTAACTTTGTGGGTGACTATGGAGAAGGGGCCATTACCGGAGTCTGTTTGGGATTGAGCGAGGAGTGGGGGGATCCTTTGCCTGTCACAAGTTGTCCCCGATATTCTGTCTAAGGACATGAAGAACTGCAGGAAAGGAAACAGGAAAAAGCCACTCATGGATGTATAAGCTTTTCCATCTCTGCACAACTATTGTATAATTGCCCTCCGGTATTCTCTAGCAATAGGGCTGTTCCTATGTGGGGAAACCATTCTGTTCTCTCAGTCTAGAAGCACAATTTCCAGAAAAAATGCTGCAAACTTTTTAATAGTAAGTGCAGGACACCAAATCTTACTTTGATCTGTACCATGCACAGGTTCTCTGGCACACAAAGAGGCTTGTAATACCTAAAAAGGAAACAGGAGGCTAGTTAGCTATAGATGAATCATAACTGGGCATTTGTCTAACAGCTTCTGTACTGATGAATAATTGAAATCTTTATTACAGTTGAAGCACACACACAAGAAAGTGCTCCAGCCAATACTATGGTGCAGCAGCTGTTTCAAGCAGGGAGAATGCTGATAATCTAAAGAGATTTTCCTTTGGTTCCTAAATGTCTTTGCTGGGTTTGAGATGCTCAGATGGCTAAAGGCAAAGCAACAATCAGTGCAAACACTACTTTTTTATCCTCATGGCAGATGCTATGTGATGCAGATATTTTAAGGTGACATTAGGAATAGGAAATGGTGAATCAGTCTGGAATTAGCCCAAGTATCATGCTCCAGGTCATCAGCTGATCAGCAAAGGGTCAGGAGGGAGGCCCTCCCCCAGAGCAGAACACCATAGGCATTAGGCATGGGGCTGAACCATGGACCTCTGATGTCACTGGAAAGATGAAGAAATCTGGAGGTGAAGGTGGTAAAGAAACAAAAAAAAATTCACGTAGTTCAAAAATTTTCACTAAATTTTTCAGTTTTTCAATGAAACAAAATATTTTCAGGTTTCGGTTTTCAAAAACTGAAAAAACAAAAAAAAAAAGTCATTTTTCCTCCACACAAAAAAGTCACCCAAACCCAATATTTTCATTTTGGTCAAAAAGCTATTTTTCAGAAAGGAAAAAAAAAGAAAAGAAAGTTGAAAGGAAAAATGTTCAACCAGCCTGTTCTAGGGGAAGAGTGGAAAGGACAGCAAAATCTCTTGAACCTCTGAGCCTGTAGGGACCTACACATCACTAAGTGTGGGGAGCTGGTTAGAGCTGAAGACTGACAGTCTTGGGTAGGGAATGGCTATTGGTTCATTTCTTAAAGAGCCACTCCTGTGGTTTTGATTTGAGAAGTTTTGAGATAATCTGCTCTTTCTACTTCACTGTTATGTATTTATTTCAATTCTGATCAGTTTGTTTTCTTTTAAGGTGTGTGACCAGCCTCTGTCCTGGCCACATTTGCAAATATCCAATAAATAATTACCACCAAAGCCATAAAATAATAATGACTCTCCAAATCCTGCCAGGTCATCCTTTTTCAACTTCACTTTCCCCACTATGTGACCCTCACCCCTGAGGAAAAGCACAGCAGAATACATAGGCCTTGCTGTGTGACCTGAAGGTCAGTGGATTTGGGCTCTGGCAAACGGAAGCAGGGAGCTAGCTGAGAATCCTGCAGTGGGAAACATCTGCCCCTCACCTCCATTACAATTCTAACAAGAGGGTGTTAACACAAGCTTCTTGGCTGGTCTCCACTGCCATGATAGGACCTGGGGAGAGAGGTGATCTGTGGGTTAACCAAACTACTTTGAGTCATTACAAGTTAAATCTTAAATTGCCCCAGAAACAAAATGGTAGCCAGTACAAGTCATGGAGCACTGACGTACTTCCTATAAATCTTTTGCACCAGCAGAAATTACAAGGAGGTGTTAAGGCACAGCCCCATATACAGCATGTTACAGTAATTCCGTCCTGAGGTAACCAAGAAATTGGTCATTGTGGCCAGGTCGGCACCTGAAAGAAGATGATGCAGCCTGTTGGCTAAGCAGTTGTTAAATGTCATCTTGGCCACAGCTGCTACCGCCAAGAGTAGCTGCAGATCCAACTGGATTAAAAACAGTAGGTAACTGGAGGCCGCCGGTTTTCCATCTCTGCCAAGTCCTGTGACTAATTTCCTCAACTAACCTCAGTCTTATCTTGACTGACTGCTAGTAGCATCCTTCCAACACCTTTAGTGTCAAGTGTCATTATGGTAACCCTAAAACGCTGCCCTAGTTCCTCTAGTGCATTGTGAATTTCGTGCTCTCGTGCAGTTCTGGTGGGTTACCTCCCCCTTATGCTGCAAACCCTCCCCCTCACACAATTTTCCTTGAATGGATCTGTTCTAACTGCGTGATGCCTGCTCACGTTGTAATTCCAGTTCAAGGCACCTCATCTCAGAGCAAGCCTGACTGGATAACTGAATTCCAAGGCCTTGGAACACTGTTTTCACATCACAGAATAATAAACTAAACAGCTGCCCTGCCATCTAAATGGATGTGGACAGCTGGCTGATGTCCTTCAAAAGAACTCCATTCTGAACAATCATTTTTGCAAAACACTCCATGGCTTTTGACTGCAGACTTAACCATTATTTCCTCTCTGATGGTTAGTTACTTCCCTTTGAAGAGATGACAATCATGCTTAGCAAACAGGTTAGTAGCCAACATCTAGTAGCCCTGCCTCTACTTTAGTGAAGTCACTCATGATACTGGAGTTGGTATCTTTCATGGCCTGCAACCATGCAAGAGGGACACGACCAATGGGTCAGGGCAAAAGTTGTTCTGAAAAAGTGACAAATAGCACAGGGACTGTATTGCCCATTTACAACTAGCTGCTTCTTTTCTATCACAGACACCTTTTCCCCAGGGAAAGAGATTTCTTCTCAAATAAGCAATGGGGTGTCCTCTACTATTGTTCTCCTGAGATAGGCGAGCCCCAAACCCAGCCTCCATTACAAGACTTCCATTACAGGATAAAGTCTTTGGAGAATACAGTTCATTACAATACAGGGTCTGTCTGATTTCTCCAAACACATGCTAGACTCCACTTTGCTTTCCTGAGGACTTTGTCTTTCTCTTCAGACCAGTCAAAAACTCTGCTCTTTCTTCCTGGATGAGAACTTGGCCACAGGGATCAATGCTTTTATCACCACCAGACCGGGCTGCTTTCATTCACTGTATCTAAAGGCTCCTGTTGCGGCTGCCAGCCTCCTCTACTATATAGGCTGGGGCAGCACATCAAGTCTGAGCAGGTGTAAGAGGGGGAATGGTCCCGCTATTGTGGGGAACTTTCCTGGCTTATACATTTCCCCAGTGAAGTGGGCTAGCAAAAGGATCTGAGTCCTCACTCCCACTTCCCTTACCCAGGGGTCTGCCTGACCTTGAGGACTCCCCTTCCACTCTCCTGTGTGGCAGAGTCCATAACTAGGGTGACCAGATGTCCCAATTTTATAGGGACAGTCCAGATATTTGGGGCTTTTTCTTCTATAGGCTCCTATTACTCCCCACCCCGTCCCGATTTTTCACACTTGCTGTCTGGTCACCCTACTCGTAACCCCAACAAGGCTGGGCAGGGGCTAGGGTGTCCCCACTCCAGGGTGCTCACTCTGCACTGGATGCTTCCTTGACCCACTGATTCAAAACAAATTTTAAAAAATAAGGAAGAAATGGGAAAGGTTAAAGGAAAACACATCACCCCGCTCTGTGGCCCAGGGACACCACAACTTGCATCTCTGGAATGTAAGGGAAGTTCAGGCTGTTCCTCACTAGTCCCAGGCCTCCTTCTCAACCCCTGGCTGTGCTGCAGGGATGTTGCGGATCGGACACTTGCACTGGCAGTGGCCACACGCTCTCAGGCTCTAGATGGCAGGACCCTTCTTCCCAGCGTCGCCCATTGCCCTATCGGGGTTACGATCCCCCTCCAAGTCTGGCTTGCAGGGTCTCTTGGCTGGGGGCATCTCCCTGCACTGGGCCTGCTGCCCAGAGTCCCCCTAGCTCTCCCCAGCTGCTCACTGCACCTGGCTCCAGGCTGCTCCAGCCCCAGCTCCAGCTCCAGCTCCGCTCTGCCTCAGCATGGCTGCTGCTGCTGCTCTGCCTCCAGCTCCCTGGGCTGCTTCTCTGGCCCCTCTGGCTCTGGTTGCTACAACTCTCCTCCCAGCACAGGTCTGCTGTCCGGGCTGCTTCTGTGACTCTGCTTCCAGCTCAGCTTGGGCCCCTGCTTTCTCCTTAGCTTGGCCCCACTCTGTCTGACCCAGGCAATTCCAGCTCACATGGCCTCTCCCCATTGTTCCTGGGGATTCTCAGTCTCAGGGTCCTGGCTTCCCATTGACTCTTCCCCATTCTTTTGGTACTGGGAGCTAGCCAACCAGAAAAAACCCCACTGAGTTTTAGTAAGGGGCCAACAGTCCCCTTTCACAGGCATAGTGTGAATGATGTGATAAGTTGTCCATAGTCATTCAAGCGGTAGACACATTTCTGATGACTTTCATTTCCTGTGTCTATGCGTATTCTTCCTAGCAGTCACCATATAAATCTTGCTTGGCCTCTTGATCAGTATTGGGATCCAAGAGCAGTGCAGGGACATTTTTGCATTTGGCAACAGGTAAGCACAACATTTGGTACCATAAACTAATGAAATAGCTGCATTTTGAAATGTTTAAGGCTCCATTTCAGAGCACCCATGCAGCTGGGACATTCAGAGTAGGGACCAAATTTTCAGAACTTCTGGCCAGTCCATCCACCATTCTGAAAATTCCACACTGAATACTCCAATTCTCTGTTGTGCACGATCTTTGAAAATTGCCGTACATATGATTTACCTGAGATTATACTCTGACTCAGTGACTCAGCCAAGAATGCAAGCAAGGGCTCCTAGTCCCATTCTCCAGCTACCGTATTCCCTCACTTAAACATACCATGTGCATTCATTCTTCTAATATTGTTTTCTGCTTATATTTTTGCACCACAGTCTATACATACAGATCTTTGCTTGCATAAACCTTCAGAAGCTTCAGTCTCCTGCTCAGTGAGCCCCACAGAAAAACACAGGCATATGTCAAAAACAAAGTCCCTTCCTTAGATTCTCCTTCCCTTACGAAAACAATTTGCTAGGCAAGACGTTTATTGCAATAGGTGGCTGGCGTTCTCCCCTCCCACATATTTCTCTCTCTTATCCAACCTGCTATTTTGTCTCTCCGCCAAAGCCACTATGTCAGGAGCAATTTTAATAGAGATCAGGAACCTAGAGAAGTAACCTAAACAACAAGGCATGTATCTATATAAATGCAGCAACCAAGTGCTTCGTTTTCAGAAACAAAAGAGAGTCAGATGTGACCTTTGAATTGGCTTTCAGGGCAGCAACAGAACTGGCTATGCTCTGCAGGCAGGGGGCCCTAATAACAATGGGATAGCTAGCGTCACTGATGCATGCTGTTCTCCCAGTCTCAGTGGAGGTGGAAAAGGGTGTTCAGAAGCCAGCTATACAATGCAGGAGCTGAAGACGCAAGGAGGAAGTGCTTTATAGAAGCTACCGGTGCGTGCGCTCGCCTGAGAAGAGGATTCTGGATGAGACAGTGTAGTTCTAGAACAGCCTGTGATTCCTTGACTAGGCTTCTTCTTGTTCCCCAAAACACCTTGCAAATAAAACAGGCAAGAGCCTCAGCTGAAGTAAGCTGGTATAGCTCCATTGAAGTCAAACTCAGTTCACTTAACAGGACTTGCTCTGATGGGCCCAAAGCACAATGATTGGATCCTACCTTCCCTGAATATTGAGTGGATTTGGAGATAGGCCTGAGGTGCACAGATCAGACCCACAGCTGGAGCCAAACTTGACCAAAGTATGAGGAGATTCAGAGCTAGTGTTCTGATGTAGGTCAGTTTCTGCCTGCGATTTAATATTTGTGAGATCCCTGGGGGAGCCCATAGGAGGTGTTCCTCAATCCCCAACACTGTGCTTCCTCCTGAATTTCCACTAGCCTGATGAGTGTAGACAGCAGAGTCACCCCACAGTCCCCAGCACTGCATTTCCATTTGCATCTGCACCAGCCTGATGGAAAAGCAGCAGAGAGTCCTGTGGCACCTTATAGACTAACAGATGTTTTGGAGCATGAGCTTTCGTGGGTGAATACCCACTTCGTCAGATGCATGTAGTGGAAATTTCCAGGGGCAGGTATATATAGGAAACTACAATGCATTGGTGACCTTCCAGAAAACACCATCCTAGCCACCATGGATGTAGAGGCTCTCTACACGAACATCCCACACACAGATGGAATACAAGCTGTCAGGAACAGTATCCCTGATGATGCTACAGCACAACTGGCTGCTGAGCTCTGTGCCTTTATCCTCACACACGACTATTTCAAATTTAATGACAATATATATCTCCAGATCAGTGGCACAGCTATGGGCACCTGCATGGCCCCACAATATGCCAATATTTTTATGGCCGACCTGGAACAACGCTTCCTCAGCTCTCGTCCACTCATGCCCCTTCTCTACCTACGCTACATTGATGAAATCTTCATCATCTGGACCCATGGGAAGGAGTCTCTGGAAAAATTCCACCACGATTTCAACAGCTTCCACCCCACCATCAACCTCAGCCTGGACTAATCTACACAGGAGGTCCGCTTCCTAGACACCACGGTGCAAATAAGTGATGGTCACATTACCACCACCCTATACCGAAAACCTACCGACCGCTATGAGTACCTTCATGCCTCCAGCTTCCATCCCGGGCAAATCACACGATTCATTGTCTACAGCCAAGCACTGAGGTACAACCGCATCTGCTCTAACCCCTCAGACAGAGACCAACACCTACAAAATCTCCACCAAGCATTCTCAAAACTACAATACCCACATGAGGAAATAAGGAAACAGATCAACAGAGCCAGACGTGTACCCAGAAGCCTCCTACTGCAAGACAAACCCAAGAAAGAAACCAACAGGACTCCACTGGCCATCACATACAGTCCCCAGCTAAAACCTCTCCAACGCATCTTCAGGGACCTACAACCCATCCTGGACAATGATCCCACACTTTCACAGGCCTTGGGTGGCAGGCCAGTCCTCGCTCACAGGCAACCTGCCAACCTGAAACATATTCTCACCAGTAACTGCACACTGCACCATAGGAACTCTAGCTCAGGAACCAATCCATGCAACAAACCTCGATGCCAACTCTGCCCACATATCTACACCAGCGACACCATCACAGGACCTAACTAGATCAGCCACACCATCACCGGTTCATTCACCTGCACGTCCACCAATGTAATATACACCATCATATGCCAGCAATGCCCCTCTGCTATGTACATCGGCCAAACTGGACAGTCGCTATGGAAAAGGATAAATGGACACAAATCCGATATTAGGAATGGCAATATACAAAAACCTGTAGGAGAACACTTCAGCCTCCCTGGCCACACAATAGCAGACCTTAAGGTGGCCATCCTGCAGCAAAAAAACTTCAGGACCAGACTTCAAAGAGAAACTGCTGAGCTTCAGTTCATCTGCAAATTTGACACCATCAGCTCAGGATTAAACAAAGACTGTGAATGGCTTGCCAATTACAGAACCAGTTTCTCCTCCCTTGGTTTTCACACCTCAACTGCTAGAACAGGGCCTCATCCTCCCTGATCGAACTACCTCATTATCTCTAGCTTGCCTGCATATATATACCTGCCCCTGGAAATTTCCACTACATGCATCTGACGAAGTGGGTATTCACCCACGAAAGCTCATGCTCCAAAACATCTGTTAGTCTATAAGGTGCCACAGGACTCTCTGCTGCTTTTACAGATACAGATTAACATGGCTACCCCTCTGACACCAGCCTGATGGAGGGAGATGAGAGCACCAGGATGGTTTCTAACACCCCACATCATGCTGCCAGCAGCCTAATGGAGAGAAGAAGCTAGACTTAGAACCCCTTTGCCATACTCAGGGCCGGCTCCAGGCACCAGCGCGCCAAGAGCGTGCTTGGGGCGGCATGACACGGGGGGCTCTCTTTCGGTTGCCGGGAGGGCAGCAGGCGGCTCCGGTGGACCTCCCACAGGCGTCCCTGCGGAGGGTCTGCTGCTCCCGTGGCTCCGATGGAGCATCTGCAGGCACGCCTGCGGGAGGTTGACCAAAGCCGTGGGAACGGCGAGTGGCAGAGTGCCCCCCGCAGTGTGCCGCCATGCTTGGGGCAGCAAAATGGCTAGAGCCGGCCCTGGCCATACTATGCTCTATTTTCACACTCTTCCAACCCAACCCAACGTTCCTGTCAGCCACAGAGGTCACTCTGGCCATGGCAGGCCACTGGCTTATTGCTCTTTCTATTCCGATACATGGTAAAGCATTCTGTACCTCTCTGCCGGCACACCTAACCACATCACAGACAAGGAGGAATCTCCATAAGTATTCAAAACATCTGGATGTGATGTCATCACAGCAACTAACTATGCACTTTCTTTCTCACACAGTGCCTGGAGGCAAACAGGCAGCCTCCTGGGCCTGAGTTTCCTCATTGTCCAGATTAGTGATTCCAGGCTAAAAAAATGATTGCTAGCAGCAATCTTACCCATTTGTCTAAGCTGCATTTAGTTATTCTTCTTCCCTAGGGGGATTCTCTCTCACTGAGGATCTCCCCACACACACACACACACACACACACACACACACACAACTTTATACCCTCCATGGTGATCCATGGGAAATGAAATGCCTGAGATTTTTCTCTGCTCTGATCCCTTCTGCTTCCCTCCGCCCTCTTCACCGAGTTTTTAAATTCACCCTCTGCACAGGCATGAATTCCACTCTTAAAATAGGCTCTGATTCAGCAAAGCACTGAAGCCCTTGCTTAACTTTTAACTTTACGCTTTGCTGAATTGGGCCTATTTAAAGAGTGGAATTCATGCCTGTGCAGAGGATTAACACCAGGCCTATGCAACACAGAGGTCCCACTTCAGCCATTTTCTGAGGATCTAAGTTCTGGTCCTCTGTACAAGAAGGGAAGCTCACCCTTGGTGAACAAGAACATAAGAACGGCCGTACCGGGTCAGACCAAAGGTCCATCTAGCCCAGTATCTGTCTACCGACAGTGGCCAATGCCAGGTTGGGAGTGAACAGCTTGCGAACAGGGGCTGCTAACAGGGAGTTTCGCAAGGGGGTTCTCCAGGTGAAGGAGGAGCAAATACAGCATCTGTGGGGTAAGTGACTGTCTGTAGTGTGTGTGTGTTTGTGTTTGGGGGTTACTTGCTGTGCGCTGTGTGCTGAGCTAGTGTTTGTCAGTCTGTTTGGTTGGTTGGTTGGTTGGTTGGTTGGTTGAAGAACCGTGTGCTGTGGCTGGCAGTTGGAGGCCCTGAGCTTCAAAGGAAGGTTTGAAAGCTCGAAGCCTCTGGTAATTGCTGAGCCTTAATCAGTGGGCGGGCATTCATTCAGGCCAGGGCTTTACAAAGCCGTGCACAAGCGACCAGGGGCTGCTAACAGGGAGTTTCGCAAGGGAGTTGGGAGGGGAGCGGGGGTCCCTTGTCGGTCCTACCTGTTCCCCTGCAGGCCCCTTAAAACCTATACTCCAAACCGTATTCCAAAACCCCTTTCTTTAAACCCACCCTTTCATTAACTAGGAGACAATGCAGGCAGAAGCCCAGCAGCAAAGTGGGGGCTATCCAGTTTATTGCGCTGAGTGTAGCATGTGTGATTACCTGCCTTGTGGCCGGGTGGCTTATGTGTGCAGTCGGTGCAAGGAGCTCCTGGCCCTCAGAGACCACGTACGGACTTTGGAGGCCAAGGTGGCGGAACTGGAGGATCTAAGACAGGCAGAGAAGTATGTTGATGAGGGTTTTCGGGACACTGTAGAATTGTCCCACCTCCGATCAGACAGTCTGTGTGCTGTTGAGGTGGAAGAAAGGCCCAGAGAAACAGAGCTGTCAATGGGAGCAGAGGGAAACCTTCCCATAGTTGGGACCCTCCTTCCAGATGGTGCTTCAGTGGGGGCAGCCTCTGATCCTTTGTTTCTTGCTTGTTACTCTGTATCACATTGACTTTGTGAAGTTCACACAGAGTCTGAAAACACAGCAGAAGCACTTCCTACAATAAACCCATGTTATCTATGGACCCTTGTTCCTTTCAGCATTGGTCAAAGCATAGTTAAACTTGCACCTCCAGAATCAATAGGCTGTTTGTTTGACTCATGAGGTGAGCCATAGATTTTTTTAATATCATCTTAAAGCAGACATTGTGAGGCTTTGCTGTGGAGCAGAAATGTAAAGAAGTTGAAGAGGCCTGTATTTTCCATGGGTAGGATTTGGTAAATATTGTAACTTGGTGGCTGTCAACAGCCCCATCTATGGGCGGCCCTTGTGTGTTTTCTGTTACCACTCAATAGGGCTCCAGCCAAACTGGCACGTAGTTGGAACAGCAGGATCAAGGTGTTCTCAATCTTTGTGTGCTTGACATCACTCAGTTAAATTGCCAATACAAACAGAGGTAAGGGTAGATGAAGTGTCACTAGCTGTTGGGAAAATAAAGGACAATTCAACTGCTCTTGCTTATCTTGGATAAATCTGCAAGCTTGGATTCCAGTGTCCTGAACTGGTCATTTGGAAAGTTCACCTATGCTGCTTTATTCAAGTGTGCTGTTCCTCAGTATAGTTCCAGTTTCAGTCTCAGGGCTTTTTAAATGGGTATTTGAATAAAATACATTTCACAGCATTTGGAAAAAGAAATATAATAGACTTTTAATTTGTCCAGCATGGTCTGAATTCCGTCTACCTATGCCAAAGTTTGAGTGGCTGCTTTCAAATTCCTTTCACTTTTCTCTAGGTATTTATCTCATGCGCCTCACCATGGCATCCAATCTGAGCACCTAACTTGCCTAGTGAAGGGAATGAGCCATTCACATCCCTTGAGTGGGGACATATAGGTTTCAAGAGAGAAAACCCCACATCCCCAGAATAGGGAACCATTGCAACAAGGAGGTGATGAACTCAGCCACTGTTTCCCAACAGAGAATTTAGTACTGTTGAAGGTGCTGGGCTGACACACAGGGGGGAAGCTTACATTTTTTTGTTTGTCCAGAAGATAGTTAAGATATAAGCCACTGACCCATCAATATGCCTCAGTCCTGAGCTGGACGGATCCACCTGTCAGAATGAACAAGTTCATAGAATATCAGGGCTGGAAGGGACCTCAGGAGGTCATCTAGTCCAACCCCCTCACTCAAAGCAGGACCAAATCCCAGACAGATTTTTGCCCCAGATCCCTAAGTGGCCCCCTCAAGGATTGAGCTCACAACCCTGAGTTTAGCAGGCCAATGCACAAACCATTGAGCTATCCCTCTCCCTTCATCAGTGTTTGGCGGGAGGAAGCTGTCCAGTTCCAGCTGCACACCAGCCGTAGGAATTGCGATACCTTTGGGCAGATATCAAGGGACATGATGGAAAAAGGCCAGGACTGGGACGCACTGCAGTGCAGGATTAAAGTGTGGAGTGCCTACCGCAAAGCCCGCGAGGCAAACGGCTGCTCGGGTGCTCCCCCTGCAACCTGCCGATTCTACAAAGAGCTGGACGCGATACTTGGGGTGACCCCACTTCCACTCCGAGCACTACCATGGACACTTCAGAGTGGGAAGAGGAGTAGGAAAGTGGGAGTGAGGGTGCTGGGGTGGGAGGAGGAAGGAAGACACCCCAGAATCCCTAGATGCATGCAGCCAGTAGCTGTTCTCAAGCGAGGAGGAAGGTAGCCAGTCTCAGTGGCTGTTACTGGATGGAGGACAAACAAGAGCAGGTTCCCGATGAGCGGCTTTTTTTTCGGGAAGCAATCTTTTCGGTGCAGGCTCTTTGGGAGAGGAGGGTTAGGGCTGCATGCATGCCTAGATGTGGAATAGCGCATTGATGTGGTCTATCACATCACAGTAATCGGCCTCGGTAATCTCTTTGAAAGTCTCATCCAGAATGTGGGCAATGCGCTTGCGCAGGTTTCTTGGAAGAGCCACCGTGGTCCTTGTCCCAGTCAGGCTAACGTGTCCGCGCCACTGTGTCGCGAGGGGCAGGCGGACCATTGCTGTACATAGGCAAGCTGCATAAGGGCCAGGGTGGAAGCTGCATTGCAGTAGAAAACCCTCCCTTGCTTCCCAGGTCACCCTCAGCAGCGAGATATCTTCCAGGATGAACTCCTGTGGAAAATGTTGGGAGAGTGTTCAGTGCAGGTGTCCCCTGCAGCTGTTGGCTCTCCCCAAGGCACAGAAACCCAGAGGACAGTACAGCCATGAAACAATCAGTCCCCCTTACTCACCATTTTGGGGCTCCCGTGGGTTATGTGCACTCTTTTTGGGATGGAAAAATTATGCTTGTGTGTAGATTGTGTGTGCCCTCCTTAAGTGCAGGGGAATCATTACTCTATCTGGTAAGAAACAATGCTGCCTCTGTTAAGTGTTGCATTTTGCCTTTACAGATGCAACCTTGAGATCTCAGCCATCCATGTTATCACCAACTGAGAGACTGCAAAGACTCCAGAAGAGACCACGAAAAAGCAAAGATGATGTGCTGAAAGAAGGGATGCAGCAATCTCTTAAAGAGAATCAAAAAGCACAGGAATGAAGGGAGAGCGAAAGCAGGATCTCCCAGGAAAATGCAGCGCACTGGCGGCAAAGCACAGAGTACCAGCAGCAAAGCACAGGTCGGCTGATAAGCATCATGGAGCGCCAAGCAGACTCTATCCAGGAACTTGTAGCCATGCAGGCGGAGCACTACTGCCCCCCCCCTACACTCCCTGCAGCCCTTGTCCCAAAACTCTTTCCCTTGTGCCCCCATGTCACCTCCAACCCACTTTCCCCAACATCTGGGTTCTTATCACCACCAGCTGCCTCCAACACCTGTATCTTCACCACCCAACCCTGAAAACTATGACCCTTACCCACTGCACTCATCCCCCATCACCATGCAGTATACCCATCCTGAAGTGCAGCACTCATTGCACAGCACTCCAGACAGGACATAGGCAAATCTGTGATTGTACCATTCCCCACCCTCACCCCCTTGCCTTTTCTGATTCCCAAGTAGTTGTGTTTCTTTTCAATAAATGAATTTTCTTTTCAGTAAATGGATTTTTTGGCTTTGAAAACATTCTTTATTATTGCATAAAGTAAAAGATACCTTAGCCCAGGAAAGAAACAAATCAGCTTAGCAAACACAGATTCCTACTAACATTGGAACCACTGCACTTCACTCCCGTGCAGGGCGCCAGACATTACTGCTGGTTTTCAGCCTCAAATTGCTCTCTTAAGGCATCCCTAATTCTTGCAGTCCTGTGCTGGGCCCCTCTAATAGTCCTGCTCTCTGGCTGTGCAAATTCAGGCTCCAGGTGTTGAACCGTGGAGGTCCATGCCTAAGTGAAGCTTTCACCCTTCCCTTCACAAATATTATGGATGGTACAGCACCCGGATATAACCGCGGGGATGCTGTATTCGACCAAGTCCAGGTTCCCATATAGAGATCACCAGCAGCCCTTCAAATGGCCAAAAGCATACTCCAAAGTCATTAAGCACCAGCTCAGCCTGTAGTTGAACCGTTCCCTGCTGCTGTCCAGGTTCCCTGTGTAGGGTTTCATGAGCCATGGCATTAACGAGTAAGCAGGGTCTCCAAGGATCACAATGGGCATTTTGACTTCTCCTACGGTGATCTTCTGCTCTGGGAAAAAAGTTCTGGCCTGCAGCTTCCTCAACAGGCCAGTGTTCCGAAAGATGCATGCGTCATGCACCTTTCTGGGCCAGCCTGCGTTAATGTCAGTGAAATGCCCACGGTGATCCACAAACGCCTGGAGAACCATAGAGAAATACCCCTTCTGATTAATGTACTTGGATGCTAGGTGGGGTGGTGCCAAAATAGGAATATGCGTCCCATCTATCATCCCTCCACAGTTAGGGAAACCCATTTGTGCAAAGCAATCCACAATGTCCTGCACGTTACCCCAGAGTCACGGTTCTTCTGAGCAGGATGCGATTAATGGCCTTGCAAACTTGCATTAACGTGATTCCAGCAGTCAACTTTCCCACTCCAAACTGGTTCACGACCAATCGGTAGCTGTTTGGGAGTTGCCAGCTTCCAGACTGCAATAGCCACCCGCTTCTCCAGCAGCAGGGCAGCTCTCAATCTCATGTCCTTGCTTCGCAGGGTGCAGGCAAGCTCATCACACAGTCCCATGAAAGTGGTTTTTCTCAACCGAAAGTTCTGCAGCCATTGCTAGTCATCCCAGACTTGCATGACAATGTGATCCCACCACTCAGTGCTTGTTTCCCAAGCCCAAAAGCAGCGTTCCACGGAGCTGAGCATGTCCATGAATGCCACAAGCAATTTTGTGTAGTATGCGTTACATGACTCGATATCATCGGACTCCTCACTGTCACTTTGGATCTTAAGGAATAGCTCGACTGCCAAATATGACGTGCTGGCGAGACTCGTCAGCATACTGCTCAGCAGTTTGGGCTCCATTTCTGGCAGACCAAAATGGAACATAGATCGCGCTGCACAGAAACCGTTGAAAGATGGTATTGAAAGATGGCGCCAAATGTGGATGGAGACACAGGGATTGCTGGGATGCGAAGCGATGCATCACGGGGCCTTGGGACAGGACCCAGAATGCCCTGCACCCATGCCCCCTTCCCACAACCCATGGTGTCAGAATGGGAAGAGGTGCTTTGTGGGATAGCTGCCCATAATGCACCGCTCCCAATGCTGCTGCAAGTGCTGCAAATATGGCCACAACAGTGCACTGACAGCTGTCAGTGTGGACAGACTGCAGCGCTTTCCCTACTCAGCTGTACCTTGAAGGCAGGTTTAACTCACAGTGCTGTACAGCTGCAAATGTAGTCATGGCCTAAGCCAATCAGTCTTCCAGAGGGACATGCTGTGACCACATAGTTCCCAATGATTTGATTAATGGAGTAACCGGAAGGTGACTGAACATTTTGCCCTCTTTAGACACCACCTATGCTGATGGGATGGGTTCTCTTTCAGAATGTCACCATTTTAAACTCCATGGAGACAATGGGCAGAGCTGAGGCGGGGCGGGGGTGTTGTTATTCTGGAAGGTGTTAACAGCTGCCATCAAGTGTGTCTGCTCTGAAGGCAATCACAAACCTCATTTATGCTGATGGATCTGCTAGCCACCCTTCATTCAGGCAAGGGAAGAAGTAAGACTAGGTTTACACTAGCACTTTTGTCTAAGACTTTTGTTGGTCAGAGATGTGGGGAAAAAAAACTACACCTCTGACTGACATTGGTTTCACAGAGGAAAGTGCTGGTGTGGACAGGGCTGTCGTGGTTGGAGATGCTTTCCTGCTGACATAGCTACCACCACTTATTGGTGATGGTTTAATTCTGCCAATGGGAGAGCTCTATCCCGCCGGCACAGAGACCTTACAGTGGTACAGCTGCAGTGGTACAGCTGTGTGGCTGTCAGGTCTGCAGTGTAGACATAGGCTAATTAAGCTCCTTCATGGAGTAAGATAGGTGGGGATAATGCAAGCCACCTCCCAAGACTCTAGGCCACATACAAGGCTGATCAGCAGCCAAGCCATACAGGCCAAGGGGTTTCCCTAGCAACTTATTGCAAACACAGGGGCTGGGCACAGGTGGAATTTTGTGCATCTGAAAGCAAAGGAGAAAGCAAGAAGAAAACCAAGAGAAACGTATTGGGTAAAAGACTATGGTTTGGGGCTCATCTTGCTTGATGTAACCACAACAGCCCCTCTCCTGGGATGCCTCAGGGGTGATTTTGGCTTAGGTGGGAAGTGGAGAAATGAGTTTGGTGGTTTCCATCTAGTTTGCTTTACACTCTTCTCCACATCACCCAAACACAGCATAACACAGTGGCCCCCAACCTTTTTATCTGGCGGGCACCAGATGAAGGACTGTGACAGCAGTGGAGCATCCACCGAAATGTCGCCTAATTTCTGTGGCATTTCGGTGGTGATGTCTCTCGATGATGTCTCTTGGCAAGTGGCGTCATCGAGAGGTGTCGCCTTCGAATTTCTGTGACATTTCGGCGGTGACGCCTCTTGATGACGCCACTTGCCACTGACAAGCGATGTTATCGAGAGGCATCGCAGCCAAAATGCCTTAGAAATTTGGCGGCATTTCGGCAGATGCTCCACTGCCGGCCAGGACACGGGCACATTTAGATGCCCCCACGGGTGCCATGGCGCATGCGGGCACCACGTTGGGGACCCCTGGCATAACAGGCAATCTCTCTGCTCAGGCCTGGGAGCTGGAATGGCAGAGTCAGTACTGAAGTGCACCAGCTGGGTTATTTGAGGGCCCAAGCCTGGTGTAACAGAAGGTGCCGCTGGCCAAAGTAGTGTTCCATTGGGAAGGATGCGGTCTGTGTGGCTGTGGGGGATGGGGCCATTCTTGCAGTGGATCTGCAGAGCAGCGCTGAGGGAAGCACTCATCTCCCACTCTTCCCACATCCTATCAGCAGTGTCGTTACTTTAATTCTGCAGGATAAGGAGAGAAATCTCTCTAATAATTTTTAAAAAGCAGTGCAACCCGGGACAGCTTTAGGTACTACAGACAATCTGTTCAGAGCCAGTATTTAGTTTCCTACTAGCCTCTTCACTTGTGTCACTCTGCGTTTCAAATCACCTTTGAAACAACCTCCAGTACAAAGACTTTGAAGTCTGAACCAAGTGTGCTACAGAGATCGTTATTCAGAGTTGCTCTGATGGAGAGAGAATATTTTTCTTTTGCAAGGTCCTGCCAAACCTGTTCTTTGCTTTGTTTGCTTTCAGAGGCACCCCACTCATTCTTTAGGAAGAAGCAGGGCTATTTGGATCGAGAAGAGGGGAGGCCAGTAGGGGGCCAGACAGCAAATGTGAAAAATCAGGACAGAGGATGGGGGGTAATAGGAGCCTATATAAGAAAAAGACCCAAAAATCGGAATTGTCCCTATAAAATCAGGACATCTGGTCATCCTAGGGGAGGGGGAAGAAAAAAAGAGAGAAGAGAAAGGATGTTAACAGTTTGGCAGGAAATAACATTCAAAACTCATTAATGCAAAAGCACTATGCCTTTCCTACTGGAAACTGCTACTTCTTGGATACTCTGTGTAAAATATATAAGGAGCTCTATATACTCAATCCTGTGAGATGCTGCTCTCAGCTCCAATAGATTTCAGTGGGAGTTGCGGCATGCAGTGCTGTTAAGTCAATGGAGCTATTCGCAGTAGTCAGCACTGCCGCAGGTACTAAGTGTTTACAGGATCAGTCAGCAAGAAACCGAGGCAGGCCTAATGAGAGCAGTAACATAGACAGATTTTACAATACAAGGCTGGAGGCATTAGAATCTTATGTGGAGCTGTATGTGCAGATTTCTAGAATGGTTTTAAAAATATACAGTATAATGGCCCATGAACATTATGGACACTAGTCTGGGCTAATATCCTGTGTAATCATGATGTTAAAAACTCTGGGCCAAATCTGCTCCTGTTGAAGTCAATGAATATTCTTCCACTTATTTCACAGGGATGAGGACTGGGCCCTAGCTCGCTGGTTGCTTCTGCTCTTCCGTCTCTCTCTTCGCTACACCCATTTTCCCACCCTTTTTACTGCACACAGGTTTCTTGGTGCATTTTTTTCTTCTGAAATTTTTTGTTGTTAGGCCCAGACAAAATTTTCCTCTGAAGTTTAATCATTTGCAAAATGTCAATAATGTTTTTCACTCAACCCTGTCTCCTTTCTTTCCCATATTTGTCACTCTTTTAGGATCCTGCCTCTCTCTCAAGCTTCTTTTATTTCCTTCTGGAATTTTTCATGCTTGGTCTCTCCCTTTCTCCTATTTGGTATCATTTCAGATATATTTTTATCCCTTCACCTCTCTGCCCATTCTTAATCTCGCCTCTTTTCATTAAATCTCTTTCCCCCTTCTTTCTATATTCCCTCTTTTCCCCACCACCTCCTTGTCCTTCTGTATTTAGAGTTTTGTTCCCCCATATTTTCAGTTCGTTTCTACCTCAGGAACTCCAGCCTTCCCACCATGTTCTCTCATCCCCCTGTTTCCTGTTCCCCACCTGCATCCTCTTCAGTTTCCTCCTTCACATCTCTTGACAGTCTCTCATACTCTCTTCTCTTCACACCCTCTGCTGGCTTCTCTCTTTATTGCATACTCTGCCTTGCGGAGAAGAGCTGAAGGTCTTTATGGACCTTAGAGCATTAAAGGCTCACTTTTTTCAGGCCCTGCTGGTGTGGGTGTCAGGTGCCCTTCTAGACCTGCAATGAAAGAACCATCTAAGATGGCACGAACTTCTACTCTACTCTCTCAGAAGTCCCACAAGCGTCCCCATCCCTTAAAAGGAAGCCTCATTGTCCCTACAAACACAGCACCATTCCTTTATTATAAATTATTTAGTTTGATTGCAATAAAGACTAGGAGCACCAACTAAGGATCAAAGCCCCATTGTGTTAAACACTGTACAGATGTGCAGTTTCCTACTCCAAAAAGCTCAGTTTAAATTATGACAAGATAGCAACATGGAGGAGACAATGAGAAATTGAGGGGAGAGGGAAAGGGGGAAAGACAAGGTAAAAATAAAGCAAGCAAGTTTCTTTGCAATAATCAGGAGGTCTCAGCTCCTCTCCTGCCTGACTATTGTCAGGTGACTGTAGTTTGTAGGTATCGTATCAGACATGACTCCATGGTAGCAGTTTTGTAGATCATTGCAGGAAGCCATTCCCATTCGTGAGGGGAGAATTGGGAGAAAGTGTGGTATCTGCAGACGAGCGAGCTAGCAAGCAGACGATGATGGCTAGGAACTTTGGCAGAGCAAAGGCAGAGATCAATGTCACAGTAAAATAATAGATCTTGTTACCAAGGGTCATGGTGGAGTCTCCTTCAAGGACAATTTGTAGTCAAGATTGGATATTTTTCTAAAGATCTGCTCTAGGCATTAGCTTGTGGAAGTTCTATGGCCTGTGTTATGTAGGAGGTCAGACTAGTTGATTGTAATATTCCATTCTGGCCTTGGAATCTTTGATTCAGAAAGGTAGGGTGGGACTAACTCATAAAGGACCTAAAAGGTAACAACAAGAAGTTTGGGCTTGATGCCGTAGGCAAGAGGAAACCAGTACAGGGAAGCAAAGAGGTGGGTCAACGCAATGAAGCAGGAATGCAGCCTTAGCAGCAATGTTTTGAGAGGACTTGAAGGGGTAAAGCTGTCAGTATCAGGGCTAGAGAACAAGAAGCTTCAATGAGTAAGAGATGAGATGATGAGGGCCTGAATGAGACCTTAGGGAGATGATGTAGGAAGAAGCTGCAAGATTTTGACACAGCCTAGCTGTCTTGGTCTAGAAACCATGCTTAATCAAAGATTAGTTTCTATTTTAACTCCTTCACCGAAAGGTCCCCCCCATCCTTGCTGTAGCCCCAAATATCTTTCCATTATTTCCCCATCATAACTCCTATGCAAGACCCACATCAGAGCGGCTCACAAAAGTTTGGCCACTTGCAATCACAGAACATTTGGTTCACTGACTGGAATACTCTATTACGTATCCATTGAGGTCATTGCTGAATGAAGCGAGACATTGCCTCTCCTTCCAAGTCACACAGTGCATTCTCTCCAAACAGGGCACCAAGTGGAATCCCAGTCCCAAATCATCCTTTCAAATGTTCTGACTTGAGAAGCCCCAGTGCAAGATGCAAAACCTGAAAGCCTGGGAAATTTGAACTGAATGTGTGGTTTAACAATCACATGCTGAAAAATATGTGAAGTAGTGAAGATTGGAGGGCTGGACAGGGGTTTAGAAAGGTCAGACAGAGACTGCTGACTCTCAGCTTGTTTAGAAAGGCACATGCTTTCAAGCTGTGCATACATACAGTCCATTCCTCATGAAGTGCATCCTTAACATGCAGTTTCCAAATAATCCTAATTTTGTTAAATATGAACCAATCCTTTCCCAATTGACCATAGTAACTAGAACTATTTCCATTGCAAGCTTTTTAATTTCAGCTATTTTGGGCATAACCCCATAATAATTGTTTTTCTTTTCTTTCTTTCTTTTTTTTAAATGAAAAAAAAACCCATATCCCTCCTCCCTGAAATTTGGTGTTGCCAAGATTTTAGGATGCATTAGGTGGTGATAAGCAATAGTGGAACACCTTAAAAGGGCCTTAGAGCATTTAAGAAAATGCTGAGCACTTGTCCTTGTTAAAACAGGACATTTTAAGGAGTCTTAAATTAAGCACCCAGAAAACTGATGCCTCCAGAATCACTAGTCACTTTTGAAAGTCTTAGCCAAAAGTATTCAGTGTTGGTTGGGAGGGGTAGGGGAACAGAGAATAGCACTTGAATTATTTTTATATTGCTTTAGAATAAGATGGCACAAGGCTTTCAGCACAAAGACTACAGAGGGGAGGCATAAAGGCATTATCTCCCTGGAGGAAACAAGTGGCTTTAAATAAAATAGAGATCTCACTCATTATAAGGCTCTCTCAATATAACAGATGCTTCTCGCTAACTGCGCTTCTTGTGAATTTCTACCACAGATTCTTTGTTTATAACCAGTACACAAAGCCCTTATCTTCCAAGAACAGCCTTAGAGGATACAGAGGGCACACTGTCAAGAGAGAATGTCAAGGCTAATGCATGTGGGGTTAAACCAATGATGCAGCAATGGGATGCACCTCAAGGAAATGTTCTGCAATGAGGTGAAGCGTTCAGTACACACACAGCTGATGTCTACACATATTGTTTTCCTTCTGCCTCTCCACTGCCACTGGTTAGTTCCTGTTGCTCTGAAATTACACCTTGACCACCCGATCTCTGAATCACTGCTCTACAGCCAAAATGCTTCTGAAATAAATGTCGTCCAACTTTACTAATTCTGGGTCACTGAGAACGAAAATGATGCTTAAAATCGTTGATTGGCTCTAGTTTTCAAGGTATGCTATTGGGTCAGTATATACGACCCTTGACTTGGGAATGGCGAAGGATAAGTGAGTTATAAAGGGAAGGGATCTCAATTTAAACCAGAAATGACTAAAATACACCTTTGACTGGATCTATGAATAAATATGACTGGGTTTGGACAGTACTTGCTTTTTAGGCAAAACAATGAATGCTGCAATCTGAAGCTGGTATTGCGTCATACATGATATGAATTGCATCATGTTATTCCTAGAAGTCATGGATGATGCAATCATAACGAAGTTTACATCACTCTGCTGAACAAATTGCCCTATATCAGCTCTAGAAATCATACAGTGTTGTGCTCTCTTATTTGTCAGTGTCTGATTTTGCAAAGGGACACATTTCTGTTTAGCCAAAGTGAGCAGAGATGCCTCGTACTTGTGTTAACAGTGCAGATAACTTCTGCTATGTTTGTGGTGAAGTGACTTTTGCATCACAAAAGCGCAGTATAACCACTATGGTTAAGAGAGCCTATCACCTTTATTTTGGCTGCAAAATTGGAGATCAGGACAAGAGGTAGGCCCCACACATATGCTGCAACACTTGTGCAACAAATCTTCGCCAGTGGTTGAACAGGAAAAGGAAATCTATGCCTTTTGCAGTGCCAATGATTTGGAAAGAGCCAACAGATCATACCAGCAATTGTTACTTCTGCATGGTGCCTCCAGTTGGGAAAGGTGTGTCAAAGAAGAAAAAGTGGACTGTGCATTATCCAAACATTCCATCAGCTATACGCCCAGTACCCCACGGAGAAGGACTGCCAGGTCCTGATGCACCAGAATCATTCTCACTTGAGTCAGACGAGGAAGAGGAAGAGGATGAAACTTCTGGTCCTGAACCATCAATGTCACAGGACCCACATTTTCCCCCATCCTCCTCCTCTGAACCACACCTCATAACACAAGGTGAACTGAATGACCTTGTCAGGGATTTGGAACTACCCAAGAGTAAGGCAGAGCTGTTGGGCTCCAGACTACAGCAGTGGAATCTCCTGGCAGGCTATCAGGGTAAATGGAGCCCATTAATGCTTGCAGACTATTGCTGGACACTGACAAGAGATGCTCCATTTAATGAATACAAGAGACAAGCCAAGAAGCGCCGAGTAGACACTGAATAGGACTAAACTATGTACATAATAGTTTTTTGCCTTTTGTTTCATAATAAATTTTATTTATATGACCCTTTTGCTGATTTTTAAAGTGTTACATAAACAGGACAGGTGAAATATTATCATGTAAAGCAACCATAAACAAATGAAAAGACCTAGGTTTACAATTTATGATTAAAACTCTACTATCTACACAATATACATAGACATAAAATGTAAAAAATATCTTAGAAACAGTAGCCAATCAGTTGTTTTAATTGTCATATTTGAATTCAGCACATCAAAATACATAATATCACATTTTATCTCTGAAGCAGACGACTTCTCAAAAATTGTAGACCAGTGATATCTAGACAACAATATGAATCTTTAAAGCCACCTGGAATGTGGTGCTTATTGCATTGCTCAATGGACTGAACAGTCTACCACACTCATGCAGAGGAGAGGCCAGGGGCAGTGATTTACACACACACACACACACACACACACACACACACACACACACACACACACACACACACCAGTTTTGTGAACTAGTTATATGCCAATTTAGTGACTGTTTGGAAATTTGAATTGAAATTGAAACATTAATACACACTTTAAAAGCATTTACAGAGTATGATAAAATACATATATCTGAAAAAGTATAATAGATTTGAAAAGTATGAACATAGACTTCCTTATACAGCTGTTGTTTTTTATGACAATGTCAGTACATTCATTTCAGTGATGTTGGCCAACCTAATAATTTCAAATGATGATTTATGAGCAAAGTCTAAATGAGATTTCCCTGACAGCTAGTGCTGAGCTGGGGCTAGGGGGAAAGGCTTCAGGACCAGATTGTATTTACATTCACACCTAATCTACCTAGGTATCCAGCAAACAGAGCTGCCTTGCCCAAGTGATAGATTTTGGCTGGGGTTGGGTTACAAAATCACTTGAATGCGGGGGGAGGTGGTGGGGTGGGGAATGAAATGTTGTTGTTCTTATTGTGTGAATAAAGGGCAGTAGAACTGTACTTAGCCTGTGCTGATTGAGGGCATCAGGAGAGAGGGTGGGGACCTGTCCCTCGCCACTGTTTAAAGATGCAGCTGATTAGGCTCCATAGATAGTCTTTTGTTCTGTTAAGTGACCACTGCAGCTGAAATCACTGATAATCAGATCTAAGGCCATGTCTACATCTAAAGTTTTGCAGCGCTGGTTGTTACAGCTGTATTAGTACAGCTGTATAGGGCCAGCGCTGCAGAGTGGCCACACTTACAGCAACCAGCGCTGCAAGTGGTGTTAGATGTGGCCACACTGCAGCGCTGTTGGGCGGCTTCAAGGGGGGTTCCGGGAACGCGAGAGCAAACCGGGAAAGGAGACCCGCTTCGCCGCGGTTTGCTCTCTCGTTCCCGGAGCCACCCAGCAAACCGCAGGGAAGGAGATCTGCTTGCTCTGGGCTCTGGGAACGAGAGAGCAAACCGGGAAAGGAGACCCGCTTCGCCGCGGTTTGCTCTCGCGTTCCCGGAGCCACCCAGCAAACCGCAGGGAAGGAGATCTGCTTGCTCTGGGCTCCGGGAACGAGAGAGCAAACCGGGAAAGGAGACCCGCTTCGCCGCGGTTTGCTCTCGCGTTCCCGGAGCCACCCAGCAAACCGCAGGGAAGGAGACCTGCTTGCTCGGGGCTCCGGGAACGAGAGAGCAAACCGGGAAAGGAGACCCGCTTCGCCGCGGTTTGCTCTCGCGTTCCCGGAGCCACCCAGCAAACCGCAGGGAAGGAGACCTGCTTGCTCGGGGCTCCGGGAACGAGAGAGCAAACCGGGAAAGGAGACCCGCTTCGCCGCGGTTTGCTCTCGCGTTCCCGGAGCCACCCAGCAAACCGCAGGGAAGGAGACCTGCTTGCTCGGGGCTCCGGGAACGAGAGAGCAAACCGGGAAAGGAGACCCGCTTCGCCGCGGTTTGCTCTCGCGTTCCCGGAGCCACCCAGCAAACCGCAGGGAAGGAGACCTGCTTGCTCTGGGCTCCGGGAACGAGAGAGCAAACCGGGAAAGGAGACCAGCTTGATTACCAGAGGCTTCCTCCTTCCACGGAGGTCAAGAAAAGCGCTGGTAAGTGTCTACATTGGATTACCAACGCTGGATCACCAGCGCTGGATCCTCTACACCCGAGACAAAACGGGAGTACGGCCAGCGCTGCAAACAGGGAGTTGCAGCGCTGGTGGTGCCCTGCAGATGTGTACACCTTCAAAGTTGCAGCGCTGTAACTCCCTCACCAGCGCTGCAACTTTCTGATGTAGACAAGCCCTAAGTGCTTAGTCCTGCTGTGGGGACAATGTTTCTGTGGAAGAGACAGCCCAGACTGCACTAGCAGCGGGGTTCCCCCACTGAGAGTTCATCTGATATCACTGAGAGCTGGGTGGAAGCTCAAGAGACCAACTCATAAGAGGTCACAGTGGCAGGTGGGAGCAGAAGGTGACTGTGCAGGGCCATTGGCAACAGAGTGGTGGAGTGAACGGTGGCACAACAAACAGCAGTGGCCGGAGCTAATAGTGAGCAGTTGGAGGAACAAGCAAGGTGCCTTCTTACCCCCCATTTGGGAGGTGTACTTACTTGAAAGCACCTATGAACTCTGAGTCTCCATTGACCAAGGACAACATCGGTAGAGGGAAAAGTGAGAGGCATTTGAAATAAATATTTGTTTGTTGGACTATATTTTAGTGACTTTGCTCCAGAATACTAGATTTGTTACTGGGAATGGAAACTTATATAAATATGTTTCCTAGTAGGCCAAGATTTTTAAAATGCATTATTTGCCAAGGTTGTTATCTCACATCGTTGCTATCTTGAGAGGTCATTATGTTGGGCAGTTTCTGTACTAAATGTTTTTATGATTATTATTATTTTTTACATAAGAATGGTCGTACTGGGTCAGACTAGTGGTCCATATAGCCCAGTGGTCAAGGCCAGGTGCTTCAGAGGGAATGAACAGAACCGGGAATTATCAAATGATGCATCCCCTGTTGCCCAGTCCCGGCTTCTGGCAAACAGACTAGGAACACTCAAAGCAAGGTGTTGCATCTCTCCCCATCCTGGCTAATAGCCACTGATGGACCTATTCTCCAGGAATTTATCTAGTTGTGTTTTTAATCCTGTTATAGTTTTGGTCTTCACTCTTTGCATCCCCTGGCAAAGAGTTCCACGGGTTGACTTTATGTTGTGTGAAGAAGTACTTCCTTTTGTTCATTTTTTTTGAAGACCTGCTGCCCATTAATTTCATTGGGTGACTGCTAGTTCTTGTGTTATGTGAAGGATTAAATAACATTTCCTTATTCACTTTCTTCACACCAGTCCTCTATCATATCCCCCCTTAGTTGTCTCTTTTCTAAGCTGAAAATTCCCAGTCATTTTAATCTCTCCTGTTTCATACCTCTAATCATTTTAGTTGCCCATCTTTGTACCTTTTCCAATTCCAATATATCTTTTTTGGGATGAGGTGACCAGATCTGCACACACTATTCAAGGTGTGCACGTACCATGAATTTATATAGAGGCAATATGATATTTTCTGTCTTATTATCTATCCCTTTCTTAATGGTTCCCAACATTTTGTTTTTTTGACTGCCGTTGCACACTGAGTGGATGTTTTCAGAGAACTATCCACAATAACTCCAAGATCTCTTTCTTGAGTGGTAACAGCTAATTCAGACTCCATCATTTTGAATGTATAATTGAGATTGTTTTCCAATGTCCATTACTTTATATTTATCAACATTGAATTTCTTCTGCCATTTTGTTGCCCAATCACCCAGTTTTGTGAAATCCCTTTGTAACTCTTCGCAGTCTGTCTGGGACTTAACTATCTTGAATACTTTTATATCATCTGCAAATTTTGCAACCTCACTGTTTACCCATTTTCCCAGATCATTTATGAATATGTTGAACAGTAATGATCCTAGTACCGATCTCTCAGGGATAACGCTATTTATCTATCTCCATTCTGAAAAATGATAATTTATTCCTACCCTTTGTTTCCCATCTTTTAACCAGTTACTGATCCATGAGAGGACTTCCCTCTTATCCCACAATGGCTTACTTTTCAAAAGTCAATTTAAATTAAATACATTTTTTTATTATATATTTTTTTCGAAATCTAGACCTGTTATGTGTTTTGGTGTAACTTGCATAATCCTTATGTTAAATTTGCATTATCCTAACAAAACATTTACTTTATTCATATCTCTTTTATATGTTGCAGGTCAAAGTGAAAATGAAAAGACAAAAAAAAATACAACAATTTTTCCACTCAAAGGCCTCAAAAACTAACCAAGGCGGAGAACACATCAAGAACCAAGAATATATCAACATGTCATGTGAAGGTTGAAGTGGTATATCTACATCCGACCAGCCCGAAGCACAAATACAGCTACCTACTGAAGAAACAGTGTTTCCAAAACCTAAAGGCAGTTCTCGATGTTTGCCGGTCAAAGTGTTCCCATTTACTGAAGTTACAAAAGATGGCTACTGGTACACCTCTTGCAAAAAAGCTTACAAAGAAGGAAAGCTTCCCAATGCTATAACTGGTAAAAGTGGAGGAGCTTGGTTTGTCAAACTGATCAGCAAAGCCAATGCTGACAAAGTACGTGAAAAGGCTGCAAAACACCAGGCCTCTGGAGTGTATCAACATGCGGAAAGCCTTATGAGCCCGCTTTCAAAGTCAGTTTTAGAAGTACTTAGTGAGGCTGTTAAGAATGCCGGAGACACAACACAGTTCATGTGAACAAACATGGCTGTGGCATCCTGCTTTCTATTTAAGCAAGAGATACCACACACTACAAACTGGAGGCCTATGTTAAGTGCATTGTCACTTGTTCATCCTGAAGCTGAACACTGGTTCCAAACAAGACCAGCAAATGCTCACTATCTTACTGCAAGAAACTCAATTGACTGGCTAGAACAGTGGCTCTCAAACTTTTTTGCTGGTGACCCCTTTCACACGGCAAGTCTCTGAGTGCAACCCACCCCCCCTTATAAATTAAAAACACCTTTTTATATATTTAAAACCATTATAAATGCTGGAGGCAAAGTGGGCTTTAGAGTGGAAGTTGACAGCTCGTCACCCCCCCACATAATAGCCTTGCAACCCCCTGAGGGGTCCCCACCCCCCAGTATGAGAACCCCTGGGCTAGAAGCATGTGGTGCAACAGTGAAAGACTCAACAATTGAAAAAGTGATGAACTCTCTCATCACATTCAAAAAATTTGCATACATGGCTGATGAATGCACCAATGCAAGTAGGCATCAAGTATTAAGTAATTGTGCAAGTTATCCTGATTCAGGGTAGGCATTTCTAGATGCATTTCAAGATGTTCAAGTTATAAAAGACACATTGGCTGCATCTGTGACAACCCACATCTTAGAAGAGTTAAATGCTTGTCAGTTGGACCCCAAACAGATGGCTGCTTATGCATTTGATGGAGCTGCAAACTTCTCTGGAAGACATGATGGAGTACAAGCATTGCTCAGAGAAAAGTTTAACCCTAATCTTGCCTATACACACTGCAAAGGACATCTACTCCAACTAGCACTAGTACGAGCTACAGAATCTTCAAAAGACATTTAAAAAAGCTATAAATTTAATGTCTTAATTATATTCTTTTTTCAGCAAGAGTCCAGAAAGACTGAATATTTTGGAAAATATAGAAGATACACTGGGACTGAAGTTCAGATTAGTCCAACCTGGGAAAACCCTCTGGCTTTCGCATGAGCGATCCTTGGCTGTTGTTTTAAAATTCCTCCAGCTGTTAATACTGGCTTTGGAAAGTATCTACAAAGATGGGATGGATCTAAGTAATAAGGCTGGTGGATTACTTTTTCTACTACGTTCAAAGAAGACTATTGCCATTCTCTCTCTCATAAGTCTACTGTTGAAACCACTTGGGTTATTAAACAATGCCATCCAGGCATCTTCTTCAACAGTAGTAGATCTTTGTCCAGCAATAGAAGCTACATTTGGATCAATCTGCGAGCTATCCATTGAAAAAGTACTGGAAGAAGCAAAGACTTCAGTCCAGAGGTTGACTAATGAAGGCATTTATATTGAATCCTTAAGTGCAGAAGACAAGAAGTGTTTGTTAAGACAACTGAAAAAGTACACACACTTGATTCTTAAAAATCTACAACAGCGACTTCTAGATTCTACTCAACCTCTTTGTAGCTTTTACAGATCCCTGTTCTACAAAACACCAGCATTTGAGTGGAGAGAAGCACTACCAGCAGTGGGGCTGCCATGTGATCAGGACAGAATAGAGAATTCGAACACAGAGTGGAATATCATATGACAAATGAATGAAGAGTTGACTTCAGCTTCTTTTTTTTTTATCATCACTTGACCTGATCTTTGTATTCTGTTTTCTAGGATTAAAGAAGTAGGAATTCACCTCTTGCTACTCCCAGTCACAACAGCTACAGCTGAGAGTTCTTTTTCATCATTGAATAGAATTTTGTGTTTTGAAAGAAGTCGCCTTCTGCCTAATCACGCGAATGAACTAATGAGCATATCAATTGAAGGAATGGAAGTACCGGACACACGAGAAACCACCAAAGATGAACTCATTACATTCAAGAAGTTAATTAACAGAGTTGTGCAAAATTATAACAAGAAACCAAGAAGGATGTAGACGTAGTGCTTCATAGAAGGCTTGAGTAGCCAACTTCAATTTGTGTGATGACTTTAAAGCATGAGTTAAAATTAATAAAATGATCATGAAACATTTTTCAGTTTTTATTATGGTGCCATACAGCCCACTTTCATCCTCACAGTCTCACCCCTCATCGGCCTTGACACACACACCCCCATAAATTCAAACACCCTCCCTAATTTCAATTCCTGGGGAAACCACTGCCAGGGGATTGATCCACTGTCAAAACAGAGAGGCATTTATTTAAAACATTCTGGTAGGAAACCCTTTGACACTGGGACTGTCTTCTTGTTTAGGTCTTACAAAGAACCGAGCACACTGGCAGCATTTAAATCACTGTGGTCATTTTGGTAGCCAACTAGAATTATGAATATGGGCAACTGGCATAAACCATGTGAGAACCACAAAGCCAAGTAGCTCTAATGTTCTGAGAAGGCATGCCTGGGCCCTCACAGGACTGCAGATCCATAGAAATGGATTGTCTCATTGATATGCTAGCTGCAGTCCCAATAAATGCAAGAGAAAACCATTCACTTGCTTTCCCATGATTATTTTTTCATATGTTCTGAAGTTTTCACATTTTCTATCCAGAAAGATGGAAGTTTTACCAAAATCCTAATTGATAAGATTGATAGAGACATAATGTTCCATTTCTGATGCTCTATGAGTTGCAGTTTTGAAGCTCATGTTAGGCAAGGCACATTTGTTAGTATGGGATAAAAATCAAGCTGGAAACAACTCATTCTATCACCACCACATGTGAAAGATGATCTCAGGCCAGGGTGGAAAAAAATCAATTATTTAAAAAAAAAAGAAATTAACAAATCTGTTTTTATTGTATTATTTGAATTATAATATGTTTTTCTTTTTAAGAATAAGCCTGTTTAAAATGAAATCTGAATTTAACACAAAATACGTTAAGGCCAAAAGTCATCATAATCTCTTCAAATATGTAAATAAAAAATAAATATGCTGAATCCAGGAGCTTCTCTCAAAAACTTTGAATTAAACATTGCTTTTCTATATAAAGAAAGAATCAGGGGGAAAATATCTAACTTTTGAGGTCAAGCTTGATAAATATGGAACAATAGTCATGTACTGTGTGACAGGGTGCCTGGGATGGACCACACTGAGAAGGCCACACTCAGGGAAGACAGGGCAGACAATCCCCAAATCTGTTGATTCATTTTAGAATTAGATTTCAGGGCCGCCCGGGAGGGGGGGGCAAGTGGGGCAATTTGTCCCAGGCCCCACAGGGGCCCCCACGAGAATATAGTATTCTATAATATTGCAACTTTTTTTTATGGAGGAGCCCCCGAAATTGCTTTGCTCCAGGCCCCCTGAATCCTCTGGGCAGCCCTGTAAGATTCACCAAGCCACTAACAAAAAGAGTTTCTGCAATGTCGCCCTGGTTAAACAGAGGTCAAACAGTCCCCGTTAGGCATTTCAGCCCTTGGCTCCCATCGAGATAAACAGGTTTAATAAAGTGAGAGATTACTGGAAACCCAGTTCACCACATATGAAGTTCTTACTAATCCCAAAGGATCAGACACTTACCCCCAGGTCAATATGTATCTCAGATCTTACCCAAATATCTCGTTGTCAGCCAATCCTTAGTAAACTAATTAAAGATTTATTAAGAAAAGAAAAGAGTTAATATGGTTAATAGACCATATACATACAAATGATTGCAAAGTCCTTTTATCAGGTTTGCAGCAGTCATGGAATAGACTGCTGGCTTGCAAAAGTCTCTCTGGTAACTTCCAAAAGATTGCAAGGGCCTCAGCCCATAGCTCAAGGTAGGTACTCCTTTTAGTTGTAAATCCAGAGAATTTGGAGCAGGAAAGAGGCAAAACGGAATTGTCTCAGGTGCCTTTTATATCCTCTGCCATGAGCATGGAAAGTTACTGTCCCAAACAAAGCCCACAGCCCCTATGTATGGAATGTTACTGGCCCAAGATGGAGTCCAGGGTCACATGAGCATATCGCATGACCCTATATGTTTTGCTGTATCACAGGGGGTGGCCATTGGCTTTTTGCTGTCTGAGGAAGCCACTGAGTCAGTTCTGAGTCTGCTTCTATTCAACATCTTTGTCATTGATTTAGATAATGGCAGAGAGAGTATACTTATAAAGTTTGTGGATGATACCAAGTTGGGAGGGGTTGCAAGTGCTTTGGAGGATAGGATTAAAATTCAAAATGATCTGAACAAACTGAAAAAATGGTGTGAACAGAATGAAATTCAATAAGGACAAATGAAAAGTACTCCACTTAGGAAGGAACAATCAGTTGTACACATACAACATGGGAAATGACTGCCTAGGAAGGAGTATTGTGGAAAGGGATCTGGGGGTTATAGCAGATCACAAGCTAAACATGAGTCAATAGTGTAACACTGTTGCAAGAAAAGCAAACATTATTCTGGGATGTATTAGCAGGAGTTTTGTAAACAAGACACGAGAAGTAATTCTTCCGCTCTACTCCAATCTGATTAGGCTTCAACTGGAGTATTGTGTCCAGTCCTGGGCACTGCATTTCCGGAAAGATGTGGACAAATTGGAGAAAGTTCAGAGAAGAGCAACAAAAATTATTAACATCTAGAAAACATGACCTATGAGGGAAGACTGAAAAAATTGGGTTTGTTTAGTCTGGAGAAGAGAAGAATGAGAGGGGATATGATAATAGTTTTCAAGTACAGAAGTCTGTTAGAAGGAGGAGGGGTAAAAATTGTTCTCCTGAACCTCTGATAGGACAAGCAGCAATGGGCTTAAATTGTAGCAAGGGAGGTTTAGGTTGGACATTAGGAAAAGCTTCCTAACTGTCAGGGTGGTTAAGCACTGGAATAAATTGCCTAGGGGAGTTGTGGAATCCCCTCATTGGAGCTTTTTAAGAGCAGGTTGGACAAACACCTGTCAGGGTGGTCTAGATAATACTTAGTCCTGCCATGAGGGCAGGGGACTGGACTAGATGACCTCTTGAGGTCCCTTCCAGTTCTACAATTCTGATTCTATGATTCTATACTGGGCAGGAAGAGATTCTTCAATGGCCCATTGTGAGAGCTGAGTATACTTAACAGGCCACTAGCCCTGATGTAAATCTATCAGAGGGGTGTCACTCAGGCACACAACACATGTTTGAGATACAGATACATAGCCAATATTCATAACTTCAGATACAGTGATGATACATGGATTTAACCAGGATAATCATACTTGATAGATTGTGACTTTTCCGTTGATACCTTCCATTGATACCATACTTTGTACAAGATTTATTGCAACTTCGTATCAGTGGTTACCATATTAGTGTAATTAGTCATTTTTATACAGCATCACACACTGCATTAAGGGCCTGAACCTGTTGGTGACCCAGGAGCTGTGCTACTGTGTGCGATAGACTGGCAAAATTATCACAGGTGCTGAGACGCAGCCTCTGACTCCAGGAAACACCATCATGTATCTCATCATCCACTGAGCCAATCTGGGTGTCTCATATTACTATTTTATAGTTTCTCTCTACCTGAGCTCTGATTGGCTCAGTTCTCAAATTATGAATATTTATGACTCACTCACCATGGAAGCAATGATTACGTCAACCAATGAGAATGCATCTTTCTTTAGAAAATAACTGAAGTACATATGGAAAAATTGATTGAAAACAATTATTTAAAGCAAGGCTTTCCACTTGGTGATTTAAATTAACCCACCCTGCCTAAGACTTCTATATACTATATGTGAAAGTCTCAAACATCTCATTTTCTCCTTAGTATCAGACAAATTAGAGATGTAAAAGATCGGTTAGGTCAGCCTCCATCCCATCTCTCATTCTAGGAAGGGTAGTTCCCTATACTACACTTTCTGGGGTTTTGTGCAGACAGGTTTAAATGTGCCAAGTGACAGAGCTGTCACCACTTCCCTTGTGAAGCTATTTCACATCTCACCATTGGGAAGCTTTTCCTGAGAGTCAGCTAAATGTTACCTTTCTCAGAGAAATCCCATTCCTCTTAGTTATACCTTCTTGCCCCACTCCAAGTTATTTTGTCCGATATTTGCACCCTGAAGACGTTAGAAGCTGCTATCACATTCCCATCATTTAGCCCATTATAGAGACTATAGCTCTTAATCTCAGTTCATAAATCAATCCCCTCCTCACTTCAGTTGTTCTCTTCTGAACGCCTTCCTAGTAAGGCAGTGCCCAGCACTGAATGCAATATGCCAGGTGATCTGACACTAGAATCTCATTCGTGGTGGAGTGCCTTTACACTTGTAGTCTGAATCTGCACTGGCCATTTTCCCAGTTACATCCTATTGAATATTCATTTCTATTTTGCGGGCCATAATCACCCCTACACTTCTTTCAACATCACTTATTCCCACATTATATATTCGTGTTTTGGATTATTTTTCTGCATTTTTCCAAGTTGAAATTCATGTTGTTTTCTTCCTCCCACTTTTTCACCTCTCTTTAAGCCCTTTGTATCACTTTCCAGTCCTCACGGGTGTTCACAGCTCCTCCTAATTTAGTATTCTGCTTTTTGTTCTTTACACAACAAAATAATATGTAGAAACCACATGAGCACAGTGGGGTCCAAATAACTGTGGGCTTGGCTACACTGGAGAGTTGCAGCACTGGTGAGGGGGTTACAGGGCTGCAACTCAGGATGTGGCCACACTTGCAAAGCACAGCCAGCGCTGCAACTCCCTGGTTGCAGCGCTGGCTGTACACCTGGTCTGCCTCAGGTGTAGCGATTCCAGCGCTGGTGATGCAGCGCTGGTCAGCAAGTGTGGACACCACCAGCGCTTTTATTGGCCTCCGGGGTATAAGGAGGTATCCCAGAATTCCTGTCCACAACAAACCAGAAGAATGGCTGAACTTTTTAGCTACTTGCTAAAAAACAAACACAGCTGCTCTTTGCTCCAGCGAGCGAGCCAGCGAAGGCAGGAGAATTGCTTTGGAATGTTCAAAGCTGTTTGCTTGAGGAGAGAGGGGAGAGGGGTAATGTTGAGCAACTGTTTATGTGGTCTGACGGCTATTTAGGAGTGCATAATTAGCATTTAGTGAATAAGAGACAGGTGGGGGAAAGGTCAAAACTTTTTAAATGATTGAAGGTAGGCACTGTGTTTCTTCCAGTCCTTAGAACTTGCAACGCAGGGAGCTGAGAACAGTGTCAGCTCCAAAAATCCACTCTCTCTGTCTCCCCCACGCTCCCTGTCACATTCCACCCCACTCCCCTCTTTTGAAAAGCACGTTGCAGCCACTTGAATGCTGGGATAGCTGCCCACAATGCACCACTCCCAACAGCGCTGCAAATGCTGCATATGTGGCCACACTGCAGCGCTGGTAGCTGTCAGTGTGGCCACACTGCAGCGCTGGCCCTACACAGCTGTACGAACACAGCTGTAACTACCAGCGCTGCAGAACTGTAAGTGTAGCCATGGCCTGTGTTTACGAAATATACATAGCATACAGCGCTGCAACTTTCGCACTCAGGGGTGTGAAAAAACACCCCCCTGAGCACTGCAAGATACAGTGCTGTAAAGCATCAGTGTAATCAGGGCGGCAGCGCTGGGAGCTGCACACTACACCCATAAGGGATGTGGTTTACATGCAGCGCTGGGAGAGCTCTCTCCCAGCACTGCCGCTCCGACTACACTCACACTTCAAAGCGCTGCCGCGGCAGCACTTTGAAATTCCAAATGTAGCCATACCCTAATAGACACACTATTGCTGTCAAACTATTTAAAGGGATAATACTCAATTTACATACATAGACGTATCATCCATGCATTTTGCTAATATGCTGTTCACTCTGTTTTCAAGGTCTTTAAAGGCTGATTGTTTAGGAGCGAAACATTATGAAAACCATGATGCTGGCAGGCCAGGGGCCTGTCTTGCCCAGGCTGCAGGCAATAGCTAAGGACTGACAAACTTATAGCTGGTGACCAAACCAGTTCAGCTGTACGTTAGTTTTGCTCAAAATAGGAATTAATCTTAGAAGAATGCACAGATTCGATGAAATGGTTGTAAATTGCTCCAGGCATTAATCTCACTTGTAATGTCTGAAACTATGTAAATATTACTTTATAACTTTGAAAATGTTTGCTCTGAACTTGTGAGCTCGGGCATGGGAATTGTCCCTTCCCCCATCCAGAAGAACTATCAAAATCAGATGGGCCATCAAGGAACATTGCAATAGAAAGGATTGGTTAACGGCTTTGTCACACCTGGGAAATGCTACGTGCAAAGGAAGCTCGTCCTGTGAATTTGGAAGCTGAATGAAGGAAATAAAACAAAGCCAACAAAAATTTTTCCTTCTTTTTGGCTGTTTGAACTCTGACAGGGCCAGAGACTCTGAACTGAAGCCAGAGATCCCCAGCGGCTGACCTGACAGACATATTGAATTGACAGATCACTGCAACTCTGTCACTTAGGATTTAGATGGTAACTCATTTGTGTGTATATGTTCGCTTGTTTAACCTGTAAATCTCTCTCTGATTTCTTTTTCCTAGTTAATAAACCTTTAGATAGTTTATTATAGGGTTGGCTATGGGCATTGTCTTTGGTGTAAAATCTAGGGTACCAATTGATCTGGGGTAAGAGACTGGGCTCTGGGGATTGGAAGCAACGTGAATGGGGTGTGATCTTTTTGGTGTACCTGACCATTTTTCATGAAGTCCAGTTTGTCTGGGTCGCAGCATGGACTGGAGAGTCTAATCTAAGAAAACTGCCTGTGACTGCATGGTAAGGCTGTTATAGTGACTCAGGAGGTAACGTTTGGTGAAATCTAATTATAGAACACACCAACAGTGTGGGGTGTCGGTCATGAGCCACTCCAGGCAGCATGACAAAAACAAACAGTTTTTGTAACAATTTACATATATCTGCTTAGAAACTTGGATAGTTAAATCATTGCCACCTCCTAGTGCAGACTCAGCAATATTGATTAAAAGGGCTTATATCGATGTAGCTTATTTACATCACAAAATTTCACACAAAAACTGCGTATAGAGAAGCCCAAAGAAAGTTAAATCAGACTAAATCTATTATTGAAAATTTTTGGTACCTCTCTAGGCCCCCCCAGCAATATATTGCCATTTATTCATCACTCCTTGTCTATTGTCATTCAGGCAATTTCGGTCCACATGTGAGCGTTCTTATCTAAGCTGGTTTGAATTATTCCTTTCAACATCAAAATGATTTCAGTAGCAATCAAATGTGATGTTCCCAAGGGATGAGTATATAACCAGAATCCAGTTATTTGCAGTAGTTCTGGTTTTGTGTCCCCCGTCCTTTGCCTCGCTGCTGAAATTACCAGTAAAGGTGTTAATTCTGCAGGTGGTTGTTGGGATATTGACACCTGTCCACTAGGAACTAGACTGACAACAACAAAGCCCAGATCCTGAAAGTGGATCCCTGCACCTGCCCAGAACCCTCAGTCACTTCAGCAGGGTTTTGCATAGGTGGATATATCCACACGTTCAGAGCTGCTTGCAAGGTGAGGGCTCAGCTCGTTTCCTGTAAGCACCAAAAAGCAACCTGATGCTAAAATCGGGTAGAGTTAGCTGTGGAAAATGTTTGCATTGATTCTGTTACAAATAAGAGTACACATCCTTACCCAATTGTAATTTAAATTAGTATTTTGTGACCTATTAGCTACAGCAGCAATCTTGCTGAAGCGGGATTCCAACTACATAGAAGCTCACTGTGACTAACTGCAAATCAGTTTCCATCTTGCCTGAATTCTGCAGAACTTTCAATGGTTATTATTACTTGTGCTACCTACCGTATGGACCAAGAGAACACAACCAGACTAGGGGCCCATTCCACAACATGCCGTATATGTACATAGTACAAACTGGGTAGGAAGGAAAGGAAGAAAGACATTAACAGTAATAAGAACAGGAGTACTTGTGGCACCTTAGAGACTAACAAATTTATTTCAGCATGAGCTTTCGTGAGCTACAGCTCGCTTCTTCAGATGCACAGAATGGAACACACAGACAGGGGATATTTATACATACAGAGAACATGAAAAGGTGGAAGTATGCATACCAACGGGAAGAGTCTAATCAATTGAGATGAGCTATTGTCAGCAGGGGAAAAAAAAACTTTTGAAGTGATAATTAAGATGACCCATAGGAGATGTGAGGAGAACTTAACATAGGGAAATAGATTCAATTAGTGTAATGACCTAGCCATTCTCAGTCTCTGTTAAGGCCTGAGTTAATTGTGTCCAATTTACATATTAATTCGAGTTCAGCAGTCTCTCTCTGGAGTTTGTTTTTGAAGTTTTTTTGTTGCAAAACTGACACCTTCAAGTCTGTCACTGAGTGGTTAGAGAGGCTGAAGTGTTCTCCCACTGGTTTTTGAATGTTATGATTCCTGATGTCAGATTTGTGTCCATTCATTCTTTTGCAAAGAGACTGTCCGGTTTGGCCAATGTACATGGCAGAGGAGCATTGCTGGCACATGATGGCATATATCACATTGGTAGATGTGCAGGTGAATGAACCCCTGATGGCGTGGCTGATGTGATTAGGTCCTATGATGGTGTCACTTGAATCGATACGTGGACAGAGCTGGCATTGGGCTTTGTTGCAAGGATAGGTTCCTGGGTTAGTGTTTATGTTGTATGGTGTGCGGCTGCTGGTGAGTATTTGTTTCAGGTTGGGAGGCTGTCTATAAGCGAGGACTGGCCTGTCTCCCAGGATCTGTGAGAGTGAGGGATCATCTTTAAGGATAGGTTGTAGATCTTTGATGATGCGCTGGAGAGGTTTTAGTTGGGGGCTGTAGGTGATGGCTAGTGGCGTTCTGTTATTTTCTTTGTTGGGCCTGTCCTGTAGTAGGTGGCTTCTGGGTACTCTTCTGGCTCTGTCAATCTGTTTTTTTACTTCAGCAGGTAGGTATTGTAGTTTTAAGAATGCTTGATAGAGATCTTGTAGGTGTTTATCTCTGACTGAGGGATTGGAGCAAATATGGTTGTATCTTAGAGCTTGGCTGTAGACAATGGATCGTGTGGTGTGTCCTGGATGGAAGCTGAAGGCATGTAGGTAAGTATAGCGGTCAGTGGGTTTCCGGTATAGGGTGGTGTTTATGTGACCATCGCTTATTAGCACAGTAGTGTCTAGGAAATGGACAGCTTGTGTGGATTGATCTAGGCTGAGGTTGATGGTGGGATGGAAATTGTTAAAATCACGGTGGAATTCCTTGAGGGCTTCTTTTCCATGACTCCAGATGATGAAGATGTCATCAATGTAGCACAAGTAGAGTAGGGGCATTAGGGAACGAGAGCTAAGGAAGCGTTGTTCTAAGTCAGCCATAAAGATGTTGGCATACTGTGGGGCCATGCGGGTACCCATAGCAGTGCCACTGACTTGAAGGTATATATTGTCCCCAAATGTGAAATAGTTGTGGGTGAGGACAAAGTCACAAAGTTCAGCCACTAGGTTAGCTGTGATGTTATCAGGGATACTATTCTTGATGGCTTGTAATCCATCTTTGTGTGGAATATTGGTGTAGAGGGCTTCCACATCCATAGTGGCAGCTCTCTAACTCCACATTCTACAAGCCATTACCCTCTGATCCCACAGAGGATTACCAAAAGAAACTACAGCATCTGCTCAAAAAACTCCCTGAGAATGCACAGGAACAGATCTGTGCAGACACATGCCTAGAACCCCGACCAGGTGTATTCTATTTGCTACCCAAGATCCATAAACCTGGAAATCCTGGATGCCCCATCATCTCAAGCATTGATACCTTAACAGCAGGCTTGTCTGGCTATGTGGACTCTCTCCTCGGGCGATATGCTACCAGCACTCCCCGCTATCTTCGAGACACCACTGACTTTCTGAGGAAACTACAATCCATCGGTGATCCTCCAGAAAACACCATCCTGGCCACTATGGATTATTCTGAAGGAGGGGTCTCAAAGTATTGCCTTTATGGATTTTTTGGGGAGAGGGTGTTCCACATCTCTGGGCCAGCATTTAAATAAAAAATGACAATCCAAACAAAATGGACATGATCTGCATAGGTATTAGATCCTGGAGGAGGCTAGCTGGGATTTAGAATCTCACGTGATGCTTTCTTACTGCCAGGTTAGCAGCTTTTCTCAGCAAGCAGAAAATTCAGAAATAACATCACTTTCAGATTGATTTCACAAATCACATCCAGACCGAGAAGGGGATTCTGAGCATGTGAAATTTCAGAACATGGGGCTGAACAAAATAGGAGCCAACTGTCTCCTTCCACTGCTTCCCTTGGGATTGCCCAAGCTCTCCATATCCTTCCATACTCTTCCTGCTTTATAGCCTCTCCACTCACTTGCCTTCATCAGCACCACTGTCCTTCCAGCCATGGAGCCCAGGATGAAATTTCCCCCTGATCTTCTCATTAATGGGGCGCAAGGAGATTTGGTTTGACTCACTTGGGTCATTTTCTCCTCAGGAGTTGAGTGTACTGTTTACAGACACTGTCATTCCAAGAAACTCGAGACTCAGGGTGAAATCCTAGGCAACACTGATGACTTCACATCAAGGTTAAGATTTTACCCTATAACAATGATACTCAATAATTGACATACACCGTATCTTTCCTCCCAAATCTTTTAAATGATGCATATACAGCACCACTGAAATGCACCCAGTTCTGGGGTGAAGTATAACTACAGTCTAACAGCCATACTATCAATCATTTTAGGACCAAATGAGAAGAGGAACATGTCCTCCATGGAAAGGCCAGGAGGTAGCTTAAGTAAGCAGAATGTAATTACCCATCCTGGAATTTGGCCAGGACATTAACCCAGGACACACCTTTATTTTTATTAA